>NC_138103.1:68729389-69929389 GCF_964146895.1 Miniopterus schreibersii | reverse complement strand
TCTTACAAGGGACAAGATATCTTCCCTACTTCAGAAAGCACACATACAACTCCAGAACCTCAGGAAGAGCAACTTGAACCAACTTTTCAGAGTATAGGATCTAGACCTCTTGATAAAATAATTGATACACATATAGAAAAGAATACACCTCAGTTACTTCAGGATAAGGTGATTGTGTCTGGTAAGGAAGAAGGAACTGGTGCAGCTTCTAAGTCTGAACAAGTGGATAGCATCACATCATCTTCAAAAACCACACTCTCCAGGTATCATGAGAAAATCTCTAATAAGTGCTAAAACTGGGACTCTTTAGATAGAAAATTTTTAGGGTTTAGTATTATCTACTTTGTTTTCCAGGCTGTCCATGGTTGTTACTTTGATCATTGTTCTATCATAAAGTAGCTGCCAGTGCAGATATAGATGACCCAAGACACAGGCTAACATCAGCAATAGCTCTGGGTGTTGTTTTATTGAGGTCCCAAATAATGTGCATTTTTCTCCCTTGTGGCATACCAGAGGTAAACCATGGCTTTGTCCCTATGAGAGTAAGTGTGGAATTTAAGCCGAAAGCCAGCTTTCCCCACATTATTTTCCTCATATTCTAGGAGCAAAGCCTCTGGGTTATGGATAATTATTGGCTTGCCAGCAGTACTAAAGTCATTAGTATGGTGTTGGTGAGTTGAAGAGGGTAGGGCATGCACTAATCTCCACTAAAGGAAAGGGTTGGGGGAGGCTTGTATGGCTTAAAAAGGCATATTTAATTAATCTGTTATTTTTGTTCTATAAACTACAGAAAGTAAAGCTCAGCAGTATCTTTTCTGGTCTTAGAAATGTGCTGAACATGGAGGGAGGCGTCATGGGGTTTGGGGTAAAGCTGGTTGAGAAGCAGTATCTAGAATAAGGGTCAGCAAATTTTTTTGGTAAAGACCATGTAGTATATATTTTAGGCTTTGTGGCCCATATGTCTTTGTTGTAACTACTCAACCCTGCATTTGTAGTGCAAAAGCATCATATTTAAACAGATGAACTGGCTATGTTCCAGTAAAACTTGTTTATAGAATCAGGTGGTAGACTGCATTTGGCCTGTGGGTGATAGTTTGCTGACCTCTGCTCTGTAGCCTTGGTATTCAAAGTCTGGTCCTGGGACCAGCAGTATGGATATCATTTGAGAACTTGTTAGAAATACAGAACTCAGGCCCCACCCCCCACTAAGTCAGAATCTTCATTTTAGTAAGATCCCAGGTGATTTGTATGCACTTTTAAGCTTGAGAAGTACTGCTCTAGAGTACGCTTTGACCTTTGTCACAATACATGTCATGGAATGGTGGTATCAGTACTTAGTAGATGTGCCGATACCACTAATGTGGTATCACATGTATCATTGTAGGATTAATGGAAAGAAGTTGGTATTAAGAATGTGTCTTCCTGGATATTCTTGAATGTCTTTGTTTCCATTTCTAGACCTGGCAGGAGACCCCTGGGATTTTTGTCTTTAATATGTTCAAAGAATAGTTTGGAGTCTGAAGAACCTATTCAGGTTCATAGAAAGAAACGCTTAAAACCTCTTATACCTGTATCAAGACAGAATTTGAAAAGATCCAATCTACTCAGTGAAAGCAAGAAAAAAATTCAAGAGTCTTCTGATCTGCTTCCATCTCCAAGTGTTGTTAATACTCAATCTGAGAATATTGGCAGTTCAGCAACTCAGGTATGTGATAACTAATTTGATTGTTTATATAGAATGGGTTGGATATCAGACTCAACTAGGAAAAACATGGCAATTGTTATTATTTTTAAAAAATATATCTTTATTGATTTCAGAGACAGGAAAGGGGGGGGAGAGAGAGAGAGAAACATCAATGATGAGAGAGTCATTGATCGGCTGCCTAGCCCACAACCCAGGCATGTGCCCTAACCGGGAATGGAACCCTGGTCTCCTGGATCCTAGGTCGATGCTCAACCGCTGATCCATGTCCGGCAGGCAGCAATTGTTATTTTTATATGGATGTCAGAAATTATTGCCGAACAAATCTTATCAATGTCCTCCTCCTCATACCCATGCACTCCCCACTATATTGGAAGAAGACAAGGTGTTTCATTAGGAAGTTGCAGCTAGTTTATTATAGAGCCATTGGACCAGCTATAAATATGAATAGACCCTTAATTGCCATTTCTTTCAAGCAAAGACCCTTCTGACCGTGAAAGCAAAACAAAGCAGTACTTACATTTTATTTACTTGCAGAAAAATGTCCTGACACCCGCAAGAAATCAAGGAATGGTAAGATTAGAATTTGTTTGCATGTTTTCTTTCTATGCATTCCAAAGCTGTGCATATGGGAAGTATTGGGATGGAAAAATCTGTGAACCTGTATTAAAGACTTCAGAAGAATATTGGGTGACTTAACATCTCAACAAAGGCTGGTGACCGCTAGTGGGTAGCATGAAACTCAAAGGAAAGAGTACTTTTGTAAAAATACCTTTAACATCTTTTTAATTTTTTATATTATTTCCTAGAATTTTCTTCTGAGACCAAGATTTTCTGGGCCTTTATTATTACTGCCAGATTACTTTGGAGAACAGTGCTGTAATTACCAGCAGTGTTGCCATGCCAGTTTAATCACGTCCTTGCCAGCATTAGATAAATAACTCTTCAAAGTAAATATTTATTTAATATAATGGTAGAGGGGTGGACATGTCATTTAATTTTTTTAATTTACATTTCTTCAGTTACTAGTGACTTGGTTTTTCCCCATATATTTACTAGATATTTTTTCCTGTTTCCATCTTGCTAACTTACAGCTTTTGGGATCTTAGTGTGTGTTTTTACCAATTTATGTGAGATTTTTATGTGTGTAAAAAGGCCAGATACTTTCTAGCTCTTTGCTGCAAGTAGTTTTTCCAAGTTTGTTTATTTTTTAAAATTTTTGAGGTTTTTTGATGCAAGTTTTGAATGTTCAGTGAAATCCATTACTTTTTTTTTTTGCAATTTCTTATCCAGAGGTATAAAAATTTCAGTTTTAAATTAATTCTGTTCATGGTTATTGACTTTGGTATATAGTGTGAGGTATATTTGGTATATAGTGAGAGACAAGAATCTAAACTAAATGTTATTTTCTAATTGCTATTTTACTTTTTTTATAAGTAATATATTCCACGTCTTAAAATTCATAATCTGTAAAAAAGAGTTTACAGTAAAATGTTTCCCACATCTGTCCTTTCAGCTTCCTATTCCCCCTTTCCACAGATATATAGTATGATCAGCTTTTGGTTTACTTTTCCAGAGATATTTTATGTATTCACAAATATAAACATTTTTCTTTTTTATATAAATAATACTCTACTGTTCTCTTCCATATTGCTTTCACCTTACAGTACGTCTTGGAGATGTTTGCAAAGCAGTAGCTAAAGAACTTCTTCTTTCTCGCTTTCTTTTTAAAAAATTTAAATTACACTTTGTTTGAGGTCACTGTAGATGCACGTCAGTTGTAAAAAAGAATACAGAGAGATCCCAGTGTATATACCCTTTATCTGGTTTTCCCCAGGGGTAGCATCTTCTAAATCTAGGGTACAATATCACAATCAGCATACTGACATTGCTCCAGCAAAGATACAGAACAGCTCTGTCACCACAGGGAATCTTTGTGTTGCCCTTTTATAGACACACCCACTTCTACCCTGTACCACCCCACCACATTCTTTTCACTCTCTCCTTAACTTCTGAAAACCTGTTCTGCATTAAATTTGTCATTCCAAAAAAGTGATGTAAATGCCATCTCATATACAGTTGTGTAAATGGATTCATACATTTGGAATTGGCTCCTTTTCACCAAAAATAGTTCCCTACAGAGTCATTTAAATGGTTTGTGTATCGATAGTTTTTTCCTTTTTATTGCTGAATAGTATTCCATAGTATGGATGTACCAGTTTTGTTTATCCATTTACCCATTGAAGGACATTGGGGTTGTGAATTTCAGTTTTTGGCTATTATAAATAAAGCTGTTACGAACATTTGTGTACAGGTATTTGTTTTCAGTTTTTAAGAGTAAGTGTCCAAGAGTGCTGTACTTATTTTTAAGGATGACATAACATTCTATTGTTTGGGTGTACCATAAAGTAATATTGGTCTCATATGGTAGGCATTTAGGTTATTCCTAATTATTTGCTATTTCAAACAGTGTAGCAATAGCTAACTCATAAATGGGCCATTTTGCACCTTTATCTGCAGGTTAAATTTCCTAGAAATAGAATTGCTGCTCAAAAGGAATGATTTTTCTTTTGACAGATATTGGCTGATTATCTTCCATAGGGATGGTATCAGTTTCTATTATCAGCAGTAGGTGAGAGGGCCCTTTTCCTCACATGGACATGTTAACAGTTTTCTTTTACTTTTATCATTCTTTACAGATTTAAAGAGTGAGGTTGAACATCTCTTCATGTATTTCAATCATTTATGCTTTTTCTGTGAACCATCTGTTCATATCATTTGACTTTATAATGAATTATTAGTCTTTTTCATATTGATTTGTAGAAGCTGTTATTACATTAAAGAAAACTCTTTATCTGTGATATAGGTTGCAGATATATATTTCCCTGTATGTCATTTGTTTTTTGATTTTGTGTGTGGTGGTTTTTGCTATGCACACATTTTTTATTACATAGATGAATTTCTCAATCTTTCATGGCTTCTGGCTTTCCTGTCATTTAAAAAGATACTCCCTCTCCCCCACTCTTAGAAAAGTTTTCCCATGGTATTTTATAGTAGAGTTTTAAAAAATGTTTTACATTTAAATCTTTTAAATCATGTAAATTCATTTTGGTGAAATATAGGTCTTTCTTTTTTTTTCTGAGATGGTTATACAGTTGTCCATCATCATTTATTGAATAATTCAGCTTTTCTTATTTTCCTTTTGGAAACATCACTTTTATAATATACTAAATTTTCATCCATATGTTATTTCCATCCATAATTGATATGCATGTCTATATCTATGCTGATACTATCCTGTCTTAATTTTTGATAGATTTATAAGTATGCTGATTTTTGATAGAATTGCTTTCATTTGTGATGATTCTATTGGGTACTGTTCTGTTTCCTGTCTTTTTATACTGGTTATTAAAATGTTTTCATTGTAGCCCTGTCTGGTTTTGCTCAGTGGTAAGAGCATCGGCCCAGGAAGAGTGTCAGTGCATGGCCTGAAGGGTCCGGGGCCTGATCCCTGGCCCTGGGTGGGGCGTGAGTGGGAGGCAGCCGATCGATGTGCGTCTCTCATCCATGTTTCTCTCCCTCTCTCCCTCTCTGAGAAGCAATGGGAAGATGTCTTTGGATGAGGACTAAAAAATAATTTAAAAAAATAAAATGTTTCGATTGTAGACTTAATGATGTTATATTTTTCTATTATGTTAAAATTTTTTCATGGAAATTAGGGTGATTGATGGATCATGGATGCACTACAATTAACTTAATCATGTGTTATTTGTTGATTCCAATTTTATTATAACTAATGCTACGAGGGTTATTTAATTCACAAAACTCTTACTCTGTTTAGGATTATTTCCTTAGTGTAATAGCACAGAAGTGAAGTTTTTGGATCAGTGAGTGTGAACAATTAAAGCTCTTAATATTTATGCTGTATTACTTTTCAGACAGATACCAGTTTAGACTGCTGCTACCAATACACGAAGGTTACATTGCATACTTACTTTTATTACCTCTTTTTAGGTTTCTCCTGATCGTTCCTTACCGGAAGAAGAATGTAAAAGTGTCCAAAACCAGGCACTTGAAGAAGAGCCAACCACAATCTCTGAATATTTCTTTAGTGATATCTTTATTGAAGTGGATAAAACAGAATGAAAGTGTATTTTTTTTTTAAGTTTAGGATTTCCAGAGTCAGTTATATCAACAAAAACAGTATTTAGAAAAAAAGCATCATGTTTGTTTTTCTTTATGCTGATTTTGAATATTTAATAAGCTTGATTTGAAGTTTTTATAATCGGTGGGAAACCTTGCTGAGGTTCCTTTCATCCTGACTAACTCAGCATTCTGGAATTACCAGGCAATTAAGACTGCTTTCTCGACTGAAATAGCAACTCCTGTTTACATTTTGACTCTTCCTGTGCTGAAAACACATGGACATTTTGGAGTGTTGTGAGCGTGGATAAATGTCTCTGTATAAATCACAGTGCTGATGTATTTGGCTGTGGATTGTATTTAACATTTAGCAAACTACTTTTGTGAAGGTGTTTTCTGTTTGTTTGGATTTTTCTTTGGGTGATTAAGGCCTTTTCAGTTGCCTCTAAGTATATGAAAGGTAATTGTTAAAAACTTTTCTATTATCAGCTATTTGACCGAAAATATGTATTTTTCTAATTCATGTTAACATTAGTCCTAATTGAAGAACTAGTATTTAAACTTATTATTTATAAAGATGAAACATCAAAAAGCTTATTTATTTTTAAATTTTTTATTTAATAGAATATTCAGTTTTAATTATTTTCACTCCTCAGAATTTGGGTAAAGAAGGCATTAACAATTTTGTCTCCTTTCCCTCTTTAATTTTAAAGATATTTAAAGTGATATAACTAAAAGTATTTGGATAGTGTATATGTTTTGAATACATTTTTTCTCATAGTTTTAGTATATTGACTTTGTACTGTGAATATTTTGTTTTTCTTATTTCTTGGATAATCTCAGGATTTGTATGGGAAAGAAAACCCTTACCTTCGTTTATGAGGCAAATTTTCCATGCAAAACTCAATCTCCTTTACACACACTCTCACAAACACACATTCCTTTTTAAAAAAATCAATTTCTTGATAGTTTTTCCCTTATTAAATTCTGCTTAAGGTATACTTAGGCCTTTAAGTGCAGAATGTAATTGTGATATTAGTAACAGAAAATAAGATGATGAGACCGTGACGTCAGTTATTATCAATATGAATTTGAGTTCTTTTTGACTTTGTGATTTACATGTGTAATTCTGTTATTTACCCAAGTAACTCTTTGGTGTGGTTCAATTAAATATCTCGAAGAGCAGATTTATCCTGAGTTGATAAACATTTTTCACAAAATATTTTCGAGTTTGTGGGCCAGATGGCCTCTGTGGCAACTACTCAACTCTGCCATTTTAGTTGAAAACAGCCACAGACAATACTTCAATGTGGATGTGGCTGGATTGCACTTTTAGTTTGACCCTCTACACAAGACAGTAATTTTCTTACCTTAAGGTGCTGATGTCTTTAGCTATGAGATATTTGTCATTGAAGTTATAAGTTGTGCCTAACAATTAAAATTGTTGTTAGCATTATGGAATGATCAGTATTTCAATGGGAAGGTATTTTAATGTCTAGATAATTGTGTTTGTATATTGAAAAAAATGGAGGGCAGTTTTCAAGTTCATCGGTAAAATAGGATGTAGCTCAGGAGGAAGTACAACAGTAATCCTAATTTATTAAAACAATTTATATTAGAGCATTTCTTCATTTTCTTATAGTGAAATTTACAGTTTAACTTTTTTCATAAAGGAGGATCTCTAAATCTGAGTGGAAATTCTTTATAGATATGCATTTATTTATTTTATGTGATCACAAGAATCGTGGTAGTAAATCACATTGCTATTTTAATGCCCTGTTTTTATAAATTTTTTAAAATCTCATTCTGAAAAGGTTTCTTTCATTCAGTTAATGTTAATTTGGGTGTTAGGTTGCCACAATTAAACTATTATCTTTTGTATAATATTTATGTTTTAACTTTGTTAATGTCTATCTCTTGTTCATCTACAGTGAATTAATTTTATGAAAGATGTTACTTCTTACTGTATAAAGATTAATTTTATCTTTTGGGCATTTATTGTATTAGAGAATCAAGTCACCCAGCTAAATTATCCTACTATTAAGTCCTTAAACTACCTTGGAGAAAGAGAACCTTAATCAGTGTATTTATTTACTTTTTAAGGTGGAAAGACTTGTTCATATACCTGTATTTAATCTCATTCATGTAAAGATGATGTTGGAAAGAATTTGTATTTTATGAATCTTAAAGGAGATATGATTATAAAGGTCTTTATTTTTTTCTTGATTTTTCCTCCTGAACACTTACGTCTTAGCAAATGGTGAACATGCTGGTTTAAAAGCCTAATTTGTTGGTAAATGATTGAGGCACAGATAAAAATATGAATATCTACTGTTTACCACTATATTATTTAAAATAGAAGTGACCATGTATATATATTATCTTGCTTGAAGAAATCTTTGACAAAAAAAGCAATATCTGAATATCTGTCATTTGTAAATTTTCTTGTTCTAAAGAAAGCAGTTATGTTCTACAGATAGAAATTATGTAAATAAAAGTTATTTTATACTATTTTTGTTGTGTCCTTAATGTTTAGTTAACCAAAACTATTAGTTTTTCTTTTTTTTCTCTTTTTTCTCGGCCCCACACGCCTCCACCCCGCGGGCCCCCACCTTCCCATCCCCACCCCTCCCCGGCCCTTGGGAGAGACCCCCAGGGGCTCTCCCAGGAGGAGGTGGCCCAGCCCTCCCTTGCCCCTCCAGAAGATGCCTGGGGGGGGGGGGGTACGGCCCGCGGCAGCCTCAGGGAACCTGGCTCCTGGAGGGGTGCCCCCGCCCACGATCACTGAAGGGAGCCTCCCGCCATCCACAGGGCCCCCAGAGCCGGCGGGGCGCGCCGTCTGACCCCACTATCCACGGGGAAAGCCCAAAGTTTCCCTTTCGGGACCAGGTGCCCCGAAACGCGGGGAACGGCGCGAACCCGCGCGCCGCAGACCAGGGAGGCACCCCGCAAGCGGCGGAGGCAACACCGCGCCCCCGGCGGCTTGGGGGGCCGGGAGGCCGGGGCCGTCCTGCCCTCCGCCATCCGCAAGGGGGCTCGGGTCCGAAGCCGGTGGGGAAGGCACCCCTTCCGCGCCCCCCAGGGCGTCCCACCCCCAAAGGCGGTGTCTTCCCGCACCGTCCCTGGGCTCGGGAATGGAAGCGCGCGCTGCCCTGGCAAGGCCCCGCACCACAGCGGTCTCCCGGGTCCCCAGAAGGCGCGCAGCAGCCAGCTGGGGTGCAGAGGGGCGTGCGGGGACCCAGGGGCCGGAGGCGGAGGAGGCGCAGGCTCTTGGGGCTCCTAGAGGCCGCTTTCAGCGTCTACGGCCATACCACCCTGAACGCGCCCGATCTCGTCTGATCTCGGAAGCTAAGCAGGGTCGGGCCTGGTTAGTACTTGGATGGGAGACCGCCTGGGAATACCGGGTGCTGTAGGCTTTTCTTTGCCTCTAGTTTTTCAACTACAGCTTATACTTACTCTCTTTCTTCCACAAAAGTAGAGTATGGTCATCGCTTGGTATGTGTGGGGATTTTTTCCAGGATCCCACGTGGGTATCAAAATGCTCAAGTGCTTATATAAAATGGCATAGTGTTTCCATATAACCTGTGCACATCCTCCAGTATACTTTAAATCATCTCGAGATTACTCATAATCCCAGTAGGGGGCATGCAGGAGGCAACCTATCTATGTTTCACTCTCTCCTCCTCTAAAAAAGTCAATTAAAAAGCAAAACAGAGCTATGAATATGGGCTACATTGTTTTGCCTACTCATGTTTAGGGACATTATGTGAAATAGTCTAAAAGCCTAAAGAAACTAATTTTGCTATAATGAAGTTGTAGACTTTATCATCCAATATCCTATTTAGAGGAATCTATAGTAGATACTTCTCTTTGGTCTCAGTGCTAGGAATACTTGGGCTTCTGTTCAATCGGTCTGATTTTTTTATATGAGCTGTGTGAATCCTTGTGTTTACTTTTGCAATGCAAAGCTAAATTTTGGGCCAAACTGTAGCAAGGTAAAATACTTCATATCATACATTTTGTGTCCTAAACTCTGACTTTTTTTTACCTTCATTTCCCCCTGCCCAAATTTTTAAAAACCTGTCACTTTTCAAAACAAGAAGCTGCCATTTATTATGCTAGGTACTGTACTAACCTTTTAATATGCATTGTTTTATGTTTTTAAAAATTAAGTATTACACATGGCTTAAAAAGTTAAGTAGCGCTGTGGGATTTTACACAAGCTGTTCTGGTATTACACATTTCTAAAAATGATTATCTCTAATTTATGAATGTTGGGCCTTGCCAATTGATTTTTTGTTATGGTACATAAGAATTTTAGCTTTCTGCTCTGGCCTGGTAATTCAGTTGGTTAGAGCATCGTCCCAATATGCAAAGGATATGGGCACATACAAGAATCAACCAAAGAATGCATAAATAAGTGGAACAACAAATAAATTTTACTTTCTAAAATAAATAATTAAAAAGAATTTTAGCTTTCTTATAACTCACCCCTCCCTACTTCCCTTCTGCTTTCTCTCACTGTTAATTACAATTTGGGGTTAAACCATATTTACTATTTTCATTGTATTTATTGTAATTATTCACTGCTGTACCACATTATGTACTAAGATGCTATTTCCTATCTGGTACAATTTTTGTTTTTCTTGGATTTAGTAATTGCTTCACTTTTCATTTGCTTTGGGTTTTGTTTGTTTGTTTTTAAACCCCTGACTTAACTTTCCACACCCTCCAGCAAGCCTGTTAAATGCCTCTGCTTGTAATTTTCTCCATTGCTATACTGTCAGATACTGCCCCCCCCCCCAAAAAAAACTTTCTGGAGCTCCTACTTTAATAGGTGCCAGTGGCTTCATAGCTCTCCATGTGCAGTACAGCTGTCATCCTGGGATTTCCATTTGCCATTATTCTGTGAATTCCCTACCCCTCTTTCTTGGTTTGGGTACCCTGTTTCTGAAGCCCATGTTATTTGCCTGTCTTGAAAAAGAGCAACAAAGCTGGAACACACTAATTTCAAAACTTACAACTTTACAATAATCACAACTGTGTGGTACTGGCATAAAGGCAGACATACAGACCAACGGAATAGAATATAGAGCCCAAAGAGCTGGTGCATATACTTTGGTCAAATGATTTTTTAAAAATTTATTTTATTGCCTGGCAGGGTGTGGCTCAGCAGTTGAGCATCAACCTACATATGATCCAGGATATCGAGGTTCGATTCCCCATCAGGGCACATGCCGGGGGTGTGGGCTGGATCGCCAGCAGGGGGCATGCAGGAGGCAGCTGATCAGTGATTCTCATCATTGATGTTTCTAATCTCTCTCCCTCTCCCTTCCTCTCTCTGAAATCAATAAAGAAATTAAAAAATATATATTTTATTGTTGAGAGTATTACAGATGCTCCCCATTTTCCCCCTTTGCCATCCTCCACCCCTCTCCCACCCCACCCAGGCCTTCCCCTGTCTATTGTCTGTATCCATGGGCTATGCATATGTGCTTATAAGTTCTTTGGTTAATCTCTTCCTACCCTGTTTTTGACAAGAGAGCCAAGACTATGCAATAGAGGAAGGAAGGGCAGTCTTTTCAACAATGGTGTTAGGGAAACTGGATATCCAAATACAAAAGAATAAAGTTGGACCCTTATCTAATACCGTATACAAAAATTAAATCAAAGACTTAAATGGACTAATTTTTTTTCATTGTCCAGTGGGTGAGGGACTGTGAGGAAGCCCAGATTTGTTATAGGCAAAGTTTCAGAAGTACATTAAACTGTACAGCTAAGTTGCAATTTATGACTATTAGAATTTTTATC
Organism: Miniopterus schreibersii; assembly: GCF_964146895.1. Taxonomy (NCBI): domain Eukaryota; kingdom Metazoa; phylum Chordata; class Mammalia; order Chiroptera; family Miniopteridae; genus Miniopterus; species Miniopterus schreibersii. The sequence continues at coordinate 69,917,733 of NC_138103.1, read as the reverse complement.
TTTGCTTACTTGTTTATGATATTTCCACTTTATAAAAGAAGGCACTTTGTTCTCCACTGCACTCCCAGTGCCAGAAGAGCACCTGACACAGAAGACATGGTAGAAACTTTTGTTGAATAAATATCTCCTCTAAAGAGTTTTCTTACGGCAGCTTAATGTCTGTTCAGTTTGCAGCTCTCATATAAGAATAGGCCTTTTCAAGTCTTGGAATACCCTATTAGCAGGAGGAGAAGACAGCGTGATAGAAAACAAACTAAAACCGAGTCCAAGGAAACCCAAAGGCCCTTCGCCAATTCAGCGACGAGGTTGGCAGCAAGGCCTCTCCGCCCTGGACTCGCAGTGCTCCTGGGCTCGCGATAGTACAGGGTCTCGCGAGACTGCTCCTCCATCCCTTATTGGCTGAGGCTGGGGGTGTGGTGCGTAGTGCCTACCAATCACGGGCCCGTGTGCGGGCCGGTGCCTGGGTCCGCCAGAGAATCAGGTGTGTTTCGGGCAGGTTCTCAGGCGGGTAGGTGCTGCCGGAGCCGGCGCCGAGCCGTAGCCCGAAGCGGGGAAGCGAGAGGAAAGCCCCGGGCCCGCAGCGCTGTCGTGCTCGTCCCTCGCTATGTGGGCCACCGCGAGGCTAGCCCTGTGGCGGGGCGTCCGCGCTGCCGCCCTCCGGCCGCGCGCCTATCACGGGGAGGCGGTGGCCACGCTGGGCACCCAGCCGGACTCGGGCTCTGACATCTACCAGGTAGGCTGGGTGAGCGGCGCGGGGCAGGAGCCCCGGGGAGTCTGAGATTTCCTCCGCCCCACGTCCGCTAGCGCCAGGCCTCCGGGGCCCGGGACTGGCCGGAGTAGGAGGCAGGTGGACACACTTTACCAGCTTCTATTCTTTTCTTTGGAGCCTCAGTCATGATTCTGGGACGCACTAAGGGGTCATGAAGATTGGAAAGAAAAAAAAATCCAAATCAAATACATTTTAGTTTACTTTTAGCATTGGCACTATTTTTTGTGTCTTTGAAATAAGTGGTTCTCAAAACCTGGCTTAGCATTGTTAGCTGGGGAGCTCGTTGGATAGGGAGCTGCCTTAAGCCCCGCCCCGGACCTTTTGGCTCTGGTGTTTACATGCTTAATGAAGTCCTGGGGGCTTAGTGCCTTCCAGTTTTGGGAACCACTGGCCTAGGACAGCTGGCCTTGGAAGTTGTGCTTATCAAACTTTAGTTAAATAGAAAATACTTATCCTACAGCACCTTTGAATGGCTTTTCTTGGAACTGGGAGCTATTTACAAGGTCAAACAAACAACTTGCAGCTTCTGAAAGCTCAGAGCTGGAAATTTCAGTCTGTCCCATGTTATCTCTCTCTCAAAAAAAGAAATAACTTAAAAAAAAAATGATTTGAGAGAGATAGAGGAATGCAGAGAGAGCGTGAGAAACATTGATTTGTTGCTCCATGTATTTATGCATTCATTGGTTGCTTCTTGTATGTGCCCTCACCGGAGATTGAACCTGCAGCCTTGCATATTGGGACAACACTCTAACCAACTGAGCTACCCGGCCAGGCCCGAAATACTAACTCCTGATGCTTTTCCTCTTCTGCCCAAGGTCATCTCATAATCTGTATTAGTCAGCTCTTGTTTCAGTAATGCTGTGTAGCAAACAATCCCAAGATCTCAGTGTCCAAAATAATAAGTATTTATTTATTTCCTTTTTTTTGAATTTATTGGGGAGACACTGGTTAACAAAATTATACTGGTTTCAGGTGCACAGTTCCACAGCATCATCTGTACACTGTATTGTGTGTTCACTACTCCATGTCAAGTCTCCATCCATCACCATTTATCCCCCCTATACCTCTCTCCAACCCCCAGCACCCACAATCAACACATGTTGTTCGTGTCCATGAGTTTTCTCTTTTTTTTTTTCTTTTTTGCTCAATCCTTCCACCCACAAGTACTTATTTTTTACTTTCAGATCTGTGGGTTGGTTGTAGCAGTTCTGGTCTGAGCAGTGCATCAGATTCAGATCTGTTCTACTTTCTTTTTATTGATTGATTTGAGAGAGAGAGAGAAACATTGATTTGTTGTTCCACTTATGCATTCATTCATTGTTACTTGTATGTGCCCTGACCAGGGATCGAACCTGCAACCTTAGTATATCGAGAGGACTCTAACTGACTGAGCTACCCAGCCAGGGCTTGTTCTCCTTGTTTCCTATCCAGGATCCAGACCGAAGGGGCAGTGGCTCTGGGGGACGACTCCTCTCATAGTGGAAGGCCGGGGCGGAAGAGGAGAGTGTGGAAACACTTTGTCACTCTTAAAGCCTCTGCTTGCAGTTGGTACACTGTCACATTTGCCCACATTCCCCTGAACAAAGCAAGTAATATAGACAGAATAATGGACCGTGGGGTGGGGAAGTATAATCTCACAGTGAACCTCGGCAAGGATAGGAGGGGACGAAGAATTTTGAACAAGTAATACAGTTTACCTCATAGTCTAAGATGGTTGCTTAGGCTCCAACCATCATGTCTGAGTTCCAAATAAACACTCTCATCTGCTTGTCCTCTTTTTAAGGAGTCTTTCTAGAAGTTATACGTTCTGCCTGTATTTCATTGGTTAGAATTTAGTCACACAGCCACATGTCTACCTAAGAAGGTCAGGATATGTTACATTTCCAGCTGGTCTTGTTTCCACCTTGAGTAAAATTGGGATTTCATCAAGGAAGATGAGAAGAATGGACATGGATAAGCAGCTAATACTGCCTGCCACAGATAACAAATAGCGTGGAGAGAGTGGGTGTGTTCTTCTCAAGTTATGTTGGATGTTAAAAGATTTCACTTAGGTGCAGCCATATCTCCTGGGACCTCCAGCTACAAGTAGTAAACTTTGATGCAAAAAACCCATCAAAGGGGAACAAAGGTAAAGCCATGCCTTGGATGGGAGATGGCACACAGGGCCGTGATCACAATCTAGTTTCTCCCTGCCTACTTTTCCTAGTCGCTCATGTTAGACCAGTAATATGTACTGCCCACTTTCACTTCTCCTACCACTGTGTGCTTCAGAAAAGCTTGGTAGTGACAGTTCTCTTTATTTTTTTAATGGGAGGCTAGCCTAGCTAGGGTAAAGATCACTTGCATAACCAGCTTTGGCTTTTATTGCTGCCTTCCAAATTGGACGTTATTGACTGCAGTGATTGTACCCTGAGGTTTGGGTATGATTTAAATAGAGGGTTACTTATTTTCTCTGTGTGTATGTGAACCGTATTTCATCAGCTCTGAACCCGTGGTTTGCAAACTTGGCAGGAGACCAGCAGGTAGGATGTGGGAGGGGAGTGGGGGTAGGGGGGAAAGAATAAAAAACTAAAGGTACACTGGAATCCCATAAGCCTCTAGTAGATCTACAAGGGAAGAACTTGCTAAAAGACACTGTGGGGATGCATTTAGCACTGTGGGAAAAATCTTTGAGGCGAACAAAACATTTCAAGACAAAAAAGATTGTAGAACTTGCATTGTAGAAAAGACTTAAGGAACATATCAGCCAATTGTGGGTATGTAGGAGCCTATTTAAATAAACAAACTGTAAAAAACAAATATATCTGACAGTTGGGAAAATGTCTTTACTAATTGGATATTTGGGGATATTAACAAATTATTGACAATATCCCCAAATATCCATAGTGGTCCTCATCTTTTAGAGATTTGGGAATACTTATAGATCAAGTGTTATGTCTAGGATTTTCTTCAAAATAATTCAAGGGCCATAAATGAAACAACTTTGGCCATATATGGATAATTGTTGAAGTGCATTGGGTACATTTCATTAGACTAGTCTTTTGCTTTTGTATATGTTTGATAATTTCCATGAAGGAAAGTTAACAATAATGAGAACAAACCACACTAAAGGATTGCTGAACATGTTGGTGAAACCCCTCCTCTCTTTAATTTGCTATCATGCAACTTGTCTATTCCTTCCTTTTCCAGTGCTGTTGAGTGTGTCGTAATGACTGGATGGACTCGCTCGGGAATGAGCCCCAAATGATGTCACTGAAAAACCATTTTTTCACTTTTAAACACACAAAGTAGGATTGCTCCATGACCTCAGGAACTCTCAGATCTGTAGAAAATAGGAAATAATGGAACTATATCATAAAGACTGTGAATTCATCTAATTTTGAATAGCTGGAAAGCTGCTTAGCATTGTGTCATGTAAAGGAAATTAAATCACCAGTTATGTTAATAACATGAAGAACAAGATGTGTTAGTGGGTAAAGCTCTGAATTTTCAAAAATAATTAGCTAAGTATTATTTTAAAGCAATGTGCTGCTCAAACAAAACTTACAAAATAAAAGTGAAAGTTCCTCTGCACTTTTTCCACTTCTCAGTATTTATATATTTTTGTATATTACTCTAGAAAATTTCTAAACATATGCAAATATAGAGTTTTATTCCTTCTTAAACATAAAATAGGATCCACCTTTCCAAATCCTAGGCTTTCTTTTTAAGTGTAATTTGTCAGTAAGCAAATATTTTTGCATTGGTTAGAATCTCCTCAAAAAAGTTATAAGTGGGATAGAAAAAATAAGATGTCATTCTAACCCTTAAAAATGAAGGACTATGTGGCTTATATTCCTTAAAATAAAAAATAAAATAGAGATCAGTTAAACTCAGTAGATGTTTAAGATGTTAAAATGAGTAAGAGTGGCCAGAAATGGTGTTGGAGATGAGATGGGACATGCATTAGGCTTTAAAAGAGGGTGCTGTTTGGATAGATGGACCAGAGGGGGGTGGTGGTAGTGAAGAGCTTGAACAAAGCTACAGGCAGGAATTAATCATTTGATACAACAGAATGGCCTAGCAGGGACATCACATGGATAGGGTGGCCCAGTGTGGAGGCCATATGGAGTTGGCACATGATGTTCTTCTTAACTCTTATTTTGGTAAAAAAGATAATTGCTTTTTAATCTTACTCTTTCTTTGTTTCTGTTTTAGGAAAACTATGAACAGATGAAAGCACTAGTAAATGAACTCCATGGACGAGCACAGAAAATAAGACTAGGTAAATACTTTTTAAAAATATGTTTTTACTGATTTTAGAGAGAGAGGAAGGAGAGGAGGAGAGAGAAATGTCAATGTGAGAAAGAACCATCAATCGGCTGCCTCCCGCATGCACCTTGACCAGAGATCGAACCCACGACCTCGGCATGTGCCCCAACCAGGAATTGAACTGGGGACCCTCTGCTTCATTGGACAATGCTCAACCACCTGAGCCACACTGACCGGGGTGTAAACACTTATTTATTCTTCAGTTTATGCTGTTGTTAACCTAAAAATAAAAGGCCAAGTAAGAGGCAACAAGTATTTATTTGAGATCCAAAAGAATAGCTATTGTGGAAGCACTGATTCAGGCCGAAACCCAAATAGTGTTCCAATTAGGAGGTGAAGACAAAGGTATTTATGAGAAAGTTAAGGGGAATACTTGCATGAATAGAAAATGAAGGAATTTTTATGGGTGTTAATAAGCTAAGGAAGGAAATTCTATAGATGAGCTAACATAGTGATGATAAGTCTAAAGAATGTCTTTAATTTTCGGTCCAGTAGTCGTTCTGCTTTCCTGATAGCTTTGCCAATAGTTGTTTAGAATACAATGCTGCTTTAGGCCCAGTCCAAAGGCAATTTTCCTCAGTGTTGACTTTCCAAAGGTCTGAGGAGTAAGACCTGCAAGGCAGCTTGAACTGGCAGCTCTGACTCCATTGTGAAGTGGCTCCATTTATATTATTTTTTACACTTTTAATTAAGATGTCCCTTTATAGTTATCATTTTTTAGGGAAAACTAGTAGTGTTAAGCTTTTGACTCTTCAAGACTATGTGCTTGTTTGTATTCAGAAATTTTATTTTTTCCTATTGGCCAGTTTTTCTGCTCATATAGCACTTCTACTATTTGGAGAAAGTAGAAATTTAAATTCATCAATTGTTCAACTATTGCTTCTTCAGATTTTATTGCAGCCACAGCATCACACTCGGCACGCTGGACTGATGGCTATGGTGTGATTGCCCCCTGGTGACAGTGATAGAAAGATGCTGTAAACTGTAAAATGCTTCCTGCCCTGGCCCGTGTGGTTCAGTTGGTGGGAGCGTCCTCCTGTGCACTGAAAGGTCACAGGTTCAGTTCTGGGGTCAGGGCACATACCCAGGTTGCAGGTTTAATCCCCAGACGGGGTGCTTACGGTAGACAACCAATCGATGTTTCTCTCTCCAATCGATGTTTCTCTCTTCAATCGATGTTTCTCTCTCTCTCCCTCTTCCTTCTTCTCTCTAAAATCAATGAAAAAAACCCCAAAAAACATATCCTCAGGTGAGGATTTAAAAATAAATAAACAGATAAACTGTAAAATGCTTCCTGATTTCAGGGATCTTAAAATGTGAACAAAATGTATGTCTTAGCAATGATGCAATATGGTAAATGAGAGAGAAGGAAACAGGCTTTTCTGGCTCTGAATCTGTGGAAATGGAGATAATTAACACAAAATCTTTAAGAATAATCCTTGGAAAGCTAATACTCTGTGTCATGCTATCTATTTGTGGTCCATATATCCTAGGCCAGTTTAATTAATTAATTAATTAATGTTTAAATTCACATGACTTGCTCTTTTAAAAAAAATATATATATTTCTTTATTGATTTCAGAGAGGAAGGGAGAGGGAGAGAGAGACAGAGAAACATCAATGATGAGAGAGTCATTGATCGGCTGCCTCCTGCATGTCCCCAACTGGGGATTGAGCCCGCAACCCGGGCATGTGCCCTGACTGGGAATCGAACCTCGATTGCCTGGATCCTAGGTCGATGCTCAACCGCTGAGCCACGTTGGCGGCGAGTTTAAATGCCAGGGGAACTTAATTCTGTCATCTGAGAATCTGTATCAGGATGGCCCTCTTTCTGGTCTTTCTTAATAAAACCGGAATTCACTAGCTGTTCCAAATTGCAAATTCAAACTCTAGGAAGAATTAAGAAAGAATGATGTCTTAAGTACTTAAACGTTTTTGTCATCTCTCTGTTGTCCCATCCTCCCTTGCTAGCCCCTTAGTGGGCACTTATGTCACCTGACTCTCCAAGGATAGTCACCAAGGCTGGGCCTTCCTGGCAGTGCTTTAGGTTCATTATTCTTTTACTATTTATTTTTATTTATTTTATTTTTTTGTTAATCCTCACCTGAGGAAATTTTTTCCATTGCTTTTTCAGAGAGAGTGAGTAGAAGGGAGAGAGGGAGAGAGAGAAACATTGATGTGAGAGAGATACATCTGCTGGTTGCCTCCCACATGTGCCCTGACCAGGGACGGGGCACAAACCCAAAACCGAGGTATGTGCCTTTGACCAGGAATCGAACCCGGTACCCTACATTGTACAAGCTGATGCTCTAGCCACTGAGCCACACTGGCCGGGCTACTATTTATTTTTAAACAGCTTTACTAAGGTATAATTTATATATAATGAATCACATCATTTAGAGAGTACAGTTTGAGTTATGATATGTATACACCCGTGAAAACATCACCACAATCAGCATAATGAACATGTCCCTCCGGGAAGTTCCTTCTGCCACTTGGTAGCCCTTCCCTCCCTCCCCCACTCCCTCCCCTACCTCTAAACCCAACTCAGTGGGGAACTCTGCATTCCTTGTGGTTGGGAGAAAAAAGAAAAGCTATTTGACTAAATTACACTGTTTTGTAACTAAGTCTTTCCCTCTCAGAATTATTTTCATTTTAAAAGAGTAGATATATGATATTATTTTCTTTGTAACCTTAAGACAGATTTAATTTTTAAAATATGCCATCCACCTCTTCAGAAAAAAAAAGTCCTCTTAGATACAGGAAAGGGTCCTGGTTTGTAAAACAAGGTTATACTTGGAAGCTTGTTTGAAATAGATAGGAACTTATTTTCTCACCTAAAGGAACAAAGAAATAGCTCTCTTAAATAGCTGAACATTTCACTAGACCAAGAGCATATTAAGCGCTGGCTCAGTTGGTCGGAGCCTCGTTTCCTACGCCAAAAAGGCCGAAAGGCCGTGGGTTCAGTTTCCAGTCAGGGCATATACTTAGGTTGCGGGCTCAGTCCCTGGTCAGGGCGTGTACAGGAGGCAACTGGTAGATGTTTCTCACATCGTCGTTTCTCTCTCTCTCCACCTTCCTCTCTCTCAAATCAATAAAGGAAGGATTAAAAAAAAAAAGGAGTATATTAAGGTGAAATTCTTGGGCAACAGTGAAAATAAACATACAAAGTATAGTCTGATCCTTCTGATTTGTTGCCTTGGTTTTCTGGAAGTGTGTTCTTGACATCCTGACAGCTGGAGCCCGGCAGCCCTCAGGCTGGGTGAGGTTTGGTGCACCTCTCACCTCAAGCAGCCTCAGCAGACTCTTCAGTAATTGTAATTTTCTTTATCTGGAACAACATCAGGAAATACCAAAGACAGTCTCTGAGTCAAGATACTAACAAAAGGGGACTTTGTAATTACTGTATAAGGAAAGCATGTAACCCTCTCCTATTTGGAGCAACTTCGAAAGTCCTGGGTCACGCTAATGGCACCATTAGATACATTTTGCTGTGCTGCTATGGAAGTCATTTCTAAAACAGTGCTTTTTACCTGGTACAAATGAAGGTAGGATTTTTTCAAATTTTATGTGGCACAGTGCTAGATATTTGTAGTAGGTATTTAATAAATGTGTTAGAGATGAGGCAGTATTTGCAATGCCAAGTTGCAGAGAAAATACTATGCTATTTCTTTTTTTTTTTAATCTCTCCTTAACATGGGAGCTCACTTCTTTTTTTTAAAATATGTTTTTATTGATTTTAGAGAGAGAGGAAGGGAGAGAGAGAAAGAGATAGAAACATCAATGAAAGAGAAACATTGATCAGCTGCCTCCTGTACGCCCTCTACTGGGGATTGAGCCTGCAACCCAGGCATGTGCCCTGACCGGTAATCGAACCAGCGACCTCTTGGTGTATAGGGGATGACACTCAATCTACTGAGCCACACCTGGTGGGCACTATGTTATTTCTTTAAGTAAATACTAGTGAATTCAGAAAATGTATAATATGCTGTGAAATCAGGGAAAGATTGATTTTAGTTTATTTTTGATTTTTATTTTTTAAATTAAAATTTCAATTACAGTTGACATTTAATATTATATTAGTTTCAGGTGTATAGCATAGTTGTTAGACATTTATATAACTTACAAAGTGGCCCCCACAATAAATCTAGTACCCACCTGACACCATACATAGTTTCAGTCAATAATATTGTAATAGGGATAGACTGATTTAAACAAACAAACACACACCTGTTTACTAACTTCAGAAAACTGGCAGTTTGTAAGTTGAGCGAATGATCTGAAAAATAAGCCTTTCCTCACAGGATATGTTGAACTTTTAAAAGCTCTATATTGTGGCTTGAGTGTTGTATATTTTTCTGGCATTAAGTTGAACAGAGACATTATTGCATGTAAATCTAATCTAATCCTTTGTGTATTATAGGAGGTAGCGAGAAAGCCAGAGAACGCCATACATCAAGAGGAAAACTGTTAGCCAGGGAAAGAGTCGATGGCCTTATGGACCCAGGGTTGGTATATACCCAAGTGCTTACTCAGTGTTCTCTGTTCCATGGGACTTTCTTAACTTTGTAAATAGATGATTTTAAATTCTGGTTCTTTTTGTAAGATTCAATACCAAATGCTTATGGAAAGGCTACTATGTGTTGCACACTGTTCTAGGTGCTAATGATACATCAATGGTCAAAATAGACAAAGATCCTTGCCCTCCTGGAGTTCACATTGCAGCAGGAGGAGACTGAAAATAAATGATAAGTCTCATAAATTTTATAGTGTGTTAGAAGGTGATAACTGTTATAGGAGGAAGAATAGGTAGACTAGAGTAAGGGAGAAGATGAAGGTCAAGTTGCAATTTTAAATGAGGGTACGGTAGGCCAGGCCTCATTGAGTAGGTGACATTTAAGTATGTGACTTATGTTTGAACAAAGTTATTCTGGCTGCTGTGTTGTGAGTGACTGGGCAGCAAGGGTGGGAGCACCGAGACAGTTAGAGGGCTGTTGCAGTGGTTCAGGAGAGACGGGGGTGACGCGGACTAGAGGGCCAGTAGTGGAGATGCTGAGAATGTCGGGCTCTGACAGAGCTCGCCCAACAGGGTTTCCTGGAGGGTTGGATTAGGTGGATGTGGGGTGGAGAGAAGGAAATAAAGACTCCAGAAGTATTTTTATGACAGGCACACACACACACAACTGGAGACAACACTGCTGATACCTAGCATATATCCATGTAGACCGTTTTCATTGGTATGTGTATTAGACACATGATTTTTTTCAGGAAAAATGGAATCATACTAAATGTGGGTCTTCTAACCCCCCTTTCCCGTTCACTTACTATATCTTAAACATTTAAGAGCTAGAATAAAACAGTGGTTAAAAACCCCCCACAAAAACCAGATTGGTTATTAAAACCTAGCTCTGCCACTTACTAGTGACTTAGACAAGTGACTTAATCTCTGTGTTTCAGATTCCTCATTAATCAATGGGATTATAAGAGGATCCACCTGAGAAGGTAGTTCTTAGGAGTAAATGAATGAGGTTTCTGAAAGTTCTAGGAAGAGAGCCTGGCACATAGTAAGTGCTACATAAGTTTTAGGTGCTGTGCTCTTTCTATATTAATAAACACATTCGTAAACATCTTTTAAAATAAGTACCTAGTGTTCTGTTGTATGACTATACCATATAAATCCCCAAAATTTTCACACTAGGTTTTGTTTTAGATACTCTTTTTGTAGATATTTACATAAAATATGCATGTTTGAAACATTGGCTCATTAAAGAAAAATGTCTTTTTCCCCCCACATGTAAGTCTTTAAATATGCTTTTTTTTTTTTTAATGACTTTAATTCAAGCAACATCCTTCCTTCCTCTCAGGTCTCCATTTCTGGAATTATCCCAGTTTGCAGGTTACCAATTATATGATAATGAGGAGGTCCCTGCAGGTGGCATTATTACAGGCATTGGGAGAGTATCAGGGTGAGTACCCTACTTACACTCAACCTCAAGGGTCGGGAAGGTTGACAGGGCATGGGCATCCAGCTCTCACAGCTTTGCATATTAGCGTGCAAGTTTTATGCTATTGATATTATTTAGGACAGACATGTATTAGATTCATTTGTGGAGCTTTAGAGACAAAAATTGAAGGGGAAAAAACCATAGCTTATAGAATAGAAGCCAGGAATGCCTGCGGCCAGTGGCAAATGGCTATAGCTGTACCTCCCCTGAAGGCACAGAGATCTGGCAAGAAGGTGGAGGAACACACACCAATAAACACCATCTGAATCAGATGTACTTGTATTGGGCTCAGAATCCAATTAACTGAGATCAAAGCTGAGCTTTGCCAGTGGCTTGATCTTGGGCAAGTTATTTACTCTCTAAACCTTGCTTGTGTGCTTTCCCAGGCTCTGCAGGTGATCTTTTCACATCGAGGATGAAAATCACTGTCTTAAGAGGATGTGGCTACTCGCTCTCCATGTGTAGTCCCCAGATAGCATCAGCATCCCCTAAGAACTTTGTTAGAAATGTAGATTATCAGGTTTCCCAAGAACTAAATCAAATTCTGGGGGTGAGGCCCTGCAATCAGTGTTCTCAAAGGCTAACATTTGAGAACCGCTGTGGACTTAGGGAACCTAGATTGCTATGTTAGATGTATTTGTATATATTTATGTATTATCTCACATTTTCTGCGAAGTTGCCATGCCAGGCATTTAGTAAACACTTCCCACTGATTAGCTGTCTTAATCTGCACCATAGCTCTGTGAGAATGGGTATTATTATTGTCATAACTATTCTGCAGATAAGGACACTGGGGTTTAGAGAGTCAATAATTTGCCCAAGCCGCTGGCAAAGCTCAGCTTTGACCTCAGGCAGTTGGATTCTAAGCAGTTTCCTTAACCTGCTACCTGTATTCACCACCCTGGCCTTTGTGTGTTACTTGTGGGCTGAGGCACCTAACAAACTGGTTTTGGTGAGAAAGGGTACTGTTATGACCCATTATAGTACACATTGTTAATATGCTGTTTTAAAGATTGCATCTGTTGTTTCTTTAAGCAAGATGAATGTTATATTTTAAATTTTTTTTAGTTTTATAGAAAAGCATATGGCAGTAATGTTGAAGAACTTTTGAAAACATGAAAAATAAATAATCTTGATGGGTCAGTTTTTATTTTTGCAAATTACTTTCCTAAAAGGAAACTTGAAGGTTAATTATGAGACATTTTCTTGAGACTTGGATTTATTTTGGGGGGGGTGCCATTATTACTACTCTTATCTTTTTAGGGCCCTTTAATTCAAATAACCATTATGAAATGTGGCTTAAGTTGTTAGGTTTCACTACTAATGGAAGACTGATGACGCTTGTTAAAAGTGATCATTTTCTAGTACGTAAATAAATATTCGACCTGTGATTAAAGCTTGCTTTTATATCCTAAGATTGTCTACTAATGCCTGTCATTGTTCACATGTACTAGAAGTTTAAGGTGGCATTGGAGTGTCTTGGAATATGATGTAATTGGACTTAAACTGTGAAGAAATCCCTCATATTCTCTTTCCAATGAAATTTCTGCCTTTCAGTGTAGAATGCATGATTTTTGCCAATGACGCCACTGTTAAAGGAGGTACCTACTACCCAGTGACTGTGAAAAAACATTTACGGGCACAAGAAATTGCACTGCAAAACAGGCTCCCCTGCATCTACTTGGGCAAGTCAAAAGAGTTCTAAAATGAACAATTTTTAGCTGGTAAAATAGATTACTATTTAGAAGGATATGTGTGTGTGTGTGTGTGTGTGTGTCTATGACACTATCAGTGAGTATTTTTAAAAACTATTGGTTTCTCTCTCTCATAATTACAAAAAAAATACATGTTCTTGGCTGGGAATTCTGGGAGAAAATATAAGTAAGAACTACCCATAATAACATCACTGAGAAATAACCCTTGACAGTATTTTGGTTTATGCCAATTTTTTCTCTACACGTGTGTGCTTTTTTCCTTCTATATATTTTGTTTTTCTGTTAACCATAATGGGTTCAAACTATGAAAAAATAATAGCTAATATTTTTGGATCTCTTGAGTGTGAAGTATGATGTTAAAATGCTTATGTATATAATTTTTAAAAAAAAATTATTGATTTGAGCCCTGGCTGGTGTGGCTCAATTGGTTGGGTGTCATCCTATGCACCAAAAGGTTGCTGGTTCACTTCGTGATTAGGGTACATGCTCGGTCGGATTGCAGGCTTGATACCCGCTAAGGGGGTGTGCAGGAGGCAGCCCATTGAGGTTTCTCTCTCACATCAATGTTTCTCTCTCTCTCCCCCCCTCCTTTCCTCTCTCTCTAAAAAAATCAATAAACTATTTTAAAAAATGCATTGATTTTAGAGAAAGGAGGGGGGGAGAGAAACATTGATTTTTGTTGTTTTGTTGTTGCACTTATTTATGCATTCATTGGCTGATTCTTGTACCCTGACTGGGGATTGAGCCCACAAAATTGGTATTTTGAAACGATGCTTCAACCAACTTAGCTACCTCATCAGGGCCGAGTATGTATATAATTTGAGCAGATAAAATTTAAAGAAATTTAATTTTAATTTTTTAAAATTTATTTTTCAATTACAGTTGACATACAGTATTATATATTAGTTTCATGTGTACAACATAGTGATCGACACTTAAATACTTTAAGAATTTTTTTTTTTTTTAATATATCTTTATTGATTTCAGAGAGAGGAAAGGAGAGGGGGAGAGAGAGAGACAGAAACATCAATAATGAGAGAGTCATTGATCGAGCCCGCAACCCGGGCATGTGCCCTGACCAGGAATCGAACCCTGATCGCTTGGATCCTAGGTCGACACTCAACCGCTGAGCCACGCCCGGCTGGGCTTTTGGTATTTCTTAATTTGGTCACCCAATGAAGTCTAGTAAGGACATTTAATTTTGAATGAAAGTACATTTATATTTAAAATTAAAATACATTTAAATCTACAGATATTTCAAAAAGAACATAAAAGCAAGACAGTATAAAATTGCTACTTTCTGGTTATTGGTTTAGTTTTATAAAATGCCAAGATATAGTGTTCATTTATGTGAGTATTTGAACAGGAACTGATAGATTTCTTTTTTCTGTGAAGGTGAATTTGCCTGGTTGACTACTTTGTACATATAGAACACAGCAAATGAGGTCCTGTTGCTTGCAGGTGCTGTGCCAAAAACTGTAGGGGGTGCAGTGAAGAGTACTATGTTGTCCTTGCCTTCAGCCTGCTTGTAATGATTGGAAACAAGATATAATGTACCAAATGACAATAAAAGCCTTATTTATGGTTGTAGGCAGGAATAATAGGTATGGGACTAACTCACTCTTTGTAGTATTACTCTGCACTCACAGTATGTGCTGAACTAAGTATGTCAGACACATTATTTCGTATCGCCCCAATAAGAGTTCTGTGGGATAGCTACTGTTGTCATCCCACCTGTTCATTTTACAGGTGGGGGAACCAAGGCGTAGGGTGGCTGGGAAACATGCCTGTGATTGCAAAGCTAGGAGGTCACCAAGCTCAGTTTTGAACTCAGCTGATGTTCTTACCCACCACTCTCATCTGCAGTAAAAACAACACTAGAAGGCAGTATGTGATAAATTGTCACACAACTTCTGTAGGTGGTTTTTGTATTAGATAAAAAGAGGGAAAGACAGTTTTTTAGCTGAACTGGTTAAGCATTTACAGTGTTTCTGGGGCTTTAGCTGGTCCTCAAAGGAGAGATTACCCTACACATTTCAAGTGAATTTGGCATGGGGGTAGGAGAGCCTAATGGATTTGAGGAAAACTGAATCCTTTTGGCTGCGTTGGGGAATTGGAGAAAGATACTATAGAATAGTTTAGAAAGACATTTGTGAAAGTGATTAAGAAATGATGCTGTCATTGATACAAGTCTTCCTGTGTGTAGCATATGTTGTTCATAGAAATGTACTTATTTCTTTCACTTCCCTTGTCTTCAGTTGATTCAGGAGGGGCAAACTTACCTCGACAAGCAGAAATATTTCCTGATCAAAATCACTTTGGCCGCATATTCTATAATCAGGCAATCATGTCTTCTAAAAATATTGCACAGGTAATTTCTTGTTAATGAGATGTATTGCTTTTTGCTCTAGGTGACTTTGCTAACTAGGCACTCTGAGATGACTTAAAACAAGTGAGTTCAGAGATTCTTTTCCACAGAAAGTATCTTAAGGTTACCTTCAGTCAGATTCTCCTGTTAATTATGGGATACGCTTTTACTGTAATAAAGTTAATTCACCAAAAAAATAGTTTTTAAAAAGAATAGGCACTGAGTAATTGTTTTTTTTACAACTATACTCTGGAGAAACTCCAGTATATGTGTGAGGAGACATGTACAAGAAAGTTTGTTGTAGCATTGTTTGTTGCAGCAAAAGTTGAAGAGCACTCTTAATGATCATTAATGGGAAATTAGTAATACGATTTTTAGCTGTTTAAGTGAATGAATTAAAATTGCATGCATCAACATAAATGTCAAAATATATTTTGAATAAAAAATAGTAGAATAAATATACAGCCAATTGTTATGTATGTAAAACTTAAATACATCCAATAATACTATTATTTGTCTAAACATGTACATGTGAATGATACACTTGGCTTTAAAATAGTGGTCACCTTTGAAGTGGTAGAGGGGGGTGGTCAGGTAGGAGGTATATAGAAGCTTCAGTTATGTCTGAAAAAATATTTTATTTTTAAAAAAAAAAATCTGAATAAAATTTGGACGAATGTCAAGATTTATTAAGACTTGGTACTAGGTGAAAGGTATTTATTTTATTATTCTCTAATCTTTTTGCATGTTTGAAATGTTTCATAATACTGATGCTTCTCCTTTGTTTATGTTTTTTTGGATTTCTTAAGTTTGTAGTATTTTTATTAATATTCGAATTAGTCTTCATTTGGAATTATATCTCCTCTTTTTTATTTTCTATCAATAAAGTATGTTATTATTTAGTATATGTTTTATTGTTATGTAGTAACCTTGCCTATCTGTATGCTTTATTTATATAAATAGAAAATTCAGCTTTACTCAGTTTTGCATAGATCGCTCTTCTATGATTTGGTATGAAATTCTTAATGTGATCTTTTGTTTTATAGGGGAAATTAGCCCATTTAATCTGGTATTATAATTTCTATAGCTTTACTAACATTGCATTAGTTTCATAGGGCTGCTATAGCAAAGTACCACAAACTGGGTGGCTTAAAATAACAGAAATTTATTCTCAAGTTCTGGAGGCTGGAAGTCTGAAATCAAGGTGGCAGCAGGGCCATGCTCCCTCAGATGGCTCTAAGGAAAATTCTGTTCCTTGCCTCTTTGAGTTTCTGGTGGCTTTAGGCATTTCTTTGCCTTGTGTCTACATGACTCCAATCTCTGTGTAGGCCTTCCCCCCTTCCCCCCCCCCCCCAAGCAAAGGTTTATTTAGAAAGTCACAGAGGTAGAAAAAGTGAGCCAGCTGGGCTGTGTTGGCTCAGGGAACGAGTGACAGAAACAAAGGAAGGGCCCTTGAAGCTTAGGAGAGAGAGAGGGAGCAAAGTAAGTGCCCTGAGGGAAGAAGAGGGGGAAAGGTGCTGTGTGCACCTTTCCTGAAGCGCCCTTAGGACTGTGGCAGAATTCCCTGCTGTCGCTGTGCTCATGGTGTGCCGGCGCCTCCTTAGGGAGGCTTTTCTACTAAGTTGGTAGCTGCCCCCAGCCTCGGATGGCGTGATGGCATTCAGTTTCATTCCCCTCTCTGTTCTTGGTGTTTTGTTCTGTTTGAATTCTTCCTTGGCAAACTCATCCCTCCGTCTTTGGTCTTTGTCCCTCGCCGCACCGCCTGCGTAGGGCAGTGCTGCTGTGTTCTCCCCTCTGCCTGGTGGCTTTCATGGGGCCTGCTGGGCCAGGTTAGGTCTGTATGTCTTACTTGTGAAAAGTGTCCTCTTTTAGATTCTTACTTCGGTCTAACTCTTCTCTGCCTCCTTGACTTTTTTTAAAATACTGATGTAGTTTAAGTGGAATCTGGTGTTCCAGCACAGAGAGCAGGCTGACAGAGTGAAATCATGTCCCTTGCTCCTGATGGAACCTCAAAGAAAAAGCCCATAAAACATTTCAGACGAAGTACAGAGAATAGTAGAACAGCATGCTTACCCGCCCTCAACTCAGATTTATGAAGTGTTCATATTTCACCATTATTGCCTCAGATTTTTAAATAACTTATTTACTGATAATTCCTTTATTCAAAATATTTTCTTGGACATAGTGGTTATTTGCATATTTTCACTGTTATGAACACTGCCACAATGAATGTTTTTTGTGTGTGCTCACGGGCATGAGTTTTTCTAGCCATAGATATTTTGAAAACAGATTGCTGGGTTATTGATACTAATCTCTAAGAAAGAATATTTTTAAAGCATTTATTATGGGAAATTTTAAACACATACAGAAGTAGAGAATACTGCTGTGAACCCACCTGCGGGCATCACCCAGCTTCCACACAATTGAGCAAGATTTTTAACTGTGATGCTAACATTAGTTTTATGTTTAGAATGTATCATATGCAGGGTAACACAATATTAACAACACTCATTATTTCCATTTTCCTGTGAGGTAAGTGGCAGTTGTTTAGAGAACTTATTATTATTAGATTTAAAAGTTATCCTTTCATACAGTTTTGCTAATCTATAAGTGGGTTGTGGGTTTCGTCTCCTTTAGTTGTTTAGGCTAATGGTCTATCGGTCCATTCTTCTCTGATAGGGAGATTGTCCGTAAACGTTGTAAAAGTGTGACATAGGCCCTTCAGAATGCTTTGATACAAGGAAACTATTCCAAATGTTTAGAGGACTCTACTTTTAAAATGAAGTACAGGGACCAGCTAGTAGTATGCCCTGGTACTGCAACACTTACGGGACTATAGATCCAGAGACTGTATAATTCACTGCTTGGGCTGTACCTGATGCATTTTGTATATGCTTGGATTCCAGATAGCGGTGGTCATGGGCTCCTGTACAGCGGGAGGTGCTTACATGCCTGCAATGGCTGATGAAAACATCATTGTACGCAAGCAGGGTACCATTTTCTTGGCAGGACCCCCCTTGGTAAGAATACAGTTTCAGTTGATTGATTGAAGTAAAATATACATAGTATAAAACTTTCCAGTTCTACCATTTTTAAGTATACATTCTGTGGCATTAAGTATACTCATTTTGTTATGCAACCATCACACCATCATCTCCAGAACTTGCTCATCTTTTCCCTCCCAGGTATTTCTTCTTCCAGTGGCCCATCAGCCCATCTCCCAGTGCATCCATGATCCCTGAGGGAGGGCAGCCTCCATGCCAGGATGCGCCTGGTATCCTGACGGGGAGTGGGCAAGAGGCTAGCCCTTAGCTCATACCCCACTGAGTCATCTGCTGGAGAACATAATTCAGCAGTGCCAGCCGGGATAGTGATGGTGCTGCTGTGCTCCACCCTGAGGCACCAGGGGGCACGCCTGACCCCTGATTCTGTGCCAGGCCAGGCCCTCCCTTGGGCAGATGTAACGGTCATTCGGAAAGGGACAGGGAGGAGAAGGTAGTACAGGGCCCAGCACCCAGGCTCCAGTTAGCAGGAAAGCAGGGAGCCAAGAACCCATCCCAGAGAGGTGGTGGGAGGCAGAGCAGCCAAGAGCTGAGGCTGTAAACCCCAACACATACACTCCCTTGTCCTCTCAGACTTTACTTACAGAACACAAATTCAAAGGTAAACTAGAATTTCAATAGGGTGACCACCGAGCGTTAAACTTCAAGCCCAGTGCCCTTCTGAGAGCGGGACCCTGTGCAGCCTCACTGGTCACCTGCCTGTGGTGCAGCACTGAGGACTGGATTATACATCCTGGCTCTTCCTCCCCTCTGCTTTGGTCAGCTCCGTTCCAGTGATTTTCAGTAATGCGGTCACCGCTCCACCGTGCCTACGTCACACATGATCCTAGGCTTCAGGGTGATAGAGGGCAGGAACAACAAAATGTCCTGTTATATAAGTGAAATCCAAGAATATTAAATAGGTAAAAGAAGAATGTCATAAAACCATAATCTATATACAGTGAGGTATTACGCCGCTGTAAAAAGGGATGAAGTTCTGACATGCCACAACATGAACCTTGGACACGTGATGCCAGACACAACAGGACAGATATTGTATAGTCCCACTTCTGTGAATATTTACAATGGTCAGAGACAGAGACAGACAGTAGATTAGTAGTTGCCAGGGACCGGGAGGGTGGAATGGGGAGTGACTCCTAATGAGTACCGAGTTTCTTTTGGGAGTGATGAATGTCCTGGAGTTAGTTGGTGGTAATGCTTGCATAAGTTTGTAAATGATTTTAAAAATGAATTGTGTACTTTAAATGGTGAACTTTATGGTATGTGAATTGTATCTCAAAGAATAAGTTTATCTTCAAAATAGTCTGTCAAAGAATCGTCTTTGGTTTTGGAATATTAACGCACATTTATTAAAAAGAGTGTGTTAAAACGAGCATATGCTTTGTTGTGAAATCAGTATATTTTCCAGATGGTTGTGTTAGTTTTTCATAACTTAGTGAGGACCAGGTGAGCCTGAGGAGCTGCCATTTCATGCCTGTGATGTTTATTACTCTTTAACCTGTCTCTAGCTTTATGTGATAGCGATCAGTGTTCAGTGAAGGAAAATCCCTCCAAATTTACCTTTGGCTAGGAAGGGGCGTATACTTTCATGAGTAGGCCTCGTTTGCTGTTCATTAGAGAATGGATAAAGGTGTGACCAAATTTGAAAACATCTTCCTGGGAACATAGGCAGCATCATACTACTAGAAGAACGCTAACTATTTTTGAGAGAAGATTTTGTCTAAAGGTCAGCAGCACGTTCAGATTTTACTCGGCAGCCAGGGAAGTCTGCGGTCTGCCCCAGAACTGGCCCTCGTGCAGGAGGCCAGCAGCGAGACGCTTGTTTATGGTAGAACAGGAGGCAGCAGCATCTTCGTCTGCTGGAGGATTCTGAATTTCACACTTGTTTCACTGAAAATTAAGGAAAGGCTTGGTAGGTTTCACACATGTGGGGTTGAGTTGCTATAGTTTCCAGTAGCTTAAAATGGTTGAAAAAAGGCATAGTAATAGGACAGGTTTTTGGAAGAGCATTTTGTACTCCTTTTCTTTTGTTTATCTGAACTTGTAATTTAGTAGAATGAGCTATTTTAATTTTCTCTTTGACTTTCTTCATCTTTGCACCTATTACAGTACCAAACATGGCGTGGGTGCTCGATAAATGTTAACCAGGGACAAATCCTTGCTTTTCCAGTCATCTCTGAAAATAAATATAGTATATTGGTTGTTTATAACTTTTTACAACTCTAAGAATCCAGACACCTCTTATAATTAGTTATTGTCTGAACCGAATGCTGTTTCACACTGAATTTCTTTGGGAGGACAACCAAAAATTTAGTTCTGGGGGTGGAACAGTTGGAGGTGAAGATTTTTAATTGCCTCTCCCAGTGGGATAATTTCTTATTTAAGACAGCTTTTGATGGAGTGAATAATAAGTTGTTTCTGGGCTGTATTTTAGATTAATGGTCATTATTTTAATTAAAGCTTTTCCTATTTGAAGAAGAAGAAATGATCAGATTGGCATTTAGCACTGAAGATTTTTCTTGTTTAGAATTTGTCAGGCTATAATTAAGTCATTCTTAATTTATTACTTGAGATTTCTTTCTTTTTGGTCATATTCTACTGAATCTGAGATGTGAGTAATCTTGGATATTTTTCCCATCTTAAAGTTATTATACCATTAAGAGTTCATAATAGTCACTGGAGTGTTTCAACATCAGTGAAGAAAGAGCATTACGTCAGCACATTTATTGAGTATTCAAAGATGGGTAAATCATAATTTCTCCGTGAAGGAACTCACAGTGTAGAGGAGACAACAGAGACACATGCAAATTACTGAAATATAGTTTGGCAAGTGCCATGTTGGAGGTGTAAGTGTAATACTCTTGGACCACAGATAAGCAAGCATTGCTCTGTTATTACTGTGCAGTGTCATTAATGGTGAAAGGCCTGCGTGGGTCAGGGAAAGCCACATAGAGCAGATGGGGCTTGAAGGGTAAGCAGGGATGCACCAGGAGGAGGGTGAAAGGGAGAAGGGAGCTCCCACAGTGGGCTCAGACACGAAGGCTTTGACGTGCTGTGGAGGCAGTCTAAAGGAGGGGACCGAGCAGGCTTTCAGGCCAGAAATGCCTGTGTTCAAATCCAGTTCCAACACTTGCTTAGGGGCTGTGGGCAAGGTCTTTAGTGACTGTGGATTCAGATTTTTCATCTGTAGACTAGAGACAATATTATCTAGGTTTGCTAGACAAGTGGAATGAAAAAACAAAATGTTCTTTAGCTCCTTGGAAGAAAGAGTGGTAGGCATAGTCAGGAACTGTGTGTGTTAGGAAGACATTTGCATGTGTCAGATGGGTAAATCTCACCACTCACTTTTCTCCTTGTAGGTTAAAGCAGCTACTGGAGAAGAGGTGTCACCTGAGGATCTTGGAGGTGCTGATCTTCACTGCAGGTGAAACAGAAGAGGTTGTTTCTTCTCAAGATTGATTGTCACTTGTTTGTTTTAAAAAGTTTAAAGTATTTTTCCAAGTGTTAAACTTGCCATGTTTATTTGTTCTTGATCTGCTGTTTTAGGGTTCAATTCTTTGAACTGTAGAGTTGCATTTCTAAGTTAGAACATCAGCTTTTCACTGTAGAAAGACTGGAGAGACAGATTTCGTATTTAACAAATATCCATTGAGCACCTGTTGGGTGACAGGCACTGTTCTAGGTGTTTGAGATAAGCTAGACATTGTCTCTGAACTCAGGGAGTTTGCAGTGTAGTCAGGGAGGTAGGCAATAAACAATACTTACAAAAAATTCATGTAAATGTATATGTGTGATAAGGCCTACGAAGGAGAAGTATAGGGAGAGCATATAGAAGGTGGGTCAAACCCAGTGGTTAAATTAACCTTTGGGAAGTGGAGCCTGGGGTGGTGGATGGTGAGCTGCACTTCAACAACAGAAAATGAAATAGAGAAGTTATTACTCACGGATCCTGGAGGAAGTACATGGCATGCCTCCAGGGGCCACACAGGGAGGTCAAGGCAGAGTGCAGGCAGGGAGAGAGGAAGAACCTGGGCACATATTTTTTTAATTTTTATTTTTAAAATATATCTCGATTGATTTCAGAGAGAGGAAAGGAGAGGGGGAGAGAGAGAGACAGAAACATCAATAATGAGAGAGTCATTGATCGAGCCCGCAACCCGGGCATGTGCCCTGACCAGAATCGAACCATGGTCGTCTGGATCCCAGGTCGACGCTCAACCGCTGAGCCACGCCCGGCTGGGCTGGGCACATATTTTTAATAGGGTCCTAGGTTGGAGTGCTTTGGGGTTCCTGGGCTAGGGTCAGATTGGCCAGTTCAATCCAAAAGAGCAGAATTTTGATAAGCCCAATGGGGGGGATTCTTATCTAAGGGTACATAAGGCATATAGGCGCTGGAAGGCAGGGGAGACTGCTGATCACCAGGGCTGCTGGGAGAGTCATATCAGGACTTACTTTTGCTGGGACTCTCAGCTGCTCTCTAGGGCTTGTGCCTGCGCTAGTGTCAGTTTAAGGTCCCTGCAGGCCTCTTGGCCAAGCCAAATGGATGCTGAGGCATAGCACCATGGAGTAGCTTAGCTAAACTCTTGGTAGCAAGTAAATATTTAAAAGCTGGTTCCCTGCGGGAAGGAAAAAGCCCTGCTTTGTGGCATCTGCCAACTTCTATAGTATAAATTATCCCATCACAGCCCATTTCAAACTACCAACAGGACCCCACTGAGCGTGGAATCAGGAAGAGATGCGCACGGTTGGCGCTTGTGAGTCAGGCCACAAACTGGCTCCGTCGCATCACTGGTCCAACCACTTAAGGTTAGAGTTCAGGCCTCCTTTGTAGACCTTCTCAAACATACACATTTATATGAATTTTTTTTTTTTAAATATATCTTTATTGATTTCAGAGAGAGGAAAGGAGAGGGAGAGAGAGATAGAAACATCAATGATGAGAAAGTCATTGATCAGCTGCAGCCCGCAATCCGGGCATGTGCCCTGACCGGGAATCGAACCCTGATCTCCTGGATCCTAGATCGATGCTCAACTTCTGAGCCACGCCCGGCCGGGCTCTATTTTTGGTAATTATTTGTTTATTGCCCACCTCCCACCTTCTAGAATTTTATGAGGATTAATGAAGTGATACATGTAAATTACTTGAAATAATACCTGCTTTAAATAAGTACCTAAAAAATGTTAACTGCCATTGTTTATCATTATAATTGATCATTAAAGGTTTTGGATCTTTCATTTTTTTTAAAGAAAAGCATCTTTATTTTCTTTATTTCTTTATTTCTTTATTTATTCATTTTTTTAATCCTCACTCGAGGATATTTTTTCCATTGCTTTTCAGAGAGAGCGGGCGCGGGGGGAGATCGAGATCAATGTGAGAGAGACACATTAATTGGTTGCCTTCTGCATGTGCCCCAAGTGGGGCCAGAGATCAAACCTATAACCCAGTACGCGCCCTTGGCTGGGAATCGAACCCACGGCCCTTTGGTGCATGGGCTGACACTCTAACCACTGAGCCACACTGGCCAGGGTTGAGCACTTATTTTGGAAAGATTGATTGTATTAAGTGTTGTGAGTAATACAGAGGAATTTTAGGTCTAATCCCTGCCCTCGGGATTTATAATTTAATGAGGCAGCTAAGAGAAAGAAATGAATGAATTAAAAAACAATTACAAAATATGCTAACATGCTTCTAATTTTACAACTAGAGGCCAAAGGAGAAATGATTAAGGGAATGACTGGAGTTGAGGAAGGCAGAGAAAAGCTTAGAGGGAGAGCTTGAGGCTCTGCCCGAGTTTGAACAGAACACTGGTTCATTTAGGTGATCATAGCTGTGTGAGCGGAGATGCAGCATGACTGTCTCCTATCTGGCCATTTACTGACCCTTGCAG
Organism: Miniopterus schreibersii; assembly: GCF_964146895.1. Taxonomy (NCBI): domain Eukaryota; kingdom Metazoa; phylum Chordata; class Mammalia; order Chiroptera; family Miniopteridae; genus Miniopterus; species Miniopterus schreibersii. Next base: position 69,893,616 of record NC_138103.1, on the reverse strand, counting down.
GGCGACAGAGAGTGGATGTTTCAGCCTGCGGAGGGAGAGGATGCAGGTAGAGTAGGGTACATGGGTATGGGACAGAGTGGGCTGCCATTGTTTGTAGGTGCTTAATCAGGGGAAGGTTGATGAAGATATATTTTAGGAACATTAATTAAAAACATTTTTTTTTTTACTATTTAAAAAATGTAATCCCATGCCCATGAAAGCTGTAGGCAGTATATCAATTTAGGGTGTAGGTTCTAGAATTCATCTTTCATTTGCCCCATTTATTACTGTTATGACTAGACAAATGACTTAACCTCCCTGAACCTCATTTCCTACATCATAGCACAGCGTCTGGTGCATACTAAGCACCCTATTACTACTGGCTATTATTATTAATAACTTGTTTAAAATCATGGGACAATAATTAGATGGTGATGGCTTTTTTGGGGAACAGTGTCATAAAATTTACTAGTCACAAATTGCTTCGGGTTCTCTCTCTAATCAAAGAGTGATAAATGTGTATTTATAAACGTTCTCTCTGTCTTTATAAATACATATTTGTACCTCTCTTTAGTTATCCTGAAGAATTAATTTGACACAAAGACTTACATAACATAATGCCTCATCAAAGGTTTCCCTTTCCTGCTATTTTGGTAAATACTAAGCAGTTTTTAAAAGAAAGCATTTTATTTTAAATATTTACTGATTTGGAAGCAGTTCCTTCTGCTTCTGTTTGCTTTTTGAATTACTACAGTGTAGCCAGAAACCAGCAATTATAGCTGGAATTATTAATGAAGCATTTAAAAGGTATGGTCAGTTGTAAGTTACTGTATTAAATTAAAGAGGTGGAAGGGTGGGACATTGCAAAGGCATTGGAGGGCCATAATGAGGAGTAAATGCTGTCTCTGCTCTTTTCAGGGACACCCAGTCCAGAGGCAGAGAATGACACAGAACCACTGAGAGAGCCCAGCTCTAAGAAATGTCTCCCAGGGGTTTGGTTTTTCCCTAGACAAGACATCAAAATTTACATTGCAGCAGCTTAGTCCTTACTCATAAAATGAACCAAAATTCTATTTTTTTCAGGTGTATACTTTTGCCCTACTTTATCATTTTGTTTATACTTTATTTAGAAAGTCACAGTACATTTACATCTGAAATAACAAGCCATCTAATCAGAATAGATCTAATAGCCAGAGCAAGCCCCTATTTCATTGACACTGAACTTGAAATTGAACTTCTATGGCCCTTACCACAGAATCATTTTATCAATACCCATTTTTACCCATGACCCGAGGGACAGTGTCTTCAAACTTGAGTATTTGTTTCCCTATAATAGCATGCTCTTAGGTGTAACTTTGTAGGAAGGTAGCTCAGCAGTCTTTCAGAAGCAAGAGACCATAGTTGGCATCTTCATTAGGAGCTCACTTAGGTGCAAGCACTTTTTGTTGTTACCAGCAGCATGATGAAAGTATGCCATCTGTGGTTGGACTTTATCACAAAGAATTTTGTTTGAGGCACATGGGATGACCATTAAATAGAAGTCCTTATCAGCAAAACCCCGTGGTCTAGTTGAAGGAGGTCAAGACTGAGAAATAGAAGGCATGGATTCTCATGCAGCTGCTGGTGGTCTACCCAGGTTCTTATGTGCACCTCAGCTTTTCCTGTTTGTAAAACAAGGACAATACCAGGGTATGACAGTGTTTGCCAGGGACATTGTGAAGATCAAACTAAATGACATTTATTAAAGTGGTTTGGAAGTAAAAATGATTCCATTCTTAGATGAGAGAGATATTTGGGGTGTAAGATATTTAAGTATTTTCCTTTTCTCTAATATGATTATTTTAGTGTGCTTTACTCTGTAGAAAGTCTGGGGTCTCTGACTACTACGCTTTGGATGATCATCATGCCCTTCACTTAACTAGGAAGATTGTGAGGAATCTCAATTATCAGAAAAAATTGGATGTGAGTTGGATATGTTCTTATATCTTTTATTTTCCTAAAAAGCATTTTGGCTTATGTCATCTTGAAATAATATTTTCAAAATGGTTAATAGGATTTTTCTATTCTCTGCAGGTTACCATTGAGCCTTCTGAAGACCCTTTATTTCCTGCTGATGAATTGTACGGAATAGTTGGCACTAACCTTAAGAGGAGCTTTGATGTCCGAGAGGTATGTAAAGGGGAGCTGTGAGCTGTCAGCCTTGCTGTCTCTCCATATGTGTGTATCCATCTTCAAAGCGGGAGCCTGTTTAGAATGTTCATGCCTAGGAACTGTTTTGGATCTCATTAAGGAGTTACAGACATGTAAGGGAAAGATCTTTCCATAGTGTAGGATTCATTGGTACAGAGTAAACACTAAAAGAGAGAGGGGGGCGGGAAATATCTTAATTATCGGAAAGTTTTCATTGCACAATGACGAAGCTTGGTTTGTTCATAAATAGTACTCCGTAATGTGGACATTAGGAATGATGTAGGGCAACGTCATCATTTTCAGCTATCTCTTTTCAGTGTTCTTGTTTCAGGAAATGGATGAAATGTCAGTAAGTTGTTGAAAGAAAAAATATACCCTTTTATATCAATATTACATTAGCAAAGATTAGACTTTTGATTACAGGTCAAGATGTTGCTATGGTTACAGATTGTCAGCATAGTCTTGTGTAGTCTAGAGTGACAATTTTTAGTGTTTGCATATAGCATGTAGTCTTTTTTTTGGTTCAGTATCCATATCTGGCAGAATACTTTCTAAGCTAGAAAATTATTTTAATACCAGATTCTCTCTCTTAATATTGTGTTACTTTTCCCCTTGACTGTAAAACTATTATTGTATTAATTGTGGAAAGTGTAGAAAATAAAGAAAAACATAAAATTGCTTGTAATTCTACTATCCAGAGAAAGCAGCAAATATTTTCGTCTTTTGGCTTAATGTGTGTGTTTTTTTTAATATATGTTTACTGACTTCGGAGAGAGGAAGGGAAAGGGAGAGAGACAGAAACATCAATGATGAGAGAGTCATTGATCAACTGCCTCCTGCACGCCCCCGTCTGGGGATCGAGCCCACAACCCGGGCATGTGCCCTGACCGGGAATCAATCCTTGATCTCCTGGATCCTAGGTCGATGCTCAACCACTGAGCAACACTGGCCAGGCTGTTGATTGTATTTAAAAGGTACAGTTTTGGAGGCATATACCACTTAGAACAGATAACATATATTTCCATTATATAACAGGACCTTTCAGAAAAATAACTAAAAAATAATTCAAAGTAAGCTTTTACTTTTTTGAAAGAAAGATATTGGGAAACACTCATTTTTCAGCTTTTTCATCTTGCAAAAGTATGGTAAACAGGGAAAAGGAAGTTTGAACTAGGTAGAAAAGTGATGTGTATCATCTAAAATAGTTTCTAAAGAAATTTGGAATATGCTTCGTATTTGGAACTTTTTGAAATAATCCTGATGAGTGCCAAGCATGAACTATTTATTAATTTCTACTCCTCTTAGGTTAATTGTGTGTGTGTGTGTGTGTGTGTGTGTATATATATATATATATATATATATATATGGTGATCCTTCAAGTGTATCAGATTCAGAATCAGTGAACTTTTGTTGAAGGTGTGGAGGAGGAAGAAACTTTCCTCTACCTGGCAGGGTTCTTTCAACTGGTCTAATGATTAAATATACACAAAACAGATTAGATTAACAAGAGAAAACAGCGAAATTTAATTACATATATATGTATGGGACCCTCACATACATGAGAGAGTCAGAGACCCCACGTACATGAGAGGTTCAGGGACAGAAAGTTAAAATGAAGTGTATAGTATATGACATTCTGAGCTAAGGGTGATGGAAGGTGCCTTGGGGCTTCAGAAGGGAGGAAAGTCATTTGCAGGACATTAAGAAGAGCAGATATTTAATAATTAGAATTTTACCCTACCTTATATATAGGTTATTGATAACTCTTAGTATGGGCAAATCCCCTAATTTCAATTCTTTAAAGGAGACTTAAAAGTTTCTGATGAGCCCATAGGATCTCGATTACCTTCAGCTCTAATCCACATGCCAAGATAGCACGTCTTGGTGGGGCCTCTTCTGAACCCCTTCAAAGGCTTAATAATAATAGCTATCTTTTAATGACAGCCAGGAAGTGTGCTGTGGTTATCACTTTTTAAGTGTTTCATCTTTTTAAAAACAGATGATGAAACTGAGGCTTAGAGGATTTTAGGTAACCAGACTGTGACTCTAATTTCTCAGTGGTAGAGCTGGGAGTCAGAGCTAGTTCTTCATCTCAGTGTTATTTTATTAGGTTACTTTACTACTAGGTCATCACATCTCACAATTTTGTCCCATCTTTGCAGAAGCGAGAACTGAGACTCAGAGGGGTTAAATGACTTACTCCTGGACACACAAATCATATGTGATACCTCAAGTTGGAGCCTGGGTCTTCTGACTCTAAGCTCTCTACCTTGCTTTCCGATTGAATCCCTGACCCTAGGCCAGTACATTTGAACAGCCTCTGAAGCTTTTATTGAGTCTGGCAACCAGCTCATGGAGTCTCTGCTTGTCTGGTATGCAATGCGGTGCTATTGTTTTTATAGTAAAGTGTAAAATCAGAGCCCAGAATGACTTCATGCAGGTAAAGTGAAATTCTAGTGAGAAGATTTTCTATGTAGGGTGCAATTTTGTGAAAGTAACTTCACTATGAATTTGTTTTCCTTATAAATAACTTTAATGCAACAATTCTTTTATAATACAATTTCTCAGGGACATTGTTATTTTTCCTCTTAGGTCATTGCTAGAATCGTGGATGGAAGCAGATTCAATGAGTTCAAAGCCTTGTATGGAGACACATTAGTTACAGGTATAAAGATGAAGAATTGAATATGAACATTTTCCGATGCTTCAAAAATAAGTGATGTCTTGTCTCAAGGCTTTGATGCACTTGGCAAGAGCTTTGTTATTTAGAGTGTTACAAATGTGTGAGTCAGTATTTAAAGGGAGCTACTTGCCCTGGCCGGTTTGGCTCAGTGGTTAGATCGTCAGCCTGAGGACTGAAGTGTCCCAGGTTTGATTCCAGCCAAGGGCATGTACCTCGGTTGCAGGCTCGATCCCTGGTCCCAGTCGGCGTGCAAGCAGGAGGCGACCAATCGATGAGTCTCTCTCACATTGATGTTTCTCTCTCTCTCTTTCTTCCCCCTTCTCTTTTTCTCTCTCTCCCCCTTCCACTCTCTCTGAAAAGCAATGGAAAAAATATCCTCGGTGAGGATTAAAAAGAAAATAAAATAAAACAAAGGGAGTTGCTTTATAATGATCATTTGTGGCTGAATGGCTTCAAGGAACCAGAGTTTTAAATGATGTCAAGATGCTGTGGGATAGGCCCTTATCTGTGACTTAATGGCATTAGCCATAAAATCAGCAGAAATATTTGTAGTTCATTTTGTTTCTCTGGATAACTAATTATTTTGAAATTTTCAGCACTCTTTTTTTTTTAAAAAAAAAATGTTTTTATCGATTTTTTAAAAGAGAGAGGAAGGGAGAGAGAGAGAGAGAGAGAGAAACATCGATTGGCTGTCTCCTGCACACACCCCCACTGGGGGTTGAGCCCACAACCCAGGCATATGCCCCGACCAGGAATTGAACTGGCGACCTCTTGCTACATGCGATATCACTCAACCAACTGAGCCACACTGGCCAGACTCAGCACAGTTTTTTTTATTATTTGGTTTCTAATTCAACTGGGAAGTTTTGTATGATGTTTAAACTTCCCAGAAGAATGTAGACTGAGTTAAACCTTCTCACAGCCTCTGTGTAGATATTATGTTGATTTATGTAAATACTAGATCCAGAATACAGGACAGAATACCAAATCTGAAAAAACAAAACAAGGATATTTGTAAAAGTTAATTCATTCACCCGAAGTGTTTAGTTTATAGGCCTTTGGAGAAAAGTATTTGAAACATAGATGCTAGACCTGTAATAATCTATCTTAGACAAATGGCAAAACAAATGTGGGCATTTTGTTTGGTCTTATAAAAGCTCAAAAATGTAGCAGTTAGTCTGAAGACAACATTTCAGAGTAGAAAAAACAACCAGCTGCAAAAATCCAAGTTGCAAATACACATTGAGGCTTAAGGATAAGTCGGCACACTTTCTCCTGGTTTGATTTATGAGCAAGAGAAGGGTTCACACTGGGAGTGGACTTTATGTTTTTGTATTTAGGTGTTTAAGTGATTAGGAGCTTTTCTTTGATATATAGACAGGATTTGTCACTTGATAGTTCAGGATGTTACCCTCATTGTGTGGTAGTGTAAAACAAGTCCAAACTGCTTCTTTCTCAAGATGGATGGGCTGTCGTCATCTGTTTTTGTGTATTTGCCCTGTACTTGCTAAAAGACTGGTGGCACCTTTGCCCCCTGCAATGCTGTGGCTAGATCCAGTTTCCTCCATCTCTTCTTGACTACTGGAATTCAAATAAAGTTGGGGGGAGGGAAGAGAAGGGGAGTGAGGAGGAGAAGAAACGAATGAGAGGGTGTGGGGGAGCATGAGAGCTCGAGGAAGGGTAAGGGAGCATGGGGGGTGGTTACCTAGGGGGAGGGAGCGAGGAAGAAGAACAGATATTTTCTAAGGATCAGGTAGGAGTTCCTGGCAGCAGCTAAGGGTTTCCTCCTGCCACTGCGCTTGCCATATGTCGGCCCTAGTAGTTCCTTGGATATTTTGCTTTCCTGTTTGGCCCATAGGAAGCTGCTGAAGGCACTCCCTTCAGGGGTGTCCCTATTATAGTGGGGCATGTGCCCCACTCAGCAGGCCCTGTGCCTGGAGATCCCAGGCGGGGCTAAGGATGGGTTAAAAGCCTAAATAGTGAAGAGGGCAGTATATCTTCGGGGGTAGCACCTTATTGCTGAGAGATGAGCGAGGTTCCCAGCTCTTTTTGTGGGCGAGGCAGGACTCAAAGTGGATTGCTAGGCCTGTTGGGAAGTCACCCCTTTTTGCTTTGACTCTCTAAGTGGCAGTGCCATGGAGGGTGTGCAGCATTCAGGCTGGGATTTTAGGCCTGAAAGACCAAGAGAAATCCAGGTGACCATCAGATCAGTGTTTCATTTTTATCACATTAAATAAACATAATTAAAAATAAATAAATCAAGACAAGGTCACAGTAAAGAACAAAAATGAATTTTTAAAAATTAACTGTTCTGCTTATCAATAGTTGACAGCCTCTCTTACCCCTTAATTTTTTGAGCACCTGCTTTGTGTCGGGCATCACACAGCGGGTGTCTTAACGGCAGCCTGTCGGGCTTGCGCCTGAAGACAGCCAGCCGGGGACTTTGGTAGCGTGCTGTCTTTGGCCCACTTCAGCCAGCACAGCTTGTTCGCTCCTGAGTTCCAAGTAGTTGACATCTGTATGTAGTCGTAAGTAGGCTTGCTGGGGATTACTCTCGGGAAGGTCTCTAGTCAGTTCAGGTTCACAAAGTAATTAACCTCCTGAAGTCATCTAAAGAGTCTACTTCACAATATAATGTTTTCCCCTTCTTTTTCTTCTCCTTTATTTCGTGTGTGTGGAGAGTGGGTGTCTGGAATGTTAGTAGAAGTGGTGGTGAGATGTAAACGAAACTTATGGAAAGGAGAAAGAAAAAGATGCAGACTGAGAAAGTGAAAATGGAGTGATTCATTTTTCTCCTATGCTTACCTGAATTTCTTACTTTAAACTTGGTTACCACCAGGTTTGACAGTGTTTCTGTTTTGTTTGTTTTTTAAAATTGCCTTTGCTGAGTGTATCCCCTTTATTTCAAGGGTCTATCATTACCACAGGCATTTTCAGGCAAGCTGTCACCTGACACTGGCCCACAGCTTTGAACGTTGACCTGTAAAGGGCTCCCCGTCTTTGCTTTGGTCTACTTCAGAATGTCCCCCAGGTCTGGTGCACAGTGAGCACTCACATGGATGCTACGGCCCAACCAGGCCAACCAGTCAAAGGGGACAACTTTACATGTGACTCACCCCTTTCAGGAAAGCAAAAGACCCAGACTCCAGTGCCTTAGAAATAAAATGTGACATGAGCTGTTTTCTACCATAGATAAAAATCTCTACATTTTAAAGTGTGATTTGAAATGAAAGGATGTTAAATATGTCTGTTTTTTTGTGTGTGAATTAAAAGCCCTCTGAATTACATAAATCTTTATTTCCATTTTCTTTTGAGGATTTGCTAGAATATTTGGATATCCAATTGGCATCATTGGAAATAATGGAGTTCTCTTTTCTGACTCTGCAAAAAAGGCAAGTACTGTTAAACATGTTTCAAGATTTTCTTCTTTAAACATAGTGAACTTTCAAGACAAGTAATGCATGAAAAGTGATTGCATAAAAGCTTTAAAAGATTTAACCGGATGCCTTGGCAAAAAGAATACTGCGTGTATGCATGTGAGCATGTATGTGTGTGTGGGTTAGTGTTTGAAAGTTTTTGTGGAGGTCTACAGTAGCATGATGAACTGTCTTGAGCACTACTAAAAGTTAAACAAAAATGTTTTGTTAAGTTCTTATAAGAACTTGAATTATGACATGCATATATTCTAAGAAGGTAGGATCCTTGTCTTGAGTGTTTCACTCTAGTGCTTAGCACAGTGCAGGACTCAGAGATACTTTCCAGGTGGGTCTCAGTGTGATGTTTACCTTCTTCTAGTCCCTCATCAGTTTAACTTGACACTCTTCACTCTTTGGAAAAGGGAAGGTAGTGGGTCTCATTACTGAAATGCTGGTTTTAAAAGAGGAAGTTCGTGAATGTCTTTTGGCTTAGTGTTCAACTTCATGTCGTTGTCTCAGACTTACCTAAACTTGAATAAATGTCATTAATGTACTTACTTGATAAAATGTTAGGGAAAAAAATTTCTAGCCTTGTTTTTTTACTTCAAATTATAGAGTAAATAGCAAGGTTGATGGTCTCATATTGATGCAGGTAACAGGCAGCTAGGCTCTTCCAGACTTTAATTGAGGAAGAATTTGTTTTTGGTGGAATGTTTTATCAGTAAAGTCAGTTTCTATATTCTGCTGTTATTATTGTTCTCCCCACTGCAATTATAAGACAAAAACAAGAAAGTAAAAGCAAGGAAAAAAAAATCACCTACACATACTAGAAATAACCTTGAGTAACATATTATTATGATTCCTTAGTTTTTTCTATCCCCCATTTTTTAGCAAGAGAAAATAACCAAATTTAACACATACCTAAGTGTGGGAACCTCACATACTTGAGAGTCAGAGACCCCCCACACAGGAGAGGTTCAGAGATAGAAAGGGGGATTGAGGTATATAAGACACTCTGAGCTAGGGATTCAGTAATGCACCTGGGGGCCTTCAAAGGGTCATTGCAGGACAAGAAGAATAGATGTTTAGTAAGTAGAAATTTTCTCTGCCATATAGCTGGGTCAAAAGAGATTATCACTGATAATCTCTTATTATGGGCAAGGCTCAGTTCCAGTCATAGGTAGTTAAATAGAGGGGCAGTGGTTCAGTTGGTTGAGTGTCATCCTATGCACCAAAAGGTCACTGGTTCCATTCCTGGTCAGGGTCAGGGCACATACCCAGGTTGTGGGTTCCATCCCCAGTGGGGTGCATATGGGAGGCAACTGAGAGGCAATCGATTGATGTTTCTCTCTCACATTGATGTTTCTCTCTTTCTCTCTCCCTCTCTGTCCTCTTTCTAAAAATCAATAAAAACGTATTTTAAAATAAAAATAAATAAAGTGAGGGGCAGGAGCTTCTCTTGAGCCTGAAGCTAAAACTGCCCTTAGCTCCAAACAATCCACATACCTCTATCACCCTTTTAAAAATAAAGTTGGTATTGCCACATGCAGTAGGCCCTTGAAAAATCTAATTTCACTGTAACATTAATGAGCTATTGTAGGAAGCTAACTCTTATCTACATCAGTTAGCCTATGGTAAAATTGGTTTTGTTATGTTATTTCACTCAAAGTTGAAGAACCTATGACAACATTAAGTGAGGATTTACTGTATATAGAGGTATGGCTTCTTTTCATTTAATAGTATATATAGTGTTTCCTAAAATATCAAATATTCCTGAACTGATGACTTTTAATGAATATATAATGCGTTAATTTCAATGGAGGAAATGTCAGACTGAGACCAGCAAACTCTACCTCGTTTTATTAGTGGCTTGGCGCAGATAAGCTGGGAGGAGCTACGTTCGGCCTCAGCCCGACACATGGCTTTTGGAAGTGAGCCCCAAGCCTGTGGTTTTCTCATCCTTTTACTGAGGCCGAGCAATTGCTCTGAGGATTTGTACTCACCCCGGCATCTCCAGCAGAGTTAAGGGGATCTGCGAATAGAGAGTAAAATGTAAAGGAAGTGGTTTATAGGAGGGACCTTACATAATTTTTAGAAGATAGGGAAAGGAATAGTTATATTTTTGTGTCATTAAACAGTTTCCTAAACTCAAGGTTAGAATGCCTCTAACACTCATCTAAAATCCCATTTATTTGGGGTATGTTGGAAAGAGAGATGTATTTTACTATAATCTTTGTTCATGAAAGAATTGCAGATGATCATCAAAATGTAAATACCATCATAGATTTTCTCGAAGGGTTTATATTCTATCTTTTTTAAATGAAGCTCAGCAATTCTCACTGACAATCTATCCTTTTTTCTCTGTGACTTAAGTTTCACTTGCTCTTCAAAATATTAGTGATTAACTTTGTTCCTGACACAGCAGTTGCCCCATAGCCGTGTGCCCATGATCACACAGGAGACTGCAAAGCAAGTGCAGCAACACCACAGCCACGTGACCCAGTGCGAGTGGGTCCGCACTTTAGTAGTGTTGTTACTGTCACTATAAAGTCAGACAAGCCAGGCGAGGGTGTTCTTTCTTTTCTCTGGCCCACGTGTATAGTTGTGGATGCATGGTGATCGCAAATCTTTGAAAAGGTTTTCATCTTATTTGCTTATAGGGGGCTCACTTCATCCAGTTATGCTGCCAAAGGAAAATCCCTCTGCTGTTTCTGCAAAACATTACTGGTAAGAAAATAGAGTGTTCAGTCTGGCTGCTTTATTCTAGAGCTGCACTGTCCAGCATCTCGTAAGTGATCACCATAGTAAGTGTAGTAGCCTTCTTCACTGTGCATCGTTACTGTGATGTTATTACTGTGTTCCCTGTGCTGTACATTACTTCCCTGCGGTTTGAGTTTTGACTGCAAAGAATGGTATGATCAATGTGAACTCTCTGGATTTCATGTTCCATAGATGATCTTAACATGGTGGATGAAATGATTTTTATGGTTCTAGAGTTCTTTTTCCTGGAATTCCATGATTCTCCCATTTATACTTTTTTGTATATTGCATGGCGTCTGACATATAGGAGACATTCAGATGTGTAGGTTAGCTGAAAACGTCTTTTTTCCCCAGTCTTCTATGTCATCCATGGTTATCTCAGGTTTGAAGGAAGGAGAGGCTCTTAATCAGTTGCTGGGATCCGGCAAACCTTCATGAGAAGGAGTTTGGCTCTTGACAGTCAGGAGGGTTTTAAATATTACTACTGCTAAAACATCTTCATCTTAACTTTAAGATACTTGGCTAGATGAGGTTGGAGAGGAGTTACATCCGGATGGAAGCCTGGGGACCCTGTGTGGCAATCCTCGAAAATGGGGCAGATAGGAAGTATTCTGAGGCTTCACCCATGCAGGGCCTTGTTTCTGTAGGGATTCACGACTCATAAACCACCAGTAAGTTAAACTGTGTGCTCGGAAGATTCCTGCAATTTTGCTTTGTTGTATTTTTTTTGGGTGGCTTGGGGGCAGAGAGCAGAGGTTGAGTTTAGTTTTGCAACATTGCGTTTGAGGGACCTGTGTGACATCCATTTGGAAACATATAGTAAGCAGTTGAAAAATCTTGAGCACAGAAGAGATGTGTTAGCTGGAGGTGAAAGTGTAGGTATCGTTAGACTATGGAGATGGTATTTAAAGCTATGGGAATAGATAAGAACACTCTGAAGCGAGAAGAGGGCTCAGGGACAATCTGTGAGTAGCTCTGATTTCTTCCACAGAGATGAAAGTTAAGGAAGAAATGGAGTATGATTATGTTGTTTTTTAGGATGGGAAGGAGAAGGATTGGAGACAGCCATGTGAGATGGCGTCAGTCTTTTTTTTGAAGGCAGAATGTTCTACAGGAACTAGAGGGGCAGTGGGGTGGTTGTTGGGGGGCGGTGAGAGCTTGAAGAGGGTCCATATTTGAGGTAGATATTGTGGGAACATTATAGGGAGTCAAGATAAGGTAGCTAAAGGAGCTCTGAGGTATTCCTAGGGCCTGGCAAGCTCAGGGGTAGCTGGAGGAAGCAGATGGTACCTGGTGAGACGGGCTGTCCTGTCGCTACCTTTGTATCCGTAGCGGGTACAGGTGCTCTGCAACACTGGTTGAACGGACTTGGCTGATCCGATGCTGGAGATTTGCAAAGCAAGAACAGTGACAGGTAGGCTGTGAGTCTGCAAGTGGGGAGGGGGACGGAAAGCTGACTTGGTGTTTGTTCGGTGAAGAGGAAGGAGCCCAAAGCCTGGAAGGCCCAGTGCAGCTGCAGACCAGCTTCCTTGGAGATGGGAGCTGGAAGAAGTAGAAGGATCCCATAATTATGATGACAGATTCTTCTGCCTTGCTGTTGAGTCTCTGACAGGGACGCTTAGCGTCTCTATGAAACATTAATGTTTATTTCATCGAAGTTTAAGCAGCCCTTCAGAAGGAACACTCTGTTTTTAAACCAGGTCGGTGGGTGCCGAAGCCCTCGCAGCTCAGCTGCCCCAGCACTTTCTCCTTAGCTTCCCTTGTCACCTTTCATCCCAGGCTACTGTTTGAGGTAATTTCTTGAAGATAAATTGCATCCTTACCTTGTTTGAAGATCTCTATGTGTATCCAGGTGAACCGTTTTAAGGAAATTTAAAAAGTGATTAGAGAAAATTTTATTTTATCTTTTTGTTGTTGTTAATCCTCATCTGAGGATATTTTTTTCATTGATTTTTTTTTTTTTCAGAGAATGGAAGAGGGGAGGAGGGGAGGGGGAGAAAGACACACTAATTTCAATTGGGTGCCTCCCGCACGCGCCTGCGGGGCTGGGGACTGAACCTGCAACCCAGGCACTTGCCCTTGACCGGAAATTGAACCCGTGACCCTTTGGTGTGCGGGTTGACGCTCTAACCACTGAGCAACACCAGCCAGGGCTGTTTTATCTCTGAAAGCAAACCTTTTGGGGGGCACATTTCACATGTAAGTATTTTGTTAGGGTGAGAGGCCTGTAGGAAAATGTAATTTGATAAGATAGCTTTCTAATACCTTGGTGGGATTGATTTCTGAACATTAATCCCATCACTCAGAGGCTCTCTTTCTGTTTTTTCTTTCAGGATTTATGGTTGGTAAAGACTATGAAGCTGAAGGAATTGCCAAGGACGGTGCCAAGATGGTAACTGCTGTATCCTGTGCCAATGTGCCTAAGATAACTGTCATCATTGGGGGATCCTACGGGGCTGGAAACTACGGGATGTGTGGCAGAGCATATAGGTAGGTGTCTGTCATGATTTTCGTATATACATGAAAGATTTATACTTCATGTATAATTATAAATTGTCAGGTTTATTTGAAATATAGAATGGCATTCACAAATCTTGAACAATTAATACCATAATTTGTATAATTGGGGTGGTGGTGAAATGAAATTTAATGCTAAAGGTACTACTGGGAAGAAATCCACAAGGGGGATCAGGAAATATCTTGAAATGACTGATAATGAAAATAGTACATGTCATAACTAGTGTTATGTGGTGAAAGTCTTGCTTTGAGAAAGGTGTATAGATGTAAATACATATCATGGAAAAACAGTAAGGCTGAAAAAGTCAATGAGCTAAGTAGCTGGCTCAGGAAGTTCAAAAAACAACAGCATTTTGAACACAAGAAAAATAGACAACAGGATGTAGTAAAGAACAAACATAAGACAGAAGAAATCAGGAAAGCCCAAAGTTGCTTTCTTTGAAAGGTTAACAAACTTGATAATCCCCTGGTAAAACTAAAAGATAAAGGGAGATTATACAAGTAACCAATATCTAGACTAGAAAACAGGACATGACCACAGATAATAAGAGGATATTTTGAATACTTTTATACCCAATAAATTTTCATGAAATGTAAAAATACAGTGTATGAAAACAGACATCAGAATCACCTAGAGAACATAACATTTCTAACCATTCTTAGGCCCCACCTTTGGAGATGAGGGTGGGTTCCAGGTATTGGTATCTTTTTAAATTCCCAGATGAATTTGATGTGCAGCTATAGTGAAGAACCATTAGTTTAAAAGGTGAACTTGGGCCTCTGATCATTTGTGTTGTCCAGCGAGGTAATTTGACCATTCTTCCCCTCATAGCCCAAGATTCCTTTACTTGTGGCCAAATGCTCGTGTCTCAGTGATGGGAGGAGAGCAGGCAGCCACTGTGTTGGCGACGATAACAAAGGACCAGAGAATGCGGGAAGGGAAACAGGTAAGTGCCTTTTCTTCTCGTCTCCAGGTTTGGCTTTCACCAGGGAACACCCTGCAGCCAGGAGTAGTGCAGCCAGAATCCCTCCATGGTCAGGGGTCAGGGGTTCGGGGTCCTGCCTGCAGGGCCTGGCTTTTTAGAAGATGCCCACCTCAGAGTTGTTTCAGGAATTTAGACTTAGGCATTCTCTCTTTTTAGCACCATTTGATGTACCTTTTTGTGGTAATGTACAGATTTTTTCAGAATCCCAAGACAACACTTCCAGAAACTTCCTGTGAGTGCCTGAAACATAAAGATGTTGATTCTCAGTCATTCACAGTTAGTGAGCTTTGAATAAATCTGGTTTACGTCTTTGATTTTATGACCCAAAGCAGCAGAATTTTCTTTTTTTCTATTTTACTTTTAGGTTGTTGTTAAGGATGCCTTGAGTGGGAGGGTTCAGTCATATAATGAGAATTGATTAACATTATTATACTGTGAAAGTAGAAATGAAGCAAAATGGAAAGGGTGCTGGAAGCTTGATGGAAGGTAGATCAGCAAGTGGCTGCTTTTAAAATGAATGCCTTTGTGTGTCTGTTAGAGAATCTTCTGAACTTTTGCATTAATTTTTATTAGTTATAGCTTTTAAATGTTTTATGTAAGCACCCAGCCTTAAAAATGATTGCATGTTCTTGAAATTGGTAGGTGCACTGTTTTCATAAGAAGGCATAATATGAAGGAGGCCCTGCCTTCAGGCTCTCAGTCCTGCCATTTAGCAAGCATCTACCTGGTCAACTGCCCAGTTCATGGAGTGGGGTAATAAAAAGCCAGAGGGTGGTTCCTGCCTCCCTGAATACATCCCACCCAGCCTCACATCCTCAGCTGTGTTTTCCTAACAGCAGGAACTTTGAAGACCAAAACTGAGGTTTCAGATTCACTGTAGTGTTAACCAGTGTCCAAGCAAAAGGAAAGCTTTACATGCGTGTGTGTGTGTAGAGGGGCAGTGGAGGGGGAGTATGAAATTCTACCTGATATTTTGAAGACATGTCTTGAACTCTAGCCCAACATGGTGATCTCTTATTAAATAGTTATTCTTTGATTAATTGGATATACGGATGTATGAATTCATCTGTTTTTATATATGGAAGTACAGGATTTCAGTGGTTCTTCCTTTGAATTCTTTACCTATAGATGATACTAAACTATGAAAATAGTAACAGAAGGTTGGACTTATTTGAAATAAGTCATTTGTTTTTGGTGTGGAATATTTTTTAAGTTGAAAATACTTTTCAGGATTTCAAAATTAATTTGCATAAAGATTTTTACATCTGAATTAATTATCACTTGTTTCTGGCAATACTGATGGGGCAAGCCATTACATTTAATTAGGGAAATAACCTCTCAGCTGTCTGGGAAATTGAAGAGATTATTCAAGGTGCAGTTGATATTTTTTCTCTTTAAGCTTTAAAATGTTTAAAATTTTGGCTGTTTTGAAAGAAAACCCCCTGCTTCTCCACTTTCTTAAACAGAAGCTGCTAAATGTCATGTAGCCCTTTTATAGAATTCACTTGCATTGTTGTACTGGGCTGGGATGCGGGATGCCCTGGTTTTGACCGTACATCACACAGCCCAGGCTGTCGTCTGCGCTGAGGGAGATGTAGTGGTGCACGGATTTGATGGTCACGTCTCAGGTGAGATTGTGTATGTGAAAGCATCACTTGTAATCTCTACCTCGCTGTGCAGATGTTGGTTGTAGCATTAGTCATGACATCTCTGCCCCTTTTTTCTTGAGGTTCTCTCGGGTGGATCTGTTGTTCCACTGCAGTGGACTCATTCCTGGCCCCTTTTCTTTCAGTTCTCCAGCGCCGAGGAAGCAGCTTTAAAAGAGCCCATCATTAAGAGATTCGAAGAGGAAGGAAACCCTTACTATTCCAGTGCAAGGTGGGAACCCGAGGATAACTCACTCCTTGCTGGGTGCATGTTGGCAATCGGGGCAGCAGCTACACAGAGACCTGGCAGTCAGGGTGGCCCAGCCTCCGTGAGAACCAAAAAGTAATGTTTGAACACAGCTTTGTCCTGTTGTCCCTATAATGGGAACGCCTGCTGCTCCTCCCAGGCTGGGCTGCGGATCCATCACCGTGGGGCTGATTCTGCCACCCTTCACCCTCCTCCTTTACCCCATTTCTCTGTGGGGTGTCTGAGGCCTTAGAGGGGCACTGCGGCCACAGGTGGGCCTCACAGGGGCAAGGAAGTTAAGAGTCGTGATCCTGGCTATGTAACTTTCAGGAATTAGTTCTGTTTCAATTTTTGCTTAAACCGGTGGATTCCTGTCATCCCCTCCCTTTCTCCCTTTGTTTGTTTCCTTTTGACCCCACTTTAAGCGTGGGTTGGTTGGACGCTCTTTGGCACTGTTAACAGATGTGCTCGTGCATTCAGGAGGTGCTTAGTCACAGCCAGGGTCCATATGTCCACACCACGTAATTTCCTCGTATACACGTGCAGCTCTTGGCTCTGTTTGTTTCCGATACCCTCAATAAGGTAATAAATTACCACGGCCTGTCCCGCTGGAGACTTGAGGGCATGCGCTCCAAGGCCTCTTTTTTCCAACAACTTCAGTGTTTTGCTTTCTGAAGAATAAGCTTCATGGGTTCATTTCATCCCTTGGGCAGATGGGAAAAAAGAAAATGACAACTTGCGTCTTTTAAAATTAGGCTATGCTTTGATTTATGCCATTTACTGGGGAGGAGGGAGAGAAGAAAATAAAAAGTTAGAATCCATTTCAATCATGTGAACACATCTTCTGTGGGTGGCACTGCTTCCAGCGCTGGGCACACAAAGACTGGACATGCTGCCCGGCCAGGCGTGGCTCAGCGGTTGAGCATTGACCTAGGATCCAGGCGATCGGGGTTCGATTCCCGGTCAGGGCACATGCCCGGGTTGCGGGCTCAAGGCAGCCGATCAATGACTCTCTCATCATTGATGTTTCTATCTCTCTCTCTCCCTCTCCTTCCCTCTCTCTGAAATCAATAAAGATATATTAAAAAAAATAATAATAATAACTTGAGCCAAACTGGAACAACCAACCTATTAAAAAAAAAAAGACAAAAAAAAAAAAGACTGGACATGCTTATTGTCCAGAGCATCGTTAGTATCAGAATTCTAATAATGCCATTTGGGATGTTTAAAAAAGCCTTTTTCTCTTTTTGTTAACATCTACTTTAATAAGTAATTTTATAGGTATATTTTGTTGGGGTAGGTCATTGATTCATTGAATTAAGAACAAAGCATTTTATAGTCTTTGATTTCAGAAATAAACATCTTTTTATACTACCAGTAGAAGAAAAGAGGAAATATAAAACCATATAAAATGTTTAAGAGAAAAATATATATTGTAAGCACACTTACTTTTTTTTTTAATATAAGATTTTGACTGAAATTCACAAGGACAGTTGAAACTTTAAACTTCAAAAAATAGCATATTTTGTGTGAGCCATGAATTTGTTTTTCAGCCCTGGCTAAACCCATCTTTTGAGAAAGACTCAATCCTTTATTATTTTCATACTTATATTATTATTTTAATGGATTATATTCAAGGCAAGAAAGCAAACAGCCGGGTAGAGTTATCTTTGGAAATAAATATTGAGAGAAGTGAGGTTTTTCTCTTACTTTGTAGATGCTTAACCCTTCAACGAGTGTTGAAACACTTGTTGGCTTGGAGGCAGCAACTTTGAAAGATGGAAGGGTTCTCAGGCCAGGATATGGCACCTTCTTTGGGTTTAATAAATCTCCTCTTAACAGTAAAATTCTGGGGTCTGTTTAGGCTTTCACATGGCTCAATCTGTCTTTTCCAAGAGAGCTGTCATCATTTGCCACTCTAACCTCCTATGTTTTTCTTAATCCTTACATACTGATGTTGGCAGCATGTCAGTTTTATTCTGCCCCCCTGTTTTTATAATCAAACTTTGTAGGTATTTGGTTAAGGCCTCTTAGCAGTCTTTTTAATGGCCATGATGAAGCAGCCTGCTCCCTCCCCCGGCATCATCATGTTTGTTGTATTACTCAGCTGTTGGCTTCAGAAAGGAGTGTAATCAGTTGACCTGGTTACAAATTACATGAGTGGCCTTTTCTTATTGGCAGCTCATACTGCAGGGTCCCTATTATGAATGTTTTATGAGCAGAGATTTGATTCATGGTCTGTCGATGTAAGTGTGGTTTAATAATTGATGCTATGTCCAAGTACTGAAGGCAGTTTGTTTAAAGAAAACAAAAGTGCCACCTACCAATGCCCTTTAAAAAAGCAATATTTCTCATCCATTTTTCTTTATAAATGTGAGGTTGTCAATGAAAAGCAAACTAAAATTTCTACTTAAAAGTTCTTCTGAAAGCAGTTTAAAGCTGTTGTGTTTTCCTGTTGTATTTCCTATTGTATTTCAAAAAATAAAGAACTACATAGGAAGATATTATTTTATTAATAAAATGTATTGAAGTCATTCAATAATTTTCATAGTTTCTTAAGAGATGAGAGAGTTTTCAGGGATACATCTTTTCTAGTAGAGACTTTGGTTTGAGACTGTTACCTGGGTTTATATGGCTCTTCATATTAATAACAGGAATACATCTACTTGATTTGTATGTTGCAGAAGGACAGGAAAAGTTTTTCGTGAAATAAGTAAAAATATTTTTAAATGGGATTATTTTGTGATTTCTTGTAGCAAGCTGTTCCTAAGGCCATAGCTTGATTTGACATTCTGTGGTAGCCTGAATGTCATTTCATTTACTTTTCCCCCTTTCTCCCCTCTCTCGAACATGGTTTCAGTTGTGAGATTACAGTGCACAGAAGCTAATCAGTAGATCTACACATTACCTGAACATGAACCTCAGTGTTTCTTGGCAGGGTATGTATAAATGGTAGTTTGGTGGTGGGTTCCTAATAACTCATATTCTGTTCTTTTATCAGGCTGTGGGATGATGGGATTATTGATCCAGTGGACACCAGGCTGGTCCTGGGTCTCAGTATCAGTGCAGCCCTCAATGCGCCAATCCAGAAGACCGACTTTGGCATCTTTAGGATATAACTGGAATATAAAGCATCTTTCATTGGACATGTACTAGAAATTAATACATTAGTAGCCTTAACATTATGGACTTTTTCAAATTTCAACTGTTAAACAGTAAAATTTTCTTAGCACAGTGCATTGTACTTTTCTCCCTTAAAAAATCAATGAAGATATTTATTTCATGAACCTCAATTCCTTGTAAATTTTCTTAGATTTTTCTGTGGCTCAGCTTTTCCACCCTTAAAATGAAGAGAGTAACTTACAGTTATCCTTACTAACCCACATGTAGTATGAAAAGTTCTGTAACCTATAAATTCCAGATATTATCAAGAGTATTAAAGTTGGATTTCCAGTGAAATGATGCTTTGGTGATTATGCACGGTATTATAACACATATATTTTTTAAAAGCATCTGTTTTCCTCCAGCCATCATCCTGTTTCTGCCCATAATAGACTTCTTGCTGTGTGCACTCGGGGCTTTATTTCCTACCCATTCTCTCCTTACCTACCCCTCACTGGCTTCCATTGCCAGCAGCCCTCTGCAGGGTCACTGTTGACCTCCGGGTCTCTGGAACCAGTGGGTTCTTTTCTGACTTCATCCGATTTAATTGTCTGCAGCATTCAGGTCAGTTGAACGCTCCCTCCTAGAAACACATTCCTTAGCTCCCATTCCGTGATACTTTAGGTTTCCCACCAGCCTCTTTGGCCACTCTGTTCTGTTCAGTTTCCTTTGCAGGCCTCTCTTCCTCTGCTGATCCCTGCCCTCTTCACCATTTATCCTGATTTTTCATTAGTAATACATGAATACGGTCTTTTTCTAAAAGATACAAATAATATAAAATATCTCCTCATTCTTTTTTAAAATTGTGGTAAAGATACATAACATTTTACCATTTTAACCATTTTTAAATGTACAGCTCTATGACATTAAGTCCATTCAAACTGTTGTGCAATCGTCACCACCATCCATCTCCAGAATGTCTCATCATCCCAAACTGACACTCTGTAGTTAAACACTAACTCCACACCACCTCCCCCCCACCCCGGGCACACCTCCTTATTCTTAAATGTATGTACTTTTGTGGCTTGATTTAATCTTTCTGGCCATTTCAGCCCTATGGCTTCAGTTGCCATCTAAATGAGGATGATTCCTGTGTTGACAGTTCCTAACACATCTCTTCCATGATCTTCAGACCTGCCAGATAGACTGGATATCTGCACTGATTGTCTTACAAGAACTGTAAGACTCAGTCAACAAGTTCTATTGATTTTACCTCTATCACTTGAATTCCCCTAGTTATTTTTGTCTTTCACTACCACAGGCATTAGGAGTGGTCTTGCTGCATCCAGTCTCACCTGGTCTAATCGCCATCACTGTGGAATTAGGATGGCCATTCTAAATGCACATCTGGTTGTGCCACTCCCTTACTCAAATCTTTCACTGATTTTCTGTAGAACTGCCAGACCACTAATGCCCTCCATGGTCATCCCTTCTTCATCTAGACTCCTCTTTTCACCCTTGGTGCTTCAGCCACCCTGACTTCTAGTCCCTTGAACCTACGAAGTCTCCCACTTCAGGGTCTACAAATTTCCCTCTGCCTGAACTGTTCCACTGTCTCTTCTTAAACACATCTTTTTGTCCCTGACTTCCTGGGGCTGAGTTAGTTACCTACAGTGTGCCCTTGTACAGCACCATTACTCCCTCGGTCACTTCTTCTATAAGGAGTATAAACAGTTTTCTAATATTGCCCTCCTGCTAGAATGTGAGCTCTATGAGAGCAAGGATTTACTTGTTTAGACTGTATCTCCAATGCTTGGCACTTGCAGGTGCTCAGATATTTGTTGAATCAATGAAAAAAATCCATATATCCATATTTTAATTGATATTCTCAGGTCACATCATTTTAAAATTGATTGATTATATGATCTAATATAATTATCAAATGCTTTCCTAATAAAATTTGTATTTTAAACATTTGTGTGTGGTGTTCAATATAGGCTGCATTTGTGCATTAGTTTTTTGAGTTGTGTGCAGATAGGTGATCTCAATTTCGAGGTAAGTTGCATTTTTAGAAGGATGTTGGAGGTAATCAAGAACACGTGGAATGTTTTCAGTTGGCAGGGCTGAGTTCCTTCTGGAGGTTTTAAAGGGAAACCTTTTCAGCTTCTAGAGGCCTCCTGCCTGCTTTGAAACTTAATAGAGATTTCAGTATATCAACCATATTATGTGTTAGCATTGTAGAGAGCCATTTAATTGACTTGAGGAGTTTACCATAGTGCGAGGGCGATTTTATTTTCTGTAGCTCTCCTGTTCTGTGTAGTCTGGGTGAGCATCAGGCAAAGGCCCTGGTCCCCAGCAAAGAGCTGGATACCTCCCGGAGCCTTGGCCAGGTTGACTCTAGGATTTGACTTGAACAGAGGGACGAAGATGGAAGGCGCCTGGCCCCGAGTTGTTTCAGGGGACTGTTAAGGCTGTTTATTCATCTTGCTCTAGGCCCCTCAACACTCTGGTTATCTAGGCTCTGTGAGCCCGAGGTACTCTGCCATCCTGTATTTTTCCAGCGATCTTTTAAAAGAAGTTGCCAGAGTCAGGCTCTTGTGCTCGTATTAACAAACACTGGAGCAAGTCCTGCAGGTTGGAGGTTTAAATAAGTCTGTATTTTCAAACTTGATGAAAAATTTTCTGCCTGCATTTTAAAAAAGACTTTTTAGAAATGAAACCACTGGAACATTGAAACTAAGTCAAAAAGATAATGGAGACGGAAGAGTAAACTGAGGGTATTGGCCCTCAGATACATGAGCATTCAAAGGAGGGATGTGATTTCCCACCACCATCAATAGTGACGATGGACTGAGTGTTTATGCAACCTTTTGATCACTGAAATGTGTCACTGAGCAAGATTTTAGGTTACTCCTAATTGGAAATCTGGCTAAAAAATCTGACAATCTTTCAGTAGGGATAATTTAAACACAGCCATACCGAGAAAGTACAAGTAAGTGACTTCTTAGGTAGCCTTAAGGGACCTTTTGGGTAGCCTTAAGACCACAGTGCTAATCTTTTATGAATGGTAAACAGATTGTTGGTAATCTCTTTTGAAATGTTAATACTTTGCTGTTTTTGCATGAATGTTTACAAGTATCTGTGAGGCTCCTGTTTTTATTTTGGAGCTATTGGTATTTTTATTTTAATTTTGTCTTGATTTTAATGTGACCTGTCTTCTAATCTCTTTCCACCTTGAGCGATATAGGAAAGGTAACTATGTTATTGTCAGAATTAGCTAATTAATACTAATAAAGGAAGAGAGCATTGTAAGCATGGTCACCTGGGAAGCTTCACCTGGCAGCTACAGCTTCACACAGCATTGTTCCTCCAAGGGGATTAACACCCTTCCCTCCCCCATCCAGTACTGGATTGTTGGGGGAGATGGGCACATGTGCAGTGAAGTCAGGGTGACTAGGGAAGGTGCTTGCCTGTCCATCTAGCCTGGGGAACAATGGATTGGCTAGGGGGTGGACCTATCAGAAGTGTGAAATCTTGGAAAGCTAACTGGTTAGTTTGAAGAAGCTTTTGGTTAAAATCCCCAGAGTTTCCTCTCTCTCGCTCTCTTGTTTGCACTCGCTCACCGGTACTTGCCCATGCGTTCTGTTCTCTCTCCGTAGCCATGTGATCTTAAGCAGCCGCATGGCCCATGGCCGTGTGGACCCCACATGCAATGGACTGAAGCTAGGAACACAAGCTAAGCTAGTGAAATGCTGGACTGGACTCTAATATGGAGCAGAATTTCTGGGCAGTGGCCTTAATCCTGGCCCTGATGAAGACAGGACTGGACTTTTTCCATGGTGGGACAGATGGAGATGGGACCTTGGAAGGAACCCCCTTAATTTTACATCATCAATAATGCTTTCCACAAAACCCATCCTTCCAGGGGGGCCTCAGGAACTTCTTTTCCTTGTGGCACCCTAAGAGCTCCACTTCCACCAACAATAGAGGGCTAAGTACCTAGAACTGAACACTGTAAGTAAGGGAGCAGGGGAGACTTTGAAGGGTGGCATGACAGATCTGTTCCAGGATGGGTTAAACCTTCTGAGTAAGAGAACTGGAATTCTTGCTGCAGAGGGAGCTCAACTTGAAATCAAAGGACTTGGCTCTTGTCTAGGTGGTGGTACTAACTAGCTGTCTGATCTTGGTCTAGCCTTTCCTTGTCTCAGTACAGGAGTGGGACTAGAGGAGTGGTTTTCTCCTCTGGTTTCATATGAGAATCAACTGAGGAGTTTTTTTAAAAAAATGCTGGAATCAGAATCTTTGGGGGGAGTGGTGGGATATTTTTTAAAACACCCTATGACTGCTTTAGAACAAAGGTTCTCAGAATTCAGCTGGCATCAGAATCACCTGGAGGGATTCTTAAAACACAGATTGCGCCCGACTGGTGTAGCTCAGCAGTTGAGCATCCAGGAGGTTATGGTCTGATTCCCGGTCAGGGCACATGCCCGGGTTGCAGGCTCGATCCCCTGTAGAGGGCGTGCAGGGTGCAGCCGATCAATGACTCTCTCATCATTGATGTTTCTATCTCTCTCTCCCTCTCCCTTCCTCTCTCTGAAATCAATAAAAGATATATTTAAATAAATAAATAAAACACAGGTTCCTGGGCTTCGTCTATAGGTCTGAGTGGGCCCCAGAATCTACATTTCTAACACATGTCCAGCTGATGCTGCTGGTCTGGGGATCACTTTGAGAACCACAGACTGCTCTAGATGACTTTTGTTGTTATTGTTGTTGTTGTTTGTTTTGTTAATCCCTCACCCAAGGATATTTTCCCCCATTGATTTTTAGAGTGGAAGGGAGGGGTGGGAGGGGAGAGAGAGAGAAAAACATCCATGTGAGAGAGGCACATCAATTGGGTGCCTGTTGTGAGTGCCTTGACTAGGCTGGAGATGGAACCTGCAACCCAGGTATGTGCCCCTGACCAGGAATCGAACCCATGACCCTTTGATACAAGGGCTGACTCTCTAACCACTGAGCCACGCCAACTGGGGCTCTAGATTATCTTGAAGATCCTTCCTAGCTCTAAAATTTTAGGATTGCAAGAGCAATTTCTGCTCTGGTGATATCACTCTTGTATATTTTTGATTAGGTCATTGAACATTTCTCTTTCTGCATTTTCAGGGTAGGGTGAATTTGTCTTAACTTCTTGGTCAGTGGGTCACAGCCCTGCTGAACACTAGATTCAGTAACTTTGCTTATGAAATGCCCTGGTGCCCAGGCTGGGCTCCAGATAACTAAACCAGACTGTCTCAGGTGAAGATGCAGGTGTCAGTCATTGTTCAAGTTCCCTCGAGTGATTCCAGTGTGCGCCAAAGTGAGTCACTTCACAGGGTAAGGCTGGTCAGGAGATTTCAAAATGGAGCAACTACTTATTTCAAGATGTTTGCATGAATTTAAAAGCTTAAACTTAAATTGTATATACATTTTTTAAGCTAACAGCCTAGGTAAAAGTTTGCCTTGATATCTGTATGTACTTCATTTCAGGCTAACTACTGAAAAGTGGTTACCAATAGCTGAAAGTTTCTAATGAGATGTTTCCATGGTGATAAAAAGAAATAAGATCAGACCAAAAACAAACAAGCAATCACAGGAGAAGTATTTTACATAATGAGCCATAACGACAGGCGACATTTCGCCTCCACAGAATTGCTTTCTGAGACATATCTTTATGCCCTGGTGCCTCTGTTGTAACTTCTCAGTGGATTTAAGTCTCTGAGGACTCCTGTCAGTAATTCATTGCTAACCAACCATCACTAGATAAAGAAGACTATTCATCAACAAGGGTGGTTGAAATTACATCGAAAACTTTTGTTGTACAAACTATATGTAACAAAATTTACCATTTTAACCATTTTTAAGTGTGCGGTTCAGTGGCATTAGGTAGGCTCAAAATGCTGTGCCACCATCAACCACTGTCCATCTCCAGAACTTTTTCATCTCCTCAACTGAAACTCTGTATTGATTAAACAATAACTCTCCACTCTTCTCTTCCCTCAGCCCCTGTTAACCAATATTCCACTTTCTGTCTCTGAGAATTTGCCTGTTCTAAGTATCTTATATAAGTGGAATCGTACAATATTTGTCTTTTTTTGTGTCTGGCTTATTTTACTTAGCGTGATGTCTTCAAGGTTCGCCCAGAGATTCTTTTGATCAAATATATCCATGTCACAATTGAATTAGGTTTATGAAGGTGTCAGTCTTATTCCAGTTAAACACCCAGGCGATGGAGCGCTGGTTCCCTGAGCCTTAGGCACTTCCGTGGGATGGGCTGAGGCGGGGAGCAGTTAGTCCTGCTTTCAGCAGCAGCTCCTCGCCGTCACTCAGTCCAGAAACAGGGGTGTCATTGTGACCCTTTCCTCTTCCTTACCCTCACATTCAAATGCT
Source organism: Miniopterus schreibersii (assembly GCF_964146895.1). Classification (NCBI taxonomy): domain Eukaryota; kingdom Metazoa; phylum Chordata; class Mammalia; order Chiroptera; family Miniopteridae; genus Miniopterus; species Miniopterus schreibersii. Next base: position 69,867,664 of record NC_138103.1, on the reverse strand, counting down.
CAGCAAATCTTATCGATTCTACCTCTCAAGTACCTTCACAAATCCTCCTTTTTTATCCCTGAACTGGCCTCAATCAGACCTTGCCATCTATTCTCGCTTGGATAGTATCAGAGACTCCAAACCAGTGTCTCTGGTTATCACTGCCATGAGCCTTTATTTCATAAAGTCATCCAACAAATGTTACATTTGCACAAACACTTCTTGTAAGGTGCTAAGCTGGCCTCTTAAGTTACAGTCTTCTGCATAGACCTTTGGGCCATTTGTCTCAAATAAACCTGATTTTACCCTGAATCCATTGATTCTAGAGCCCAGCTTTCCCCAGTCCACTCACTGCCTTCCAGCAGAGGGTGGAAAAACTTTCGGTAGGTGAAATCAAGGGTTCAAAGCAACAAGAGGAAATTTAAGAGTAGTAAGTACAGAGACCTACATCTCAATTCAGGCAAATAAAGACTTATGTATGGAACCAGAGGAACCTGGTTTTGCAGCTGTTCACTTGGGGAAAAATGACCCTGGAATTTTGGTTATCAGCAAGTTTGATACAGGTTAACAGTGTGATGAGACTCTTGGTAAGATCTAGCCACATTCTTGGCTGAGTTAATTTTAAAAATGTCCTGATTATGGGCCATAATAATGTCTATACTCTGGGCTGATTATTGTCTTCAGTGCCATAAGCCAGAGCCTATGAAGAATATTAACAAGGGCATGCAGGATGGCGGTTCTGGGACCTGAGAACTGGGCCTTGGCTGTACTCGGGAAGTATGTAAAAAACCCAGATTTCTGGGATCTTCTCCTGGATATTTTCAGGTGCTTCTAATGCACATCTTAGTTTGGGTACCACTGATATGGAGGATATGAACAGCATGATCTGGAACATACTGCAGGAAGTGGACATGCAGCTTAAAGACTATGGGTAGACGTAATGGGTGTTTCCAAGATCTGAAGAGTTATTTGTAAGGTAAGATCACAGGAGGGGGAGGTGTAGTGTGTTTAGGGAAGCGTCAGTGAGAAGTTACTAGTAATGAAAGCGATGTGGTTACGGACCAGGCTGTCCCAGGAAAGATTAAGGAGGAGTCCGGATGTTCGGGATGCTGCAGGGCAGTACTTCAGACTTTAATGTGTGTATGAACTGCTGGGGGATTTTATTCAAAAGCAGATTCTAATCTAATAGATTTGGGTTAGCATCTGAGATCTGCCACCGCTTCTGGTCTGCGGAGTGCACTTTAGTAGAGGCTGCGGGGGGCGCTGGTCCTCGTTGGCCATGTGACCTGTGATCTCTCAGGTCAGAGTGGGTGTCAGCAAAGGTTAATTAACTGAAGATGAAGAAAGCAGGCTTCTCAAACTACATCAGAATCCTTCAGGACTTCTGGTGTGGAACATTCTTTAATTTGTTTAGTTTAATTCTTTCATATCTCTAGAAACTAGGTATTACAGATGAGTGACCAAGAGCAGGAGCTTCAGAATCAAATGAACTAGATTTTGTGTCTCACCTTCCCCATTACTAGGGTTATGAAGCTGGGCAAGTAAAAACCGACTCACTGGGTTTTATGAGCAGTTCGTGTGTTAACACATGTAAAGTGCTTAGCATAGAGCAAGTGCTTGATAGGTACTGTCCATTATTATTTTTATAAAACTTATTTAAACAGGCATCAGCTCTACATTGTTACCCTTCCTACTCCTCCTATGTTCTTGGAGGATTCTTGAGAGCTCTGCAGATGTCTTAGAGTATACAGTGAGCTCTCAGAATTCAGGTACTTGCCCTAGATTTCTAGAAATACTTTTTTGGGGTCTCATGTCTTTATTGTTAGCATTTTCTGACCTTCACCTTCCAAAATCAGGAGCTACATGTTTTCTCTACTTATAGCTAGAACTAAATAGATAACTTCTAAAGTTGAAAAGCAAAGAAATACTAACGTATACATTTATGTAGGGATATCACCAAGACAACAGAACAGAAGTGGTTAAAAATGGTTGCCTCTGTTGATAAGGGATGGATGAGAAAGGCCGATTAGGGGGCTGTTATGAGCCTGTCTGTTCTAGTTATTTTTTAACTACTGTATTATTTGTGTGTGTTTTTTAATATTAAAGAATTTAAGCCATGTCCAGAACACTCAAAAATAATAAGGAAAGGCACTTAAATTTTATTCCTAAGTGATAGGGAAGAAAAAAAAAAAGTGTTTAGGCAAGAGTATGGCATAATAAGTATTGTTAAGGACGGTCAGGGCAGCCTGCAGTGTCAAGAGTGTGCTGCATGATCTCACTCATATGTGGAAACTAAAAATGTCAAACTCATTGAAACAGAAAGCAGAATGGTGGTTACCAGGGGCTGAGGGGTGGGGGAAATTGGATTTTGGTCAAAAGGTACAAACTCTCATTTAGAAGATGAATACATTCTAGAGACCAAGCATTGTGACTTTAGTTAATAATAATGTATTCTTGAAAGTTCCTGAGAGAATAAATCCTAAGTGTTGTCACTCCACGAGAAGAAAAAGAAAGGCAACTGTGTGGGCGACAGGTACGTCAGGGAGCTTGATGGCGGTGACCGTCTCCATGGCGTGTCCCGAACGTCACATGGCAGCTCCGATCCGCACTGGGGCCCAGCCCGGGTCGCCCGCAGCAGTAACCTTCATATTAATATGCACTTTATTGACATTTTCTCCCCTTCTTTCCCATCTCACTTTGCCCACCCCCTCATTAGCTTTTTGGGGACCACATTCCAAATAAACTACCCGTATACAAGTCTCTGCCTCGGGTCCTGCTTTTGGGAAACTCAGGCGTCCGTCAAGGACTCGGAACTTGGCTGCAGCCGCTCTGCGCAGTGTGGCTCCCTCTATGACGAGCCAGCATCTTTCGAGAGCCTTCCACCCGATGAGTTCTTTTGTACGCCCGCCGATGTCCTGTTGCCTTATCTCTGTTGCTGTGGGCGTATTCCTTTTGGGCGCTTTCCGTGTTTTCTTTGGGCGTGTGAAGGGGCGAGGAGGCGCAGGCCTTGCCTGCCAGGCCCCCGCCGTCACGGCCTGCCTGTCTCTACCTCGGTTTCTGCTCTGCCACATTTGCCCGCAGTCCCACAGCCACCCTTCCCTCTTTCTCGCCTTTGCACCTGCTCTCGCTCGGCCTGCAATTCCAGGCTCTTGGTCTGACTGACAAACTCCCACTTTTCCCTCAAAGTTCTCAAGAGTGGACTCCTCTGTTGCACGCCCCCCGATTGTGCGCTCCCCCTTCGAGCAGTTGATAGTCGAGTTCTCAGGCCATCTCCTTACCTGACTCTATGTTCTGCAAAGCCGGGGACTGTACCTTGTTTGTCGCTAACTTCCTAGTCCCGGGCACAGCCCCTGGCCTGGCAATATGGGGCTTTGTAATACTTGCTAATGTACGAGTAAATGTATTCCCCAAGGGTGAGAAAGCCAACTTAGCTTGACATGTCAGCTAAGAAGAGGACCTGGTGACCGATGGACCTCTCCAGTGTGATTGCAGGAGAGCTACCTACCTCCAACCACCTTTTTGGGGGAAGTGCTTACAAGATGAACATTTGGGGCTGTCAAGGGGAGGCTGTGGGCAGCACATGGGTGGTAGGGACCTGAGCAGAAGTGAGGTTACTGTGTTCTGTCCCAGGTTTGCCTATTGTCACCTCGAAATTGTTGCTAGGAGTTGATTTGTGATGTCTCAGTCTCCCGCCATTTATTTTTATATTTTTTACTAGAGACTGTGCTGTGGAAGCAAAGAGCTGGAACTGAGTCCCAGCTCTATCACTTGTTAGTTTTGTAATTTGGAGGCAAGTTACTCAAATATATTTTTTCACTTAGAATCTTTGGAAGGCATATACTAAGTCTTAAGTGTTAGATGTTATTAATATAATAATTACCAGGTGACTAATACAAGACTTTAGGAGGTCAAGTGGCTTACCCAAAGCCACACAGGAAGTCTAGGGTAGGTTTACAGTGACAAATACACATATTGAGATTCAAGGGCCACTTTAAAAATCCCAGCGGAGAGAGCTCTGCAGCCACTTGCTGTGCCTCACTGAGCAGGAGGCGTTTTCAGAGGCACTCAGAGCTCTGCCTGGGACCAGCAACAGGATGTGATGATTCAGAAAGTCTGGTTTATTTCCATCACCAGAACATTGATATGTATTTGGAATCACTCCCTGAAGGGCTCACTCTAGCCCAAGTCACTGTGTTTTTGTCTCTGTGGACACATGGATGTGAAAAGGAACTGAACCTTAGAAAACTCAATCCCTTGATATTGAAAATGTCAATATCGTTTCACTTTGGCTATTGTACATCAAACTGTATTAAAAGTGAATCTAAAAATATTTCTTCAGTGGTGATAATGTTAAAACTGAAATACAGGTGATTAATGCCAAAGCTTCAGACCCGAAGCTTTTCTGCTTAGGTCATGGGCTTATCACAGGGTACTTGGAATCCATCTAGGTCAGTTCTCTCTGTGGGCCCCTCTGGGCTATTTGTCTATATTCAGTTTCTTTAGGAGTTTACTCAGGCGGATTTGGTTGCCCGCACATTTTGAGTTGAAAAGTGGGAGTAAGGAATTAGACAAGAGTCAGATCGTTAGAGGATATTTTTATTTCTTGAATAGCAGCAGGGGAAATAGCGAATCTTCCTGCGTCTCTCCATGAAGGGCCCTTTCTTTATACACCAGTTGTTGCTTTGAATCATGTGTTTACTGTCTTATTTCTTATGTCTTGTTTTAATTATTCACTGGTTGCTCTGGGGTTTACAATGTGCATCTCGTTGCATTTTCCTTCAAACACTATCGCACCACTTCATGAAAAGCGTAAGAGCCTCACAGCGGTTGGCTTCCATTTCCTTCTCCATCATTTGTGCTGTTGTTGTCATATGTTGTAATTTTACATTTTTATAACCCCACAATACATTGTTACTGATTTTTTTTGCTTTAAATTGTAAGTTATCTTTTATAGAAAAGTAAAAATCAACAAAAAGTTGTTTATCCACATATTTACCATCTGTAGCTCTTCATTCCTTTGTATAGATCTGAGTTTCCATCTGGAGTGATTCTCCTTCAGCCCTAAGAACTTCCTTTAATGTGATTTGTAGTGTAGGTCTGCTAGCAAAGATCCTGCCAGCTTTCCTTTTTCTGAAAGTGTCTTTATTTATTTAACCTTTTTTGGGGGGGAGGGGTTAATAACAATTGGTTAAATATGTACATCCATAGAATGAAATATATATAGCTGTTTAAAATAATGCAAAATATATTAAAAGACATTTGCTGTATATTAAGTGAAATATAGAGATGGATATATAGTATGATGTCATTTTATATAAAAATTATAGATGTATATTTAATCATAGGAAAGCCCTGGAAAACATACTTGGGAGGTAAACAGTGGTATATCAGTGCAGAGTCTTCTTTCTGCATATTGGAATTTTCTAAAGTTGCTCAAATGAATCTATATTACTTCTATTGTAAGAAAGTAAATTTGTTTTCACCTATTTTGCTTTTTACTTCTAATCTTTTCACTCTATTAAAATGCATACCTTAATAAAATTTGGTTAAAAGTAATGCCCTTTAAACCCTCTCCTAATAATGCAAATGTTAATAGATAGGATTAAAATTAAAGCATGTCTTCCAGATGGCGGGCTTTGCAAATATAAATGACCAGGGGAAAAGGGCACACTTTGTAAGAGTAGAGGAAAAACTAAAAGAGCAGTGCATTTTCATATTCTTGTCGAAACTGAAGAAATCTTTTTAAAGAAATAAACTATTAGAGATATTCAATCTTTTCTCCTCTCTCCCTCCCCATGGTTGTTTCCTGCTCTTTCCCTAGTGGACCATTCTCAGGAGCTGGGTGTAGCTTCCAGTTCACTTAAAAACCCTTTTACAATTTTGGCTTTGCATGTTTTTTAGAAGAAAAATACCTGGGGGTGAAAATTACCAGTGATCTTTGTTTCTGTTCCTCAAACCATTAAACCGTGTAATATGTATAAAAAAGGAATTCTAAACACATGTACACAGAATACTTTTACATTATACATTTATTATATTCGTAGCTAGTACATGGTATTGTTATAATGTACATACTTGCAAAGGTCCCAGAAATGGTGGCTTACATAAAATTCTGCACCCTCCCTTCCCCCCTCAATTCCCATTTTATCTGGACATCTATCTATTTTGATTCCAATAGAGAAACAGACAGCAACGTGGTTAGGATCATAGGACTTGGGGCCGGACCCTCTGGGTTGAATTCCAGTCCTACCTTTATGAGCTGTGTGACCTTGATGAATTTCCCTTCTCTTCGGTGTCCAAATTTGTTTATCTGTGAAATGTGGGTTCTAATAGTTTTTACTTTATTGGGTTGTTGAGAGGATCAATTGGGTAGAAACGTGCAAAGCACTTAGCGCAGTGCCCGGCACAGGACGTGCTCAGCAACTGCCATTTGTGCTGCTGCTGTTCTTAAAGATGCCCCTGGCTGTGCCTCTCTAAGACAGAAGAGCTGAATTGTTCGTTTCTGTTGGTGATAGAGATTTCCACCGAGTCCCTCCTGGGCTCTCAAGCAAGCATTACCAACATTGCTGCATGGAGGCAGACCTGAAATGTTTAGCTATAGAACAGAAATTTGCCCAGTTATTCCACTGCAAGTACTTAACAAAAGCGAGCCATTGTGATTCTCTAAATCCCTTCTTTGAATTCTTGTATATTATACCATGTCAGTGTATTTCCTTAGGGATGGACATTTAGGTTGTTTCCTATGTTTTTCTGTTAAAAACAATGCTGTGATATTTATCCAGGTCCTTGGCTTGTTGTGCACATGTGGGAGACTAGAATTGCTGGGTTGGAACTGAACCCAGGCCCGCTTAATGCCAAAGCACTACACTGTGCTTCTCTCACTTACACAGTCATGTGTAGAGACAAACAATAAATTTTGAGAGTGGAGATGACCCACAGCTAATGGAAAAATTCCCCAGAGAGGAACATTGCTTTTGAGAGGCAGTTGTCACCCAGAGGGGCCTTTGGCAGGGGAGACATTAAAAGTCTCCTCCCTCCATAAATGAACCCACATCAAGCACTTAGCTCAATGTGATGCATGTGCGACCAACAGGGAAAAATAAAGATTTACAGGGATCTTGTCAAAATGAACAATTTTATTGCTCAAAGAATTAGGGGTTATTAGGAAAACTTTTAAATTTCATTTATTCAATCAACACTTAATTGTAGACATTTGTCGCAGGCTTGAAAGAGTAGTGATTTGTGGGGACAAGGAGTTTTGAAATGTTGTTTTTCTGTCAGTCTGACATAGTAAGTCATTACTGAGCCAAGAGCTATTTAATTGTCTGTATTTCAAGGAGCTCATGAAATTATTGGATGATGTGAGTAAGTTTTAGACAAGTGGTAGAATGTTTCAAAATGTCAAATTAGGGAAGCATTGGACAGAAAGAAAGGGGCAGACAGGAGAAGAGAAAAGTGGACTTCACTGGAGGTGGGGCTGGGGTGACGCAGAACGTCCTGGTTTGATGGAGCAAAAGTTCAACACCAGGGGCAGAGGACAGTTCTCTCCTTAACACCCGTTTCCAGGCACAGACTAGTCTTCCTCAGGCAGACCTTTGCCTTTCAGCAGCCCCAGAAAGAAATGAGAACATTCCTCGCCCCCAGGCCGCCGAGGACCCAGATCGCAGCCCTGAAGGTGGGCCCGGAGCTTATGTTCACCTCTTGAGGTCCAGAAGGTAGAGGACCGGGTACAGATCGTCAGCCTTTCCGTGGCCTTCGGTCTCCTGCCTTCTTACTCCCCATTATTCTACCCAAGGCACCCACACACCCATAGGGGTTTTGGGGTGCCCCGCGGGCAGAACCGTGCCCTTGGTATAGTGGGCCGTGCAGCCAGGATGCCTGGCCTTGCAGTTCCCAGCCTGCACCCCTTCCTCATCTGGGCACGGGGACTGACAGCACCCACCCCACAGAATTGCCGTGCAGTGTGGGCAGGGCTCAGCGCAGAAAGTGCCCGCCACTGTGGCCCCTTGGGATGCAATAGAGCACTTCAGTGTCACTGCAGAGGGAGGGGAGTAACCCCAGCCTGTGAACATCCAGGGTGTTGCTTTGGTTCGTTCCTACCCCTAGACCCAACCTTACCCCAAGTCTCTGAAGTGGTTTGAAAGAGACACACACAGACAACAGAGAAGAGAGCTGGGCTTCCCACCAAGTGGGTCCCTCACTCCTTCAAGTATGTGGGGGGCCGGGGCAGCCAGACCCCCTACTCCCAGCAGGTCAGTCCTGGTGAGGAGCAGCCTGAGCCTTTAACCTTACAGCCTTTATCTTTTCCTGCGTGTGCCTGACATTATCAGGGAAGTCATCCTGAATGACCTCAGGGTTAGCCAGCCAATTGAAACCAAGGGGAGAATGGAAAATTGCCTCAAAATGTGGTTAAAGACAAAGAAAAACTGTGTTTTTTAATAAAGCATTTCAATGAAGGAACACAGCTTACAGGCGTTTTGTTCCCTGGGTGAGACCCAGCTGGCTGAGGTCTAGCCATTTTCCTCCCCCCCCCTCTCTCCCTTGCCTGCCTTGTAGACCTGTCTTAGCCAGAATTCCCCTGTGATAAGGTTCATGATTTCAATGATTAACAATAGACAATAAATTAACGATATCCACAGATACGTTTCCACAAAACTCCTTGGTTTCTACGCTATATATTTTGGTCTAAAATAAGCCATTTAGAAAAAAGGGAGAAAGAAATAATGAGCCTATAGTAAACTAGAAAGAAATACTGCAAAATGTGAATTCCAAGCTTAGAGCAAAATTACGTCAGAGGATTTCACACTAAAACCAATCAACTAAATAGACAATCCTTTTAACGATAACCAATGTGATTTGTTTTTTTAAATTTATCTTTATTGTTGAGAGTATTACAGGTGTCCCATTTTCCACCCCCCAACTGACCCCCTCCACTTCACTCCCTCCCCTTCCCAGGTCTTCACCCGGTTATTGACTGTGTCCACGGATTATGCATATATGCATATAACTTCTTTGGTTAATCTCTTCCCGCTCTCCACCCCCCTTCCCTCTTTCCTCTGAAATATGATCGTCTGTTCCATGCGTCAATGTCTCTGGATCTATTTAGTTCATCAGATTGTTTTGTTCATTAGCTTCTTCTTAAAGAGGACCCTTCAACATTTCCTGTAGTGCTGGTCTGGTGGTGATGAGCTCCTTTAGCTTTTCCTTATCTGTGAAGCTCTTTATCTGACCTTCAATTCTAAATGATAGCTTTGCTGGGTAGAGTCATCTTGGTTGTAGTTCCATGTTTTTCATCACTGAATATTTCTTGCCACTCCCTTCTGGCCTGCAAAGTTTCTGTTGAGAAATCAACTGACAGTTGTATGGGTGCTCCCTTGTAGGTAACTAACTGCTTTTCTCTTGCTGCTTTTAAGATTCTCTCTGTCTTTAACCTTTGGCATTTTAATGATGATGTGTCTTGCTGTGGGCCTCTTTGGGTTCCTCTTGTTTGGGACCCTCTGTGCTTCCTGGGCTTGTAAGTCTATTTCTTTCCCCAGGTAGGGGGAGTTTTCTGTAATTATTTTTTCAAATAGATTTTCAATTCCTTGGTCTCTTTCTGCCTCTTCTGGCACCCCAATAATACAAATGTTGGGCCTCTTGAAGTTGTCCCAGAGGCTCCTTATACTATCTTCATATTTCTGGATTCTTTTTTCTTTTTGCTCTTCTGGTTGGGTGTTTTTTGTTTCCTCATGTTCCAAATTGCTGATTTGATTCTCAGTGTTCTCTACTCTACTGTTGATTCCCTGTAAATTATTCTTCATTTCAGTTCATGTAGCCTTCATTTCAAATTGATACTTTATTATGTTATCGATTTTCTCAGTTATTTCCCTAATAGTCTGCTTAAACATCCTTATAAACAAAATTCTGAACTCTGTATCTGTTAGCTTGCTTGAATCTATTTCATTTAGTTCCTCTTCTAGAGATTTCTTCTGTTCTTTCCTTTGTGACATGTTTCTTTGCCTCCACATTTTGGCTGCTTCCAGGTGTTTGTTTCTATGTATTAGGTAGAGCTGCTATGTCTCCTGGAATTTGTAGAGTGGCTTTGTATAGTAGGTGTCCTGTAGGGTCCAGTGACTCAGCCTCCCCAGTCACCTGAGCTGGGCCTTCCAGGTGCTCCCTTGTGTGGACCGTGTGCACTGTCCTGTTGTAGCTGAGCCTTGGTTGCTGTTGGCGACACTGGGAGGAATTGACCCCCAGGCCAATCAGCTGTGAGGACCAGCTGCAACTACAGCAGAAGAGCTGCTGTGCTGGAGACACCCCTATGGAGCAGGATTTACTTCAGTGGAGTTTTGGTGTTCACCAAGTGCGCCCCTTGAGTGTGCCACTCTTGGATGTCGTAGGGTTGTAATCCAGCGTGGTCGAGTCTGACCACCAGGTGCACTGTCTCTGAGGCCTCCTGGGAGGTGCAAAGTCAGCCTGTGCCAGTGCCTTGCCCAGGGCCACCCAGCATGAGCTACATAGCAAACCGTAGTTGGCTGCTACTTGTGCTGGGCTTGGAGGTGCCCAGGAGAGGCCAAGCTATGAGGCAATGCAGCTGCCGCTAGTGCCAGGCCTGGGGCCACTTATCGAGCCGTAGGGGGCCTGCTGCTGCTTGTTTGAGAGATTTTAGGAAAGTCCTAAGCATGAGGCTCGAGGGGCCACTTGCACAGAAAAGCCCCTGGAAATGGCCTGGATGAGCTGCAGGTGGGGAGGGGCGGGGCCTCCGGGAATCACGGGGCGGGGCCAAAGGTGGGAGTCAGGTGCTGGCGATTCAAACATGGCGCCTGCCTGCCGGCTGTGCGGGGAGGACTCGCCAAGGGAGCCATGGCCTCCGCCAGCCCTTCTGCCTGGGAGGAAGCCGCCCTCCGCCTCTCGCCCGGATCTCAGGCAGGTTAGTTCCTCCCCGAGTGTCCCGGGTCCTTTCAGGCTGCTGCCCGGCGCTGGGCTCAGGGGGAGCGTCCGAGTGAGTCCGTGCCGGGCCCTTTAGAGGAGCTGCTGGGGCTCCCGCAGCCTCCGCGACCCTCAGCGACAGTCCCCGCTGGTTTCACAGCCCGGAGTTGTGGGGGCGTCTCTTCCCAGACTGGAGCCCTGGGCTGGGGGCCTGCTGTGGGGCTGGGAAGCCTCACTCCTCCAGGAAACCCCCACCACCGAGATTCCCTCCCGGGTTTCAACCGTGGCACCGGGTGTGCGCCCCCGGCCGCGTCTCTGCAATTCAGTCCCCATCCGCCCGCGTCTCCGCCCCTCCCACCAGTTTTGGTGCTTCCTCAGTCCCCTGGTTGTGGGGCTTCTGTGCAGCCAGATCTCAGGAGACTGTGAGTGATGGTGGTTCTGTATTTTAGTTGTGATTCTGATGTGGTTGCGGGAGGCGGCGGGCGCAGCTGTTCCCTACACCGTCGTCTTGTTTTCTCCTACCATGTGATTTTTGAGAGACCGTGGGGATGCACAATTTATGAAGCATAGAAACTGAAAGCTCAAAGAATGACAGGTGAATTATGCTTTATGAGTATCAGGTCTGTTTATCGTCTCTCGACTAATCACTTTTAACATAAGTTCAAGGTTTCGTAGGAAAAGGGCACTGGCTTTCAGGAAGGCCGTGCGGGGGGAAGGCACGCGGGCGTGGGCCAGGCCGCTTCAGACTCGTCTACCTGTGTGGCAGTGGAGACGTATCCAACTGAGTGTCCTATTCCCCTCAGGAAGCCCTGGGGGCTGATGTATGTTTTACACACACACACACACACACACACCCATTAGGTATGTTTCCCCAATAATCATCTACATATGGGTTTCACCTAATCGCCCACTGACAGCATAAACATTCAGTGAATAGATTACAAACCATTCCTGTTTTTTTATAAATGCTGACCTAACAAGTTACAGTTAATGCTTATAAGTCGTTGTTGTTCTAAGTCTTTATTTACATAATCTTAAAAAATTAAAACCTCTATAATGTCTAACATTAAGCACTTATTTATTTTGATCTCAACACTGTGTTTCTACAAATTGTGATTCTGACTCTGTGACAGGATGGACTTTTGCCCGAATCTGCTACCCCCCCCCCCTTAAACAATTATTTGTTTTATGTAATTATCATTTGCCCTCTCAAGAGTCCAGCCATTGAGATAATTAAGCCTTTGAAGCAGCAGAGCATAGTTTGGACTCTGAAATAAGAATTCTAGGGTTCTAATCTCAGCTCTGCTACCTACTTGCTGTGTGACTTCAGGAAAATTACTTTCCCTCTCTGGGCTTCAGTTTTTCTCATTTGCCAAAAAATGGGATAATAGCACTGAATTCATCTTTATGGGGATACTGTTGTAAACTGTAACTGCTATAAAAGTCTGAAAGAATGAAATGATTAATTTTGCAAATAATTTAAAATGAATAAATAAAATACTTGAATAGTATATTCACACTATTAAGATATAGGAATAACTATCAAATTAATAGCTACTAAAACATTAGTGTACATTATCCCTGATACAGCTACTTAAGAGAAATATCTATGTAAAGCATCTGACATTTAGTAGATATTCAGTAAACCATAGCAATTTATTATCACTATTATTATTATTACTATTATTGTATCAGGAAAGAAACTTATGCTAGGCTATATTTAAAGGGCACCCATTAGATTCAGCTCTGTCTATAGAGCTTTGAAAGAAAGCAGCTTTTTAAAAAGGGCCTTGTGTTCAGGTTGAGTAGAAATGTGGTGACTAATGCCCAGTACTGTTAATGTTTCAAAGCCAAGCCAGCAGCATCCTGTGTGGTGGGAGGCCCTGGAGGTAGGTGATTGGGGCAGTGTGAGTGGGTGGCAGGTCAGAGTCCTGGGGCATTTGCCCTCCTGCCCTTTGTTCTCCTGCTTTCTGCCCAGGGTGGCTTGTGATGAAGAGACTTAGATGGGGGCGGGGGGAGGACAACGTTGTTCTGACGGTGGATTGCAAGCTGGTTACCTCCCCTGGCTTTCTCGTTGAGCCCGTTTCCAAAGCGCAGAGATGGTGGTGGGAAGAACTGATGGAGCCCTGTGCAGAAGTGCTCTGAGTAACTACGTGACCTCTCTGACCCTTCATTTCCACACATGAAAATGGGAGAATAATTTGGGATTCTTAGTTTAAATGTTCTTTGCTCAGTGCCTGGCGCAGAGTAAGGGCTCTGCTGGCATCTGCTATAGGCATACTTGGTGGGGTTCTGATGTCAAGATCTGAGCGCGGACTTTCCTTCGGGCTGCTGTCAGTCAGAAGCTCTATGCTAGCCTCAGGACTCATCACATCATCTCCCTCCCCACCTCCTCACTATACAGTTGTCAAAGTTTTTCCCATTTTTCTAATGCTATATATTTTAGAGCCAAAATGTCCCAGTGGATGCAGCCATAAAGGAACAAGCTCTCCAACAGCAAGGCCCAGGCTTAGTTCAGGGAAATGGTCTTTGAGATGCAGTCAGTGGGTTTTATCAACACCCACTTCAGCTCAATCTGTCTGAGCCCTAGGAAACGAGATCTGAGCCATTTCATTCTGGAGGCATCAAATCTGTGTTTTCCGGATCTTAGGATGAAGTGAGTGCTGTGCGGCATTGAAAGTCCAGAGCTGCTCATGTATGATGTCACCCAGGGTGCAGTCACTCACCGGCACTGCCGGGAACCATGGTTACACTTGGTGTCTTCAGCGGCAGCCTCAAGGCCGGCCCAGGCCTGACTTGTAGGTTTCAGCAGGAGCCCCAGAGCAAAGGGCCAGCATAGACTCCCTTGGGAAACAACCTGGGAGTGAGGGACCAGGAGTTTAAGATCTTAGAATAAAGCCAAAATTGTACCTTAAAGGAGATGCTCTTGGACAGTGTGTATCTCCCTCTGTGAAATGCTAGGCGTGCTTCTCGTGTGTGTGTCTCCCCTACACCAGGACCTCAGGTGCCGGGTATCTCTTTCTCCCTGGGATAAACTGGGAAATTGAGGAAAGAGAGAGCATGTCTGCAGAGCTTGATTGCATGACCTGGTAAACACTGGCCCTCATCAGTGTGGAGGGGGGCATCAGTTCTCATTTATGCTCATGAACATTTAATTGACATTCAACAAGACTGTGGTTGCAGGGAAGACACAGGAATATCCCCATAACCAAGATGGGGGAACCTGACCCTAAGAGGCTTCTCCAGGCTTTAGACACTCATGTGCAACTGGGCCCTATGACTTTTATGTCCACTCCTCTAGACCCAAGATGTGCTTTTACAGAATTCTGGAGAAAGAGAATAGATGAGAAAGGAACACAGGATTATTTCAACGTTTTCCTTTGAAATGCTTGAACATCAGTACTACCTTATGGTAAATATTAAGAAATAGGCAATGAGCTTCAGAAATAAAATATAATAATAAAATCAACTTGACAGGCCTCTGTGAAGTCTTTTTCATCCCCTGAGGAGAAATTTTGTTGGCAAACGCTCGGAGAGCTTGGTCTCTGTGCGTGTCGGATGGCTGCTGTGGGCAGAGCTACAGTTATAGTTCATTCCAACCCCCTGCAGGGCACTGGGCAAAGGCCGTATCCATTGGTGATGTCTTCACCCAGGGCTACCCTGGTCAAGAGTGCAAATGGCAGAAAATGACATTTACATCTGGGCAAAAGCATTATAAATGCTCATAGCTGTGGCTCCTCAGGGTCTCTCATCATCAGTCAGGTGTGGTGGGTTTGTGTCAGCACAGGGTGAAGTCTTTGCTCTTCCATCAGCCCAAAGGCCCTCAAGGGCCTCCCCAGCCTACCTGGGAGATCTCCAATAGGGTACCAAGGTGGATCTCAGTCCAAAATTTAAGGTCTCTGTCACAACACAGAGTCCCATTTCACATTTGGAAAGCCAGAGCTTGCACTTGGAGACTCAACCTGACATTTTTTTCAGCTTTCAGTGGAAAATGACTTGGTTTTTCAAGGAGCAAGTGAAAGCTTGGCCATTAGGGAATGTCTTTTATAATATTTAAAATTTATTTTAGAATTCAATTTTTTTTTCTCCTTTCTCTTTTCCTCTCTCTCTCTTTCTCACTTCCTTTTAAAAAATGATAAGTTGATATAAAATGGAAGGACAATGTAAATAAGAAAACTGTAGGTTTTCAAAGGATCTGGGTGCAACTTCCCACCTACCTGGGGACCTGGATTCAGTTACCTAAATGATCAGTTTTATCACCTACAGAATTGATAACACAATATTTGTTCAAAGTGGGTGTAAATAAGTCTTTTGTCAATGTTTAATTACTTATTACTATTTGGTAGGCTTATCTCTGTACGTTAGGCACTCTTGGAAAGCCCCTTGGGGTGTGTTTATGACTTCTTAAAAGAGGGACAGTGGAGGTGCCCACTGAACTAAGAGTGACTTGACTTCATCCATCTCTCCTGGGTTAGCTATCTAACTATTCATGTTTTAGGAGGGAAGGGTACTGGAACCCAGAAAAGACTTGGAGATCTTGTAGGGCAGAGTGTGCTCCCTGACACCTCACTAGATGATGCAAAGACCCCCTAAGCAGTGTTCCTCAACCAGGGGTTATATCAATCAGGTTTTATTACAGTCACTTGGGGCAACATTTTCCAGTGACACGAGCTAGACTGCCCCCCTCCACAGAGATTCTGGTACCCCAGATTCTGGAGGTGGTCTATAAGCATATGTAATTTGGTGAACAAAAATTTCCAGTTGATTCTGATACTTTCACACCAGGCTGGAAAACACTTCCCTAAAGGTAGATTGAAAGATCTCTCTATCTGACCTCACCTCTGATGCACAAGTGCCAGAGATAGCCTGTTTGGAAAATGTCACCTGACGAATTGCATTCCCATGTGGTATCTGGGGGTAGCCCCACCTTGGCCAGCCCCTTGCCAACAAGACTTTCCCCCTCTTTGCTCAAACAATTCCACCCTTGAAAGTCTAGTTCATATCGTGACCTACCTTTTTGACTGCCCCAGCCTAAAGAGCTTTCCTTCCCTGAACTTTTAATTCATTCATTATCTGGATGATTCATTTGACAATTCAATTAGCAATTGATGGTCTAGCTTCTGTTTCTGCTGAATGCAATTTGTCTTCTATTGCTATTTAATTTTCCATTGATTTCTGCCTAGTGGAAATAGTGCTGATCTGAATTGTAGTTCTGGCTTTACTTCTAACAGTATATCCTAGGCAAATTTTAAAATTCCACAATTCTCATTCTTACTTTGTCCTCAAGCTTAGGTTCTTTCACAGTGATGTTTACTTAATTTTATTTAATTTTTTGATAGAATAATTGTAGTAGACATTTTCTAACATGGTTCCCAGTGGCCCTGCATTCTAACATGGCCCTTATGTGATCCCTGCCCTTGAGTGTGGGCAGGACCCAGTGAATATGGCTGAATGATGAGATGTCGCTTCTGGGGTTAGGTTAAAAGACACTGTGACGTCTGTTTTGTTAGCGTTCTCTCTGAGGCTCTTCTCACATGCTTGCTCTGATGGAGAGGGTCACCTGGAAGGATGGAGGGCGGCCTCTGGTCAGGTGAGAAACAGCCTGCAAGAAACCAGATCTTACCAAGAACCACTGAGTTGTCTTGAAAGTGGATCCGACCTCAGTTGAATCTTGAAATGACTGCGGCACCAGCCCACGCCTTGTGATTGCAGCCTTGTGAGAGACCCGACGCTGACACCTTCATTGTAGCCCTGTGACAGACCCTGAAGCAGAGGATCTAGCCAAGCCATGCCTGGATTCCTGACCCACAGACATGGTGATATAATAAATACATGTTGTTTTAGGCCACTAAAATTTGGGGTAATTTGTTATGTTGCAATATTTAATACTATCTATATGATGGGTTGATGGACACAGTAGTCGACCTACCTGAATTGGTCATGTTGAGCTAAATTATGCTGCAGTCACAAATGATCCACAAAAGTTTGTTCCTCCTTCACACTATATGTCCACTAAAGGCTGGTCGCAGCTGTGCTCATTTGCTTCCCTCCAGAAGCCTCTGTAACCCAGGCTGACAGAGGCTCCTCTGTCTGGAACATTGCTGATCATCACGGAAGAGGGAAAAGGGGGCAGGGCACAGTACACGCTGGCTCTTGTCTTCCCCATGGAAACTGCATCAAACTTCTGCCTGTATTCCATCGGCCGCATGAGTCACACGGCCGAATAGTTGTTGAACAGGGCCCCAAGTGTAACCCTCCCCCAGGGAGGGGCGCTAAATGTTTGTGAATAGTAACACAGTGCAAGTACCATTGCACAGTGGGTCGGGGGAGGGGTAGCCACGGCCTGTCATACACAGAAAAGAGGAGCTGCTCACATGCGCAGCTGAATGTACGTGGTGGCCCCAGAGCCTGTCTGAGATAAGAGAGTACAGTTGAATAGCTATTTTACCTAGAAAAAGGTGAAAATAAAGGGAATATGGAGCACTGAGGTAAGTTGAAGTGTTTTTTTAGCATCTTCAAAATCTCCATAGTTACCTCCCCAAGGTCTTTCTAAAACAGTGACTCTGGCAAATAAAGCTTTAAGACATGCATCCTGGCACTCCTCTCCAGACTGGATTGCCTTCCCTAAGCTCTTGAAGCTTCTCCTATATATAAATATAACAGCCTCCCTGGCTATAATCCTGTCCATAAAGTTAAACTGGATTTCCAAACAGCTGTCTTCCAGCAGCCAATTTAATAGGAGAGGAAAACTTGACACATGACCTTGGGCAAGCCTGCCGTGTGTGGGTTTCAGTCTTCTCAAAGTCCAGTCTAATCTCAGCTTCCTGAGTAATAAGCACAGTCCCTGAGGACTTCCTGCAAATGTTGGAGGAGCTTAAGGAAGGGTGACTAACCCATCCATCTCAGAGGCCTGGCCAGGCCGGCTTTAGAGAGGCAGTTTCGTGGGAAGTACAGAGATCTGAATGTCAATACATCTAGCCTGCAGAGCAGGGGATCTGGCCCTGGCTTAGCTGGTAAGCCAAACCAACATGATGGAGCTGCCGTTAAAACCAGAACCAGCTTAAATTGCTGACACACGATAGAGAAATGTCCTGGCCAGAGATCCCCTAAAAAGTAAAGGAGAGACTTGTTGAGGATTCTTCTTCCTATAAACTATGTTTGCCCTCAGGCCCTGCCTGTTTGGGTCATGCCAGATGGTATTCTGTTTCTCCTGAGGTTAGAGTTTATGTCTAAAGAAATAAGCTTCACTCCAATGAATTCTGAAGGAGGCACAACAGAGTCCCAGATTCGCAGTTTTAAAAGTGACCTTAGATGTCATCTAAGCCAGACCACCCAGCACAGGAGTCACTCCTTCGTGTCTATGGCCTGGAGATTGGTGCTCAGGGATAGGTTTACACTTCCCAAGATTTTTCAGGATGCAATCTTGTCCCAGTTTGCTTTCCATATTGCATTACGGAGGGTGTGAGGGAAAAGCAGTGAAGTGAAAGTGTGTAACAGGAATGTGGAGACAGTGCCCTTCATCCTAGTGACACAGGCTTTGCACTTGGGAAAACTTTTCCATTTTGCAACTGCAATGCTCTCAGTTGTCGGAGGAAGTGTTGAGAGAGGCCATAGTCTATACCTCAGAAACCCTATTTCTGAAACCGACTACCTGTGAAACAATTTCACCCATCTTTGGCATGTTTTACCCCTGGCTGGTGGTGAATTATGGAATAATGGAAGGCAAGGGGATACAGGGACGGGCTGGAGGAAGGCAAGAAGTAGGCTGGAGCAGCTTTCCAGGATTGGGGTGGTAGTAACGGGGATGGAGAAGAGTGGGTGAACTCAGGATCAGTTTGAGAGAAAGAGGGTGTGGTGAAAGAAGCCAGGTGGGCAGGCAGGTGGGATAAACCTCTAGGTCTAAGTGGGAAACATCACGTTTCCTTCAGGAGCTTTCATTTGTATTCAGGCTGTAAGGACCCCAACCTTTAAAAATATAGTGTTTTCACAAGTCATGGAGGACCCGGCTTAGCACTGACTTCTGATTGCCGGAGATATTTCCATGATCAGGAAGTTGCATTTTTCACCCCTTTCCTTCATCTTCCTTGGACATCAGAACTGGGCAGTGGGTGGGAGGCTTCTGAGGCTGTGCTTGCCCTAAGGAAGAGCTGAGATGCTGCACACAACCACTTACCTGGGCAGGCTCAAAGTTCAAGGGAAAGGTAGGGAGCCTTAGTGCTGCGGGCCAGGGGTTTTACATGCCTTATCTTTCATCCACCCTCCAGGTAACTTTGTGAAGAACATCTTTTTAATTCCAGTTTTACAAAAGAAAAAAGTGAGGCTAAGAGACGTTCTTTGTTTTGCCCAAAGCCACACAGCTAGTAAGTGATGGAGCCAGGACTGGAACCAGAGTCTGGCTCGCTGTACTCTCCACCCCACCCCTGAGTCAGTTAGTCTGTTCCCCCTTTTCTCATGATTACCACACAGATTCCGTCCTGGAACCCATCCTGGGGAGGCTACAATTTATTTCTTTCTTTTACGTACTATGTTTGCCTCTCCTGTCCCACAGAGTGCCTAGTAAGGTGCTCAGTGCCCATGCCAGCGTAGAGGCGACACCCCCTTCCTGCTGCCACATACGGCTCTGGGGTGAGAGTCAAGGCAGGCGGGTGAAGCCGGCTGGGTTGCTGCCAGCCCGCTGGGGGGTGGGGAGGGCCTCTTCGGCCTGTGCCTTGCCTCAAAGGCCTTTTCCATTTCCTAGCCCCCTCCGACTCCCCTTCCCTCCCCTCTCGCCCCTCGACTTCAGCTCAGTCCCCTCGGGGAGTGTCCTTTAAAGCGGGACTAACAGCATTTGGGGGCGCCGGGTCCCTGGTGCCCGCGCTCTTGCCCATCTGTGCTCAGAGCCTCGTTCCCGGGCGCCTGGAGCCCGGCGGGCATTGACGTCAAGCGGTGGCGGCTCGCTGCCTACAGACGGTTGACCTGGACCCTCCTCCACACCCCCTTCCTCCCTCGCCCCCTCCCTGTTCCCCGCACCCGGACTCCGGCTCGGTATAAAAGGCGGGAGCGCGGGCGCCTCGCAGCGCCGGCTTCAGCACCATGGAGAGCGCCCGCGCCCGGCTGCTGCCGCTCCTGGGGGCCGCCCTGCTGCTGCTGCTCCCTCTGCTGGGCGCCCGCGCCCAGGAGGACGCTGCGCCCCAGCCCCGAGCCCTGGACATCTACTCCGCCGTGGAGGATGCGTCCCACGAGAAGGAGCTGGTCGGTATCCCCGCCCCAGGCCCCTGGGCGGCCGCGCGGTCCCCTCCTCTGTACCTCCTCTCTCCCCCCTCCCCACCCCCATTTCCAGGGTCCGGGCGCGGGGAGATGAGCGAAAAGTCCGGGCTTCCGCTGTCATCCAAAGACTGTCTCGAGCCCACGGGCTCCCAGCAGTCTGTAGAGCGACTCGCTTGTCCCCGCTCCTCGGAGCGACACGAGCCTCCGCGGCCCGGGACCGGCTGTCAGTACCTGGGACAGTGCCCGCTAAGTTTCCGTCCCTCCAGCACCCCCTCTGTCGGAGGAGTCCCAGGGCGGAGCGCGCGTGGTTCTGGGGCTCCTTATAACTAGGGCTGCAAGTGAGCGCCTGGGCTGGGCTCAGCCAAGGCGGCAACTTGGGGCTCCGGGGGGTATGCTGCAGATCGAGGCGCTGCAGGAGGTCCTGAAGAAGCTCAAGAGTAAACGGATCCCCACCTATGAGAAGAAGTACGGGCAAGTCCCCATGGTAAGGCTTTGGGGTCACCCCTTTCCCGTGTGTTTCCAAGAGGAAATACACCACCTTGAGTCTTATACACGCCTTCTCTCTAGGATGGGGCTAAATAACTCAGGAAAGGGGTTTGCAGAATTCTGTGGGGCCCCCTTTTGTTTCCACTGCCAGCCCTTGCCCGTGGCCTCTAAGGGCAAAGGGTAGACCAGCCTTTTCAGAAGCACGAACAGCGTGTGCCAGGAGCTGGCTCTGTGTCTGTGTGGAAAGGAGCATTTCCTAAAGACGAGCTTACTTCACCTCACAAAGAATTCATGCTGTTCCTTCAATTTTCCTCCTGCCTCCTGAATCACTGTCAGTTTTTGCTCTAAGTTCTAGGGTCAAAATTCTTAACCAGGGCTTGTCACCTTCCATGGAGAACAAACACACACATACTTAAATCTCCCTTCTTGGGTTGAGGGGGCAGAAAGCAGGGAGCAGGTGTTGTGAGAAAATACACGTCTACTGTTTATTTCTTAGAAAAAAGGTCTGGTTGATTATTTTTTTCATTTGAATGAGCAGTTAAAGGACCCAGGAAATGTAATCCACCCCCCAAGCTGGAAGAATGTAAGAGGGGCTCAATAATTTAAATTTTGTTTTATGTTCTCTCACTGAAATGATAAGCACGAAGCTCTCTTCCATTTTGGGCCCGACTATGCTGATGGTGATAGGGTCCATCTGCCTCTCCCATGAGGCAGAGATTGTGTTGATGGGGAGATGTGCCCTTTGGGTGCCTGGGCTTGCACATGCCGGATGACCACACATTGTGTTGCTTGCAGTGTGATGCTGGTGAGCAGTGCGCAGTGCGAAAAGGGGCGAGGATCGGGAAGCTGTGCGACTGTCCCCGAGGAACCTCCTGCAATTCTTTTCTCCTGAAGTGCTTATGAGGCGTCCACCCCCCTCCATCAGTCCCCACTTCCCCTACTTCCCCGAGAGGACTACGCCTTTATCTGTGGAGTGGGGCTTTTAGAAACAAAGTTTGCATTTCCCTCTGATGGCCAAGGGGCTCTTTTCCTGCTGTTTTCAAATAAAAAAACACACATTAGATGTTACTTTGTGAAGGATAATGTCTTGTATGCTTGTATGGTGTTGATGTGTGTGCAAAAGTATTCTTTTCTTATTTTATTTGTCTGACAAACTCTTGTGTATCTTTGTGTAAAGTCAGGGAACTTTGCTTTGAAAATTGTATTTTCCTATGTGGCATGGCAGGATGAAAATTAGATCTAGTTAGTCTTGGTAGATGACATCACAACCTGGAAAATAAATTACCCCAAGCATCACAAATTGAAGCATGTACAAATTATACATAATAAAGTGTTTTAAATAATGGCTCATACTGCCCTGGCCAATGTGGCTCAGTGGTTGAGGGTTGTCCCATGCACCCAGAGGTTGCTGGTTCAATTCTTTGGTCAGGGCACATGCCAGGGTTGCAGGCTCAACCCCCAGTAGGGGGCATGCAAGAGGCAGCCAATGGATGTTTCTCTCTCATCGATGTTTCTCTCTCTCCCTCTCCCTTCCTCTCTCTCTCTAAGATCAATAAAAACACAAATAAAAATAACTTCTTACAGTGCATTGTTGTTTCTATGTAATTTAAATAGGAATGGTGGGATTAATCATGCAGTTGTTTTCAAAGAGAAATATTTAAAAGTAGCAATCTATTGGGAGAACAGCACCTTGGCTCCAAGGAGTTTGGTCATTTAATTAGGAGTTTGTCACACAAGCTTTTGTACAGTTTATTTTATTTTGATTGCGGTGGTGGTGGTGGTGGTGGTGTGTGTGTGTGTGTGTGAGAGAGAGAGAGAGAGAAGATGGAGATGGTTGGAGTTGAGCTGATATGATTTTGTTTATTAAAATCTTTAGTTAGATCCCTTAACTTGAACAGTGAGACCAATAAAAGATAAATTGTCTTGTGCTTTAGCCACATTAAAAGGAATTTGAAAAAGTAGGATTTTTGTTTTGGCAACTCTGTTACTACAAAATGTACATTGATAGATGGACTCTGAGGAGGGGGTGTTGTTTGTCGAAAGGAAAGGCAATAGCTGTATCAGGTGCTCTAAAGATGTGAGATACAGTCATTCCCACTAGTAAATACACAACCTTGGAAATATTCTCTGTTCAAAGGAAAAACAGTCATTTTAGTAAATAGTTTTTTAGGGGAACAAATGAAAATTGATGGGGGCAGATTCAACTCAAGAAAGAAATATTTTAAATGTAAAGTAACCTTTAAATATTTCTGAGTGCTTCCCTGAGTCACATTTTTGATGGTTTAAATTAGACTAAGTAACATTTTAGAAGCAGCGTCATGAGAGGAGCAGATGCTCACAGCTTCCTGATGCAAACTCAAGAGGCACCTGATAATAGTGGAGTTTAAAAAGAAGTCCTCCCACTGGCTCCTGGGGAGATAGAGTGTGCTGAAAGAAAATATTCTCATATACAACTGCTATTGTATGTTCTTGTTGTTACTAATGGCATGACTAATTCCCTCATTTACCCCAAAGATAGATATTATTACCATTTTTCAGAGGAGGAAACAGAGGCCGAGAGAGATAACGGATCTTCTCAAGTCATACAATTCTAAATTATGGTTTCAGCTCTAACCCCTCGGACTCCAAAGATTTGTCTTTCCCTCCATGTCTCTCCAGGCATTTGTACAGGCTGTTTGGACTCCCACATTCCCCAGAAAACACTTCTTTCTTTAATAGAAATTAGTTCACTGTGGATACCAATGTATTTTCGGGGTCACATTTCCATTTGAATTCCTCAATGACAGGCTTAGTTGTGATTAAGATGTGTTAATCTTTAAAAACTGCAAAGAATTTAACAGTTCTATAGTCTGCTTCTTCCCCAGAAAATATTTCAGTTAAACTCCTAACCTTTGCTTAACTCTCTTCATGTTCCCATTCATGTCAGTGCACTGGGAAGGCCCTCAAGGATGCTGCTTAGAACCGCTTCCTGTTTCAGCCTGGATGTTTCTCCGAAAGCAGAGATGCTGGAGGAATTTGTAGTCCTAAAAAGGAGCAAGAACTCTGCCCTAAAACCCTTTCCCTTATTCCCCTACTCCTGCTCCTACTGTACAGCTGCTCTTTCTTGTTTAGTACAACGAAAGGGTATGGACTTAGGGGGATTGGTGATGGAGAATCTGTGGCCAGGGTATGAAAAGCCTTTTTCCAAAAGTTTTGTCTAGGGACCCCGATTTTAAGTTTATGGTGCTAATGACATTCTGTACTAATGATGACAGCTTTTAATCTTAAGTGGCTTGTTAGAAGTAACTTTGCCTTCTCATTTTATCAATATTAGAGTTTTTCTTCAAATAGAATGCCTTAGTATGTTTAATTGAAGGTCTCTGTGGTAGAAGACAAGATTGTTAGGGATTAAGAAAATGTTAATGATAAAAGTAGTTGTCCATATGTGAGCCCCACAGACCTTCTGAGACTGGCTGAAAGATCAGGGGTCTGAGAAGTGACAAGCAGCTACATCTAAAGATCTGGAGGATATTATAAGACATAGGTACATCACAGGAGCCTGGAGATGCTGTCTGACAGTTACCAGAGGACTCTGCATTTAAACACT
The DNA here is from genome assembly GCF_964146895.1 of Miniopterus schreibersii. NCBI lineage: Eukaryota > Metazoa > Chordata > Mammalia > Chiroptera > Miniopteridae > Miniopterus > Miniopterus schreibersii. The sequence continues at coordinate 69,843,459 of NC_138103.1, read as the reverse complement.
TCCCATCCCACAGTAATTACTGATAGTATATCCCTCACCCTGTGCCAGAACCTGAAGGGTTGTAAGGGACACATGCTATACCTGTGTACCCATGCCCACTTCCACTCCTGATAATGGTACACCTGAATCTGGGTATTGACAAAGACTTTTTGTTTGACCAAACTTTAGTCAGTCTCTTGAGGCTTTTAAAGGCCCATCTGTGCACTTCCTTGTAAAATTCAGTTTTAGCAAGAACCTCCCACCCTCAATGTCTGAGCAGGTTCCTCACTCCACCCCACCCCAGGTGACGTCTGATCTCCCTGTCCTGTCTTCAGCACAGATCCTGTTAGGTCAGTTTAGCCAGAATCTTCCCTTTCCCCTGATGTTTCCTCTTAGTCATTTTTATTTTTATCCATTGACCTCCACCTTACTTCTTGGCTATAAATTTCCACTTGCTTAGGCTGTATTTGGAATTGAGTACTGCTCTGTACTGATGTCTCTTTCCCCCTAACGCAATAGTCCTGCATAAAATCTGTTCTAATAGCTTTAACTATTGTCCAGCTCTGGTTGTTCTTTGATAATTGGGGAGTATAGTTATGGAAGGGGGAGAGGACTGTAGAGTTTAAATAAGATCCTCAGGTGGTTCTGCTAAGCTTTCTACCCTAGAACCACTGCAATGCTGAGCTAGTTTCTCATACAGTCCATTAATCTCGCACTTTTTTTGAGTGCCTTCTGTGTGTTAGCTTCTGAGAACATAATGGTAAACAAAGTAGATGTAATCCCTATACTCATGGAGTTTATAATCTAGTGGTGAGAACAATTAATAAGAAACAAACATAAAAATTATAAGTCGTGAGAAATTCTATGAAAGACATGGTGATAACAAATGAGTGGTCAGGAAAGGTGATATTTGAGCTGAGAGTTAAAGGCTAAGGTGCCAGCCATGCCAAAGACAAACAAAATTTAGCATCTCTCTTTTGGGTTGCCACGGTTATAGGGGAAATTTGGTCTAGAAAATCTAAAAATCTGGAAACTATTGAGTGTGTGGAGACTTATAAAATGAGCAATTTGCAAAGCTGGGAGGATGGTATATGCCAGAGAAAGGAAATAGAGGAGCAGGTGAGTTCAGTGGCGAGACAGCTGAAGTTTTGAATATGCAGGGGACCCGGGGCTTCTCTATAATCTAGGCTTCCTCTACATTCCAGCCCCAAAGTGGCTTCACCAGGAGGGAGGCAGGCGCAGGACAGCGCTGCAGTAAAAGCAGGAAGCCTGATGCCCACCCATGGCTCTGCCACTGATTCGCTGTGTCGCCTAAAGCAGGTCCCATAGTCTCGCAGGGCCGCAGGCAGGCAGGCAGCTAAGATCCCCTTTCCAATTATGCTGTTTCGAGACTGCATTCAACACAGTTTGGTCGAATATTCTATGTTTGAGCAATTGGGAAGTAAAGCAAGTATGTTCCAGCCCAAAATGATATTGGCTTTGCTTGAACTGCAGGCTTTAACATGAAAGAATAAACCTGGAATCAGCTCAGCTTCATAAGTTTGGATTTTTAAGATGTTCAAGAATCTGGTGAATAGCACTAAGCACTTGGAATTTAAAGAGAATTGCTTGAAAATGATATATAATGTTATAATTTTAGGTTAAGTTATAAATGTATATGAAGTATGTGTATAATATATATCATCTATATCACATAATTTTAAAATTGTGTATGTATAATATATTTTACATATATTTTAAGCATATATGATTTGTACATCATATATGTATATAAATTCCATGCATTAGTTGCTTCCACACACAGTATAATTTGTTTCCTTTGGTCTTCTCATTTCCCAGTTTGTACTGGTGGATGGACACCCCTGGGGCGTTCTGAGGAGGCACACTCACACCACCTTTGTAAAGACCGAAAACCTCTGTAAAGACATAACTGGGGAGTGCTCCTAACTTGGAAAATCCTATAGGAAATGCTTTCTAAGGCTCGGAAGTTGACCCCACACTCAGATGTCTATGTCTCGACTTAAGTCTGGACGGAGGTCTGGAGGGTTCACAAGCCCTACTTGTTACTTCCTGTCGTCCTTGACGTGCAGTGTCCGCATTAAGATTCTGAAGCAGAGGGCGTGTGGGTTTTGTTAGGAGTTTGCTGTGATTCTCACTGTATAGCTTCCTAAACCTAGTTTATAAATTGTCTTAATTTTGGGATTGATCACAGAATTTCAGAATTGAAAGGAAACTTTCGGATCACTTAGTTAAACCTCATTTTATAAATGAGGAAACAGAAGCCCTAAAGGTACTGTTCAAATGGGACCTGTACAGGAAGACCTCAGGAGGGGGAATGGTTCCTACTGTGGCGTCGGGTCCCCCTCCCCTGGGTATCTGTCCAGAGCATCTCTTCTTTCACTTCTTCATTTCCCCAGGATCCCGGTGATCCCCCCGTTTGTGTATCTCACTCCTGACAGTGTTTCCAATCCTTTGGCTCTGATAACCCAGTTCGGATGCACTCTCCAGCCACCCTTCAGCCGCAGCTCTCAGTTTTACCCTGTGGCCCCCAATCTCTGTGGTGACTGTAAGAGACCTGCCATCTCTCCCCAAAACTTTCCAACAGGTCCCTGGGGCCAGGCTTAATTCTCCCTTGGCCATTGTAGGGACAGCCTGAGAGTATCCATCATCTGCCACAGGGATCTGCTCCCAGTTTCAATCCACGAACACGTCTGCATGAAAACCCAGTCTTTTCAGATGAGAAAGGCTGAAGCTGTGCCTGCAGATTCTGCAAGGCTGAGCTACACACACACACACACACACACACACACACACACACACACACACACACACGGCCCTGGCTCTGCGTCCACCATTCCTGTCACTTAGGACAACTGCCCACAGGGGCTGTCTGCTCTCCAGATGATTGAGACCATTAATAATTTACCGAACGCTGGCTGCCGCCTTTCATTAATTATCACTATGTTAATCCCATCCCTCGGGAAAAGAGAAGAATAATTCCCTCCATGCAGTGGAGACACCATATTTCATAAACAAGCCGGGGCTGGGCGGTTCGCCTTGAAACCCTCGAGCCCTCCCTCCGCAGGGACAGAGAAGGTGGAAGTCGTGTAACGGGAGGGGACGAGGCAGGGGAAGGTGCCCTTTGGGTGTCCGTGTGGGCGGCATGCTGTGGTGGCTGTCGTCCGGCCTGTCCTCTCCCTCACCTGGAGAGGAGCTCACCTTGCATGTGATGTCTCCTCAGTGCAGGTGGGGTCCCCCTTAACGTGCGGCACCGAGAAGCTGACACCGGCCTCTACAACAAGGCCCTCTCGTGGAGCAGCCGATGCCCTGTTCAGGTCGTGACTCTTGCTGTCTCAGAAGCCCCCCGTTTGACTGACCTTGACCCCAGGGGGACTGAGTTAATATGTGTGAACAATATCTGCACACAGTGAGTACTCAGGGAAGGAAAGCCTGCAGCATTTTCTAGGCTCTGGGTTTGTTTCAGACACTGTGGGACATAAACAGCAGGGTTTCACTGCTGTGTCTGAGCGACTGGCAGGTCACTCCTGCCCTCTTAGCAAGAAGCAGATGGGCACCTGGAAGGAGCCTCTCAAATGGGGTGTCCCGTGTCAGCGCAGGGCAGCTAGGGGCTAAATGGCCAAAGTTTTACTAGGCTTTCGGATCCAGTGTGTACTTACAGGATCCTGGGCCTGTCCTGGAAGATTAGCAATTTTTCTTGGGTGAGGAGAAGGGACTATACATTCATCTGACAAATATTTGAATAATAAGCAGTGTCCTAGGTACTTAAAAAATTTTAGCTTTGAATTTCTAAGTTTATTATTTTTCATAAATCATGATGAGTAAAATAGAAAACAAAAAGAGTTAACACTACTGCTTATTGTTCAAGACTTTGGGGCAGTGGCTTTTCCTTCCTGAATGTTCCCCACGAGGCTGACTGCTGGTTGGTGTAACCTGCGAATGTCCTAGCTGAGCTCTCTCTTTTGGAACCACCCCCACCCCCTCTAAACAGCGAGTTAGGCTGGAGCCTTCTGTTCCTTGGGAGGCTGCCTCAGGAAGAGGTAGCTTTAGGTAGGTAGCTTTAGGCCAATACTGGGAACCACAGGGGAAAGAAAGACTCCCCCCTTTTGGGGTGTGTTTTTCCACAGGGTTATCTTTCTTTGTCCCTTCTTGCCACCGGTGAGATCTGCAGGGATAAGAGAAGGTATGGGCCTAGAGACAGTGGAACAAGTAGGCGACTCAGATGGTTTTGACTCAGGCTGTTTAGGCTAATCAAGATCAGTCAAAGTAAGACCCTCTGAAATGGGGTCCAGTCTAGGGTTGGGGGCAAAGGAAGGGTCCAGAGGAGGTTGGGGGCAAAGCTCTATCTGATAATACTGCTTTGACTTTATCTTCTATGTTCATTTCTCTTATAGGGACCAAGTTGGGTTCCCATAGGCCAGGTAGGTGCTGGAGAGGTTAGGGGTCTCACTCACTTTTTTCCCATTACTTTCCTTCTTAGACACACTGGTGTGTTCTGCAGACCGAGCTGGGCATGTCCTCAGGGGAAAAGTCCTATACAGAGAGCGGGGCTCTCCCAGTGACAGTTCAAACCTCACCTATAGCTGATGCTTTTCAGCAATGCCCACCATGGAGCTGGTCAAATCTGAGTTTGGAGAGGAGAGGAAGTGTCTTTTGGCTCAGGGCACGTGTCTTTGTGATCTCATATTGTGAATGCAGTCGCCTTTCCTTGCAGGTGAGGTCTCAGGCAGAGACCCCAGTTCTTGCCCTAGGAGAGAATGTGATAGGTGGAGTCTGGTTTCGATGAGGGCAGGGGTCCATTTTGGGGACAGAGTAAGCTTACCCAGAACAGCAGCCTGCAGAGCCATCACAGTTCTCTGGGGCAAGGCCATTGCACACAGCAGAGAGTTTTGATGTCTAGTTAGTCAGATCCAACACTGGTGCTCATTTCTAGGACCACAAAAGGTCTGCCTCAAACTAGGCTGGGGCTTCTAGGCTTGGTGTCAGCTTTCGACCCTGATTATTTTTTTTCTTTGTTCTTCTTTTCAGCAATGTTACCTCTGATCTGTCACTCTAGATAAAACAGATCTTGCAGCAGAAGAAAAATGGCAAGTAAGGTATTATATGTACTTGCAGTGTCACAAAAAGATAATACATTAAAAAGACTGAGAACACAAAATCTGGACCCTGGTTTGAATCTTAACTCCATTGCTACTTAGGTAGATAAACTTGGCCAAGTTACCTAACCCTCTGAACTTCATTTTTCTGAACTGTAAAGTAGGGACATAAATAATAACAACCTAGTTGTTTTCTGTGCCTAGACTATCCTCTCTCCTCAGCTGCTGGACTGGGGTGTGGCTCTGTCCATCTTGGCAGGTGACCCAAGCCATCAGCCTCCATGGTCACTCTGGGCCTGTCACGCCCACACTGTGACTTCTCAGCCATTTTGCTGCCATCATGGATTTGAGGTCGTGGGTTTACCAATAAGGTACGTACTTCCTCAAAATAAAACTAAATAAGCTTTTAAAATTTTTTATTGAATTTATTGGGGAACTTTTTTTTTTTTAAAGGAAGGGAGTTTGGGGATTTTATTAGAATAAAATTAAATAAGCTGCTTGGTGATGACTCAGGGCCACTTTTGGTTTGAAAAACAACATCTGTGGGCTGATACGGCCACAGTATCCCGGCATGATGTTGCCAAGAGAAATCAGTAGCATCTATTTTCCATTGTATTTGGCAAGTAAGATGACTGATTATATCAGCACCAAAGGTAAAATATATACGCACATGGAGAGGGAGGGGAATAGTCACGGGGACTTTCTCTAGCAGCCAGCAGCACAGTTGATGAGTTTTAGGTCTTTTTCTTTGAAGGCGAACCAAATTGCAGGAGTCCCCAGGGCCCGAGGAAGCGGAGGCCTCTTTTGACTCTGACCATTGCTGATGTCATCCAGGTTTCTGCTTGTCTTGATTAGACTGAAAATAGCCAAACGCCGCTCCTTGCGACAGATATTGATTTTGGCCAGGAAGTTCTGTCATCGGTAGTAATTACAATTGCTTGTTTTAATTTATTAGATCAGGAAATCTAATAAATTTTCCATGAGTCCTCTCCCCACTTTTTGTTGGTATGTAGATAATCTCGTCAAGTTATTTCTGAGAATGTCTGCCCTAAAACAGGACTTAGGTATGAGATTCGAACTGTTGCTTTCCTCTTCGCTGATGGTGATGGGAAACCCCCTTCTTGGTTGTGTGGTTTGGGGCAAGCAATTGAACCAAACTACTTAAGTGAGTGCTGGACCTACTTTCCTGCATTTGTAAAAGGAGAAAATAATTGTATCCAACTCTTGGGTTTTTGTTAGGATTGACTGAATTTATTCACCAACTACTTAGAACAGAAGAACAGATAGTAGGTGCTTAATAAGTGTCAGCTATCAATGTTACTATTATTATTTATAAAAGTGTGAAAAGGCATCTGAGACATCTATTGCCGAGGATAGAGGTGGGTCCTTTTTAGGTTTATACTGAGGCACTGCAGAGATAAACAGGATTTAGGGAGCACCTGAGTACAGCAAGTTGAATCCCATATGTGTTGAGGATAAAAAGAAGCAAATCTGTCTAATTATAAAGTGTTGCATATTTATTACAGAAAACATACAATTATACAAAGAGAAAAAACATATCCAAACTCCACAGCTCAGAAATAACCACTGCTAACATTCTGATAATTTTTTTCTTTACATCTATAAATACATGTATTTTTAACATATCTGAGATTTTGTGCCTACATAGTATTATTTTAATTTTTATATTTCATTGCCTGTATTGCACTTTATATATGTAATACATCTAAATAATAGAATATGACTTGTGTGTAATCTATAAAGCATAAGTAATATTACAAACACTTGTGAAATGACTCTAACCTTTACACCTCCTGAGGTAAACACTGTGCCAAATGTTGTGTTTTTTCATTCCCTTGCTTTTAAAATAAAAATGGTTCTATTAATTTTGTTCGAAGAGTATATTGTTTGTTTTCTTCTAATAGTTTTGAAGTTTGGCCTGTCAGATTTGAGTCCTTAGTCTATGTGGATTACAGCTGTAGGGGATCTCTCTTCTCCATGAGCTCTCTGACACTTTCCAGCTGATGGGGGTCCCCATTCCTAGTCTTCTAGCTGGAAATCCGGGGTCTTATTTTCCCCCTACTGCTGTGTACTTCCCTTGACTGTTGTATCTCCATCCAAGGCCAAAAGGCCAAGCAATGGGGGGGATTCTTCTTCTCCAGGTCTGAGAGCAAGATTCCTCTCCATGGGGATTGTAAGTGCCTGTCTGGCCACTGCTACCATCACGTAGCTGCTGCTGTGCCGCTCGTGAAGGTTGGGGTGAGAGAGAATGGAAAAGAGCAAAAAGAACTTGAAGAGAGTAAAGGGAATCAAATATATGGTGACAGAAGGAGACCTGGCTTTGGGTGGTGAGCACACAATGCAATATACAGATGGTGTATTAAAAAATTGTACACCTGAAACTTATATAATGTTATTAATCAATGTGATTCCAATACATTTAATTTAAAGAACTTTAACAATGATGAAAAGAGATGGCTTTCCTCCTATTCTCTCAGACCTTTATAATTCCACTTCCCACTCCTCAGACCAGAAGGAGAGGGCTTCTCTTGGAGCTCTTCTATTCCTCACCCAGCTTTGGGCTGCTTTTGATTCCAGGCCTGGTGATACTGGAAAGGGGAAAAAAAGGGAAGCTCACTGCCAGTTCAGGTTTTAAAATCTCGGACTCCTTCTGCAGTTTTCTTGCTATCTGTCATTCACATTTCGGATTCCTCAGCTAGCTGCTCCTTGTGTTGTGTCCGTGGTTTATAGCTTCATTCAGTAACAGCGACGGGCAAGTGTGTTCGCTCCATCTTGTCTGGAGCCAGGACCCCATTCTCATTTCTGAATGATAATTTTGTTGCCAGTACAGCTCTAAGTGGATAGTTACTTCTCTCTCTCTTCTGTCTACTCATTGTTGCTGTTAAGAAATTTGCTCTCAGCCAAACTGTCATTACTTGGAAAGTTATCTGTCTGCTCTCTCTGGCTACTTTTTAATATCTTCTCTTGTCCTTCTGGTTCTGTTTCACCACAGTGTATCTAGGTGTGAACTTCTTTGTATTTGGGGATATGTTGTGTTTTCTGGATCTGTGGATTTATAACTGTCACCAGTTTGGGAATTTTTCCAGTTGTTATCTCTTCAAATACTCTCACTTTTCCATCTTCTCTGTTCTCTTCTTCTTCAGACTCATATTAGACATATATTAATGTATTAATCATGCTTTTTATTTTTTGTACTTCCTAATGCTTTGACATCTTGGAGCACAGTAAATAAGCAGTGGTTCCCTAGAATGGCTGCCTAGATATGGGAGTTTGTCTAGGCTTGATGATAACAACAATGATGATGTCAATTGTAAGGGAAGGAACACTGGCCTCTCCTCACAACCCCCCAGAGTGCTGACCTCTGTCCACCTCTTAAGGGCTGAAGACTTGCTAATCTGATGATGGAATAGAGTCCCAGATAATTCCTGGGGGGGTGAGGGCAATGTGCCTGGAAAGGTGCCATCTTTGGGCCCCCACGTCTCTCACATTCTTTCTCATTCACCTTATTGTGTAGAATGGTAATTGTCACTTCTTTCTCTTTCATGTTGAGTCTAAGGAGTTAGACCGTTAGACCCGGAGAGGCCCTGAGGGCCATTCATCTCTTTACCCCTCTCCATTAGCACATCTGTGCTTGTTAGTCCCTAGATTCAAGTGTAGGGAGAAGTAACAAGTCCTGTTCAGTTCTCAGGTAGAATCTGCCTGTTCTAACTCAACATTTTTTTAACAGGGCTCTTCTCAGAATGCTAGGCATTGGAAAGCTATTAATGAGTTGTTAATTCTCACGCTGCTATTGCACCTTGCATGTACCTTCCTAGAGCCTTGCTGTAGGAAGTAGATGTGATCGCAGGGCAGCACTTGTCATTCCTGGATCTCCGACCATATGACCATGAATAGAGTGAAATAACCTCACCCTTCCTTCTAATAATCATGATGGAGTAAGAGCCCATCATATATGTATGGTTTCCAGCACTGAGTGGCTGCCCCTGCTGCTTCTGAAGGAGAAGGAACAGGGAAGGGAAGGAGGAAAGAGGAGTGAGCTGCCCGAAGCGAGGCTCTTGTATCAGAATGCAGTTCATTACTAAATGCTTGAGGCAGGTTCCATAGATTACTTCAAAGAATATTTCTTTGTGACCAAAGGCAGGTCCAGTTTTACCTAAGAGTATCCAAAAAGATGTTTCTCAGACTGATATCAAAGAGTTTGCTTCCTATGTTTTCTTCTGGGAGTTTTGTGGTTTCAGGCCTTACATTTACGCCTCTAACCCATTTTGAGTTTATTTTTGAATGTGGTGTAAGAGAATGGTCCAGTTTCACTATTGTGCATGTGTCTGTCCACTTTTCCCAGCACCACTTGTTGAAGAGACTGTCATTACTCCAGTGTATATTCTCACCTCCCTCATCACAGATTTGTTGACCCTATAAGCGAGGGTTAATTTCTAGGCTCTCTATTCCATCGATCTATGTGTCTGTTTCTGTGCTGGTACCATATTGTTTTCGTGGGGAAATGGAGAGAGGATATGGAAAGACACTTCTCCAAGGGAGACATGGATGACCAGCAGACATATGAAAAGGTGCTCGGCATCATGAATCATCAGAGAAATGAGAATCAAAACCACAATGAGACACCACCTCACACTTGTCAGAGTGGCTACTAAAAATGCCAAGAAATAATGTGTTGGAAAGACGCGGAGAAAAGGGAACCCTGCTGCACTGTTGGTGGGACTACAGACTGGTGCAGCCCCTATGGAAAGCAGTATGGAGACTCCTCAAAAAACTAAAAATAGAACTACCATACAACCCAGCAATTTCACTTCTGGGTATTTACCCAAAGAAAATGAAAACATGAATTTCAAAAGTCATGTGCACCCCCTATGCTCATTGCAGCAGTGTTTACAACAGCCAAGATACGGAAGCAGCCTATGTGTCCATCAATAGATGACTGGATAAAAAGATGTAGTGCATATGCAATGAAATATTATGCAGCAATGAAAAAGAATGAAATCTTGCCGTTTGTGACAACATGGGTGGATCTAGAGGGTATTATGCTAAATGAAATAAGTAAGACAGAGAAAGACATATACCATATGGTTTCACTTATATGTGGAATCTAGAAGAACCAAAAAAACAGACAAGACAAAAATGGACTCATGGTGACAAAGACCCCAAAAGGACGGGTGGGGGTGGGGATGGGTGAAAGGGGTAAGGAGAATATAGTTAATAATGCTGTGATAAGTTTACTCCGTGATAGGTGATTACTAGAGGTAGTGGAGTGATCACATTAAAAGATATAAAAATGTCAAATCACTATATTGTGCACCCAAAACTAATATAACCAATATAAATTGTATATCAACTATACTTAAATTGTAAAAATTTAAGGCTGGCATACAGCTGAACTTTTCCCACCTCTTGGGCAAGCAAAAGTCTTCACAGACCCCTCATTTCACCCACTTCCCATTGGCCATGAACCTCTCTCTCTCCCCCTGAATCAAAAACAAACTCTGCACAAAAATCTCAGCAATATTAATAGTTGTGTTTGGTGAGCCGGCAATGAGGGACAACGTCTGGCTTTTATTAAGTATCCTAAGTAAATTAGGTATCACTGGAATAAGTAGAAGCACAGGAATTACGTTGCTGTGAGCAGCGAGAATACAGTGAGTGGCCCCCAGACCACACGGGGGCCTCACGCAGCTGACAGCGGGTGTCTGTGGGTGTTTGCAGCTGATGTCCCTGAGGCGAGGCGGAGGATGCGGGCTGACAAGGACGTGCCGTTCCACACAGGACAGCAATCAACTGCTGCCAAGTCCCTCATTAGGGACTCCTCAGGCCGGCCCCTGTGGGAGGCGCAGTGTGCTTGTTCCACAGAGGAGGAAGGTGAGGCAGACAGAGAACAAAGGCCCAGAGTGACCCTGCGACACAATCAGGCCTGAGACTCGATGTTCCCTCTGCCTCCTGCTGGCCCGTTCTGACGCTTGGCAGCTGTTACCTGTGGGAGTGGGTGGCCTGTTGTCTGCCATCCCTAGAACGATCTTCCCTGCTAATGAGCCTCTGGCCCAGGCAACTCAGAAAGTAATTGGTTTGTCTCTGACCCTGATGCTGTCCTCATTGAGTTGGTGAGGACAGATGTTGATGTACAGTTTAGTATGGCTCAGTAAGACAGACGACCTGGGCCATGTTATCTATATTTCTGTATAATATGCTATCTTTTACCCACTGAGGATTATGGGACAGGAAAATGAAACCATCTATACTCAGGACCTAAAGAAAAAAGTAGAATTTCACCACTGGAGGTACTTAGCAACATCCAGGCTTTGAGGGAAAATGCCCAACGTCATTTCTTGGAGATACTGTATTTGGATTGGTGGGCTGACCATTCCCGACTATTCTCCTGGAAGCAAGTGGCTAAGGGGGGGGGGGGGCTGGGCTGGAAGCAAAGGTGCACATCTGCACAGAACAACATCAGTATAGGTGCACACACTGCATCTGCTCCAAGCTGCATCCATCTTCAATCCCAGTGGAGAAACTGAGACAGATTAGTAGCTTTGCCAGTCCAGAGACGATCACAACCTTTCTGTGTATTCAGGTTATCAGCAGAGCCCCTGGTTTGGATTTTATTTCTGCCCTGTTTGTGCAGAGAGCTGACAAGAGACACACGGTTCATCTAAACATCCTTGGGGCTTGCTGCAAACAGGGCTGGGGTACCCTGTGCTGCCTCTCATACATCCACCAGGCTTGGTCCAATGCCCATCAGGCCTTAGGGGACTGTCCACAGGCTTAGATTAATTACACAGGACTGTTTCTTTCATCTGAGCATATTAAAGGATTCTATAAAACTGAAGCAGTGTGGTGATGTCTTATGGGTTTTTTTTTTAAGCCTTCCTGGAAATCACTTTTTAAAAAGTTGACACCAAGAAACTGGATATCACCTGGATGATATATGATGCACGGTGTTGTCCAAGATCCCTGCTCATTCATAACAGATCAGCCATAGGCAGTAGGCTCAGCTTCACCCAGAAAGTTGCTTTAAGCCTCATTGTTAATTCACTGGTGGGATCATCAGGGTCCAGGAGCGACAAGCCTCAGTGGGGAGGATATGGCGGGAGGGAGATAAGAGGAGTTTTGTTATGTCTGAGTTCCAGCAAGAAGATTATTGCAGCCTGGAGACAGTTCTCATATTTACTCTGTTAAGTGTTTGCATTTTCTGTGTTGACTTGTGATTGAGACAAATGTGTTGATATATCTGTTCACGTTATTAAAAAAAGTGATGAAAGGACTCTTATATTGGCAGAGACCTCAAGGCCCGCAGAAAGGCCAGTTAAGACAGCACCCTGGGGCAAAGTGTGAATGCATGTGTATCACTGCTGTGGCCCCAGCCCCCTGGGATCATGGCAGAGGCAAATGGGGCAGGGGAAAGACTAACCTGGCATGGGGCAGTGGTGGGCTTCGAAAGGGGACCATCAAGGACCAATGGAATGGCAGCACCAAAGCCCCGTCACAAGGGGGCATATTGACATGTCTGACCTTGCCATGCCTGGGGTAGCTTGAAATCAAGGCTTCCAGAAGGTGGCGGTGGCTCTTGGTTGCAACTAAGTGACCAAGGTATAAATCAGAGGTCTACCTAAGCTAACATAGGGAAGCAAGAACCAGTCCCAAGGAATGGAGCTGGAAGGAGACAGGGAGGGAAGGGAGTTCAGCCCCCATTTCCTTTGGATGGGGTAAGGGGCTGGGCTCCAGCCCCCCTGGGGTTACATCTAATAACTTGGAGCATGAGGAAAAGGCCTACCAAGGAGTCTGACCACACATTTGGGGGAGGAGGTAAGCACTGTTGGCTTCTTCTGTGGACTCCAGACGCTGCAGGAGACCATTCCTGATGCACCAGCTGGTGGAAAAGGAGCTGCTAATGTACTTTCCAGTCCACAGGCTCGGGGCCCATGGCTGGGCTAATTGGGGCCTGGCAGCGAACCCCACTAGGGGAGGAAAAAAAAGAAAGCCTCTCCTGCAGTCTGCTGTCTGCCTTTTTCCTTTGCCTAAAACTGTCTCTCTGATGTGACCAATGACGTCATTGCAGATTTGAAGGGCTTCTCTCTCTTCCCCACACTGGGCCCTTCTCTCCAGTGATTCTGCACAGCACCCCTGCCTTCTTCAAGTTGCTTCTCTCTTGGCACATTCCTAATTTTCTTTCTGCCTCTCTAGTGGCTTGTTTGCACCTTCTCTGGATCTCTTTACTCTGCCCTGCCATCAATGTAGGGCTCTCCAGGGTTCTGGTCTAGATTTCTCATCTCACTCTCCATGTTCCTTTGTGTAATCTGGCCCATTCCCACGGCTCTTGTGTTAGTCAGCTCTGGCTGCCATAACAAAATACCATAACAAAATATTGGTTTAAACAATAGCGATTTATGGTCTCACTGTTCTGGAGGCTAGACGTCCAAGATTAAGGTACCATCATGGTCAGTTTCTAGTGAGGATTCTCCTCCTGGCTTGTAGACAGCCACCTTCCTGCTGTGTCCTCACATGGAGTGGATAGAGAAAGAGACACAGCAAGCTCACTGGTGCCTCTTCTTATAAGGGCACTAATGCACCTAAATCTAATTATCTCCCAAAGGCCCCATCTCCAAATACCATCACATTGCAGGTTAGAGCTTCAGCATGTGAATTTGGGGGCGGGAACACAAAGCAGTCCATAGCAGCTCCTGGTGATCTCCTAAGGCACACCTTTAGCCCAGGGTTCTCACCTAAGCAATTCATCAATGTTTTTAACAGAAACAAACTGACAAGTAGTTGACCCTCACAGTCATGGGGTCTCACACAGAACATGTCTGCTCAAACCAGCCTCTTCTACCATGTTTCCTAGATGAATTAATGGCACTAAAGTTCTTCCAGGCATAAGACCTCCCTGTGCATTTGGGTGTGATTTCCGCCTTGGGCCTGAGCAGTTCTCCATCAGAGGCTGGACTTCAGAGCACAGAAGTTGGTGGCATGTACAAGACTGTGACCAAATCTTTCTCTTCTACTCCAGCTGACTAACTTTAAGCCTGTAGTTCTCAACTCCAGCTTCAGGTTAACCTGAGAGGTTTTAAAAAATGCTAATGCTTGGACTCCACCCCAGGCCAATGAATCTACCTCTTGGGAGAGTCCAGGCCTCCATGGGTTGCAAAATAAGAGTGAAGAACCTGCTCTAAGCCACTCCTTCTGAGGACTCATGTAAGGTGTCTTGTGGCTGTCACAGCAGGGTGGGGACCTTCCTTTCCGGGACAGCATGCTTCCAGGGCTTGCCTTGCTTCATGCCCTCCTCAGCTTCCTTTCCAGGTCCATCCATGCCCTAAATTTTAGCTCGTCTCCTCCCTTTGGCCCTGTTCCTGCCCTGTGGGCTTTTCAACAGATCTTTGTTTCCTGGATTGACCATGGCAGTCTCTAAGGGCTTCAGCTTGGATCTCTTCTAGGATCTTTTCCCCTGGCAGGCTGGTCTGGTCTTGCTTAGCACTACTGTTACCCAACCCTCCCATCACCAGAAGGGTCTAGACTATGCTTTGCAATCTTCTTAAGGAAGCACCGGCATGACTGCTCACCCAGGGGATGTTCAATATATGCTGTGATTGTTGGAGCCCCAAGCTGATTTTGACTATTATTGATTGCTGTTGATAAAGCCAGCAGCTATTTTTAATGATCAATTTCCTCCTCCTTTGAATGACTTATTTAGAGGAGGAAAGAAGAGGCATGTGGCATTTGCTGGAGAAGATAACTAATTTATCATGTGGCAGTTTTCTGTGCTTTATTGTAGGTGTACGACACAGACAAGGGGCAATATGCTAACCCCAGGCTGGCTTGGACAAGAGTTTAATTTAGATTGTTGTATCAAACTATGTTTGCTTTCTGGAAACTGACTGCACTTTGAGACCTTTAAACAATAGAACATCTTAAGGATTCAATATTAATAAGAACAAGACAAGCAGCACAGCAGAAAAATTGGTAAGGATATAAACAGGAATTCACTGAATAGGAAATAAAAAATAACCAATAAACATTAAAGAATGCTTAACCTCTCTAGTAATCAGGGAAATACAAATTAAAAGATAGAAAGGTGTGTTTTTCAACAAGCCAAAGATGTTAATAGAGAGTTAACAGAATAAAAAATGTAAACTGACCAATAAACATGAAGGGAGGCTCCTTGTCACTAGTAAACAGAAAACTACAAATTTAAAGACATTATTTCTCAGCAATCGAATTGGTAAAGTTAATATTGGCATAGTTGGGGGGGAATGGATATATACAAGGATATATTATATACTACAGGTGGAACTGTAAATTGTACTGTATCTGGAGGGAAGTTTATCAATTTATATTAAAAGTTTTGTCAGTATACGTTACTATTTTTATCAATTGAAACATTTATTTTGATTCGGAACTATTTTTGTAGCTTCATCTTCTCCTGATGCATCACATCAGAGCAGGTTAGGACAACTTTGGGAGCAGTGGCAACTGGTAAGTTGTCCAATCCAAGATTCTAAACAACATCTCTTGCTAACCCTTACCTGGACACATTTCAGACACTGTCTGACCAAAACCACGACAAAGCTCCACTTGCTTATTTGAAGCATATTAAAAAGGAAACTAATTGGAACATTTTGGTTTGTCTATTTTATATAAAGAGCCCACACAATGTTAGACTGTTAAAAATAAAATTAGAATAATTGTGAACTAGTCAGTGTTCTACACTAGGGATCAGCAAAGGTGTTGGGCCACAGAGTTTCTGTCACCACCACTCTGCAGTTCTAACAAGATAACATGTATCTATGAAAGAAAAAGTAGATGAGTGAACTGGTATTCTAGTAAAACCTTATTTATGGACACTAAAAATTGAATTTCATATAATTTGCCTATGTCATGATGATATATCATTCTTCCTGTGATACCCCCTCCTGCCCCAAGCATTAACAAATGTAAAAACCCTTCTTTGCTCAGGGGACACAGAAACGGGCAGTGGGGTGGATTTGGCCTGCAGACCTCAGTTTGCCAACCTCTGTTCTACATTATTGCTTGTTTCTTAAAAATTAGAAATTGTTGTTGGCACTATTCACTATAACTTAAAAAACTAACCATATTCAATACCCCCCCCAAAAAACCCCAAAACAGCCACTTCTCAGCAAGCAAAGTCAATTCCATTACAATTATTTAATTTAATTAAACTAATTAAATTATTTATTTTTTAAATTTATCTTTATTGTTGAAAGTATTACTGGTGTCCCATTTCCACGCCCCAAATTGACCCCCTCCACCTCGCCTCCCACCCCCTCCTCACACCTTCACTTCCATACTGACTGTGCCCATGGGTTATGCATAAATGCATATAACTTCTTTGGTTAATCTCTTCCCACTCCCACCCCTCTTCCCTCTTTCCTCTGAAATATGATTGTCTGTTGCATGCATCAGTGTCTCTGGATCTATTTAGTTCATCAGATTATTTTGTTCATTAGCTTCTTCTTAAAGAGGACCCTTCAACTTTTCCTGTAGTGCTGGTCTGGTGGTGATGAACTCCTTTAGCTTTGCCTTGTCTGAGAAGCTCTTTATCTGACCTTCAATTCTAAATGATGGCTTTGCTGGGTAGAGTCATCTTGGTTATAGTTCCATGTTTTTCATCACTTTGAATATTTCTTGCCACTCCCTTCTGGCCTGCAAGGTTTCTGTTGAGAAATCAGCTGACAGTCATATGGGGGCTCCCTTGTAGGTAACTGACTGCTTTTCTCTTGCTGCTTTTAAGATTCTCTCTTTGTCTTTAACCTTTGGCATTTTAATGATGATGTGTCTTGTTGTGGGCCTCTTTGGGTTCCTCTTGTTTGGGGCCCTCTGTGCTTCCTGGACTTGTAAGTCGATTTCTTTCCCCAGGCAGGGGAAGTTTCCTGTAATTATTTTTTCAAATAGGTTTTCAATTTCTTGGTCTTTTTTCCCTCCTTCTGGCACCCCAATAATACAAATGTTGGGCCTCTTGAAGTTGTCCCAGAGGCTCCTTATACTATCTTCATATTTCTGGATTCTTTTTTCCTTTTGCTCTTCTGATTAGGTGTTTTTTTTCCCCTCATGTTCCAAATTGCTGATTTGATTCTCAGCGTCCTCTACTCTACTGTTGATTCCATGTAAATTATTCTTCATTTCAGTTCGTGTAGTCTTCATTTCAAATTGATACTTTATTATGTCATTGATTTTCTCAGTTATTTTTGTAATACTCTTACTAATATGGTTGAGCATCCTTATAAACAAAATTCTGAACTCTGTATCTGTTAGCTTGCTTGGATCTATTTCATTTAGTTCCTCTTCTAGAGATTTCTTCTGTTCTTTCCTTTGTGACATGTTTCTTTGACTCCACATTTCGGCTGCTTCCAGGTGTTTGTTTCTATGTATTAGGTAGAGCTGCTATGTCTCCTGGAATTTGTAGAGTGACTTTGTGTAGTAGGTGTCCTGTAGGGTCCAGTGGCTCAGCCTCCCCAGTCCCCTGAGCTGGGCCTTCTAGGTGCTCCCCTGTGTGGGTTGTGTGCACTGTCCTGTTGTAGTTGAGCCTTGGTTGCTGTTGGTGTCACTGGGAGGAACTGACCCCCAGGCCAATTGGCTGTGAGGACCAGCTGCAACTACAGCCAAAGAGCTGCTGTGCTGGAGACACCCCCATGGAGCAGGATTTACTTCAGTGGGGCTTTGGTGTTCACCAAGTGCACCCCTTGAGTGTCACTCGTGGATGTGGTAGGGTTGTAATCCAGGGTAGTTGAGTCTGACCACCAGGTGCACTGTCTCTGGGGCCTCCCGGGAGGTGCAAAATCAGCCTGTGCCAGTGCCTTGCCCAGGGCCACCCAGCATGAGCTACACAGCAAACCGTAGTTGGCTGCTACTTGTGCTGGGCTTGGAGGTGTCAGGAGAGGCCAAGCTATGAGCCAATGCAGCTGCCGCTAGTGCCAGGCCTGGGGCCACTTATCAAGCCCTATGGGGCCTGCTGCTGCCTGTTTGAGAGATTTTAGGAAAGTCCTAAGCATGAGGCTCGAGGGGCCACTTGCACAGAAAAGCCCCTGGAAATGGCCTGGATGAGCCTGCAGGTGGGGAGGGGCGGGGTCTCCGGGAATCACGGGGCGGGGCCAAAGGTGGGAGTCAGGTGCTGGCGATTCAAACATGGCGCCTGCCTGCCGGCTGTGCGGGGAGGACTCGCCACAGGAGCCGTGGCCTCCGCCAGCCCTTCTGCCCGGGAGGAAGCCGCCCTCCGCCTCTCGCCCGGATCTCAGGCAGGTTAGTTCCTCCCCGAGTGTCCCGGGTCCTTTCAGGCTGCCGCCCGGCGCTGGGCTCAGAGGGAGCGTCCGAGTGAGTCCGTGCCGGGCCCTTTGGAGGAGCTGCTGGGGCTCCCGCAGCCTCCGCGACCCTCAGGGACAGTCCCCGCTGGTTTCACAGCCTGGAGTTGTGGGGGCGTCTCTTCCCGGCCTGGAGCCCTGGGCTGGGGGCCTGCTGTGGGGCTGGGACCCCTCCCTCCTCCGGGAAACCTCTGCCTCCGAGATGTCCTCCCAGGTTTAACCCTCGGCACTGGTTGTGGGCCCGCGGCCGAGTCTCTGAGATTTGCCCCGATCTGCTCGAGTCTCCACCCCTCCTACCGGTCTTGGTGCTTCTCCAGCTCCCTGGTTGTAGGGCTTCAGCTAGATTTTAGGAGGCTCTGAGTGCTGGTGGTTCTGTGTTTTAGTTGTGATTCTGATGTGGTTGCGGGAGGGGCGGGGGCAGCTGTTACCTATGCCACCATCTTGTTTCCTCTCTCTACAATTATTTTAAATTGATTATTTTGTTAAACAAAGTCCAGGGTGTGAAAAATGCCATCTCGTGCCTCCTTGATCCCTTCTTGTACATTCTTTTTTGGAGTTAGTCTCCAAATCCATTTGTATTATCCCGCTTGTGGATAATTATAAGTCAGCATCAAACTGGTACAGCCGATGGTGTCACCGGGGGCAGCCCATCCATAAGGTCCTATGCACGTCCCAGATCTGGCAGCTGAGCAGCTGGCTTGTCATCAGAACAATGGTCACAGTCTCAGGTTCCAACATGGGTCCATACCCAGGGCATTTTGGCTCTATCCACAGCCAGGATCACCCTGAAAATATTCAATTAAATCTAAGACAAATGGTCTCATCCTAAGCCACCGGCTCAGTTTTGAAGAGAGACAAAGGGCTGCTCAATTCAATGGAAAGGCGGCTTTCCATTGGAGGAAGGTGTACTTCATGCTCCCATATCCTTATTTTTAGTTTGAAGGAATTCTGTTAAAAGAGTTATAGCTCCCTTGATTTCAGTAACCTGGGCATCTTCCTTGTCCTGAACAAGTTCAGAGAGGTTGCCTTGCACAACCAAATAAATGTTTCATTTTTGTTTGTTACAAAAGGCTTCCTC
Organism: Miniopterus schreibersii; assembly: GCF_964146895.1. Classification (NCBI taxonomy): domain Eukaryota; kingdom Metazoa; phylum Chordata; class Mammalia; order Chiroptera; family Miniopteridae; genus Miniopterus; species Miniopterus schreibersii. Next base: position 69,823,951 of record NC_138103.1, on the reverse strand, counting down.
TAGGATTTTTTAAATGGGAACCAAGAAAGAAAGCTGATGATTCTGGCTGGTGGTGGGCCCCAGGGTCTGATAAATACACTGAGGACCTGCATTTAGAGAAACTCTGCAGACCACAACCAGGGTACTAAAGATGCCATCTCACTTCTTTGATAAGAAGCTATTATGAAAAGTGGCGGAATGCAAGCGTTAGGGTTTTATCTGAGGAATCCAACCAAAATCTTCTTCAGAACTGTTTCTGGACTTTGAGCAATCTTTCAGATGGTGCAGTTAAACTGGAAGATCTTCATCGGACTAGATTTAAGCTTGTGGGTTTTTATTTGGTCAATCTGTGCAGCTGGAATTCTTTCTGACCTCACTTGCAGTAATTCAAAAACAGTAATGATGGTATGTCACGTAGGTGTGGAGCAGTCAAGAGACTTTTGTATATTCTGCCCATCATGCTGGAGACTGGGAGACATCCTCAGCCCAGTCTTCTTCATTATTTATAACAATAAAAAATTCAAAGCTATCTAAATATCCACCAACAATGCGACAGAGAGAGAATGTTACACAGCAGGTGCAGAGTATGAAGTAGATCTTTAGGTCTGTAAAGTTGCATGAGCAGTATCTGAAGACCTCTTTTGAGCAGACAAAAGGGAAGTCACAGATCAGTAGGCGTCGTTTGATGTCATTTCTGTAAAGTAATTGTTAACAACAACCATGAAATGAACTATGGATTTTGGTAAATCTAACTATATGGCTCTCCATGCACAGCAGCTTGGCTGGGAGGATTCCAGGCAAACTGCAATGGTGGTTCCTTCTGGCAAGGGATGGGGTTGGGGTTCTGGGAAAGAGTTAACTATATGTAACATTGAACATATTTACTGTGAGAATGTATTTGTACTCACTTGTGTAACTAAAAGTGAATAACAGTTTGTAAAAGGAAAATAAATAAAATGGAAGAGATGGATTAATAAAATCCAACGTTGAGAAATCAGAAGTTCTGTGGACTCCACTCTGGACTCCACATGAGCAGACAGCACAGTGTAGACCCCTCAGGCCCCCCCAGCACCCTCCACACTCATAGCATCCAGGGCTGTTCAGGAGCCATGCACCTGCCCAGGAGGCAGGGCTGCTAGCTCTTGGCTGGGAAGTTGTTAGAGAGACAACAATAATGATAAACTCTATTCAGCATGAAGGGCAGAAAGGATGGGAGGGGGGTGCAGGAAAGAAACATTTTTCCCCCTGTCCGTCTTAGGTTCGTTGGCTGGGGCTCTGTAAGGGAGACTGACAAAAGGCAGATCAACATAAGAAAGACAATCTGAAGTTTGTTAATACTCACATGTGAGCATACATGGGGGAGAGCTCTGCAGAGTAACCCAAAGGGGTGGTTGGAACTTAGGCTGTTACAGTGTCTTAAATTTGTAGAGGATTGAGGAGACAGAGGAAAGGGGTTTTGAGCTTCTGTGGGAGGCAAATTGTGGGAAGGTAAATATAGAGGGGAACGTAATGGAAGATTCGGGGTGTTTAGTGAGGTTTGTTGTGTAAATTTCTCTGGCCCGGCTCTGGGTTGATGAGCCTAGAGCTGGCTCTGGTGATTTAGTTCTGCCCTTCCTGGTAGAGAGAGGGAGGGCGGCACATTTTTCTTATGCCTGCTTCTTCTCGATTGCCTTCAGCTCAAAAATAATCCTTACACCAGAGTGGCGCATTTGGGACGGCATGCTCTGAACCCCTGCAGAGATATTCCAGGGAAAGAGGCTATGGTTAAAATCTCACGTGTGTAGAAAGGAAAAAAGGTACCACTCGCCCACGAAGAAGGTTGTGCCACAGACAGAAAGCAGGAAAACTTCCTCTCAGATTTATGGGTACAACCCCCACCCCCAGAGCCTTCAGGGCCACCACTCTGGAATTTCAGAGCTCGGTGGGGCTTGATTACCTTTATTTCTCCCGTTCTCACTCTTTAAAGACTGACTCATACAGGGAGAAGAGGGAAGCAGCCCAGTCTCTGAGGCCACAGGTGTCTTTAAGCTGCTGTGGGAGAAAGAGTTGTCACTTTGGCAGTGGCTTTGAACCGGCGGTGAGGTCCAGGGGCCCTGTTCTCGGCTCCTGCAGCAGGCGCCCAGAGACCAGGCCTCTACTGCCCTCTGCAGCCGGAAGAGGACACTGCAAGCTGTTTGGGGGCTTATCTTTTCTAGAGGCAGTAACTCTGTTCTGAGAAACAGGATCCACCAAAGCTAAGGGGGCTTAGTGATTTTTAGCTTCTCATACAGATATTTCAGCTAGTGATTTTTGTTGTTAGAAATTTCTTTGCTTTCTGTAGCTCTAGTATTCTAATTTCTTTTGTGCTGCAATGGACTGAATGTATCCCCTTAAAATTCATATGTTGAAACTCTAATCTTAAGGTGATGGTGTTAGGAGGTGGGGCTTTGGGAGGTGATTAGCTCCTGAGGGCAGAGCCCCCATGAATGGGATTAGCAACCCTATCAGAGACCCCAGAGAGCTCTCTCGCCTCTTCTGCCAAGTAGCTGGAAGTTGGCAGTCTGTAAACTGGAAGAGGGCTGGCACCCTGATCTTGGAGTTCCAGCCTGCAGAACTGTGAGAAATGAATTTCTGTTGTTTGTAGGCCACCCAGTCTCTGATAATTTGTAGCGGCTCACTAACCAAGACACTCACTTCATTAAAGAGTCTTAAAGAGTAAGTATCATGCCCACAACAATTGGATCTCTGTTGCTATTTTCCATCTTCTCCATCCCTGACTAAACACATGGGAGGGCATTTGAGGACCTCTGAGTGCATATGATGTGTTTCAGTCATAGGGACAGGGTGGTGCTGGTCACCTGGCTGGGCTTAGCACAGGTACAAGTGCTACCTTATTTGTACCTTAATAGTGGCTACAGTTCATCAACAGCCGTAACAGTGTACATGGCTGAAGGGGGTGGTGGTGGAAGGATGTGGCACCCACCAGTTTAAAAGATAGTTTGTGTGCAGCTGTGGAATGTCCATTTACTTCATGGCCAGTGGAACTTGCTTATCTCTGACGGTAGGAGGGAGCCAGAGCCTCTCTCTGCTCTCTGTGAGAGACTGTGTCGGCCTGCTGAAGCCCAGCATGTTATTTCTCAATCCATCCCTAGCGATGGTGCCCTGGACTTTTGTGAATGGTCTTTTCAAATTATTACCAATATAGTTCTTTTATTTTTGTTGGATATTGTATGGGAAATTGGGAAGCACTGCTGTTCTGGCATCACGAGACCTTGTGTATCATCGTGGTTTTATTACTATAACAATTCAAGTATCTACAATCTAAATACCAGTATGGCATTTGGAGATGTCCAGGTCTAGTGTCCCAACCAGAGTAAAGTCGGCTAGTTGTCAAGCTCCTCTGACACACATAGGATTTCCTGTAGGTGGGAACAGACCTACAGGGAAACAGGGAAAGAGACCTACGTACAGAACAGCAGGAAAACATCTTTGGTGGTTACCTAGTCTCCCATCCTTGTTCAACCAACTGAGGCACACCAGCCAGGGCTGGTCTATCCTTTAGTTACAGATGTAGGTGCGTTGTTAGAGTCACATCTAACTAGACAAAGAATGGGTGAGGGGTAAATGCCTGCCTCTTAGCTATCCTTGCGTCCGGGCAGAGCTTGCCCCGTTTGAGAATGGAGAAACATAAAGCAGCAAATATGGGTCCAGCAAAAAATGCTGCAGAACAAAGGGTAGGGGACGGCATCCCGGACCCACATAGAAATTTTCTCTCTGAAGAGACTGAAGGATCCGGAACAAAACTGTAGGATATTGTTTGGACTTACAGTCACAGAACTCAGCGTGACACTGAATGTTGTGGAGCAGGACACAAGCCACGAAGGGACAGCAGGTTGAGATGGAGAAGACTTCCAGGTAAAATGAGAGCACAATAGCGTATCAGGTACCTGATGGGCTGCATGCCAGTTAAAATGAGTTATATGGAGAACAGATTCCAGAAGCTTTTCTAGGATGCGGGGGAAAAAGCATGGGCAGAAGGAAACGAAATGAAAGCCGAAGGGAAGGTCTAACGTGAGTATTCTGTGTTGCTAGGGGAGACAGTATACCATATAATACACCTGGAAGCAACGATAAAGGGTGAAATAAAACCTGAGTACACAGGCTGAAGGGGCTCGCTGCGTCTCAGGCAAAACAGAAGAGACCCACATTTAGATATATCCAAAGGAAAAACCCTTGAATTACATGAGTTTAAAGAAATCCTACGAACATCCACTCAGAAAATGCAGTTTATCTACAAATTGGAGGAACACACTGAGGGGTGTGTGTGTGTGTGTGTGTGTGTTTGTTTTGTTCTGTTTTTTGGTTAAAAGCACTCTGACACTGTTTTGGGGAATTGCCTCTCCCCCCAGGGAGTCAGCACAATGGAACTGTCGGATCCCTTACCCTTTCCTGCCAGGCAGTGGGACTGCGACCTGAAATCAGCAGAGCAGCCCCTTTCTGGAACCGGATCTTTAACAAAAAGACAGAGGCGGTTGCTTCTGCTCATTCCCTCGTTGCTGTGACATGAGGTCCATCGTCAGCTCCCATAACTGAAATTCCAGGAGTCGTTCTGTTTCTTTTCAAGCCTGTTTGTCTGTCTTTTCCATTTTCAGTTCTCCTGTATATTTTCCATAAATTCTACTTTTGCTCCAGCTGGCAAGAGACCCTAAGAGAAAGGTAGATGTGGGGGGACTGGGGAACTGGCCAGAATGAGGAGGAAGGCAGTTAGGCTCCCTTTCCTATCCAAGGTCTTACCGCCCCCGCACAGTGTGCCCGGGCCAAGCTATGACGTTCCCCCGCGCACGCACAGCAGAGGTGGCGCTCTGACAAGTGAGTGGCAGGTGCCAAAAAAATAAAGGGTATGGGGCATTCTGCAGCAGCGGGTAGACAACTTCTGATGGCATTGGGTAACGTAAAGCAAGGGAAGAATTAAACCAAGTCTCTGAATGATCACCTCAGGCTGATTTGCTGTGACCTTACTGCTTGCGGCCTTCGAGACTCCGGATGACCGAAGTGATGGCCACGTTGCTGTAGGCATAGTTCATGCGGAGTTCCTTCCTTGTCTTATCACGTCAGATAAGCTGAAACCATATTAGATCCGGCAGTTTGGCTGTTGGCCATCTTAATTACGGAGAGTGCACTGACAGTGTATTATATTTACATTCTATACACATGCACACACCCAAGTCACAAAGAATCCAAAATCGGGTTGTCTTCAGAATTACTATGAGCAAGAAGGCTTTTTAACCTGCACTATCTACAGGATTTAGAGGAAGAGAAAGGCTGTGACCCAAGCATTTAAAACAAGTTGAGCTGCCCAGCTGGCACGGCTCAGCGGTTGAGCATTGACCTAGGATCTAGGAGATTACGGTTGGATTCCCGGTCAGAGCACTTGCCCGGGGTTGCGGGCTCGATCCCCAGTAGGGGGGTGCAGGAGGCAGCCGATCGATGACTCTCTCATCATTGATGTTTCTATCTCTCTCTCCCTCTCCCTTCCTCTCTCTGAAATCAATAAAGATATATTAAAAAGTAAAATAAAACAAGTTGAGCCTACTTTTGTGTATGACAGCAATAGGAAGCTATTCTTAGATGTGTAAGGTCGAGGGGTCACCCCACCCCCATATCCTTCTTCAAAAAGTGCTCTGGCCAACCAAGGGAAGGTGCAGGTAGAGAGCTAAATAAGGGGACCCCAGGTAAGAAAGGACTCATGGTCCTAACCTAAGCCTAACCCCCAACCAACCCTGCATCCTGAACCTAGGAACCCCACTGAATTCTTTGTTGTCAGTAATTTAGCTGTCAAAGGGTGAAGCTTGGCCCAGCAGCGTTTCCCTAAGCTGCTTCCTTCCTCGGCTGCTAGTTTTCCTGTGTCAGGAAACGTGTCTGCTGTGACACATCCTTCACCCCTCAGACAGGCAGAATCCGCGGCCTCGTTTGGTGAGCACTTGCAACTGGTATTTTGTTTATGTATTTGCACACAAAGCCTAATCTATTCACAGGGCTGTGAGTCCGAGCTGAGAAATACATTTTCCCATTCCCACCAAGCAGGGTGTTTGATGCCACATAAGAACCTTTTTATTGCCAAGTAATGCAATGATTTTATGTATCTTTAAAACTTGGATCAAACAAGTCTATCTTATAAAAAGAAAAGAATTCGTTTCTAAGTATACATATAAAGGTATACATTGAATGGAGAAAAGAGAGGAAACAACTTGAATGCTATCAATAGATAGCGGTTGGTTAAGCTGTGATATGACCATATTTTTGGAATCTTCTGTAGCTATAAAAAGGAGAGGTTAGATGTATATGTATTGACCTATGGGAAAGGCTACAACGAAGCAAAATGCAGAGAAATGTATATAGACTGATTTTCTTTTTGTAAAGTCAGAGAAAAAAAATTTTTTTGGTGTTAATATTTTTATTTGTGTGCATTGTTATGAACACAGGAAATATGGGCATTAAGCTGTTAACATTTATGGTCTAAGGGAGAGGTGATCTTGGCAGTGAGGGTCATGGGTAGGGGAATATTGTTGGGTTTTTCTTTGGTACCTTTAGGATTTTTTTGGCTTGTAATAAAAGGCCATAGAAGTATGTAATGCTTTTTTAGTTTGAAAGAAAAATCCAATAAGGCAAATGATAAAGATCATTCATCCGGAATGACTTCAGTATTTTTTTATCGGGAAAGAATAATACCTGATATCAAATCCCTTCATATATTATTTTCTGTCTATGATCTATGATTGTTCCAGTGTTAACTGTGCCTAAAAATTACTATATGTTAAATGTTTTCAACTTGATAATTCACGTACCATAAAATTCACTCTTTAAAAATCTGCAATTTGGTGGTTTTTACTCTGTTTGGAATTGTGCAACCATCACCGCTATCCAATTACAGACCATTTCCATTACCCCAAAAAGAAACCCTGTATCCATCAGTAGTCACACTCCATTCTCCCCTTCCCCCGGCCCCTGGCAACCACTAATCTAATCTGTCTTTATGGATTTGCCTTTTCTGGGACTTCATCTAAATGATCATACAATATATGACCTTTTGTATAAGGCTTCTTTCAGTTACCATAATGTTTCCAAGTTTTATTCATGTGGAAACATGAATCAGTATTGAATTCCTTTACAGACTAATATTACATTGTATGGGCATGCCACTGCTGTTCCCCCATCCATTAGACGGATAGAATTGCTGAGTCCTGTGGTAACTCTATGCTTAACTTGTTTGGAAACGGCCTGTTTTTCAAAGCAGCCGTACCATTTTACAATACCACAGGAATGCATGCGGATTCTGATTTCTGCGTGCCCTTGCCACCACTTGTTATTTTCTAATTTTAGCCATACTAGTGTGTATGAAATGGTTTCAATTTACTTTTCCTTAATGACTTACGATATTGAGTATTTTTATGTTTTTGGCCATCTTTATTTCTTCTTTGAATAATTGTCTTTTCAAATCCTTGCCCATTAAAAAAAATCTTGGGCTGTCCTTTTGTTGGGTTGTAAGTGTTCTTTGTATGTTCTAGATATAAGTGCCTTAGCAGAGATACATGATTTGCAAATATTTTTCTCTCATTCTGTGGGCTGTTTTCATTTTTCCCTCTAGTCACTGTGTTAGCTCTGTCCCAGAAGTTTTGGTATGCTGCGTTTGTACAGTCGCTCATCCTAATGTATTTTCTAATTTTCTTTGTGGTGATTTCTTCTCTGACCTATTGATTATTGAAGAGTGTGTTGTTTAATTTCCACACCTGTGAATTCCCCCTATTTTCTTCTGTCATTGACTTCATTCCATTGTGGATGGAGAACATATTCTTTTTATTTTCAATGTTGTAAAATTATTGAGGCTCATTTTGTGGCTGAACATATGGTCTATTCTGGAGAATGTTCCATGTGCACTTGAGAAGATTGTATATTTACTGTTGCTGAGTAGTGTTCTGCTGGGTCTAGTTATTTTATGATGTTGTATTTTATCTTATAAAGTCAACTTGTACAATCTTGGATATATTTCATGATTGAAATTATATAAAAATTCTCAGCAAAATATTGTGAGAAAATAATTAAGATTCTAATAATTACTTCTGCCTGGCTTATCCCTCCCTTATTCTTTCTCTGAATTTTTCAAGTTTCTTGTGATGAGCAGTTATTATTTGATAATGCTAAAATAAACTTAAAGACAAATCAGACAAAATGGAAGAATATAGCTGGAGAGTTTTGCTGAAGGAGATTTATCCAGATATATTTCTCACCCCAGAGCATTATGCAAACAGCAGATTCTCAGTAGCTGTTTCTTGAATCAAAAATGACAGGTTTGAGAGGGTGATTTGGATTTCCATCTGTCCAAACATAAACATAAATATAAGGGATTCACTGATTATTTTGGCTTTCACATTAAACCTGTAGACTTAGGGCAGCTCATAAGTGTAAGACTTCAAAAAAAAGTCCTGATTCTTTCTTTATTTGGGATGAATCTCCTAATATCTGCTAATAGCCTCTTTGCTATTGTTACTAAAATCGCTTATTTTTGGATTTGGCAGCTCCATAGTCAATATATATATTTTTTATTTTGTGCTAGAAGAGTCTTAATTAACAAGTTTTGCTGGCTGTGTCTTGTTAGTTGTTTAACATATTAAGTCCTTTTAAATTCCCACTCTATGAAGTGATTATCTGTAATTGTGATTAACTTAGAGAGCGACAAAGATATATATTGGTTTATATATCCATTTTTGGTCCAAAGGCTTTGCAATAGCTTGAAGACTACAGAGTTACTTTCTGTAACTCTCAAGAACAGTTTTAATGTAAATGTTGTAAAACCGAAACAGAACATGGCACTGCTGTGATTTCTAAGAGCTCCATCCTTGCTCAGAAGCAGAGTATTTTCAGAATCAGCGTTTCTTGTAATAGGATTGGGTTGTAAATTGTGGTGCCATCTGCAAATAGACTAATAACATGTGAGGCAATGCCAGTTTTCATGCCTTATAATTTGGGATAATTCTCATCACAACTGTGAGTGGTTCTATTGTGGAAGCAAGAGCAATGTGCAGATTATAGTCTCATTTCTCCCTAGATTGCAGTCTAGACTAAACAATTTATTTGGGGACAAGCTTCAACTTCCTTGCACAGAAAAATAATATCCTAAAATACTTTTCTCCCAAATCACATTTGGAATTTTTTCAGTTGTTAAGAGTTTCGGGATACCAGCAGGGCTGTTCTGGACAAAAAAAGCAGATGGATTTGTCCCCTTAAGTTTGAGACTGTTTCAATGTAAGGGCTGGAGGAGGCAGGAGGATGTGCCGACCCTTCGAGCCAGCGTTCTCAGTGCTTGTGACCCGAAGGCATTTCGGGAGATGCTTGTTCACCCCTGGCCCTAACCACACATTAAGGATCTTGTGATGAACTGCACTGACTTCCTTTGGTTTTCCATGAAATAAGGAAAACATAATATGAAAAACACGTGTGTAACCACCATACCAAGTAAAACGATACTTAGTGTTTGGTCACATTTGCTTCATATCTTCTTCTTCCCTCTTTCTCTTTAAAATGGAATCAAATCCTGCACCTAAGGGTGCGGCCAGGACCCCCCTCCCGAGGCAGGGCTGCACGGCCTGGCCCTGAGTCCGGCCCGCATGTTTGTACTTCCGCGGCTCTGTGAACACTACGGAACGATGCCGTATGTTTGGGAACTTACCTGAAATTTACACTCGACATTCTGAAACAGACTTTTCCCCCACTAAATGCTGTGTTTTTAAGCACTATCCATGTGGATTCAAATGGCTAATTTTAACGGCCACTTAATAATCCATTGCCAGTTAACATAGTTCGATGACCCCGTCTCTGGTTGAGGGACATTCTTCACTACTGTTACAAACATTCCTGCATTGCTCCCCGCATCTCACCATTCGATACGATAATTGCTTAAGAGTTTTGGTAAAAAATGAAAAAAAAATTAAGAAAGCTACCTTTTATTCCAGTTTACTAGGTGTTTCTGACTGTCTTCCTAAAGGCAGCTCTATTGTTCTACTTGGGGGTTTCCCTCCCAAATCCAAAAGGCTTATCAAAAGTCCAGATTAGATGTCGTACTCCATCCAGAATGGAGATTTAATAAACGCGGTTTCCCCACTTCATTACAGCTTCCCAGATGTTTCAGAGCTCCTTGTGGACTGGTTTCCTGGAAAACCGCCCACCTCACTCGCTCCGGAATCTGCCTCTATCAATTTGTGAAGTCCATCCTTAAAATACTCCTTTAACATCCAGTTTAGAAAGTGATTTATGCTGGCAGCATTTAGAGAGACTCTACCTGAAGTGTGCAGCAGACTGGGAATAAAGCGCGCCAGGGACAGGGTCCTCTCGCAGAGCTGAGCTGCCTTTTCTCTAAGTGAAGGACAGGAGGGGATGGGAAAGGAAGGCAGGGCCACCTGCACCTAAGTCATCACCATAGACGATCATGGCTTAGTTTAGGATTGTGTTAATAAATGTTTTGATTTCTAAAACAAGTAATGTGTGTGTTAAACAAAGACTTCCATTTAGTTATAAAATTCTTAATATTTTTAAGTAGGTGATTTTACCCAAACTCAATGCCTCGTTTAATCAAAAAGGGAGAACAGAAACTGCCATCACATGTCGAGATTTTTTTTATACCCTAAAGCAAAAATACTTTGGGATTTGGGATATTATTTGGATTTGGGATATTAATTTTTAAGTTTGGTATAAAACCATATGTCAGACCTAAAATTAAAAAGTAAAAAGGTAACCTAATCATAAACACAAAATAAGCTAGATATTTAGGGAATATTCCCTAAATGAAATATGTTTGTATACATATTTACTTTATCCGTAACACATTTCGTGCTGCACCATGCAGCTGGAATTACATGAATAATCCTGTGCTTGTTATTTATTATAATTGCTGAAGATGTGAGAGAACTGAAAATAGGAATTGCATAAAATATTTTATATTTTGTCTTTGGTTGGGAGTAGGTGAAGCTCCCTGCGGGTGCCATTCTGACAGTCCCCACTGCGTGGCAGTAAGAGCCTGCTCAACCCCAAGCGTGGGCTGCACTCCAAGTAGCATCCTTTGCCTTCCTGGTATCTAGAAAGCTGTTAATTATGTGGGCTCTGCGTTGGGGGGTAGAACAGTGATTTAGAGTAAGTTCCTCAAAATATTACTAATATAGCATTGTGCAATTGTAGTAGTCTTGATGCATGTATCATGGAGGGTTTTTTCCTTCTAATTTCTTTTTCTTTCCCAAATAAACATTCTCCCACCTGTGTGAGCAACTGTGTATATACAAGTAATCATTTTGCCTCATACCCACTACAATATGAGCCAAAAAATTGTCAAATATTAAAGAAACACAATATGATAAACATAGCTCCTCAGAGATGCTGTAAACTACCATCTAGGCAGCAGAAGTGTCTGTTTCTTTGCATGCTCCCTATTTATTGCAACAGCCTCACTCCCTAAGCGTATGTGACACTGAAGGAGGGCACTCAGACTTGTGTATTGGCCATGGAGCTGCCATACTGCACATGCTCTTCCCATAGTTCCTGCTGATGTTCCAAGATGGTCAAGGATGCAGAATCAATGTTATCTGGAAAAATTATGAATTCTACATATTGAGGCTGGTGGATGGCTTCTGGAATCAGAAATCCTAAAAGCTTCCTTTGATTCTTAAAAGACCATCTCCCTTCTTCTGACCCAACATTCTAGACATTTTGGAAAGAGCAAAAGACAAGATTGCCTCCTTTGGCATTTTAATACCAGAAAGAAATATTTGCTTTAGCAGGATCTGGCAAACCAAAGGTCCCCAAAGACCACAGAGCAGTTGCCAGCTCTGGGTTTAGAAATGGCTGGTTCACCTTATGACCAGCTAATAGCATTTGTATTTGTGCTTTTGAAAATAACCACGAGAAATCAATCATCAGGCATGGATGGTGTGAGAAAATTACTGTGAGGGTCCTAGACAAGGGTGTGGGGACTAAGAGGGAAGATTTATATTGGGTGTGTGCTATTTAAGAAATAAGATTAGTGCCCAATTTCAGCGCACCTCCTCCTCTCCCCACCCACACACATTCACAGGTTTTGGAGAGCACCTCTTTATCTCTGGAGAATTATCACATTTCCTTCATCCTGCAGATATGAGGAGTGACTATTTTCAGCAGTGCCTGCGAAAATCCCACATTCTGGGTCTCAGAAAGATACCTGATGACCCTGGCTAAGAGGAATCAGGATGTATGAGTTTGAATCCTGCCTCTACCATTTACTTGCTCTAAGATCTCAAGCAAGTCATTTAAGCTCCTTCTAAGCCTGTTTTCATATCTGTTAAATGGAAACAAAAATGGTACCAATTGCATGGACTGTTGTTGAGGTTAAGTGAGGTTGCTGTTGAGATTAAGTGAGGAGCTTAATAAAGTGAAGTGCTTATCAAATTATCTGGCAAGCAGAAAGGGCTCCATGCATTTTAAATAAGTAGAAACATATCCTTGAGTAGAGAAGGGAACCAGCCCAGCCAGTGGCTTTCCTGTCTTCAAAACTGTCCTGCTGATCTGTCCAGAGGGATGACCCAGAATTCTCTAGGATATAGCTTCACAATAGGTCAGCGACCTTGCAGATTTATTTGTCCTAGTCATTTCAGGCTCTGGGCCTGCCAATGCCAAGTTGCCACCGGCTTTCACCAAAGGCATGGAAAGTAGCCATGATCACAAGGTGGCCATTTCTGTCCCCCAATGGATCCTGTAAGATTCTGGTACTGAGATGAGGTTAGACTCACAGTCTGTATGAGCTGGAAGCCCAGCCCTTTGACGGCAGATTCCATGCACGTTTTCTTTGTATAAAGTATTTCCAGTATGTGGGAGTGTTTGAGGATGTCAGTCTGGGCAGAGAAGTCTCCTCTTGTAAGACTGGGTGCACTGGCAGGAGCAGGGCCAAAGGCTGGCCTATTGAAAATAAACATGCTGCCTCTGGTGTCTAGGGAGCTCTGCTGGGTGACAGGCTCTTACAGAAACAAAGGAAGTGGTGGCAGAGCAGGGACTGACCTTTGTGAGGACTGTAAGTGGCTGGGACTGTCACCATCTGCTCTCCTCGATTCAAATATTTAACAAGAGGTTGAAAACACAGAATTTACTATGAAATTACCATTTTATTCCCTGAACTTAATTTCTGACAAGGAGAGGGAGGTGTCCCTCCTGCTAAGCATCGGTTTTGGAGACGACCAGCAGATGGCGCCAGGGCTTGGTTCTTAACGGATCCTTGGAGAACCAAAGAAAATGCTTAGAGTAGTTGCTTTTTAAAAAAATTGATTTATTGGGGTGACATTGGTTCACAAAACCATACAGGTTTCAAGTGTACAACTCAACGAAACATCTGCACACTGCGTCGTACGCCTATCGCCCAAACAAAGCCTCTCTTCCCCCATTTATTCCCCCTTTGCCCACCTTCACTTAACCACACCCACCTTCCCTCTGGCTATCACCACACTGCTGTTACAAATATATAGCACACACGTATATTTATAGCATGAAACACACACATATATATTTTGTGCTTAATTCCTTCACCTTCTTTCACCCAGCCCCCCAAACCCCTTCCCCTCTGACAGCTGTCCGTCTGTTCTCTGTCTCTATGAGTCTGTGTCTATTTTGTTTGTCGGTTTATTTTGTTCATTAGATCCCACATAGGAGTGAGATCATGTGGTACTTGTCTTTCTCTGACTGGCCTATTTCACTTAGCAGAATACTCTCCAGGCCCATTTGATGAAACTCTATTTCTCAGGAAATCTGAACAGAAATCCTGGCCTTGCATTCCTGGGGTTAAAAGCTCTTCTCTTTCCATCAGGCCACGAGCTGTTTTTTATCCTGCAGTCCTGCATTTTCAGTCAGCGCTTCTTCAGCAGGGGGTCACACTGCTTCTGCAGTTGACTTGGTACAAACGCTAACATAAAGCAGAATCGAGCTTGGAGAGGGATTTTAAATGAGTAAGGTTAGAACTTTCCAGCATGTTGCCTGAAAAAAAAAAAAGTAGAGATCACATTATTTGCGAAAGTAGATATTTTGGATTATGTTATTTTTTTCTTTTCAAACCCTTTTCACTGATCTGCTGCTATGGGGCTAGAAACCAACAGAGCCGATGCCAGCGATTCCAGCAACTTCTGCCAGGCACTGTTGACATTTCAGGGCTGATCTCCTACCGAGATTAACAAAAGTAACCACCACAACATAAAAACTGCCTTAGGTCTTGCTTCCTATCTCCCAGCCCTGTGCTGAGCACGAGACACTCATTGTTTCATCTAATCTTCACCGTAATCTTCTGGGATATGTACTTTATGGTCCCATTTTTCAGGCCAGACACTGAAACTTAGGTTCAACACTTTGTCTGAAATCATTCAACTAGTGACTAGGAGAGCAGGGACTGAAACCCAGGAATCGGGGTGCGGGGGTGTGTGTGTAACTGGATACAAAGCAACCGATGGTCAACCCATGGCTGAGGTGGAGGGAGCCTAGGAGAGCGAGCTGAAAATGGGCTCTGGGGCTTAACTGCCTGCGTTCAAATCCTGCCTCTGCTACCCACCGGCTGTGCAACCTTGGCCAAGTCATTTAGGTCTTTTGTGCTTCACTTTCCTCATCAGTAAGTTGAAGATAAATAATAATACCACTTACCTCATGGGACTGTTACAAAGACTAAATGAGTTAACATACATGGAGTGTTTAGAATGGTGCCTGGCACACAGCGCTCTGTGAATGTTAAATAAATGAAGACATAATTAAGCAAAAACCTGTGACTTTAGAAATTCTGAAAAATTAACGTGCTAGTGTTTGGGAAGACCCTGCTTCTCTGGAGGAGGCTGGGTTTGCGTTGAGAGAGCCAGAGGAGTCTGAGGGTTGCTTGCACTTGCTCTGGCCCCTAATGTCTACATATTTATTCAAGAAATATTTATTAAGCATGAGCAAAAATGGTTAATAAGCAATCCCTCCCATTCCCACCCTCATGCCCCTAAGTATTCTAGGAATTTTCTACACATAATGGGAGAACATTAATATTGTTTGGATTGAACACACATGATGGTGCTGAGAAAAACCTATAGCCCCCTTGCCCTCTAGCCATGGTCTTCGCTGTCCTGGTGAGGTTCGGGCTCTGGGGTGAATCTCAGTTGGCTCTAGGGGGGTTTGACTTGGGAGAAACGCAGATTCCTCACTCTCCCCTCAACTAAATTAACCAACATGCATGGAGCACTAACTCTGTGCAAGGCAGACAGGTGAGGCATAGAGAGGGGAATAAAAATGACAACATAAGCTTCTAGAAGTTTCAAATTAATGGTGGTCCAGAGCCTGCAGTGTGTAGGGAACAAAGGGGGAAACAAAATGGGAGCAGAGAGAGGAACAGAGAACCCACAGTCCTCGGAGGAAGAAGGTGGCATCAATAATGGCAACATTGAAAACAAACCAAAATGCTCGTTTTCACATCACAGAAGGGTGGGTTTCAGAGAAGGCTTTGCATTTGCAACAAGGTGGGAGATCAATGTAAAGAAGCCTTCTCCCAGCTGCAATGAGAACATCAAAACTTCTCTATTGATCCAACGGAATAATTACAGTGACATCATGAGATGAGTCAATGGACTCCCAACGCAGAGCTTCAGGCCTGATTTATGTAACCTCACCCTTTCCCAGCACGTGGCCTCAGGGCACAGTGGCAAATAATAACATTTAATTAAAACACATAAAACAGAAGTGTCGATGACAGCACATGTCAAAATCAATAAAATGCTAATTTCTAAAGATAGTGTTTGCATGGAGTCTGGAGGGTCAGCAGCAAGGAATCTACAACAGAGAGGCTTTGTGGAGGGAACAGTCTTCTATCCTGTGTGGCTGGAGTTATAGAACCTAGAGATCCTCTAGCTCAGATCCCTCGCTCTACAGAAAACACACTGAGGCCCACGATGAGATTAGTAGTGAGATAATAACCTGAGTTTCAGGCTGGTGTTCTTCATTCCCTCAACACTCTTTCTTTGAGTCCCAGAGTTACTGGCAGGAATGCCCCCCCTCACTGCACAGGGAGTGCCCAAGCTGGGGGAAGAAATCCACCCACCAGTAACACAGGTGCCTCTAAAACTTCTCACAACATGTGACATCTTCCAGGCCTGACTGCCTCTTGACAAAGGTTTTTAATTGGAAACCTGCAGTGTGACATTTCTAAGTAGAATTGCTGGGAGACCAGGTGGGAGGCTCATATAGTAATTCAGGTAAGAGAAGACAGTGGTTTGCACCAGGTTGGTAGTAATAGAAATGGTGAGAAGTGCTAGGATTCTGGATAATCTTGAAGTTAGAGCCAACGTGATTTCTGAGGGACCAGATATGGGTCAAAAGACGATTCCAAGAGTTTTGGCTCAAGCGACTGGATTTGTCTTTAGCTGTGATAGAGAAGACTGCAAGTAGAGCAGACTTTGAGGGTGATATCAATAGTTCAGTTTTGGACATGTAAAGTTTGAGACATTTAAAGGAAAATGTTGAGTAGGCAGTTGGATATATGAATCTGAAGTTCAGGAGTGAGGCTGGGCTGAGTTATTGGTTATAATATTGAATCCTTTTATCTAATAACATTTGTCTATGCATTTATTAAAGACTTCTTTTATATGCTTGCCTTGATTTTTATAGCACCTGGCTATTAAAGAATCCTTCTGCACCAATGCAGTGGTAAGCATGGGCCACAAATAGTCTCATACACCAGGCCTAAGTCTTTAGTGTTTATCTGTATAGTTTTCCTCCAGTCATTCTTCATTTTCACCACCTCTCCTATCTTCCTCCTACAAGTCTTTGACCATCCAAAGGAACCATTAAGTATTTGTTGTGATTTGGTGAGGATTTTTGCTTAAGGTGATCTCTATTTCTGGGAAATGTAAACAGGAGATGCACTATTTAAAGTTTGGTATCCAGGCTTTTTTAAGGGTTTTGATTCTGAGTGGCCCAAAACAATAAATGTCCACAACACTTAAGACAGGGAGTGGAAGAAGCTGAAAGTTGACCAACTCTTTTCCAACACTGGTCAATGGCATTAAAATGGTTTTCCCATTTTGTATCAACAATGGTGTGGTTGTTTTGATGCAGTGTTCTCGACACAGGGATGTTTTGGTGCCCACTACAAGCAAATGAAATAAGGACACAGCAGTTATACTTCTGTGAATTTATCCTACAGATACACTTGCACAAATGCAAAATGAGTTTTATACAAGCTTACTTACTCATTGTAATAACAAAAGATTTGTAACAACACAAATGTTCATCAATAGAAGACTGGTTAGTCATTGTGTATCCATACAAAAAAATACTGTGCATCTATGAAAAAAAATCTGCAGACCGGTGTGTATAGTATGCTACTTTTTTCTTTTGCATAAATAATTTATTGCATGTGTTTTATGTTATTTAAAAGCCTCTTAGAATATTATTTAGTATGCTATTTTTTGCTTGAAAAAGAGGTGGTGGGAGATAATATATATTTTTGGCATATGCATAGAGAAACTCTAGCCAGGCTGGCTCTGGCTCAGTGGTTGAGCATTGGCTTATGATACAGGTGATTGGGGTTCGATTCCCGCTCAGGTCACATGCCCAGGTTGCTGGCTAGATCCCCAATGGGGGACGTGCAGGAGGCAGCTGATCAATGGCTCTCTCATCATTGATGTTTCCATCTCTCTCGCCCTCTCCTTTCTTCTCTCTGAAATCAATAAAGATATATTTTTTTAAAAAAGAAAGAAACTATAGGAATTCATAAGGAAATAATAATAGTAGTTACCTGGATGGTAGAAAACAGGTGAATAGAATACAGGGGTGATGAGAAGACTTTTCACTGTAGACCTTTTATTTTTTTTATTTTTATTTTATCTTTATTGTTGAAAGTATTACTGGTGTCCCATTTTTTCCACCCAGTTGACTCCCTCCACCTTGCTCCCATCCCCTCCTCAGGCCTTCACCCCGTTACTGACTGTGTCCATGGGTTATGCATAAATGCATATGACTTCTTTGGTTAATCACTTCCCACCCTCCACCCCCTTCCCTCTTCACTCTGAAATATGATCGTCTGTTCCATGTGTCAATGTCTCTGGATCTATTTAGTTTGTCAGATTCTTTTGTTCATTAGCTTCTTCTTAAAGAGGACCCTTCAGCACTTCCTGTAGTGCTGGTCTGGTGGTGATGAACTCCTTTAGCTTTTTCTTATCTGTGAAGCTCTTTATTTGACCTTCAATTCTAAATGATAGCTTTGCTGGGTAGAGCAATCTTGGTTGTAGTTCCATGTTTTTCATCACTTTGAATACTTCTTGCCACTCCCTTCTGGCCTGCAAGGTTTCTGTTGAGAAATCAGCTGACAGTCGTATGGGTGCTCCCTTGTAGGTAACTAACTGCTTTTCTCTTGCTGCCTTTAAGATTCTCTCTTTGTCTTTAACCTTTGGCATTTTAATTGTGATGTGTCTTGCTGTGGGCCTCTTTGGGTTCCTCTTGTTTGGGACCCTCTGTGCTTCCTGGGCTTGTAAGTCTATTTCTTTCCCCAGGTAGGGGAAGTTTCTGTCTTAATTTTTTCAAATACGTTTTCAATTTCTTGGTCTCTTTCTTCCCCTTCTGGCACCCAAATAATACAAATGTTGGGCCTCTTGAAGTTGTCCCAGAGGCTCCTTATACTATCTTCATATTTCTGGATTCTTTTTTCTTTTTGCTCTTCTTTGGGTGTTTTTTGTTTCCTCGTGTTCCAAATTGCTGATTTGATTCTCAGTGTCCTCTACTCTACTGTTGATTCCCTATAAATTATTCTTCATTTCAGTTCATGTAGCCTTCATTTCAAATTGGTACTTTATTATGTCATCGATTTTCTCAGTTATTTTTGTAATACTCTTACTAATATGGTTGAGCATACTTATAAACAAAATTCTGAAATCTCTATCTGTTAGCTTGCTTGGTTCCATTTCATTTAGTTCCTCTTCTAGAGATTTCCTCTGTTCTTTCCTTTATGACATGTTTCTTTTCCTCCACATTTTGGCTGCTTCCAGGTGTTTGTTTCTGTGTATTAGGTAGAGCTGCTATGTCTCCTGGAATCTGTAGAGTGGCTTTGTGTAGTAGGTGTCCTGTAGGGTCCAGTGGCTCAGCCTCCCCAGTCACCTGAGCTGGGCCTTCTAGGTGCTCCCCTGTGTGGGCTGTGTGCACTGTCCTGTTGTAGTTGAGCCTTGGTTGCTGTTGGCAACACTGGGAGGAATTGACCCCCCGGCCAATCAGCTGTGAGGACCAGCTGCAACTACAGCCAGAGAGCTGCTGTGCTGGAGACACCCCTATGGAGCAGGATTTGCTTCAGTGGGGCTTTGGTGTTCACCAAGTGCGCCCCTTGAGTGTGCCACTCGT
Source organism: Miniopterus schreibersii (assembly GCF_964146895.1). Taxonomy (NCBI): domain Eukaryota; kingdom Metazoa; phylum Chordata; class Mammalia; order Chiroptera; family Miniopteridae; genus Miniopterus; species Miniopterus schreibersii. The sequence continues at coordinate 69,804,586 of NC_138103.1, read as the reverse complement.
GGATGTGGTAGGGTTGTAATCCAGCGTGGTCGAGTCTAACCACCAGGTGCACTGTCTCTGGGGCCTCCCAGGAGGTGCAAAGTCAGCCTGTGCCAGTGCCTTGCACAGGGCCACCCAGCATGAGCTACAGTTTTTAAAAAGTGCTCATGTAATGTACACAACAAAAATCTTCACCCCCACCTCAGATCCCTACCTAACACTGCTCCAGTCCAAGTAGCTTCTTGGAACCTTGTCTGTCCTAAGGGAAATCTGTTTTGCATACTCTTTTAGTGATTTAAAACATAACACAGTTATTGGCATATCTAGTTCAGAATGCCAGCCCTTTCTCCTACCTGTTCAACAGAGACGTGTAAAATAAAATGAAACTTGCACCCCCAATTAAGAAATCTCTGAGGCTTTGGTGCAAGTTCTTATCCATTTACATTTATTCACTCAGCCAACAAGTAGACCTTCCTCAGAGCCTCTGCCGAGCTGGGCCCTTTGCTGTAATTAGACAGATCATGTCTGTAATGGGTGAGGAGGATTCATGGGAGAGTCCGCAACTTGGTGGCAGGGCATTGGCTAAGAGGTTGCTGCAGATGGGAGTCTGGCCGGGGAGCAGGCAGAGAGGAGTGAGTGATGTGCCCCGGAGCAGACAGCGAGGCCTGTGTGTCTCGCCACCACTGGCAGACTCAGACAGGAGCAGTTCACCAGCCTTGCATGAACCCTGTTCTCTGTTGCTCGAAATGGACTCACCTTCAAAGATGTCAGGAGCAGATAAAGAAGTAGACCTGGGCAAAGTACCAGCAGTGACTTCGGTTTTTCCAGAGGGCATCGAGCTGATTGCCAGTTCTCACTGCCTGATGACATACGGGCTGCGTTTATTTTGCTGCGTTGTATCCTTTCAGCTGGGAGGTATATTAAGGTGATAGACACGAAATCCTCCGCTTTGCTATTAAGCAGTTTAAACTGATAAATACCAACGTCAGGGAGAATGGGGGAAGCTGCTGAGGACACAGAAAGGTTCTTTGGTTTCTGCTTTTTATTGGTAGGTCTTCTCAGGGTATCTTACAGCTGCAAAGAGAGTCTTGCCCATCGTAGCAGTTAAGCAATGATGTAATTCCAGCCTCTTGGTTCCTTTGCTACACACCAGAGAGAATTTTCTTCATATTTGGTGAAGCCTTCGTATGTATAGGAAAAGTCGATCTCAGCTTCTTCTAATTTTACTGTCTCAAAACTGATGCCTGATGTCTCACCATTTGCAGAATCACTTTATGGAGGGTGATACTGCTCTTAATTAAAAGACAGTCATGGGGACCACATAGCCCGCTGTCAATTGTTGACAGTTGGCCAAGGCTTGGTTACCTAGGAACAAGTTGAGCGGCACCGGAGAGGCCAGTGGAGAAGAAGATGGCACCTAGTGTGTGCACTCGATGGAGAGAGGGGGCTTCAGTGGCCCGGGCGTGGGTCAGATGGGAGGGCAGATAGGGAGGGCAAGGGGTTCTGAACCTGCAGGTGAGGGGCCAGCACTGAGCTGGGGAAGGAACAGAGTGGGCAGAGAACATGAAAAGGTGAGGGGAGGGTTGCTGGAAAGAGGTGGAAGAGGGTCCAAGGCAATTTTCACTTCCTTCCCAATGTTGTCAGGGACTAAGCCTACTCCGTGTTTGGCACAGGAAGGTCTGCGTCAGAAGGGGAAGACCAAGCTTAGCACATGCTTCCCCATTGCTGCCTCTATTGCAAAGTCTTCACCGACATTTCCTGCGGAGGCCTTGCTTACTGGGCTGACTTGTATTTTCATTAGAGATCTGGATATGGAAGTAATTAAAAATTGCAAGTAAGTACACATTTAATATTCGTGGTGCACAATGTAACCTTAGAGATGCTCACTTACTTGAGAAGTCACGCAGCTGATTCTGTCACGTCTTGGTGCAGCTCAGGATTATGGTTGTAGATAACTCTGAAGAACTGAAAACTTAGCCAGTTTTTGTGATTTGATGTTACAGTTATTCTATGTGTATAAACACCACGTGTTCGTGTTTGGAGAAAGAGTGACCTTTTCTGTTTAACAAAGGGCTCTTCCGTGGCAGCGTTGAGTAAATGGCGTGCAATTAGTCGGTGTTGTTTGAAGGGGGTGACCTTGGCTTTTTAAAAATTTTTTGAAATCATTATTTTCACTTTTATATCAAGGTTAAAAAGTGGTGCATAACTTTTGATTGGTCTCACAATAGCACTTAAATATGTAGTTCTGCTGTGCAAAATTGTACGCTACTCAGAGCAGATCCATCTGTCTGTGCCTCCATCTGTCCATGCAGTACATATTCCCTGAGCCAATTATATCTGGTGCAGTGCTGGGTGTTTGGGATGCAGTGATGGGCAAGCACAGAACCTGTCCCAGACCCACAAAAGCTTATAGTTAGTGGGGGAGAGAAATGTTAGTTAAATAAACACAAAAATAAATCTATTGTTTCTAATTATGGTAAGTGCTATGAAAAATAGGAACACAGTTGTATGAAAGCATATAATACGGAAAGAGATGTTTAAACTGAGACCTGAAGAATAAATTGGAGCTAACGAGGCAAAAAGTGCTTGGGTAGAAGGTGGGGAGGGAGGGTGTAAAGAACATTCCAGACATAAAGGAGTTGAGGAACTGAGAGATTAGTATGTCCAGAGAGCAAATCTCTATATATGACTTCGGCTATGCCATTGAACTTGATTGTGTTTTTGGTCTTTTATTTGAAAGATGAAGGCTCTGATACTGGCTCCCTATCATGATAAATAGCAACTGTCCCATAATTAATGAGAAATGGAGCAGTCCTTCTGAGTTCCAAAATGAAAGGTGCTGTAATGGCGTAAACCCTGCCAAAAGCTACATCCAAAGGGGAAAAAATTAATAACTTGGCACCCTCCTCCTCCGCTTTAGGCATGCAAGTAGATAATGAAAGTCCCCTAATTATGTTTTCCTTAGTGATGAAATCACAATTGAATTTTTCCACACATCAGAACTCAGTAGAATGGTGAGCTTTGCTGGCCGGGCCCTCCTCAGGCCCAATGAGTCATCAGGCAGACACTGGCTGAGCCATTACATTCCACACACAGATGAAGATTTTGCTCTTTTAAAGATAACTGCTCAGGAAACAATTCACCCCTGTTACCTTGTTTAAAAAGAGTCAGCTTTATTTTCAGGCTGAGATTTATGTGAATAGATGTTGCTCGTCACACGTATGATGGATATCGGGCTCATTTGATTTTGCCCAGAATTCACCTGGAAGGCAGGTCAGAGGCTGGCCTGGATGAATCAGGGAGGCACCTCGGGGCCCTCCTCCTGTGAATTGCAGATTATGACACAAAGTTTAGGGTTTGGTGATGTTGGACCAGGTGAGTAAGTAGTGAAGATGAGCCACAAGCAAATGTTCATTTTAGTGTAGAAACAGGCCTGCATTTCACCAAGAAGGAGCCTTCAGAGTGGAGAAGAGACTGAATTCAGTCATCAGAGCCTTGCCTTACTGTCTGTGACAGGGCCAACAAGGCTGAGGGTGGTGCTAATTTCATCCACTACTTTCAGGGCCCTGTGGCATCCACTCTTTTTCACAACTAAGACTTCTTCAGCTGGAAGTTAGGATACCTCCTAACTAGTTTGACTAATAATTCCCTTTAACCCTGGATTTTTAGGAACTAAATGGAGGGTAGTAATTCTACTGCTAGGCCTTGCTTTAAAACAAAAGAAAAGAGGCAGAAAAAAAGAATACATTTGTTTCAGATATGTCTGTTTAATTCTATATAGTTGGCTGAATTTTCTTAACTCTGACTCTGTGTGACAAATACTTAAAGCTCTCTTGTCAAAGAATTTAGCTTCTGTGGATTCATAGGTAATCCCATTAAAGAAATTTCAATGACTGAACCACCACCTCAACAAGTGTAATAGCTAGAAATCCTGCCCACCTTCCTTCCTCACTAGTGTAGAAAGAGCCCCATGGCTCTCGAGAAACATAGTTCTTTAGCCCTTCCATTCCCTTTCATCATAGGGAAAGTTGGGGGAAGTATTTATAATCACAGAAAATGCAAATAGAAGACTTTTATAGTTTTCTCAGCTTAAAACTGAATTAATCTGCTAAGGCTGGCATATCACAGTACCACAGACTGGGTGGCTTAAACAACGAAAATTTATTTTCTCACAGTTCTACAGGCTAAAAGTCTAAGATCAAGGTGCTGTCAAGATTGATGTCTGGCGAGGCCTCTCTTCCTGACTTGCAGATGGCTACCTTCTTTCTCACTGTGTCCTCATGTGGACTTTCCTCTGTGCATGTACGGAGTGAGAGAGATCTCTGGTGGCCCTCTTATAAGGACGCCAGCACTATAGGATTAAGGACCAGCCCTTAAACCTCATTTAATATTTATTACCTCCTTATAGGCTCAATCACTAAAGATAGTCATATTTGAGCTTAAGCCTTCAACATACTAATTTGGTGAGGACACAATTCAGTCCATAGCAACTATTTTGTGTAAGCAACCACCCAGTAATTAGATTGCTTGTCTTCTGTCATTTTGGTGGATTTAGAGGCAGTAAACTGGGCAGGGCAGGAGGTATCACAGTTGTGGAAACTGCCTACACCCATCAAGTGTGTAGATGTCACCTGTGTGAGGGAAGTGTCCCCTTTAAAAAGAGGTCTCAGGATTGCCCATATGTTCTCCAATTATGGCGGCAGGTGACAGCCCTCACCATCCATTGCCCAGTTTAGTCAGATGAAATTCTAAAATGAAGACCTAAGAAATTTATTCCCCAGTCTGAAATCCTTCAATAATTTCCCATTGCCCTCAGGATAAAACACAAAGTCTTTAATATAATTCGTTCACCATGATGTCTCCAGCACCTAGTATGATGCAAGACACATAGCACATGCCCACAAGTGCTCAATTAGCAAATAAATGATTGAACCAACACCAGTCTGCAGTATGGGGCTTCCTCTATTGACCCTGAGGCTAGCAGGCAGCTTGACAATGTTGTGTGAAGGCTCCAAGTGCTCTGAGCCTGGGCTCATCGGCTAGTCAACTGACAATTTGGTCTTCTGATGGAAACCGTAAGTCTTTGGTTCCACCCAGAAGTGTATAGACAGGTGGGATGCACTCATTGCAAGAACCTCTCAAGCCATTGCTGATGACTCTCATTGCAAATAAGATTTATAGGGATGAATGGGGGGCTTAATGCCTGCACATACTGAGTCCTCTGCCCTTAAGATATAACTAACCCACCACCACTCACTGGTTAAAATACCCACTTGCAAGCATAACAAACCAAAGGAAGTAAACAACTTCTAAAACATGTCAGATGTCACCATGTTACTGCCTGTGACTTTCTCCTTCAGATTTATTTCTGAAAAATCACAATAAAAAAGTTACTGGCTTAAGATTAAAAGAAAAATCTGAGAACTTCTTGCCAGAAATATCTTGAGATTTCTATTGAGAGGCAAAGCTTTTCTTTTAAAAAGACATTTGTATGATCTCTTTTGTCCTAGAAAATTAAATCCCTTTGGATCTTTATCCCCAAATAGAGGTGGAGTAGGGGTGGGGATTAAGTCTGATTTTGCCTTGATGGAAATGATGTGAAAGTCCTATCCATAAGGGGAGGAGAAAAGATCCTTTTGTGGGATGCTGGAGGCTGGCAGTAAACCCCAAAGTCCCATTTAACCACTGTCTGCCAAATGCACCCTTTCCCCTCTCAGTTTGCCTGCAAGGTTATCATGGGTCCCCATCTTAAGATGTTGACAAAGTGTTGCTTTGGTACTCTCCTGCTCACATCTGAGGCTTGCGCCCTGGTTCTCAGAGGTGCCTCCTCTCAGCTAGCTGGTCCCGGGGCTTAGGCTACCTCAGGCTCTGTCAGCTGCAACAGCTGCACTGCTTAAGGGAGCTCTTCCCTCTGATGACTGGTTACTCTCACTACTTCTTTTGTTTTTGTAAATTCATAAACTTCTATTTAATAGGTTGCCCCCTTGTAGGTGCCTGTCTTTTTTATTCAGGACTCAAGGAGGTCCTTATGAGGTAAGCAGGGTTGGTCCCATCTTGGAGGACCAGAGAGAAGAGAGGCCAGGCCATAGGGAGGTTATGTGTAAGATCCACCTGCCACCCTGGCAGTAGCAGCCTCAGGTGTGGGACTCAGGGCTCGCCCAATTCAATATTCATTCCAACCATTTACTTGGGGTTTTTCCTCCTCCAAAAGGTTGCAATTTTGGTAAAACTAGGAATCCTTCGCTTTCAAAGCTACGTGAGACGGAGGCCCGTCCATAAGCGCAGTCGGCTGGTGGAATCTGATGCACTCGACTTTGACTTCTGACCGCTTGTTCATTTCAGACACTGAAAAGTTGCTGCTCTTTTCTCTGCTCCCCCCCATCCAAGTCAGTTCCTGCCTCCCTGCGTGAAGCCTTCCTTAAGTGGTCACCTATGTGGACCTCTTTCTTCTTAAGGTCAGAACTTGTTTAGAATTTCATTGCCCTTTCCTTGGGGATGATACAATCTCTCATTTCCTTGAGGAAGTCTCCTTCTGACTTTCCTATAATAACTAGAACAGTTCTAGGCAAATTAGGTGCTCAGTGAGTAAGTTTCCATTCTTAGTCCCGAGGATAATTTTTACATTGAAAGCAGTTTGGTTAATTTTTACATTAAAAGGGTCAGCTGAAAACTGTGATAAAAATTCCAACAGCCACAGGGCTTTTGAGCTAGAGTAATCTGTCTGATTCTGATGTCTCAGAGGCTCTCTTTGCACATATATTCCCTATTGGCAAAGATATTAAATTATGGTGAAACTTTGGATTTTACCACAATTCTGTTTCAACCCTTATTTATTGGAACTTTAAAGAGCAGAATTCAAGATAAACTGGGTCCATATTTTTTTAAAATACAGATTCTCAGATCCCATTCCAGACCATCTGAGGCTTAAGATGAACTCTCCAGGCAATCTTAATGCACATTAAATTTAAATAAACACTGTGCTATAGGATTCCCATTGCTGAGTAAAAAGATATAACTATGACATGATTTCAGAGCACGTTCCCAGACTATATTAAATGGAGGCTTCAGGAAGATTAGCTATCTAGGTGACCCAAATGTTTTATATTGAAATGTGTAATGCATCTTATTTGCTGGCGCAGCTCATTTATATGGTCTCATGATTCTCCAGCTCCTAGCAACTTTTGGGTGCATCACACTGAATAGGCATTTGAATCTTGAAACCAGTACCATCTTCCCCAGAGTAAGTGTTTGGAGTCACACTGGAAAGTGTTGGAAATGCTAAAACAAGAGTTCATTCTGGCTGAGAAGCTTCTTGGATATTCCAAGGTGTTTTCCTTTTGGTCTTTCCTTTCTAGCTTATGTTAATTTTCTCTCAATTCTTAAGATGGAAAGATGATTAAGAACTGCCTCTTTCCTACACTGTTGGAAACAGCTAATTAGGTTGGTGTGGATTGGCAGCTTATTAGCCCCCTGGGTTTAATAGCTGCACAGGTCAAGGCCTTCGAGCTACTACCACAGGGTCAAAGCGTGAATGGCAGCTGGTCAAGAAAGATAAACTGACGAGATGGAGAGCAAGGCACGGTTATTATTACAAGAAGTGTCACCCAGATAATAATGGACCTTAACCAACGAAAAGTCACTCAAGTCATGACCTAGCCTGGAAGGGAAGCCCTTACACTTCCAGAATGCATTGCAGCGCTGTGATTGCTTGGCCGTTAGAATGTCACCTGTAGAATGAAATAATAGATTGCTGACTTCAAAATGAAATTGTTTTTTAATTCTTCTCAAATGTTCCAAGCATTATTGACCAGCTTAGGCCTCTGGAGAAATAATTATGACTTAAGGCCTCTTTGATATATAAACACCCCCCCTCTCCTTCCAACCTCATGAATAATTTCCTTAGGAATCATTTGAGGAACCATGCTAATGAGGACTTGAATTTCCAGTTCTGTACTCAGTGCCTCTTATTATTACATCTCTACTGTGGCTCTATATGGAAATAAGGCCTTATTCCAGGAAGTTGGACTCCTTGCAACTTTGTGAGCCTATCTTCCATTTTATCACCTCCCTGCAGATAGAATACTGCAGATGTTCAGATCAAAATATCATGTGGCCAGCAGCCTCCACCATGCAGTGTCATTCAACTTTCATTAAAATACCTATGACAGAACAGAAAATGAAGACATGGAAAATGTGGAAATTTGCAGTGATGACTAAAAGGAACACTGATGGACAGCAAATGTTAAAATCATGGAGGAATTCCTCCCTTATATAAAAGGCAAATGGAGCAGATTGAAGGAATGCCTTTCTGGCACACCCAGGTTTTAGATCACGCAATAGTGACAACTGAAAAATGTAGAGAGAATATATTTTCCACTCTCTACTGCCTCAGACATAGACCTCTGGTTTCTGTCCACCAGAAAACAGCGTAGTTGCCTTACCTTGCAAATATGGATCCATTAAGTGGCTAAAATAATCTTTTCCCATCACTTCCCCAGTCCTCTACCTCATGTTTTCTACACACATGAGAGCAATCCTGGACAACAATGGGAAGGAACTAGGAATGTTGTTGATTAGAGATCTTCGATTGTCTGTATTTTGATAGGTGCATTATCTTAGTTTAGTTTGGGTTTCCAGAGAAGCAGACACTGAGACAATAAAGCAAATTATTTACAATACTTTGGAAATGGTCATAGGAAAGTGTGGTAGGGGCGTAAATAACACAGGGAAGAGAGGTCAGTTAGTAAAGGTTCTTATCAAGCAAGGTAGCGCTGCAGGTGACTGGAGCTTAATCCCTTTGGGCCTCGGGGTCATCCCACCTAAGAGGTGAGGGAGCTGGGATATTTATACACCAGTTCCTATCAGTTATTAGTTAAAGGCTACTCCTGGGGGCCTGGTGTAATTTCCCTGACTTGCTGTGCATAGTAGAGTTGCTCTGTAGGCCAGAGAAAACCCCCAGGCAAATAAATCTAGGTGCTGACAGGTAGAAGGTTGTGCTCTGAAGTGTTAAGGATGAGTGAGTCTCAACAGGCTACTGATTGCATCTACTACAGTCCAGACTTTTACCACTCACATTCCTTATGTCTCATCATAGGCTTCTTTACCCTATCACTGATTCTTCAACGTCACAAAGACAAAGAAGAACCTACAACAGGAAGATTGGTGAGCCCAGGTCTCACGTTCACTGCTGCAGTTTGTCCCTAGATGGTCATCATTATCTCCCTTTTCTTCCACCCTTTGTAGAAGCCCCTCTTTGTTGGCCAGCACGTATGCGGGTTTAGATTGCTTGCCTGGTGGAGTAACCCAGATCTTTTTCTCTGAGTGGTCTAAGTCCCAGGTTATGATAGATTTCTTCTGTGCAAACTTTACGACCTGGTGGCTCTGATAATAGCCCACCTATAAAAGACAGTGCTGGTCACATGGTCCCTTGACATACCACGATGAGGTGCTTGGCCCCCCCCATGGAAGAGCTCTCTGCCTCAGATGGCATGGGCTTGCTCAGCACCTCTATGACCTGCATTATGACTCTCCTATTGAGGCCTGTTGAAGATTCTACAGAGCCTAGCGCCATAGGCTCATCTGAGCACTAGGGTTGCTTGTAGCATAACGACCTGCTACGGAGTCCTCTCTTGCTCCCTGCCCACTGTATTCATAACCAAACACCCAGGCTGGGCAGCTTAAACAGCAAAACTCTTTTGTCTCACAGTTCTGGAGGCTGGAAGTCTGAGGTCAAGGTGTTGGCAGGTTTGGTTTCTTCTGAGGCCTCTCTTGTTGGCTTGCTGATGGCCCCTTTGTTGGTGTGTGCTCACATAGCCTTTTCTCTGTGCATGAGCCCTTGGTGTCACTGTGTGTCCTAATGTCCTCTTCTTATAAGGACATCAGTCAGATTGCATTAAAGCCCACTCTAGGGACCTCATTTTAACTTGAATGCCACTTTAAAGGCCCTGTCTCCAAATATAGCTACATTCTGAGGTACTGGAGGTTAAGGCTTCAACATATCAATTTAGGGGGACACAGTGCAGCCCATAACACCCACTGAAAACCAACAACCTTAGAAACTCACTGATAAATGGGTTGGAGCACTTTTCAAGTGTGGTGGATGCAATCTTCAAAATTTCAAAAGTTCTGCCAAGCAGTGTGCGACTTTGTCAGTGGTGGGAAGTGAAAAGTACACGAATCCGTCCCCTTCTTGGCGTGAACTGTCATGTCCCAGATCACTGGACCCCTTAAAGCTTTACTGACCAAGGCAAGGCCCTTGATTGCTTGTGAGGTTTATCTCCCACTCTCTGATCCACATGTGCCTGACCCTTGCACCCTGAGTATTTCCTACTTCCTGCTCCCCAGGCACGATGAAAAGTGATGTCATTGGTAGAGTGAAGACCTTCTGCAGAATATCCAGCTGATTAAGATGCTGTTAAACTCTATTGTGACATAGAGCAGGGAGGTTCACACGGCTTTGAGGGCACGGCAGTGAATGCATATTTCTGTCCGTTCCAAGTGATACAAACTGCTTTTGATTCTCCTTTGTGATGGGGATGAAAAGAACACATTTTCCAATTCAGTAGCCTCATACCGAGTGCCAGAGGCCATGTGGATCTGTTGTAGTAAATAAAGATTCTGCATCTGGGACAGCGGCTGTGGTTGGGTTAGTACTTGGTTAAGTTTATAGTCCACCATCAGCAACTTGATCCAGTTGGCTTTTCTAGGACACACACTGGTGAACTAAATAGAAATATGATGGGGATCACCATCCCAGGCTCCTTTAAGGGTCTGAGGGTGGCCCCAATGCGCCGATGGTCTTGTCAGTGGCAGATGGGGCAATTTGAAGGTTTTCACCTGCTATAATGTAATGTATGTATAATGTATGCTATAATGTATCAGTCAGGGTCCAGTCAGGAGACGGATATCACACTTGTTATTTTAGCATGGAGAATTTAATATAAAAAATGCCAAGTAGTTATTGAAAAACTGGAAAGGCAACACGAAAACAACAAGGTATCCCAGGAACTGCAGGTAGCAGCTACCATCCTCATGCCTGGGGGACAGGAGAAGAAACTGGAATTATTCACAGGTAGAAGCTTGGAGTAGGAACTGAAACTCAGGCCTCTGGAAGGGGCTACTACTCAGCTTTTGCTGATGGCTCTGAGCTAGAAGGAGGGGTCCAGGGGCTGTGGTCTAGAACCCTGAGGAGGAGGGCCTGGCCAGCTGGTGCTAGCGTTTCTGAGGGCCACCATGAGGCTGGGCCCGCAAGTGTTGGAAAAACTGAAAACTGGATTCAACTGCTGTGACTGCAGCAAGCTGCCAATATCAGGGTGAGGATGAGACTAAGGTGATGTTGACAGGAACATGAACCAATGCGAAGCACGAGTCTCCTTACCCTCTAGGGTGCCCTGTTGGCCAAGTCAAATATAGAGCCAGCTGACAAGGCAGAAATGTGATTTGTAGAGCATCAGCCCCAGTATCACAAAAGAATATAGAAGAGGGAGGGTGGAGCTGAAGTTGAGAACCTATAGCTTAATAACTAACACAGGGTTCTTATTCCAGAGGTTAAGCCAACCTGTATGCGGTTGTACCAATGCATATTCATCCAGATTAGGCACTCAAGAGCCAGGGCAATGAACCAAAACACAGAGAGGGTCTACAAACCCACTGGATCTATAATGAGACAGACTTGGGCCCAGACTCCATCATCAGCTGGCCTCCTATGCCTCCTCTGTTACATGAGGGCCCTGATGATATTTTGAGCCAGTAATTGTTAGTGTCAACAATTTATCCAATAGCCCTTGAGAAATCATATGGCTATTCTTATTTCTCTTGTGTATAACTATTCAGGTAAATGGCTTTGTGCTTTGGGAAGGACTGGTAGAATCACTCCTTGCTATGGCATTGCAGAGTTCTCCACAAGGAGACCCAGCCACTCCTGCAACTGATTTGCTTTAGATCTGAGAATTGGCTCAGCTCTGGAAACTGGGTGAGCGATTATGAACTTCCACTGGGGTAGGTGACACCAGCTTTCTGTTCATTTGCTTTTATTCTCTTGTGATTATGTAGATCAAGCAATATGCCGTTGGTTGACCATCAGCCTTGTCCTCGGGAACACCATGGCAGCCCCATCTGCCACTGTGATCTTTCTGTCCTTAATGATAATCAAGGCCCATCCTTGCCTTTGATGTAGCCATAATTCATGCCGCCGTCTAAATTGGGGAGAGGACACACTGCAGTCTCAGAATTGCTACCAAGGAAGAAGAGGGATCTTAGAACATGCTGAAGACAAGCAGAGCTGAAGCCATTGTTACAGTTGGATTTTATCTTTACAAGGATAGAAAAGACTAAATCAGTGACAGCAGAAGCTAAATCCTACAGGGCAAAGGAGAACAGTGCAGGCTGCTACTGACTAACTTATTTTACTCCATGGAGTAAACCAGGATGGCTAACATTGTTTTAATCACTGTATCCTGCAAGACCTAGGATATTGATATGTAAAAGCACTTAAACACACACGGTTATGGCTCAGGGCTGGGAAGAGCTGTTTTGAATTAGAAAGAGCTGGAAATATCTAAAGAGATCTGTCCAACAGCCCAGCACTATAAATAGTCCCGAGTGAGCCTGGCCTGTTGCTCCAGTTGGCCCAAGGCCTAAACTCCTCCCTGGGGACTAAGACCCAGGAGAATTGAGGCAGAAATGGAACCTGGGCATTGCCTTACTGCTTCCCTGGTCCTTACAGCTTTCTCGGGGATAGCCTATTGGCTGTCAGTAAATATTTCATCTCCACTTCTCTCTGCCCGCCCCCCTCCCTTCTTCCTTTCTTTTCTAGAAAACAAAACACATACAAATCTTCAAAGACAGAAATAAGTAAAACAAAGCTTTCCTGGTCACTTTCTGGAGTTAGTTATAAGCACTGGAGATACACAGCCTAATTATTGGTAACTTTAAATCCACGTTTCAGGAATCTCTGAATGGCTTGTGGTAAACTAATGCTGTAAGGACACTGTGATAATGGAGCCACAGTTCTCAGTTTTACTGTCTGCCGTCGCTGTATTATGAAGCCTCTGTTATGGGTGAGGGAGATGCAGCTCCAAGAGGCGCAGTGTTCAGTGGTCTGACTTAGTCAAGCACTTTGTTAGATCACAATAGTGGTCTGTCAATTATAGGCAATTTCAGACCTCCTTCCATTCCTACTACCCACATCCTTCACTCTATGAGATACGTTTCCAAAGAGTTTACTGAGAATTGTGCTAAGTTCTTCTGGATTATTGTAATTTTCAACCTTTTTACCTTTATTGTAATCCACTTGCTTCACATATTGTTGAGTAGATGGCTTACTGAGTTAGTGTGAGGTGTTCAGGAGTCCCTTGCATGGATTTGACCATGAACACGTGTCAGTCTTTAGATGTAGATAGACTATGTACGCTTAGCCCTTAATATCAGCAGCTTGGTGCCTTGGTCAAAATGGGGAGAGATAACAGTAGCTTCTAAGTACTAGGAAACAAGCAATGTGTTAAGCCCTTAAAGCTTGTTTAATCCTTCTAGCATCCCTATGAGGTAGCTACTATATTATCCCCATTTCAGAGATGAGAAAACTGAGACCTTGAGCAGTTTACAGCAGGCTGTCCTACTCCGTGGTGCATGCTCTGGCCCCCTGCTCTGTACAGGCTATGAATGGTGTGGGTGGATTCATCCCCTCAACCAGGGAGCCTGTTCCTAGGCTGAGCAGTTGCCAAGTTGAGTTGACAACTGGGCCAAGGTTGGCATCTACCCTGCCCTTTCAGCATCCTCTTTGTTCTACCTGCCCACCTCCCTCCCTCCTCCTTTTCTGGTTCTTCCCTACTCCTTGAGACTACGTTGTTGGTCCCCATGCCTCCCTTGGCCCAGGTCTCACTTCTGCTTAGGGACTGCCTGGGTTAGAGTACCAATGACCAATGATTCTCAAACCTGGTTGATCATCAGAATTACAGGAGAAACTTCCAGAAAGAAAAGAAAGAAAGAAAGAAAGAAAGAAAGAAAGAAAGAAAGAAAGAAAGAAAGAAAGAAAGAAAGAAAGAAAGAAAATTCATTGGCTTACAACTTGGGATGCATTAGACATTCCCTCAGTTTGAGAACAAATACCATAGTACACAATGGCCATAGTCTATTGTGATGGGAGTGAAAAAGTGAAAACTTGGCTGAACACAGCTTAGTTCATCTGGTTCTCTAAAGATAAAAATTGACCTACAACGCTGGTTTCTTGCCAATAGAGAATAGCTGTGTTTCTGCTTCCATGTGTTCCAAAGGGTCAATTTTAGTGCCCAGACATTGGAAAAATACCACATTGGCTTACACCTGGGTGTTTGAAATGAACGTGCTCTTGGTCTGTGAAACTTTCCATGATATGTTAACAATTTGAAGGAGAATTGGCAGTGGTGATGGAGCTTAGTATACAACTACTGCAAGTGGTTCAGCGCTATTAGAAATTGTAACATTTATTTAGCTAGCCTTCCAGGGGACTCTATAACAATAGGTAATTAAATAAACAATTTAAATCATTTTTAAAAATCAGAGTCAGTAAAGGCCATGCTTTCCCCTTTTTAATGTCTTTAACTTTAAAATAAAGAAGTTCAGGAATTCATCCTGCTTTGAAATAATGCATCTGCCCTCACAGGCAGATCTGCGGCTGCCTCTGATAAAATCAATTCTGCTGATTCCTGGAAAACTTTCTCAGAGACAAATGGTTTCTCTGAAGTTCCTTTAAGTCTTCATTACTCAAACCTTGGATGCTATGGTAAATTTTTCACTTTGATCAGCCTGGGCCATGAATCGCAGATCATGAGGACTAGAAACTGCTTATTCACAAGTCAAGAGTGTCACAGGCACTTTATGAATCTCAGAAGAGGATTAGCCAGGGATGTGGGATAAATGTCACACTAAATCTTCCATTTTGACTGTGACAGTTAACAATGCAAGTGAAACAATCTGAATATATAAAGAAGCTGGAGATTGTCTGCCAAGAGCAGGCAGGTCTCTTCCAAATTACTGATGGAAAAGTCATCTTCCTCTTTGTAGTTAGAAATACTGCACACACACACACACACACACACACACACACACACACACACGGGGGGGGGGGGGAGATCTTCAACCAAGTTAAAAAAATAGGAAACATCTGCTCTGCTTTCTCTCATGACAGAGTAAGGGAGAATGGGTTTGCATTGCAATGGGAGGAATTAAAACTAAACTTTAGGAAGAACTTCCTCATATGAGGGGTTGGGAAGCATAAGGTTACATGAGAAAGAGAGTCTGCAGCAATCAGTTGATTACAAAAAATGAGGAAAATAATTTATATCTTGTTTTGACATTCAGAATACTTCCTAACTTATACTGAGAGAAAGATGGCATGGATTTGAAAGGGATTGGAATATGCTGCCCCCCCCAAATGCCACTTTGGCATGATTATGTTGAGCTGGAGACAAATGAGAATCAATAGATGCAGAAAGAAACCTTCTCAGGTATTTTCTTATCCAAGTAAAGTCAGAAACTTCTGTGAAATGAGGACTCTCCTCTCCTGGGGGCTTTATGGCCATAGAGAAGACAAAAAGTCAGCCCTGGGATGGGTCTGCAAATAAACCTTACTAAAATAACCTTTACTTTCTATCAGTTTTCCCCATTATTTTCTACTCATTTTCCCATCAACAAAACAGTGGAACAGCTCACTGTATGGGAGAATATATTTTCCAATGACACAGCTGATAAAGGGTTAATATCCAAAATATGTAAGGAACTCATACAACTTAACAAAAGGAAGATAAACAATCCAATTAAAAAATGGACAAAGGACCTGAATAGATACTTCTCCAAAGAGGACATACAGATGGCCAAGAAACATATGAAAAAATGCTCAAGGTCACTAATCATCAGAGAGATGCAGATTAAAACCACAGTGAGGTATCACTTCACACCTGTCAGAATGGCTCCATCAAAAAATCAACAAACTACAAGTGCTGGTGAGGTTGTGGAGAAAAGGGGAACCCTGGTAACTGCTGGTGGGAATCCAGCCACTATGGAAAGCAGTATGGAGTTTCCTCAAAAAATCAAAAATGGAGGTGCCTTTTGACCCAGTGACCCCACTTCTGGGACTATATCCTAAGAAGCCTGAAACACCAATCAGAAAGAATTTAAGCACCCCTGTATTCATAGCAGTGCAATTTACAATAGCTGAGATCTGGAAACAGCCCAATTGCCCATCAGTAGATGAATGGATAGAAAAGCTGTGGCACATTTACACCATGGAGCACTATGCAGCTGTAAAAAAGAAGGATCTCTTACCCTTTGGAGCAGCAGGGAGGGACCTGGAGAGTATTATGCTAAGTGAAATAAGCCAGTCAGAGAAAGACAAATACCACATGATCTCACTCACATGTGAAATATAATAAACAAAATAAACTGATGAACAAAATGATCCAGAGACATAGAAACATGGAACAGACTAAGGGATCTCAGAGGGAAGGTGGGGGTGGGGAGAGATTAATCAAAGAACTTATATGCTTATATGCATAACCTATGGACACAGACATTGGTATGGGGAAAACCTGGGGGTAGGGTAGATGTGGGGTGGAGGGGATCAATGGTGGAAAAAAGGGGACATCTGTAATACTTTCAACAATAAAGGTAAATTAAAAAAATAATAGTAATACCTCACAAAGTAGTTATAATGCATGTAAAGTAAAGTATGAGACACCTTTTACCTATTTATCTATTTTTAAAAATATTCTCCATACTTATGGTTAAGGATTAGCTATGACTACTATCCTAAATGGCTTGCATGCATTTCTGTGTAAAGACAGGGAGAATGAATTGACTAAGACCTTCAGGTTCCATTGAGTCCTATGACTTCATAGTCCTAAGAAGACTAATGATTATTCAGTTTTATGCAAAGGCGAAGCCAGGTTGTCACCTAGATTGTCCAGAAGGAGACTGAGATAGGAAACACTTGCATACAGCTACCTAATCGTATTAGATCACTTGACATTTTTAGATGAGCAGTAAGTTGATAAATGAGGAGGGCTGGTCACTGTCACAGTTGTTAATGAGAAAACCTACCATCTTGATGGTAATGAATTCTGATGAGGGAAAAGAAGTCACCTCTGGGTAAAGCCTGAAAATGTGCAGTCACTGCCTGGTTTTTGCCTGTGCATTTTCCTGGGCTGGTATCAAAGAGGAGACTCAAGACTGAAACTTGAATAAATGGCATGCACACATGAGCCCTGGAGCCATAGTATCTGAGATTGTGGTTTAGTGCAGAACACGTCAGTGTCACGGAGCTCATTGCTGGCTGCCTTTTCCTGCCAGTCCTTCAGGGACAGGTCAGGATAGCAAGAATGAGCATGTGCTCAGCCTTGCCAGGTTTTAGTAGGAAAATTCTGCAATTAAAAGCCCCACCTCTAGCAGTCTTTTGACCTGAAGTTGTATGCAATTGGAAAAGGAAGAAGATTTTCTGCCATGGACAACCTCTGAACATGCCCAACCATGTGGCTAAAGACAAAGAAAAAAAACCCTAGTATTATCCAACATACATCACAGTCAGCTGGAAAGGTACCCCAGGGGTTAAGAGCTGCAATCTTCTGCCTCTAGGAGAGTCTGCTTCCCTACCAGGTCAAATACACAAAGCTCAATTCTGTTTCTTAGCCTGATAGCCTAATGAGAGTGGGTGCTCAGTCCAGACTTCCCAAGACTAGGACTGTAGTTCCTATTTATCTGTACTTAGCAACTTCTGAGATTTACTCTATTGGGGAAACAGTGCCCAGGGAAATGCAGAGTAAACGGTCTCTTTGATACCAGTCCAGGAAAATGGATTTCCTAAGAACTAGGGTTTTAACAAGCTGAAGTCTTTGTATGTCTGTGGCATCATCTTATTTCTTCCCTCCACCCATGTGGCACAGCTAAACAGGCTGCCTGTGTTCCTTCTGCCAACCTTCCCACTCCTAGGATTTTTCTGTTTAATTTGGGGGAACTCGTCTAAGAAAAGGATAAGCCTTGAAGCAAATAACGTGCAGAAATGTCCAGGGAAGAAGTTGTCTGAGGAGTGGATCTATAGCTTGAGGGAAAGATGGGAAAATAGAGGCAGGCTCTTCTTTCCCTCCTAAAACCACTTTGGTCCAAGAACATCATGAACTTGGTAACTAGATACACTTTTAGAAGACAGCCCTTCTATTTTAGAAATGGATTTGCTGGCTGCTTTAAAATCAGCATAGCTGTACACCAAGTAAATCAATGAAAAGTACTTTGTGGGCCAATTTGTGCCAGAGATACATATAGCTCCCTCAGCAGTTATCAAGGGTAAGAGAGTAACCAACTTTCCATGTCTGGTGAAACCAAGATTATCTTTTAGGTAGTCCTGTCCAGTTTGGGTTATGGCTTTGGAGGAAGGTTGTTGTCTTCCTGCCTCCTTTGATGAATCTGTCTTCTAACTCTAGGGGATCCCCATGAAAAAACAGTCGTTGTTCATCTCCCAATTTTTGCGCTCCCAACCTCTCTATCCAAATATACTCTTGTCTTTAATGGTGGCACACCAGGGCACTGGGCTGTGAATAATGTGTGTGTATGTGTGTGTGTGTGTGGGGGGGGTATGTCAGTTTCCTAGGACTGCTCTATCAAATTCCCACAAACCGGTAGTGTAAAATAGCAGAAATTTGTTGATTCACGGTTCTGGAGGCTCGAAGTCTGAAACCGAGATGTCAACAGGGCCATTTCTCGCAAAGGCTCTGGGTGAAGATCCTTCCTCGCCTCTTCTGCTGGTTGCCCATAGTC
This sequence comes from Miniopterus schreibersii, assembly GCF_964146895.1. Taxonomy (NCBI): domain Eukaryota; kingdom Metazoa; phylum Chordata; class Mammalia; order Chiroptera; family Miniopteridae; genus Miniopterus; species Miniopterus schreibersii. Next base: position 69,785,827 of record NC_138103.1, on the reverse strand, counting down.
TGACATTCCTTGGCCTGTCTCCATCTTCACTTAGCATTCTTTCCTGTCTCTGTTTCTGAATTTCCTTCCTTTTTATAAGGACACCAATCATTGGATTACAACCCACCCTAATCCAGTCTGACCTCATTTATCTTGATTATATCTGCAAAAACCCCATTTCCAAATAAAATCACATTCATATGTTCCAGGGGTTAGGACTAACATATCTTTTTGGGAGACACAATTCAACCCAATCTAGTAGGTATTTTTTGGAAACCAGTGTTCCACCCTAGTTCCATCTCTGTTTTATCCTGTATTGCAGGGACTGGAAGCCTGAGAACTATATTCTTCAAAATCCCTGAGCATCAGTGTTCTGATTTATTTTCTGCCAATGAGAGGCACTTGTACAATGAAACTGTTATTACTCCTGTGTTGATATATAGGCAAGCATACAGGCTTTGATAAACAGCAGATGTGAGGTTCTACAATCACTTCTGAGTGGCCTCCTGCAGATTGTCTCCTTTGGTGCTGTAGGAAGCTGAGATCATCAGTAATGGTTTCCTGAAACTCCTGTAATTCCAGACTTCTTGGAAGCGAATGACATCTTACCCTGATCTTTGCTTCCTCAACCTTGCCAACAATTTTATAAGCCTCCAGTTCTCTGAATTAAATCTCTTCATTGGGGACCTAGAGTGATTCCCATTTTTCTGACCAAATCCTGATGAACAGAGTGTGTGTGGTGGTGGTGGTGGTGGGAGGTCATGCCTTCCTAGACAGATAGATATCTCAGAATCTCTCAAGGCATACATAGGTGGTTTTAAATCCAATCTATTTGAAATCCCACCTTAGATTACTGAGGAGCCAGGAAACACCTTGCCTCTTACTGATAGCTGAAAATCACTTGTATAATGATTTTGAGCTTTCATACTATGTTTAAAAGAGACAGAATGAGATTTCTCTGGAAAAGGTCACAGCCTTCAGGGGCCAGTATACTTCATGAGGTTACATTACAGTAAAATAAAAAATCTTTAACACTGGTGCACTTAGATTACCATGGAAACTGCACAGAAAAGACTATGTATTAGTTTTCCTCTGACTCTCCACTGACTGATGAATTAGGTACAAATACCTGACATTCAAGACCCCTCTGTATAGTCCACTAGAATATGAACTCCATGCAGACTTCCACTATTCCTTCCCTCACCACCTATAACTGTGCCTGGAATGTAGCAAGTTTTTAATATTTATTGTTTAATAAATGAATGTACTTACTTTTCTAAATATTTTTCTCATTGTTTACCTACCTCTCTATAGGCTGCAGTCAAACTGCAGTCATCTATCCCAGCCATCTATCCTTTAATTTTGCTGTACATTTGCCTATTCTGACACCTCTCTTTATAAAGGCTTCCTTCTCTCACCCCTTCCTTTGTTGAAATCCTAGCTTCTTCTAAGGCTTGTCTCAAAAACTACCTCCTCCACAAAGGCTTTCCCAGCCAGTACCCTGATTTGATGAGATCTCTCCTTGCTTTGACCTCTCATGCACTTTTATTTTTAAAAAAGGAGACATAATTGACATATAATATTGTATTAATTTTAAGTGTACTCTCATGCACTTAAAAATTTGCCTATTCTACGCAACTTATATAAGTGGAATCAAACAATATTCATTCTTTTGTGTCTGACTTATTTCACTTAGCATGGTGTCATCAAGGTTCATCCAAGTTGTAGTGTATATCAAAATGTCTTTAGTTTTTAAGGCTGGATAATATTCCATTATATGTAGACATCACATTTTGCTTGTCCATTCATACATCAATGAGCATTTGGGTTGTTTTCATCTTTTGGCTATTGTGATTAATGCTGCAATGAACATGGAAGTACAAATATCTGTTCAAGTCCCTGTTTTCAATTCTTTTAGGCATATACCCCAAATTAGGATTGCTAGATCATATGGTAATTCTACGTTTAATTTTTTGAGGAACCTCCATACTGTTTTCCATAGTGGCTGCACCATTTTACATTCCCATCAGCAGTGCACAGTGTTCCAATTTCTCCACATCTTTGCCAACATTTGTTATTATCCGTTTCCCATCTGATTAACATTTTGCATTACTGTGGTACATTTTTTACAATTAAGAACCAATATTGATACACTGTTACTAAAGAAAGTAGATAGTTTACATTAAAGTCCACTCTTTGTAATGTACAGTTCCATGGATTTTGGCAAATGTACAATGTCATTTTTCTACTGTTATAGTATCATAGAGAATAATTTCACAGCCCCCAAAATTTCCCGTGCTCCACCTATTTATTCCCCTCCCTCTGAAGCCCTGGCAACCACTGATCTTTTTATGGTCTCCATAGTTTTACCTTATCTAGAATGTCTTATAGTTGGGCTCATATAGTATGAAGACTTTTCAGATTGCCTTCTTGCATTTAGCAGTATGCATTCAAGGTTTTCCATGTTTTATTGGTGGCTTGATAACTCATTTCTTTTTTTTTGCTGAATAATATTCCAATTTAAGGACATATTACAGTTTGTTTATACATTCATCTATTAGAGAACATCTTGGTTCTTCTATTTTTTGACAATTTCTCCTGCACTTTTAACCTATTATCACATTGAAAATATTTTGCCTGCTATTATAGTTTTTAATGTGCAAGTTTCATTAGTCCCTACCTCCTCCACTCTATTAAATGATGCACTTGTGACAGCAGAGCCTAACATGATTAGGCATAAAGCAGTGACAAAAGTGCCTTGCCCATATAGGAACTCAGCACCTGCAGTTCGAAGTGAATACATTTCTAGATTGCTTTCCCTGCTAGACAACCCAGGGCTTTCAGGGCCGTGTTTTCAAGCTTGTGAGAGTTGTGGGCTTGGTTAAGACAGTTTGTCATAGCATTGGTGAGATTTGTCATCATCTATTCTTCAAGGGCAATTGTGTTAGCTCTGCTAAGGTTGAGATAAGACTCTCATACCAAAGAAATGATCAAGTTCAGCTTTTGACTGAGTCTCCTTCTGTGATATTTGCAGGGCTGGCCTGGAAGTCATGAGAGGGACAAGATGGAAGAAAAATGGGTTCTGTGGAGCTGCGGGCTCATGCAAGGAGCCCGTGCCTGCGTGTGGGGACCCAGAACAAGAGTGAAAATAGAGACCCCCTTCTTGTGCCATCCCTAGTTCCATCTAGCACCATGAGGGGCATTGCAAACATAGTTGAGGACATCTCAGTCTGAAATGCAACCTCCATCTACTGCTCGGGCCACAAAGAGCCTCCCTGTGGTCGCCACTCAAGCCTATGGGTGTGCAATGAGTAGCAGTAAAGTTTGCGCTTAGAAGAACAGATCTAGTAAAAAGGCCTATAGAGTTATGGAAGTGGTCTCCCAGCCATTGGGGCAGGGAATCTTCCGTACCTCAGGGTATGGGCTGGAAGGGGAGGCATGAGGTCCTTGTGGGCACATCTCCTTAGCTCCATGAACTCCTCATGCACATGAAGAAGGGCCACAGCAGGGCCTTCTGAAGTGGAGAGTCTAGGGCACGGGTCGATTGCCCAGGTCTAAGGTGAGCACTAAGAGAACCTTCACTGACCTTAACTGAGATTCTCAGGCCGAAAAACAGGCCACATTCAGGACAATACATAGAGGATCAGAAATTAATTACACTACTTCTTTAGAAGTGGAAAAAATCGGCAGCTCTTTATTATTATCATTACTATTTTTTTTAATCATTGGGGTAGAGAGTTTTCCTCACAAATGTCACCCTGCAATGTGAATGGGCAGTAGGGGTAGGGTGGGGGCAGGGATGTGCTGGAGGGGCTCAAACCAGCTCATCAGAGACAGTTGTTAAATTTTAGGAATCTTGTGAACCAGTTGTTTAACTCAGCTACTATTAGAAATTAAATTATATGAGCTTGCATTAAATGCATTATATTAAAACAGAGATAATAAACATAGAAAACATGACTTCCTAATTATTTTCACTACTGTCTGTGCCCTTGGAGTTATTTCCATCCACTGCGTCTGCATGGTAGAAATACTGTGTCATGATGATATTGCACATCTCTTCCCAACTCCACATCTGGTAGCATCACATTGGTAGCTTGAAATTGACCACGGTAGGAACATATGCACCACGGAAATTGGCAAACACCACAAATAAGGGTCCCTAACTTTGTTGCCTTCCTTCAGGCCCAGGCAGAGGCCTGTGCGTCATTCTTAACCTCTGTTCTTGGTTCTTCCGAGTCACATGCTTGGCTCCCAGGTCTGCCTCTAGACCCGGTTTCTGCCCCAACCCTACCGCCTGTCTTTCCCCAGTGGGAGGACACATGGGCACAGTTCAGGAGCTTGCAAGGTCAGATTCACTGGCTTCCGCACAGACTTAGGGGGAAAACCTTTTCCTGCCATTTCTGTTGGTGAAGGAGAATCCTGAAACTACAGGATGAGCTGTTATAAAATGTGCTTCCTTTCAACTGTTTATCCATATGAATCAGGATGTCCTTGACACGAAGAAGAGGAAGAGGAGGAGGCGGGGTGGGTGGAGGGAGAAGGAGCCTCAGCAGCTGAGGCAGATAGAAGAGAAGCTGCAGTCGTCACCCACAGCCCTCTTCATCTAGATGCTGATTCCACACCTGCTACACCGAGGCCTGTGTAGGGATAATAGCTTGGATTCTTCCCGCCGATGTTTCTTTTTCTGCATCCTCTCTGCCATTTTGGCCCAGGAGAAGGTTGGGGTGAAGGCCACTGCAGGCAGAAGGAGACTGTGGTGTAAGAGGGGTCTCTGCCAGACTTGTAGAGGGAAAACCCTGCCCCATCTGCCACCTTTGGGGAGTGGGGAAGGCACAGGAGGAAAAGGAAGGTGACAATTAGACACATGAACACCTCTGTGACAAACCCCGAGGAAAAGTGGCAGTCTTAGATGGGTTAAAGTTTGAGCCAAAATCATGAAGGCAACAGGGATGGCTGTTAGGGCCAGGAAATGCCATGGGCACCAAGTTCTGCCTGTTTGGGGGAGAAAGGGACCAGGACCTAGTCTTCTAATTCCTGATCCAAAGCTCTTTATGAGCTTTTCTTCTTAATTTTTAAAAGCTGTGTAATTCTAAAATATGAAAGAGATCAAAGTGATGGAGGTGGGAGCCAGAGTCCCACCTTATCTCACAGCTTCAGAGTCTTTCCCCAGACTCCCACTCCTCAGAACATAGCTTGAAAATCACAGCAATGAGATACGCTGCCTCTCAGATCCCATACCTTGAACTTGTTTCCATAAATAAAACAGGAACGTTACCATGGCAACATGACTGTCTGTTTAAATTGCCCCTTACAGACCAGATTAGCTAGGATCGATAGTGCCTCCTGAATGCAGAATCCTTTCCTTTTATAACAAAAATTTGAACAAATTATAGAATAAACCATGAGGAAACAAGGTCTGAGTCAATGCAATTAAATTGTTATCTGCAGCTCCTCTTAACCGCCCATGGGAGGATGTTTCTCAGTGCAACACGGTCTGCTAGCCTGGGCTCTCCTGGCCGCTGTGTTAGTCACTGCTCACTTCCGTGGCCCCTTCCCTGCAAGCTCGTCCTGCTGCTCTGCATGTGTCATTAGACAGCACACGTCTGTCTGTAACATCCTGCTTCCCCAGGCTCAGCTGTCATGTGATGAGATGCTGTCTTTGGAGATGGACAGATTTTAAATGACATTCCCCAAGCGGGCTTGTGGAGACAGACCTCAGAGCAGATGTAGACACAGGCCTCACCCAGCAAGGAGCTTATTAAGAGGCATCAGTTAGCCCTGAAACCAGTGCTAGACTGCTGTTGTTCCCCAGGACACAAGAGTGAGGAATTCCTTCCCCAGAAAGCCTGGAGGAGGAGCTCAGGGAGGGTGCAATGCTGAACTGGACTGCCTTTTTGGGTATGAAGAGTTGAATATGGCTGTCTCCCATGATCTGATTCAGATTATCTTCCAACTGACTGGGTGTCTGAAATTCTCTGTCTTTTGCTTAAAATACAAATACTCCTAGGAAGGACAGCCATTTAAACAAATCCCCAAATTCCATTAAGGTGTCAGGCTGGAATCTTGCTGGGCAGGATGGGGGGGGGGGCGTTAACATACACTTCCTATGTCCCATACCTGTTACCAATCCTCACGTAGCCCCCCAACAATTTTGTGAGGTCCTATTGTCTGTGGCTTTGTGTTCTTTCTTCCACAATCTCTGTCCTGTCTGTCATAGCGTTTTTTTAAACTTGCTATTTAATGTCATCCTAAGTGAAGAAAGATTAACATTTTAAATTGTTAGCATGAATTTACAGTTCATCTTTATATGGTGCAAGCTTAGTTTTAAATGCAAATATAAGAGCATTTAAGTCCCATACAGAGTCACCCAAATCACACAAGTTGTATTTCATAGCTCATGCATGCATATGGATCATATTCTTAGCAGGACAATGGAAACGCTACACAAAATGAACGTAACCGTTTTCATTTCACTTCTTGATATGTGCAGATTCTACCAACACTCTCAACCTTTGGCTTTCTGGTGAGTAAGGAAGGTCTGAAAAGAAAAAAAACTATGGATTGATTGGCCCTTTTTTCTCCTTATATTGGCCTTTTTTTCTCCTTATATCATTTTTTGAGTAAATGGTCAGTTAAGACAGGGAAGTCACCCGAGTTAAAAAGGATGTGATAGGGTTGGTGGTGGTCTGTGTTCCTTGGGATGCCGTTGCCTTCTTTCTCCATCTGAAGCAAGTTCTGGTTTGAAAGGAAGTGTGGCCTCTCAGGGCTGTCAGCGTCTCTGTTACTCTGTCATAGATATAACAATAATAATGTTTGACCAAATATCTCAACACTGTGGCACACCCAAGTTGACACATAAAATGAACCATGACCTAAGAGCATAGGGTGATAAGGTAAGGAACAGAGCTTGTCTGTGTCCATGCAGCCACAATAAGTCTTTGAGTCAAGGTTAAATCTCATTGCATGGTGCTACTGGATCCATGGCAGGAATGTGGGGGGGGGGGGAGAATGGGGGGGAGTAAGTTTGCCAAGGACACGTTTCTCTTAGAGACAATGTGCTGATAGTCTGCATTATTTCTGCACTACCGTCTTCCGAGGGGCTGGGCAGTTCCTTAGATATGATGTTTGGGAATCTCAAAAGCACAGTTGTTGAGACTTATGGCTGTGGTCTCTGGAGCCATGCTCTCTGGGTTGGAATTCCAGATTTGCTACCTGCACCCTAACCCTATGCCTGCAGGCAGTTCACTTAACTTCCTTTGCCTCAGTGTCCTCAGCTGTCGGATGGGGGTAAAATGGAATCCACCTCAGAGGCCTGTTGTGAGGATCGCCTGAGTTAAATCCCGTAAAGCGCTGGAACAGTCCTTGACGCTTGACAACGGCTTGGTGTTATGCTGTTTTTCACAGGGCGGGACTCAAATACTGACAGTCTTTTTTTGAAGAATTGTTCAGCATATCATGAGGTTTGGAAGCAGGAGAGAAAAAGAAATGAATGCCACCACAGCTTGTGTTTCAGTGGAATAATAGCCACTAACAGATGGCAGTGGAGAAAGAACAATGGCCAAATCAGGGACATGCTCCTCCAAACACTGGGGCAGATTCCTCCCCGGAGTCTCATGAGTAAAATCACAATAGAAGTTTGTGCCCCAGGGTTCAGTGGGGCTGGGTGGCCACAGCTTAGTGGGGTCAGGGAGGGCTCAGTGGATCTCGGGGTTTCCTTCCGGAGATGGAACTGGCTGGCAGGACCAACTTTGGTCTCCCAGTTTCTTCTCTGGCTCATAGTTCTGCTGACAGTGGTGCTGGCATCCCTGAGGTTGGTAGCTTTCTCCTTTCCAAGCTAACTCATGTGAGGAGGGGCATCCTTCAGAGTAGGTAGCATTTTATGTGGCATTCCCAAGTAGGTTGTGGGTGCTGAGATTGGATTTGGGCCTGGAGGAATAAAGCAGGAGGCTGGTGTGTATGTGTGTACACATGCATATGGGACAATGGAGTGTTGGGAAGGACAGTGGATGGAGTGGTATTTACCTGTACAGGGAACATCCAGGGAAGCGGACCTCTTCCTGTTTCCCAGTTCTTACCACATTTCTATTTCTTCTACATGAAGTTCATGAATAAATCCTCCACAGAAAGTTCAGGAAACATTGACTTTGGTCATGGACTATGATTTCCAATCTTTGTTACCTTTAAACTAGAGCACAGGTCCCTGCTGGGTGCTTAGGTTGTTTGGAGAATGAGTCCAGTCATTGTAATTATTTTACCAGATGGGAAGAGCTCTGGACTCTCTCAGGGCCTAAAGGCTGTTAATGCTCTCACAATGTTTTTCCCCATAGTGGGTTATCTGCGGTCACCCTGCTCTACTCCCCCAGCTGTCTGCTTCCCTATAGCCCAGGCTGGGAATAGGGGCTTGCTTGGAGGAGAATCAGAGTTGCAGGGTAAGTATGAGTGGAGGTGCATGGTCTGTGTAGGTGTGAGGCGACTTTCCAGAGCTAGAGAACAATATGGTCTATGTGTACATCAAGGTCTATGTGTACATACATGGTCTACATGCACATACACGATCTCTGTGTACTTACAAGGTCTATGTGTACATACAAGGTCTATGTATATACAAAAGGTTTATGTGTACATATAAGGTCTATGTGTATATACAAGATCTATGTGTACATATAAGGTCTATGTGTATGTACAGGGCCTACATGTATGTACATGGTCTACACATATGTACATGATCTATGTGTATGTACATGAAATCTGTGTACACACAAGGTCTATGTGTATATACAAGGTCTATGTGTGCATACAAGGTCTATGCGTATATACAAGGTCTATGTGTACAAACAAGGTCTATGTGTATATACAAGGCCTATGTGTGCATACAGGTCTATGTGTGCATTTTAAGGCCTGTCTATATACACACATATGATCTTTGAATGACCTTTTAAATTTTGTCTTTTCTTTTTTATGAGGAATAGAAATTAATGGTATAATCTCACTACATAAATTTGAGAAGATATCAGAGAAAGGAGGGCTAGAGATGGACAGATTAAATTTCAGTGTTCACTTGGGAACTTGAAAGGGTGGTGAGAGGAGGAGAAAAAGAGAGAGATCACCTCAAGTCCTTATACCTCTTCTCCAAGGGGAGGGCCGCCCAGGGCCGAGGAGGAGGAGGGCGCCCTGCCTCCTTGGAGGAACCTCCCTGGGGGGGGCTCTGGAGTGCAGCTTGCTCTGGGCGTCCTGCCACTCTGGGTCTATGGGAGGGAGAGTTGAGAATGGAGCTCCGCTCCCACCGGCTGTGTCAACTGGACCTCCCAGGCGACACTCTGCAGCCAGCAAGGGTCATTTGCATTTTTACAACCACAGTGCTGCTCGAAAGATGTTCCCTGCAGATATTTAAGGTGCTGGACTCCAGAGCACCTCCAGGTCATTCCTGGCCCCTCCTCTTCCATGTGGTCACTGCAGACAACTTCACATTTCTTAATTATGAAGAGGGCATTTTTGGGACTTTGATGCCTGTGAGAGTTATAGTAATAACAATATCAGAGCCAGTTCTTTTCCTCCTTCCCTCTCTCTGTCCATGTATTCTTTCCCCCTTCTTTCAAGCTTTTAAAATATGTCAATTCCTAGAAGCGAGACAGAGCCCAGTGGCCTGGGCCAGGCTTTGCCATCCTGCTTCCAGATGTGGAAGGAGGTGTCTTGGAAGAACAAGCTTGTCATGTTAAAGTAATGCAATTGTCAGGGACATCCTATGTATTAGTTTCCTATTGCTGCTATAACAAATTACAAATTTAGTGGTTTAAAACAATACCCATTTACTGTCTCACAGGTCTCTAGGTCAGATATCTGGGTATAGGATGACTCAGTGGGTCTCTGCTTAGATTCTTGCAGGTATTGGCAGGGCTGTGTTCCTTTCTGGAAGCTCTGGAAATAAATCTGTTTTCAAGTTCATTCAGGTTATTGGCTTAACTTAGTTCCTTGTGGTTGTTGGACTGAGGTCCCTGTTTTCTTGGTGGCTGTCAGCCAGGGGCTGGTCTTGTGCTCTTAAAGGCTGCCCATTTTCCATCTCATGCTTTCCATGTGGCTGTGTCTCATGCTTTAAATTTCTAACTTTTCCTTTTACAGCATCTCACCATCCTCCAGCCAGAGTAAGTTTTCTGCTTTTAAGGGCTCACATGATTAGATTGGGCCAACCTGGATAATCCAGGATAATCTCCCTATTTTAAGGTCACTAATAACCTTAATTCCACCTTCAAAGTCCCTTTTGTAATTAATATAAAATATTCACAGGTTCTAGGGATTAGAGCATGGAATCTTGGGAGGGAACATTATTTGGCCTACCACATTCTATAAATAATTCATCAATTCTCTTGGCCTCCCAAGATGAGAAACTGTTGCAACCTTTGTTAGGGGGAATCTGCCTAACATTTCCACTAGATGGGCCAGGGCTGAATAGAGAAAGTGAAGGAAACTGAAGCAGACACAGGGATGGACATATGTCACTTTCATCCTCCAAAGGGAAGCAAAGTTCTCTTCTGAAGCTCAGAACTTCTGAACTGGACAGGCTCATGGGATCAGGACCTGCCTCTTCCCTCAAGATGGGGTCATAGAGTCCCAGAGAGGTGATATGATTTGCCAAGGTCAGTGGCCACACCAGGACTGAAGAATTCTGAAAGCAACTGTTACAAAGCCTGACAGGGGCTTTACAGAACATGAACATGTCTCTCAGATCTCGGCCTTTGTGCACTGAGCCTGCAAAGGCAGATGGCTCAACCGGATTACACAGCCTTGAAGAAATAAGTGACGGGGGCTTTCTTGGCTCTAGAAAATTTAAATCCATAACATTATGCCCTGGGGCACATATGAATATGACTGTGGCCTCTCCACAGCCGGAGGATAGTTGGTCACGATGGCCAGCAAGACACACCCCATCTTATTCTTGCAGTTCTTACAAATTCTACTTGCAAGTCCCAGGTGCCCTGGTGGCCAGATTCCACTGTCCCTCCTTGGCGTAGCCACGACCTCTCGGGCTGATGAGAAGACAGGGCCCACTGTGTGAACTGTTCTGACACCTCTGGGGGAGGAAATCTGGAGAGGAATTCCTCCTCTGCCTACTCCTCTCTGAGAGAAGGCGGACCTCCCACAGGCCAGCAGCTGTGTTTCAGATCAGCAGGCAGCGAGCTGGTTCCTAAGGAGATGTGCTGGTTGTTCAGGGTTTCATTCTCTCATCTCCTCTGCTCACCCCGGGCTCCTCTTTATCTACGTCTGGAGACATCCAGCTCCAGGGGTTTACATTAGGCAGAGCAAAGTGCCTCCGGCTAAGAATACATCCACCCCCTTCCCTGGCGATGGGCCCAGGAGGTGAGAAAGTGACTCACTGCATTTTTGACTCTATGAAAAGACAAATATCTGAAAAAAAAACTACTGGATTAATGACAGGGAAAAAATTGGTATTTTTAGCACATGAGGGCAGAGTTAGCTGCTGTGAAGTCCTGGAGGATGGACTTTGAAAAAAAGAGCTCTTTGCCTTGAATGTTTTAGCCTATCAAGTGGTGAGTGAGGCCCAGAAAGGGGTGAAGACGCTGCAGTAGGAAAGTGTCCGGTGATGATCTTATCAGCAGCAGAGCAGGCTGGGAATTTGTGTGAAGTTCAGGCAGGGCTGCTTTTCTCACAAACCAAAAACTCCCTTCAATTCCCAGGACACATCTTTGCCGATGCAGGGGAAGAGCTGGGTGGGCTGTCCAGCAGCCTGCCTGGGTAGAAAGAAGCACCGGGCTGCAGGTGAGCTGTGGGTGTGTGGCAGCCACAAGAGCACCCAGAGTCTTTTGTGGGGGTCCCCAGCCCCCTGTTGTCATCCTGCTCTTGAGAGAAAGCTGGTCTATTTCCCAGAACTTGTTCCAATGTCCCTGGTAGGCCTGGGCACTATTGGTTTGGAGATTTCTTTAGGTGGAGCTGCTGCTACTGTTCCTTCTAGAATGACCCCAATCCTTGCCCAGGGGTTCTTCCTGCCTGTTGACTGGAGACACGGGTCCAGAGAGAACATAGGAAGTGTTCACAAAATGGCCAGTGTCTGTCACTGACACTTGGTGTGTGCCGGCCAAGGGCTGCAATTTGGGTAATTTGTTCCTAGGGAGAAGCACTGCTTGTTGTCTAATAGACACTCTTGTCCTTTCTTCCCTGCTTCTGGAAGCAACCTCTTCAATAGCAAGACTTATTCTCAAGTAACATACATGGAAGTTGGGAAAAATGACTTTGGAGCCAGATTGCTAAAGTGTGAATCTCAACTCCACCACTTACTGTGACCTTACTTAACTTCTCCACGCCTAAGTTTTTTCATCTGTAAAATAGGTACAATAATGCTACCTTTCTAACATGTGGCTTTGAAGAGTAAATTAATTCATGCAAGCAAAGTGCTTATGGTAGTACCTGGTGCATAGGAATTGCTCAAGAAAGGTTAGTGCTTTTATGGCCCAGTCTCTCCCAAAACTCGGGTATGGACATGTTACACATTACTGGTCAGCTGGACCTGAGAGGAAGTCGACTGGGGACTCCTGGGCAACACACAGGAAGTCATGACATTGTCCAATTTGGCTTCTCATGGTCAGGTCTCTATGTGATGCCTGAAACTGCAGAAGCAGTTCTAGCCCTGAGATAGTCCAATTTTGGATAGATATTATGTTATTTGAGATAAAAAGAATTGTCTCATTGGCCCTGGCCAGAGTAGATCAGTTGTTTAGAGCGTTGTCCCACTCACCAAAGGGCCACAGGTCCGAGTCCCTGTCAGGACACAGACCCAGATTTCGGGTTCAATCCCTGGTCAGGGTGTGTAAAGGAGGCAACCGATGGATGTTTCTCTCTCACATCGATATTTCTCTCTCTCTTCCCCCCCTTCCTCTTGCTCTAGAATCAATAAAAAAACATATCTTCAGGTGAGGATTAAAAAAAATTGTCTCATTGTTTAAGCCTTTTAGCACTTACAGTAAAAACACCCTAACTAATGTACCTAGTAATGGCACAGAAGGCCTTGCTACACCTACAGCGCATTTAAGCTCTGTGTGGAATTAAATGTACCTGACAGTATTGTTAGGATGATTCCTTGCTTTCAATTGTTTTTAAAAATTGAACAGTAACACACTCCCATGGTAAAAACATCAAAAAGTATGAAAAACTTACAGTGAAAAATCTCCTTCCCACATTGGTCAGTCATGTGCCCAGTTCCCAGGCCCCATTGCTTTTAGTCTTTATTCTTCCTTCCAGAGATTTTAAAAATGAATATAAATAATAAAAAAAGCCCTTGCTGGTTTGGTTCAGTGGTTAGAGCACCGGCCGGTGGGCTGAAGGGTCTTGGGTTTGATTCCGGTCAAGGGCACATACCTCAGTTGCATGCGGGAGGCAACAAATCAGTGTGTCTCTTTCACATCAATGTTTCTCTCTCTCTCTCTCTCTCTCTCTCTTTCCCTTCCATTCTCTCTGAAAGGCAATGGAAAAAATACCCTCAGGTGAAGATTTAAAAAATATATATATATAAATATATTGTTCCCTCTCTTTGTAATATAATTTTTCATATGCTATATACATCATTCAGTACCTTGCTCTTTTCACTTAATATGTTTTAGAGAATTTTATCAATACGTAAATTTTATTATATCAATTTATAAAGAGTGTATTTATTTCTTTTTACAGTTACAGAATATTTCATTGAATTTATTTAACTAGTCCCCCACTGGTGAGTATCCAGGCTCTCTCCAATCTTTCACAGCTGACTACAATGCTGCAATAAATAAGCTTGATGCATACCATTTTGTAGATATGCAAATATATCTGTAGGGTAACCTCCCCAGAGTGGAGGTGCTGGGTCTAAGAACACATGCATTTGGAATTTTGATAGCTATTGCTAAATTTCCTCCATCTGGATTGTAAAAATTTATACTCCCACCAGCAAGGTACAACAGCGCATATTTCCCACAGCCTTGGCAACAGAATGTGTGATCAAATTTTGGGTTTTTGCCAATTTTATGGTGAAAAATGATATCTTAGGGAAGTTTCAATTTGCATGTTTCTTTCTATGCGTGAAATTGAGCATTTAAAAATATATTTAAGAATAATTTGCATATTCTTTGAATTTCCTATTTATAATATTTTCCATTTTTCTAATGGGTTATTGACCATTTTTTCTTATCAATTGCAAGAGCTTTGTATATAGTAGGAAGATTTTTCTATGTCTATAATGAGTTGTAATTATGTTTCCCAGTTTGTCATTTTTTTTTTAAATGGTGGGGTTTACTCTTCTGATAGAGGAATTTAAAAATATTTTTATATAGTTGAATTTATTGATATTTTTTATGGTTTCTGGATTTGGAGTCATACTTTAAAGCCCTCCACACTCTGAGATTATGAAAAATTATCCCATCTATTCATTTACTGCCTTTATTGATTTATATGTTATATTTAAAGATTTGATCCACTTGGAACATATCATATAACACAGAGTGATACATGAACCCAACATCAGTATTTCCCAGAGAGCTACCTAGTTGCCCCACCATTATTCAATAATTCCATTTTCCCCACTGAATTGGAATTTGTGGGGTTTTCTGGGCTTGGTTTTCTGTTCTGGTTCATATGTTCATGTGCCAGTACTATGCTGCTCTACTAACTGAGCTTTGGAGAATATCTTTATATCTGGCAATCTGCCTATTTTTATTTCTTTATCAGAGCTTCCTTTGCAAATCTTTTTTGCTTCTTTTCCAATATGAACTTTAGAATTCTTTGTTTAGCTACCTCCCTTCCCATTTACAGGTTTATTGAGATCCTGCTAAATTTAAAAATCAAATAGGTCAGCATACTCATGATATAAGAAAAGTATAATCACACTGAGTCATCTTGTCCAAAAATATGGTGTGCTTTCTTATTTGTTTACGTTCTGACGTGTCCTTCTGAAATCTTTTAAAGATTATTTAAGTGTGCGCCTTTTATTTTTATTGTTGAGTTTATTCATAAGAAAATTATCTTTTTGTTGTAATAGTTCTTATTAATATAAGTGGAATCTTTCCATTTATTATAAGCTTCTAGCTTCTAATTACTGACTGTTTTATAGTTTTGTGTTCTACAATATTACTGACCTTTCTTATTATTTTTGTAGTCTTTAAAAAATTGAGTTCCTTGGGTTTTGCAAGTAAACGATAATATCACCTACAAATAGGATTAGTTTGTCTCTGCCTCTCAGTTTGTATGTCTTAAATTCTCTTATTTGCATTTTATTGGCTAGAATAACAGTAAAAATTGATAAAAACAAAAAAGGAACTGGACAAATCCATAATTATAGTGGGCATTTTTAGCACATCTTTCTCAGTAACTGACAGAAGAATCACACACAGAAATTAGTAAGCAGTGTGACTGACAAACTGACCTAGCTGACATCTGTGCAACCCGGTACCCATTAGCACCACTGTGCACATTCTTGTCAAGTGTGCAGGAAACATTTACCAGGATTGATTATATGTTGAACAAAAGTCGAGTCTCAATAAACCTCAGAGGACTGAAGTAATCTCAAGTATGTTTTCTAACCACATGGGACTTAGGTAGAAACAAAAACCAAAAAGATAACTAGAGAATCCCTAAATATTTGGATTAGAGATTAAGCTATAGACTTCTAAATAACTCATGGGTCAAAGAAGAAATTAACAATGAAAATAAGGAGATATTTTTACCTAAATGATAATTAAAATAGGACATATTAAAACATGTGATGTAGTTAAAGCATGCTTTGGGAGAAACTTATGGCATTAAATGTATATTTGGAAAAAAGAGAGACCAAGAAATCAGTCATCTCAATTTATCTTTATTTAAAATTCAATCTACCTTAATAAGTAAGAAAACATAGCAAAACCCAAGGAATGAATAAGGAAGAATATATAAAAGTTAAAAGCAAAAATGGAATTCTGCCTCAAGACCATAGCATCACATCCTACCTGATTTTGCAGACAACAGCCTGACCTATGGATTTTAGACTTGCCAGTCCCCACAATCGTGTGGTCAGCCAATTCCTTTAAATAAAAATAAATAAATAAATAAATAAATAAGAAAGAAAGAAAGAAAGAAAGAAAGAAAGAAAGAAAGAAAGAAAGAAAGAAAGAAAGAAAGAAAACTTGAGTTGCTGATAATGTTCTATTTTTCTGTCTGAATTGTGGCAACTGAGATGTTTTTACTTTGGAGTGATTTATTGAGCTTATTGTGTATTTTTCTATATTTGATCAACAAGCCAACATTTGTTAAGTGTGTATGTAAGATTGTGGAGAGCATGGTTCTCTCTTCCTTTCACCCCTTTACTGGCATCGCCCTTCTTATTAATTAGTAAGAAGCCACTTCTTACTAATCGGCTCAAGGGACAGTGCAGTAATGAGTGCAGCCAGGCTCTGCAAGTCCATTCTGAGAGTAAGACCCCGTCAGGTTTAGGCCGGAGGTTCAATCAGATTGGCCAGTCCACTTTGGCACTTCCTAGTTCATTTCGGTTCTATGTGCCACATTTAAATTTCCAAAGATAATGGCGCTGCTGATGGCCAGGAGGCCCTTGCTCCAAAGCTCCATTGCTCTCCTTGGTTCAGGTATCTGACTGTGCCATCTGGAAACCCAGTTGGCAGGCAGCTAGAGAAAGTGCTTGCTGCAACCCCAGGACCCTTGAGTGGGTGGGAGGCAGGGTCAGGTCTGAATTTGTGGAGATTAGTGCTCCCACTCCACACTAACTATATTACTTATTTTCTCAGCTAGAAAGCTAAAAGAATGGTAATACATGTTAGTATTTGAGGAGGACTTGTTTGCATAATTATTGTTAACATCAGCATGTGTGACAATCTTGCCTGTATCCAGATGGAAGTTTCAGTTATAAAGTTAAAGAAATAAAAACATTTTCATTTCAGAGGTAGTGAAATTGTGAACAATTTTTTTCTTTTAATATTGTTATAATGTTTTTGTTTATGTAATCAATAATAACAATAAAAATAAACCAAAGCACTCCCCCCCCAAAACAGAAGAATGATCTTCATTGCATGTATATTCAGAAAAAAGGAAAACAAACGCTAAACCAGTGTTTTATACAAATTACATGGAGATATTTCTTAACTGATTTGAAAATTTAATCAGGGAATTTGGTCAAATTTGAATCTGACATTTGCTTATTTTCATGTGTCAGAAACAGAAAAATAACCTTCCATTTAAAAATATGAAACTAAATTTAGATTAAGCTTTAGAACTCATTATTTTGACAGGTTTAGATGTAAGAGCTGACATTTACTGATGAAAATAATTCTTCGAGTGTATTTAACATATGGCCTCCAGCTATTGGGAAGAGTTTTGCTGTTATAACAAAAGGTGGCTTCTGAGTTGATGGATGAGTGTTTTAATCAGAGTCTAGTCACAATCTGGCCACTAAACATACCAAAATATGTTTGGTTTGTTTCTTTGTGATGAAATATACTTATATCCAAGAATGTCAATGCCTTTATTTATTTCTAATAAACTAATCTTTATTGAGCTTTACTTTAGGGCTCAGGGTACTGCATACCAGAGTCTATATCCAGGCAGTTGCCAGCTAAGCAAATAGTTGCTTGGAAGTAGGAACTCATTTTCTTACAAAAATAATATTATACACAGTGGTAGCTTCCCAGAATAGTCCAAAAAAGGGAATTTAACTCAGTATGTAGCTGAGATTTGTGCTGCTGCAAATACTAGCTTATGCTGATCGCTGGGAGCAGGAAACCCGTAGTGGAGGCAAGTAGGGTGAGTAGGGACAGGGAAAGACAAAGGTGAGGAAATGAGAAGGGAGGGGGGATGAAAGAAAAGATGGTGGAGAATAGGGAAAGAGGAGGAAAGGGTCCATAGTGGCTTGTGCCATGGTTGGGGATCCAAAAGAAGCAACACTGGAGGATGGGAAAGAGGGAGGTCTGGAGAAGAGGTATACACATTGGCTTCTCCAAATGAACCAAGTGTGAGAATATTTGTGTTTCTTGAGGCCTCTCACTAAAAACTCCTTGTTGCAAGGAGGGGTTCTTAATCAGATGGACGAAGCACTTTCATGGACAAAGACAGATCTGCTGACTGTCACTTCTCAATATGCAATTTGACAGTGCAACCTTGGGACTCCACTGTGGTGCCCAGAGAGGGTCAGCCAGGCACCATGGGGGAGGTTGATTGCTTTGGATTCTTTCTCTCATATGAAGGGCAGTGATTTGAACTCATTGGAATAGATTCTTAAGTTTAAGTTTCTTTTTCCTACCTATGATATGTCTACTACCACTAAGAGCTGAGAAGGAGTGAAGTTCACATGGCTTTGTGACCAGATGCAGAAATAAAGACTATTACTTACCCAAATTTCATATATATTTAAAATTTAAATTATTTTTTTCTTCCTCTATCTTTATCTTAGTGTCCTAGACAGGCCATGTCAGCCCAAAATTTGCACAAATCAATAGGGTATTGTGATAAAGCTATAGGAAAAATGGACATCACCTAGAAAATTGTGAACTGGATGCACAACTTGTGAGATTTTGGTTTCAGTGGGTGAGTGTGAAGATAGTTGCATATGGTAGGTATTAACACTCTAATGTATGTCTGGGAATTGTACATATGGAGAGAAGTATATGTGAAGATGGTACAGAGTCAGAGGGGTGAACCGTAGTGGACTTTCATTATTTTGGTGTTGACAGCTTGGCGTCTGAACCTCTTCTGAAGCTTGAAGAATTTACCTTGAGTCTGGGTGAGAGGCAGAGTTCCTTCCATGCAGAAAGCCAGATAATTTTTCTTTCTTGCTTCTCAACACTAGGGAGTAGCATGTGCCTAGGCTTAGAGAATCAAATGCTCCCATCTGGGACTTTGAATCTGGAGTGAATGGTGCAGTTCAGTGGTGGTGGTGGTGATGGTGACCTGGAAGCAGTACGCAGGGCCCAGCAATGGTGGCAGCTCTGTTGTAACTGGGCTGTCTCTGTGGCATGACCAGGACTCTACTCTTGTTTTTTGGCCTCCCTTTGTTTCTGCCCATTTTCTGAGCCTCTGTCTCAACAGCCTTTGTAAGTTAGCCATATTGATCATCTTTGTTGTTGCAGCCAAGAACAGGTGCCTTTAAGATTTAATTGCTGTTGTTTATGTTACGAAACGCCACAATGATGTGATTTAGCAGAGGACTTCTAAAATAGACTGTTCTGAACATTGAGTGAGGCTATTCATCCTAAACACTTGTATCCTTCCTCAGCTTGGGGAATTATCTTGTTATTTCACTGATTGTCTCCATCCTTTCATTTCCTCTCTCCTTGTTCTGCGAATCCTGTTAGTTGGATTGCCCCTATGTACCTCTCCTCTTTTCTCTCTTTTCCCCCTCTTTGTCTTAATGATCTACATTCTGGGAAATTTTCAGGAACTTAATCTTTCAACTTAAATTAACTTTAAAAGTTTAGCAGCTCATATTCTTATTTTCTAAGAATTTTTCTATTTTTATGATGGTTTCTTTTCTATATTATGAATGCAGCATCTTTTCTTTGAATCTTCACCTGAGGGTATGTTTTTCTTATTGATTTTTTTAGAGAAAGAGGAAGAAAGACACAGAGAGAGAGACATGCATCAGTTGCCTCCCATACATGCCCCAACCAGGGATTGAACCCACAACCTTTTCAGTATATGGGACGACACCAACGAACTGAGCCATCTGGCCAGGCAGGGGCAACATCTTCTTCTCTCTCTCTGGAAATACTAATTAAGGTTTTCTTCACTTTAATCTTCTTCTATTCTCTATTTTCCCTCCAAGGTCATTTATCTTTCATCCACCTTGGTCTCTGTCTCACAGTTTGGGCTTTCCATTTCCATTTCGCAGTCTGGTGACCGTGGCTGTTTGAGAATGAGGCAATAGCAAAGCTCCCCAGAACCCCGCGTTGGTGGGGAGCCCCGCTGGCTGTGGCGGGCTCAGCTCTAGTGAGCCAGAAGCAGTCCCTCGTTCCTCGGAGGGCCTCTGACTGTCAGAACGAGGCTTTTGCTGCGGCATGCCCTGATCCCGCGCCGGCCGCGCTCGTTCTTACCAGAAGGTTCATTTGCATTTTTTGTAGAGACAAATTTCAGCTTTAATTCTAACATTTTTTCTCCTGGGCTGGGAAATATGTCTGGTTGCCAGATGTTTTGCAAGCAGCTATGTTGGAGGGAAATGTCAGGGGTGTTATCCTATGTACAGACTTTCAATGAGTGACCCTGTTTCTAGTCTCATGTCTCACCCTGCCTTCCATTGTCTCTATCTTCTTGGTAACTTTTCTGTTCAGCTCCTACTTAACACTCCCCCATCCGCTTGGCATGTTACAGAAAGATTTTGAAATCTTAAATCTCCTGGTGGATCTCTCTTGAATTCTTTGTAGAGAGAGGAGATAAAGAAACCCAGGGCTGAGTCTGTCACTTTGAACTAGAAACCATAGGTCCTTTGGTTGTAAGTAGCTCTTTAATATGCTCCAAATTTAGAGTCAGCCACGACACGTGACAGTGTACCGCAGTCTGGTGGAACGCCCATGGTTTATAATGCACTTTCTCACTCGATCCTTACAATTCTGGGGTCCCTGGAGAGGCTGGATGAATGGAGCTGGAGAAAGTCTGGAAGGTGTCACTGGGTAGGGAGCACTGGATGGAAATAAGAAATACCCCTGCTATGGGTCAGGAAGCTAATGGAGAGGCACTGCCGTCTAGGATAAGTGTCAGGTGTGGGTCTGGAGGTGGAAACGGCGTAGGGTGACAGGCGCAGCGCTGTCTCCTCAGTGGCTGCTGACTCTGAGTTGGTAGTGGGGGAGATGGGAGATGAGCTAAGTGGGAAGCCGGCGGTGGAGCTTGAAGAGTCGACGAGGTGATGTAAGCCCTGAGCTCTGTAAGGACTGGGAGCAAACGTCCTGCTGATGAGGGGAAGTTTGAAGCCAGAAAACACCACCGTCAGCAGTGTCACTGGCACACACAGAGGGCGATGATCGATTGCACAGTCCCCCTCTCACATTTCCGGGCTAATGGAAGGGACAGCGGCACAGACGAATGAAAGCCACAGCTTGCCCGTTAGTTTCAGCTTCCTTCCCCAAAGGCTTTTCACTGGAACTTGCAAAATGTGCGTTTCTCCTCTTTTTCCTTCCTCTCCCAGCCTTCCAGAAGAGACCAGAGGACGGCAGAGGCAAGTCCCTCGGAGAGGGGAGGAGATGAGGGGCACCCCAAGTCGGCTGACTGCAGACCAGGCTGTTTTGCACAATGCCAGTCCCAATCTGATTTTTAGGTGGGGCAAAGGCCGGGTGCAGGCATTGAGCCCAGCGTCTGAAAGGTTCCCTTGGGGGGGGGTGTTCGGCCCCTCTCCATCACCTTCTCTCCAGCACAGGTGACCCACACAGCAACAGCAGCACACCAGGCTCTGGGGGGCACCCCGGGCTGTACTGGTCCTCAGCCGTGCTGAGAGCTCTTTCTCTGTGGCCCCAAGACCAGCCTGTTGAAGGCAGCGGTGGGCTCTGGCCTGCTGAGTAGAGGAATTCTATCTGGCCTGTAAGGTTTCACAGTTGCTTTTCTTTATCTCTTCCGGCTCCTGCCCTGAGAAAATTTTCTGGGATAGGTGCTTTTTCCCTCCTTGCTCGCTCCTGGCAGCAGCCAACACCATTCAAAGCCTGTCTCTCTGAATTTGCCAAGCACAGTCATCATGGCCTCATCTGTAGTGCGTTTGCAGCTTTACCAATGTCCTGTCTCTGTCTTTGTCCCTCTCCTGTTTCTCTCTGTCTCTGTATCTCTCTCTCCACCACACATTTGGTCAAATGTTCCAGAGCTCTTAACAACCCTCTGGCTTTAGGAAAGCAACCCTAGACACCCTCATCCTGTGCCCAGTGACAGAACATGACGCTTACTCCCCCCACCCCCCAAGAAAGCTTAAAAAGATTTCAAAGCCTCCTGGTTCTCGGAATAAAAATGTCTCATAACTGTTTTCCTCTGACCAGAGGGAGCCATTTCTACCCAGAGGCCCCTCTTCCTGCAGGGCAAGCCCCAAAGTCGGCAAATAATCATTCATTTATGAAAATGAAAGATTCATGAGGGACTCTGCTGGACTGCCAGCAGAGTTCAGACAGGTTCTGATCTTGCTATAATTTAATTACGCTGTGTTTATTTAATCAGCTCAGAGATATGTGTCCTCAGGCAGGAATTTGCTGCCTGCTTCTGAACTGTGTTTTTTGTCCGTGGGAGGAGGAGGGCTGTGGCCTACCCAGCATTTTTGAAAGGTTTGGGGCCCAAGAGGCAGGCTGGCTGGTGGTGTGAGTTCAGACCAGGAGCTGTGGGGACACTGCATTCAGCAGTGTGTGTGTGTGAGAGTGTGTGTGTGAGTGAGTGTGTGAGTGACTTGTGTGAGAGTGTGTGTGTGTGTCTGTGTATGTGCGAGTGTGTGTGTGAGTGTGTGAGTGACTGTGTGAATGTGTGTGAGTGTGTGTGAGTGTGTGTGTGAGTGTCTGTGTATATGTGAGTGTGTGTGTGTGAGTGACTGTGTATGAGTGCGTGTGTGACTGTGTGTGTGAGTGTGAGAGTGTGTATGTGTGAGTGAGTGTGTCTCTATGTGTGAGTGTGTGTGTGAGTGACTGTGTGTGAGAATGACTGTGTGTGTGAGTGTGTGAGTGTGTGTGAGTGTGTGTGCGCACACACACGAGCGTGCAGAGCCCCAGGATCTCACTCTGCAGCTGGGGTGGCAGAGGAGCCCCGCCGGCCGTTGTTGAGCGCTCAGCCACCAGAGGGGAGCCGCCGAGAAACAGGGGTGCACCGCGGCTCGGCTCGAGGGGAGCTTGCTCAAAGTGCTCCACAAATCCCTTCTGGGTGCTCGTGAAGTGCTGATTCCCAGGCCCCACACCAAGCCCGGCTCAGTCACACTGAAGTCTGAGAACTACTGTGTCCCCAAGCGCCATTATCCGCAGGTGTTTCCATTTTAACGACCGAGGTGGGCTGAGGACAATAACTGAAACCCGTTCAGAAAGAATCGTTACGGTGGCTTCAGGCCGAGTGAGGAGACGTCGTTTCCAGTCCCCACCCAAGGACATGCTTTACTGATCTTAGAGGGAGGGCGAAGGAGGGAGAAGGAGAGAAATGTGGGTGTGAAAGGGAGATGGGCTCTGACTGGAAATCAAGCCTGACCTCTCGGTGCACGGATCATGCTCCAGCCGCCTGAGCCGCTCTGGCCAGGGTGGAGGCAGCTTCCTGAAGCTCCCTGCGTGACCCACGCCTCCGCTTGCAGGGCAGGGCCCGTCTTCTGTGAGGGTGGACTTGAGGGGACAGCTGTGCTGTGGTGGTTGAACCAGGATGACTGGAGTGGGGCCAGTGGGGTCCCAGCTTAAGTCCAAAGGCCTGAGAACCAGGGGCACCCCTATCCCAGGGCAGGGGAGACAGATGTCCCCCCTCAGGCAGGGCCAATTTGTCCTTGTTCTACCTTTTTAGCCTATTCACGCCCTTGATTGGCAATAAATCTATGTGTGTATGTTCCTATCTCTATCTTTTTTGGTCTGTTTCTCTCGAGAACTCTGACTAATATACTGTCCCCCACCCAACCCCTCCTAGGTCTGCGATGGACAGTGGCCGTAGGAGTCACATAGGATCCATCCATTGACCAAGAAGTTCTGCCTTATTTTCCTGAATAATTCTGATATTAATAGAGAGGAGTAATAGAAGGAGAGTGTGCTGGACCTGCTTTTAATTTAATTTAATTTTTTACAAAAAAAACCCTCTTACACTTATTCAGCACTTTGACTTATATTAGCTCTATAATTCCTCCCCAAGACATTGTAAAAGAGGTATAAGTAGCCCCATTTTATATGAGGAGATTGAAGGTCAGATTGCCTCAAGGATCAGCCTAGGACAGAACCTGAACACAGTCTAATTCGATACCTTTTCCTCTAGACCTATGCCACCCAACATGGTAGTCACCAGCTACCTGTGGCAGTTAAGCACTTGAAATGTAGTTAGACTAAACTGAGAGGAGCTGTTAGAGTAAAATGCAAAGATTTAGTACAAAATGATGTAAAATATTTTGTTAATGTTTATACTAATTACACATTGAAGTGATAGTATTTGACTATATTACCTTATATATAGTATTAAAATTAATTTCTCCAGGTTTTTTTTTTTTACTTTTCACATGTAATCTGGATACTATAAAATTTTAAATCACACATATGGCTTGCATTTGTGGTCTGCCTCATATATCTACTGGATAACATTGTTCTAAATCAAAGCTGACATGTTTTCAGACTCACAACCTCAGGTCACACCAATACAGCCCTCAAATCACCCCAAGACCCTGGGAAATGAGAGAAAAATCCAACAGATTGCATGGTAGCTAAGCTCCTGTTTTTCATGGTTTGATATTTCATCATGAAAGGGAAGAAGCTGAGCACCAAGGTGGTAACCCAGGAGGGACCAGATGCTGGTGTATCAGGCGCCTTTCTTTGAAGTGTGATCTTGGGTCACAAGGTCTTTCCAAACTTATTTGGGTTAACAAAGAACTGGGGAAAAGTTCAGACTTCTGAGCCAGAAGACTTCCTCCTCCACACTGTTGGGTGAGTATGTGGGGAGAGATGGGGGCACCCTCTGTACTGAGAAATCTGTTAGAACAGGCGCAGACAAGCTAAACGAGAGGGCAGAACGGGAGGGCAAAGTAAACGCCTGGCCAGAAAGCAGCCAGCCAATGAAAGCAAATGATTCCTTTATACTTTCACTTATTCATTCACGTAGCAAGTATTTACAGTAAGTTACTTATTGTTACTTCTTGTCTAATGTTTTCTACCAGGCACAGACTGTTCCCACTTCTAGGGACAAAGTGATGACCTGCCCTCCCTAGATGTGGTATCAGCAACGTGGAAGGTGGCTCCCTACCTCCTTAGGTTACATTCCAGCAAGTGGGAAGGAGAAAGAGAAAGTGAGAACACTCCCCTTCCTTCCAAGGACATGACCTGAAAGCCGCCCACATCACTTAATTCACATTCCGTTGGCCAATACTTAGTAACAGGGCCACTCCAAGAAGCAAGGGAGTCTGGGAAGTGTAGTCTTTATACTGAATAACATGTATCCAGCTTAAAAATAAAATTTAATGAAGGAAGAAGTAAACAGAATTGACAGACAATTCTCAGTACTGGTAAACTGCATAACTACTATGCTGGCAATGTCAACAGTAGGAATGCATTGCCGGAAAGATCACACCGACAATTCTTGATAAATCTAACAGAATTTACTCATTTGAGGATAGAGAAGGAAGAGAGCATGCTGAGGATTTACATTAGAGAGATCAGCATCATTGTCCAGGACATGCAGAGGTGAATGCTTTCAGAGCACAGAATTCTCTCTAAGAGAACACACCCAGTTGCAGATGACAATATCCAAGAGAGTAAGGCTCACATTAAATCTTCAGGAAGCCTCGCTGATCCCTTTTAGACCCAGGACCTATTCTAAAGAAACAAAATAGGGCAATGAGAGGAAGAGACTTGGGGTGGGAGGTATCCAGCTATTTATTAGCAAGTGTGTATCCCTAGGGAGCTAATATTTGAAGCCCTGAAGGGTTGGAAAGACTTCCTCATAGAAAGTGTTGCAGGCATCGGGAGCAGCAGGTGCAAAGGCTTTGAAATAAAGATTACCCTTGATGTGTAATCAGAAGCAAGGTTTTCCAGAGTCGCTGGAGTGTCATGAGAGAGGAGGGGAGTGAACACAAGAGAAGGGAAGAGAGGAGGAGATGGGAGAGGGAAGGCAGCTTTCAAGTTCAGCCCTGGGGTGGGGCATCTTTATCAGACGGGGAAAAGTAACATCTGCTGCCATCAGGTATTCTCTGCTGGTAGCCCCTTGGCAACTTTACATTCAAATGGCCCCAAACAAGAGATAAGAAAGGGACTTTGGCATCAGATTTCTCCAAACTCACAGTCTTCTCCTTTCCTTCCATTCATTTTCCTTATCTGTTTACTCGGGACAGAAGTACTGGCCCTGCCCTATCCTCCTTCCAGGGTTGTAATGAAAATCAGATGAAAGGGGAGGTGTAGGGGTGGCTGCCCTTTGAAATGCTGAGTTCTGGGGAAGGAAGCACAGCGTCCCACACCCAGTAAGGACTCCATATCATTATTTATATTGCTGTGGCAGTGGTCGGTTTCATCAATTTTCAGGCCTTGACTACAGATCTCAGCTTTGATTTAGAAAAATCTTTCTTTCCCCAACATACTAACTAATTATGGGCTTGTTTTTCTTGTAAAAGCAGGTGCTTAGATGTTTTTAGGAGATTCCCCTTTGTCAAAGGCCCCTGAGGCTTGGTGTGGAGTGGTATGCGTTGTATCCAATGAAACACTTAGATTATTTGTTGGATGAGAGCTCTGCCGTCTGCATCCCTTTAAAGTGTATATATGGATAGCCTGGCTGGAGTGACTCTGTTGGTTGAGCGTCATTCTGTGCACTGAAAAGTTGTTGGTTCAATTCCCAGTGGGGCACAGACCTGGGTTGTGGGTTCAATCCCTAGTCAGGGAGCCTACGGAAGGCCACCGATCAATGTTTCTCTCTCACAGTGATGTTTCTCTCTCTCTCTCTCTCCCTTCCTCTCTCTCTGCCTTTCTCTTCCTCTCTCTAACCATGTCCTCAAGTGAGGATTTTAAAAAATGTATATATGGCTATAACTTTATATAAAAGTCAAAATTTTCTGAATTTCTTTTCATGCCAACCTAGACATACCTTGTTTTTAAAAATGGGGTTCATTATGAAATTCTATCTGTTTCGTTTCTCTGTCTGTGCCATATGCTTTTCCCAGAAAAATTTCAGAATTTTGCTTAGCACAGGACTTTGGAACTGTTTTTGAAGGTGTTTCCATTCCTGGGGGGATGGGGAGTTAAGAGATGGTTGTGGACAGGGAACTCCTTTAACTCCAGTTCCATCTGAGTTTCAATCATTTATATCTACCCAGCTGCCCTTCATCCTTCCGCTGAGCATCTTCTATAAACCGGCTTTCATGGCAGTGCGAGGGCTGGCGAGTACAAAGGTGAAGAAGACGGTGCACGCCCCAAGGACTTAATGTCTAATAGGGAGGACCGTGCCTGGGGTGTCAGAGCGCAGTGTGCTTGACGTGGTGGGAAAGGGGTGTATGGAAGAATGGGGCCCAGAGGACAGTCCCTCCCTCAGGAGCCATGGTCGAGCAAGTCTTCCTAGGGGACATTACACCTGCGCTGAGCCTCGAAGGGTAAAAGGGTCGGGGAAGGCTTTCCAAGGGGCGGGACTGGCAAGTGCAAAGGCGTACGCTGGGCTGGGGAATTTAGCATGCTGCCGAAGCTATAATCTATTGTAATACAGTCGGAGCATCGAGCACCAGATAGGGATGCAGGGTGCCAAAAGATGCCAGAAAGGTAGACCCCATGGCAGCAGCAAAGACAAAAGCAGGACGCCGAAGCAGCTCACCCCCTCACGAACTCCTGCCTGCATAAACATAGAAAACTGAGGGCTTCTTTCTTTGGAAAAAGAATGCCTACTCACTATTTTAAAAATATAGGATGACACAAAGAAATAATCACTCAGAAATAATTAATGAAAACATTTTGATGTGGTTTCAGGGTGTTTTCTCTCTTAATCTGCCTGGTTTTTAATATGCTCTCTGCCTAGTTCCCTTTTGTTTGGGCGCTTAGAGGGGAGTCAGACCTTCTTTTCCTGGAAAAATGGTGCTCTGTGACTGGCAAAACCAGTGAGAGAGACACTGTGGCTCATCACAGAGAAGCCAGAGACTTGTTAGTGTCTATTCACCACCTTGCAGAAAGCTCCAGAGGAAGAACCTGAGAGCATCATCTCCTGGAACGGGCTCCCCAGAGCTTTGAGTTCATGCTGTGCACAATGAAAGCTGGCAGCCTGGGTGCGGGAGGAGTCCCAGGGGCACCTTCATTTTTCCAGGGCTCCTTGGAGAGCCACGCGTTCTGGGGAGGGCAGGCTGGTTTATTGTGTCTGGTGCCTGGGCTCAGCATGGATGTGAGGGAGACAGGAGGCTGCCCTGCACAAGGGTCAGAGCAGAGCACTCACACACACACACACACACACACACACGCACGCGCACACACACACGCACACGCACACGCACACACACACACATTGCTGAGAGGGCCCTGGACACAGCTCACATGCAGTTCTGGACTGTCAGGTCTGTGGAATGCCTAGTGGTCATTTGTCCCCAGCATAGGGCCAGAAACTGAGGCATAGGGAAGCAAACGTGGCCCGCTAAGGGTCCACAGTTGACCCATGTGAGGGCAGGGAGGATCCCTGGTTCCCGAGCCCGTGTTCCTCGCCCTGCATGGTGCTGATCCATGGGTGGTATGACTTCCAGGTGAGTCACCTCTCTTGGTCATGAATGCTCCCATCTGGAAAACTAAGATGATATTGCCTGCCTCTCCCTGTCTGAAAGGAATGTTCTCATCATAGTATATAGAAGAATACAAGACTGGGAGGCAGCAGACCTCGATTTGAGGCCTAACCCTGTGGGATTTGGGGCAAGTCACTTTACTTATTTGAACCTCAGTTTACCCTCTGGAACCTGAGGGGAATGATAACTATAACAATAATAGCATTCTTGAACCCTTGCTGTGGCCAGTGTGCTAAGTGCTAGGGTTATTTCATTAGATCCTTTCAACAACCTTGTGAGGGGTGCACTATTCCCATTTTTAAAATGAAGAAACTGAAGCTCGGAGTTTAATTAACTTGCCCAAGGTCTCGTACCTAGGTGGTAGTATCTACTTCATAGGGTTTATGGAAGAATTATATGAACTGTTTGTGTGTTTTATAACCATGAGACTATGAGACACACATATGCAAACGTACTCTATACTGAGTTTTTTCAATGTAAAAATATATATATATTTTGGGGGGAAATGCCCTGAATTCCAAGTTATCACTATTCGATTTTATTTGCCATATGTTATTGGAATTGCTGCTGAATGTCAAGAACTGTGTTAAGTGCTGGAGAGGAGGGCACCTCACTCTCCCTGCTGTCATGGAGGTCACATTAGCAGATAAGGCGTCCACCCAAGTAAACATGATGGCTGTGGCGTTTGTTAAACTGCACCATAGTGAGATGTGGGTTGGTGGTGATGAGGGCTGAGCTTTGTCCAAAACAGAGGTCCCCAACCCTGGCCACTGCAACCACCTCCAGACCTTCTTATTCCCCTGGGGAGGAATGGGGCCCAGGCATCACCGTTCTTTAAAGCCCCCCAGCAGGTTCTCTATGGGCCCCCAGGGCTGAGAACTGCTGATCTAGATGTTGAAGACACCTCTGGAGGGGGTACCATTTAAGCTAGGGGGTGCTGCAGTTTGAAGATGTTCATTCTAACTGCAGCTGACAGCTTTGCTGGATGGAAGTTTCTCTCTTCTGACAGGGAGGGCTGGAGGCCGCCCTCAGGAGTGGCTTCCAGGTGTGCTGCACCCCTGAGAAACATGGCTGGACTGCCAGCCACATCAGTCAGGCAGCAGGATGGAGAAAAGCACAGAAGAAAGGGGACAAAGGGCCCAGGTCAGATACATTTTAATGGAGTTTTCCAAACATTGCCAAAAAGAAACTCTGTTTATATGCCATTGGCTATATCTATGCAGACGCCATCCCTAACTGTATTCCAGGCAGCCATGTGCCCAGCTAAATCAGGGGTTTATTGTGATGGGGCGAATGGGTACTGGAGGGTGCTGTGCCCCAGAGCGAGTTTCTTCTGTTTACTTCCCTAATCTTTGATTTTCATAAACAGAGTCTGAGGAAGCCTTAATGCATCGAGGGGCTAGCGTGGGGGGAGCAAGATGAACCCAAGAGAGGGAGTGTCTGATGGAAGCAGATGCGGCCAAATGAACCGTGAGTAGCTCAGCGATCTGGAAGTCTATGTCAAGTACTCAACACATTTTGTGCCCCATGGGTTCACATATCTCATACCCTAAGCAGGGTTATGTAGGTAAATTGTTAATGTTGCTTAGTACAATAGAACACGATCTGACACTACCTCTTGTTTTTGAGATAGAGGAATTTATGGCAAAAAATATTAAGGAAACAAAACAAGAGAAAGCAGGAAAATTTATGGGACCACTGAATACTGAATAGTTAAGGCATGCCAAAGACCAAAAATCTATCGCACAAAAACATGGCAAAGCTAATGTGGAGGCAAAAAAGGCTAATGTGAGAGGAGGGTGTATAAACACCATTATTTCATTGCGGGGCTAATGTTGGCAGCTGTGGACAGTGGGGCTGCTTTAAATAATAAATAAGAATTATTGAATTACATTATCAATAATAACTTTTTAAATTTAAGATCAGGTTAAAAAGCAGTTGGGCCTTATCTCTGTGTGCAGTGTCTGAGTATGGACAGTTTCCTATCTGCTAGAGCACATCCCTGCATCTGAGAGAGGAATGCATTTCACAGGCTGAACCAGTGCCGCTTTCTTTTGGGAAATTTCAATTTCATTGCCAGCAATTTACATAGAGAGTCGCAGCTTGAATCCACAGCTTATATCTTGGTTGCTTTGGAGATGGCTTCTCTGTTGGAGAGGCAATTATGAGCCGCAGAAGCCTGGTTGCCATTAGTCTCCAGTTTTATACACTGACAGGTGGAGATGGGAGTGGGGGTGGGCGATTAATAAAGGGCTCTGTCTTTCTAGTCCATGGGAAGAAAGAGGTGTAAGTGTCACGATTTCCTGGTTTCCAAAGATATTTTTTTCCTGAACATTTCAAGCTTTTGACCAAAATGAGAACATGAATCTTTTTGTAATTAGTGAGTTTTGTTACATTAGAAATAGAGGGGCAAATACATGAAAGGGCCAAAGGCCAATCCCTTGAAGTTTTACCAAGTCATGGGGGAAATATCTAGTGAGACTCTAAAATTCATCCTGAGCTCCTGGACATGGATAGCTTTGAAATCTGTACAGTGACTTTTGCTACGATCTTTGCTCTTAGGGAAAGTGGACTTGCTCTCTGGCCATTGGTGCCCTGTGTCCTTGCACCACAAAGCAGTCTTTATGATGTGCTCTTGAGATAGCTTTTCCCCTTAACAGCTGATATGGTGAAATGGTTGTGTTGCAAATTAGATCATGCTTCAGCCAAACAAATGTGTATTTTATGAGTGACTTATTCTCTGAGAGGCCCTGACATAGCCCTGAGGCTGGTGCATTCAAATCAGAGGCCTGAGCCGAGACCTGCCAGCATTTCCATCTAATTGACTTTGGCGTGAGGACCCCTGATTCGTTCTTCTTTAATCATCACCTTATATTTGAAGCTAAAAGGCTATAATTATTTGAGGTAGCTGAAATTTGAGTGACCCAGATAATGATCTCAGCAAGATGGGCTTAAAGTTTATTGACACAAATGCCAGTTTCATAAAAGGTTTGGTACAAAAGGTAAATCTGTGAGACAGCTGGTTGACTGAGGTGAATTGACAATGAATGGCACCGAAGACACAGGACTCACCAGGGACTTTGAAGGAGTTGCCATCATTTCCATAATGCAGTTAGCAGAGGATTATGGGAGGCCAGTTATCCCACTTTGCACTGTGGGAATCAAGGCTAAGTGCTGAGAATCAGAGGGCTTCTCTCCTCATCACTCCCCAGTGTGGCCCCTGTGGCACCATGGCTCAGACTCCACCGAGCATCTGCTTGGTCAAAAAATGGTTGATAAGTCAAAACAAATTAAACTGTGCTCTTGCCTGTGTTGTGGGCAGCAAATGCAATACTACGGTAATAGGAAAATTTGCATAGGTAGAGATTTTTACATCTTACCTTACGCATCTATCTCTTTTGTATGTTGAATGTAAGACTGAAGATAGCACAGTCCCTACGTGCTATCAAGTTTAAAAAATATGTAACAATCATAATTTGAATTTAAATACACACAATCAAACCCTTGATACTGTATTTTAGGGTTCATTAGTTATCATTAAATAGTAAGACTTTCACATGTAGATAATCTAGATCACTTTGGGAATGAAACATGTTTTTGTGCCACTGCTCAAATGCTACCTCCTGCTGTGGGTTAACATATAGTAGGCATGCCGTATTTCCCCAACTAGATTACTATAGACAGGTGTCTCTAGTAGCAACATCACCACAAACTTAGTGACTTAAACAACACATTTATTATCTCACAGTTTCTGTGGGTCAGGAATTCAGGCAGGACTCCGCTTCAAGATCTCTCATGAGACTAATAATGTATCAGTCAGAGCTGAGGTCTCCTCTGAGAGCTTGAATGGGGAAGGACCCTCTACCAAACTCACAAGTTTTACATGCTTTTTTCCTCCCCCAGCATTCAGCAAATGCAATAGGTATTTGTTAAAAACAAATAGGGATTTTTGACTTCCAATTATAGAAAATATGGATAGATAGCTAAGAATGAGGGAAGCTAATATCCTGGGATTGACTACCTCTTTGAAGAAACAGATGGGAATAGAGATAATACTATTCTAATCTGGCTGGACTGTAACCCAATTACACGGCTCTGGGTGAAAAAGTGTAAATAACAATAATAATGCCTCCTACTCACTGAACACTTAACATGTGCCACGTACTGTGCTGAGCAGAGGAGAAGCAGAGGCCTAGAGTGGTTAAGCATCTTGTCCGAGGGTCATGGAGCTAGTAAATGGCAGAGCTGGAAAATTTTATTCTATTAATCCAAAGTGCATGTTCCCATCTGCCGTGCTTTCCTACCTCTGATAGGTGGCACTTTGGGTAGGGAGTAGAGCAGTTTAGCTCTGTGGGGAGCAAGATACACTGCTGCCTTAATTGCAAGGTTCTTTTGTCCAAGGGAAGGGTTAAGAAGGGATAAAAACTCTCACAGCAAGGTACTGTTAAAATTGCTTTCCTTATATAGGCCAATTTTAACAGCAAACAAGCAATAAATCAATGCCTAAGCCCTAGCACAGTTTAGCAGCTAGGGTCAGGGAGAGGAGGCAATGATCATTCACTGTCGGCGGCAGTATCTGGAAACTGGCAGTGAGGTTGGTCTTCTGGGGTGGGCGGTTAGCAGAGCAAGATGCCATGGAGCAGGGCAGGAAGCCAGCTGTATACGTGCAAGCTACGGTCCTTGCCTCCAGCCAGGGCAGGATTTTCTCCCCAGGTCAGGTTATTGTGCCCTTGTGGTTTGGGGGCCTCAAGGTCCCAAACCATTAACATAATGATCGTACCGCTCTGGGCAAGTTTCTGCCCAGTGTCCTCTGTGACATATTGCAAAGACAAATCAGAAACACATTAATCCATCATAACAAGTCAGCCACCAGTCATCTCAACTCATAAAAATAACAACTGATATCACTGTGTATGACACCCAGACATATGTCCTTAAGTACAGCACTGAGGAAGCGACAATCATTACGTGATTTATCAAGGGAAGAAGTGAGGCCACGGTTTTCTTTAAAAATTTTCACACCCAGCATTTACTGGGTGATAATAATAGTATTTATTATTATTTTTTATTTTATTTTTTAATTACAGTTTATATTCAATATTATTTTATATTAGTGTCAGATGTACAGCACAGTGGTTAGACAATCATACACTTTACAAAGTGACCCCTCTGCAGACCTAGTATTTATTGTATGTCCTTCTATTACTTGTTACCCTTATAAGCTAGAATATTTGATGTTTTCTTGCAACTTTTGAAACAGTGTTGGATGTGTCAGTAATGGGTCAGAAATGTAATGTCTCTCCCCCACTCCAACTCCTCCTTTCCTCCTGAGGGGCACTGCCACCTTAAACTCCCCACTGGGCACATTTACCCCTGGTTCAAGGTTCAGGAGTCACAGAGACCTACTTGTCCGTTTCCTAAGTATCACTATCTATGGACACCTTAAAAATGTCTGGGTTTGTCAATACGATCTGACTGGAACAAAGTAGTGGAGAGTGGACATGCACAAGGGAGGGAAGGCTTGTGCATACCCAGGCAGACCAAAGAGTCTGAAGTGAGTAAGAAGTGAGGTGATGTGTAGGAGAGAATCTGAGAATGGCAGAAACAAACAAACAAAAGGGGACAACTTAAGACGGAAAACATGAAAAAACTACCTTTGCGGTAGTTCTCAAATTTTGCAGCACATTAAATCATCTAAGGAGTTTCAAAAAATTCTAATATGGGCCACAGCTCAGACCATTTAAATCAGAATCTCTGAGACTGGCCCTCAAGCAAAAGTATTCTTTAACACTCTCCAGCTCCCCGACACTGATGGCCCAGCAGAAGAGGCCCCTTCTGACGCCCAAACACTGTACCAGTTATATTTCACGGTATAAATACAATCTGATCCTAAAACTTATATAGAAAAGCAAAGGCACTAAAATAGGCAAAGCAATGTTCTTACTTTTAAAAAGAACAAAGTTGGAGGGCGCCTACTACCTAATTTTTAGATTTAATATAAAGCTATAGTAATTGATATGTGTGGTAATAGGAGTAGGTCAATGAATCCAAATGGAGAGTCTAAATGTGCACACATGTGTCTTTATAAACTACTTGTATCTATATCTATAAAACAGACTTTCAACAGGGCTGCAAAGGCAATACAATAGAGTCTTCTCAACAAATGATGCTGAAAAAAACTGGATATCCACTGAAAAGAGAAGAATCTTAACCCATAATTTTACCATATAAAAAAATTAACTTAAAAACTATACCGAACTAAAATCTAACACTGTAAAAATCCTAGATGAAAAGACAGGAAAATGTACTTGGGTTAGGCAAAGGTTTCTTGTAGGTGGTAAAAAAGCACAAATCACAAAAGTTAATAAAACAAGCTTAATCACAATGGACACTTCCGCTCTTTGAAAGATACTATTAAGAAAATGAAAAGACAAGACAGAGGGGAAAATATATATCTTTCATTTTTATTTTTTGCATTAATTAGTTTTTTTATATTCAACATTATTTTGTACTAGTTTCACATGTACAGCATAGTGGCTAGGCAATCATATACTTTACAAAGTGATCCCCCAATATTTTAAGTACCCACCTGGCATCATATGTAGTTATTACAATATTATTGACTACATTTTCTATGCTGTACTTTATAGCCCCATGACTATTTTGTGACTACCAATCTGTACTGCTTAATTCCTTCACCTTTCTCACCAAGCCCCCCAACCCCCTCCCCTCTGACAACCATCAGTCTATTCTCTGTCTCTATGAGTCTGTTTCTATTTTGTTTGTTCATTTATTCTGTTCCTTATGGTGTTTGTCTTTGTCTAACTTATTTCACTTAGCATAATACCCTCTAGATCCACCCATGCTGTCGCAAAAGGTAAGATTGCCTTTTTATGGTTGAATAATATTCCACTGTGTAAATGTACCACAACTTTTTTATCCACTCGTCTATTGATGGGCGCTTGGGCTGTTTCCAGATCTCAGCTATTGTAAATAATGCTGCAATTAACATAGAATTAGTGTTTGGGGTTTTTTTGGATATATTCCCAGAAGTGGGATCACTGGGTCATAAGGCAGTTCTGTTTTTAATTTTTTGAGGACCCTTTATACTGCTTCCCACTGTGGCTGCACCAGCCTGCATTCCCCCCAGCAGTGCATGTGGGTTCCCTTTTCTCCACACCCTCACCAACATGCTGTTTGTTGAGTTATTGTTTATTATGATAGCCATTCTGAGGAAAATATTTTGAAAAAACAGAAATCGGAGAAAGACTGATATCCAGAATATATAAAAAAATATGAAAACTCAATGAGAAAACAAATACTCAATTTTAAAAAATAGGTAAAAGATTTAAATAGACACTTTATCAAATAAGAGACCTGGATGACAGACAACTAAGTTCATGAAAAGATTATTAAGGGAAAGAAAACAAGAAAAAAATCATTAAATACCTATAAGAATGAATGACATTTTTTAAAATCTGAAAATGCCAAGTATTGATGAGGATGGGGAGCCAATGGAACTCTCATGCACTGCTGGTGGAAAACAGTTTGGCAGTTTCTTATAAAGTTAAACATACACTTATTGTGCAACTCAGATATCCTATTCCTAGGTATTTACCCAAAATAAATTCAGACATATGTCTACAAAAAATCCTGTACATGAAAATTACAGCAACTTTATTCATAATTGCCACAAATAAACAACCCAAATGTGTGTAAAATGGTGAATGGACAAAAAGAAAATTGTGGTACATTCTTAAAATAGAACAACACTCAGTTATAAAACACAATGAAGAACTGACTTAGGCAAAACTGCAAGAATAAAAATCAGATCCGTTATTGCCAGGAGCTGGGGAGGGGACCGGGAATCGACTATAAAGGAATATGAAAAACCTTTGGGGATGATGGCAGTATACTGTATCTTGATTGTGGTGGTAGTTTGCACAAAAACCTGTATCTCTACAAAGGATGAATTTTACTATATTCATCCTTTACTATAGGTAAATATATCTCAATACACCTGACTTTTGAAAAATTGTAAATGAGAGATGGAAACTGAATCACGATATCATTACTTCTAGTCAACATTTTACCAGAGGCGCTGCTTGGTAAAATAAGACAGAAAAAAGAAATTAAAGGCTTCAAGATTGTCAATATTGGCTGATGGTATAATTTTTCACATAGAAAATAAACCAAAAATAATCAAAGAAAATTTATTTTATTTTTTAAAATTTTACATATTGTTTTTGAGAGAGAGAGAGAGAGAGATTGATTTCTTGTTCCACTTATTTATGCTTTCATTAGTTGATTCTTGATGTACACTCACCAGGAATCGAACCCTCTTTTCTTTCCATGGTTATAATGGGAGGCAAAGATTCCATTCACAGCATGGTTCGTAGCAGGATGTATGTCAACACAAGTAGCTAGAGGTGGTGCCTGGAGGAGTCACAGGAAAGGTGATTGTTCTTTCCAAACAGCCTCAATAGGTGAACAAGGTGCCAGAAGGACAGATGGCCTTGCGTTAGGACCAGCATCCATGATGACATGTTAAGTGTAAACCCAAGGGAATACCTAGGCCCAGTGCTGACAGTAACCAAAAGCTACTAACTGTGGATAGTGGCCAGCAGAATTCACTAACCCAGCTCACTTGGAATTTCTGGCACTTATCTCTGTTTCCATCTCCTGATTTTGGCCTGAGTGACTAGGCTGTTGCAAGCCATATGGGCAGTTTTTCCAGGCCGAACCACAAAGATTGCAGGAGTGCTTGCAGAATTCAAGGATCTGCATTGTCCTTGTTCAGGTTTCAGACAGTGTTGAAAAAGGTGCTAAGTAAATCACAGAGCCGTTAGGTTAGTCTCAGGCCAGGGACGGCAGCACAGGGAATGCAGTCAGTAATAATAACTATGTGTGATGCCAGGTGGGGACTTGAATTTTGAACTATCGGGGAGGGGGCGATATTCAATCACACGTAAAGTATATGATTATCTAACCTCTGTTGTACACCTCAACCTTTCAGGAGACCCAGCCACAGCAAAGCCCAATTGGCTTTGATAGATATGTCCTCTTACTGCTAAAATGTTGTTCTTTTATTTATTTTAAATATTCTTGTTCCATAGTTTAGCTGAATTTCTTTAACACTCAGTTTAAAAAAAATCTCACTTATATTCAAACCCTCATAAGGATATTTAAACCTGCTCCACTGATCTAGGAAATGGTGCCTGGTAAGAACTAAAAATAAATCAGAAAGACTTCAGTGAGGTTTCAGTGGCGGAATCCAAGGAGTTCCAGGGAATTCTAAATTTGGCCAAAGGCTTTCCTGATTTTCTATTTCAGGTTTGTTCACTTGAGGATTTTCAAAACCTGAAGGTCATTCCTTCCTTTTTCTGGTGTAGAAAACAGAAGAACCCTGGTTTTACTGTGCAGCAGATTGCATTTTCTATTTTGGTCCTTCTGTGATGTGGTAATGGTTGTGTAATGAGGTGGTTAGGGGCATGGCCACCAGTCAGACAGCCTGGGTTCAAATGCCAGCTCTGTCGCTGCCTGTGACCTTGCACAGTGACTCTCAGCCTCAGCCTCCATGTCTGCAAAATCGGGGTTGATGTGAGGATTAAGTAAGATAAGGTGTGCATTTAACACAGGTACTGAAACACGTTAAATGTTCAGTAAATGGTGACTCTTACCTTACTCTTATTATAGTAAATCTAACCATCTCCTGACTTTCTGTAATGGTCTTGGAAATGAAACATTGGTATTACAGTTTTGGGGGGGCTAGGGGGGATAAATAAACATACATTCTGTGTTATAGACTGCTAGCTATTGACTAATCTTTTTCCTCACATTCCTGGGCATATAACTAAGACTGCACTTCCCGGTGTCCCTTGCAGCTGGATAATGCCATGTGACCAAGTTCTAGCCAATTGAATGTGAACAGAAGTCATATGTCCCATTTCTAGGCCTGGCCCATAGGAATCTCCCACAAACATTCCTTGATGCTGTTTCCCTGGGAATGGAGACGAATATAGTGACCTTAGAAACTACATGATAAAGATGGCAGAGCCCTGTCATCTTGGATGACATCTGGGCGATGGAGACAAGCCAACTTCCAACTAAGAAGTGACAACCACCTTGAACTGAAGTAAATAAACTTCCATGGTGTTTGAACGATTTTGTATTAATTTGTTGCAGCAGCTAGTTCAAAATGCCTAGTGCCATCTCGATCACTTCCTTCCTTAACTAATACTCCTTTCTTGCTTCCCATTTCCTGTTTAAAATCCTTGATTTAAG
This sequence comes from Miniopterus schreibersii, assembly GCF_964146895.1. NCBI lineage: Eukaryota > Metazoa > Chordata > Mammalia > Chiroptera > Miniopteridae > Miniopterus > Miniopterus schreibersii. Next base: position 69,747,192 of record NC_138103.1, on the reverse strand, counting down.
TTAAAGTGTTAAAATAGAATGGTTCTTGAGGGACCAATTAACCAAAATCCAGGAGCTCCTATGGGTTTTATGGAGCACTTCTGCTTTTTATTTTCTAAGACCCAGTAATCTTGAGAATTAAGCCTCCGTAAACAGAATTTTGAGGGTGGGCGTGGGAAGGCTCAGACTGCCTGGATTTTACTATTCTTGACATTAGAGCCTTAACTGCAGCAAGTAGGAGTCACTTAGCCATGTACTTCCATTTGAACGTACTCAAAAGGGCTCATGAAAATGAAGACCATGGTTGAGAATGACTGAAATCATGAATGGAAATTAGACACAACTTGGCACACACGGTTATTTGCAAGAACTTTAAAGGACGTACAGTGGATTGTCACATAAGTCTCCAGTTCCTGCGCACTGCAGAGCACTCAGTCACCCTCAACAAGCGAGGCTGAGGAGAGTCTGCTCCAGGGGCAATGCCACCTGCACCCTCTCCTGTGGGCCGTGATGCTACTGACCCCAGGTTACTGTCCCAGTACCAACCTCCCTGCCTCCCTCCCTCCCTCCCTCCCTTCCTTCCTTCTTTCCATCCTTTCTGCATGTACTTGTTTTAAGCACTGGATCTTACTAATTAATTAGTGTTTAGAGACAGTTCTGCTTTTCTGCAGTATGCCTGGCAAAATGTTGGCTGCTTCCTTTACCTGCTATTAGAGATGACTGACTGACAGCACCTTGATTCGTCCTTAACTACATGTCACCTCAGCAGCCATCCTTCCAGCAACAAAGACGGAAAAAGTTACAGCCCTGGCCTTGCTTCTCACACAGAAGGGCCTGGCAGTGTTACATTTGTGGATTCCTTTTGAATGGCTCATGATCTAAGGAGTCACTATTAAATACAAGACGTGACCATAAATGCAAAGCCTTTTTTATTGGGTCCCCCAAAAGTAGGAAGGCTTTCTGATAAGGGATCTGAGAAAAGCTCTGACAATCTGAAAATAAGTGCCAGGAGAGGTCATTGGAATATGGAGGCGGTGACTCATCAGGTCAAACTAGGTACTGTGGAGCTCACAAAGAGATGTGTAGATGGAGAAATAAAGCCCTAAGTGTCAATGGGACAGCATCATTAGTTTAAAAAAAAATAATTTTAATCAAAGATATAATTTCCCAGGACACCCTATACTGTAGTTACAGAGATTAAAATGTTACTCAAAAGAAAAGAATTTGTACGAAGGACAACTCCAAAATTCCATAGCTTTCATATTCCAAAAGCATTTTCTCCTGAAGAGAATTCCAAGATACATTGCAAAACAGAGACCTTTCTAATTTTTCTATCCTTTTTGGGAAAACACACTTTGAAATGATGACCGTAGCAACAATAAATTTTACCAGGTAAAGAATAATTAATTGAGGTCAAGCCTTAAATTATAACTCCGCTTACGACAGATTCAGTCTTTCTTGTGCTGGAGCTTTTGGCTTTTTTCAGCAGTTTTGATTTGCATTGAATTGGATGTGAAGTTTTCCTTAAGAGCTCTCAGAGGAATGGAAAAGGGGTTAGTATGTGGGCATACATCCTCTTTAGAGAAGGAGAGAAAGGAATGTAGGCTGAACAACTCGTACGCCGCAGGTGCTCTATAGATATATTGTTTACTCATTGTTTTTCAAAAATCAAGTATTAGTATCTTTACCATTTTGCATATGTAGTTAAGCAGCGTGAATGAGGTCGCCGGCTGTGAAGTGGAAGGCACGGTACCCTACGCAGGTCTGCCAGGCTCCCCAACTCTTGTGTTTCCACTGTCCAGTGCCCGATATTTATCACAGAGTGTGCATGTTGAGCTCTTGTCCTACTTAATGGGGGTGACTTAAGAAGACAAGGCAAGAAAGACTATTCTAATATCAGCATGAAATTCTAATTCTACAGCTGAGCCCTAAAACTTTCTCCCTTCATATTTTAGCTAGGATCTTGTTTCTTCCAATGTTCAACTCCCTTCTGATCCAGGCTGAAAGGACATCTGAAATTAGAAGGCTTCAGCTCACTGTGATGTAGTAGTACAGAGAAATGAGTGGGCTGTGATTTTCCAGTTCATCTCTGTCATCAAAGCTCACTCTGTTCTCCTTTCTCTGGCCTCTAGTGAAGCGACTGTCAACCTTCGCTGTACGTGAGAAATATCTGATGAAACTGTCCAGAGATGAATGCCTTGGCTCCCACCTCAGAGATTCAGCAGGTCCGGAGTGAGGCCACACACCTGCATTTTCCACAAACATCCAGGTGATCAGGAAAATCTGAGTTTGTAAGTACCCTGATTTTCCTTTTTGTTTTTGTTTATTTGCTTGTTTTTGTTTTTAAGTCTCTCAGCCACTTGGGGTTGGGATTTCCTTTGTCAGCCATGCGGTTCGGTCCTCTGCACCCCTAGGGCAGCACTGCTGGTGTACGGTCAGGACTAAAGCCAGAAAAACAGAGGTAACAGCTCAGCACCAGAGGCTCTGACAGGTAGGATGCCTCAGTTAGGAGGCGTGGAAGAGGCTGCTAACTTATTAGTGGTATGAAATACTAGTGGTATAATGTTATTCTGTTGAAAAATAAATGGGCATATATAAGTCAAAGACACACACTAAGGGATGGCCCAAACCTGAAGGAATCATGCCAGAAAGGTGAGGTCACAGAACAAGCTGAGGCTCGAGGAAAAAGCTAAGGGCAGAAACAAGGGCTTTCAAGAAGCCACACAGGGATCAAAAACAATGAAGAAATGACTGCCAGGAGCAGGTAACTAACACTGACAAATGACAGGGTGAGCAACACTGCTCGTTTCTTGTTTTCCTTCCCTACTCCATCAGGGGGAAGTTTCTCCAAGCTGAAAATTTGCAGTATAAACATGGCTTAGGGAAAATATCATCCAAAGAGAGAAGGTATAGGAAAGAAGACTGAACTGGCACAAAGTGAGTGCAACTTTTAAGGCCAGATGAGTTACATCACAGAGCACCAGAAATTGTCATTGATGTCGTTTGTTGGTTACTCTGTGGAGAAAGAGGTGCCAAATAACTGAAAGCAAGCAAATCTCCTGTCTCTAGGTTTTTAAAAGTTTCTAGAAACCGCAGATGTTAATCCCCTGCACAACCCTAAAAGAGATGCACAAACAGACAAGTTGGCAGAACTTAGAAAAGAGTGTTGATCACCACAGGCCAGCACCGGCCCTCCAGAAACACATCGTGTCAAAGTCTCTGCTTTGTCTTTTGTGTTTGTAATGCTGCTCTGTAGATACATTGGGGAAAACTACAGATAAAGAGGTCTGCGAGACCAGATTCTACATCCTGAGCATCTGCCCAATAAGCCATTTTCAGAAAAAGGACCCCACCCTTTGAAAGAGGACTGTTTAGAAACCTGATCGTTCAGATCAGCCTCTGGACTCAGCTGAGTGGCTTCTCTTTTCCCCCATGCCTCTTTCACACAATCCAGGCTCACATCATGGCTGTGTATTCCATAGGATAAGTTGCCGTGGCGACAGGCTCCATCTGGCTTCAGATCCAGGGACCTAGATGTGTCCCATCTCCTTGGTTTGTGCTGTATGTCCAGCTCTGTGTCTCTCTAACTGCAGTTCCCTGTTCTGACTCCAGCTTCTCAAACAGAACAGCCACTCCCTCCCTACCCAGTGCACATTCTGGTGGCTCAGCAGCCTTTCTCAGCTCAGTTCTCACCATAGTAACTCTCTGGACCCCCACTCCATGCTCCAACACACCAGCTCTCAGCACAGTTCCTCAGGTTATTGTGCATCAGACATTTAAACCATGGTACTATGGTTAGAGGAATTCAGAGCTGCTCAGGCAGCTATGCCCAAGATTACTCTTTTATGTATGGGCAGATCTCTCCAGTAGACAATTCAAAAACCACTGTCATCTTTGTCAATATATTTATTGTCAACCTGGATGAAGACACAGAAGAATGGATTTTCAAATATGCTGACTATGTAGACCTTCGATGAGAACAAGTATGTTGGAAGGTAAAACTGAGATTCAAAAACAGAGAGAGGTAATAAGGTAACACTGAGTAGAGACAAATGTTAAGTCTTCAGGTTAAAAAAAAATCAATTGCACATACCTGGCACTGGTGACCACTGGCCATATTAACAGGAGTTAATGTGAAAGTCCCCTTAAAGTTTTTGTTAACTGCAAGCTCACTGTGTGTCATTGATGTGACATGGATACCAGGAGGCTAATGTTATCATCAGTTGTGTTAATAAAAATATAGACTCAGTATTAAAAGCAGTAATAATCCCACTGGTTAAGGACATGGGGAGAAATCCCAATGTCCCAAAGATGACACAAACCCAAAATAGTTGTGTAAGGACAGTTATGTCATAGAATGAGCTGAGGCTTGCAAAAATATATCATGTCTAAGGTATTTATTATGCAGGCTGCAGGTATCAATTGCAATAGAGGAATGGTAAGAAATGAATAATGTGTGGATTTAACCCTGAATGTATATCTTTTGATGGGGACATTGGCAAGGAAATGCATCCAGGCTAGTGCTGTGTTTGTAAGTCATATTGCAGGATGGATATTCTAAGGAACTGCGGTGTTTAACTGCTCGCAAGAAGAATGGGGAGACGTGATAATGCACCAGATGCTTTGATGGGCTCTCATGCAGAAGAATTAGTCTCGTTCTCACAAGGGTAGAGTGGGGCCCAAGGGAAAGCTCCCACAGATTCAGGCTCTAAACACAAACACGACTGACCTATGGTCACGTCCCAGCACGACTCCAGGAGCAGAGGGTAGAGGCCTCCTGCTCCCACTAGTGCTCTGTGCTTTGGAGGGAAGCGGTCCAGAGATATCCTGTGAATTGCTCCAGGTACGTTCCCGTGGTGTTTAGTGTTCACAGCAGGAGTGCTTCTGTGACCAGAACTCCATAGGGTGGGGAGAGGGGTGTGTATAAAGGAGTCAGGTCCTGCCCAGCCAGCGTGGCTCAGCGCTTGAGCGTTGACCTAGGATCCAGGAGACTGAAGTTCGATTCCCGGTTGCAGGCTCGATCCCCAGTGGGGAGCGTGCAGGAGGCAGCCGATCAATGCCTCTCTCATCATTGATGTTTCTCTCTCTCGCCCTCCCCTCCCCCTTCCTCTCTCCGAAATCAATAAAGGCATATTTAAAAAACAAAAAAACAAAAACAAAAAAAGGAGTCAGGTCCCTACACAGGCTCAAGTACCTACCTAGCACCATCCATTTTTATCTTGGACCCTTGGTGTGGGGCTGCCTGGTGTTGGGGACCTGGTAGTTGGTTCTCCACAGAGGAGGCCTGCTGGGAAGCAGTGTGCTCAAGAATGCAAACAGTTTCCTGGCAACAGCATTGCCCCTGCTCTGCCAATGTCTGATGAAAAAGGGATGCAGGGGTGAGGGTGGAGGTGGGGGAATAAGAGAGAGACACAGAGGGAGGGATAGCAGGAGGGAAGGAGAGAGGGAGGGAGGAAGGAGGGGGAAAGGGCTGGCCGCTGTGCTTTGGTCTGGCATTCGGCACCTGCTAGCATCCAAGCACCACCAATTTCTGAGTCGATGCGAGTCTAAGGCAAAGGAATAGCTCAGTAAAAGAAAAAAAAGCTAGTTTTTATACCATCGGATCCCGCCTTGACCCTCCAAGCTGGAGATGTCACCAGTAAGAGGACAGGGGTCTCTGAGGAAAGAAATGCTGGGCCACTATGGTGTTATCCTAAGGCAGATGTTCTCAATGCAGGGAAGGAGAAGGGGTGGAGGGAGATTGCTCCCCAGGGAACATTTGGCAATGTCTGGAGGCATTTTCAGTTGTCACAACTCGAGGAAAGGATGCGACTGTCATCTAATGAGAAGAGGCAGGGATTCTGTTATAATACACAGGACAGCCCATAACAAAGAACTGTCCAGCCCCAAAATCAACAGTACTGAAGTAGAGAAACCAGGCCTTAAACAATTTAACACCGGAGGCCTGATGCCCAGTGCCCTGAGCCACCTGGTGGAGTCGTTAGAGTTCAAAGGCCCTTAGGAATTATAGCCTTTGCCACTTATAGGTGAGGAGTTTGAGGCTCAGAGAGTGAAGGGGCTTGTCCAGGGACTCAGGCCTTGGATTGAGGTGACTAAGAACCTTGGAGTAAGACAAACTAGTTTTAAATTCCAGTTCAGTTATTTAACATCTGTGCAACTTGGACAAGTTGCTTCATCTCTTGGTACCTTTAATCTCTCACTTGTTAAATGGTCATTATATTATAACTCCTTTATAGCATAATTTTAAGGAATATGTGAGATAATGCATGTTAAAATTTCATAACATAGGACATGGCATAAAGTAAGTGGTACTTCTAATTATGAGCAGCAAAAAATCTTGGCTCCTATCCCTAAGTTCTGTTCTCTTTCCATTGTATCACATTAATAATGCATCTTTAACCACATCTATACATCAGTTCTGGGAGGCATATAGGGTGTGGTGGTGAGCTGTGGCACTTGGCCCAAATGGATCTGGATTCAAGTCCAGCTCTGCCACTTTCAAGCTGATAAATTACTTAATCTCTCTCTAAGCCTCAGTTTTCTCATCTGTAAAATGGAATAATGATAATACCTGCTTTATCAGTTTATTGTGATATTTAAAATGAGAGCTCATTCAACACTTTAGCCCAGAGTCTAGGATATAATAAGGATTCAATATGTTTTCATTACAGCTAAAGTTTGTAGCATGTTGTATTTTTCTCAAATGGCAGCCACAGTGTCTCTCATCCTTTTACAATGCAACTGTAACTTCCCTCCCACCAAGAGGTGGGGGCTGTCTTTTTTATGAATGTGGGTGGGCCTATAGCTATGGGGGAGTGATACTTTGTGGCTTCTGAGGATAGCTCATAAAAAAGTGATACAACTTCTGCTTTTTCCCCTGGGATGCTCACACTCGAAACCCAACCTCCATGCTGTGAGGAAGCCCAAGTTGCCCCCACGGAGAGGCTTGTTTGAGGAGAGGAGGGACTGACAGCACTAATTTGCCAGTCATCATAGGAGTGGAACCTCCAGTTTTAGTCAAGCTGCCCCAGTTGATGCGGAGTGGAGAGGAATGAGCAGGCTCCACTGAACGCTGTCCAAATTGCAGGTTCATGAGTAAAATAAATGATCATTGTCATTTTAAAGAACTGAGTTTTGTTATGCAGCAATGATAATTGGAACAATATTATTTTTATTAATCTTCAAAAAAGGAATTTTCCTCTTGCCCATATCTCCTCCTAAGCTCCATCATCAACACCAAGAAGAAAATCAGACATGGTAGGAAAGGCTGCTACTTGTCACCAAATCTCCTGTCATCCCTCTGGAGGAGACATTCAAATGCCACCATCAGTTGAGAATGTGAATGTGAGAGATGGAGACTGAGGAACCTGAGGGTTTATCTGAGAACACAATTTGACCAATCTCTTTTGGGAACAGATTGTTTCCAGGGCCTGAGAGGCTTTTTGAAGCTTATGGGTAAGATTCCCCAAGAGCACATACTTCAGTATTATTTTTTCCTTTCCTCTTTACTTGGTTTCTGCCATGGGTGTGAGTGACAGGAATAACCTTTTTTGTGCACTTGAGCTTATTCAATCCCCCATGTCTCATTTGTGGTTTCAAAGGATGTGAGGTGAGGATAGAGGGCAGAGTGTGGTGATAGACTGAGGAAGATTTTGCCCTTCTTGTGAAAGCAAACTAGTTCACTATAACAACTATAGTGAGTACATGTGTGTTGGTGTGTGTGATAGAAGGGAGAGGAGAGTGTTATCGAGATTAGAAGTTAAAGAACTTACCTGCTCTTCTTCTGCACACAGTTGTTTGGGATCCCCTTTCTTTTACCCAGTGGAAACTTACTCAATATGACCACTGAGAGCCTTAGGACTACTAGACCCAACAAGATTTCCTCTGAGGGATGGGGCCAAGAGAGAGCTCTATACTTCATTCACCAAGACAGACTAGCCCCTTTTGTGTCTTACCAGAAGCATGGAATAATAACGAACTATCTGTTCCCTTTCCCAGGGAGCTCCACTGATGGACTAGGGAAAATTACCCCAGCTCCCTTGGGGCTGGTTCCAAACCTGGGGCCCAGGGTTAGGGGAATGGCAAACAGTTACTTGCTGGTTTCTGGAAATTTGACAATATGTTAGAAACACAACTCCTCCTGCACCAAGTGGCAGGGAGACATTCACAGCTCTGAAAGCCTCTCCGCCTCCTCTGCCTGCATGTCTCTCTGTCCTTGGAAGACCAGCGGGAGAGCCCTGGGTTCTACTCTAGGATGTGCTCAAAAGAAATGAGTGGGAAGTGGACTTGATACCCCCTTAGCGTTCCCCAGTGACCCTGACATTGGAGCCCCACTTTTGGAAATGGCCTGGGAGAAAATGATAGAGTATAGCTGAAAGATGCTTTTAACCTTCAACAGAAGGCAGCTGAGGCTTCTTGGTGCCTTCCTAGGCCTGGTAGGTAAGGCTCAGCCTAAAGCCTGTACCTCTGCAGAGTGGTGTTTGAGTAATTTGTCATCAAGATGTGTTTAATGTGGGAGCTGTTTTCCTGGGCCCCCCATTGTCGCTCTTCCTGTGCAAAAAAAAATGGCATGTTTCCTAATGACATTAATTTAATAGAGAGTGATTTCTAGCTTGGTGCTAGCTGTCACACGCATAAGTTATAAAAGTTAAGCATTTGGCCTATATGAGATATCGGTGAGACTGTTTACTGAAAGAGGTGCTGCTAAATGGTTTGTGAGCTGAATGGGGCAGAGTGGAAGGAAGCAGCGGCTTCTCTATTATGTCGTTGGGGAGAAGGTTGGGGCCAAGGGAGGCCCTTGGTAGAGACTGAGCCATGAATCATGCCAACACAAGTGGGCTTGCTGGCAGAGAAGGCACTCTGAGTGTTCAGTGGTATTAGATGGCTTTCCTGGGGGTGGGGATAGTGTCTGCCCCTCTTTGCTGGGTCACAATGATCTCATTTTTTATTTTTTGGCTTTTTATAGTCAGCAGTGAAAATAGCCTTTCACCTCCAACAAGTCATAGTACAGAGAGCAATGAGATTCATTTGCTCTGTTTAGACTTCCCGGTGAGTCCCAAGGGCAAGTTTGTGAGGCCCCACCAGCAGCAACTCTTGTGATTCCTGGACAGAACTGGTGGCACAGGAAACACCTTTGAGGACGGTGAAAGGGAAACAAGACAAGGAAAACCCTCTTCATCCCACCAGCAAGCTGCCAATCACTGCTCCCTGGTCAGACTGAACTTGAGCTGTAACATGGTTGGCTGATGCTCAGCTCAACCCCCGTCTTGGCTGGGGCCTCCTTCCTTGGCGGCCAGGAGACTGGGTTTTCCCAGGGAGTGAGGCTGGACTCCAGAATGACTGAAGGCTCTTATCTGGCTCCCACAGGGGTCTTGTAGCAGTGCCAAGCTGCCTTCAGGACGTGACTGGGGACGGCAGAGACTCAGGGGGCAGCAAGCTGGAAGGGAAGGAGCTGGTGTCATCAGAATAGAGGAGCCTAGGAGGAAACCCTCCAGGCTGGGAGCCCCAGCTAGGTTGCCTAGCAACAGTGCCCTGCTGCTCCCTCCACGGGCCTTTCAGGCTGCTGGGCCTCTTGTCAGCTCCTACCTACTCGTTTTCCTCTTTAAAACTGTTCTTCATATCTTTTTTAACCTGATTCCACCTGGTTAGGAATGCTCCTGGGGCTGTGGAGTATGGGTCAAGGCAGCCAGGGTACATTTTGCTCTGGACCACGGAATGTCTCAGAGAGTTCTGCTCTGGGGTCAGATTCCAAAACCAATACTCATTAGATACGTCATCCTGGGCAAGTGTCCTAACCTCTCTGTGCTTTCGTTTCTCCATCTATAAAACAGGAAGAATAATAGTGCCTACATCAGTTGAGGCAATGTGAGGATTTAGAGCAGATGGATTGATGGATGGATAGATAGATGATTGATGATAGATAGATAGATAGATAGATAGATGATAGATAGATAGATAGATAGATAGATAGATAGATAGATAGATAGATAGATAGAAGATAGATAGATAGATAGATGATAGATAGATAGATGATAGATAGATGATGATAGATGATAGATATAGATAGATGATAGATATAGATAGATAGATGATAGATAGATAGATGATAGATAGATAGATAGATAGATAGATAGATAGATAGATAGATGATAGATAGATGATTGATAGGTAGACAGAGCTAGAATATTGCCTGACACAACAGAAGTCAATTTAAGTGTCAGTTATTAACAGTCCTGGGAGACAGCTGGACACAAAGGCTTGCTCCCAGGTAGGGCAGAGGAGCTGGGTAAGGCGCCTCCGAGCTGCAGTTTCACAGTCATGTGTGGTGTTGGGAGATGTGATTCCAGGCCTGGTTCTAACAGTGCCTTGCTGTGGGGTTCTTGAGCAAATAGTAACTTTCTTTCTCTGCCCTTAGTCTCCCCATCTGCAAATCAGAGGATGGGACCGAAAGGGCCTGAATTTCCTCATGCCTTTCCTTGCTTTATGACATTGGGATATAGTTTGAGCTTTGAGCCACCTCTATCCTCACAGCTTGGGAGGAATTAGAGAATGCGGCGGTGGAAGGGCCTGTGGTTGATCCCCAGACAGAAGCTTTGGGAGACATGGGCTACAATCACTCGTCATTGCCTCTAGGGGGAGCGTCTGGGCCAGACCTGGAAGAGGTCAGGGCCCTGCTCACGGCTCCTCTATAGCTCCTCATATTTATTTCCGGTAATTGCTCTAAGGATTATAATACCTAAATTTTCACTTTGACAACTTCAAGTAGAATGTAGAAACCTTACAATCATATATGTCCATTTCTCCTTTTACTTTATGTTATATATGTGCCATATGTATTACATCTATATGCATTAGAGTCCCCTGCCCTCCAACAGTGCTATGATTTTGACTTACAATAGTCATACATATTTTTAAACTGAAGAGGAAAAAAGTAGTTTTATTATATTTACTCAGGCGTTTACCATTTCTGTTGCTCTTCCTTCATTTCTGAAGTTTGAATTTCCCCTCTGGGATCATGTCCCTTGTATCTGAAGAACTTCCTTTAACATTTATTTTAGAGCAAGTCTGTTGGCAATCAAATCTCTTGGTTTTCCTTCATCTGAGAATGTCTGTATTTCACCTTCGTTCCTGAGGGATATTTTCGTGGGATATAGAATTCTGGGCTGGCAGTTCTTTTCCTTCTGGCCTCCATGGTTGCTGTGAGAAACAGTCAATGAAATTGTTATTCTCTTACTTGAAACGTGTAATTTTCTTTATTGCCTTTTGTTTTCGGTTTGATTATGATGGGTTTGATTTGGATTTATCCTGTTTGGTGTTCACTGAGCTTCTTGAATCCATAAATTTGTCTTTCACTGAATTTGGAAAATTTTCTGTAAATATTCCTTCAAAAAATAATTTTTTCTATACCAATATCTTTCTCCTCTCCCCAGTGATTCAAATCGCATGCACATTAGACCTTTTTATGTTGTCCCACAGGTCCTGAGGCTCTGTTCTTTTTTTTCAACCTATTTTCTGTCTGTTCTTTAGATTGGATAATTTCTGTTTATCTATCCTCAAGTTAATAGACTTTATTTCTCATCTCTGCTTTTTTGAAGATGGGCTCCAACTACTTCAGTCCCTCTGGTGAATTTTTTATTTTGGATAATGTCTCTCTCATTCTATAATTATACTCGATTCTCTTGTTATGGTTTCTGTTTCTCTGAAGAGAACTTTTCATTCATTTTAAGAGTGTTCACTTTTAGTTAATTGAAAATGATTTTAATTGATACTTTAAGGTCTTTGTCTGATCATTCCAACATCTGGGTCATCATGGGATTGGCATCTTCTGATCATCCCTTCCCTTTGAGAATCGGTGAGGTTTTCCTGGTTCTTGGTATGTTGGGGAACTTTGGATGATATCCAGGCCAGTTTGTATATTAAGCTGTGAGACTCTGGGCCCTGTTAAAATCCTCGGGAGAATGGAGGGGCTTTTGGTTAGCAGGCAATGATGCCAATTGGATTTAGACTGCAAGTGCTCTCTCACCCACTGAGAGTGGTGTTTTCGGTGCCCATACAGTTTTCAAAGCCTTTGCTATGCTTTTGGGGCCTGTCCCTTGCATATGTCACTCAGTGGGTAGCCTGGGACTTAAGCAGTAGTTTATATGATCTAGTTCTCAGAGTTTTTGCTTCTTGGGGTGTGCTCTACACATGCACACTTGGCCATGAACTCAGGGTTTGTGTAAGCTCACGCGTAGCAATGTGTACCCTTGTTCATCTCCCCTTGTGTGCTAACATCTTACATAACCATGGTACATCAATTAAAAATAAGAAATTGCTATTGATATAATACTATTGACTAAACTAGAGACTTTATTCAAATTTCCCCAGGTTTTTTTTTCTATTAATGTCTTTTATTTCTGTTTCAGGATCTAATCCGGGGAACCACATTACATTTACATATTATGCCTTTTTAGCCTCCCTCCAACCGTGACAATTCTTCAGTCTTTCTTTGACCTTCATGACCTCAACTCTTTTAAAGCGTAGTGGTCAGATATTTTATAGAATGTCCCTCAATTTATCTGGTGTGTTCTCATTAATAGGCTGAGAATATGGATTTTGGGGAAAATGTTGCAGAGGAGAGGTAATCTTCTCATCCCGTGATATTAGTGGGCACATGATATTACCGTGATTTATCATTGTGGTATTAACATTGACCACTTTGTTAAAGTGACATTCGCCTGGTTTCTCCACTGTAATGTTACTCTTTCCACAAATAATTTGTTAGAAGTGAGTCTCTACTTCCAAGTCACACCCAAGGGGAGGGGAATTAAGCATCCTTGCCTGGAGGTCAGGGTATCAAAGAATTTGTGATCGTATGTTAAAGCTACCACAATAACTAGTAAATTTTGGAAGCAGTACTTTGAGGCTATGCTTCTCCTTAAAATTTCACCAACTAATTTTAGCATATATCAGTGGGTCCTCCCTGCAGCATTATTACTGTGGTGTTCTAATGGTGGCTTCTCTATTTTGCTCATTCCTTTGACATTTATTCATTGGAATTCTTCTGTAAGAAAGATTTGTTCCTAAGTCAGACAAAGAAAGACAAATACCATATAATTTCACTTATATATGGAATCTGAAGAACAAAATACATGAACAAATGAAACAAAAACAGACTCATGGTTACAGAGAACGTGGTTGCCAGATTGAAGGGGGTTTGGGCTGGGTGAAGAAGATGAAGGGATTAAGAAGTTACAAAATAGTCCTGATGATATAAAGTACAGCATAGGGAATATAGTCAATAATATTGTAATAACTATGTATGGTGCCAGGTGGGTATTAGAATTATCAAGGGGATCACTTCGTAAAATTACATAATTATCTAACCACTACGCTGTACAACTGAAACTAATATAAAATAATATTGAACATCAACTATAATTGAAAAATAAAATTAAAAAAGAAAGATTTGCCCATACTTTCACATTTATTTATTTATCCACTCATTCATTTATATCAGAATGGACTCATGGATATTTATTTTTTTCTTAAGTTATAACCCAGTATTATCATTATTTGTTTTGTTGCTCAAGTTGTCCTAGCTTTGGCTATTGAGAGCTTTCTCAGGTCAGCTCCTAAGTCCTTCTGTCATGTTCCCATACGTCCCCCCACCCCCTAGAATCAGCCATTTTTCCAAACAGCCTTGGGTCCTTTTATTGGAAAAAGGTATTTAGAAACCAAGCTCTGGGCTCTGGGCATGCCTGTGGCTTTTAAGATGTCTCTGTTTCTAGGTTCTCTCAGAGGACAGGGCTACTGACCCATATATGTTCACAGCATTTCATTCAGATCTCTCCTATAAGTCATCTCCTGCTTGGTGCTGACACATGTTATTTTATGGTTGTCGGTGTTCACAGCTTATATTCTCTACCATCCCATAAGCTCAGAGAGCGGAGCTCATGCCTGAAGCGTTTTTACACCTTTTCCCGGTGCTCAGCACGTCACAGGAACCCAGTGCATGCTCACTGGGTGCATAAATGAGTTGTGGGGAATCACAGGCTTCGTGGCTATTTTTTAAATTTAATAGTAAGAGCCCCAGATGTTGATTTGAAGGATAATATTTTAAGTTATTTAAAACAAAGTTTTGCCATTTGAGAGAGATCTTGTAGATCAACTCGGCCCTTTACAATGCTGGAAGCTGGGACAGCTCCTACATTGTCATTGAAACAGCTGCCGTGTGGGGAGCTCCAATTGGCTGCCTGGCAGGGACAAGCTGTGCTTCTGTATGAGCTCCCCATATTTAGCTCTCCCGCAGATGCCCAACGCCAGTGCTTCATCTGCCTGCCCCTAGCAGGCCTGGTCCCACTGCCTCGGGTCCAGTTAACCAGTCATTCCCAAATGTATGAGATCAAATATTTTGTGCTTTCATCAGTCCAGTCCTTCTATGGTCCCCAAACCCACGGTTGGTGATTATAGTGTCACAACTAAGGAAGCCTGTCTACCTGTCAGCTTATTTTTGCAGACCTAACTGTTTTTAACTTCTGGTTTTCTCTAAGGCCATCTTGTGGGAATATAGACTATCTCTGTTTCTGGTTGTGATGTCCTTGATTCCTCTCCTGGCCACCAGCACACCCTCCTGCCCTCTCCTGACCCTGGAGCACAGGCCATCAATAAGCACATGCTCAGCCAGCACCCTGGGATGGCTGCAGATGGAGCTCGGCTTGCTGGGGAAGGGTGCAGCTGGGGTTTCCAGGGCCCAGCTGACAGCTGGGAAAAGGGCACCTACCCCACCCCAGACAGTGGCTTTCCCCTTGTGCTGGACTATCTCCTGCCTGCTAAGAGGCAAAGCAGCATGCAGTTCCCAAGCCCCTGGGTTGGGTGCCAGAGGCTGCAGCCCAGAGCCAGCTATTGTTTCATCTGCCTAAACCTGGCTCAGCAGCTGACAGGGAGCCAGGCAGGCGGAGCAGCTCCTTGCGGGTGTGCAGTTCAGATTCACACGGGTTGCTGTGAACTGCTATCTGGTATTTGCTCTGGCTGTTTGCTTTGGGACATCTGTGAGAAGCCATGTGTCGGGGAGGGTGAATTTTCTGGGGAGGCAGAGAGGGAATTTAGAGTATGAATGAGCCTGGGGAGACAGAGGTCAGACTTGACTAGGAGGTGGGAGGAGGCCTGAGCATCTTCCCAGGACCTCAGGGCCAGCAAGAGCTCAGAGTCCTGCCTGGAGAATCAGCGATGACATGGCATCTTTGTTGCTTGTGTTCTCCTCTCTCTCTCTCAACCTCTCTCTCCCTCCCTATCTCTCTCTCTCCCTCTCCCTCTCCCTCATATTTCTCTCCCCCTCAGAGGACTACAATCCAGAGGGACAGAGAGCAGCACCTTATTCATACCCTGAATGTCACAAATGGAAACAAAAAGGATTCCTTTGACTATCTCCTGGGTCTCTAAGGTGCACAGCTGAAGTGTCCCTGGACCCTGTGGAACAGCTGGCCCTCCTATCCATCCCCACCCTAGGGGATGTTTCCTGGGCAGTCTCTTAGGACCTCTGCAAAGGACCAGCTTGCATTTCCTTCTTGCACACCCTGGGCCTCCTCGTCCCTTGGGCCCTGCCCATCTGTTACATCCCAGCTGACACTAGGCCAGAGGGCAAAGAGAGCCTGCCCCGGGGGCTGGGGAAATGCCGTGTGTTGGAGCACTTAACTCACTTCAGTGGCTCCAGCCTGGCTTCCTTCTCCCCTCAGTTAGGAGGCCATTCCAGTATTAATTTCCTTTGCATAATTTTCTCCCTGGGCCTGGCTCACAGGCTGTTGTCCTGAGGACACAGACAGGCAACATCAGACCTCCGCCTGGGCTTAGCCAACACCTCCATGCTGGTGATGATTTTCCAAGGCAAATTAACTTTAGAAGGTTCCAAGGTACAGGGCCCCCAGGAGCCACTGGGAAAATGCCTGATGGCCCTGGTGGCAACCAGGGTGACACTGGATCAGGGAAAAGAGAAGACAGCAATTATCTTACAGAGCATCGTTGAGTAAACCTTCCAGGAGAGGAAAATGTGTTCTAGCAAATGACAAACTTTAAAAATATTACCAGTTAGGTGGAGAGGCACACACATATCTTTATTTTTTTTTTTAATAGCAGTTATTGAATCTAATTTAATTCTTTTTTGGGAGGCTAATTATCATGGACTGCTAATACCCAGTGCGGTTGGTGTCTTTGAGGTGTTCAGTGCTGCTCACTCCTACCTAGATGGTCCTAGACTACTGAGCAGCTAGAGTTCTTGTGTCTTTTTTTTTAACCATTTTTTTTTCCAGTTACAGTTGACATACAATATAATATTGGTTTCAGGTGTACACTCCAGTGATTAGACATTACATAACTTACTAACTGATCATCCCAATAAATCTCGAACCCATCTGACACCACACATAGTTATGAGAATATTGTTGACTATGCTCCCTGTGCAGTGCTTTATACCCTGTGACTACACTTATAACTACTAATTTGTTCTTCTAAATCTCTTCACCTTTTCCACCCATCCCCCCCCACCCCTCCCATCTGGGAAATGCCAAAATGTCTCTGCATCTATGTATATGTTTCTGTTCTGCTTGTTTGTTTACTTTGCTTTTTAGATTAATTGTTGATAGATATGTATTTATTGCCTTTTTATTGTTCACATTTTTATCTTTTCTTCTTCTTCTTAAAGAAGACCCTTCAACATTTCATGTAGTGCTGGTCTGGTGGTGATGAACTCCTTTAGCTTTTGCTTGTCTGGGAAGCTCTTTATCTGTCATTTGATTCTAAATGATAGCTTTGCTGGCTAGAGTAATCTTGGTTGTAGGTTCTTGCTTCTCATCACTTTGAATATTTCTTGCCACTCCCTTCTGGCCTGCAAGGTTTCTGTTGAGAAATCAGCTGACAGTCTTATGGGAGCTCCCTTGTAGGTAACTACCTGCATTTCTCTTGCTGGTAAGGATGTGGTGAAATAGGAACCCTCCTACACTGCTGTGAATATGTAAAATGCTACAGCCACTTTGGAAAACAGCTGGACAGTTTCTTTAAAATTTAAACATAAGTTTACCATACAGTCCAACAATTCTACTCTAGGTTTCTACCCAAGAGAAATAAAAACATATGTCTACACAAGGACTTACACAGAAATGTTCAAAGCAGCACTATTCATAACAGCCAAAAAGTGGAAATAATCCAAATGTCCATCAATTGGTGAATAGATAAATAAAATGTATACACACAATGGAATATTATTTAGCTATAAAAAAGAAAGAAGTACTGATACATGCTACAACATGGATACCTCACAATGATCATGCTAAGTGAAAGCAGCCAGACACAAAAGACTATACACAATATGATTCCATTTATAATAAGTGTTCAGAAAATGCAAATATGGGCATAGAAAGTTGGCTGGGGATGGAAACAGGGATTAACCGCAATTGGGCCTGAGGGATTTTGTTGAGATTACGAAAATGTTCTAAAAATAGATTACAGTGATGGCTACACATCTCTGTAAGCTTATTAAAAATCATTGAATTATATGCTTAAAATGTGTGAATTTTATAATATATAAATTATATGTAAATAAAATTAATTTTTATACAGAGTAGCTAGGTGCTGAGTGAGGGGCCCAGGTCCTCTACCTCAAGTGAAGCACTTGAACTTAGTCATGTAGTAAACGGCAAGCTCTTCTTCCAGAAGAAGTGTCTGGGAGGGCAGACACTGCTCTGTTCATCTGGTTATCCTGCTCTCTGGGCCACAGTAGGACTAATGAGTCTCAAGGGAAGAGAGGCATGGATGAGCTCTGGGGCCAGCTTCGTTGCTGGAGGTGCCGTGCTCTTTCTTTTTTGGCTCTGGAGCGTTGGTTGAGTTCCCTGTGTCTCATCTATTTCAGCTCCCTGACTGCCCGCCTCTGGACTACTGGTGATTGTCCCACAAAGCCAGTGCCTTTATCTGAAGTCCCTTTATCAGGCTGCTGCTCCATGGGTGCTGGTCAGGAGGGCAGAATTCTTGTCCTGCTGCTGTTTCCCTCAGAAGGCCCAGCAAGACCACCTCATGCCCTCTGCAGTTCCATTCTTTGCTCTTAACCCTGAAGGTGTCAGGTCACTGGAGAGGCAGAACCTGGTGGATGGGGTTGAGAAGGTGCTTCCCACAGAGGCTAATGGCAGAGACAGGGGCACAGGCCAGGTGTAAATGAGAGAGCCGGGTGGGGGTGCAAAGCAGGGGGCCTTTGAGGCTAAAGGCTGGATCCTTCAGGCTTTGCAAATCAGACCATTTTATTTCTTGTACTCTCCAATTTATTTATTTTTTTTCTTTCATTACTCATTTCCTCCATTTGGTAAAGATAATAAAATTCCAAAATGTGGCAAATGTTCTCATATCGGCAGAAGTGGGACATCACTCTTTTTACAAATGGGGAATAGAAAGGACAAAACAGATTGTATTCAGATGGATGTAGGTTTTGAAACCTTTGCCCTTTTAATCTTTCACAGCATAGAGACCATCTAGTCTAACCTGTGTTTTACAGGTAAGGAGACTGAGACCCAGAGAGGGTTAAAAACAAACAAAGCCACCTCGCCCAGATCAACATTGGAAGTGGCACTGGCAAGATTCCAGCTCAGCCAGCTCCAATCACCAGAGCC
This sequence comes from Miniopterus schreibersii, assembly GCF_964146895.1. Taxonomy (NCBI): domain Eukaryota; kingdom Metazoa; phylum Chordata; class Mammalia; order Chiroptera; family Miniopteridae; genus Miniopterus; species Miniopterus schreibersii. The sequence goes on along the minus strand of NC_138103.1, from coordinate 69,728,587 downwards.
AACACCACATGGGAAGTGCGGGCAGGAAGGCAAAGTGGAATAACTTGACTTCTACATCTGGGTAAAAATAATCTGCCAATTTACAGACACTTAGGAGATCACAGGCTCCAGGGTAAAAATAAAACTTGCCTTCTGACAGCACAAATCTTGTCAGACTAATCTAATTTCTCCTTGCCTAGGAGCTGGGCCTGGCTGTTCAGAAGGAAATAGATCTCTGGATGGGGGGGTTCTGCTGGACCATCCAGGGCTTCTTCGCCCGTGGACATGCCCTCTTCATCTTTGGCCCTATGTCACCAGAGCCTGCTGCCCCGTTGGAGGGAGCTTCTGCAGCCTCTCTCATCCCCAGGACGGAAGTCCTGCCTGAGGGGGATGGTCACAGAGAAATGAGAAAAGATACCAAGAAGCTGGGTCTAAACAAAGGTTCTCACTTGCCCGGCCGGTGTGGCTAAGTGGTTGAGTGTCGACCCATGAACCAAGAGGTCACCGGTACAATTCCTGGTCGGGGCACATGCCCGGGTAGCGGGCTCCATCCCCAGTAGGCGGCATGCAGGAGGCAGCTGGCCGATGCTTCTACCTCTTATCCCTCTCCCTTCTTCTCTCTCTAAAATCAATAAAAACATAAACCTCTTAAAAAAGAGGTTCTCACTTGATCTCTATTCCCTTTTATTTAATGCCAGGCATTTTCCACATTGCTTCAGCCATCTGCCTAAAGGTAGGATCATTTATCCCTGCAAATAGTCTCAAAACCCACAAGCTGACATCATGCTCGGTGACCAGGACACTGTTAGGGGTTTGCAACAAGTGATCTGCAGATGAGCTCTGAGTTTGCAACAGCTGACCCTGCAATCAGGTTCTGAGGGTAGGGAATGTTCTGGCCCATTTCTTGTCTCACCAAGGGCAGAAATGAAGAATGGCGGGGACATCAACTCCTTGTCATCTTTTATCTTACTTGGATGCGAATGGACCAACTTTCCCCTCATCTTTCCTTTAAAAAATGTGTGGGCATGGGGGTTCTATCAAAAGAGCAAGCCATCGTGTTTTTCAAACAAAAGGATTGTGTGTTTTTTGGTGTTTTTTTTAAAAAATATATCTTTATTGATTTCAGAGAGAGGAAAGGTGAAGGAGAGAGAGAGATAGAAACATCAATGATGAGAGAGTCACTGATCGAGCCCACAACCCGGACATGTGCCCTGACTGGGAATCGAACCCCGATCGCCTGGATCCTAGGTCGACGCTCAACTGCTGAGCCATGCCCGGCCGGGCCAAAAGGATTGTTAATGAAAGATGTTCAGAGGGTGCATGTTTCCTCTGTCACGGCAGAAAGGCAGCCCAAGTCTTGCAAGGGCCTCAGAGTCAGGCGCAGTAGGCTCTCCTGTCTGCTTTGTGGGAGGAGGAGGGAACCCTCCGCACAGTGCAGGGCCAGCGTGTCCTACATGCTTTATAATTGCCTGCTGCACTGCGTGGGTCACGCCTAAGTGAGACCACCCGCCACCCGAGAGGGTGACAGTTGAGGATGCTACAAGAGCTCTTTGAACGGTTATACTTCTCACACTCTCTTCTCAAGGCCACAGGGTGGAGGGAGTGGATTCTAGAATCGGAAGTGCCCAATTAACTGTGCGTGCTGCAGTGGTGTTAATTAGTAATATCTATACTGCAGCATGTCCTCCAATCTGTTTGCTCAAATACATTAATAACACCTCACATGGCAAATTAAAAATGAGCCCTTCATGGAGGTTTCCTGATAGGCTTACAAGTCTAGGGGATTATTTTAAAATGGAAACTGAGATTCTAATTAGAGGTGTTGAAGCTCCCAAGTGGGTCCTGCCCACAGGGGTGGGGCACATAGGAGGGGTACAACCTTGAGGGCCAGGTCTATGGGAAGAGACAGGTGAGTACTTAGGAAGGAAGTTGAATTAATGAAAAGACCCTGACATGAGGATCAAGCCAAAGGGATGTGGCAGATAAGTTGGTCCCTGGGCAGAGAAGTAGCAAAGGGACTAGGAGGGGTGGGGAGGAGCAGAGCTGTGGGCTGTCCAGCCTAGGAAGTAAGTCCTTGAACTCTGGGTCTGAGGAAGGGCATTTCTTCATGCTGAGCTTGGAGCATCTTATTTGAGCAGGTAGCTTCATGAAGGAGCTTCATGTCAGCCTGAACTCATAGGATGTCAGCCTAAGTCCACCTGCTTCCATCTGTAGACAAGGCAACAGAAGCCCAGAAAGGGTAAATGATTTTTCCAAAGGCAAATGGCGATTAAGTAAGGGAGCTAGGCTTGAGGGCAAGATTTCTGATTGGGCATCTGGCACTCTCTCCATTGTATAAAGTTACCCTGCTGTTATTTTGTTTTTTAACTTATTTGGGAAATGTTTTAGGTCCTTCACTCATTCTACAAACATTTACTATGTATCAGATATTGTGCTAGGTGTCTCCTTCTCCCACCAGTTGCTCACAGTGTTACAGGAAAGGTGGATTGAGTAAATAATTGCAAGCAAAGGCAATGGGAGCCACCCTAGGGTCAATCGGTCAATCGTGGGTGTGCTGTGAGCACAAAGGAGGGACCTGGGGTTAGGGATGGCTTCATGAGGGGGAGCTAATTAAAAAATGTCACTTTCAAAATTATCAGTCTTGAATCCAATTCCAGTTATACCAGGCACTGGAAATAGCCCAACATCCAAAGAAGGGGAAGCTAAGAGGTGGGAGCTTAGCATACTGGTGGAATGCACGATGGGTGGGCTTTGTTCAGACAAACCAACCTTTGAACTTTGTCTCTATGGCCTCCTTGCTGGGTGACCTCAGGCAGGGACATTTCCTCATTGGTAAGGGGGGCTGATACCAGTTGTCCGGTGGATGAACTGAGAGAACAGAGGTAATGAATTTAGCACAAGGCCTGGCACAGAAGGCAGTCCTTACAGGTTTTGTGTTACGCATGGCCCCCGTGAATTCCAGGTTCTGTGATTCCAGCTGCCCGTGTCCCGGTGTTGGGGACAGTTACTTTGCCCCAGACACCAGCCCACCCTCCACTTGAGGCAGTCAGAGGCCTCTCCCTGTATTCACAGAATCAGAGAGCATGAGCCTGCTGCTTCCCTGAGAAGAGACTCTTAATGGGAGAACAGCTGCTTCAAAAAAATCCGACGCTGCGTTCTCTCACTCTGGGCCTGCAGTGTTAATTAGGAAGCCTGCATGCATGAGCGCTTGGCTTTTCCTTTTCTAAGCTCTTGAAAAAGCTTAGAAAAGCTTTCAGCACCGTGAGTAGATGTGAAGGTCTCGAGTCTGCAAAGACATGTTAAAAATATGCAAGAGGTGCTGCCTCTGTGGGCACCTGCCTCTGCACAGCCTGAGAGGGAGTTTCGGGACATTTTGGGCTCTGTTCCTGGCTCCAGAGGCCTGAATGACTGCTGCTGGCACTTGGACCAGCTCTCCTCCTTCCTGCTCCCACCTGAGCCGGGCCTAAGCGTTTGTGCAGACGTGGAAAGGACGGGCCTAACTGGCTCTCTCGGAAGCGTGGGACTGCCTTCCCCGGGCTCCGTGGCAGCCTGGGCTCACTGGTGTTCCCCCGATCCTGGGCCCTGCCCGAGAATGGCCACGCGGGTGGGCTTCCCTTGGAATAGGGGAGGTGGAGAGGTGGGTGGGGGCACTGCAGAATGTGGACAGGGGTCAGGGACGCTGAGTGGGTGTCAAGGAATGTGGGGTCAGTGCTCTAAACTTCCATCTTCTTTCCCCGCCTCATCAATCCCAGCGACCATCTGTGAGGACTGTAGGAATCAATGCGTATGCATGTGCTGTTCCCTCGCCTTCCTTCATGCCACCCCCAAAGCAGGATTTAACATTTTCTTATATCTCTTGAAAAGGAAACTCACTCCACAAGGCATTAGTGAGAAATGTAGATTCACTAACCATTTATACTGGGCCAGAGAGGGTCTACGTTGCATAGCACTCAGAATTTCCTGGGGTCGGGGAGAGGGTGGGGGTTGGGGGGTGGGAGGGGAAGGGCGTCTTACATCTAGGTGTTCAGTCACAGGCCCTCCTTCTCTGCAGCCCTTCCCTGTGAAGCCTCTAAGCCACTCAGAGAACTTTCCAGAGAACCTCTCTATTTCTTCCCATCTGAGCTGGGAATTTGGCTCAGGCCCTATCCTTTCAGCCTGTATCTTCTGTCTCATCACTGCCTCAGCAAACAGCCTACTCCCTGAGCAGCTCAAAGCAGTGGGATCGTAAATAACCAACATCTGTTCTTGTCACCAACAAAATGAAACTTGTAAGACTCCAAACAGTACAGAAATATGTAAAGTAAAATGTGAACAACCCCACCCTCTCTGCCAGGCCTCATTCTGCACCTGATTTCTCTGCGGTCCTCCAGTCCCCTCCCCCACCCTCCAAATGCCTGTTAGGTAACTTACAAATGACTCAAGACTTCATTTCATGGCACATGAGCATCTCTCTTCCTAGGACCCAGGATGTGTTATTCATGGTTGCATTTGGGTTGGGTTTTCTGTTGTTGTAAGAAGTTTTGGAGAGTCCCTTCGGTGCCCAGAGGAAAATCACCTAAATGGACTCTAACCTGCCTCCCAAAGAAATGCAGAGCAACACTCTCACAAATGTAACAGAACTGATCATAGCAAACTGACTTTTATGGTACAGAGCATGCTTTCAAAATATACCGGAGGCTTCGTGCTGCACAGATTCTCCCCTAGAGTAAAGGGAAAGGTGTGCTCACCTAGGTGCTCCCTCCATCCGGGCCAGCTGCCGGTGCGTCGTTCCTGCTGGGCGCAGCATTACTGAGACCCTGCAGCGAGGGGAACGCCCACGGCCCCCACTCAGCACAGCGCTGGCAGAGATGGCCTCCACGCCAGCCGCACGTATCTCACCGCGTGTCTCGAGCTGATGCCGGAACCCATTCCCAAACCCTGCCGGAGCTGCGCAGGTAGCTTGGACAGGGACATGAGGAATGAGGTTCGGCAATGGCAGTGCTCCAACACAGTCCCTCTTCTGCATCTGTCAGCAGCAGAATGCAATAGCCTGCAACCAGGAAAATGAAATGCTTGACTCAGTCCATGCAATTTAACTTGAAACAAAACGGGGTGCTGGCTGAAATTTTCATGAGTTTTCCTTTGGAGAAAATGGAATCTAGTTTTTGATTGACACAACAAGGCCAAAGCATATGACCCACTTGTTTCAGGAATTTACTTGCAAATAGATACATATTTTGCATAATACATACATATTTATATATAATATAATATATTTATATAATATATATTATAACAATTTGTTTAAGTATATAATTCTAAAACTATATATAGCAACATAATATAATAACATACATGTCTATATTACATACATGTATGGTCAATAGCACTTTGCATTAAGACTATCCCTCTCTCCCCAGCTTCCTATAAGTGTCAAAGAGCACATTTGTGTCATGGGACAATACATAGAAAAGCTGGCAGACTAAGGACCAACCCCAGGTTCCAGGTACTTGGGAAGAGAAGACAAAAAAGTATTGATTTCATGAAGGTTTGGCTGATTACAGTGAAGCAGCACGTCTCCAAGTGTCCCTCCCCCAGGTGGCCTCCTGTGTTCCTCTTGTGGCTGTGCAGGGCTGTGTGTCCATGCCAGGTGAAATGAAGCACGGAGGGCTGGACGCCTGGGCTTGGGGCCCACCCGCCTCTCCACAGTGCAGGCGGGCACTCTCGCCACCCAACCCAGCCATCTGAGCCAAACGCCTCGGGACAAGAAGGGGGCCTGTGGCAGAGATTTGTGACAGAGGTGGTTCAAGGCAAGGACCGCCATCGCAAAGCAGGGTGGCTCTTCCCACGTGACTCCCATTATCTGGGGCTGCTTCTCCTCGTGGGGTTAATTACACCAACCTGGATCTCAGGGAGGGTGAGTTAATTGCCAAACACTTAACAATTATCAGGAGCCCACAAGGTGCTTCAGGACCATAAAGCATCACATCCAATTACTGTTCATAATCATAAAGGTGCAGAGGCACCAAAGGCTCCCATGGCGACTTTAACCCTTCTCCTGTCTCTCTCTCACACGGTGATAGACTTCTTCATTACGGCAATAAATGCGGCTCACAAACCTGCCATGTCGTTGGGTAAATATTTATTTCTATAAGCTGAGATAAGTAGGCGGGGCTGGAGTAATGATTCCCTTTCTAAATGGTCCAGGCAGTCCCAGTCCTCAGCCTGCTGACATACACGAGGCGCCCGGGGTATCGGCCAACACGTCTCGCTTCATCTGAGGCAGCGAAATCTTTCGGAGACATCATCAGGTAGGACGTGCAGTGTGACTGTTTTTATGGTACGTCAGTAAGGATAGCCCAGGCCCACTGAGAGTATCATAGATAGAGCAGAAGCATATCCCTAAACAAGCCATATAGGAGGCTGTAAGCCACGGACCAGCTGAGGCTGACCTACAGGGACAGGGTGGGGTGTGCCCAGAGCGAAGGCACAAGGTTATGGGACTTGGCAAGTTTATCAAGTTGGCTAAATGGGCTGCTGGATATAAAAAAGCAGTATAAAAGCAGTTCAACTCTTACATACTTATGGTTTCGTGCATAGTAATGGTGGCGTCAGTGGGAGGAGATCACCCTCTGTTCGGGGAAGTACTTGAAATTCGGCCGTGTCTAGCTGGGGCATCTGCAATATGGAGCTTCCTAACGGGGGTCGTTGGGGTTGTCTGGAATGCTGCCTCCAGAGAGGCCGTGGGTGGATGCTCCTCGCTCACTGCTCGGCTGGGGTGTGCTGGTTGGTTCTGTAGTTACTAGTGGTGACCAGAGTTGGACCTTGGCTTTTTCCTGTTCTGTATACCTGGAGCCTGGGGCCAATTTCCTCTGGGACTTTCCTCCTTGGAGAAGAGCAGCTGTGACCACTGTGCTGGACTTGAGTTTGGAGAGAAGAGCACTAGGTGCTCCCAGTGAAGTCTTCAGGTCTGGGGTGACAGCCAGTGCCCTTGGCTAGAGCCCAGTGGCCCCACTGGGTGGAGCTGTGCAGGCAGCAAAGGAAGGGAAAATTTGTCTAGATAGATGGGAAAGCCAGAGCTTGAGCAAAGGGAGGAAACTCTAATAAAGAAAAGGCCACGGTGCCCTAGAGAAGATGCATCCCAGAAGAGCTGGGCCTCTCACTGGGTCAAGTGACCAGGCCAAGTGACTGAGTCAGTGCACACGTGGTGGGCATACTCTCTCTATACTGTCCACGGAGGGACTGTAAACGAAACTTAAAAAGATAGTGGGCTCGCCTTCCAGTAGCTCACAGACTGGGTGTGGTGAATGGGGCCGAGGGGTAGGAGATCCAAATGGGAAAAACCCTCAGTGGGCTACAAAGAAATAGATCAATAGTAGAGAGCTGACAGAGGGCAGACTGTCCTGAAGCTGCAGGTCAGCCGTCAGGGCTGAGGGCGTGGTTCCGAAAGCTTCTGTAGACAATGCAGGGTGCTGGTCCGGCTGCTCAGACCAGGGCTGGGATCCTGGCTCTGGCCCTTTACCACTCGGAGACTTTGGGGAAGTCCCTTCACCCTGCCAGGCCTCAGTTTCCTCTTCTGTGAAAGAGGGACAGAAGTAGTGTCTGTTGAGAGGCAACTCTGAAAATCAATTGAGATACTGGATGTAAAGTTTTTGCCACATCCATCACCTGGCACACAGGGAGCGCGCCGTAAGCATTAGTGAGTATTTAATGTAACTGGTACCTTTGAGAAGGTGGGGAGGGTCATATGGGTAATGAGACCACGTGTAGATTAGAGACATTAAGATTTAAGAGTGGCGCACTCTAACGACACTGTCGTTTTAGAAGGTGCAGGGTTTTACAGCTTGGACCAGACTAAGGTTATCTGGGTTTATGTCCTGCCTCTGCCTCTTACTAGATGTGTTGGGCAAGCTCTTCACCACTTTGTGCCTAAGTGTGCTCATTAGTGAATGTCGGGATGAGTACAATAATACCGATCTCTTAGGATTGTTGTGAGAAGCAAATGGGTTAATATGTAAAAGACTTAGAACAGGGCCTGGCACATAGTAAGCGCAGTACAGTCCAGGCCATCATCACTATGTTATTGTTATGGTCTTCTGTATATAACCAGTGAAAGTGTCTCCTCCTTAGTGCTAAATAAAATCCTGTACTGGTTATTAATTATAGAAATGAAAAACCCAACCCGAGAGTGTTTGGTTGACAAAGTACTCTGCGAGCTGTCACAAGTCGTGACCAAGCGCCCGAGGGGCACTCACAGGAATAAAGGACGTTGCCAAGGAGAGCATTCTGTGCACAGCACTGTGCCACTGTGACAACGGCAACAAACCATATTGAAACCGTGTTCAAAGTGAGCTGCTGGTTGCACAATGGCCAGCAGAGGAGAGACCCCAATGTCCAGGATGCAGTGAAAATTCAGGAACACAGGGAGTCCAGCAGTGAACGGGGACCAATAACAAGGAGCAGCATATGAGGCTTCCTGGGTGGCTCTACCTCGTGCCAGCCAAGGGACCGCCCCAGCTTCACGCAGCCGCCTGCGGTAATGAGAAGGACACCCACAGGGACTTCGACGGCAACGCGGGGGAATGCGCCCAGGGCCTTTGGCATCATGAGTCGGTTAGCACTTGCTTACACGATTGCGGAGTCCTGGCTTGTGTTTTAGTTTCATCGGGAGCTACAGCACAAAGTTTCCAAGGCCTGGGCAGGAATGGCAGGATCGGTGCTTTTTGCAAATACGGAGACCAAGCCCACGATGAGGAGGAGCTCGTGGGCAGTGGGCAGGTCCAGCCCCTCCTCCAGGAGGGCTGTGTGAACACAATCCAGAGCTGCTGGCAACCTGGGGGGAAAGCTGGAGAAAGCATTCGTTGGGACTTGCAGAGGGATGGGATAGCATTCATCTGTTAATTCGCCCATCCATTTATTCAACAAATATTTATTGAGCGTTTTCATGTGCCAAACTCTGTACTGCACTCTGGGTTACAACAACGTACAAAACAGACGTGGCCCCTGGGCTGCTGGCAGGCCGCTGCGGTACAGTTGGCTGTGGTGTGACTGGGGAGGTGGGAGCACACGCCATTTTCGAAAAGAGAAAGGTTCTGAGCTACCTACAGTGGTTGAGAGGTCAAACTCTCTGCAGAAAAGAAGACAACTCTCCTGGCCGGCGTGGCTCAGTGGTTTAGCATCGACCTAGGATCCAGGAGATCGAGGTTTGATTCCCGGTCAGGGCACATGCCCGGGTTGCGGGCTCGATCCCCAGCAGGGGGTGTGCAGGAGGCAGCCGACCAGTGACTCTCTCATCATTGATGTTTCTCTCTCTCCCTCTCCCTTCCTCTCTCTGAAATCAATAAAGACATATTAAAAACAAACAAACAAAAAACAACAACAAACCATCCAAATTTGGTGCTTATATTAAGCAGAATCAATAAATTTTGGTGGAGTCTGGTGCAGTTCTGTAAACCACACGGCTAGTCCCATGATGTGCATCTATTCCATTTCTAAGCACAGGATAGCTGAGTTACTAGAACTCTAACAAAAGCTTTGCCTTCTTGTGTCACAGGCTCCCAGGCTGTGGATGGGGCAATACAGTGTCAGGCACAAGTGCAAATACAAGACAAGGCCTGAGGCTGACCCGAGTCTCTTCCTCTACAGAGAGTCTACAGATCTCTCCAAGGAACAGGACAAACTGCAGAGGAGTATAAAGGCCACTGACATTTAAAAGCAGATTCAGATGCATATTTCCACAGAGCCTGAAAGACATACACAAAAAGTTTGAAACAGATCATAAAATCTGCGATAAATGGATCTCCCCACCCCATCTCTAACCTCAGGCCACAATTCTTTGTCTAATCATCTTTCAGGGAACGTGTGAATTTTTAAAGTGAAGTTGAAACTAGTGCTGCTCACAATGCTATGATGACTGGCACACCAACTCATTTTTCTTCCAAAGAAAACAGGAGTCACATTTTTTTTTTTCTTTTTACCAGACCAGAGGTCTTTTATTTGTTTACACTTCTCATGCCATGAATTCACAGGGAGTGGGTCCAGCAGCGCAGGCTCCTTCCCATTGGTTCTCACAAAGCGTGTTTCTCTGGGTGGAGCAGGGTGGCACTTCATGAACCCAGGTACCTTTCCTTCTTTTTCTGACCGTTTTCCTTCACAAGTTTCAGGAACCCATCTCAGCTCTTAGAGCGCTTAATATGCTCAATACATACATAATTCTCTTGGCAGGACTCTTGCCCTTAGCTTGTTTGTTTGTAACGATGCCCACCGCATGCTGGGTGACACTGTGGACCCCTCCAGTTTTGCCATGGTGACGTCTGTGGGACATTCCTGTTTGAACAGTGCCCACTCCCTTGATGTCTACAACATCGCCTTTCTTGGTGATTCACATGTCTGTGGCCGAAGGAACAACTCCATGTTTTCTAAAAGGCCCAGAGAACATACTGCAGGCACCTCTCCTCTTTCCCTTTGTGTTGGTCATTTTGGCAAGTTACTGGAGGGTGGCCGATAGGCTGAAAGGAAGTTGAAGTCACCTTTTTTATATGCTCTTGACACCCATCTACCAAACCTGAGGATGACCCCTCATCCGTGTTATCCTGACCCTTATCACTTACTATACCTAAAGCATTTTTTTGGTTGTTTATATTAAATTTAACTAGGCCAATAGCATTTTCTCCACTTTACAGAGAGAACACTGTAAAATCAGAAAGTAAACCTCTGTAGCAACTGAGAAAAAAAAGAGTAACTAATAGCTCGAGAGGAAAATAGCATTGAAAGTATTTGGAATTATCACTCACACATTAAAATTACTTATTAACAGCTTGGGCTGAAGAATTGTGCTATTGCTCCATATTCTAAGCATCTCTTAAATATGATTAATTTTTAGAATGACAGGTAATGCCACTCACAAGGGGAAAATATCAATTTACTCATCGTGGTAGATTACATATTAAAGAGCATTTAATTTCATTTTAATCTGGTGAGTCAAAATCTTCACCTGGAGATCAGTTATCACCATCCCGGTGTGAAGCTCATTAACTGGGGTTGGGGGGGGATGGAAAAGAGGCTAAGAGTTTGCGGGGACGAGACCCAGAGGAGACTGGAGGGCTTGGCGGGGCCGGTCTGCAGATGGATCCGCTGTCTGGGCTGCAGGAGGAGCCTGCACTGACGAGGCGGCCTTCTTACAACGCAGTGAGTTAAGCAGCTGCATTTAAGCACACAGCGCTATCCTTATGACTTTGGCTTGGTTTAAATCATATTTATTTCCTGATTACAAAATAAATGTATAGTGGTCATTAAAAATAATTTTTAAAGTTTTAAAAATGATAAAGGAGAAAATAGTAACTTTCAAAATCCCATCTCTGGAGACACACTGGTAACGCCTCTCTGTCTAACAGCATTTGGGAGGCGGGACAGTGCTGGGCAGGTAGTTCAAAGGCCCTGTGGTGGGAGCCGGCTGGTGTGTCCTACGAGGAGCAAGGCGGACAGTGCTGGGCAGGTAGTGCAAGCCGACAGCAGGCAGGAGAGTGTGAGGAGAGGCCAGAGAGATGGGCTCAGAGGTTCCTGCAGGTCAGAGAAGGCGCTGGGGTTTTATTCTGGAAGTGACTGAAGGGTGTTCAGCAAGAGAGTGATATAACGTGACTACCCTTCTAAATGGCCTGGCTTCTTGGGAGAGGGACAGGGCAGAAACAGGAAGTCATTTCAGTGATCCAGGCAGATGATACTGGCTCAGGTGAGGGTACAAACGGAAGAGGTGGTTAAAAAAAAGGGGGTGTCGGGGGAGGGTTAGATTCTGGATGTAACTTGAAGACAGAGCCTAAGGAATTACTGATAAACTGCACGTGGGGTGTCAGAGACAGAGGAGCGAGAATGACTCCTTTGATTTTGTCCTGAGCAACAAGAAGATTGGAGTTGCTGTTTCTTGAGAGTTGGCCAACCGGGAAAAACAAAAGCAGATGAAGGTTAGGACAGCAGGACACATCACATTTGAGACATCACTGAGCCATCCAAACGGAGGTGCTAAGCAGGCAGTTGGATTTATGACTGTTGTTGGCGGGGGGTGGAGAGTGAGGGTGGGAGGGGATGATATCTAAGCTAAACAATTAAATTGTGGAGTTGCCAAAAAGGAGATGGCATTGAAGGCCACTAGGCTGAATGAGACCGCCCAGGGAGTGATGTGCACAGAGGCGACAAGAGATCTGAGGACCAAGCCCCCAGTTTAGAGGATGGGAAAGGAGCTGGAGAAGGAGCGTGGAGGGCGGGGTGAGGAGAACCAGGAGGCTGGTGTCTCACAGGTCAGCTGGAGAAAGTCTTTCTAGAGTGAGACAGTGATCAGCTGTCAAATCACAACTGCTGGTAGGCGCGTGAGGTTTGCCGGGCAGTGACCCCGGGATTTGGCAATGCTGCAGTCATCGGTGACCTTGGCCGGAGCAGCTGCAGTGGAAATGCAGGGGGTGCACAGGGGATGGGGAGAGACAGTGAAGACAACAGGTACCGGCAAACAGTAGCACAAAGTAAATACTCGGCGAAAATCTCAAGATACGCATTGTCAGTGTCGTGGAATTTTGAAAAGTCCAAGTAGTCGCTCAGGAAAGAGGGACACACCTCTGCCTGTGGGCATCTGTGAAGATCAGCTTGCTGGGTGTCTGCCAGATTAGAGGGCGATGCTGAATGCAACCAAGAGCTCCAGAGAAATGCATGTGTCATTGGCACACCTCTAAAAATAGAATTAGGAATGTCCTTTACTGTCCATTAGTTGTCACCAGAGAAGCAATGCAAAAATGAAATAATTTGATAAAAGCAGCTCATTTCTCTGATGGCTTTCACTTTGCAAAGGTGCCTTTACACATGTCACCCGATCTTCACACCAGCAAGGGAGGGAGCCATCATTTCCCAGGCGAGGAAACTGGGAGTCGGTCAAGGTCATAGGTGGTGTGACCAGAGGAGGTGGGACTCAACACAAGATTTTTTACACTTTCTGCTTTATGATCCTGCCTCCTTTAACAGGCAGACATGGCTTATTTATTTTTTTAAGCTTGCTAACAACAATTCAGTACTTATCACGGGACAGGCCCTCCTTGATGCGCTTTCCATGGATATGCCATGTAACCCTCAGAACGACCCTATCAGGCAGTCACTATTATTACTGTCACTATAAATGAGGAAACTGAGACAGAGAGGCTGAGCAGCTTGCCCAAAGTCACACAGCTAGGAAGTTGTGAATAGAATTAGAACCCAGGCCTTTTAACTTTAGAACCCATGCTCTTAACTACTGCCTTTTGCCATTTCATCTTCTATATACATAGCCTTTCGAGCACAGAAAATATTAATTGGCTTGACCATGGTCACAAGTTGATTGATGCTTATCCTCGTCCACAACTCTGATAATTCTGATCAATTAAAGGACATTCCCTTGAGCACCTTTGGAGAGCGGTACCTAGGGTTAGATACCTTGAAGTTAGGCACAAAAGAAGTTGAGATGTGGTTTCTTCTCTCAAGGAGGTTACAGTGTCAGCCGGTGTGTTGTCAACTGTCTTGTTTGGCAATGATGCTGTGGTTCAGGACAGTAGGGAGAAATACATGGTCTAGTCGATTATATTATCTTTCAACAAATATTCCCTCTCCCCTACACCTTTGACCCATGGGAAGAGTGCGCTTCCCTGCCCGTGTTGGGCTTGGCCGTGTGACCTGCCTTGGCCACTGCAATATTGGCAGATACAGGATGAGCAGAGGCTTTAATTGCACTTGCAGAGTTTGGCTCCATTTCTTGCAGTTTTCCATCTGCCACAAGAGGAACACGGCCCCAGTAGCTTCTTCATCCTAGATCCCAAAATGAGAGACACAGGGAGCAGACCTGACTGACCTGCCGCCTGGGGCCACGGCTAGCTGGCTCCAGTTCAGTTCCGCTGAGCCCAACAGAGCACAACTCAGATGCACGAATGAGAAATAAATATTTGTCATTTAAGTCACTGAGTTGACATAAATATTTGTCGTTTAAGTCACTGTCATTTAAGCTGGAGCTGTTATGGAGCATTATTATAGAAATAGCTGATTCATCCACGTGGGAAATGTGGATTGAAAATTCCCAAGCGTGGTTTGAAAGTTTAGTTGCCATCTTACAGTCATCAGCTGACAGGCAACATCTACCTGTGAGCTGGGAACAGACCAATTCGCTGCAGCCCTGGCTCACAGCCCTGTCTTTCCCTGGGAGCCGTATACTTGGAATTAATCTTTGAAGAAGATAAACCCAACTGCTTACTCATCTCATCTCCTTTTCTTTTTTCTCTTGTTAACCGTGTCAGCCATGATGACTGCCACACCTATAGACTCACTTAGGAGAAAAGGCAGGATCTGGCGAGGGGCAGACTTAGGCAGCACATCTGAAGTCACAGGTAACAGCCCAGCTTCTCTTGGCTGCCTCTGCGTATCGGGCGGACACCTGACCTAAGAGCAGCGGACCCATAGGCTGGCCTGAGAACAAGCGCTCAACCCAGCCAGTCCAATGCCTCCAGAACTTAACTAAGAAGTAAAGAGACTTACAGGGTTAGGTAAGAAGAGATGCGGAGACAACTTGAGCAGAAATAGAGGGAAGCCCGGTGTCCTTAGGGCACGACTAGACAGCTGCAGAGTGAAGATCCACCAAGCCCCCCTGTGGGGCGGGGCACTCGGCCTTGGGGTCCAGAACTGCCCTGCAGCTCGTCGTCCCTGCAGCTTGGCCCCAGGTACTTCTTGTTCAAAGTCCCTGAGATGCTCTCTCCACGATTGCTCAATGTGCAGTCTCCCAGCCGAGCCCCACCTTACCCAAGCTAACCTAGAAATACTCTGTTCCCTGCACCCTTACACCCACTCTAGAAAACCCTTCTGTCCTCCCTCCCTCTCACCTCCATGGCTCTGGTTGAGAGGAAAAGCAGCAGCCATCTCTCACATGGTTTCGATGACTTTCTGGGATATTACACTATTCAGCTGAAATGCAAAGAGAATCAGTTGTAATCAAACACCGCCAAGCGTGCCCCTTCCAAGGTGGAGTCGGAGATGTTTGCAGGCTGCTGATTGGCACGCGCAGCCACGGAGCCAGGTCAGACGCCTCGGACAAGGTGCGAGGACACGGTGGCCCGACGGAGAAAGCTGCAGGGGCGTGGAGGGCAGAAAGGGACACCGGGCTCGGGGAAAACGGCTCCTGCAATAAAATGAGCACCACCAGCACCTTTCTTCCGAAAGCGAGAAGAACAAATAAGGTTATTAATATGCCCCATTTTGAAAGCCGTTTCGTCATTCTCAAAAGCAAAATTAGTCATTTGTTTTTCTCACATCCCTGGACAATAAAAAGAGGTTTCAAGAGGCTCCGTCGTACTTTCTCGTTCTACACACCCGGCCAAGTCCGAGGGCCTGGTAATAATGCGGGCCGGTGGCGACAGTGGAGGCACAGCCACGACCGTGGGCGTGAGAGTGCGGACGCTGGTTATGTTGGTGTTTATACATGTAAAAGCTCACTGAGCTATACGCACAGGGTTTATGTACTTTACACATTTCGTTTGTTGTTATTTAATATCTCACTTAAAAAAACAAACAAAAGCTGTGGTACATACTATACACAATGGAATATTACTCGGCCATGAAAAAGAATGAAATATTACCATTTGTGACAGCAAAGATAGGCTAGAGGGCATTATGCTAAGTGAAATAAGTCAGCCAGAGAAAGACAAATACCGCAAGATTTCACTTATACGTGGAATCCATAGAACAATATAAACAAACAAACAAAACAGAAACAGACTCATAGACACAGAGAACGGACTGATGGTTACCAGGGGCAGGGTTTGGGGAACTGGGTGAAAAGGTGACGGGATTAAACAGTACAGATCTGCAGTCACAGGTCTGTGAGGTACAGCATAGGGAATATAGTCAATAGTATTGTAGTAACTATGTATGCTGCCAGTTGGGTACTGGAAATATCAGGGGGAATACTTTGTAAAGAATAGTATTGCCTAGCCACAAAAGAATATTGAATGTTAACTGTAATTGAAAAAGCACACACACAAATAGCACATGCAAGTGAAACAGAAAATAAAAGTGTACAGAAAAATAGTAATACTATGTATTTCCCTAACATGTGACAGCTCTGGTTTGACCTTCTCAGCCACTTTTAAGAGGCAAAGCCTTAGGCCAAAATCCTGTTGTAAATCCTGCTTTGCTATCAGGTTGCTCAGCGTCAGTGTTGTGAATTTACCTGATCTTAGTCTCTTTGGGTCTCCAGGTCTCTGCTTAACTCTGGCCTCTCCATCTGCTGCACCGACTTCTCTCTAACCTTCGCAGAATCATTTCCATTTCTGAAGCAAACTGCATCCTACAAAACGTGACCTTTCCTAGACCACCAAACCTCCCGCTGCTGGTGTCCCTCTGCCTTTTATATTGGAAGCATCTGATGTCCTTATTCCCCAGCTATTTTCAATTACCCCGCCACTTCCCTTTCCCCCTCCCTGAAGGCTTCCTGGGTGTGAATGATTTAGCAGGGCTCGGTAATCAATATTTAAAGGGACCAGCTTCTTCTGAAACAAGACCTCTTTTTTTTTTTTTTTCTACACAAAATTAACCCAGTTAACACCACGATGAGTTATATACAGCCTTGTTCCCATGGTGAATATGCCAGGGAATGACCTGTCAGTGCTGGGGGCAGACAGGTGTGGAGGGAGCTTTCTATTCAAGGTATTTAACCATTTTCTTCATCTGTAAAATAGAGAAATAATAGGAGGTGATAGGATTGTGAGAATTATGTCAATAGACATAAAACACTAGAACAGTTGTGTACCTTAAGGACAACGGTGAGTAACCTTAAGGACAATTCTGGTCAGAACCACAGTGCTCACTGGGCATGTGCAGATCACATCCATGGAAACCGACAACAGCAGGAAGGTGTCTCCTTGCAGATAAATGCTCCTCACTCGGGAAGGGTGATTTCCAAACAGGAGCCATTTTCCTGTTTTTCACAGGCAAAGCAGAGAATGGTTTGAGTTACGTAGAGATAATTTCTTCAAAGACCGAGCTGATTTAATTATTAAAGATGTACGTAGTGAGTAGGCAGGATAATATCAAGGAGTTCTAAATTATTTACACTTTATTGCTCTCAGTTTGTCAGACTGACGTGCCTCATCTTCTCTTGGGGGAATTCTGCACAGTGTTCCTGGCCCAGAATATTTCCTGATAATGCATCTCCCTAAGAGGAGCGTGAAGCATCTTAATCATATATAATAACCAGAATTTCTTAAATTTCCTGTCACAAGGATTCTGCTTTTAGGGACATCTTTTTTTCAGGTTGCAGATTGTAGCTTCTACTTTAAGGTGCATGAGATGGAAGAGATATTTCCAAGGAGCATGTTAGTTCTGAATGTACAATCAATTCTCTACTGTTTCTGAAAATTTTGATGTAAGGGTCAAGACGATACTAGGAAGGTCTCTGCTTCCAGGGGCACCTTGCTGCTGCTGCTTACTTGTGTCTCCTGGTTCTGTGGAGTTCCACGTTGTCCAAATATGCCACATGCTGCACTGTGTTAAAGTGAAGCAACTATTGTGTCCTGCCTGCATGGAAAGGGGAAAGGGGGAGGGGACTGAGAAGCTCCCCTGATACCAAGCTGCACACACACGACGGAGGGGGAGTATTTGGGAACAGCTACGAGGAGAATGCTGACCGGGCTGAGGGCTCACTGACCAACCCAGGGCTCTTTCTCGTCTTTAACTGTAAGTGGAGAATCGGGCATGTAAGTTCTGTGCTAATTAGTTGTGGGTGCCTCTTGAACACCCCTGATTCCCATCCTTGCTCTGCTTCCCCAGGATGAGTGATGAGGGTCCCAGCAAAGGTCAGAGAAGGCCTTGCGAGTCCAGCACCACCCTCCTCCCCTTCGGGGGGTGAGGACAGCCAGGCAGTACCTTGGGGTGGCCCCGTGGGCAGGCCTTGGCAATGCCTGGGAGGTGGCGCCTCTTTTCCCTGGAATGGGGTGCGGACCAGAGGCTGTCAGCAAGACGGTGAACGAGATGCCCCGTCTGAATTGGTTCTCACATCTCCACTGATGTCCTTTGTTTGGCATTAGCTTCCAGACTCTCGGGGAGGTCCTTAAACAAATTAATTCCGAAGTACACCCCAGGTTCGTTAGCGAGGACCGCCGTCCCCGCTGTTCTTCTAAATCAGGGTGGATGCCCTCGCCGCCCGTCCTTGCCCACCGGCTGCGGGGGTGACCGCCCTGCCTTACGGGCCACCCTCCCCGGCCTCTCCTCCTGGGCCTGCAGCTCTGGACGCTGTCCAGACCCCCTGCACTGTTCCCACAAGCTCTCTGACTGCTCCTCACTACATTCCGGGCCACTCCTGACCTGCTGCTGTGGCTCTTTACGGGAACTCTGGCTGTGGCCTGGCCCGGATACAGCTCCTGCGGGCCAGCCCACTGGGGGCCCTTTAATGGCACTGCAGGCCTTTTCTTTCTTAAGCCTCAGTTTCCCCTCTCTCCAGAGACCTCGGGAGGTCCTCTGTAGCTTTGCCTGCATTTATGAGGGTGTGTCACATCTGCAGAGGCGTTGTCTTGCCAAATCCCCACCTTTTCCTTCTCCCTATGCTAGGAGGAATCCTTTTCTCTTCAGGAAGAGGTCTCCTGGCTGATTTCTTTCCTTCTTCCCTTACCCTAGTTCCTACCCACAGCAGCCTTGAAGCTTGTGAGTGTGTGTCGGGGGTCCTGGGAGTTGCAGGTCTCTGGGGAATGGGCTCACTAGAACCAGGACTAAAGGATCACAGGTTTTTCCTTAATTAGCTTGGGCAGGCGAGGAGCCCCAGAGATGGGAACGCAGTCCCCTTCCCTGGCTCCTTTCTGTCCTGTCTAAAAGCTGCAGCTCTGAGTCCCATTGCCAGCCAGAGCAGCCCCCTCCTCCCAGACACCAAGAAAGAATAGCCTGCCTTTATTGCTGGTAAATATTTGCTGCTAACGTATGCAAACTGCTTGTTATGGGCAAGGTTTGCACTGCAATTTTATGTAACCCTTGCTCTGAAGCCATCCTGAGAGGTGGGCTCTATTATTTTACCCATTTTACAGATGAGGACACTGAGGTCCAGAAATTGGCAGAGCTCTGCTAGAAACTCAACTCTGAGCCCAGACCTGGGACGCTTGACCTAACCCCAAGCTGAAATCAGCCACTCCTGCTCTGTGACTGCCCCGCCAGTGTCTTCTTAGTTGTCAGATTTGGGAAGGTGTGTCAACTCGCTCAAGTGGAGGGGACACTGGGTAAATCAACATTGACGGGCACTATCCGTATAGCAGTGTCTTCTGCCCTGTCAGGTTGGTCCGTGTTCTCCATGCGAAAGTCCAGCTCCCTGTCACTTTGGGCCATCGCCTGGTCTCCCACGTGTGCATATTGTGAGACGGCCATCGGTGTGTGCATTTACTTGGTGTGGCTTCCTTGGGTTCAGCTTGGAGTGCTTTTGTTTCTTTTTCCCCCAGACAGAACCCCTCAGCCTTTCTGCCCCATCCCTTCTTGGAGGCACCGCTCTTCTCTATGTGATTGACCATCTGGGACTAACCCTGCCAGGGCCATGTCTCCCTTTCACCCCCCTACTGTGCTTGTTTGAAGCCCCTCAGGCACACACCCTCTTCCTACAGATCACAACTGTGAACCTTCCGTTGCCTCTCCTAGACCAGCGGTGCCTGGAACACAGCGGGCAGTCGGTAAATATGGAATGAACAAATGAATGAATGAATGAATGAATGAATGAATGAATGAATGAAGCAAGCTTTCAATATGTACAGTCATGGCACTCTGACAGAGCTGCTATTGCGATCCCCTTGAAGAGGAGCCACACGCTCAGTTTCGGGAGGGAAGGAGGCGGCGGCTTTCTTGTTCTGGCTGTTGTCTGTTTCCACAGCTTCAGGTTCACCCGGCCCCTCCCACGCCGCCGAGTGGCCGGGAGCCCCGGGCTACTCCCACACCAGGCCTCCGTTTCCCCCGAGGGGCTCGGCAGTAAGCTGACCTCTGTCCTTCTGTTTTGTTAGAGTCAGTGTGACGTCATCGGGCTCATCTCAGCCATCGGCACCAGCAGCTGGGCCAGGCGCGGGGTCAGACGCTATATTCTTGTGAAGGTTTAAAACTTCAATTTCCAGCCCTGGAGGGGAGAACAGGCCTTATCAAGATTGCCTGGCGGAGTGTGTTATTTATAAACCCACCTCCTCATCACCGAGAAGAATGTAATCTTCCCTGAGAGAGGCTTTCAAGATTTCTCCCTTATTTGCTTCATCATTTCAGCAAGTCTTTAGCCAGGCCTGACCAAGCAGTTATTTCTGGATGGGTACAGTTCCATTTTCAGAATATTGCTTGGCTCCCTGTTCCTTTCCCCTCCACGCTATCCACCCCCTAGCCTGACTCATCTCTTCTAGAACCTTCTCCTTCTTTCTTCAAGCCATTGGGAATGATTTACTAAGTGCATTTCCCAGCCAGCTCCCGGACTCTGGCTAGAAAGACTAATTTACAGGAACAAAATGCCCCCAACTTGTCACTGGGTCATGGTTCAAAATTCATCTGAGAATCAGCAATTGGAATTAAGAATGTTTTTTCTCATCGGAACAAGGGAGGAGTGGGGGGCTCAGGGTATTCCTCCGGAGCCATTTTATCCATGATGAACCTGAATTGTAATGCAAATAAGGGATCTAGTACAGGATATCTGTGTGGTACAGAGAGGCTATGGGGACTGGGAGAAGTGGAGAAAGGGGATTTTCCTCTTTTCCTTATTAAGGCAGTTCTAACCCTAGGCTACAGTTTATAATAATCAGGTCTTGCTCATGCAGCCTCATGTGGCCTTAGGGCCAGAAATGATTGGAGTTCAGATCTGGTCCATGTTAGACAAACTCATACCAGCCTGATGTGCCCACCATAATGGCAGGTTAGTCACCAACATTGCTGGCTCTCAAGCCCCGTGGGTAAGCATGTGACTACCAGTGCATTTTCTCCTTGGAAGCAAATATGCAAGGGAAGCTGGAGAGAGATCAGAAAGCTAACGGTAGACCTCAGTTAGATCAGGGCACCAACTGTCACAGGATGTCTTCAAGCCCCACTATTCTCTCCTCTGGCTGCAGCATCATAATCAGGACTTACCACTGGCTTCTCTCTCTCCTCTTCTTAGACTTCCTGGCCCTTTGCCAGACACATTCTTGTTCTAACTGTGGTGATTTCTTCAATCAGATTAAAGCCAGAATTGGTAGGCCTGGGAGCCATTCTGATTCTTTAAAATTGATGTAATGCCATTCTCTCTGTTCTTGTCCAACGTGTGTGGATTTTGTAGTTTAACTAGCAGGAAACAATTTAATTTCTTTGTTCTCAGGGATCGCTACAATTATTTTTATTTTTAAAATATATCTTTATTGACTTCAGAGAGAGGAAGGGAGAGGGAGAAAGAGAGAAACATCAATGATGAGAGAGTCAATGATCGGCTGCCTCCTGCACACCCCCTGCTGAGGATCAAGCCTGGAACCCAGGCATATGCCCTGACTGGGAATTGAACTTTGATCTCCTGGATCATAGGTCAATGCTCAACCACCGAGCCGCACCAGCCAGGCAAGATCACTACAATTTGAGTTTCCAATTCCCACCCCCAACCATGTTCCAACTATACCTTCAGCTATAGACAGCATCTCTATTTTATGTGCATGTATGCAAGGGAGAATAGAATCAGTCTATCTTATTCCATAAAATCCTCAAAATTCAACAATATTTGCTGTCTCAAATCTTTTTTCAGAAGTAGCAAGAATATAAATTTTTTTTAAAAATACAGGAGAAAATATAAAGAGTCACTTATTAACTTTCATCCTTAATGAAAACTCTCTTTCCCTTAGAGCAAATGATCTCAGCTAGATGTTAAAAAGAAAAGTGGACAGACTAATTTATACTAATGTGTGAATGAGTAGCTAACACCTTTAATAATATTCTGGGAGTTTTTGTTTCTGTTTTATTACTTTAAAAAATTTTTAAGTCACAGTTGACATACAATATTATATTAGTTTCAGTCAACAACATAGTGATTAGACATTTACATAACTTACAAAGTGATCACCCTGATAAGTTTAGTGCCAGTTTGACACCATACATGGTTATGACAATATTATTAACCATATTCCCTATGCTATAGCTTATACTTTACATCCCTGTGCGTTTTTTTGTCTTTTAAAAAGAGGGTATGCAGTGACATCCTTCTTTAACCAATAGAATTTCCAGCAGTATGAGTGGCTATTTTGCAGAGTGGAAAAGTTCAGGGAGTGTTGTGGGCAAGATTTCAGGTTCAGTCTGGTCTTTTGCTCTGGAGTTCAGCTTCCCTTAGCTGCTTATAACATCTTCTTTTCTTTCTGAGCACTAATCTCAGAGATTCACAAGGCTCCAAGGTTTATCACAAAAATTCCCATGGCAGTAGTGTCAGGACCTCTAGTCATGGGGTAAGAAGGGACCAGGCCGCTCAGGGGAGCACGAGGGCAGCTGTTGGCACGTTTGTACAATGGGAGACCCCCTCTCCTAGCTTAACCTGACTTTTCATCCATTTCTGTTGTTCAAGTTTTTCATCTCTTTCCGAATGCCCTATTTCGTGTCAGTTTTTTGGTATTGCTTTTAAAAATGAGCTTGGCACCTTGACAATTCAAGCATTTCCTTTGCAATTTCCTGAAATCATTCATGTTTTAGTTCCTGCCCCCTTTTCCCTGTTTCACCCAGCCTTGACTCCCAGGATCCCGCTGGATCAAGGTCTTGTTTCCTAGCAACTCAGTCTGATGCTGACTTTGCTGGGTTAATCTCCTCCTTCAGTAGCTTCTGACTCTCTCCCCAGGCGTGGGAAGAACTCCTCTACAGCTATGTGTCCCTCAGACATGCCTTACCCCCAGGCACCAGTCCCCATACTCTGACCCTCATTGCTGGATACTCAGAGAGGCCCCTGGTGGCTGCTCCTGGCCAAAAGAGAGAACTTGAACAGTGTCTCTTGGAGGATGGGTGATATCATCGCTGCAGTTGCATCTAGACTAATCCCCCGCTCTGCATGTGGACTAGGAAGAATGGCCCTTAGCCAGGGTAGGACACGTTTTTGTTGTTTTAAATCTTCAGGTTGACTACCTCACAATGCAAGCATACTGCTGTGAGAGCTGGCTAGAATGACCTCTGAGGGCTTCTGCTGTCCTTTTGCTCTGCAGAGCTTGGCCACAAACAAAGCAAACAGATGGGGACACCAATGCTAGGGACCATGGGTATAACCAGGGATGTGTCTCATAAGGAGCTTGCCATCTTCTTTCAGGCGGCCTCAGCTATTTCCTCATAACCACTCTACTGCTTTCAAGAGATTCTGTCATCAGCTTTCAAGAATCCCAATGACCTAGTTAAACATTTAATGAATTGCCCCCATGAATGTGTAAAATATCATTTTATTTGTATCTGAAAGCTTAAGAAACTGGTATGTTCAGTACCAAAAAGTTAATAATGTTTCCACATGTGTGGTTACTCTCATCACATCAGTTTGTAGAACCATTTAACAAATACAGGGCGGGGCAAAGTAGGTTTACAGCTGTTCATATCGAAAATAATACAATAATAAATAATAATACAAGAATATACTCCATGTTTCACATACTCACAACTGTAAACCTACTTTGCCCCACCCTGTATTGATTGAATACCTACTATGTGCTGGGCACTGTGCTTGACCTCAGGCAATAAGAAAGGTCCATGCCTGCTCTCGTGGATCTTACGATGATCTTCAAGGGGGGAAAAATCACGGTACTCATTTCTGAGGTGCAGAAGACTGAGCTCTCGCATTGTCCTGTGCATGCTCCATTTTTCCTATCATAGGCATGCATTTGGATTCTCATTTTATTTCCATACTAGATTTCCCTTCCTCAGAGCCCTCTGCTGCCCCTTTTTACTCGGCCCCGAGCTTCCTTACTGTCCTCCCGAGGCTGCAGTGGCTGATGCCCACTGAGTCCTCACTGAACGTCACATCCCCACCATTGATGATCTCGTTTACCCAACAGCAACCCTAAAAGGAAGCTGCTATCATCCACTCCGTTTAACACTGTTCTTGCCTCGGTCTGCGTGGCGAAGCCTGACCTGACCCCAGACTCGGCTCCTCCTGTCCCCCCCTTCGCTCGCGGCCCTGGCCGCCTGGCCCCTGCTGCTGGTTGGCCTCACCCGGGGAGCTCCCAGCGCGGGCCCTGCCGTCCCTCTGCCTGAACGCTCCTCTCCCAGCTGGTACAGGAGCCCTCTGCCCACCCCCGGCTCTCGGCCCGGTGCTTCCTCTTCAGAGAGGAAAGGATTCCCTGACCTATCTACCATAGTGGTCTCTTCCACTCACTATCGCCTCACCCTGCTCTACTTTTCTTCGTAGCACTTACTATTGTCTGACATATTCCATATCTGTTGTTTCATTCTAAATGTTTGTTAATATCTGAATGCCAGCTTCACTTGGGAGGGATTTTGTCTGCCTGGTTTACAGTTACATCCCTAGGAAATGCAACTGGAAATGCCAGAGATGTGATTTGAACCCGTGTCCTCTGACGCCAAAGCTTAACCACTTTGGTGTGTGTGTGTCTTTCTTCCCCACCAAGCTCTCAGAATCTCTGTGATAAAGACTGTTTGTTTTATATATTATAGCCTAAATGCTTAAAGAGCCCAACACATGGAGGGGATTTTTATATATGTCAGATGAAAATTTTATGGTTGGCTACAGGATGACGGTTTGAACAGGCAGAGAGAGGCACAGTTCCGATGAGGACACCGTTTAGACTGAGGCTCGAAGGCCTACGGAGCGTACTGGGAATAGCAAAGTACTATTCAGCAGAGTTAAAACGCCTGGCTAGCTGACCACCAGGGGCAGCTTAGGCAACGCGAAAAGCAGAGTCTGTTAGGTATGTATAATCGCTGCCCATTGCCTTTCAGCAGCTGGGTCGCTGGCCCATACCTTGCCTCACAGCGCGCATGCAAGTTTAAATGCCTGAAATGCTTTGCTCACCTTCCAAAGACGTCATTATGATGAGATGGAGCCAGGGTAAAAATGTGCTTGTCTTGAAAACAAGGACAGATGGCAAATTGATAGCACTAGACAATGGCACAGGACTGAGCACTGCTCCTGAATGTCTACAGGACGCCAGATGCAGCGCCATAGTTGACCGACAGGGTTTGACGTAAAAGATCCCTGTGAACTTGGAGGTGCCTGAGCAACCAAAAGGATTTTGCTTTGTTACTGAAATGCAGAACTCTGGGCTTGAGGGTAAACGCTGGTTTGACAGAAAGCCACGGTGGGACTGGAGAAGGGAGATAGTGACCAAGTGCAGAGACGGGACCATGTCTTGCACAACTAACCTCTTGTCAGCTTCTCCTCCAGAAGAAATGCCCACAGGAACTGGGGGGGGGGAGGGGGGCGCTTGCTGAACACATGTAGGGAAATGGCTCCGTGTGGCAGCCAGGCAGGTGCCCCCCCCGTCTCCCTGCAGGAGAAGCTGCGGTGAGAATAGGTCATGGGCAGCCTCCCACTGTGCACCTTGGGATCTTACACATTCATGCTGACGTCTTGCTCTCCATGGGCTGCTCCTACCCTGTGGCCAAGCACAGTAAAGAGACTCAAGTCCCATGCCTGCCCAGGGTGGCACTCCTCTAATGGGCCCTCTTTGTACTGGCTCCCTACTGGCCTGGCTGAGACTTCGCCAGAATTTTCCCGCAGTGTGTTCCTTCCCCTCTGCTGACACGGCTATCAGCCCCGCACAGGGATCTGCAGGTTCTCCCTGTCCGCTCCCGCCCCCCTCCCCTGGACCCCTCACAAACCTTTCCCTTCCGCATGGTTCATTGTGGTTGCCCCAAAATAGCACAGAAGGAGTCAGAAAATAGTAGATAAAATTCTTCCACTAAAAAAAAAAGGTAAAAATATAAACCTATCCACTGCTGAGTGAAGAAGTGATTGATCAGGGCTTTCAAATATCCACTTTCTGGACATTTTCAGAAATGCAAGGAAACAAAAATAACTGTCATGGAGAAAATCCTTAGTCCAAAGCTGTTTTTAAGTGTCTCCATAATTCCAAGTTCTGTTCACCTGTGCGAAAGTGCTGAGACCTGTCAGATCAAATTCTTGTCTTCTGTCACGATGGGAAGTTTCCCTGCTGAGTGGCCAAGGACAGTAATTGAACTCGTGGTCCTGAATCTTGATTGAATGAGGATTGACCCAAATCTCTCTCTCTCCAGTTTCTCTGGGATCACAAGGACTCGTCGATGTGAGAAAGCATCATCATAACGCACTCTGCAGCTTGTCTTGGACGACAGAGCACTCCTCACCCATCTTCTCATTTCCAGTCTCGCACCTACCAGGTGAAGGGGAGTCTCTGCCGGCACAATTTTTTTTTTTTTAGCAGGTCCATCTCATTGTGTGCTTAAAAGTAAATATAATTGTAAACTGAATTGTTGCAACTAGAGAGGCCAAACCAAAAAAGTGGCACCCCCTTGTCTTCGATGGAAGAAATATAAACTAGGCCATAGGGAAAATGATGAGAGACAAAGCTGAGGCTCAAAATAGATCAGAAAGAGAGCTCTAGCTCTGCAACTGTAAAAGGAGCAGCAAGTGCTCTGTCTACGAGGCCATCTTCTTGTGTCCATCTCTTTTGAATAACTGTCTTAAAGGCTACTGAAAAAAAATTTAACCATGGTCATTTTTCTTCTTTCAAATCAATAAATGAAAAAAGAAAATATCTTTGACTCAGTTGAATCAACTCCTCTGTCAAAATCTGAGCCATTCGATGAATGGAGGGAACCAGAAGAGTGGATTAAAATAGCCTTTGTTACACATGACTGGCAAGCCAGCGGCCCCCACTCAGGCAGGGCCTTGTGTTCTACATACCCATGGGGGTTATCAGCCGTGTTCCCAGGGTGGGAGTGAGGAGATAGAGGCCTGGGTTTGCTGGGATGCTGTCCCTTGGCTCCCAGGACAAGGACAGGCTGGTTCGTGTCTAAGCTCAGCATGCTGAAGCCTGTGACATCTCACCAGGATCTGCTTCTCTGGAATTCTTTGGCATAAGCATCTCTTCTACCCTAATCACTGTAAATAAAAACACTTGACTTTTAATTAATGGAAGCTGATGCATCTCTTTAATACACACAGAAGTAAAAAACTGATTTATGTCTTTTGTACACACCTAGGGACACCTTAATTTAATAGCACTGAAGGGGGTCTGGGAAGGGTCTTAGCAGGACCCATCTGGCCCAGCTCCCATTTAGCATGGATCACTTCCCACTCGTGACAGAGATGCTAATTGTGAGCGCTACTTCCCAACACCATAGGATGTGGTGTAATTACTGTTCCTAAAAGAATTCCAAATAGGGCTCTGTTTTGAATTTGATGCAACATAATGAGAAATCTCTGTGGCAGATGACAACATTCTTCGTTCAGCTAATGGGATGCTTGCTCAGAGTTATCCCAAAAACCATTAGGCACCGATTAGAGAGATTTATGGCCTCTGAAAGGACCAAACGCAAAAACTTTTCAATTAGAAAGTGAGGTAAAACTATCTCTTTGGAGGACATCTAGGAGGACATTTATTTAGATGAAATATGAGAAGACATTGCAAACAACAGCTCTGACAAGGGGTTAATATCCAAAATATATAAAGAACTCATACAACTCAACCAACAAAAAAACACAACACAATTCAATTAAAAAATGAGCAGAGGACCTAAACAGACACCTCTCCCAGGAAGGCATACGAATGGCCAACAGATATATGAAAAGATGCTCAACTTCACTGGCTATTAGACAAATGCAAATCACAACTACAATGAGATACCACTTCATACCTGTTAGAGTGGCTGTTATCAACAAGACGAGCAGTAACAAGTGTTGGAGAGGCTGTGGAGAAAGGGGAGCCCTCACTGCTGGTGGGGATGTAGACTGATACAGCCACTAGTATGGAGGTTCCTCAAAAAATTAAGAATAGAGCTACCATATGGCCCAGCAATCCCTCTTCCCGGTACCTACCCAAAAAACTCTAAAGCATTTATTCACAAAGATGTATGCACCCCTATATGAACACTGCAGCATTATTCACAGTGGCCAAGACATGGAGACAACCAAAGTGTCCTTCGATAGAGGACTGGATACAGAAGACATGGTACATATATTCTATGGAATACTACTCAGCCCTAAGAAAAGATGAAATACTGCCATTTGTGACAACATGGATGGACCTTGAGAACACTATGCTAAGTGAAATAAGTCAGAAAAAGCTAAGAACCATCTGATTTCACTCATATGTGGGATATAACACTTAAGCTCATAGACACACCCAAGAGTATGGTGGTTACCAGAGGGAAGGGGGTTGGAGGGTAGTGAAGGCTAAAGGGGACCAAATATATGGGGACAGATGATTCAACTTTGGGTGGTGGGCACACAATGCAATATGTAGATCATATGTCATAGAAATGTACACTTTAAACCTACATCATCCTATTAACCGATGTCACCCCAATAACGGCAGGATAGAAGAGGTATTGAAAGAGATAGAAAGCATGAAGAATAGTTTTAAAGACCCTTTTCAAATGAGATATAGATAGTCCTGAATCCTATGAGGGGAGGTCAGAAAGGACATTGAAAAGAATAGCTCTTCATCTTTAAAAGGAGGCTGCTCATGGGTGAGGCTAATTCATGAAACGGCCCATTATCTCTCCCTTTAACTTCCAGGGCATTTCATAAATTAGCCTATTGGTCATGAAGTTTTACTACCAGTGCTTTTTGTACTTCAGTCCTCATACACTTCCCATTTATTTTTTTGATCATTTGGATGTCCCCGTGGTGAGGTGGGTACATACTTTTTCCATCAGAAGAGTGTGAAATGAGCTTCACAGACCCAGCAATTGGCAGAAGGTAGAACTTTGGATCACTAAATGCTGGGGTTCATTTATTGAGCCATTTAATAAATGGGAGAACGGGGGTGTTAATTTTGGAAGAGCCTTTAGTTTCCCACAACTGAATTTCATTTAAATAACCAAGCACCCCACATATGTATTGCTGTTTCAATACGGAGCTGACAGTCTCTTGCTCTGAGATTCCCAGGTTGTGTCAAACTAAACCTAGTCAACCGCGTGACCAGGTCGTCTTCTTCTGTTGGCGGGTCCTTAAAGACAACCTGGCCACGGTCGGGTTTCTGTCCTGCAGCATGTGGGAAACACATTCTTGCAGTCTGTAAGGACTCGAAGCTCAAGGGCATGTTGGATTTAAAAAGCTACATTCAGACGTTTGTAGTATAAAATATAATTTCCCATTAGGAAAGCTATCATAATGACATCTCACTTCTTAATCATTTTATAGCTTTTAGATATTATGCAGTTGTTCATTATAAATGGATATGTGATTTCATTTGATTCTCACAACTTTGGGTAAAAAGTATTATTAGTCCAAATTACAGATTGGGGGGGGGAGAAAGACCCAGAGAAACTAAGTCAAGTTTTCCAAGTTCATGGAGCTGAGAGAAGCAGAGCCAGACCTCTAACCCACCTCCTCAGACTCTAAGCCCAGTCTCTTTCCACATCAACACTCTTGGCCAGGTGCCTGGTTCAACACACAAAAGGCTGTTTTACCCACAATTATTACTACTGCAATTTAGGAAAAATATTTGCCTCCCAATTTCAGGATCTGAGGTCGAGTCAAATGGGGTGTGAAATGATCTGTAATCTAACATTGTGGAATGAACTATGCTAAGCTTGTCTTCTGAGCACCTCTGATCCCCTTTGCACTGGCCCAGCTCCAAATATACTAAATCAGATTTCCAGTTGTGGTCCAAGAATTTGTATTGAAAAAAACCAAACAAACAAAAACTAACACCAAAGAAAACAAAGTGAAAAGGTAAAACAAGATTTAGCAACATAAAGATGTCATTTCCCCCTAAGTTAACCTTTATGTTAACTTTAAAGTACACGGCCCACTTGTACTTTAGTGTTTAAACCTTTATGTTAATGCCCCAAAACAATACTTCAAGAAAAAATATTTGGAAGCAATTAGCTGATACTAAAGTTTGCTTTGAAAAACTAACAAGCATGAACAGACCAGAATTTCTGAATAAGGAGAGCAGCAGGGGGTTTGCCTGCTGGGGTTTCATATGCCCAGCGCTGCGCTTCCCCACACAGGCCTAAGGTGACCCACGGTCACCTTGCTTGTTGTCACTGTCAGCACCGAATTTTTGAGGAGACAGAAGTCTGACTGTGAACAGAGGAGGAGAGGCCAGACCCGAGAACAATTTAGTTCTCAAGAACGCTGCAGAGGCGATGCTTGAAAGATTTGAGGAGATGCAAGCAGGCGAGGGTGTGTGGAAACAGGCACTATCGCATATTGCTGGAAGGTACTTATCCTCTCATATATGTGTATGAACTATTGTGCGGTGGGGAGGAGTAGGCTTAATACAGTAATTAATAAATAATAACACGAGAATAAACTGTGTTTCCCGTACTCACAACTATAAGCCTACTAGTGCCCCACCCTGTATGCACAAGGGTCTTCTTGAAAATCTGTCTTCTCACCCTTTAAACTGTCATCCCTTTCCTCCCTTCTGAACGTACGTGGTCTTCAAAAGCTTCTAAAATTCCAAATGTCTCCATTTTTAGGAGCAGTGGGGCCTTTGGGGGAACAGGGTGCAGGAAGCCACTTTGTTGCTTGTATAGTTTGTAAAACACACATTTTCAAGTACTAAGTGGAGTGGCCCAAGTCCTAGCTTTCCCAGACACTCCTGGTGTATGGCTATTGCCCCAGCATAATTATTAAGAGCTCCCCTCGTAGATGTCCTGATTTGGGTGAAAAACTGTACGATCCCCTATTTATAAGGCAAGGCCCACTTGTACTTTAGCGCAGGAGGATAGTAACTGCCTAGATGACCTTGTGCTCCTCTCTAAGACAAGGAAGAGAGTCCCCCACAACCCGGACTCTCTCAACGTGAACTTACCTTAGGTCGGCCCAAGGGCTTTTTGGGAAGTGGACCTGACTTAGCCTTGAGTCCTCCAACAAGATGGGATCCCTGAGTGTCCCATCAAATGCACCCCTTGCCACTTATCTAACTTGAACAGTGTGTGCGTGTGTGTGTGCATGTGTGAAATACAGAGAGAAATGTTCTTTATTACTGGAATTGCCTACTCCATCTGTTTGCAATAAAAAAATGAGGAAAAGGGAGAGAGAGGAGAGAGAAAGAGAGACTGGGAGGGAGGGAGGGAGGGAGGGAGGGAGGGAGGGAGGGAGGGAGGGAGGGAGGGAGGGAGAGAGAGATTAATCTAAAGCCACCAATGACTCCAGGGCCCTCTCCCCCAGTCCCCAGAGTGCACTTAGTGAGAAAGGTTCTGATAGGAAGCCTGTTCTGGAAGACGAGCCTGTCTCGGAGCTGCTGTAGGAGCCCTCGTGACGTGGCAGTTTCTATAGAGACGAGTCTCTTTCCCAGGAAAGCTAGGTAAGCAGGCTACACAAAACCCCAGCAACCGGTTGAAGGCTTTTTAAAATGAGGAGTTTCTGTGCTTGAATTTAAAAGGCCTCTCCCTGGGAGAGCAGCTCTGTGGCCGGCAGGGAAAGGTGGGCCTGTGGGCCTGGGGCTGGGAATTTGGAAATAAGATTTGAAAGCTGTTGGTGGCCTAGCATAGGAAGAGAGAGGAAGAGAGGTTGCTGCTGGCTGTGCCGGAGGGCTGGTTACAGCCAGAACTCACCCTCCAGCCCCTCGTATGGGGGCCTGTCGCCACCGCCAATTAACTCATGAAATGACACTGCTAGGGACAAGAGAAAACTGTGATCGCCATGGTCTTCTTTCTCACCTGACAAATTCCAGGCACTTTGGGCAAGGAGGGGTCAAGAGCTCAGGGGTGCGAATCTGAGAGCCTGCTTACTTGGCGCAAAGTAAAAGCTCCATTTAACTGACGTTTAGTTCCTGCTTCTTTTGGTCAGATCAGCACAAACATTACTTCTTCAGGAAAGTCTTCTTTCTTAGTAAGACATTGAATTTGGCTGCCTGTAAAGAGACCTAACTGAGGAGTTTAAATAAATAGGGATGATTTTTCCCCTAAGAGGAAACTCAGAAGTGGGTAGTTCAGGGAGCTGCCAGTTCCATGGTGTCACCCAGGTCCTAGCTTCCTCGGTCTATCTGCCTGGCCATTCCTGGGCTGTTTCATCCTAACAGTCCCTCCATGGTATTATTGTAAGACGGCTGTTCCACCTCCAGTGTCATTCCAGGCAGAGCAAAGAAGCAGCAGAAATTAAGGAGGAAGGGATGGTGCTCACATCAAGAACCAAGACCTTTCGCAGCAGATTTCTGGTTCTGTCTCATTGGCCAGAACTAGGTCATGCGACTCTAACCCCTTAGGAGGCTGGGATATGGGGGTTTTAATCTGAGCAAACTGCCACTGTGAGCAAAACAGTGACTGTGTTTTAAGGGCAAAGCTAAAAATAAGCATGAACAAACAGCTAGTGGCATCTGCTACCCCTTCCCTGGCGATCTCTCCACATCTACCACTTCCAGGTGAGCCTCCTCCTCATGTAGTGCTGTGCTGGAAAAATATTTCACAACCAGCTCTCTGGGGCAGAAAATGGGACTCATTGGTAGCCTTTACTGACCTGTGTGGTATAAATACGTCCATCATGGCCAGTTTCAAGCTGCCAACATGATGTCGTTGAATAGATAACTGGGAAGAAATACACAGCAATACGTCGTTCTGGCTTTGTGAAACCAAGAGCAAGACAGAACCCGTAGCCTCATTTTCAGGCTGCGAGGGAATGTCGTTTCTTAAAATGACATCAGGCAGAGTCCATGACTTGATTTATTAAAAACACTTACTCGTGGGCTCCTTTACCGCTTTCAGGGACTAGAAGTCTCTAAAAAGAAGCACAGACTTAGTTCCAGGTCCTGGTGTAGAGCAGATAAAGTTCACATCTGTTGTGAAGGGGCCGTTATCCAAGCAGGGGTCCCAGCGCGCATGGCCTCCTCTAGGTGAATGCTTTTGCACTTGAGCTAAAAGTGCCGGAGGGAAGCGCACAGTGCTTGGTTTCCGCGGGTTAGAGGACAACACTGTCCCTCTAGTGGCAGGAACCTGAATTGCAGGCCCAGTGCCTGAGGGGACCGATCTAAGGAAGGAGTTACGTCTCGCAAATTCAAGCATTACGGTAACTTACATTTTTACAGGACTTGCAATTTTAAAAGTCCTTTCACATATGCTCTTTAGTTTGAGTCTCACAGCCATCCTCGGAAAAACAGCTGGCATTTCATTTTGCAGATGAGGGTATAAAAGACAAGCTAGTCAAGGTCATACAGCTATTAGTAGACTTAGGTCTGATGACTTCTTTTTTTTTTTTTTAATATATCTTTATTGATTTCAGAGAAAGGAAAGGAGAGGGAGAGAGATAGAAACATCAATGATGAGAGAGTCATTGATCACGCCCGCAACCTGGGCATGTGCCCTGACCAGGAATCGAACCCCGATCGCCTGGATCCCAGGTCGACACTCAACCGCCAAGCCACGCCTGGCCGGGCCTGATGACTTCTTTAGATTTAAGTCTCTTTCTACCACCT
This sequence comes from Miniopterus schreibersii, assembly GCF_964146895.1. Lineage (NCBI taxonomy): Eukaryota > Metazoa > Chordata > Mammalia > Chiroptera > Miniopteridae > Miniopterus > Miniopterus schreibersii. The sequence continues at coordinate 69,695,075 of NC_138103.1, read as the reverse complement.
TATGCTTCTTTCCTCTTCTTGACCTAAAAGTGAACTTGTTCTGTGTCCCACCCAGGTCTGAGAGGTACCTACCATGTGAAAATAAATATGATTGTTTCTTGTCCAGTCACTGTAATTCCCCTCTCCTATGTAACAGTTCAGGAAATAAGTGGCTTTGCAGGGAAATACTTTAAGAGATAAATAGTGACATTTTCAGGTAGTATGGAAGGAAAGCAGAGGAAAGGCTTCCAGCTTGAGAGATCAGACCTTGGAAGCTGCCTTCTATTTGTCTCCTGAGCAGGACTGGAGTTGGAAGGGAACTGAAGTTCAAGTCCAGAAAATACTCCTGCCCCTGAAATTTCTCTCCTCTCTGTGAGCTGATGTGCATTAGTCCTCTAAAGGGGCAATGGCTTTTATTTTGCATTTGGGGCTAAAGCTTACAATGCAAATGATCCTGGGAGAGAGAATTTGTACTCGGTTGGAAAGTATTGATTTCCTGACAGCCCTTTGCTAGACTCTGGCAGGGTGGGGAGGGGAGATTCAGAATGTCCTGTAGAAGCTGAGAGTGGACAAAGCCCTGCCTGCAGGACTTCCTTCTAAGAAGCAGGCCAGCCACCACTGTCCCTATCCCAGGCACCCTCTCACCTTGACCCTCTCACCTCAGCCCTCGGCTGTTGACTCAGCCTCTCCTTCCAGGCAGACTTGCAGCCATTCAGCTTGCCTGGCCCTTCCCCAGGACGAGCTCTGCATCCAGCTCTCAGCCCCCCTGACAGCCAGTCTCATCTTTTTTCTCTTTTATGGCTCCTTGGAGGCCACTGGAGAGGGCGGGCACGGGAGAGGAGGCAGCTGCTGCAAGTTCTCTGCATCCTCTTAGGCTCCCGGGGGTGTATCTGAGCCTTTTCTCTGGGATCTTAAGGAAAATAAGATACTGAATTAGAGGTACCGGAAGGCCCTGCTGGATTGACACAGAGCCGAAAGAACCATCTCCTTTGCAAGGAATGAATAAATAGGAAAGTGAGCGTTCATGGGGCTGTGAGTGTAAGAACAGGAGCGGAGATAATTTTTTGCTACCTTCCATTGCCCTAAAATAACCGGCCAAAATGGAGTTGGACGGTCATTCTGAAGGAAAAGAAAGATGTTGAAGTGCGATGACCAGAAAGAGACCAAGGGAAATAAGTTCCTCTTCCAGTGACGGGGTACAGCATGGACGGGCTGTCCGGGTAGAGGCACCCAAGCCAGGCTGCAGCCGGACTGGAGGGCTGGGCTTGGCCCTTTTGCTGGATAAGCAGGAGGGAGACCTTGAGAACGTGCTGGATTCCATCAAGGGCTCTGGCTGATTAAAGGCTTAGAAGCTGCCAGAGTTGTTTAACTCCGGCCTCTACCCGAACACTTATCTGAATTAGAGGGAGCGTGGGAGATTCCGCCCAACCCCAGCCGGCAGGCGTCGGCGAGGGGCTTGGGGCTCTCCTGGAGACTGGGGCCCTGGATCTGACAGAGGACGGGCTGCAAACGTGAGTCCCCGGGCAGAAGGTGAGAGACTGGGGAACCTCTGGCTGCTGTTAAAAATAACATTCAGCTCGGGGCAGAGGATGGAATCTCTGTCCGCTGGGAGCTGCAAAAGAAGATAAACACATCTCAGGCTCCTGCTGACCCTGGGATGGCTCCTGGGGAGGCCCAGGGGGACGGGGAAAGAGGAGCTACCACAGGCAGAAGGCCTTCAGGCCCGAGTGTCCACACCCCTCCCCAGCTCAGGCCACGGCTAAAGCTCCTTCCAGGAAGACAGTGGCCCTTCTGCGTGAGAGGCCAGCTTGTGGGAGGTGCAGAAGAGCCTGTCCCCCAATCAGCAGCCCCAACACCTACTCTGAGTGGGGCCCGTAAGGACAAGCCTTGGATGGATCACGGCAATACGTCTGGACCCGGCCAACCAAACCGGAGGGAGCCCTGGGAGTCCCCCCTGAGAAAACAGGGTCCTTTTTTTGCTCCCAGTTTTTCCTTTATGCCAGGCACAGTGCTTCTTTCAAGAAGGCAACCTGGGAAAAGGTGTTTAATAAGGATGGTAAATTCCGAATGTGGCTGGGGGCCCCCAAGCCCGTCCTCCCCCTTTTACAGTGGAGGAAACAGAGGCCCGGGCCCCACAGGTAGTGGCAGAGCTAGGGACAGAGCCCAGGTTTTCTGAATCTGGTCTAAGCCTCATGCGCCTTACCTGCTACGTCTGCTTGGTGCCCCTGCAGGAAGTCCAGCCGATCCCCCAGGCACAGTGAACGGAGAATTAACTTTTAATAGACTTTATTTTTTAGAGAAGTTTAGGTTCACAGAAAAATTGGACAGAAGGTACAGAGATTTCCCATGTGCTCCCTGCCCCCACTCGTGCATGCTCCCCATTATCAGCACCCCCACCAGAGCGGCACATCCCTGATAACTGATGAGCCTGCACTGGCACATCATAATCACCCAGAGTCCACAGTTTACACTGAGGTTCACTCCCAGCCGTGTACATTCAGTGGGTTTGGACAAATGTTTAAAGACGTGCACCCACCATTATAGCATCACCCAGAGTAGTTTCACCCCCCTAAAAATCCTCACACGGAGAATCTTCCCAACGATTCCTATAACAAAGAACCAATTGCAAGGCTCGCTTGCCCTTCGTTTGGGCTTCATCTGCTGCACAGGTGGCTGGGTGCTCACTGGCTTGAAGACACATTCCTCACTGCTGGCCCCTGGGAAGGACGTGTTCAGACACGCTGGCCCAGGATTAGGATGCAGGCACCTCAGACTGACAGGGCCAGGGCAGGACCAAGCTGTGACCGAGAGTTGTCATTGTAGACAAAGTCTGTCCTTGGAAGCTCTTATTCCCACCCCCACAACGTCTGTGCGTGCGAGGGAGCCTCCCCCCCCCATGCACACACACCTTTTACTCTTTTCTTCTAGTGCAGTGAGCTTCTCTCTGTCCTGAGGAGTCTAGTGTGCACCATCTTCCATTCTATCCAAAAATGCTTCCAGGAGGGGTCCAAGGTCAATTATTTTCTATTCAGGGTCAACGGAAGCCATCACATTTTCCCTCCCAAGGGCACTTGTATCATAAAAAGTTTTCATCTTTTAGAAACTTTAGGTACCTAAAAACAGGTGGGGAAAAGGCCTTTCCCTGGATCCTTAAACCACCCCAACTTCTACCTCCTCTTCTGCTCTGCAGAGTATAGATTCTGGCTCCCTTCAGGCAGAGACAATGATGAAGGGCCAACACAGGATGCAAATGGACAAGTGGGTTTGAACTAGAAATAATCATTTTGAGCAAAAACTAAAGTTCTATTTTTCAGGACATAGAGCAGGTAAGAACAGACCGCTGGCTCTCGATGCTGAGGTGCAGATGTGCTGGCGTTAAAGGAAAGCACTGGAGAGACCTGGGTTCTGGGCCTGGGTCCCTGTAGAAGGAGCTGAGTGACTGACAAAGTCACTCTTGGTCTCTGAGCCTTCTCTGAAATGTGTGGGTTGGATCAAATGTTTTCTGCGGTTCCTTCCTGCCCCACTGCTCCACAGTTCTGTAGCTCAGAGGAGGAACCAAAAGCAAACCAGATGAATCCAGACCCTCAGGTTCCCCACATCCTTTGCTTTTGACAAAGGTGACTGAAGTGGTTCAAAGAATCTTTTCACCAAACCTTGGCCTGTCCCAGCCCAGGAAGATGTGCTAAGTAATGCCCAGCAGATTGCAAGTGCCACTGTGTGATGAAGAATCCAGCTTCATTTTAAAAGGAAAGCATATTGATTTGGGGAATAGTCATCTTCTAGTGTATGTAACTTTGAGCCAAACCAAGGAAATGTATAAGAGTTCAGCTTAATCTTATAAAAATTTTAAATCAATAAGTGCTGCCTGGAAGAATCCGGCCATTATGGTGGCTCAAAAAGGCAGATACAAGGACAGTTATGGTATCAGATGCAACAGACAAAGCAGGTCTTTTAACAGAGAGGAAGTCTGAGCTGCTGTATCTGGTGGGAAGATCACCAGCCTTGGTACTGGAGTTAAGACTCAGAAAAAACTGTGGATCTGATACCAGTCACAGGTAAACTTCATCACTAAGGCAGGGACTATATCTGTCTTGTTGACTATAGCAAACAGTGCCTGGTGTATAATAGATGCTCAATAAATATTTCTGGAATCAATGTTTTGCAGAGTCATATAGTCACCAACCCTCAGCTTTTCTTTACATGGTCTTTCTTTTTTTCTTTTTTTAAATTTATCTTTATTGTTGAAAGTATTACAGATGTCCCGTTCCCCCCCCCAATTGACCCCCTCTAATGTGCTCCCACTCCCTCCCCAGGCCTTCACCCCATTATTGACTGTGTCCTTGGGTTATGCATATATGCATATAACTTCTTTGGTTAATCTCTTCCCACCCTCCACCCCTCTTCCCTCTTTCCTCTGAAATATGATCGTCTGTTACATGTGTCAATGTCTCTGGATAGATTTAGTTCGTCAGATTCTTTTGTTCATTAGCTTCTTCTTAAAGAAGACCCTTTAACATTTCCTGTAGTGCTGCTCTGGTGGTGATGAACTCCTTTCGCTTTTTCTTATCTGTGAAGCTCTTTATTTGACCTTCAGTTCTAAATGATAGCTTTGCTGGATAGAGCAATCTTGGTTGAAGTTCCATGTTTTTCATCACTTTGAATATTTCTTGCCACTCCCTTCTGGCCTGCAAGGTTTCTGTTGAGAAATCAGCTGACAGTCGTATGGGTGCTCCATTGTAGGTAACTAACTGCTTTTCTCTTGCTGCTTTTAAGATTCTCTCTTTGTCTTTAACCTTTGGCATTTTAATGATGATGTGTCTTGCTGTGGGCCTCTTTGGGTTCCTCTTGTTTGGGACCCTCTGTGCTTCCTGGACTTGTAAGTCTATTTGTTTCCCCAGGTAGGGAAGTTTTCTGTAATTATTTTTTCAAATAGGTTTTCAATTTCTTGCTCTCTTTTCTCTCCTCTGGCACCCCAATAATATGAACGTTGGGCCTCTTGAAGTTGTCCCAGAGGCTCCTTATACTATCTTCATATTTCTGGATTCTTTTTGCTCTTCTGGTTGGGTGTTTTTTGTTTCCTCGTTTTCCAAATTGCTGATTTGATTCTCAGCATCCTCTACTCTACTGTTGATTCCCTGTAAATTATTCTTCATTTCAGTTCGTGTAGCATCGATTTTCTCAATTATTTTTGTCATACTCTTACTAATATCCTTGAGCATCCTTATAACTATTATTCTGAACTCTATATCTGTTAGCTTGCTTGGATCTATTTCATTTAGTGCCTTTTCTAGAGATTTCTTCTGTTCTTTCCTTTGAGACATGTTTCTTTGCCTCCACATTTTGGCTGCTTCCAGGTGTTTATTTCTATGTATTAAGTAGAGCTGCTATGTCTCCTGGAACTTGTAGAGTGACTTTGTGTAGTAGGTGTCCTGTAGGGTCCAGTGGCTCAGCCTCCCCAGTCACCTGAGCTGGGCCTTCTAGGTGCTCCCCTGTGTGGGCTGTATGCACTGTCCTGTGGTAGTTGAACCTTGGTTGCTGTTGGCATCACTGGGAGGAACTGACCCCCAGGCCATTCAGCTGTGAGGACCAGCTGCAACTACAGCCAAAGAGCTGCTGTGCTGGAGACACCCCTATGGAGCAGGATTTACTTCAGTGGGGCTTTGGTGTTCACTAAGTGCGCCCCTTGAGTGTGTCACTCATGGCTGTGGTAGGGTTGTAATCCAGCGTGGTCAAGTGCGACCACCAGGTGCACTGTCTATGGGGCCTCCCAGGAGGTGCAAAGTCAGCCTGTGCCAGTGCCTTGCCCAGGGCCACCCAGCATGAGCTACACAGCAAACCGTAGTTGGCTGCTACTTGTGCTGGGCTTGGAGGTGTCAGGAGAGGCCAAGCTATGAGCCAATGCAGCTGCCGCTAGTGCCAGGCCTGGGGCCACTTATCAAGCCGTATGGGGCCCGCTGCTGCCTGTTTGAGAGATTTTAGGAAAGTCCTAAGCATGAGGCTCCAGAGGCCACTTGCACAGAAAAGCCCCTGGAAATGGCCTGGATGAGCTGCAGGTGGGGAGGGGCGGGGTCTCCGGGAATCACGGGGCGGGGCCAAAGGCGTGAGTCAGGTGCTGGGGATTCAAACATGGCGCCTGCCTGCCGGCTGTGCGGGGAGGACTCGCCACAGGAGCCATGGCCTCTGCCAGCCCTTCTGCCTGGGAGGAAGCCGCCCTCCGCCTCTCGCCCGGATCTCAGGCAGGTTAGTTCCTCCCCGAGTGTCCCGGGTCCTTTCAGGCCGCTGCCCGGCGCTGGGCTCAGAGGGAGCGTCCGAGTGAGTCCGTGCCGGGCCCTTTAGAGGAGCTGCTGGGGCTCCCGCAGCCTCCGCCACCCTCAGCCACAGTCCCCGCTGGTTTCACAGCCCGGAGTTGTGGGGGCGTCTCTTCCCGGCCTGGAGCCCTGGGCTGGGGGCCTGCTGTGGGGCTGGGAGCCCTCGCTCCTCCGGGAAACCCCCACCGCCGAGATTCCCTCCCAGGTTTCTATCGCGGCACCGGGTGTGGGCCCGGGGCCGCGTCTCCGTGATTCAGCCCCGATCCGCCCGCGTCTCCACCCCTCCTACCAGTCTCTATGCCCCTGGCTGTGGGGCTTCTGTGCAGCCAGATCTCAGGAGGCTCTGAGTGACGGTGGTTCTGTGTTTTAGTTGTGATTTCGATGTGGTTGCGGGAGGCGGCGGGCGCAGCTGTTCCCTACGCCGCCGTCTTGTTTCCTCTCCTTCCTTGCTCTTTCATGTGATCCCTTCTTCAGTCTCCCTTCCAGCACTTCCTAATCTAGGTCACCATTACCTTTGCCTAGGTTGTCGCAGTAGGTTCCTAACATCCTCGATGCCTCTGGTCTTGCCCACATCTAATCCTCACACTTCAGCCAGAGTAATCTAACACGAAAGCCCGACCATGTTACTCCATTTTTAAAAACCAGTCTTCTAAATTGTCAAATTTATTGGCATAAAATTGTTAATAATATACTCTTATTTTCTTTTAATGTCAGTAGAATCTATAATGTCTTTACTTTTTAGCCCAACATGTGGTAATTAGTAAATGTTGCATATGTACTTAAAGAAAATATGTTCTGAAGTTGTTTGTTGCAGTGAATGTTCAATTAGGTCAAGTTGTCTAATCATATTGTTCAAGGTTCTGTTTTCTTAATGAGTTTCTTGGTCTACTTGTTCTATCAGTTACTGAGTTATATTAAGATCTTCATGCCCAGCTGGGCATGGCTCAGCAGTCGAGCATCTACCTAGGATCCAGGAGATCAAGGTTTGATTCCCAGTCAGGGCCCATGTCGGGGTTGGGGGCTCGATCCCCAGTAGGGGGCATGCAGGAGGCAGCCAATCAATGGCTCTCTCATCATTGATGTTTCTCTCTCTCTCTTTCTCTCCCTGAAATCAGTACAGATATATTTTTTTTTAATCTTCGTTTATTATTATGCATTTGTCTATTTCTCCTTTTAGCCTGTCAACTTTTCTTTTATGTGTTTTGAAGCTGTTATTTAAGTTCTTATAGTTAAGAACCTTCCTGATGAATTCACCCTTTTGTCATGATGAAAATTTGTTTTTTCTCTCTTTTTACTGTATTAGTCTAGCTAGAGGGGTATTAATTTTATTAATCTTTTCAGCAGGCTATATCTAGTAATACCTCTTTACTAAAGTCTTTTTTGTGTGAAATTGGTGTACACACACCAGTATTTCGTTTGCATAGTGTACCTTTGCATCATTTCAAGAAAGAAAAATTATAGAGCAATCTTGCATATGAGCATAGATCTTAAACAAAACTTTAATAAATTAAATCCATCAATATATCAGAAAGATAATACATAACGGCTATATTCCAGGAATGTAAGATTGAGTTAACATTCAAAAATCAATCAACGTAATTCACCATAATGATAGAATAGAGGGGGAAAAATCAGATAATCATCTCAATAGATATAGGAAAAACCATTTGATATAATTCAGCATCTATTCTTGATAAAAATTAAAATTCTCAGCAAACTAGGAATAAAAGGAAATGTTCTACAGCATACGTTATATGTGATGGCAAAATACTACATGCTTCCCCCTAGGTTTAGCAACAAGACAGAGATGTCCGCTTTCACCATCATTATTCAACATTATACTTGAGGTCCAAGCCAGTACAATAAGTTTAGCAAAAAGGAGGCATACAGATTGGAAAGGAAGAAATAAAATTAGCATTATTTATGGACTACATGATTATATACATAAGTAATTCAAAAGAATCAATTGAAAGAACTATTAAAATTAATAAATAATTTAACACTATCATTCTACACAAAGTCAATATATAGAAATCACTGGTATACGTTAGCAACAAACAAGTAGAATTTTTTTTAAAAAAATTAAGGCTATTTTACATTTAAAAAACATCTGGGAATAAGTCTAACATAAGATGTGCAAGATTTCTATGCAAAAATCTATAAAACATTATTGAGAGAAAAGTCTTCAATAAATGGATGACCATACTACCACGTTCGTGGGTTGAAAAACTCAATATTGTTAAGGTGTCAATTTTCCTCAAATTGATGTACAAATGAAACACAATTTCAATCAAAACCCCAGAAGCCTTTTTAAAAATAGAAATTATCAAAATTCTAAAATTTATGTAGCCATGCACAAAATAGAAAATAGTCCAAACAACTTTTAAAAAGAAAGGAACAAATCTGGGGCGCTTATGTCACCTGATTCTGAGACTTACTGCAAAATCACAGCAATCAATTCGGTGTGGTATTGGCATAAGGAGCGACAACTAGCTCAGTGGAACATATTAGACTCCATAAGCAGACCCACACGTATATGCTCAACTGATTTCTGACAACAGCTTCAAGAAAATGCAGTGGGGAATTCCAGCACATTGTATGGAAACAACATGACATGCAGAAGGGGAAAAGCATGCCATAACAAAACTTGTTTCAGATAGGTCATCGATCTAAATGCAAAAGAAAAAGCATCAAACTTCTAGAAGAAAAACCGAGTATCTTCGTATTGATGGGTTAAGCAATAATTTCTTAAGGCACAAAAAAGACACCACAGGGAAAAAAAATTGAAAAACTGTATCTCAAAATTGAAACTCTGCCCTTTGCTCTTCAAAAGCCTGTATAAAGAAAGTGAAATAGCAAGTCACAGACTGGTAAAAAATGTTTGCAATACATATATCTCACAAAGGACTTGTGTCCAGAATATATAAGTAACTCCACAATAACAATAAAAAGTAAGCAATTTAATTTTTTAAATGGGCAAAAGTACAGACACTTAGCAAAAGACACATGAATGGCCAACAAAAGGATTCTCAACACCATTAATCACTAGGGAAATGCAAATTAAAACCACACGATATGACTTTACACCCCCTGGAATGGCTAAAATTAAAAAGACAATACCAGGTGTTGATGAAAATGTGGAGAAGCAGGAATTTTGCGAGTGTTGCTGGAAGTGTAAAATGGCACAACTACTTTGGGAAACAGCTTGGCAGTTGCCACTAAAGTCAAACTTATATATGCCCTATAACCTGAAAGAATTCTACTCCTGGGCATTTGCCCAACAGAAATGAATGCACGTGCCCGCAGAGGAATATTCATAACAGCTTCATTCATAATTGTGTCAAAGTCGGGACCGGGTTTAACTGCCCATTGACAGGCGAATGGATAAACAACTTGACATATGGTCTTTCAATGGAATATTGGATAGCAATAAAAAGGAACAAACTATAGCCATAACAAGGATGAATCTCATAGAGTTAATTAAAAAAACTAGACTCAAAAGAGGGCATACCATATAAACCCATTTATATAAAGTTCAAGATCAGGCAAAACTAATCTATGGTGAGAGATTTTGGAATAGTGCTTACTCTAGGAGAGGAGTATTGACTGATACGAGGCCTAAGGGAGCCTTCTGGGGCTTGATTTTTGAGGTGGCACGTGGCCTATGCATACCTAAAACTGAGCAGGACACTCTAGATAGGATGGCCGACTTGTCCCGATTACCTGGATCTCTGTGGTTTCAAAATTAAAGTCTTGTCTGGGGAAAACCGGGATGGTTGGTCACCCTAACTTTAGATTTTGTGCACATTACCATATGTCTGCTATTCCTCATTTTTATAAATCAGGAAAAGAAAAAAAATCAATAGGAAAAAAAAAATGTTGTCAGTGGCTCTCTATGACCCTCAGGACAAAGTCCCAGCTGCTTCTCATGGAACATAAAGCTTTCCCAGTCGGCTCCTGTGTGCCTCTTCATTTTCCGGGCTGCCTCATTCCTGACCCTCTCTGCCAGCCACGCTGATGGTTGGGTATGCCATGCTCTCCCTTGCAGGTTAGTCCCTCTGCCCAGAAACCCTGTCCTCTGTCTCTTTCAGCGATCTCCAATTCATCCTTCAAAGCTCAACTTGGATACCATCAACTCTAGGAAGCTTTTCTTGACACATATCCAGAGTTTGGGATATCCCATAGCACATGTATAAGTGGTCAGTTACTTATTTATTTTAAAAAAATCATTATGTTAAGGCTCCTAAAAAGGTGCCAGGAAGTACTCAGTCCTACAGGGCCTCACAGTTTGATAGAGATCTTGGCAGGAAAATGTAGGTGTATGGGATACACTCTAAAGTACTATCTCACCCACCCCGGGTCTGCAGGGAGCAAAAGCGCTTTTAATAGATATTTCAAGAAGGAAAAATAATATCTACAAAATGACTTCTTGTAACCTCTTTCAACTACTTTTTAGCCATACTGCTCAGAAGAAGGGGTCATTTTCTTTGGGTAATTTTAAAAATAATTGTGTTTTCTTGCTTTCTTACTTTTTAATATGATCCAGAAAAGACAGTGATATTCAGTAACAGTGAATTGTCCAACAGTTATAACAGGGCTGTGTGCAATTTACAAGGCTGTCTGAGTACTGAGGAAGGGCAGTGCAGTTAGGAACAGATTCTTAGGTCAAACTACCTGGGTTTGTACCCTGATCGGTCTACAGCTCTGAGATCTGGCCAAGTACTTAAGACTCTCAGAGCCTCAGTTTCTTCATTTGTAAAACTGGCATAACGATAGCTGCTACCTCCTAGGGTTGCTGTAAGGATTAAAGGAATCAGTATATATAAAGGACTTAGCATGGTGGCAGACGGACATATAGTCAGCACTCAATAAGTGTAGCCATTCTTAGGTGGGATATGTGAGAAGAGTGGACAACATTACAGACATTTCTCCAGTCATTGTTACCCTACATCTCCTCATCTCTCTTCTGAGTTCTGGGCTCACATTTCTTACAGCCTAATGGATATTACCACATGATTGGCATGCACGTAGCTCAAATTCAACAGTCATCAATTCCAGACCCCCTTCTTAATTTGGGGGGAGGCCTAATTATCTGTTATCTAGACTAAAAACATCCCCATCCTATTTCTTTTCACCCTCTTCTATATCCAGTTAGTCTACAAATTGAAAATTCTCACAGCTATTCCTTTTTTTTTTTTCCTGGTTCCACTGGCACTTCCTGAAATGAAATGCCAGGTCATTACACATTTGGAATTCTCCCTTAGCCTCTTACCTCACTCCCCTCTAATTCCCCTCTGTTCTTCCTAGGACATTCTGTATTCCCACGTTCTCTTGCTCAAAACTCTTCCATGGCACCTCGTTGTCCTTGGGAATCCGTCAAAACTCCACAGTCTGGCCTTCCATGCCCATCACAATCGGACCCCAAACCCACCTTTCCCCGTCCATTTCTTTTATTTTCTACACAAAATTTCTATGTCTACCCAGTGTATATAGCCCTGGCTGGTAAACTGGCCTGGAACTGGAGCTCAGGTCTAAGGCCTACACCAGGACTCTTTCTCCTCGAAGCTCAAGCTTAAAGCTTAGCGCCATTACTGACCTAAAGAGAATGAGGCAGGGCGCTCAGCAAGCCAGATGGCTCCTCTCCAGCCAAAGCAACCCCTGGCCTTCCCTTCCGGCCACGTGGAGTACCAAGGTAGAAGGGAGGGTCACATCTAGCTTTTTGCATCAACTTTAAAAAAATCCCAATGTTCCTGCCCACCATGAAAGCATGGTCCTGTCATTGCCCTGATCCTGACCAACTGGATTTGCAATCCTCCTGGGGCGAACAGAGGATACTGGAGTCCTAGTGTCTCCCTTTACCTGGAGCCTAGACTTTGTAGTGCCTCCCACCTCTCTACTTTAGGACACATCCAAATTGGCTCAGGCCTGCTCGCTCCTAACAAATCTCTGTGGAGGAGACGGGGCCCTATGAACTATTTTGAACCTTCAGCAGCAGGGGGCTGGATGGATGCTGGGAAGAGGTAGAAGAGAGTGCCACACCTAACCATGCCCACCACAGATACGATCGAATTAATTCTCACAATGCTCTCATGAGGTAAATGCTGTTATATAATCTATGTTGCACAGATGGGAAAATGAGGCAAGGAGAGGTTAAATGGTTTACAAAGGTTATGTGGCTGGTAAGCAGCATGCCTTCCACAACTATACTGCACTGCCTCCTAATACCTACAGTGTATGTTTAATCATAGCTCATTAGTCAACCACGTGGCCCGCCTGCCACTAAAGCCCTGAGCTGATGGTCAGTAGGTGGCCACCTCCAGGCTTCTGTGGTTCCCTTCCTGCAGGTCCTGACTCCCTTTTCCCTTTCACTGCACTGATGCCATCTTTTCTGCAAGCTCAGCTGTGAGTGATGGATGGACTTATCACCTCCTCGATCCCCTGTCGTCTTTGCGAAGTCCGTTCTTGTGGTGTTTTTACTGCTCTTAATCTTTTAAAAAACAAATGATGGGAGTAAATAGAGACTAAGAACAGTAACAACAAGCGGGAAATTTACAGAGGCTCCAGAACCTAAGGATTCTCTTAGTCACTGAGCTGGATCTCTTCCCAGCAAGTAGGCCTGAGGACCTGCGCCAGAGGGAAGGCAGCAGCTTCCTGAGCGTGTGTCTCCCAGTCTCGGGGGTACATCTCGGGGCTCCTCCCCAGGTCATCTCCTCAAGAGGATGTTCTCAAAGCATTCACCTGATGGCTTTGTCATCTTTCAAGGTGTCCTCTTTGCAAGCATTGTGGAAGTCCAGTTTTCCTGGACAGGGTCACTGGTTCCCAGAGATGCGGGCATCAACATTCTGGGGTCCCAAGTCAGGCACACAGGTCAGAGTTGGCCAGTGGTCCTCATAAGCCCCACAGGAAGCGAGATGTGCAGACTAATGTGCAGACAAACAGCTGCTCAATGGATCTCGTTAAAATGCAGACACTGATTTAGCAGGTCTGGGCGGGGATTCCAGATTCTTCATTTCTAATCAGCTCTGGGGGATGCTGATGTTTGTGGTGCATGGTCCACACTGGAAAGGCGGGGGCGTAGATGACGCTAACATTGGCTGTAGGCCATTGTAAACAATGTGTTGGGGGCTTTGGGCTAAGGAATCAGTATGTCCTCCTGGGAGCTCGATAGGTAAAAAGGTCACCCATGCTGGCCTGATTTGATGTTTATCCATCACAGGCTGCTAGAAATGTTATGATCCAGACCTCCACAAAGCACTGAGAGACCAACCCCAAAAGGAGGGAGCTGCAGGACAATAGATTTCCTCTCAATGTGAAGGCTAAATTTAGAGCTTCTGAGGCCTGGGCATGGCCAAGCAGGGCTGGGAAGATGCTGCTGTGGTGGAAGGGAGGGTGAAGACTGGGGCAGAGGAAAGGCACTGGGAGTTCTTCAGCTTCCCCTTCAGCTGTGAATTCTATAAACCACAGTTCAAGCACAGACAGAAAGCAGTGGTGATGAGTCACAGGTTTCTTGCCTTCTCACCGACCTCCCATTCAGCCAGATTTCTCAGTGATTTATCTGTGTGAGACCCAGCCTGTCACTCTAGCCCTGTGTGTTTTGCATCTGTATTACTCTCTGCAAATAAAGCCCAGCCTCCACCTCTCAAGGGTCTCATGGGTTAATGTCATCCATATAGTCTCAGAAGAGAGAGTGCGGTTTTAATGTGAGAAGGAAAATATTGACAGGCTTGTACAAGAGACATAATTATCTCCATGCTCTGGTGATCTGCCAACACATCTCTCTTTCCTTCCAACCTTCTAGCTCTTAAAGTCTTAAAAATCCTGCTTTAGCCTTTAAAGGCAAAATATGGTTTGGCTCTAAGGAGTATTCTAATCTTATGCAATTTAAATTTATTATCGTCTTTGAAACGTAACCCAATGCAGATGCTGCAAGTGAGAGAGCGCTCTGCTGACACCCACCCTGTGACATCCGTCCTTGCCTCTGACAGTCCAGCTTCTCCAGTGCTTTCCGTCTCAGCAAAGGTCAGATATTACAGTCAGGGAGCTCAAAATACAGATAAACAGCACCGAAGCTACAACAACCAAGGCCGGAAGGGGACTCTGTAGAAAAAGCAATGTGAACACCCAACAGTGCAAGGAAAAGTGTAAAAGAAATGACACGGTCTGTAGTCAGAAGCAAGCTCTGAAGCCTGTCTGCCCCTTTCGGATGCTTCGCAGTATTTTTAATCCACCAGTGACAGGAGAGCTTGTTGAGGAGGGACATCTTTCATCTCTGATCCTCTCCCTGACAACGAAAATTGGGTGAGCACATTTGCATAACAGAAGAAAGGGACAGATTGCCACTCCAGAAGGACCCACAGGACACCTGTCAGAAATATTAAGAAGCAGGGCAATCTCACAACATGTGAAATGTTTCATGTACTGATCTTGAGATATTGGTGGAAAGCCTATGATGGAAATAAAATGTGAGCCATGTCTCATCTACAAGCCCTCATCTGTGAATGACTTCAGGATCCCAGAAAAATCCCTTTCCCTTGTCCTTCGTCTCCCATTGAGAATACCTCCAGGGAGGGAGCTCCTCTTAGGCAGGACAGGGAATTATGGAGTTGCTGGAGCTCTGGAACAGTTTTCTTGGCTCTCCTCCCCCCAGAACCATTGGCCCCACACACCCCCTTCCCACCCACTCCTGACCCTCACCAACCTGCCCACTCCCACCACGTGGGAACATCCTTCCCTCTCCTGGGCTCAGGGAGATGTGCTCCTGTTCTCAAGCCACTGAGACATGTGAAACCATCAGCATGTTCAGTAAAGAGAACTGAAGCCATGCAGTTAGGACAGTACTGCAATTGGGGCCTCCTGGGAGTTAAAAAAACCTGCACGGCTTCCTGCTTATTACATCATTTCTTGAAAAATGCAACCCAGGTAAACAAACCAATTTTGGAAAGGAGGCTCCATGGGTCTACTTCACCACAGAAAGGTAAAGTCATGTCTCCCTAGAGACTATGATCTGGAGGAGATGGAGCAGAGAGCCTTGGGGCCACCGGAGAGCTGTTTGGACGTGGCCCAGAGGAAACGCGTGCCACAAGGCTTTGTGTGTTGCACTGGCCGTGGCCCGTGTCCCTGGCTGCTGAGCAGCACGATGGGTTTGGGATTAAATTTCCTGTCCCCACACTCAGAGAAGGCGCACACAGTTTGTTATCTCCCAAAGATGTTTCAGCTGCAGAGACGAAGAATTGGAAAGAAATTGGCAGGACTGGGGGGAGGGTAGGAATGTAGAAGGAGACAAGGGCTTCAATCAGGAGGCCTGAAGTGAGGGGCCAATCAGAGCTCCCCACCCCACCCCACCCCCACCCCCACCCTGTAGCTCTAGGAGGAGAAGCCTGAGGAGCCTGAGCTTGGGAGGTGGGAGCCACTTGTAACTGCCCCCCTGTGACTCAAGGAGGAATTTTCCTCCCAGACAAAAATAGGTTGAGGTTTTTGTTGTTATGCTCACTCATATTGATCTTCTATTGTTAGATTCTCTTTCTCTCTCTCTACACACACACACACAGACACACACACACATTCATTTAAGACATGCTAGACCAAGCCCAAAAGAAATAAAGCTGCCAAGCACAGACTAGACTCCTGATCGGAAGAAGGGAACACTAACCACAACCCTGTCCCCATGTCTGTGGCGTGGGGGAGCACAGACATCACCTGTGAAGCTTGATAAAAACGTGAAGCCCCAGTCCCCCTCCTCAGGGGTTCTCACTCAATGGGTTTAAGACCTTTTTACTAATCACAGTATTCAGCCACAATATTCAGCAGTTTTCTCTCTCTAAATAGAGAAGAATATATGCAAGGTCTCTTGAAGCAATAAGACCAGTGGGAAAAAGAATTTGGAACTGCAGAGCTCCAGCATGCACCCATGTTCAACAGAGATGCTGCGATGCCATCCAGCCACCAGGGGGTTGGACAGTCGCCTGAAGCCATTAAGTCAATGTGAAGTGGTATTTCAAGTTGGAGGCCACGATGTTGGACCTAAGACATCACCACCAAAGGGCTCAATGGTATTGCTGCAGGTGATGGAGGGGATCTGTCTCTGGCTGGCTGGAGCTGGGACTTCTCGAGGACACCTACAAGCCAGGCCCCGTCATTGGTTGCTGAGGTTTGGGTGGGCCAACCTCAGGGTTTCTGCACATGAGCAAAAAGTTCATTTTAAAAATAAAGCAGCATATGAAGTTTTACAGAACAAATATTTTGGACATTTATGGCCCTTTATCACTCTTAGGCAGGAGTTTCAAATCAGCTTCTCCATCCTCAAAACGATGAGCCCAGAGGGACTCTCTATTCAAATGTAACCATTTGACTCTGGGATGTCTTCTAGACAAGTTTGTCAGCTCCAACTGAAATATAAAATATAATGTGAGCTACGTATGTAATTAAAATTTTTCTATTAGCTGTATTAAGAAAGTAAAACAAGATATGAAATTGATTTTAATAATATGTTTTATTTAACCCAACATATCCAAAATATCATTTCAACATTTAATCAATATTTTTAAAATTACAAATGAAATACTTTACTTTGTCTGTACTAAATCTTCAAAACCCAGCTTGTATTTCACATCTCAGTTCAGACTAGCCACACTGAAGTGCTCAGTAGCCGTATGTGTCTGGTGGCTACTGTACTGGACCAAACAGATGTAGACCATGGTTGCACCAACCTGGGACAGAGAGTGGGCTGAGGTGGCATCTACTGAGCCCGAGTGATGAGAAGGCATGGAAGAGGAGAACCTGGGAAGTGTTCATACATGCCCACACCCAACATCTGTATACAATCCTGTCTCTTCTCACCACTTCACTGCTGCATCCTGGTCCAAGCCACCCTTGTCTCACCTGCATCACTTCTTCCTGATCTCCCTGATTCTACCCTTGCTCCCCATAGTCTATTGTTAACACAGCAGCCAGATCGATCCTATTAAAGTGTAAATCAGATGATGATACCTTCTCTCCTCTAAACCCTTCAATGAATGTCCATTTCACTCAGAGTAAAGGCCAAAGTTCTTTTAATGGAGCACCAGGCCCTACATGTTCTGCCTCCTCCTCCCCCCCGTTACCTCTTCTACTTCCTCTCCCACTTTTTTCCTCTGCTCCAGCCCCACTGGCCTCTTTGCTGTTCATTAAACATCCCCTCACCCTCCCATCTTAGAAATACACTGCTCGTTCCCTCTGATGAAATGTTTTACCCTTAGACACAAGACATCCTTCATCTCCTTCAAGTTTTTGATTGAATAGCACCTTCTCTTTGACATCTGCCCTGTGTAATAGTACAAATTGCCCGCCTTCCATCATCCTGCTGCTCCCCTCCACACGGCGATTCCCCCTTACCTGGCTCCGCTCTTTAATATACTTGTGTTTATTATTTATTATCTGCCACCTCCCCAAACGTATATTTCATAAAGACAGGAATATCTATTTTGCTCATTGTTACATCTGCAATGCCTGGAATAGTGCCTGGCACATAGTAGGTCCTCAACAACTATTCGTTGAACAAATGAATGAATGAATAAGGGTGGAGGCACCCGGCACCTCAGCCCTCCATCAGTGAAGAGAGCTCTGTCCCACCCTCCTGAGCCATCACCATTCTCGTCTTCCTACCACAGTGCGAAAGTTCTTGAAGGAACAGCCAGGATCAGAGTTAAATAACCTTCCTCAATGAACAAACATTTCTTTTGGAGTGAAGATTATTTACTGCTTTTCTTTTTGTTTTTTAATCCTGGACTCTCTCTCTCTTTTTTTTTTAATGTTTATAGCAGCTTTATTTATACTTGCCAAAAGTTTGAAGCAACCAAAGATATCCTTTAATAGGTGAATGGATAAATTGTGGTTCATCCATAAAATGAAATGCTATTTAGGGATAAAAGGAAATGAGCTCTGAAGCCATGAAGGAACAGGGAGGAAATTTAAACTCATATTGATAAGTGAAAGAAGCCAGTCTGTTAGCTTATTTTATTAATTAGAATATAGTTTATCTTGAATATTTCAATATATCAATATTATCTAAAATATATCATGTGTAATTGCAAGGAATATAAATTCTGCTGTTGGGTATAGTATTTTACAAATGTCAGTTATGACAAGTTGATTCTAGTGTTGTTTAGATCTATTATTAACTTTCTACCTAATTGTTCTATTAAATCTTTTTATTTTTATTATTATTTTTTTTGTTTAAAATATTACAGATGTCCCTTTTTCTCCCCATTGACCCATTCCACCCCATCCCACGCCCTTCCCCAGCCCCTCTCCACACCATTGTCTGTGAATTCTGGACTCTCTTGAGAAGTTGATGGCAACTATGAATGTTCTCCCCTCAAAATCCACAGAGACACAATTTCACATATTGACAGTTTCAGGGAGCTCATAGGCTTCTGACGCCCATTGTTAGAGACCAGGTACCTCGCTTCAAGGATTCTGGCCCCAGAGGCTCACCTGCACGCAATTTTCCTACCTGTATTTGAAATCAAATCTTTCTGCTGCTCCAAAAATAGAAACCACATCAAGAAATAAATCGTAGAGCTCGATAGCCAGAAGCAAACTTGAATGGTGATATAGTTCATCTTCCCACCTCCAGACAGCATTGAACTGTCTACTCTCCTAGGAAATCTCCACTTAGTCGGGGAGGAAGTTCAATACCTTGCATCTGAAAGTTCTTCCTAACGCTTCATCTAAATCATTGCTGTTTTAAGATTAACCTGCCCTCTCTAGTCATATCTCCTGGGAAAACAGAGACCCAAATGCTTATTTTAAAAATGGATTAGGATGCTCCTGTTCCCTCCTCAATCCCATCACACAAGGTATATAGGCTTTTGGCCTATTATCCAAGCCAATATTCACTAAAAATGACTTTGCTCAGGAGGGCAGGAACCCTGGCTCGAGCCAGCCTAGGGTCTCATCCAAAAGACCCAGAGGAGGAGGGCTGACAGAAAAAGGGAGGCCTGTCAGGGAGAAGGTCATATTTTCCAGGCAACTCTTTTCCTTTGCCTAAAATGAGGCAGAAGATGACTGAGAAAGACACAAAGCAGGGGTTCTTCACACTCTTCCCAGAAGCTGCAGCCCTGTCCCCAATGCACCCCCCCTTCAATCTCAGTTTGTGGACAATTAATGTGTTTTTATCTCAATCAATCAGATGGTAATCTTCAAAAAGGCCTTTGGTCAATGGCATGAGATAAAAGTTAAGTTTGCATTTTTTTAATCACAGCTATTCACTGACTATAACCTGAAAGCTTTAAAAATCCTTTACAAAATAGACCCTCAAAGCTCTTTTTTGAAGCATGATTAAATCAGAGAACAGTAGAACTCCCGGGCCCAGAACTGAAACTGCCCCAGAATCTTGCAGTCAAATAGAAGCTTGACCATCTGCTTCTTTCCAACTCAAATTCTGTTCAATGGGCAACAAAAAAGCAGGCTGGATAAAGCACGGAGCTTAAGCCAGAGCCTGGTCAGAGGGCTGGACAGGAATTGTTCCATCAGTATTTTTCATTACGATTACAGTGTATTTACAAGAAATTGCCAACAAGGTCTGAGAAATTGTGAGATTTCCTAAAGGAACCAGAATTGCACAATCGATGAAACTGGGGAAAAGACAGTAAATTCCCGAAGAACTCAGAGAGTGAATGGAAAGTGGAATCAGCACAATGATTGTTCAAACCTGTCTTCCCTTTGCCGCCTGAGGCTAACTGGAAGTTATGGAAGCATGAAGTTTCAGAAAACCTTGGACATCAGCAAGCCCTGCAATTCCCTGTGCTGTGCCCACAGAGTCTGCTTGAGGTTCATTCATTCCCTCAACTAACAACACACCACTGATGGGAAATTCACTAGCTCCCAAAGACCCAGTTTTACTAAAAGGGCACCACTGATTGGTATATGATTCGACTTTGTTCCCTCCCTTGGCAGTACTCACAAAAACATCTACTCCCAGGAATGTTGGGAAGGAGACACTGACTGTTAAGAACCAACCTCATCCCTCAAATGAGCTAATTAAAGAAATAAGGGCTTTGGGGACACCACACTTTTTTTATGGGCGGGACTGGGCCCTGGAGAGCTGCTGGAAAGCTCACCTTCTGGAACATACCTGCTGACTACTGGAAATGGAAATCGGAAGTGGACAAGAATGGCCTGGGAGAAAACGTCCTGGCTTGGAGCTTATGCACAGGCTTTTCCTCAGCATCTGAAGATATGTCTATGCATGTGTCCAGCTCTTCCTCTCACACACAGGGGGACCCTGGACAATTATTCTTGAGACTATAGGCTGAACTGGTTGTTTGGTTTAGGGAATGTTAAAGGATCCTTCCTTGAGAAAAAAAAGGTCAATAATTTAATACTTCTTGAATATGTATATGTATATATGCCAAGGGATGAAATAAAAAAATCAGTCTTTCCTTTAACTATTAAAGTCCAGTTTCCTGACGTGTCAAGGCCATGAAGTTTACCAGTATATGAATTGGATCTTCATTAGAATAAATGGAAATATTACTTTCTTTGTAGGAAATACAAGGTATGAATATGTACTATATTTTGAGATCTGAATAAAGGGAAATTTTTTACACCATTTTTAATAGTAGTATTGTTCAATTTTAAACTTACTTTATGTTTAAATGAGTAAATTTTTCCCCTAAAGTAGAGTTGAATCTTTAGCTTTCAACCATGAGTGCTGGGATAATCCAAGTTACTGAGTTAGCTAAAAAGCAAACTGTTAGAGGTGTGCCTGGTTTTACCTAATGGCTGTCCCCATCTGGAATCTGATGTTTGCACCTGAAAGTCATTAGGAACCAGGCCCTTATTTTGTGTGATTGTGTCCTGGAAATAGACCTTTATTATATGCTTCACAAGGCCAGGGCCTCGGGGTTGGATGAAGATCTTAGGACAGCATGAAAAGAAGTTGATTAGAATATTCGGATGGTTGGAACGCAGTCTGAAATAGGACATTTTAAGTAGGTGTGTTGGAGGAGTCTGTTCCATATAACCTCTGGAGCAAGAGCAAGCTGTTCGGTTCTGGATGCTGAATGGGCGAGGGCAGACGTGAAGGACGGCATGGAGAAGGAAAGGGCTCAAGCAGCGGAACTCGGGTGGAAGAATCTGCACCTTTATAACAATTTTTTTAGTCCATTGGAAAGAAGAGATAGGATGCTATTTTAGGTAAACCCTTACATTTTAAACTTTTTATATATGAATGTTCATAGCACCATTATCCACAGCAGGCAAAAAGTGGAAACAGTCCAGATGTTCATCAGCTGATGGATGGGTAAGCAAATGTGGTGTATCCATACAATGAAATATTATTTGGCAATAAAAAGGAAAGAAGTACTGATACATGCTACATCATGGATGAACCTCAAAAATTTTGCTCAGGGAAAGAAGTCATACACATATTTATATAAAATATCCAGAACAGACAAAACCATAGAAACAGAAAGTATATTTGAGGGTAGAAATGAGGAGGGATTGTAAGTGGACATGAGATTTCTTTGGAGGGCAATGGAAATGATATAAAATTAGATTGTAGTGATGGTTGTGTAACTATAACCTTACTGAAAATAATTATAAATTATAGATTTAAAGTGGGTGATTTTATGGTTTGAAGATTATACCTCAATAAAGCTGCTAATGAAAAAATTCTATCTGACTGTAGTCTCCGTTGTTATTATTATTATTATTACTACCTTTTCAAGGATTCTATGCATGAGTTTATGTTCATTATGACTTTAGATAAATTCCTCGACTCTTCCTTAGAAGAGAAGTTTTGCCTTGTTCTTCTTTGTAGGCAGCCAGGGTTGCGCTCAGATATTGCTCACAGAAGTGAACAAATGGCCACCTGGTTCTCTCAAGACAACCGAGATCAGGAAGAGGGGTCACCCCCCACCACCACCCCATCCTCATGAGAGTGTTCCCTCTTCCTCTCTCCCTGTGAGCCCTTTACTCTTCCTCTAAGCCCAGAGGGACATGGGTGGCATGATGGGTGTTGGAGATTTGGGGGTGTCAAGGATGAAGAACACCTAGCAGTGAAGCAGCGGAAAGAGTGCCTTCTCCTGGGAGAGAAAGCAGGCGGGAGTGTTGGGAAATGGCCTCAATAATCATACAGGCTCGATATTAAAGGCAAGAAGTGGCAATAACTCAGGCTGGAGGAAGGCGTTCACTTCCCCTCTCCTGATGTTACTCCTTCAAGGCAGGTGGTTTTGAATTGCTATGAACAGCCTCACATTTACATAATGGCTTGCGGAGTTTATTTATTTTTTCTATTACTCCCAACATATTGCTTTAGAATAACATTTTTATTTCCAGCAGGCCCCTCTCCCTAGGAACCGGTCCAAGCATAAGTACTATTTGGGTTTCTACTTCTTCAAAGTATAATACTGAGCCTTGTGCTAGTGTTACAATTCTTCCACTGTCAAGGGCTGTGAGAGGGTCCCAGACAAGCCAGGATTAGAGACATCCCCCGTCCCTGCTTTTACAGGTCACAGTTAGGAAGGGGTATAAATTGCAGTCAGGGCTCAATTTAGTAGCTTATGAGATCTTGGTGAAATCTTCATGAGCTGATTTGGGCTAGAACAAAAGCATGTCTCCTAAATTTGTCTCAAGTTAGCCCAGGATTCCTGAGAACCACACTACTAAAGCAAGTAGACATAAAACATAATTTCTGTCGTGCTTTACACTCATTGATCCTATGTCTGTCCTCTGCGGCCTGGACAGAATCAAAGCCTTTTTTTTTTTAACATGACAGACCTTTATACAGCTGAAGACATCAATCAAACAAGTTTCTCCTAAAACTTCTTTAGTCCAGGCTAAGCATGCCCAGCACATCAGATGTTCCTCAGAAGGTGTGACTTTTTGGTCTTGGCTGGAAGAATTTTGTTAGTGTCTCTCTCACAGTGTGCTGCCCACTTTAAGGTCTGACCTGCCTAGAGATGAGCGGGGTGTGACTATCACCCTCCTCATTCATGGCAGTTCACAGGAAATAGAAGCAGTGCTGAGGAAGACGTCTGTCTGGGCAGAGAGAGTTGTTATCTGAGGTGTTTACTATGAGCAGGCTCTGTGAGGTGCTTTGTAAACACGAGTTTATGTGGCAGCATGGGGAAAGAAAGGGGTGTTTCTGCTCACTATTGGGGCTCACTCTAGGGATGAGAATTTTTACTAAAACCACCAATTAGGGCCACCCATCCCAGATGTCACCCTCAAGCCTCTTTCACTTGAAAGCTTACAAAGGCGAAAAGATGATTAATTGAAAATTACTTACCTCATACCACGAAAAAGGAAGTGAATGCAGTTTTGCTCAAAAGTTTGCTAAGCATAATTACGTCTAATAGCAAGTAACAAGCCATTCAGCTCAGATGTTAACTTCCAACCCTTCTTCACTGGGGAGTCACTGCAGGCCTTCCCCAGGGTGAGCCCGAGGCCGCCTGTGCCCCCGCCTTTCATCATCCCGGCCTGCCCCACCCACGCTCCGGGCCACGCAGCTCCAGGTCTGCAGCACCAGCCCGGCCTCCAGGGCAGCTTTAATTAAACAAGTGCGAGGAACGCACAAGCATTGTGTCTGTGATTGCTTCGCGTTTAGTCTTTAAGTACGACCTTCAGGAGTTGTGTTTCTGACCATGGTTGGGCCCCGTTAATGAGCACTCCAGCACAGCTAGCTCACCCTGAGCAGCAGGCCCTCCCAGCCGCGGAGCTGTAGCCATGGGGATGGCTTCCAGTGGGAAGAGAGGAGGAGCTTGCTGGGCCAGCCTCTCCCCACTCAGGAGCCTTCAGGTGTTCACGGGGGCATACATATATTTCATATTGGATACATATGAAAAATACGAGGTGTATTTAGATAGCTGCCCCTATTATAATGTGATAACCAGCCTTTTGGAAGCTGAAGAAATGTGAAGAATGTAAAAAAATTGCCAGGGCAGGAGCCTGTGACTCTAAATCTCAATAGCACTGAGCAAGTAAACATTGTTCTGACATGAGTCATTGGTGTACTTTGTCTTATAAATTTAACATACATCTTCGATGTGTAATAGATAGGAAGGCTTTTTTTTTTTTTTTTTTTTTTTTTAAATATATCTTAATTGACCTCAGAGAGAGGAAGGGAGAAGGAGAGAGAGAGAAAAACATCAATGATGAGAGAGTCATCATTGATCAGCTGCCTCCAGCACGCCCCCCACTGGGGATCAAACTCGCAACCCCGGGCATGTGCCCTGACTGGGAATCAAACCTCGATCTCCTGGATCCTAGGTCGATGCTCAACCGCTGAGCCACGCCCAGCCAGGTGATAGGAAGGCTTTTAATACCATGAAGTAGAAAACTTGATTAAAACACACTTTTTTTTAAAAAAAAGTTGATGTTCGTGTCATTATTTATATGAAAATTTTTACCTGTAAAAGGCAGTATTGTTTAGTGACGTGACAGCAAGCTCTGGAGCCAGGCAGCCCTGGGTTCACATTCTGACTTAGCACTTGCTAGCCTTAGGCAACACACAGTGTCTTCCTTGCAAGGTGTGGATGACGACACTGGCCTTACAGACTCCTGGGAGTCTTAAAGGAGCCCGTGCTTATTAAACAATTGGTACGTAGTAAGCCCTCAGTATTACCCAGCTCAATATTTTTCTTGTTTTTGTTGGATCTAGTTTTAAGTGCTAATTATAACAAATAATTTAGTTGTAAGATCTTGACCATTGTTGTTTACTTTAATCCAGGCATGCATGATATCCTATGATCTCTCCCTCTTGACGTTCGGCCAAGAAAGTGCAATTTAAAAAATAGTCAGTGGTGTGTTTTGATAACAAGTCTATGGTAGTGGATCAGACCACACCTAATGGAGTTGCTGGTATTTCCTAGGTGGCACTCGGATCTCCCTGGGCCACAGTGTCCCCGGCTGCAGCGACTTGGGTTTGCCGTTAACCCTTCATACTTTGTATTGTAGGCTCTGGATGCAGTAACTTTGGGCCGTTACAGAGAAGTGCTGAGTTATGCTGGCTTTTCTTTCCAGGCTCTCCAAGTTTCTTCCAAGAAATCTTGTCTTGGCCCACATGTCCTCACCTCTGTTCTTGAACTATTCATTTTTTTTTTTGGACCCATTTATAAAATAGGACTATACTATTATCCGGCCCACATTATGCCATTTTGTCTTCAAGAACATCGTAAGACAAATCCGTGCGTGGCACATCTGCCTAAACTGGAGGTCTGGAAAAGGCACTGAGGTTAGCTCCGAATGTTTGCTTGTGCTAGTGCCTCTCCCCCCTGTTAGACAGCAAGAGTCAATAGGATGGAAATCTTGTCTGTTTCTATCACAATACTAGAGACTAAATAAATTTTTAGTAATTTACAGACTGATAAACTGACCCCATTTGACTCTGAGTGATGACTAATTGTTTTTTCTATGTGCTCCCATGTTTGTCCTTCAATAAATATTTTCTAGAAAAATGTCCATGATCAATGCAAAAGTCACCACCATGGTCTGGAGCACATCTCTGACTTCTGCAACCTGATTCTTCCTTGTTAACATCACACTTGGAAGAAGATCCAGACATTTGTAGCATGTCTGACCACAACCAGGGCTAATGCAGGACAGCATTCTTGCTGTAAGGTAATCTAAGCAAAGCTAAAACCGGAGACAAATAAAGTTACCTTGGAACTAAGAGGCTGAGCAATCCATTCATATAAGCTCTTCTAAAAACAATGAGTTGTTCTAGCTTTTTAAATTCTAGGCGCCAGCATCTCTGATACAGTTGAGGTGGTATCAAATAAAAGCTGTATTTGTTCCTCTGGGGAGAGTGTTTTTAAAATAAGTTCTTTACTAAACATGAGGCAAGGGGAGGGCAGATGCTGGGAACCCATGCCACTTGGCTGCACATTTTTCTTTGGTTTGTGAGGTCATCCAGATATCTTCCTCACCCAAAGGACTTTGTCACAGCACTGACTTTAAGTTAGTGATTGGAAAACACCAGGGTAGCCATTCATTGCAGTTGGCATTTCCACCCACTCAGAATATCAGAAAATGTGGTTAGAACAAAGAATAAAAATGTTCTGGCTGGGAAGAGCGATGTAGAGCTGAATGCTCCCTGTTACAGGAGCAAAATTCCTTCCCCATGAGTGTCTCCTTCCTTTGGGGCTGTGCTGAATCAACGCCACGGCCACCATTGCACTCAGCCCCAGGAGAATGCTGCGTGCCCCTCCCTCCTCGGCCTGCAGCAGTGTGCTGAGCTGCCACGTTCGAGGTGATGAGAGCTGTTCGCCTTTCCCAACTTTGCCTTCGGTCACTTCACATTGCTAGCTTGCAGTTGGCTATGGTGGGAGTGTTTACATCATAGAAATCAGCAAGTGCTACACGTCAGGACCCTGCCCACAAATGGGTTGTAAAATATTTACCAGCGTTTACCAATCACTGCCTAAGAGTGCAATAAGGACAGGGAGTCTGTGGGGCCTTACCTAGAATGGTCGGGGAAGACCTGGACGTTAAGGTGGCATTTGGGCAAAGGCTAGAAAGAGATGAGAAAATGAGCCAGGAAAGTGTCCAAGGGAAGAGCATTCTTGTCACTGGAAACAGCAAATGCAAAGCACCTGATGCAGGACTGTGGTTGGTGTTCAAGAGACAGCAGAAAAGGTCAGTGTGGCTGGAGCAGAGTGAGTGCAGGACAGTGGTAGGCGATGAGGTCAGACATGGTGATGATGAAAGACCTTCAAGGTGATTATAAGGAATTTGAGAAAAATGGTGAGCCATTAGCGGGTATAAAACATTAAAGTGACATGAACATGACTTGGATTTTTAAATGATTACCTCTTTTAAAAGGGATCCTTTATGAAAAATAGTCTGCAAGGGGCCAATGCAGCTGCAGAAACACCAATCAAAAGGCTATTGCAGCCCTGGCCAGTGTGCTCAGTGGTTAGAGCGTCGGCCCTCGAGCTGAAGGGTCATGGGTTCGATTCCGGTCAAGGGCAGGTACTTCGGTCGCAGGCTTGATCCCAGGCCCGGGGCCACATGCAGGAGGCAACCAATTAATGTCTCTCTCTCTGTTTCTCCCCCTCCCTTCCACTCTCTCTAAAAAAATCAATGGAAAAAAAATATCCTCGGGGGAGGATTAACAACAACAAAAAGAGGCTAAGGCAACAACCAAGGTGAAACAGGGTAGTGACTAGGACCAGAGGGCTAGTGATGGAGGCGTAAGCAGTGGTCACATTCTGGATAGAAATGAAATAGGATTGTTATTAGCAAGCAACTTTCAGCTCAGTAACAGAAATACCTTTTTAATAGAGTTTTTATAATCCCCAATAAAGTACCACACTTTCTGTGCCTGGAAACAATTAGGAGGAAGCCTGATAGCCACCCATCAGAGATACTATAGAAAAGTTTCCTCTGTTGGGAGGAGCTTGGCTACACAAGAAAATGTTTATGTGATAACTGAGTTAAGGCTCAAGGGAGCAAATAGTTGGATATAATTATTAAAATGGCTTCATTTCTGTTAATGGTTTTTCTTGGATACATAACATAATGCAATATAATATATTTCCAAGGAAAATTGTTAACTATTATACAGGGTGGGGCAAAAGTAGGTTTACAGTTGTTTGTATGGAAAATAATACAATAATTAATAAGTAATAACACAAGAATAAACTCCATGTTTTGCATACTCACACAACTATAAACCTACTTTTGCCCAACCCTATATTATATTATATATACATTATATATATAGTACTTATAGACATAATGCATATAATATGCAATACTATATATAACGCATAATTATATATAACAAAGTACATATTAATACTTGAGGGGGCTTAATATAATTGCGCATATATAACATATATGAATGTTATTTTTGACGTAGGCATATCTCAGAAGATTTGACAGCAAAGTGGGGCGCGGGCAGTTTAGCGCTGTGTCGCTCTCCGTGGTGCTGAAGCGCCTTTTGTTCAGGGGTCATGTTCTCTCAACTGGGTGACCCACCCATCATGAAGGTGAGGCTAATGGCCTTGTGAATCACACGAGATACAGATGGGGTGATTTGGGGAGTTCAGATAAAAAAATTAAGACAGGGTATCTTCGAATTCAGGGTATTACAGCTGGAAAGGATTTCAGGGAGTATCTAATTCAACCCCTCAATTTTGCAACGGAGGAAACAGAAATAGGGAGCAAACCCACTTGTCTTAAGTAGCAAAGATCCAAGACCCGCTGTAATCTGGGGTGGGATAAAATGAGAGAGGGCTAGTCCTGTGGGATTGTTCTTAACATTTTGGATAAAGCCTTCCATCAGTTGAATTCTCTCTCATCATGTGACCTCACTTACCATCCTGGTGAAAAAGCTTCCTCAGAAACATGCTTCGGCTTGTGCATGAATTCTCCTGTACAGGGAGTTTATACCTGGCACCCCAATCTGGACTTTATATCTGTAAATGTCATGGAGCCGTTGGTGTTACCCCAACTTCCCAGGTCTCTGCGAATGACCACTACTTTTTATTAATTTTGCCAAGCTTCTAATTGGCTTGTCATAATTTCTGAAAGATTAGGACTTGAAAGAACTTGGTATGCTTTTACACGTAATTTTTGTCCATGTGTGGACATTATGCTCAATGAGGCTGTAGATCTGCCATTTGGTAGAAAACAGACAATGAGGCTGCAGGATAGAGGAAGGGACAGAGGGGTAAAGCACCCAGTGATCAGTCAGCAAAGTAAGAGTTGGAGCTGTATTCTGGTTAATTTTTACAAAAGAAAAGACAGAACAATAGTGCTGAGATAGATAATCTGGCACTGATTAAGCTGGCTGGTGTTTTCCTTGCCTGGATTATCTAGGTAAATATAGACATGCCTAAGAGATAAGAATTATATATGTGAGGAAACTACATTAAATATTCAATTTAAAACTTTGTTAAATTCTAATTAAGTGTGTGTTTCTTAGCTGGGCTGACAGACATTAATGACTACTGAACTAGTGAATTGCAAAATGCCACTGACTCCTGATCTGTAAATAGAACAAAGCCATCTGTGCGGTAGAGAGCATGAGAGTTCCTGCCTCGCTCTCCCAGAGCCTTACTGTAACACTGGGTCTCAGATGAAGGCGGCTCAGCTGCCCTGATCACCAACGTCTGACCTCAGGGCCCCAGAGCCAAGAGCAGGTGTGGGCCACACGCCAAGTCTCCCCAGGGGCTAGGAAGAGCAGCCTTGAGGCCCGTGCTGCAAACAAAAGCAGGGAAAGAGGACTTTCCTAGGTTTTTCTGCATGAGTCAGATACAGAGATTTAAGGGGAGGGGAAAACTGGCTTCCTTTACTCAAATGCCCATACCTGCTGGTGTCTGAGAGCACTTCAGATCCAGAAGGTTCTTTTATCAAAGTCGGCCTCCTAGCCCGAGCCTTGAGGTTCTCATCAATAAGCTAGGGAGGGTGTGTCTGGAGAACTGTCTGATGACTCACCTTCCCCTACATTTCCCACCCCCAAAACTGCCTCAGATTCTGTGGAGAGGGTCTTCCTCTGAAGAAATACACTTGCCATTGCTACTCTGCCTTGCTCTCATACTAGATCTTCAGTTTTTCTTTTCTCAATTTTCTTTCCCACTTGAGTGAATGCATTAGTTTGTTCCTGATTGTAAGAAAATTCCCTTTTACAGACGTATTTTAGCAAATGAAGAAAATACACTGGCAAAGACAGGGGCCTCCATCTGTACAATCCAAAGAGAATCTTGAGAGCTGCGGTTTGCCCTTGAGAGCTGCTATCTGGAGGCGGAGGCTTAGAATGAAGCTGAGGGAGGACCCCTGCCCAGGCCTTCAGATTTCCCTGGCTCGGGGTGTTTTTGATGGCAGGGAGGTTTGGGTGGGGGAGGGGGAGGACAGGGGCTAAATAAATGGTTAGGGGTGGAAGAGGCTCCAGAAGGGCTGTGCCTTGTTCCTGTAAGGGCCCCAGGAGACCACTGTGCAGGGCCTGATCCTCTATTGCAGGCTGCAGCCGGCTTAATTGCTGGTAATTAAGGCAGGATCTATAGTTTCTGGGCATGCCTGGTGGGGGAGGGGCTGGGTTTCTAGCCTTGGATGAGCTGCAGGAAAGCCAGTGGCTGCTCCACTGAGCTTGCAGCTTCCCCACTCCCAGCAGGGCCTGTTGCTGGGCAGTTTTCAGCACTAGGAGTCTTTGCAAACCTGCTCTTCAAGGATGGAAAATTGTCTTTTCAAAGGAAATCAAGGTAGAATAGAAATGGTCTTTATTGAGAGTTTACTCAATAGGTTAGGCATTGTGCTAAGCACATTTAATTCTCAAAACATCTCAATGGGTGAATTTTTAATTGATGACAGTGAAAAAGGACTAGATAATTAGTCAAGGTCTCCTGTTAATACACAATGCAAATTTAGTTCATTGGATCCTGAGTATGTGCTTTCAAGGCCCATGCTCTTCTACAGAGGCTTCAAGCTGGTAGCCTATGAAGCTGGTATGCCCTTCAATGTGCCTAGTCCAACGTTGCTTTTAGAATACAGAAATGTCCAATGAAACTCAGGATTTCTGCCCGGCCGGGTGTGGCTCAGCAGTTGAGTGTCGACCTGGGATCCAGGCGATCAGGGTTCGATTCCCGGTCAGGGCACATGCCCGGGTTGCGGGCTCAATCCCCAATGACTCTTTCATCATTGATGTTTCTGACTGTCTGTCTCTCTCCTTTCCTCTCTCTGAAATCAATAAAGATATATTTTAAAAAAAAACAAACTCAGGATTTCTGATTCTCCTAAAAACAAACAAACAAACAAAAAAGACCTGCCAACATTGGCCCAGTTTTTGCATGGAGACAATGAATTGGGGCTGAGTAGCTGCTGCCCCTTCTAGAGAGGGAATTAGTTGCCAGTTTTCCTGGAGGTTTTTGTTTGTTTGTTTTTGTTTTTTGCCAGTTTATACAGCTCCCTCTTGCCTAACTCTTAGCCCATCCAGTCACTTACGGGACTTGCCTGGTCCTTGTTGGAGTTTTGAGATTGTTCCAATGAAAGATAGAATATAGCATAAAATAAGAGTGAGAGCTAGAATAAAGGAACGAGGTAGTGAGGCCCAGTTACAGGAGCAGCAAGTGTCCTTGCACTTAGCCACAGACGCAGAGAGCAAAAGCTCATCCCTGAGGCCAGTTTATCCCTAGTATCATTTTGAAGCTCACAGATAAGCGGAGGAAGGCCGGGAGAGGTGCACAGAAACCTCAAGAAGCATTGTAGTCCGAGACAAGCAACCTTCCTGTCTGCTTTTAACAGATTGCTTTTCATAAAGCTTTGCTGGAGCTCTGCTTTATCATCCCCGCCTGAGCTTCCAGCTGGACAGAATCCGAAAGCTAAAAGCCTGCAACTTGCAGAGAAGGCAGGTATTTGGCTGTCCTGAGGGCTGGCTGTACTGCCACACCAGCCTGCTTGCTTCTGGGTAATCAGGTGGGAAATTTCATCTGAGTATAGAGTTTCCTGCTGTATCTGTCTTCTCCCGGCTCCTGCAGAGTTCAGACTCATTGTATCTGCATGGGGAATCCTGCCCTTTAAAAGGCTGAGGTGCCTTTTGGGGAGGGGAGTACAATGAAACAATGTTTTTTTTTGTTTTTTTTTTAACCAGAAGAATCAGCCACTCTGGTTAAGGCAAGAACCACCTTGAGGTGTTTCAGTGTTGCAGTTCAAATTTTGAATTCCTTGCAGGAAGCAGAGAATGATCTCACATCACCACCTCCAGAGAAACATTGTGACAGCCAAGCTAAAACCATGGGACTGGGAGTTTTGCCTTAGAATGTGTCTTGTATGCACAAGAGTGACAGTTAAGCTTGGGGTACTGACAATTAGGCTTTTCCCTAATGACCTGTAGGGCAGCTGCCACTTTCACACTTCATGGCCAAGTGACTCTGGCCCTATTTGTTTGTACTCTGGTCTCTCTCTCGGACTAGTTGATCAGGATTCTTTACTAAAATATCTCAATGAAGGTAGCTCTTCCTAAACCTAAACCTCGGCGGTTTCAGACTCCAGTTCTGAGCAGAGGCAATATAGCAGACCCATAAGAGCAGGGTATAGACTTACATAGCCCTGGGTTTGTGTTCAGACTCTGCCACTTGCTAGCTGGGTAGGCCTACTAGTCACCTAAACTCTCTGAGCTATTGTTTCCTCAATCAAGAAATGCACAATGACCTTATCTCTCATGGTTGGAATGAAAATTCTTTGGAAAAAAAAATGCAGCATTTTCTAAATACAGCACTTGGCTGACAGGCTGTATTTAATAAACAGTCTTGCTTGTTCTGTCCCCTGCCTACATCTCTAATTTTGTCTTTTCCCACCCCCCTCTCTCACTCTCAGTGCTGTTTCTTTTGATAACAGTCTTTCCAACCTTCACCCTACACTTGCCTATCTCCCTTTCCTTCCTCTTCAGATCACTGCCTTCCTCCCTTCCAGACTGTACCAGGTCCCCAGGCTGAATGAACCCTTTTAACCACCTTGTGCTTTCTTTTCTGAGTACTTATTGCTGCTTGTGAGATAATGCTGCTGTCTCCCCCACCACATTCAGAACAGAGGAAGAGCAAGATTCAACTGCCTCAGTTACCTGGCACATAGTAGGCCTTGATTGAATAATTAATAGATGACAAAATTCAGCTTGAACTTTCTTTTGATTGTATAATAAATGGACAGTTAACAGTGGTGTGTTAAGAGATCATTATAACCATACACAAAAATTAACTAAAAATGGATCAAAGATCTAAATGTAAGAGCTAAAACTATAAAACTCTTAGGAGAAAATACAAAGGTGAATTTCATGACCTTGAATTTGGCAGTGGAGTTTTATAATATGACATCAAAAGCACATGCAACAAAAAGGAAAAAATAGACAAATTGAATGTCATCAAAATTTAAAACTTTTGTGCTTCAAAGGACACTATCAAGAAAGTAAAAAGACAACTCACACAATAGGAGAAAATATTTACAAATCATATCTCTGATAAGGAACTTATATAGAGAACATAAAGAACTCTTACAACTTAATAATGAAAAGATAAATAAGGCAACAGATTTGAACAGACATTTCTCCAAGGAAGATATACAAATAGCCTTTAAACACATAAAAAGATGCCCAACTTCACTGGCCATCAGGGAACTGTAAATCAAAACCACCATGAGACACTACTTCACACTCACTAGGATGGCTAGAATCAAAAAGTCAGACAATGACAATTGTTGGCAAGGATGTGGAGAAATCAGAACTCTCATACATAGTTGATGGGAGCACAAAATGTTGCAGCCACTTTGAAAAATAGGCTAACAGTGCCTCAGAACTTTACACAGAGAGCTCCTATTTGCCCAGCAATTCTGCTCCTAGCTAAGTGACATAGGAGGAGGGGCTCAAGATCAAGACCATTCTTACCAAAGGCTATTCTTGCTAAATGTTAAAATGTAGCACAGTATTTTGCAAACCAGCTGTAAACAGGATGAGCATGACAGGAACTCAACCCAATAAATGTATCCAACTGAAATCAACTAATGGACCAAATAGTGTATATAAGCAAAGCTAAGCCTTCCTTTGGGGAGACAGAGCTTTGGATATGAATCCTAGCTCCTTAACTTTCTGAAGATAAATAAAACTACCTTGCAATAACCTTATTTCACTTTTGGCTAGAGCTCCTCAAGCGGTGAATCCCTTGAGTTGGATAACAGCTATATACCCAAGAGAAATGACAATATGTATCTACACAAAGACTTGAATGCAAATGTTTATAGCAGCATTATCCATAATAGCCAAGAAGTAAAACAATCCAAATGTTTATCACCTGATGACTGGAAAAAAAAAATGTTATATATCCATGCAATGAAATATTATTCAGCCATAAAAAGGAATAAAGTTCAATATATGCTACAACATGAATGAACCTTGAAAACATTATGCTAATGAAAGAAGCCAGACACAAAGAACCACATATTGTGTGGTTCCATATATATGAAATGCCCAGAATAGGCAAATCCATAGAGACAGAAAGTAGATTAGTGGTTGCCAAGGGCTGGGAAGATTGGGGGTTAAACGCTTCTGGGAGTGATGAAAATGTTTCTAAAATTGATTGTGGTGATGGTTTCATAACTCTGTGAATATACTAAAAATCATTGAACTGTATCCTTTAAATGGATGAATTGATGGCATATACATTATATTTCAAAGCAGAGAGAAAGAGAAAGATCATTAGTGTCCATGAATTGTTAGATATTAGGGTGCATGTGACTCTCCCACTAGTTGGGAAGACAAGCACATATGAGACAATAGCAGTACAAGTGGACTGGAATCAAATGCTACCTTGGGAAACAAGCTTTGTGGTCCTGAGAAGGCACAGGGCCTGGCGAGGTGGGAAATCTTGCATAGGAGATATTTTAATGCTGAGTGCAGAAGTTACATTCTGTGAGACTTGATGGTGACACTAGTTATTCCCTTGTACTGCTGTCTGATTTTTCACATAGTTTAGTCAGGTCTGCCCAACTAGATAGACTGTTTCAGCTTCATTTTTCCCCCAACTGCAAGCACAGAGCCTGAAACCCAGCTTGGGGTGATTGGGTTCTGTGACTGGGGATAGAGCCAAAGTCAAGATTTAGAGCTTCCTGTCTGAGCTGACCTGTGTCTTTCAATCATGCCTGCATCACCAAGAACTTCGTTTTTGCAAAGGGCTTTCCCATGTTTTCATTTGTTAGCCTGTCCCACAGCAGCAGCCCTGGAGGGCAGAGGAGCAGCTAACGTCACTGTCTCAAAGTAACCGGAGAATAGGAAGAGCAGGGAGGCTGGCCTTACTGGAAGGTCACCCGGGGGGCAAGCACCTGGCTGATCAGGGATTAGCATAGACGTTACTGTCTTGCTAAACCCACAGAGCCAGGCTGTTCATCTAAATCTGAGATGGGGCTATAGCCATTTAAGGACAAAAGAACCTCAGTCTGAACCAATCTTTATTTTAGGACTAAAATAAGTGTGTGTGTTGGGGGAAGAGGGCAGATCACGTCCTTAAGAGGGGAAAAAATCATGCAAATAATAAAGTTACCTAAAAGTGTTCATGATCCCCAATATCTCTGAGCCCCTTTAACTCTACATCCTGAGATGTGGAAGATTACCTTAAGCCAGCCTCGATGTTCCTTTGGCGAGTTTGTTCTATTTAATATATCGTTTAATGTATTTGTTCATTTAGGCCATGACTCATTGCTTCCCTGAATTCTATTTTTAGCCATTGCTCTCAGTTGGATTTTTCCACACATCAGATGCTCAACTATGTGTCTAAGGGGACAATGTCTGCCTTGGGGATGAAAATCTGACCATATAGTTTTATTTGTAAATTGTAAAAGGTTGTGGTAAAAAAAAGTCTTTCATCTCCCCTGAAACTGGTTAAGATTGAGGTACCACACTACAGGGAGTATATGATGAAACACAAATGCTGAGACACGCAGAGGGGGCTACCTGCCTGTATGTCATTGTCTAATGCTAGAACCTCTGACTCCTGATCCCATCCTTAGAGAGGAGTCTGGGAGTGACACGAGCAGGAGAAGACCAATCGAATGTGCTAGTATAGAGAGGCAGTGGCTGGGATGGAGGGTGGCCGGGAGAACAGATCCAGAGAAGGACAATCAGACCCTAAGAAGACAGAACAGGAACTTGAACAGAGAAAGAACCTCAGGATAGACAGATGATAATGGAGACTAAGCAAAATAGTGAACCACGGGATTGTCAAGAAATGACCGTTTCTTACTTTCATTTCTTTTCCTGAGTTTATAACTGACGTATGCATATATTTATAGGTAAATGCACAGAAAAGTTATGGAATGATACACAGCAACTGATAAATTTTGGAGAGGACACATTGAATGCAGGTTAGGGGGAAGTGGGATGATTGTCTTTTACTCTAACTACATCTGTGCTGTTTTTTTAAATAA
Source organism: Miniopterus schreibersii (assembly GCF_964146895.1). Taxonomy (NCBI): domain Eukaryota; kingdom Metazoa; phylum Chordata; class Mammalia; order Chiroptera; family Miniopteridae; genus Miniopterus; species Miniopterus schreibersii. The sequence continues at coordinate 69,658,899 of NC_138103.1, read as the reverse complement.
CAAAAATGTGTTCATATATACCTTGTATAATTAAAGAAAAATAAATAAGAGACAAAGGGGAGAGGGCACAACACTATGTATGCCCATTGTTAAAATAAAATTAGAATTGTGTAACTAGGAGGGAACAAGAACCATCTGTAACCCTTCCACTCAGAGATAACTGTACTAGAGGAGCTTTTACCATCCAAACTCAGAATGGTTGATTTGGAGTCTAGGCAGAAAAAGTCTCCGCTGGTAGAGAAAAGGGTACCACACCAAGGATTGGGGACTAGAGGCCAGAAGTGAGAGACATGCTAAGGTCTGGGCAGATGTAACCATCAGCTAAGTCAGAAAGAAGCAAGCAGCTGCTCAGGAAGTAGGCTGGGGCCAGAGGTCAGAGGTCAGAAATCAGGGGTTAGCAGGAACAGCACCAGCAAGAGAGGCTTAGGGACTCAGATACTAGAGGCAGATGTCCATCCTCAGTCTTGTTTTCATTCTGTGCCCATAAGTGAAAATGCCCTCAGCAAGAGGTCCAGAGTTATAGTTGGATCTTGCCCAAATTGGATGCTGAAATTACACACAGAGTTAACACAGCTACACAGGGAGCTCACCTTAGGCCTCTGATGGAAATGGGGCTGGAAAGAGGTTCTAAAAAGAGGGTTTTCCTGGCCTGCGTGACACTAGGGGTGAGCATCAACCTGTGATCCAGGAGATCGTAGTTTGATTCCGGGTCAAGGCAGGTGCTTGGGTTTCAGGCTCCATCCCCAGCAGGGGGCGTGCAGGAGGCAGCCGGTCAATGACTCTCTCATCATTGATGTTTCTCTCTCTCTCTCCCTCTTCCTTCCTCTCTCTGAAATCAATATATATATATATATATATATATATATAGAGAGAGAGAGAGAGAGAGAGAGAGAGAGAGAGAGGGAGGGAGGGAGGGAGGGGGGGAGGGAGGGAGGGGCCTATGACGGAAAGAAGAGTCACTTAGAGTCTAGAAGAGTTTAGAAGCAATGGGGATGCTATTGGCATTGGGACAGCCCTTCATTGTGTGGACTGCCCATGCATTGCAGGAGGCTGGCCATCCCCTGGCCTCTTTCACTAAAGGCCCCCTAGCCAGAAGATGACCCAGAACAACTCCCACATCCAAACATCTCTATGGGCTCAGTATGCATCCTTGTTGGGAAAGCCCTGCCGACTAAAGGCGCGTCAGGAGGGTATAACACCCCTCCACCAATTCTCTCCTGCTGCAGGGAAGCTGAGCTGTGGCTTCAAGGTGTGTGGGCTTCAGAGATGGGGTAGAAGAAAGGAGTAAGTAAGAAAGAAGTGGGGGGAAGGAAGCACAGTTGGTGGGAGAAACAGCCCCACTCTAACCTCTGAGGGAGGAGCTAAAGTCCCCTACCCTAAGCAGAGGCAGGAACCGCCAGTTACGAAACGAGGTATCCTGTGAACTTTCGCTTTGGAGTTCACACATTTTTAAGGAAGAGGAAGACAGCCAGTTGTTGGATCTGCTGTGAACACTTAAAGAAATATGCTCTTAATCTATCACAGAATTAAACACCTCTAGAGATAGAGCCTGTCACATCAATAAGACACGAAACTCCTCAGTCTCAGCATCTCTCCAGATTCAACCACTTGGAGGGAAAGAAAGCGTTCATATTTACAAGGCTATAGACAGTAATCATCCAGTAAACCCTGGTTCTAGTTTTAGATGCACATCTCTAGGCTTCCCAGTAACTGGACAATAACGCAGGGTTTGCCATGTTAAATCAAGAACCAGTCTCATTTTAAGTAGAAAATGCATTGAATTTCTGGGTTTACTCATATCCATTTTCACAAGCCAGTTAATTGCTTGGAAATATGTATGTATTCACTTCTCCCCTTAATGCTGTCCTATATAAAACGAAGAACGAACACCCAGCTTGAAGCATTAAAAAAATATTTTTGAGGTACAAAACAGTAAAGCCTAACACAGTAGATTGCAAGTGCAGGGCCTTGAAAAAAACCCCACCAACAGATACCCAGCCCTTGGAGGCTTCAAGTCTAATTGGAAAGGAACCCCCACATTCTCTCACCCCTTTACAGAGAAACTGAGGCAAATCAGCAAGGCTGTCTGAGAAGCTCTTATTTCCTCCATTCCTTTGGCTCCCGCGGGCTCTGGACGTAGCCCTGCCTCAGCCGCTCAGAGACTAGGGTCAAAGCCCAGCAGCAGAGAGCATTTGTGAATGACAACCCTATGCCCGGCATTAGACCAGACACCTACAGGCGCTATTTCATTTAACCACCCCAACAACTGGGCGAGCTGAGTACTGTCCCTTTACAGGTGGGGACGCTGAGACACCAGGGTGGTGGAACAGCAACACAGAGGTGTCCAGAATGCCCACCTTCCAAACGTTTCTGACTGAGGGAGCAAAGGTAAAAAAAAAACTTCCCCTGGAAAGTTCTGCAGTAAGAGGGGCCAGAGGTAAATGCAGGGCCTGGGTTCAGGTGCTGATACTGTGGCCCAGGTGTGCCCCCCAAGGTGCTAACCAGCATTCATTTTTCCACTACTCTCCGCAGGCAGGTTGGCTGGGCAATTTTTGTTGTTGAGGGTCACCTAAGCCATCCCGAGTGAGCAGGAAAAGACCGGTCCCTTCCCCTGTTTCTTCTCTGCTTAATCAGCATCTTCTCCTGGATGCTGGGAGCAGCTGGGGTTAGTGGGCTGGAACCCAAGTAGATCAATGCCATGTGCGCTTGAGGACATCGTTAGCTGAGTGCTAATGCTCATTGCTGATCTATCCGGTACATCAATCGTGGTGTCGAGGTTAAGTAGACTTTGTCTAATGTCAGGAGGTTCATCCTACTGGAACATGGGCAGTTTTCTGCATCGCTCACAATACAACCTTAGGGATGGTAAACTACGTTATTTAAAATTTGGAATAATGCTTCGTATGCAGTGTTTGCATAAATAATAAAAATGCCACCTATCAATAGATACATAAAACAAATATATAACATACATATATAGTTAGTACTTTAGACAGAATGTCATCCAATCACATTGTGTGTGAAACATATTCTAAGAATTGAATGCTGTTTTCATTGTACTAGGAAAATATACCGTAAGATACCCAGATGCCAAATTATTTTGTAAAAGGAAAAATACAGTGGTAATGTAATATGCGCTTACGTTTTTTTGTAACAACAGTTTGTGTGAATAGGTTTTTTAGTTTTGGTTATCTTTTTCTTAAATGAGGACACAGCACTATTGCAAATAATAACTTAGGCAATAAAAGAAAATAAAAAATAACCCCCACCCCCAAAAAAGGAAAAAATAACTTAGGCAAACTTGAAGTCCCCTCCCTGATGCTGCTCCCACCTCCCCACGCAGGAGGGCCCTCCCGTGGGGGTGAGCAGAGGAGGGGGTCTATGCCAGGGGTGCCATCGTCCCTCGAGACAGTGCCTCCCTGTTCTAAATTGTGTTGGGAGGCATGGTTCTTTGCTTCAGGTTAAAATTTTTTTGTGGTCCTTTAAGAGCCATGAATAAAACAGGGACACATGCTCACTAAAAATGGAAAACTAATTCATTTTCTCCTGCTAGAATATTTCCAGGGATACCTCTCCTCAAAATTAGAGATATTTTGCAAAATTTTGCTAGCTGAGGTTATTTATGCAAAAATAATAGCTACATTAAATGCCATGGATTCTGTCCCCCCTTAAGGACATTGCAGTTTTAAGAAAACTCCTGCATAAATGCAAATGCACAAAGAGAGGCATTTTGTCAGATGTCTAGTCACATAGATAAAACTGTCCTGCTTGTCATTTTTCTCACCTACATCCCTAATAGGGAAACAGGAATCTTACGTTGCTGTTGCCAAAGGCAACCCTGGGTCCTGGAGCACAATGCCACAAAGGATCAAAACCTTTTCAAAGCCAACAAGTAATGATGAATCCCCAACTATTTGGAAAGATAGCACTATCTGGCTACCCCAGGACTGGAGACCTTATCCAAAGTCCCCCCTTAGCCAGAAGGCTGGAGTCAGGTGATTGTAGAAGATACTGGTCCTTAAAAAGAGCCACAGTGTGAGCTCGTTGCTGAGCTATTCAGCAGGGAGTGCTGTGGAAGCCGAAATGCTGAAGCGGCCCTGTGCAGGGCCCAAGTCGGTGGATAGAACTAACGCCAGAGCGAGAGAGTTATTTATGCAGCTGTTATCTCTCTGGGGCATGGCTGATCAGAGGGACAGCGGTCTGTTTATCTGGTTATATTGGCCTACTGCGGTGTTAATGTAAAACAGCTTTCGAATAAACTACAAGACCCTTTAGACACCCTTAAACTGTGGCTGTGCACATAAATATTAGGGGCAATAACAACACAGACAATGCTATGCTTCTAAAGTCTTTCACAAATGCATATGAAAGTGCTTAGTATGCAATGAAAGACAAATAAGATATAATTATACTGTTATATATAATATATAATAGAGATATGTTTAAATATCTCTAGAGACATATAATGCATATTACACCTTATAATAAGATCTAAGATGTAATAAGAAAGAATAGTAAGATATTAGTCTCTGTGTTGCTGCTATGTACAAATGAAAGAGGCTGTTCCATATAGATCATTAGGATTGTTAGAGATTGGGTGGGAAGGAATTCTGGAACAGGGAGACTTTTCCTAGGCCGCAGAAGGGCGAAGACATATTGTACGTGGATGATCCCAACCTAATTGGGATTGTTCTAGGTGATTCAGACCATCTAGGTTCCTCCCACACCAGTTTACCCCGTCTGAGCTGGGTGGCCTGTCTTCACAGTCCGGACAGGCCGGGGCTCCGCGTCTGTGGACCCCCCTTGGCGCTGTCTGCAGGGCGGCGGTCCCATCGGCTCCGGGAGAGCTGGAGTGCTCAAAATACACAGTAGCTGTGGAAGAGTTGTTGATCCTAAAACTACTGCCAGTTGTCTTAGGGGGCCTTTACGAAGTCCAAACAGAACCTCTCCCTTTCTGGCCGATGCCTGGTAGCCCGAGGATGGGACAAGAGACCCACCCTCTAGTCGGTCACTGTGTTCAGTCTTCACTTTTCTCAGGAAAAGAAGCTTGCAGCCGCAAACCTCATAGCAGCGGTCTCCTGCCTCGACATGCCTTTAAGAACTGCTTTCACTGTAACCCATCGAGTTCTCATTACCCGTATGGTATGGTTCCAACCGTTTTCCAGGGAGAGCGCTCTCCACCGCGGTTATGAAGCCAAAAGAGGACTCTGGCCTCAGGCAAGCGAAGGCCAGCAGCCTCCGGGAGGGAAGGAAGTCGGCAAATCCGGGGAAAAGGGGAGGCGTGGCTTGTGTTTATGTGTTTTCCTATAACCTGTTTTATCAAGATGATTTATTCATATTATTTTCATTGAACGTAATAGATTCTTTAGCCCATCTTCACCTTCACGTGACCTTGGGTTTTACGGTGTGATAACTGTGTCGATTACAGTCGTGCTGGATACAAATCAACTCTGGAATAACCTAGATGACAGCCTGTCGGGGAGCCGCAGACAAACAGCGGAGGCTCCGTTATTAAACGGGGAGGAGGGGCTCGCACAGGAGTTAGGGCCTGCACGGCGGGGACAAGCCCTCAGAGAGCCAATGGGATGATCAGAGCAGCACAGTCACCCTCTTGCAGGCTTTGCCATTGGGTTTCCAGGTGTGCACTTGGAAAAATAAAATGTGCTCCCATCCCTGACCAACTTCCCGTATTAATCACTGCTCCCAATTTTTGAGCATTTTCTCTGTGCCATAAATGACTATGCATTTTATAGGCATTGGGTATCTCATTTAATCTTCGCAAGTGCCCTGGGAAGTGAATTATTCTTACCTCCCTTTAACCAGTGAGGAGTCTGAAGTGTGGAAATGGAATGATTTGCTCAAGAAGTGGCTGGGATACAAGTACAGTGGTACCTGGGTTTTCTAATGTAATCCGTTCCAGAAGACCGATCCACAGCCAACAGCTAGGCCTCAGGGTCTTGCCCTCAGTGGAAGCCGTGGGGCATGTTCGATTTCCGAGGCGTGTTCAAAAACCAAAGCATTTCCGTCCAGGTGTACGGCTTTGGTAAACCGAAATGTTCCTCAACGGAGACGTTCGAAAACCGAGGCGCCACTGTAGAAGCTGGATGCTCATGTTATGCAGAATATTGGAGCTTTTCTTTTTACTTCTTTCTTCTTCAACGTTCATTTCTTTCCCCAAGGTCTTGCCTTAATCGTCAACCCTCTTAACATCACCTTTGTAGGGCTGGTGCTTAAATTCTCACTGAAAGAAATGACAAGCAACTAATCACCACGAACATCAGTTTCTGTGTTTGTGTCAACATCTGGTGATCAGACGTCTCAGTCAGCAGCTGATGCTGGGGTGTTGGGAAGAGGGAGCAGGAATTTTTTATTTTTTATTTTTGGTATATTGCCCAACAAAGGCCTCATGTTTGAGCTCCTGAGCAATCCTGAGGTGCATTGAAATAAGGGGACATTTAGAAGAGCCTCAGGTCTGAGGGCGGCTCTTAAGAGAATCACTGCTTCCAAGGAGTTTGCAGATATCAGCCAAGGAATCCATTTCCTCCCACAAACACAGAACTTTGAGCACATATTTTAGCTGTGGTTTCTTAGAGCCTATTTTTATCACGGTCCACTTATTGATGAACTGAAATGTCTTTTATTTTCCATTGACACTGTCATCTTTTGCTATTTATTTTAGGCAGTTAAGATGTCATGAGAACAAAACTGCACCACATCCAAAAAACAGAATAGGAGCAATTACAAAGCTCTTCGATTTATCTTCAAGGAGACCCTCCTCTTAACTAACACAGATGGCTGCAGTCCTGTTTTAATATTTTTGGTGGGGCTTTTCAATATCAAAGATCTCAGATTTAAAAACAAGAGTTTGTTGTTCGCATCTGCTGGGTGGAGATTACATTTTGAAACTATTTTGCTCAACATCGGGGCTGTGTGAGCTGCTGCAACTAAGTGTCCTCCTGCCCTGTCTGCTCCAGAGGACAATGATTTCTGCCCAGGAGGGCTGACGAGCGCATTCACAGCTGCAGAGGGCATCACTCCTCAGGCCCCGCTGGAGGAGGTCACAGAGCAGCGCCCTGAGCAATGCCCTGCCCTGCCACCCCCCAGCAGTGTGTGTGTGTGTGTGTGTGTGTGTGTGTGTGTGTGTGTGTGTGTGTTTGGGGGTGGTGTGTGTCTGCCAATCATTATAGCTGTTCAGAAGGATGATTGGGGATCTGGCTGGACTTCTCTTGCTGGTACCTTATAGTAACCTCCTGAGAAACCTGCAGTCATCATCTTCCCTTCTCCAGAGAAAATGGAATAAATGATGCAGAAAACAGGTTCCCTTTTCAAGGATCAAGACACTATGCACCCTAAATTCCCTTCCTGTGTGCTACCAGAGTGAAAATCCTCAAAGACCATTTTTGTAAAGGGAAGTCAAGAGGGAATGCTGTACCGCTGGTCGGTTCTTTGAAGGGAAGGCACAGAGAGCATGTGGAAGCACCAGACTTGGAAGTCCAGAAACCAGATTTGAATTATAGCATAAGAAATGTAGGTTTTCCTTAGGTAATGATTAGTTACACTTTTATTTTTTATTTAACTTTTGACCAAGTAATAAAGTCACATGGGCCAAAATTCAAAAATGTCTATAGTGAAAAGTCTCCCACCCTCCCCTGTGCCTTGGCCACTGGGATTTCTCTTCCGTGTATCCTTCCAAAGATACTTTATGCATATACAAATACATATCTATTCCCACTTTCCTCCACAAGTAGTAACACATTATGTTCAGTACCTTGCTTTTTTCATTTTACAATATATTTTAGAGATCTTTTGATATCAGTATATAATACACCTTCTCTTTTTTATGGCTGCACAGTATTCCACCTCGTGAATGCACGATTATTTCTTTTAAGATTGCTCTTAATGTTGGCCAATAACTTCCTATGGTTTGGCTATTGAAATCTGGACTAGTCACTGAGAGCATCTAGAATCTATCTATTTGGAGGTATTGAAAAATGAGATAAGTTCTCATCATGTGGCAGTTCGAATAGTATCTGTGAGACAGGTTCCCTGAGAGTCCTTTTGAATAGTGGCAGCTGAAGATGGCTGAGAACTTCGACCCCAGAACCCTCCATAGCAGGCCACAAGGCACTGGGTGGTTGCTTAGGAGGTTTCATCTATGTTTACAGCATTCTAAAAAGTTAAATACTAATAAATGCTATTTGATAATAACTTAGATATACATCCATGTGTGCTTAATTGAGGGTTATTCTAACATTTGCCTTTAAAGTACTACAGTTAGTGTATTAAAACAGAAACACATCTGACATCTGCTCGGTTTGCCACTGCACTTGACTGGGTACTGCTCCGTTTGCCTCGTGGTGGGCATTTCAGACACAATAGAAAAGGGCTAATTACCTTCCAATGCAGAGCTTAAAAGATTCAAATGGAAACCACAGTGATTCACTTTAAACAATATTTGAGCTGTATTTAATTATAGTCTTCAAATCCATTTGCCCCCTTTGGGGGGCTATGTTATTTATGTCACTGACATAACAACATCTATTTTTGATAGACCTCAGGACCATGGTCCATCAGCCATATTGTGAGAACAAAGGCTCCTGGAACTTGTGCTACAGGGAAAAAGTCAACATGAGTTTGGGAAGTGGCAGCAGGCGGGACAATGTCTCTCCCTGAAGTGCAGTGTGGAGTTCAACTTGAAACACACGACCAGGACGAGCCATTAGGTTGGGTTCTAAGTGAGAACATGCTGCGGGGTGCTCCTCACGGGACTCACTTTTAGGAGCTTGAGAAGTCACTGGATTGTGCACAGGCCACTGAGAGACAGCAACTGAGAGGCCACGATGCCCGCCTGCCACGATTCCTGTATGGATAAGAGCTGAGGCCGGGCCCCAGCTCCCCTGCGTGGTTGTCTCGGTGCCAGGCACACACGAGGTGTTCAGTGTGTCTCCTGAGCTGAGCTGTTCTTGGTGGCCTCGTGCGGACGTGAGAAAGTAGTTATGGATGTTTACCATGTATTGTCAAGTGAAGGGAAGAAAACCAAGCCAGGGTGTATAGAAGGGAATTTATCGAAATGATGATGATAAACTTTGGGACCCCTCACTTGTACGGCCCCTTCCAAGGCCCTGTACATATGTTTGTGTGCATAACCTGTGAAACATTTTATTAAAGAAGACCTCCAAATGTTATAAGCTTCGGATCCACAGAATCTATATCCACTATGGCACAAAGTAGTATATACACATGATTCTATTTTCAAAATGGAAGATTCTGTCCGAAAGTAGAATAACAAATATATTTTCAACCCTCTCTAACATGCACACACAAGTTAGGGAGAATATATCCCCAAAATATTAAAACCGTTTTTTTCTGAAAGTGACTCTTTTCTATTTTGCTAACATGGTCAAGTGAACTAGTGCTGTGTTAAAACTTAGATTTTTCCCATGTAGGACGTATCCCTTTGAACTCACTCGCCTTTTCCCACTTCTACTTCCAATCAATCATTACCCTGTCTCTCCCCATCCAGCACGGTGAACACAACTGCCGCTTCGGGTTCCTTGTAATCATAACTCTTACTTGGGTAAGTAAAATAAAAATATATGAGCAACGCTGGCTCCTCCTGAGTTAAAATTCTCATACTCGCGGAAGGATGCGTGCCTGCCGAGTGGAGGTGTCTGCAGGGAGTTGGAAAAGGAGCTGAGAACTCCTCTTTCCCACACGCCTTGGCCCCTGCTCTAAGCCCCCCTGATCCCCTCACCCACGAGGTCACACTCTGTCTTCAACCCCAAGTGTCTTTAGCCATGCTGACTCACATCTCTCACTGTCACCTGGTAAAACACTTGAAATCTGAAACTCTGGGCTTATAAAGAAGACAGCTGGCCTATGGGCCTCTGTACACAAAACCCAGGACCGCAGGGGCTGTGCGCCCTGAGTTCAAATCTCCATTAGGGTGTGTTAGAATTAGAATTTTAGAATTGCCTTCACCAGCTGGAGCTGGCCACACGTCACATCACACACTGCTCTTTCTCTTTCTCCCACAGCCTTCCTCGCAGGGCCTGTCCCTTGAAGCATTTCACCTGTCCCACCACATCCTGGGCGAAGGAGGGCCAGGCACGCAAAGGAGGCAGAGACACTGATGTCCTGAGGTCGTTACTCTCATCCTGCCGTATTCTCTGTGGGCCTTGGAGAAGACCACAGGAGAGAAGACCACACTGTGAGTGGGGAGCTGTGATCTTGATGGGTTTAACTAGGGAACAAAAACAGGCCGAGCTAAGGGCTAGGAGCTGACTTGGGAACCACGACATATCTCTATGGAAATGTCATTAATTTATTAATTCGCTCACTCATTCAGCTTTTCAAGCATTCAACAGATATATCAGGCTCTCACTGTGTGCCAGGAAGTGGTTTATATGCTGTGGATACAGACAAAGGTGAAGAAAACAGATGATAACATGGCATTGAGGTGTCACGATGAGCTGAGATCATTTCCTGGTCGTTTCTAGTATTGTTGTAATTTTTCTAAAAATAGGCAGACACGGAAACATACACCCAAAAACACAGAATAGCAGTCTTTTAACTTTCTAATAAGATTCAATTACAATTAGGTTTTACCTCAAAAACATTAGGACAGCTGGAAACCCCATACGTGCAATCTCAATGTTGGCACCAGCCCCCAGTGGAAGGTAAGAAACAGCATAGCACCATCCAAAACATGAGAGTTTCTCTGGAAAAGAAACCGCTGAGAACAGCCACAGGCACGTAGTAAGCACAGTAGAAGTGCCAGCTCTCATTATCACCGTCATCTTCATCATTATTTTCGGGAAACAGGACAGAAAATTCCAATTTGGAGGTGAGAGTGAGCATGACATGTTCAAAGAGCTTAAAGAAACTTCTGAGAGGCACAAGGATGGTGTGATATTGGGCTGGAGAGACAGGGAGCGGACAAACCACGGTGAGCCTGGGCCCTGGGGAGCCACTGATGGGTTATGAGTGCCCTCTACTTAGGGTCTCATTACCATTCCCCTCGACTTCTATTCAAATAGAATATTACTTGGCATATTACATCTTCCCCTTTATCTATTCTGACGTATCCCCATCATAGCCGTCTTAGCTTCCCATCTTTCCTACAACAGGCTCCCGTTAAATCACTCTCCTCAAACGCCTGCAGTGGCTACCCATTACCCACGGACTTCAGCCAACGGTCTCCATCTGGCACGTGCGCCTTGCTGCGCCAGGGCTGCGGCTCACCTGTCCGCGGTCCTCTCTCACTGTCCCCTGCATGACCTCTGCATCCAGCCACAAGTGCCTACTTGCTTCCAAATGTCCCTGTGCCTTCAACACCCTCCGTAAATGCCCATCTCAATCTTTTGAAAATGTGCACCTTTCAAAGCTCTTCTCCACATGGCCTCTTCTGTGAAGCCTCTTCTTAGACCCAATAGTTTACAACTTCTCCCATCTCTGAACCCCCACTTTGTATTTCCTCCCAGGTTCTTTTATTACCCTGTGCACTGGGCTGTTTCTCAGCACAGGATCCTAAGCTCTCTGACGTATTCCGTTCATGGAGAACCTTTTGGGATGTGCGCTCTGTAGAATACACTTTAGGAAACGCAAGGGGAAGGAATGGAACCAGGCCCCAGGGTGGGTTCTCCCACCTCCCCACCACTCTGGTCTGTTTTGCTTCCTGGGGTCCTCTGTAGAGAGTGAAACAGAAGATGAGCGGCCAGAGCAAGCCAGCGGCCACAGCCACACTGCAGCCTACCTGGTCCACCCTGAGCCCAAGGAAATGGCCAGTCCAGGATGTCTTTCAATGTAATTAAAACTAAGCCAGTCATTAAGGCTGCAGGTTGGAGACAAGATGGGTGAAAAGAGATAGCTCCATGGCTGGAAAAAAATCAAATTATTCCTCTTCATTCCATTTCATTTCCTTCCTTCCCTCCCTCCACTGAAAAACTTCTCTTCGGGGTGGTCAAAATCACTTAGCCCGATGCCTCCCAGCTTACCCAGACACTCTGGTTCATCACGTTTCCCTGCTTAATTACTGTTACCAGCTTTCCAGCTTTTTGTAAACTCAACATGCTGAATAATGAGGTTAATAAAACTGATGAACTCCTTTGCTATGTACACAGACTATTTCTATAAAAATGTCAAATGTATTATTAGCTCAGACTTAATCATCTTTTCTTGTATCTTATAAATTTTTCCTAATGAACGTATTAGCTTTCCGGTGGAGGCTTCCCTGACTTGGTGTTAGATTTTCAATTCCTCTGGACTTGATTAGAGTTTGTATATTTATAGCTTCACATTTCTGCACCGAATAATTTCCCCAGCTAATATACATGTGAAATTCAACTAATCGGACAAGCACAAAGCTCCAGGCAGAAGTATTAACTATGTCTGGACGCCCCTGGACCTTGGGACAGCCACTTCATTGAGAAAAGCTTCCCGTTCACTCTTAGTTCACAGGGTTGTCAGAGGACCAAGCAACGCAAAATATTCAAGTATAGGATTTTATAAAAATAGAAGGACCCACTCAACAAGCATGTATGGAGAGCCTCCTCTGAGCCCGACTAGACACCGTACCCGGGATACACACTGAATTAGCTAGACATGGTTCTCAGACCCTCTTCTCCTTCTGCCCCAGCCTCCTGAAGCTTATACACTAACAGGGGCAGACAGGCTTTTCAATAGCTTTTCATGTTGTTTTCAGGAGCCCAGAAAAATCAGCAATAGGTAAGGTTATTTTAGACGGAATGCATAGGTTCAGTCAGAAGCACTTCCTAAAAATGGAGTTCTATTTAGAGTGTAAATAAACCCTACAGGCAAAAGATACTTTTTGCTTTCCTCTGGGCTGCACACTGTCCCTGAAAACTAGCCAATCCTTGGGACTGGATTCCTGCACCATTTAACAGCACGGCAGGAAAGTAGAAACAAGCAACGCTGAAGATCAAAAACGGGGCTGCAGAAACATGGAACACGGATACGTCATGGTTGTTTCAGGGAGAAAACCAGCGATGACCACAGTGTGCTGAGTTTAATGAAAGATCCAAATACAGAACCCAGGAAAAAATCTAAGGTGGCTTGAAATGCATTAAGTAGGTCAGGCTCTACTGAACCGTGACCAACACAGAAGCTTGGAAAAGTGTACTTTGCTTACTCTTCCTGCAGCGGGCTGGGATATGCAACCTGGAAATAACTTCCAAGTATGGGCTGGCGACAGGGAAACTCTAAGCTACACTCACACTTCCATGAACCCCATCATCAAGGCATAGTCACAGGGGGTACTGGATCCAGTCCAGTGAAAAATGAGGTTAAGAGAAATCAGCCCTCCGCCCAAGGCTTGCAGAAGGTGCCAAGTTAACCGAAGAGATCACCATCTCCTGTAACTATAGTTGACGTCTATTGAGCACCTAGTATGTGTCCGGCACTGTGCTAAGTACTTTAGTTGTTTTTCAGTGTCATTCAATGCACATTTGAAATAAGTACTATTATCACCCCACTTTACAGGTAAGAAAAATAAGGCACAGAAAGGTTCAGCAACCTGCCCCAGGGCCATTTCAGCTGCTGAGTCCAAGAACCAGAATGCACTCAGAGCCCCTGTTTGTAACCAGTCGGCTGCAGGGGGTGGTTACTTCCTTCCGAAGACTACATTTTCCACCCTGGGATGAGAGAGACACTTCTTGCAACATTTACCTTGCTGCTCACTCTGCTAATGTGAACTTTTCTGTGATTAGATTGTAAGTGTGAAATAAAATTAATCAATTCTCCCTCCCACAGTGGAGGGAGAGCTGGGTAAGGGCGAGGTCAGGGGAAGTTTCACCAGGAGCCAAGTAAAATAAAGATGAGAACACAGACAGAGGCACAGGCCCTCGGAAAGGCGGTGACAGTCCGAGCATCAGCATGGCCAGTTGGCTTAACTCCCAGTGCACTGGGGCCACAGGGGAGTTCGGAGGGCAGGGGCCACAGGCTAAATTCAGACTCATGGGGGAATGTGGAGAAAAGAGATCGTTTCAGAAAATGTGCTCAGGGCTCAAGGTTGGGAAGAAAGAGATTGCAAAGGACATCAGGGAGTCCCCTGGATACAAGAGGCTGCAGACGTTCTCTGCAGAGTCCTGGGACGGACCCCTGGCTCCAACCCGGAGCACCTCCACGGTGGAGCAACGGCTTCCCTTCCCGTGAGCTGCTTGGACTCCACAGTGGCTTCTTGTTCGGAGAACTTTGTCCCCGGGGCCTGTCGGTGGCCCGGAAAGGCAGCCTGCAGCGTCCCGCCGTGCACAGGCAGGGCTTGCTGTGGCTTGGCCATCGGCTGGGCAGGGGCTGCCTGTCGGCAGTGCCAGCTGAGAAGCTCCGTCTCCAAGAGGGCTTGGCCATTCCTGCTGTCATTCTCTTCCCCTCAGGATGCCATCCTCTACACTGTCAGTATGACTCACCTGGCACTTGGACTTAGTAAGAGCCTGAGCTAATAAAAAGGCTCGGCTGAAAACGTCCCGGGCTCATTTTCAGCAGCTTCCTGGGCAGGCCTCTCCTCAGCCCAGGCGGGCTCTTACCTCCCCAGCTGTCAAGAAGTGCAGAAGGAGGACCTGTCTCATTGCCTGACACTAGATGCAGCTTAGGGCTGGAGTTGAGGTGGATTTGAGGGCACAGTGGGTGAGGGAATGAAAGCATGAAACCTAAGTTTCTGCTCTGACACATTTCAACATCTACTGGGGAGAAAGGTAAGTTAGCAAGTCATTAAAAAACTCTGCAAAATATTCTATCAGCAAAGCGCCGTAGAACTGGAAAAAATAAGTGGATCCATATCTCACAGTCTTCATTTGGATAAATCTGGAATATTAAACATGAAGTCTTAAAAGTGCTAGATAAACTGGGAGAATTTTTCTTACATAATCTCAGAATGACAAAGACCTTTCTAAATATAACACAGGATCCACAAACCACAAATGCAACAATAGCTAAATTTAACTACACGAAAAACATCTCCCAAAGCAAAATCTACAATCCATAAAGTAAAAAACAAATGCCAAACTGAGAAAAAAATATTTGTAGGTCATATTATAGGAGAAGGCTAAGTTCCCTAATGTATAAAGAATACATTCAAATCAATGAAAGAAAAACACTAGCCATCCAATGGGAAAATGGGCAAAAAATATAAAAAGTGCCCAGAAAAGGAAATGCAGATAAAGTTGGACAGCCTCACTTATAAAAAGAGAAATGTAACTAAAATTAAATTTGTAAAAATCAAAATGTTTGAAAACATTTATATTGTTAGGAATCAGAAGCCTCATCATATATTACAGGTACAAGTCCCTACTGGCACAGCACCTACACGGGTAAAATTTCAACATCTACCAAAATTACAAACATGCCTATCCTTTGACTTAGTAATTTTGCTAGAAATTTACCCTACGGTTAGTTTCTAACCTATGGGAAATGACACATATAGAACCTTATTTACTGTAGCATTGTTTATATTATCAAAAGATTGGAAGTAATCACCCATAGAGGAGTGATAAAAATAGAAGACTGACAAATTACGATACTTGCATACAATGAGATTCGGTGCATAGGTCAAAAGGAATGGGGATGCTCTTTATGACAATTATGGAAATATTTCAAAGATAAATGACAAAAGCAAAGTGCAGAACACTGTGTTCAGTGAGCTGCATTTGTGCATTAAAGAAGGGAACAGCAAGGTACTGGCTGTTTTCAAGAATAAGCTCAATATAGTTCTTTCGGTTGTTTTGCTTATGCTGTTCTCTTCATGTCGATCGCCCTTTCTCCATCTCTGCTTATTGAAAAAAAATTCTTCCAGGAAAATTTCAAATATTTCTTCCTCTTTGAATGAATCTTTATTGATCTTCTGAATTAAATACTCTATCACTTGAACAAAACTGTAAAATTATTAGAGTAGTTTTAAGGTTTTGGGTAAGAGATCCTTCCTAAGCAAGACAACCCCCAACAATTTATAAATGAAGAAGGTTGGCTTAGCCTTATAAGATACTTATTTAATATTTTATATGGTCAAAGACATCATAAATGGACACAAACTTAACAGACAGAGCACCATACATTGATAATAAAGGCTATATAAATAGATCCTAAAGCATTTTTTTCAAAAATGTAAAACATATTTACTATATGATCCATCAATTCCACTCCTAGGTATGTAACCCAAAGAGATGGAAACATATGTTCACCATAAACTTGTACACCCATTTTCTAAGAGAGAGAAAAAGAGGGGGAGGGAGAGGGAGAGAGAGAAAGGGAGAGAGAGGGAAGCTCCTACAAACCAACAGACAAAAAAATCAACAGACCAATTAAAAAAGGGCATAGTTTAAGAAAAATGCAGCCAGTTAAATAAATAAATAAAAGCAAATAGAAATTCCAAATTTTAAATACATTTTTTTCCCCATTTGATGATAAAAATTTGCAAAGAATTATACTATGGTGTGGGGAAATAGGCAATGATTTGGTGGGAGTACAAACTGTTAAATTTTCTTTGTAGGATCATTTGGCAGGAGTCAATACATGTTAAAATTTTGTGTTACCTTCAATCTATCTACTCAACTTCTAGGCATCTGTGCTCAGAGATACATACATGAACATAGAAGCACTTAGCACTTACAAGCATGCTCATTGCAGCATTATTTATAATAGGAAAAAAATAAGACCTCTTAAAGGGCCATCAATGGGAAAAAGGTACATGAACTATGGTAAATTCATTCTATGGTATACTGTGCAGTAGTTTAAAAAATAAGGTAGATTTCTACATATTTGCATAAAAGATAAAGAGAAAATGTCACTGAAGTACAGTATGTAAAATATTTTGTGTATGGGAGAAAGTTATATTTATGACTGCAGGGTATGGGTGTGTATATACACACACTATATATATCACCTAATAACAGTAATTACCTCTATAAAGGGGAGAGAACTAGGGATGGGGAAGGAGAAACTTTGATTTTCTGCTCTACACATTTACAAAGTTTTGTTTGGTTTTGTTTGTTTCCTTGTTGAAAGGTGGGATGGGAAGGACCCAGTTCACACTAGGAGAAGGAATCTGATCTCAGTCTGTTGGCCTCCTAGTGTGATATTTCCCCACCGTTCCACCAAAAGAAAAGAAGAGGCACTTTCTGAGTCAAGAATGATTAAACAGAAATAAGAATGAGACATTTGCCTCTGGCTATGAAGGATCCCACTGAATTCTCAGAAAACTCCTCTGTAACTAACCTAAATAGACACTACTGAGAGTGAGACCCTCTTATTTATGGGCATACAGAATAGCTGCACCCACCATGACACAGAGCATCGATTATACTCTGAAAATCTCCTCTACTCTATACCTGGTAAGCCTTTCCCCTAATTTTTCCTTTTTTCTTTCCTCAGTCTCTGTTAATTTTTCTATAGCTAACTTAAAATTTGGAAAGAAAGGACTAATCAGTGCTGAGTTAAAAAAAGAAAAAAGAAAAAAGAGAGACTATTTTTAACCCTTAAATGACATATTGCCCTAAATTATATTGTAGAACCACTTTAATTTAATTTTTAAAAAATCCTCACCTGAGGATATGCTTTCACCAATTTCAAAGAGAGGAAGGGAGAGGGGGAGGGAGAAACATCCATGTGTGAGAGAAACACCCATCAGTTGCCTACATGCCCCAACTGGTGATGGAATCCGAGGCCCTTTGGTGCACAAGACGACGCTCCAACCAACTGAGCCACTCCGGCCAGAGCTAGGATCACTTTGATTTTAAACAATAGCACAGCAGTAGAGGCTCATTAGATGTGAAATTTACTTTGACTTTTAGATCTTTCTCTTGATCCCTCTTCCCAACCAACACGTTTGCTGTGCTTGTTTCCTTCGATCTGCGTTAGTGCCTGTGGCATGGGGGGAGAGTGTAATAGAGGGCACGTCATGGACTTTGAAGTCTGACTTACCTGACTTTTCACAGGTTTTCTGTGATTTGGAACAAACCGTCTAACTTTTCTGCACATTGGTTTTCATCTGTCAAGTAGTGATATAAACAACTTACGAAAGAAGAAGAAATCACAATGAAGTGAATGATAATGAAAATAGGACATGTCAAAAAGTGCAGGGTGCAGCTAAGACAGTACTTAGAGGGAAATGTATAGCCCTAAAATGCATATATTAGAAAGGAAGGGAAACTAAAAATCAATGACCTGACCTCTCGAGGAGCTAAAATAGGAAATAAAATAAAACCCAAAGAAATCAGAGGAAATAGTGTAGATTAGAAGGGAACCAGTGAAAAAATACATACACATATGTACAATTGAAAACTTTCAGTAATGCCAGATACAGTTTTTGGTAAAGATTATTAAAATTGATAAAACCCTAGCAAGACTGAGAAGCAACAACAACAAAAAAGACAGAAAATGCAAATTACCAAGATCAAAAAAATGTAAAATAGACCTTAAAGCCATCAAAATGACAACAAAATCCACTTCTTAGGAAGTTTTTGGGAATTCACTGAAGCAATATACATAAAGTACTTGGCATAGTAACATGGCTTATAGAAACCATTCATGTAGTCACTGGTAGCTTCTATTGAGCACATACCGAGTCTGCCAGTGAGCTGGAGGGGATGCGTGAGTGTGGGTGGACAGACACGGTTCTGGCCTCTCTCGAGCAGAGAGTCCAGCAGTGAAGGCAGACAAATTTTAATAATTACATATAAAAATATAAAATTGTAATGATGCCAGGTGCTACAAATAATTAGTGGGGTATGGGGCTAAAATTGCATATAAAAAGCTTAACTGGCCTCGTGAGGAAGGACAGAGAGAGAGGGCTTCCCTAAGGAAGGAGGGCTGAGATGCTATCTGCAGGACAAGCAGACACTAATAGGTGAAATTAACCAGTAAGTACTCTTGGCAGGGGAAAGAGTATGGGAAAAGGTCTTGCATTGGAAGGAAGCATGGCCTGATATAAGTTCAGTGTGGCTGTAGCTGAAAAGCAAAAATGAATGGAGGGCTAGATAAAGCTGAGGAGATAAAAAGGGGCCAGACTTTGAGGGACCTTGCAGGTTACACTAAGAGTTTAATCTTTATCCTAAAAACAATGGGAAGCCTCTGAAGGGGTCAATTAGGGGTGGGGTGACATAACCAGGTCAGAAAAGATTACCCTCCACGTGGTGTGAAGCATGGATGGGATGTGGACATGCTGATTCCCGTCAGGTGACCATTGCTGCTGCAACGAGAAAACAATAGTTATAACTACTTCTAATCTATAATAGAAACTGAACTGGAAATAACTCACTAATGCCAATCAATAATAGACTGATTAAGTAAATTATAGTAAATAAAGACAATGGGTTAATATACAGCTATAAAAAGGGGTGGAGAATATTAATATCAACTTCATGTAATTATGAAGTTATCTCCAGGATATTTGTTAAGTCAAAAAAACAAAGTGGAAACACTGTGTACATATGTTGCTGTTTATCTAAAAGATAAACATTTTAAAAATGGAAGGTAAGTAAGGCAAGGAAAAATGAGTTATTTATAGGAACAGGGTAGAAGAGATAGGGACAGAGACTGAAGGTGCCTAACCTACAATTGTTTTGTAGGTTTGACTTGGAAGCCATATACTTTACATAGTTATGAAGCAAAATTAAGTACAAAAATATCAATTCATAAAAAATAAAAATGAAACAAAACAAATAAACCTCATTATACACTGAGTTAGTGGCATAATCATATAAAAAAGAATTAATTCAAGTGACCTTAAAACTGCATTCCTTGGGATACCTCAAATAACAAAAGAAAATTGCAAAAAGAAAATTCCTAGACTGCTTTCAGTGACCCTATTGAGATCAGCAGCATTTGTGTTGTTATTCTGAGAGTTTTTGGTATGAATTGTGGGATAAAACAAAAAAATAATCATTTTGGTATCTTTGGTTCTCTAGTGTGATACATTCTAAGAACAAAAGTATAAGCTACTTTTAGTAATTATATGGTTGGCAAAAGTGTTCTATTTTTACCTGAGACTACTGTGAGTATAATTTGTATATATAGTTGGATAAAGAAAATGAGAAATTATTTGCTCTTCTAATTCTGTCACCCTTGGTGTCTTTGAGAATTGGAATTCTTGGAGTAAGACAAAGGAAATACTGATGTAAGATTGAAGGTTAAGTAAAATCCCTGTAGTCCTCACCCTGAATTGGCAGTATTGAACTCATAATGTATTTCATCTTGAGAAAAATTTATCTTCTATTCCTGTCCACTGAAAATATCTAGAAATGACCATGGTAGTAGCATCAAGTGACTTCTAGTATTCAGATTATGGTCTCTAAACACCATTTCCCACTTAAGAAACCAGGGTTAGAGAAATGGCTAATTCCAGGTTCTGAGGCTAGATATATATGTACAATGTGAGCCAGGAACATCCTATCATACCACTGGACAAAGACAGGAAAATTAAATTATCAACATAAATAATGACTTCAAGTGTGTATATATATATGTGTGTGTGTGTGTGTGTGTGTATACATATATATTTTTAACTTTTTTGTTGTTGTTAATACTTACCCAAGGATATTTTTTCCATTAAGTTTTAGAGAGGGGTTGGGGGGGGAGGGGGGAGAGGGAGAGAGAGAGAGAGAGAGAAAGAGAGTGGGAGGAACATCAATGTGAGAGAGACACATCGATTGGTTGCCTCCCTGACCAGGGCTGGAGATGGAACCTACAACCCCGGTACATAACCTTGATGGGGAATTGAACCTGATACCCTTTGGTGCTTGGGCTGATGCTCTAACCACTGATCCACACTGGCTGGGGCAAGTTATATATTTAATAATACAAAAATTATTAATCACCTTTGGAGAACAACTCAGTTAGGTGCTAGTATGTCATGAACACCTCTCAGTTGTTAATCTGTTTCTAATCTAGAGAATACACCTCAGAGTCTTGAGCAAATAGCAGCAGTATATAGCAGGAATTTAATCACATTATTTTCATTATGCTTATTCTTAGGGATACTTTATATTTACAAGTGATATTAGTGTTTCTATTTATACAGCAACAAAGAATTTCATTTAAAAATAAAATTAAGTAAAAGAAATAGAGCGAAAGGACACTATTACATGAATAAAAGTGATGGTGGTTCAGAGAAATGGGAGAAAATCACTAGGTGACATTGGGCTCCAATGGCTGACTTTGGGAAAACAGTGTTCTCCACCATGACTCCTCCCCCAGTTACCGGCTCTGGCGCTGGCTTCGCCTCTCTAACAGCAACCGAATGCCTTCTCTGGACCAAGACAGAATCTGTTACCATCTCACTCGGAAACTCTTCATCACTCTTCACTGGTGAATGCACCTAACCAGTGAGCCTGTCACAGGCCCAAGTGCGGCGGGCCAGGCGGTTATCTTTATTCCCCGCTGATCAGGCTGGCCTGTGCGCAGCCTGGGGACACAGCCTTTGGCTGCCCGTATCTCCTATGCCAGGGTTTCAGCAAAGGGCTAAGAGCAAAAAGTTTATCACCAATAAGTCATGATTGTTAATACTTAAGACAACAAACAATTTTGGAATCTTAGCATATCCAGGTGATTTTTTTTTTTTTTTTTTACTAATATGCATTCTAGTATTAAAACGATATTGACTGCTCTAATTTCCACCCACCCTTCTTTCCTAAGCCTCTAACCCCCCAGCGTGTTATTTATGATGGTTCATGTTTGCACATTGCGTTCCTTCCTTACCACCACCGTCCCCTCCCTGGACCAAAGCTATATTCAGTATGTTTGTGAGAAATGGTTGTAGATGGGCTGCCTTTAAACATTTTTATGAGTTCTTCTAAGCATAGACAAAGGCAATAAAAACTCCCAATGCTTCATATATTTTAAAAGACATCGTTGTCACATGAAATAATTTTGCTTGCGTGGTCCCTAAGGACCTGAAAAATACATTATAGTTACTGTAATCCTGCCGGATAGAGACAGTGTCTTCCCTTTACTCTTTGTTACGCCTCATGCTATCTGCTCAGGACATTATTCAGGCAAAGGAATCTGTATGTAGGCCGATGGACGTGTTCCTCTCATTCCCTATGAGTGCACCAAGCTAGCGTTTTTTCATCACCGGACCTTGCAGAGTAGGGTCCAAAGCCTGAACAGTAGGTTTAGTTCTTGCATTTTCTGGTCTGTTCTTTAAGGGAAGCTGAATTCCGATAAGGACTGTGCGCCTTCCTAACTTCACAAGGCCAGAGAAAAGACAGGTCGTGCCTCCCCGGGCGGGGCGCCCTGACCACCACGCCGTCCACGATACCGTAGGCGGCTCCTGAGAACCTGGTGTCATCCCCGGGCACCAGGCAGAGGCCCGACTTGTGCCCCTCGGACGAGGCCAATGTTCCCATTCTGCAAATGGAAACCCATCCCGTTCTCCGGCACCACGGGCGCGCGGGGCTTGGCGCAGTCCGTGGGCGCGTGGGGGATGCAGGCTGGGGTGTTTTCACCACGGCAGCCAGGGCCCTTAGGGCTCCCCAAGCCTCTGACAGCCGGCCCTGCCCTGACCATTGTCCGCACACCTCGTCCCTCCAGCTTCCGGGCCGCGAGTGAGATGATTTGCTGCAGATGACATCAGCCCGGGGCCAACGGCTGGAAGAGAGGAGGCAGCCGCCGCGCGGGGACGTGCCGGGTGGTCCTTCCCTCCTCCTCTTCCTCCCCCGCGCCTCGCCGCGGCTCCGTATAAAAGCGGCGCCGCCCCGCCCGCCCTCACTCCCGGCTCCTCTGCACCGCGCGCGGAGAGGGCGGAGGCGAGGCGGCGCGCGGCGCGGGAGGCAGGGCGCAGGGGGCGGGGCGGCGCCGGCACCTTCCCAGAGAGTCCTTTCTCCTGCGGCAGACGGGAGGAGCGGCCGGAGCGCGACACCTCTCCGAGGCGCGGCGGGCCGGCGGGATGGCGACCGTGGTGGTGGAAGCCGCGGAGCCGGAGCTGTCCGGCAGCATCGCCAACCCGGCGGCGTCCACTTCGCCCAGCCTGTCGCACCGCTTCCTCGACAGCAAGTTCTACCTGCTGGTGGTCGTCGGCGAGATAGTGACCGAGGAACACCTGCGACGCGCCATAGGCAACATCGAGCTCGGTAAGAGGCCCTGCGCCCCCACGGGATGCGCTCGGGGAGACGCGCAAATGCGACCCCACCCAAGGCGCGACAGCCGCCCTCGGGCGCGCCCCGCACCCACCTACCCCCGTCACCTCCCGCACACGGTCCGGACTGTTTCCCGAGCTCATTTCAGAGAATAATGCGAATTTAACTTGAGACCCAGGGGGAGAGTCTCTCCTAACCTTGAGGTATCTGTCACCAAGGCTGGGTCTGCAAATCTGAGCTAGCCACCGCCTCTCCCACTAAATGAAATGCAGGTGTCAGGAGCAGAGGCCACAATAAAGCCGCAGCCGCAGGAAGCAAAAAAGGGGGGGCTTATGCAGCCACTCCTTTCAGCTCCTCTCTCCCCCCCACAAAATAATGGACACCCCCCTCCCTGCCAGGCCCGAAGCTGAAGCACCATGTGGCAGGGCCCGCGTGGGAATCTTCACCACAGCCACCCCGGCCCTGAGAAATGCTTATTCTGGTTTAAATCCCTCCGATCTTTTCTTTCCTCGGAATGACTAGGCTAGTCCTGGAGCCACGCCCGTACCCCCCCCGCCCCTGCCGCCTCCCCCGGGACGCAGAAAGGGAGCCGCTTGCACTTCGTTCCCGGACTGCGGCCGCCTCGCTACCGCCCCTGGGACCTTGGTTACAGCTTTGAGAAAGGACAATGGGACCCCAAGTTGCGGGGTGGGGCTTCTTCTTTTAAAAGTCTCCACCTCGGGAGTGATGGCTTGGGTGGGGCGGGGGTTGTCGGCGGGCAGGGCCAGCGCCTCCCCCGTGCGCGCACCGGGAGCGCGCTCTGCAGAGGCCGAATAGCGGTTCGCCGGGGACCCCAGGCGGGGCCGTGAGGGTCCCAGGGGCGCAGCCTCGGGCACGCGGACCGACCCGCCCCTCAGCCCCGCCAGGGCTGCTGCAGTGCTTCCACCTGCCTCCGCACTGCGGCGCCCCCATCGGGGCCTCGGGCTCGGGGGTGCTACCTGCCCCCACCTCTCCCTCAGCCCAGCTTTGTTGCGCTCCCAGTCCCCGGTCGCTAGCCCAGGTCTCCGCTTTTCCCTTTGCCCCCGGCGTCCCAGACCTCCCCCCGCCCCTGACAGGGGTCGCCGGGTCCCCCCGCAGCCCCAGCCCGCGCGCGTTCCCCGGGTGGTGCGGGAGCGTTGCCGCCGGGAGACACCGCGGGGTGGGCGTGGTGCAGTCCGCAGTGCGGTCTCTACGGCAGCCCGAGGCGGACAAAGGGCGTTCACGCACCCCCCCCCCCCCCCGAAAAACCTTATTTTAGCTGAGAAAATAAACGCTTGTCAGTCATTTGCTTCTGCGTTTGGAAACGGCCGCTTGTCCCCAGAACAAAAGGCTGCAGGGTGGGGACTGGAGTTGCAGACCTGGTTCTTTTGTTTAACTTTAAAGCACAGATTTTCCCTTTCGGCTAAAAAAAAAAAGGCAGAATGAAGACTATTTTATTTTATTCGGGGGGAGAAAATCACGAATAAAAGATTTCAATAGTGATATGCCTTATTAGAGCATCTCAATAACCCTTATTTTCAAACTACAGTCTTTTAATCTGATCTGTTCTAATTTAGCGTATTCGCACGTTTTCTCCTTGGAAAATTTCACAGGTACTGCCTTTGGGTGTGGCCTTTCATGAATCAGTGACTTTGGCTTTTAAAAAAATGTTTTGTTTTTTTGTGTGTATGTGCCAGCACCATTGCCAGGGAATCATGATACATTAGGAGGTGCTTTTCTGTCTATAAAATTTTCATCACCACCCGATGTGGTGCCAGGAGAGGGTCCATCAGCCCCATTTTAGAGATGGGGGCCCAGAGAGTCAGGAAAGATAAGGGGACCCGCTCAAGGTCACACTACTGCTGAGGGACAGAGGTGGTACCCTTGCAGCAGCACTGGTTTTCTGGCCCTGTCCTGATGTCCGGGCAGGGCAGGCTAATATCAGAGGGGATCAAACAGGGCAGTTTTCAGAGCTGGCCTTTGTATAGCCATCGGCTTGTGGGCTGTGCCCAGCCGGGAGGTGGCTCGGAAATCACCTTCCCAGGGTAATGATCTTCCTGCTTTGTTACTCCGCGGACACCCTGTCAGTACCCTTCCTCAGGGGGCTCATCCAAGCGGCTTCTGTTTGAAGATAAAATAGACACATTCAGGGACTCCTGCGAGGTGCTCTCTGTCTGCTTTTTTACACGATTAGCACTTAGTGATAAAGTTCAGATTCGTCTTCCTGACATTTTCTTTTTTAATTTTTTAAAAAATTTTAATGAAGTGGTATGTATATACAGAGCAAAAGGCGAGGAACTCAGTGAATTTTCACAAAAATTTTCACAGGAAACACCTGTGTTTCCCAGATCAAGAACCCAACGTTACTGGAATCCCAGAAGACCCCTCATGTTCCTTTTCCAATCACCGTGCCTTTCTGAGTCTTCATTCCCTAATTTGGTCAGGGTTTTGCATGAAACTCTGAAATGGCTGTATTGATCCCATTAAGAATCCACCAAGTGAGTGAGCAGAGCCATTTCCTTGCACACGGTAACAGATGCCGCTGTCCTCTGGAGATTGCTCTCCTGAGCCCTGGGGTCTGGGATGCAGCCCAAGCTGCAGGGCCTTCCCGTGCTAAGTGGTCCAGAGCTTTTCAGTGTGGGATGACTTAGCAACAGGGCAGACCAGCTCTGTTTCCCGTGCCTGACCCGCGGCTGCCTCAGCCTTCGGGTCCCAGCGGGGCCTCCTCAAGAGGTCACTCTGGTACCACCGCCGAGTGTGGCTGCCGGTGCCTGTGGGCCCTGCTGTGTGAAGCAAGAGGGAGATGCTCCGGGGCCTCGGCTCTGACTGTGTGCTGCAGGCTGGGAGGGCGGTTCAGCATCTCTTACTCTTGCTTCCTGTTGGCCCTCCTACCTTAACTGATGCTCTGGGTTTGGGAACCCTGGTGACTTGGATTTTTGCCATCTGATTATTGAGGAAGCCTAGAAAACCAATCTGTAGGAAGATGGTGGTAATGCAGTTAATCAGCAGGCCTGAAGTATCCCAATGTGAGTGCTTAGTAAATGCTTCTTGAAACCAAGGAAGAGAGATGGTCACTCATTTTCTCAACTGCATTTAAGAACCAAAATGTAGGGTTTGGTCATTCTTCTCAAGGTTGAAACAATAGTCTTTCCTCAGACTGGTCTAGATTTATTTAGTTATGCAGGACTTTATGCCAAACCATTGTCATTACCACCAACTACTGCTTCTTGGAACCTCTTTTGTCCCATTCCCAAATAGTCCCCAGTGTGGACCTAAGAGCCATCCCATTTTTAGCAGAGCCCCCCCCCGCCCCCCAGTTTATTTTAGGATGTAAACTATATGCATCCATGCCTTGCAAACTCAGTTCTAGAGCCTTGTGAAAGGAGTTCTCATTGCTTCATTTTATTGTTTTAAAGAATATTAGGTGTCAGTTTAATGCTTTCAATTGCTATTAAAGAGTGTAACCTTTCTCTGGGTAACACTGGGAATCAGCAAGATTTGTTCATAAAAAGATAGATGTGTGTGACATCAGCTACCCTGGATTTTTAGATGTAAATTTAGCTGAATACATTGTAACTTGATATCACTTTATTGAATATTTTCAGTCTAAGATGGCTATGAGAATTAAGAACCCAGGAAAGTTTGGGGTTTAATTTTCATTTTGTTTCAACAGGGGAAAAAATCAACACATGGTGGTGGTTAAAAGAAATGTTAGAGAGTGTTAACTTTATTATATTTGTCTTTATACTTTTCAAAGTCAAAAGGCAGGTGGATTTCTGCTTGCACTGTTTAATTGGTATTATCTAAGGGTTCTATGATCCACAGGGAAATGTAAGCCCATCTCCAAATTTAAGGTCATTAAATTGATGATTCATTGTTAATCTTTTCTAAAAGCTTATTTTTTAAATAAGTTCTTTTAGACCAACGAATAAATTATTATAAATCACTTCCTTTGTTTGTTTCTAATGTGAGATGCTATCCAAGACCTAACTTGTTTATCATCAATGTTTTGAAATGATGAGCTCTGTATGTAAGATATTGCCAGCATTATACATAAAATATATATTAGGAACATCAAGTTGTTGGCTTAAAAAGAGGAAGAAAGTAAACCAAAGGTTAAGTCAAGGGAAAAAATAAGAAAACTTTTCTCTGAGAAATAAAACCTTGAATTTAGCATTTCCTTTGTTTTAATTCTTTCTTTAGTTTATGATACTAATCTGACTTGATCACTTTTTGGCATAATTTTACAAACAGAATCTTAGGGTTATAGATTAATCATTTAGACTTGGAAAAAATATTGAAAAGCCAGTTTCTCAGAGGGAGCAACCGAAGCTCATAGAGGAATATAAGCTTGTCAAAGGCCCAAATAACTGTCACATAGAGCCCACGGGCCATTTCAACGTGGAATGCATGGTCCTGATGGGCTGCTTTCTCCAACCTACTGTCTCCTCTAGAATTATAGATTTTAGCCTTTAAATGGAAGGTGCTTTTTAAAAATTGTTGGTTTTGTGAAATAATTCTGCAAAATGCTTGCATGATTGGTCAAACTTGGCCAGATCTAACCTGTGTAAAGTTAGGGAATCTGGCTCCTCATTTTCACCTCGACTTCTCCTGTGGTGGCCCCCCCCCCCCCCACACATACTCATACATACAACCCTTTCTCCTTTTTCCATCTATAACTTCTTGTGCACTTTAGCCTGCTCTTTGTGCACTACTACCCCTTGGGGTCAGAGAACTGAGATGGAGAATCCTTTGTTACCCCGTGATCTCTGTGACAGAGGAATGGCACTCCTTGCATATGAGGTGGGAGAGTTCTCAGGATGCCTGGCCTTAGGCCAATTTCTCAGGTGGGAGTGATTCCCTCTGGGCCTTGCTTTAAAGAGTGGAGGCTTATCTCCTGCAGCTGGTGCCCCCATCCGGGTAAGCCAAGGGGCACAGTGTTCATAGAGTGCTGGAGAAGCACAGCCTCAGGGACGAGCTCCACCTGTTTCCTGGGGGGGGGGGACCTGGGGGGGTGTTCCTCAGAAAAAGCAGGAATTTATCCTGGCTTCTCTACAGCCCATCAGAGACCAGGATGACCTGCTTCTGGAAGCCAGCACCCTACTACCCCCTCCCCGCCATGAATTCAGAGAGGGGAGAACGTGGAAAGGGCCAAAGAAGATATATATATTTTTTGCCCTATGAGCTTTAGAGGGCCCACTAATGGCTTTCTCTTGGACACAAAGGGGAGATACATAACCTACAAAATGCAGTATGAACCTTCATTGAGAAATACTATTTCTCTTTACTAATATTATCCAGTAGAAGGTACAAAATAATTACAAAGTATTTTATTTCTAAAATTGTTAGAGAAAGTGGCCTGGTTCCAAAAATTTCCTTTCCAACTAAAATAACCAGTGAATCCATTATAACTGCTATTTTATAAGTGGGAGTAGTGATTATGCATTGTTAAGAAACAATTTGGCTCGAAATTGCTCCCTTGAAAAGAGAACCTTAATTTTTTAGTTTCATTGGGTGCATAAAAACGGGAAATATTTTTTATCAGCTATTTACTGGTGTAATTTAAAAATTCCTAAATGGTTTTTCTATTATTTCATACTTTTTCCATCGCTAAATTACAAATCATACAACCAGGAGTTTATGAAATAGAACGCAAGCATTTAATTGCACGTGTCATGACAAGTTAATTGAGGCCAAGGGAAAATGGCAAACAACAGTGTAAGAGCAAGTCTACGTCTAACCCTAGATGAAGTCATTCAAATGCTATAGCACTTTGGACACTACTCAGAACAAAGGCAGAAAAACTGTATGAATTTAATTTAAATACATATGTCTCATTATTAACTTATTGACCCAACTTGACAAGCCAGAAGATGAAGTGGAGCTCAGACCCGGAGCACAGAGAATCCAATCAACATTTACTAATTAAGCAGCTCAGACAGGAGCTCCGAGATTTTTTCCGCTAGATGAGTATATAGTGTATGTATAGGTTGAAGTAAAATATTCTAATGAATTCAGACCTCTCAACCTGTCAAGCCTTCTGTGAAACAAAAAGAATGCATTTATCATTTCTGCACTAAAAAGATCCACAAAATCTCAACATGCCTTTCTTGCTAAAATTTAAATACTCCATTAGCACAAATGCAAACTGAGACTGTTAATGTTTCCAGGGAGACCCATAAAATTCTCCCTTATAATTTAGCCTCTCTTTAGGAATGTTAACTCTTTCATACCTGCATTCTTCCTATGGATTACTATAGAGAAATTTCTACCTCCATATGGTGGGCATACATCTATTGGAAAATATTTGTCATAGTTGAAAAGGTGTTTGGTATATAATGTGAAGATATTTTTGATGTGTAGTCAACTGAGTTTCCAGAATATTTTGTAATGTGTGTGTTTTCTTTTTTTCTATCTATCATCTATCTGTCTATCTATATCTATCTATCTATCTATCTATCTATCTATCTATCTATCTATCTATCCATCCATCCATCCATCCATCCATCCATCATCTATCTATCATCTAATCTACCTTGATTCTTTGCAAGATAGGAAGAATGAACGAGAGATAAATGGGAATAAATGCATATATGCATTTAGGATTTAGAGGTGTTTTTAACACACTATCATATGTACTCCCAAGTCTGTGTGCCTAAAAATGACAGTTCATCAGCTGTGTTATACCTAGTTTCAAGTCCCCACCCTTAGTAGGTATGCAATAAATGGTTGTTCCAGAGATTTGTTCCTGGCAGTTAAGTATACTCCATGCAAAGGTACAATTATGGATACTATATACTGGCTCTACCATGAGCTGTCTAGTTATTTGGGAAAATAAAAAAATACATAAAAAACACACACACACTCCAGAGTTTTGTGGTTCCCCAGTTGTCCCTGGCTTGCTCCCCAGATCTCCCTTCTCTTATGTCCTCTGGGCACCTCTCTAGCCATCTTTGGGTGGGTGGGAGGGAGGAGGAGACTAGGGAGGTGAGGCATCAGCAGACCTAGCCCTGGTGTCCTCTCACCCCAGCTTCCAGCCTAGTGAATGGAAGCGTGGACTTCTGTGGGAATGGACAGTTCATGGCCCCCACTCTGTAGAAAGTTTATAAAATATAAAAAGTGGCCACATTTCTTTGCCTCTGGATAAGAAAATTTAACACAACTAACAATTGTGAATGAAAGAACTGCTTGCCAAGCTAGTCAGGTAAAATAAATGCCTGGGAGACAGACAGGCCTAGTCTTGAAGATTTAGATCCAGCCTTTTTATCAAAGATCACTCAAACTTTGGATTGATATCCAGGGGTTGAGAAACCAAGGTCAAAAATAGGATGGGTAAAGAAAAGAAACTACGTGCCCCCATGTTGCTGGCTTTCCCACCCACATCCTATGTTTTCTTGCCACTAATTTTAAGTGGACCCTGGGAAAGCCAGGCTGTCTGGTGGCCTCCTAACTACTTCAGAACTCACCATCTTTCTGCCCTTTCTGTTCCGCCCCTGGAGTAGAGCCTGT
Source organism: Miniopterus schreibersii (assembly GCF_964146895.1). Classification (NCBI taxonomy): domain Eukaryota; kingdom Metazoa; phylum Chordata; class Mammalia; order Chiroptera; family Miniopteridae; genus Miniopterus; species Miniopterus schreibersii. Next base: position 69,628,312 of record NC_138103.1, on the reverse strand, counting down.
CATTTTCCTAATAACTATTTTCTTTTACTCTCCCAGGAAAGCTGCGTTTACCCTTTACAAGGGGCAGAAGTTCAGGCTACGTTGCTATTATCCCTCCCTTGTGGCCTGGTGGGGAGACCTCCCCGGCCCTCCCATCTTGTGGGCATCACTGCTCATCACCAAGCTCTTCAGAAAAGGAGTTTCCATATCCTCCCCCAAAGCCTGAGAAATGTCACAGTGGTACTTTCCAGACCATTCTGAAATGACTCACTGGAAGTCTGTCAACTGTCTTCCTTTCCCTCCTTAGGAATCCGATCATGGGACACCAACCTGATTGAATGCAACCTAGACCAAGAACTGAAACTTTTTGTATCTCGACACTCTGCAAGATTCTCTCCTGAGGTCCCAGGTGAGGCTTGGGTTTGGTGTTAGTTAACTCAGAATTTGAAAGGATGGGGAATTAGGCCATTGACTGGAAGACAATGCCTGGGATATCAAAAAAGACTTTCTCTTATTGCTGAAAGATTCTTTGTATTATTATCTACAAGGTTAGCCAGAAGCCATATTTTAAGAAAGTCAACCTAATGTCACTGTGTTGGTTATATATTTTGTGGGTTCTTAGAGGTTTTTAAAGTTCTGGGGTAATTTTTTTTTTTTTTCTTTCTATCTCACTGTACTCTGACCTTAAGGGATTGCAAATTATTTAAATGTTAATTTTACTCGAGTGAAGTTTGAATATAAATTAGATGCCTTCAGAATCCCACATAAGAAAATTTAACACAACTAACAATTGTGAATGAAAGATCTTTCACCTGACACCTTTCCAAGAAAAAGGAAACGTCTGCATTTCAAAATGAAATATACATCATCATTTCATCCTTGCAGTGTAACCCACTTTCCTTAGTGTGGGTAAAAGTTCCAACTGTGTTAATACAGTCTTTTTTTCAGAGATGAAAAAATACTACAGAAAAATTAAAGGTAAGGACACAAAAATTTGTCATGTGAAGATGCCCTCACCAGCCATCTCACTGGGGATGTACCCTTGTCACCAGAAAGGGACCAGGACCGAAGCGGGTCTGCCCTGGCACAGTCTGGAATGTGTGGGTTCTTGGCTTAATGTGGGAAAGATTTCACAACACAAATCCAGGTGATTTTGAGAGTACAGTTTATTAAAGCTGGGGACAGTGAAACAAAGGAAGAGTTTAAGATAGAAGAGGCAAGATCATAGCGACAGGAGTGAACCTCGGTGAGGCTGCCTTGGCCCTTGAGAAAGTCACAGAGGCAGAAGAAGTGAGCCAGCTGGGCTGCATGGACTCAGGAAACAAGTTACAGAGGCAAAAGGAGGGCCCTTGTAGACAGGTCCAGGAGGTTAGCTTAGGATGAGCTGCCGATGCCTGCTGCTCCCCTGGTTGGAAGTCTCCTGGGAACTTTTAGAGCTTAGAAATAAAGCAAAGATCCACCCTTGAGGAAAGAAGAGGGAAAGGTGTGTGCATGCCCAAGGGAGAGCTCCCATTGGGTCCTTTGCCTTAAGGGTTTTTCTCTGTTTTCTAAAGGTGGGAATTTTAGGGGAGGATCTCAATAGAATATTCATCAGCTTTCCAGGTGTGTCCTTTGATATACTGTGGCATCAAAGTAAGCATACAGAAGGATTAGGGTCATTCTCTGGTCAGTTTCACCTTCAAAGAATGTCACTGGAAAGGGAATGGGACTGAGACCAGTTTGCCCCAGCATGGCCTCGAATGTGTAAACTGTTTGATCCTAAGTGTCCTTGGTTAGAGAAGATAAGATCTTGCGATTTATTAGCTGCCTGTAAATTGCTCAGCGGTCTGTTTAGCTGTCTGTCTCAGTTTCCTCATTCCTCTTGCCAAAGAATTTTCCTAGCTTCTGACTATCCTGCCTCACCCCGACCTCTAGGCCTGGGAATGCAGGCAGATTCACTCACCTTGTCTTCCTCTTGAGAACAGTGACCTGTATTTCTCCCAATTGGTCACATTTAGGATAATGAGTAGGGTTGCCGGCCTGTAAAGACTCCAAAGCTGGGACATTTTTTCCAAAGCTCTGCCATTGATCCATCATAGGTACCATTGATCCATCATAGGTACTATATTGCATTTTATTTCTTGAATATCACTTAAATTTTATTTAAAATAGAATAGAACATACTCTTTTCTGTCTAAATGATTTTGTTGTGTGATTGCTGATTTTATTGGCATTGATATAAACTCAGGATGGGATTCAGCCTCTTTTGACCGACCACATCATGTTCAATTAGCCTTGTCCATACTGGGATTTAAGACCACTTATAGGATGTCAGTACCTTCATGAATCACACTTGGCTGCTGCAATATGCCCACAAGACAGTCCAGTTCTTCTCTTGAAGCTTGATATTAGAATAAAATCCCATATATTCTAGTTAGCAAATGAACTGTGGCCCTCAAGCATGGAATCAAGTAAGTGCACTAAGAAAAACATAGCAAGAACTGGCTCACTAAAAGTTAAATGTGCTGCAAAGCCATGTGCAAAATCAGCTCTTGGTACTGAGAAAAAAGAGGATGATCCTGGGACTATCAGATGGCACATGATTTGCTGGAGTAAAGGTACAGTATGTGGTTGTTTCTCTCGTTGTTACTGTGTTGTATTTTTGTGTCTTGCACATCTCCATAACTTTAAAAATCATCTCACAATAAGGAAAATACGGGAAGTGCCCTTTTCCAACAAGTATGTTTCAGAATGTAAATTCAAGCTTTTGTCTTTTCTTTGTAGGTTGTTCTGGCTTTTTACTATGACTGTTTGTTTATAAGACTACTTTTTTTTGTTTTGTTTTTGGGGGGTTGGTAAACAAAGCCTGTGATTCCCATTGTGTTCATTCATACTTGGATTGACTTTATAGAATGACAGCTGTGTATTGCAAAATGCAAGGCTGTGAGAATTGCTAAAGAACTAACTGTTTTTGGACCAAAGACCTAGCGTTACTCTAGCGGACTAGGAAGGTCAAGTTCCTTGCCAATCACCACTTTAGCCTAATGTACCATTCTCTCTGCTTTTCCTGCTGTCACCTACAATAAGGGCTGGTTACCTACCTAGTTGTATCAGTGCTGTGCTAGGTGCTGTGTCTAGAGATGGCTTATAAAAGACTGGCGATTGCCTCAAATGCACCTAACAGCATGTGTGGGCAGCACAACCAGATCGGTGCCCTTGTACTAGTTTTTAAACATGGTTTTGAGGTTCACTTTTCCTATTTCTTCAGGATTGCAGGTTTCATTCAAGACATTCCTGAACGGTTTAGTCATGTTGAATAGATATCCTTTAAGTAGGAACCTGGACTATGATGCTTTGTCTGCATAAGGTGGGGTTGTGTAGTATGAATGGTGAAGTTATAGGCCCTCCCCTCCACCCCCGTTCTCCCAAGTGTGAGCCCTGGGGTCACCAAGCTCCCACCAGCTCTGGTGTACTTTGGTTCTTGGGATGGTCAGTCCTAGGGCCATCTTACTCTCTGAGACCTGTTCTAGCATTGCCTTTCCTAAAGATCCTTCATCAAACACCTGCTGTGTGCCCAAAGTAGGCCTCTGCTGGTTTGCCCTGATGCAAAACCATTCCTGGCCACCTCCAAGCTGGGCTCAAGTGAGACTAGTCATTCTGAGAAAAAACGTTAGGTATTCTCTCAGGAACACGCCTCAGGCTTTCACCCAAATGAATGTTGAACAGTTGAGTTTTTTCAAAACAGAGCAACAGTCTTATGCTTCCTTATATTTATAAATTCAAATACCATCCTAAAATTTTTATTTGCATATTATAGTATGTTTTTTGTATCTTAATCATGATGGATGAAAATCATTTTTGTAAGTCTTACCACAAGAGTAGAGCAAGGCTTACCACGCTCATCTTGTTTCTTTCCCTGATTTAACTTCTATTGTTATCCCCATGTAACAATAGAGGAGGGTGTCTCCTAGGGGTTATAGGAAGTGCTCCGTGATTATTGGTGTTAGACAGACATCATTTCAAAACAGCAAACAAATACAAGCCATTTCCAGGACAAGGGGCACCAGGAGAAAAATTCATTTTAATTTTCTTTTTTTCCATCATTGTGTCACTTCTGCCTATTAAAATAATTTAAAAATTTTGGGAACCCAAATCCTCACCAGCAACGTAGCATAATGATAAGAGTGCAGATTCTGGATCGTAGCTCTGACAGTTATTTGTATAGGATCGGACAAGTCTCTTAACCATTTTATTTTATGCCTCAGTTTAGAAAACAGGGATAGTCACTTCTACCTCAGAATTTTCATGAGGATCAGATGGATTAATGCATGTAAAGATCTGAAAACAGTGTTCATCACATCACACAGTAAAACAATAAATGTATGCTAGTGTTTAAAATTGTCTCCCTTATTGAAAAATCTATTTGACTTGAATATTTGGTGTTTGTTATTATCTATGTGAAATACTGGCTTTAGATATTGGCTGACTTCCTTTTTGTAATGATATTAAAATTTCTATTAAAGATGTTTCTCAGAGAAACAACTGCCTTCGGCATTATAAGAAGGAACCCAGCTGCTGGTTATGCGTAGGGGGCAGTGACATTCCATGACTGAGTTTTGGAGGGTCCTTTGGGTGTGAGGGCAGAAAGGAGGCGATGCGTTAAGGTGCTGGCATGGCCGAACCGGAGGGCAGGGTTGGGGAACATTTGCAAAATGGCCCTGTTGGTACCCAGGGGAGGATGCTGATGTGCGTGAGGGTGCATCCACTTGCTCGCTGTGATAATCTATTCATGAGTAGGGGAGGAGAATAGTTTTATATACCTTTCTAGGTTCTGTTAGCTGGTCTATTAAGTTGACATAAGACAGATTAACAGGAGAAAAACAAACCTAACCTCACAAAGACAATGAGACCCCAGGAAGGGCAGGTTGGGCGGTTGAAGGTTTTATGCCAACCTGAGCTAAGCAATGCAATAAAGGCCTGGAGCTTCAAAGGGGAGGAGAGTAATTTCCAGGACAATAAGAAGAGCAGATGTTTGGTAATTAGATGTTTGCCCTGCCATACAGGTAGGTCATTCATGTGAAAGTTCTTTGTTAGTAGCTCTATGAGCCAGGCCCCCTAATTAAATTCTTCTAGGTAATTAAGGGAGAAGTAAAAGTTTTTCTTGAGTCTGTGGGGTCTTGCCCTCAGCTCAAGAAAATCCACATGCCAAAGCGGTATATTTTGGGGTCACATACTCTGTTCCCCTTCAAGGGGCAACTTCTTCCACTCCATTTTGTTACACGATTCTTTCTTCGCTTTCCCCAACCAGCAAGTGACTATAGACGTTGCTAGTTTCAAGAGACCAAGGTTTCTGGTGGTTTATTTTCTTAGGCAACTGAATAAATAGCGAGACCTTGGCATGTGTACATTTTGTGACTGGATTTATAACTCCTAGATCACATTCACGCAAAGCTTCCTGCAATGTGATTGCTTTTGTAATGTGTACATGGGCGGTTCTGTTTAAAAACCCAGGCCTTTTCTCTAGAAGATAAACATGGTCAGGTTTGTGCTGAGTTGATTGCTAAAAATAGCTGGCTTGGAGACTGGTTTTCGATAGAGAATTAGAATCAGGAACCTTGAATTCAAGTCACTGGAATCCTCTACTCCCTTTGACATTAACAAGGCAAGGTTTTATAAAACTTGCCAGTAGAATGATAAGAAGTTGCTAAAACGCCTGTAACGAAGGTCTAGGAATATTTTCAGTGTCTCCTTTCTGTCTAGACTTGTATGTTTAGTCTGCCGTTGTGCAGAATTATAGCCCGATTGTATGTGCCTAGAATGCATCACCTGCTCTGTGACGGGGGTAATGAATGTGTTTCAGCCTGCTCCCAACCTTTAAACAAGAAAGCACACAAATACATGTTCAGCTGCACCCACGAAGCTGACTTAACCCTCAAGGAACCTGCGATTTTCAGAGGGAACTTTATCCTTGTGTTTTCTCTCTCGGGTGCACACACAGGGACAGGCACTTGCCCACATGCCAACACCGCTAGGCTCACCTTTTCTCATAGCATCATCATCTAAGGTTATGGAAGGAATCCCAATATTAGGAGAAAATGACAAATAGCTTTATTTGTGTTGAAGTAACCAGACCTCTGTTTAACATCCATTGAGGTCAATGCCGCCCTCCTAGGAGGGAGGCTCCCGTTTTAATGCAAATCACTGGCCTTTCTTCCACTTGCCCTCTGCCCTCAGCCTTCCCAGCCCGTGGGTTGCAGTCGGTGGAGCCTTCAGCAGCCGCTCCCGCCCCAGTGCTCCCATTCACTCCAGCTGGCTGCTGCCCGGTCACCCCCGCCCGATGCCTTTGAAAGGATGGAGGGGCCAAAGTTTGCAAAGAGAAGAACCGGAATTGCATAGTGTGTGCAGCGGAAGGCCTGGTTCCTGCGAGGTTTACATTTCGTACAACAGTGAAACGCGGGATTCTTTATATCCACAGATACTCACACACTAACATACTATTTTCTGATGCGGGTGTGGCCAACAAAAAGGAGAAACGTGGTGTTGCGTGGCCGCTCAGGTGCCTTCATTCCCTGGGGTTGATGGTTCATTCAGGCCACCCTAGAAACACCTATTCATCTCAGTTTTTTTTGGAGTAAAAAGGATGTTTTACTCTACCGACTGTAATGGCTCTCAAGCGGTTCCTAATGGGCACTGTGGAGCCACTCAACATAGACACGCATAGGCAGGAAGGTGGCAGAAAACTGGCTGCCTGGGCCCAGTAACCATTTGGGGGGATGTCAGTAACCTGCCGTTAAATCCAGCTAAGTGCGTTCCAGAGCAGCGCCGAACGCTGCCCACCAAGGACAGCTTTTGTCTTCATTGCAGAAACCAGAGCGCCCATGGTTTTTGCTAGTACAGTTTTTGTTTTTTTGTTCTTTTTTTTTTTTTTTTTTTAAGCACTCAGTATCAGCAAACCACCAAGCAACCGCAGCCCCCTTTCTCTTTACTGCCCGCTTTTGCATTTCTCTCTCTGGGGCATTTTGTTCAGCACGTATGAAAGCAAGCTGGAAATAACGGTGGGAGAGGAGGGATAAAGCATAAGCTAACGTTTCTTTTTTTAAAATGTCAGGTACTGTTTTTGAGTGCCCATTAATAAGCAAGTAATTGTAAAGGGGTAGATAAAAGAATCAGATGTCCCTAGTGTTCATCATTTAGTTGGAAAAATGTCATCCACAGCTTTAAAAAACACTAACAAAGAGTGTTTTCTTAATTTACAAACTGGTGTGTGTGTGTGAGAGAGAGATTGAGATTTAAAGAAAAGGGTCTGAGAACAGAGGTCATAACCAGCGTTGCATTTTGACTGTTCAACCACAGATTTCATGGCAGTGACAAAGGTTACCCAGGTACCAGCACCCCCACCCCCAGCCGGAACCCAGGACTAATGAAACGCTACCAAGGCAACCGTCAAGTATCCCCAAACATCATACTCCAGGGCTTACGCCTTTGTTTTCTTTGCTTCGGCCTAAGGGTAATTTCTATTGCCTGGGGACGTCAGGTTTCCTTCGTCCTAGAGAAATGTGAGAAGGAAAGAAGTGCCTGGGGAAGTGAAAATGGCCACAGGGACTGAAGAAGTGAACATAAACACAAGACAAAATAATGTTATTTTAATAAACTGTGTTCAAGAGTTGCCTCTGTTCAGGGCTGGTGAGATAACTGCCTACAGAAAATGCAGCAAGAGAGTCCACACATGATTTAAAAATAAAATTTCTAATTAAAAACAAACAAAAAAAGCCTAGGGAAGATGGTCTTTTATTGGATGTGCCCCAAGGACAGCTGGGTCACACCTCATTTTAGAGACTCAAACTGAGTTTGCCCCTAAAAAGTGCCTTGTGGGTTTAATTGTCTGAGGGGTTAGATAAAAATGAACATCCTGAGGACTGCCTTAGCTTGGAAAGTCCGCTAAAACCTGCCCTTTGCTAGTCCTTTCTTAATCAAACAGGTTTTACTGGAGCCTGTGAGTGAAGGAGCCCCAGTTGAGCATTTTGGACCAAGTTTACAGATTTCCTTGTTTGCATCACACAGGAATCTGGGGAAGGAGCAGCTGGTGCCCTGAGGGAACACAAGCAGTCCTGGCGCACCTGCCCCAAGGACACTGATTCATAAGCAGGTTGCTTTTGATGTTAATGGAAATGTCAGTCAATGGCAATGTCATGTTTGGGGAAGTTCACTTGATAGCACTAAAACTAAAGATTGAATAAATTCTGCCACCCAGTCCAAAGGCACTCTCGGTGCCTGTGGGGCTCCTGAGTCATTTTCAGCGGCTGTTCTTTGCCTTCTAAGCTCTCACCTAGAGGCTTTGATGTCTGAAAGATCTGCAAAACAGGTGTGTGTGTGTGGGGGGGGGGAAGCAGGAAGGGATAACTGGTCTTCTATCCATTTGGTAGGAGATAGTTGTTTCACAGTGTATGGTATTTCCTTTTTAAAAGGTGCCCTATTATCAGCCCCAATCTGTCATTAAACATTTATGTAGTAGTTCCTGTAGCAAGACCCAGGTCTAGTTCCTAGCTCTGCAGGCCATTAGAAGACGTATAAGTACGTAATCCTGGCCTGGGCGTTGTTTACAAGTGAGCATGGAAGATAACTAACAGAACAAGTTAGTATATAATAGTGTCATATGAGAATTTTGTAGGAGGATATTTCTGTAAATTCTGTTTGCTCAGGCTATTTTTAAAAATGCACATGCATAAAAAATATTCACTAAAATCATATTATCTACACAAATTAAGATCTAATGCACTGGATTTTCTTTGTGACCAGGGAATTTTGGATCCAAATTGAATTAATTATTCCCTAGTTTGGAGCTACATTTTGAGTTAAGCCCTTTAATTTAATTATGAAAAGGCTGACTTGCTATTTTAAGGCTTCATGCCCTCTGAAAGCATGTGAGAGCAAAACTGCTGAAATGAACATATAGGCTTTGACTTCAAGATTGTCTTCATCTTTGAGTGCTGGGACACTGTTGGCAGAGTTGGAAGACACTTGGGAGAGATTGTGAAAGTGAAAGGCTTTATGGAAATAAATCTGAAGTAATTGGTTCCCTGCCCCGAGGCCAGGTTGGACTCTTTGCAGAGCTCTGATTCAGCTGTTCCCGTAGCCAGGGAAGCAGGGAGGGGACTGGGGCTGTGAGCTGCTTCCCAGGCCCCTCCCCTCTGCAGAGCCCTGGAGCCTGACCTAATGCGGCAGCCCTGGCCCACCTGAGATTCTCGTTGCCCAGGTAGCCCCCTGAAAAGTTGCTGTGAGGCCTTTTCTCTTCTGCAAAATAAAGGGCTTAGACTAGATCAGGGTACCTGAAACTTTGTTCTGCTAGCCGTTAGTCCTGTAAAACATTAATCGATAGTCAGTGGGAAAGAATTCCATTGTGAAATGAGTCCGGGAACTATGGCACGCTAGGCCTTATTCTCGGAGGAGTCATAACGTAGGTAACTGCATATAAATAAACTTGTTTAATTGTGTATAACCATAAATTTCCTTAACCTATTTGACTAGTCACTTCCACCGACACTTTCTCCTGGGGAGCTGGATTTCTCCAGAGCTCGGTTTGGGAAAGGATAGACTAACTGATCGCTGAGTCTCTGCCAGGTTTTAGACAGGCGGGGGCAAAAGTAGGTTTACAGTTGTTCGTATGGAAAATAACACAATAATTAATAAATAACAATACAAGAATAAACTCTGTGTTTTTTGTACCTACAGCTGTAAACCTACTTTTTCCCCACCCTGTATTCGATGATTCCATGAATTTTTATGAAATTACCTCATCACTAATACGGAGAAGGGAACTTGTCCTCCCTCTTCTCTGTTTAGCTTAAAATGGTTTATCACCCAGGTTTTACAATACCTGTGAGAGAGTTTAGTTCAGAACATCTGCCTCTCCCATCTGATAGGGTTATAAATTTTAGGGGAACACGCACAACTTGATGACACTCGGGCTGATTTCCTCGTTTGGAAGTTCTTACTGGCCCTTTGCCTTTTCCTTCCAAACCAGACGAAACTTAGTGGTGTCTGCACAGTGCCAAACACCTGCATGGAAAGCATTTCAGAAGTCAAGTTCATGAATGTTTTATCCACACACTGCCAAACAGGAAATGGCTGCATTTCCCCATGATTAGAATTTCCACATTGGTGTTTGGTGCTGCGCGGAGCCTCCGATTAGCCGCTTAGTCACAGAGCTTTAGGAAGAGCCTGAAGATTACATGTCATGAGTCCTGGGGGTCACCTATAGGTTGACTGTGTTAAAAGTACCAGGTACAGCATTTGTTATGGCTTATTGAGAATGGCCTGCATTTTAATAAGCGTGATCAGCAATGCATATCTCGTCGTGTGAACACTCAATTAGTGCAGTGCAGTTTAACAAGTCAGAACATGCAGATATGAATGCCCTGGGGGAGCAGTGCTCACATCACATTAGTACTGACAGCGTGCAGCTTGCATGAAGGTGATCAGTATCGGGAGGCCACGATTATCCGGAAGGAAAAGTGATTTTTATGGTAATACATCATAGGATTGTTGGGATCTGATACCTTTAAGGTAACAATTTCAATCTGTCCTATTCCTAATTTGATCATGTTTGCAAAAAAATGTTTTAAGTCACTAAAACCTACACGTAATATTATTTTTTACAGCAAACTTGACAGAGTGCTCTAAAAACCCAGATGAAATAATCTATGTACAGTAACATTAATGATAGTATCTCTATGGATGAGAAACTTAGTGGCCTTGTTAATCAAATATTCTAGTTAATAAGGAGTTGCCAATAATTTCTTGTGGGATTATTATTTTTTAAAGTTTTGGAATTCAATAATATGGTCCTTTCTATTTTTTATTTTTTTTTAATTCTCACCCAAGGATATTTTTTCCATTGCTTTTCAGAGAGAGTGGAAGGGAGAGAGAGAAAGAAACATCAATGTGAGAGAGACACATCACTTGGTTGCCTCCCGGGGGATTGAGCCTGCAACCGAGGTATGTGCCCTTAGCTGGAATCGAACCCGGGACCCTTCAGTCCTCAGGCCAATGCTCTAACCACTGAGCAAAACTAGCTAGGGCTATAGTCCCTTCTTTTATTTGAACACCTCAATTTTATCTAGAATTGACTTAGAATTGCTAAACCAAATTCATATGTTAGCCCAGGTTACATTTTAAACTATTTATAGAATATATGCACTTAGGAATCTGTTATTCCTTCTTCCTCCCAAATAGAGCGATTTAAAAAAAGAGGTATTGCACTCCTTGAGCAAATATTGGCATTTTAATGAAGCACAGGCTAAGACAGATCCATTCACACAAGAGAACAACACACTTTGCCACCTACTTGGAACCCAAACTCGGAACAATCTAATTTAGTCTTCTTTGGATGATGCAGAAGAGTCCCCTGGGCCTCAGGCCCTCTGTATGAAGGCTAGTGGTAGCCATTAAAAGCGGGCTCTTACTACTGGAACAGTAGTAATCCTTTATATTGGGTTGGCCAAATGGCCATCTCAGTTTTATTAATATGATTGTATTTCTAACGAGAACAATGGATATCTCTCACTATTACACTGCTTCTGAAAATGAGTCATTCATTCTAGATACTGCAAAAGAACTCAGGACTGCTGTAGAGAAAGAAGGGAAGTGTGGAGAAAGTAATGATGGCAATCTTCTGGATAGCTTTAAAAAACATCTCAAGAGTTTGCAAAATATGCATTGGCCCACTTAACGGTCCTGTTGTATATATTACCAGTGCACCCCACTCCTAAGTCCCAACCATTTTCCTTTCTACTTTCTATATCTCTTGCATGTGAAAACATATTTTAAAAAATAGATCATTGTTTTCTCCATGCATTGTCTAGCCTGCTAATGAGCTAATAAACGTAAAACCCCAATCAAGTGATAAAAGAAATGAGAATTGAAATTATCTTTAACGGCCTGCACTTTAAGATTGTTCAGAACAGCTTTAGATTCTAGGACTAGACAGACTGTATGCCTAAAATTGTGTAGACACTTACATGCACATATGTAATTATATGTGTGTGAATGACTTAGCCTTTATATTATTTTCAAGACATCTTCCCTTTTAAAGAAGCATTAGAACATCTAAGTAAATGTCTGTTGATGAAAAGGTCATTTTATGTGGGTTTACTTCCCTTCCATTGTTTTCTTCTCTGTACAGCTCATACCCTTTCCCCATCGAATGTCGTCCGCTTCCCTTCTCTTTCATTTTTCTCCTTTCCATTTTTTCTAATATGCCTTTCTACTGTCCAATCACAGCTTTCTCTTCTGCAAATAATGCTGGCTTGGGTTATTTTAAAACATCTAATGGTACCGGTGTCTGCTTTTTAAGGAAGCATTACATTATGTGTTACTTATACTTATTATACTACATTTTATTTTTGATTGTTTTGTTTCGTACATAGAACAGAGACTATTTGGAGTCTTTGGAATAACATTCCAGCATATAAATATAAATGAAATAATCTGTCAAACTGACTCACTCTAGGGTCGTCCAGAAATATGATTCCATCATCAGATAGAAATTTCTGTTGCTGGAATCCTTTAGCCAGCAAATGGATGTTCTATGCTTGGTGAGCAGACTCATCAAAAATATGAAACTGGTTGCCCCCCTCCCCCCAAAAAAGATTCCAACTTACGTTTTAGAAAGAAGCAAAAGAAAAAAACAACCAACCAAACAAAAACCTGCTTTAAATGAGAAAAATGGAGACCAAAGGAAGAGCTTGAATCATAGGGCTTGGTTTTTTAACCTTTCAGGATTCTAACTTCAGAAGTGGCTTTTTACCAATTGCAACTGAATGGTAAGAGCACAAGAATGCAGTTATCTCTAAATCAGAGAACTAAGGAGGCTTTAGGCTGATAATGTCCCTTGGGAAAGAGTCTTAGAACAGTGCCTGGCACATAGCACCGGTACACATATGACAGTGAAAGATGACGTGTTACAGGTTTGAGGAAGTGCAATTAGCTCTTAGGTTTAAAAATTAGATGCTTAAGAAATCTGAAAATTTGCAGTGATTGTATTGCAAACAATTTTTTTTGTTACAAATTTCCTTTAAACTTTGAGGTGTGGCAAAATGTTTCTTTACAAACTATCAGTCACTTCGAGAGACTTGGCAACCTACACGTTCTGGTTAAGAGCCTGTGTGTTGAGAAGCAGTGGACAGAACCCTTGGAGGGTGAGGGTGGGGATAGAAAATCTACCCTCTAATCCCCATTCTACTGCTAAGTAGCTTTGTGCTATTGTAGACAAATTACTTACCATTTATAAACTTCAGTTTTATTACCCCTAAGGTTCCTTTTCTATTTAATACTCCGTGATATAATATCAACTTACGGTGAAAAAGTCATTCTAGTATTTTTTAAAAAATGGCTTTCATGAAAAGTTGGTAAGCATCACTAATGTGTAAAGCCAAGATGTGTTATTTGTATAAAGATTTTTAGAATTCTTAGCATAAAATGACTTGCTTGGATGAACAATGAATTAAAACACATACACTCAATCTATTCATTAAACAAATATGTATTACTCATCCTATGGGATCTGGTACTGTGTCAAATACTGAGGTTAACAATATTAAGCAAAATAAATAATCTACATGGTCGCCCTTGCAGCGCTCAGTCAAGGTAAGGGGGCAGACATTAATCAACTTGTCATACAAATATGTTTCGCAATCTGTTCTAAGTGCCAGGGAAGAGCAGGTAGAGCTATATAAGGATATAAAATAGGAAACTGACCTAGAAAGGGGAAAAGTGAGAGAACTGTAGAGATTTGTGATAAAAACTTTTTATTTTATATTTAAGACATTGGACACTGTATTTATGTCTCCCTTTTAATGCAACAGCAACTTAGCTTAGTGTCCCAGGTTCTAGAGTATACAAATATTTCTTGAATTTCACAGCGATCAATGTGAGGATACAGTAGCACATTTCTTAGGAAATAGGAACAATGAAATAGACATGATTTAAAAATATTTCTATGGCCCGGCTGGGCGTGGCTCAGCAGTTGAGCGTCGACCTGGGATCCAGGCGATCAGGATTCGATTCCCGGTCGGGGCACATGCCCAGTTGTGGGCTTGATCAGTGACTCTCTCATCATTGATGTTTCTGTCTCTCTCTCTCTCCATCTCCTTTCCTCTCTCTGAAATCAATAAAAATATATTTAAAAAATATATATATTTCTATGGAGATATTATTATTCTTGTAAGGATTCCAGTCCTTTGCTCTGAGTTAAGAATGAAAGTAAAAGAGGACTCTCTGAATTTTCATTGGTCTCTTAAAAGCATGGGATTGATTACAGATCTGCTGGGCTACAGAAATCCCAACAATAGAGAAGTGAAGCAACCGAAGCTTCTGGGTCCGAATTCGAAGGTTTGTGTTGTAACCTAACTGGCCCATGAGTCCCTCTGGCACATACCCTGTGTGCCTGGTGCTTGGAGATTCAGAGCCTTCTTCCCAGCGTCGTCCCTGTGTCTACTTCACAGATACTCACCTGCTGCTCGATTGTCACGTCTGACTGATGTTACCTTTTTTTAAGACAATTTATAAGCAGCTTTTTTTGCATCACATCTCCAGTCACCTGTCATTTACCTTCTGGTTTAAATGTCCACTTCTCCTCTTCCATGGCATTTGGTATCTCTTGGCCCGATTTGGTGATATATTTAAAATCTCAACTTCTGCACAGAAAAGTACTTTATTTTGGAGGACGTGACTGGAGCAGATAGCCCATGTACTATTTGAAACCTGTGCCTTTTACTGGGAAAAAAACACCACCACCTTGATTCACCTTTAAGTCTAACACAGAATTGACTTCCTTGTTCTGTTTAGGATTTCATGTGAAGGTGTTAAAAATTTAGTTGTACGCAGATGACCTTTCTGTCATTTGCTTGCTCCCAAATCTTAGCTACTCCCTGACTCTTATCTGAAATTAAAATAGGTTGTAAAGAAATGTTGGAGAGATGAACATTTCTCATTAATATTTTTCCTGAAATGCTCTGAACCCTTTCAGTCTGCAGATCTTGGTCTTTTCTCAGGTAGCAGAGTTTTTTTCCATATGTGTCCTTGTCATTGTTTTTGCTCCTATGATTCCGATTTCAGCCTTAAAATCATGATTAACTGAAGAACTTATATACATACGTGTGTAGCCCATGGACACTGACAGTAGGCTGATGAAGGCCTGGGGTGGGGCGGGGACCGGGTGGAGGGCGCAGTGTGGGGAAAAAGGGGGCCATCTGTAATACTCAACAATAAGGAAAAAAGGGGAAAGTGTGTAATTCTTAGACTTGTTTTTCTACTCATCCTGTGTCTCTCATTTTCCCTCTGATATTTTCCCGTGCTCTGGGGGAGCCCTCACATCTTTCTGTGTTCTGCAGTGTGAATTCTGCTCTTTATTGCCTCCGACGCATATTTTATTTATTTATTTATTTATTTATTTATTTATTTATTTATTTATTTATTTATTTATTTTTAATATATCTTTATTGATTTCAGAGAGAGGAAAGGAGAGGGAGAGAGAGAGATAGAAACATCAATGATGAGAGAGTCATTGATCTAGCCCACAACCCGGGCATGTGCCCTGACCGGGAATCGAACCCCGATCGCCTGGATCCCAGGTCGATGCTCAACCACTGAGCCACGCCCGGCCGGGCCCGACGCATATTTAAATACTGCTGTTGCGTGTTGTCCTTCCTGCAATTAAAAAAAAAATTTATTGAATTTAATGGGGTGACATTGGTTAATAAAATTATATAGGTTCCAGGTGTACAGTTCTGTATACATGGTGTGTATATTGCATTGTGTACTCATCACCCCAAGGCAGGTCCCCTCCCGTCTCCATTTACCCCCTTCACCCTCCTGTGCCACCCTCCGTGCCCTTTCCCTCCCCCATCACTATCCTGTGGTCAGTCTCTGAGTCTTTTGTTTCTGTTTCTTTTGCTTAATGCCTTCGCCTAGAGCGAGAGTGCCGGAGGTCAACATGGGCTCCACCCCCTCAGGCCTAAGTTCCTTGGGCCTCAGTTTCCTCATCTACAAGCCTGCCTACGGAGGATTTAGCACAATTCGGTGGCTGTGGGACACGCAGGCATTGAAAGCGTGCCCGATGAATGTTAGCTATTGTTAACACACGTCCTGTTTTTCTGAGGTGGAGCATATTTTTGAAGAGTGTTCAGAAATGTGTATTTCAGTTCTCTTTGGTGCCGTTCTTTCTCCCCCTGCCGAACTTTCCTACCCTCCGCTTTTCAGCATATGGCCATCTCTTTAAATCACCATAGTCAGTTTTTCTGGTTTTGTGTATTTTTATGAATATTTCAGAAATTTATAAATTTGGGTAGGGATCTATTAGGCTTTCTGTTCTGCTACCATATCAACCTTCCTAATTCCAACTCAAAGTAATAATTAAATGATGTCATCTTCATTTGTGAAAATCTGTGATACTTACAGAATGTGATACCATGTTGGCAGAAAATCATGCCTTTAGGGGAGAATCTCACATGTCATTTAAATAACACAAATTCTCCAGTAAACTTTATTGGTTCCATGGTAAAAGCATACCATTCTTATTGTAAATGTGCAGATATTTTGTACTATAAACCAATAGTTTACTTTAGCAAATATGTTATTTTTTTGAAAAAAGATTTTTAGGTAAAAGTGCTTTTTTTTTAAAAAAAAAAAAAAAGAAGAAAATCTTTGTTAATGATTAATGCTTTTAACCTCCTGTTCAAGGAAATGAACATAAGAAACATTAGCCAGGCAGGAAAAACTGATTCATCTTGTTGGAAACTTCAAATTACTGGCAACAGTTGCTATTCTATAAAATCTACAGTGTTATTCAAACATAATTTGTTTGGACTCATGGTGTCTTTACAGCATTATCAGTTTTTTGTACATGAAGTTCCCTAGAGCCAAATATTTCTATTTATCTAATCAGGACTTTACATATTTCAGAAGTTTACATAAATCACTCTTCTTCAGGGTATTGTAGATAATCCCTTCCCCCCACTTCTAGCTTCTGCTAAAGGAAGTGCCACATTCATTCTTCTTGTCACTGGATGGAAACCTTATGAGTTATAGCTTTTCTTGCTAACCTTTAGTTTCCGCATGTTTGTGAGTGAGAGTTTTATGTGTGTACGTGTCTTTTGTGACACTGCAGTTTGACTTGGCTGAATAAGAAAAGCGCAATTTTATTTAAATGGTCACTTGGGGATATAGAGTTTGCCTCAGAAAATCAAGCCTGAGTCAAGCATGGCTAAGGTAGCGCTTTGATTTCTGCTTCTTTCAGGATTGTCACAGCAAGACTCCCCACTGCTTTATGGGTCCCATTGTCTTCCCAGGGAGGGCCCAGTGGGAAGGGCTGGCCTGTACCTCTCCGCCACCTCCCTCATCCTGCATAGTAAGCCTGTAATTACGGTGGATGTTCCATTCGTCCCCAGCTTCTGCGGAATGATGTCATTGCATGTCAAACGGGATTAGCATGAAGGGAGAAATCCTACTGACATTTTCATTAAGAGGAATTTGGTTTTACTTCATTTTGTTAGCAGGACTGTTGTCTTACTTCGTAGGAGAAATTTTTAAAAAGGGGGAAAAAAGAAAAAGAAAAACTTGAGAAGGTAGAAGCAGACATGTGCTGACCGCTTGAATGGACATGTGCCTGTAGCGCCACTCTATCAATTAGTGAAAGAGCCTGGACACAAAGCATGCCTGGGAAATCTGCTCCTTTTCTTACAAAAGCAGGATATCATTCTTCTCAGAGCCCACAATGCCCGGGCCCTGCTGCAGAAAATGTCCCTGAAAAGGGAAAGCAAAGGCTGTGGCCACTGCTGGGTAAAAAGGGGTGCAGACGCTGGTCCCATCAGTCTCTGGAACGTCCCCCTTTTTCATGGTGGCATTGACGGAGCATGTCTTAAAGTCTCATTCCTTACATCTCAGGGTAAAACTCTTGGTTCCTGTCCCATATGAAAATAACAATAATAGCAATAATACATCGGGAGGAGAGGCCTGATCTTGAAGAGGCTTCAGCCTCAGAGCTGAGTTCTTGGGAGAACATAGTTTTTATCAACCATTTCCAACTCCTAAACAAAAACAAATGTAGGAGGAATGTCTCGACCAGACTTTGGGGAAGGGAGTCCTGTCCTCCTGTGGAACAATCTACCAGTCGTGGCCTCCGAAAAGCTGGGTTTAAACAGCTTTAGCTTTTAGTTAGCTCTGTGACCGTGGGCAACTGCATTGCTCGGAGCCTCCGTTTGTTCATCTGTACAATGGAGTTAATAACAATAGTGCCCACATACCATAGGTTTGTGCCTGCTACCTATTGGTGGTTGTTTCTCATTTCTAAAAATGCTAGCAGAAAACAGGTTAGTGTTCAGAGGTGACTATTATTATTACTCCAGTGAGAATAGATGGCGACTTCTTCTTTTCCTCCTTTCCCTCCCATTTCTGTCATTGTCTTGCAGACACAGATGAAGGGACTGACTCTTGCTGATCTAGATTCCCTCCTTGGGGATTTGACTTAGAATCTACAAGATTAAAGGTCCCTGGATTACGCAGGCTCTGGAATTTCAGTCTTTTACAGTTTTGCCAGAGCATTGGAAGAATTAAAAAAAAAAAAGGTCCCCACAGATTTTTCTTGGGAGATTTTCAAACCCTCGTAACGTTTCTCAGTTCTCTATATTTGGACACCAGAATTTTCTTAGCATCCAGTTTCTTTGGGACAGAGTAGTCCTGTAAAGGATGGATCCAGTCCAAATCAGGTCCTCTTGCTGGGTGGTGATTTTTCATCCAGGTTGCCTGAGGGCCTCTCCATTTTCATTTTTGTTTTGCCTTGAAAGGTAGCTGGTGAGCTAGCTCTCTTTTCTCATCTGAATTGTCAGGTCCAATGACCTAGCGGATTGTTGCTTATTCGAATGATGTTTGGAAGCAGCACACAGCGTCACACTTGTTTTTTTTTTTTTTTAAATGTATCTTTATTGTTGAGAGTATTACAGGTATACCATTTTCCCCCGCAACTGACCCCCTCCACTTCCCTCCCACCCCCTCCCCAGGCCTTCACCCCGTTATTGACTGTGTCCATGGGTTATGCATATATGCATATAACTTCTTTGGTTAATCTCTTCCCACCCTCCACCCCCCTTCCCTCTTTCCTCTGAAATATGATCGTCTGTTGCATGTGTCAATGTCTCTGGATCTTTTCAGTTCATCAGATTCTTTTGTTCATTAGCTTCTTCTTGAAGACCCTTCAACTTTTCCTGTAGTGCTGGTCTGGTGGTGATGAACTCCTTTAGCTTTTTCTTATCTGTGAAGCTCTTTATCTGACTTTCTATTCTAAATGATAGCTTTGCTGGGTAGAGCAATCTTGGTTGTAGTTCCATGTTTTTCATCACTTTGAATATTTCTTGCCACTCCCTTCTGGCCTGCAAGGTTTCTGTTGAGAAATCAGCTGACAGTTGTATGGGTGCTCCCTTGTAGGTAACTAATTGCTTTTCTCTTGCTGCTTTTAAGATTCTCTCTTTGTCTTTAACCTTTGGCATTTTAATGATGATGTGTCTTGCTGTGGGCCTCTTTGGGTTCCTCTTGTTTGGGACCCTCTGTGCTTCCTGGACTTGAAAGTCGATTTCTTTCCCCAGGTAGGGGAAGTTTTCTGTAATTATTTTTTCAAATAGGTTTTCAATTCCTTGGTCTCTTTCTGCCTCTTCTGGCACCCCAGTAATACAAATGTTGGGCCTCTTGAAGTTGTCCCAGAGGCTCCTTATACTATTTTCATATTTCTGGATTCTTTTTTCTTTTTGCTCTTCTGGTTGGGCGTGTTTTGTTTCCTCATTTTCCAAATTGCTCATTTGATTCTCAGCGTCCTCTACTCTACTGTTGATTCCCTGTAAATTATTCTTCATTTCAGTTCCTTTAGCCTTCATTTCAAATTGGTACTTTATTATGTTATCGATTTTCTCAGTTATTTCCCTAACCATCTGCTTAAACATCCTTATAACCATTATTCTGAACTCTGTATCTGTTAGCTTGCTTGGATCTATTTCATTTAGTTCCTCTTCTAGAGATTTCTTCTGTTCTTTCCTTTGTCACATGTTTCTTTGCCTCCACATTTTGGCTGCTTCCAGGTGTTTGTTTCTATGTATTAGTAGAGCTGCTATGTCTCCTGGAATTTGTAGAGTGACTTTGTGTAGTAGGTGTCCTGTAGGGCCCAGTGGCTCAGCCTCCCCAGTCACCTGAGCTGGGCCTTCTAGGTGCTCCCCTGTGTGGGCTGTGTGCACTATCCTGTTGTAGTTGAGCCTTGGTTGCTGTTGGCCTCCCTGGGAGGAACTGACCCCCAGGCCAATCGGCTGTGAGGACCAGCTGCAACTACAGCCAAGGAGCTGCTGTGCTGGAGACACCCCTATGGAGCTTCAGTGGAGCTTTGGTTCCCCAAGTGTGCCTCAAGGGTAGGGTTGTAATCCAGGGTAGTTGAGTCTGACCACCAGGTGCACTGTCTCTGGGGCCTCCCAGGAGGTGCAGAGTCAGCCTGTGCCAGTGCCTTGCCCAGGGCCACCCAGCCTGAGCTACACAGGAAACCGTAGTTGGCTGCTACTTGTGCTGGGCTTGGAGGTGCCCAGGAGAGGCCAAGCTATGAGCCAATGCAGCTGCTGCTAGTGCCAGGCCTGGGGCTGCTTATCAAGAGGTATGGGACAACTGCTCCTTGTTTGAGAGATTTTAGGAAAGTCCTAAGCATGAGGCTTGAGAGGCCACTTGCACAGAAAAGCCCCTGGAAATGGCCTGGATGAGCTGCAGGTGGGGGGGGCGGGGCCTCCGGGAATCACGGGGCGGGGCCAAGGGTGTGAGTCAGGTGCTGGCGATTCAAACATGGCTCCTGCCTGCCGGCTGTGTGCGGGAGGACTCGCCACAGGAGCCATGGCCTCCGCCAGCCCTTCTGCCTGGGAGGAAGCCGCCCTCCGCCTCTCGCCCCGACTTCAGGCAGGTTAGTTCCTCCCCGAGTGTCCCGGGTCCTTTCAGGCTGCTCCCGGCGCTGGGCTCAGAGGGAGCGTCCGAGTGAGTCCGTGCCGGGCCCTTTAGAGGAGCTGCTGGGGCTCCCGCAGCCTCCGCGACCCTCAGCCACAGTCCCCGCTGGTTTCACAGCCCGGAGTTGTGGGGACGTCTCTTCCTGGCCCGGAGCCCTGGGCTGGGGGCTGCTGTGGGGCTGGGATCTCTCGCTCCTCCGGGAAACCTCCACCGCCAAGATTCCCTCCCGGATTTCAACCGCGGCACCGAGTGTGGGCCCGCGGCCGCGTCTCTGCGATTCAGCCCCGATCCGCCCGCGTCTCCGCCCCTCCTCCCGGTCTCGGTGCTGCTTCAGCTCCCTGGTTGTGGGGCTTCTGTGCAGCCAGATCTCAGGAGGCTCTGAGTGCTGGTGGTTCTGTGTTTTAGTTGTGATTCTGATGTGGTTGCGGGAGGCGGCGGGCGCAGCTGTTCCCTACGCCGCCGTCTTGTTTCCAGACCCACACTCGGTTTTGAGGTAGAGCACAACTGAAGTGGCCAGGCGCCTCCCGCTGCAGTTCTTCAGGGCCCGTGTACTCTGTTGTCTGGCTGGAAGGAAGCCGGGATTGCCAGGCTCTGTGCGAATTTCCCAGGCCCTCCTGAATTTATAAAACATGGCTATTGTTTCCTCCGCACCCACCTCCAGCACTTCTTGGATTAGCTGAAATACAGGACAGTTCTCTTACCACAGTTTACCTGAATGTGAGTGGAGTTCATAGGAAACATTACAAATAGGAAATCAGCAGCTGCTCTTGGAAGCTGGCCGGACGCGCTCTTCCCAGGCGGCTGACGGGGCAGTTGGGTCATCATCTCAGTGGCTCCGAGCTCTCCGCATGGTGCTGAGGTCCAAGGCCTGCCCTCCTCTGTGGGTTTGTTTCTCTGGGATAACTTAGTATCTGTCCTTCACCAACCCCGCCAAGACTTCATAGGCTAGATGATAGGAAAAGGGAGACGTTCTCATTTGATTTTCGCCGGGGAACATAATTGTGTTACTCCTGCCCTCTGCCCAACCCTGTCTCAGTTCAGACCTGGCCTCGTCTTGTTCTCTGTACCTGATTGTTGGCCAACTCTTCCCTTCCCGTCCAGTTAGAGTATGTTCTTTAGTTATTTTGCATTCTCGCCGATTATAAACTACAAGCTTATAAATTTTTGTCTGTTGGGTTCAAGTCAGCCTACAAGGAAAATCTTGTCCAGGGGTTGTTGAGATGAGTGAACAATCTGTGAATCTTCTTTTTGGGGGGCAAGGACAATATAAACATTTATTTCATTAAAATTTTGTGCACTCAGTTTTAAGTGTGTTGTATTTGGTCGTTACAAGTTGTAGAGAGATTCAGATTTCTGCATCTTTACCCGGTGGATGGCGTGCCTTCACTGTTCCTGAAGGCTGTGTTTATAGCACACAGATCGGCAGGGTTATTGGAGTGATTGACATTTTTGTTTACATCAGAACTCTCAAGAGCTGAGTAATAGTTCATGGTATCATAAGTCAGTTCAGTTCATTCATTAGGATGGCTTTTTACAAAGCAGCTATTCCATTTATCTTCCTGGGGATGTCGGACCAATCAGTGATAGATGCTGTAGCTCGGCTGTTGACCTCCATGAATGTGAGCGAAATCAATGACCTATTGGCCCCGTCGCTATACCTAGTTGATCATCGTGACAGCCTGTTTGTGTAGAACCTTTGAGTGGATTGTATTTCCTATATCAGTTTACTAGGGGCATGTAGGCAACAAACATGTTCCACTACTGTCGCTTTATGTAAGCTGCACATTAAGCCACATTTTCCAGCTGAATTACATGAACACTTTCTGATCTTTAACTGGTAGCAGCTTCCCTTAATTTACCTGGACAAGTCGAGCCTGTGTGGATTTTAAATGATCTACAATTTAGAGCAGATTAGCGTGTAGGAGAAACTCTGGTTTGAAGATGACTCTTTCTTTAAAAAAATGACTTTTGTAAAAGTAAATTCACTTATGTGATTGTTAAGTTTGGGTTTTTAATTCTTATAATTCTTTATAACAAGGCACACATACCTGTGTACAAAATTGGCACCAGAAATGGCTTTGAGATGATTTAGAACTAAATTTTGCTTTATCTTAATAATGTCTAAACTTTTTTGTCCATTTAAGTAAAGATATTTAAATGTGAACACAAATCCTTAGTCATAGGATCTATGTGTATGAAATATCATCAATAATTCCAATCAATCATTCTTCTTCATTTCTAAACCCTTAATATAATCAGCATGGAAAAAGTATTAACGCTGCATCCTATCTTGGAAATACAAAGATTTACCGTTTGTTTTGTTTTGTTTTTTGCCAGCAGGTGGCATGAGTTATTGCTATGCTGGTGACAATGTAAAAACCAATGCATCTTGTCACTTTACATTGCTATGTAATTAAAAGTGATTCCCAAAGTATTTGCCCAGTCAAAAGTCTAATATCCTTATTATATAAAGAACTTTTACAAATAAATAAGTAAGCTTTATCATTTCAGTAGAGAGATGAGTACAGACGTGAACATTGAGTTTACACACACACACACACACACACACACACACACATCGGGAAGAGGGTCTGGGAGAGAGGGAGAGGTTAAAAAAATGGCCAACACGGACAATAGTGCAGTGAAGGCCTAGGGAGGGGGTGGGAGCAGGGTGGAGGGGGTTAGTGGGGGAAAAACGGGAGACATCTGTAATACTTTCAACAATAAATTTAAAAAATAAAGTTGACATACTTCTGAGGTCAAAACAAAAAAATAGCCAATAAACTAAAACATATAAAAATGTTGAATTTATCAATTAAGAAATGTAAATGAACACAACAAGATACAAATTTTTACATATAAATAAGGCATTAAAAGTGATACTACTCATCATCATGTCTATTTGGATATAGACAACCTTTCTAGAATGGAATTTTTCAGTATATATCAAGAGTCTTAACAATGCTTACACACTTTGACCTGGGAATTTATTCTATGGAAATAAGCAGAGATATGCACAAACAACTATGTAAAAAGATGCTTACTGCCACATTAGTTATGTGTGAAAATGGAAAAACTAAGCTCTCAATACCAGTGAATGGTGTAATAAGTAATGATTCATCAATAGGGTGCAATGTCTGACCCATATTAGAAAGCACATACTTTAAAGATTCTCTACTGTGTGTGATGTTCAGTGAAAAGGGCAGGACGCATGAATGTATTTTTTCAATTTGATCACAATTTTATACCAAAAGACTTTTTGTATATTAATAGACAAAATACACCCACATTTTAATCTCGGTTACTACTGAGTAATGTCAACAGTTATTTAAATTTTCTCTCTAATCTTTTTCCATATATATATATTTATATTTTACACAGTGAGTACACATTCTATTACAGTCAGATAAAAGTATAAGAATTTTCAAAAATGGTAAGCCTAGCATCGGAGACATGGATCACTATTGCTTTTGTATTTCTCATGGAAATGAGGTTCAAAAGTAAGTTATATGTCTGGGGAAAATAGAGCTCATTTGAGTCAGAGGTTGGAAAACTCTCATAAATACTAACCTCAGAAACCTCAAACTAGTATGTAGTGGAATAATGACATGGCATGAAAAGCCACAGATGTCAGTTTGAGTTAAGGAGGTTAGAGGAGATACATAAAACAGCCAATCGGGATGAAAATTCACTAATCTCTCAGCTCCAGCTCCGGGAACCTCTAGGGTCAGTCTGTGCTTCCATATTTATTCTGTACCAAAGTGCATGGCACTGGAGCTGGACTTGGAAGCCTGGTTGTCACTCTGGCTGCTCTGCTAATACATTTTATACTTAACCATGGGCAAATCCCAGACTTTCTGAAGTCTGAGCTTTCTCCCAGTGCTGGAAGTTTATTTGTTGGTGCAGCTTGGCATTCTAGTGTAGTTTCAAGCTCACAAGGTGAGTGTCTTGTGGTGTACGGCCAATACTCAGTCGGATCAAGGCTCCTTCTGGGTGACACCGTTGGATCAGATGCATCTGATGTCATCCTGGTCCTGTCACTTTTTGAGTGATAAATTACCATGACGTAGTCTTTGAAAAGGACTGTATTTGAGGGTAAGAAAGGCAGTTTGATTCTCTTGGAGATCACAAAATGAAAGCAGAGATATGTCGCGGAATAGGAAAAAGCTGGTGTATGCTTTAACCATATATATTTTTTCCTACATAAAAATGCAAGTTTGTAATTATCATCAAGTTAATTTTCATCCCATCAGTGGTTGTGACTTTTGGGGCAGCGGATCCGCATCCTGTACACTAGGACATAAGAAGGACCCAGTTCAGGGGATCTTACTATTTAACCTAAAGGCAAACTTATATTCAGAGATATATTGTAACTTACCTTAACCACAGTATAAAAAATATACAATAACCCATGCATACATAAGAAATTGATATAAAAGTCTCACAAAACAATACCTGTCCTTACTGTCTGCAGTGTGTTATGACATTCCCTCTTCTGTTTCATTCTATTCTATTACAAAATACTGGTTGTGACTCAGTGATCTGATTTCATGCCACACTGAAGTATTGCATGCCTCATTTTGAAGAACACTGGTATAGAACTTTTGGAAGAGGAGCCCAGAAAGAAGAGAAAAGCTGTTAAATATCCTTGAGAACTTTTAAATATCACTGACAGATTTCTTTGCAGAGAAACAAGAAAGAAAAATAGATCTTTTTCCATATTAAGATAATGGAGGAGCATGCTAATAAAAAGACTTACATTTATGATTGGAAATTATATCCAATAATATTTATATATTATATAATAACTAATATATAAATAATATCCAATAATTAGTATATCCAATAATTTTCAAGTAAGAAGAATGCATCTGAAAAGAGGTGAAATCATGTTTACAGAAGCAATCATGCTACACTACGCTGATGAACGAAATTGCCACCAACTTTAGACAACCTGGCGAAATAGAAGGGCCGAGACCTAAGTGGGCCTGGGTTTGGCACTAATGACCATCATGTTCTTTCCATTTTTGTCTCAGTCCCAATCTCAGTGTATGGGTCTTTGTGCTTGAAAGGATGACCACACAATAAACCAGCTTCATCTAGGCAGCAGCCCGTGGGGGTGGGGAGAGGGTGCTGTCGGATTCCCGGCGCCTCTGGACTGCTCCATACTGGAGAAGCCCGCTGCCTGTCACATTCAGCATGACTGCATGTACTTCTGGAGTTTGTCTGTGTCTTCTGGAGCATCGCCCGGGCCAGGGCAGGGTGGAGCTCCCTGCGTCCCAGGGCTTCACTCCCACCTGTACCTCCCCACACTCTTCTCCCAGGTCACTTTTCTCCTGCCTGCACCTTCTTTCCTTGTTTCTAATCACCTTTCCTTCTTTTCTGCCTTTGATCTGCCTGTGGCACCAGTGACCATGACATACTTCAGAATGCAACCTGCAGGGCTGGACACTTGTCATGCAGTGCTCCAGGAGGGTGGGTGGAGATCCTTGCACAGGACTTGGTAGCCAAAGCCTTTAATTTCTAAAGCAGGATTTAATGGCCTCTGTTGCTCAGTTAGAAATAGATGAAAAGCCCTAGCTGGTTTGTCTCAGTGGTTAGAGCGTCAGCCCTCAGACTAAAGGGTCTCGGGTTCGATTCTGGTCAGGGGCATGTGCCTTGGTTGCAGGCTCCATCCCCCGTCAGGGTGCATGTGGGAGGCAACCAATCAGTGTGTTTCTGTAACATTGATCTCTCTCTCTCCTTCTTTCTCCCTTCCACACTCTCTGAAAAGCAATGGAAAAAATATCCCTGGGTGAAGATTTAAAAAAAAAAAAAAGAAATAGGTGAAAAGACCTGAAGTCAGAGCCTTGTGTGGGGCATTTTGCCTGCAGACCAGTCCTGCCTTCGGGCCGAATAGGTCCCTTGAAATCATTAACACATGAGCAGGGACCAGTAGCCAGAGTGACCTTTCTCACTCCTGGCCAGCCGGGGCTCGGAAAGGGTAGGCCCTTTCTGTGTGAGCGTCCTCTCAGTCCCCCTCACTGCGTGACTCAGAAAGCCTTAAAGTGCCCTAGAATGACTTTCTCCATTGAGCCCAAGGAGCAAGGGGTAGAATCAGCCTGTCTGGAAACTCCTTATATGGAGAGGTTCTGAGACTGGATTTTATGTTTGGTTTTGTAAGAGGATTATGGTTTAAAAAAAGAAAGAAAGAGGGAAGAGAAAGAAAAGCCTAAGGCAATCATGTCATATTACTAAGAGGCTTGGTTAACAGAGAGAAAGAAAGTACTCCTTCTAGTGGTTTCCACCTTCATTCTGGGTTACCGTGGGGGTGGCAGCAAATCCATCATCTGCACTGGTTCTGGCAGGCCTGCCCCCTGAGTCTTGAAGGCTTTGGACACAGAAGCCCTCAGTGATGAGACACCGTCAGCCTGTCTCCCAGCACCGGCTGCAGAGAGGCTGGGGGGCCATAAAGCCTGCCACGTGTTTTTGCAAATGGGTAGTTTTTACTACTTCTGGAACATAGCCCCCAGCCCTAAATCCTAAAATGCTGACAATGCAAAAGCAAAAGGGACATGTGGAGCCCACCAGCGACAGTTTGCTTACCCTCTCCACCTTGGCTCCATGCCCGGAAGAGTGAGTGACAGCAGTGGAGACTGGCGTAGATGCTGGGCCACCCTCCCTATGCTCACGTGTGACCCCCCAGCCCTCTCATCTCCCCTAGGTTGGCAGCGGCGGAGGGCAAATTGGACGTCTTTTAAAGCCAAGGTGACTTTAAGTCCCTCTTAAATCAGGATGGGGGTGGTGGGGGTGGTTGGGTGCTGCGAAGGCCTGCCCACCTGTGGGTGGGCCTGCCTGTGCACCTTCACCGCCTGCCTTAGGCAGGGAGGAGGGGCAGCCTCTCTGCAGAACCTCCAAGTTGTTTAACATGAAACCCGGTGACCAGGCAAGAGGCAGGGAAGCTGCCTAGATGTTTCTAAATGAGGATGTTGGAGCTGATTGAGAAATAATAACATGGAAACAAATATAATGGTGAACCTTAAAAAGAGCATCCTAAAAGTAGTAGCATAAAGTGCACTTCTTTCCAAAAATGATTTGAGAAGACATAGGGCTTTTTAAGCTAAAGGGACTTGAAATAAAGAAAAAAGAGATTTCTCAGGGGAAAAAACAATGCTCCCCAAGAGGAACAAGAGAAATTTCCCAGCATAAGTTTCAGTAAAAAACAAAACAAAACCCCAGTAAACTGACTTCAGCACATGGTGTTCAGGCAGAGAACCAAACACTAAATTAGAGCTGCTGCGGGCCATTTTTATGGGGGCTGTAGTCTATATTTCAACATTTTGAAGCTGTGATTTTTGTTTTCTATTTCTTACTTAATAGATGGGTGGGGTGTATGGAGTGACGCATAGTGTTTTTAAGTGATTTGAAGACATGATATAATAATTCTTAGCCCAGCTTCACAGTTTATCCTTCAGAAATAAGATTTTTTGGTTCCTGTGTGAAATCCATAGTGAAAGTTGTATTGCTTAGGTGTCAATGTGTTAGAGTTATAGAGGATTCTTGTGTTCTTAAAGTATATGTGTCTGTGCAGTTGCTATAGAAAGAAATACTAAGTGTAGAAAAAGCATTATAAAAACCAGAGATAAACTGTATAGTTTGACCAGGATTCCTAGAAAATAAAATGTGAAATATTAGACCCAAGAATTTAGAAACAAAAGAACACACTGCCATGTTGAGATGCTAAATATAAAAGAGAATGTTTAGTGCAAACCAAGGGGCAAACAAATACATTTCCTTTTTAGGGCTGTGGGATGAGGCAGTGCAGTGAGGCCTCATTTGAACACCCCAGAGTCCAGCCTTTTAAAAACCAATTCAAGGTGATCATTATGAACGTTCACAATTGGATTATGTTATTATGCCTTCAGGGTCCTGTTGGTCCCAGCTATGGTTTTTTAATTCATATATCTCTTAGAAAACATATCCATTTGGTTTCCTCTCTTGGTATCATCCTGTAGGTTTCTTTCTAAATTACCCTACATTGTTTCTAAATACATTTTCATATTAGTTTCCTAGAGTTGCTGTGGCAAAGAATTACAAACTGGGTGGCTTATAACTACAGAAAATATTCTTTCACGCCTCTAGAGGCTAGAACTCTGAAATCAAGATGTCAGTGGGCTGGTTGTTTCTGGAGGCTCTGAGGGAGGCTCTGTTCCATGCTTCTCTCCCAGCTCTCCTGGGGTTGCTGGCAATCCGTGGCATTCCTTGGCTGGTAGACTCCAATATCTGGCTTATCTTGGTTTATCACTCCAAAATCTGTCTCTGCCATCACATGGTCTGCTCTCCCTCCGTCTCTGTTTCCTGTTCTTATAAGGACATCAGTCATTGGATTAGGGCCCACCCTAATCTGATATGACTTCATTATAACTAACTATGTCTGCAAAGACCCTATTTCCAAATAAGGTTACATTCTGAGGTTTTGGGCAAACATGAATTTGAGGGGAACACTGTTTAAACTGGTACCTTCTATTTTGTTCTTTTGAATCTGCAATAGATTCAAAACTTGGCAGCTAAGCCTATTAGACCTGCTGTCTATAGGAGAAAAAAAGAGAAAGAGGAGAGACTTGATCCTGTGTGATAAACTTGGAGGTATCTTCCTGAAATAAAGTCCTTGAGCTTTAGCATTTGACTTAGTGGTATCTATTTTGGGGCCTCCCCCCCCCCCCCTTTTTTTACACCAGACTCTGGGCTGAATGTCTTACAGTTGAGCCTGCTGGATAAAGAACTCTGAACACATGATGTGTTATGCTTGGATCTTCCAGACAGTGCTTTTTAGGATGCTGGGGGGAAAAATGAGCCAAGTAATGTTTCTGAGCAGTAGCCTAGGCCATAACTAGATGTGTGTGAGAAGAGGCTGTGTGGGAGAGGCCCTAGAATACATTCCTTCTTACAACTGAAACACAAGTCCCTCTTTTCTCTTGGCTGTCTGAGCTGCTGGAGACTGTTGCTGCTTGTGGGTGATTTTAGAGCAGGGCCCATCCCTGCCTGTCTCTAAGCTGCCTGTGAATTACTTTCTGTGTCAGTGCGGATCACATTCTGTACAGCTGTGGGGGGTACTGCCTGGGACAAACTCCCTCTTCAGCTCAGTTTATTAATATTTTTTGGGAACTACCCTTGTGCAGATTCACCCGCTGGACTGTTGAAGGGGGAGGGCAATGGCCTAGAAAGAAAAAGATGGAAACCCCAGTGAGAAATGTTCACCAACACAGTATGAAATTATAGAAAGATCCTCCTGGGAATTTGGGATCACTTGCATCAACCTTTTTATTTCTCTGCCGAAAGAAAATACTAAACCTCAGAGGAACACAAAGAAAGGCAATGATGTTAAACACAGGATGATTTTAATCTTTGGCAGCAACCCACATACTTAAAAAAATATCCTATTTCCATTGTCGTGCACCTGTCATTACTGTGAATGAGTGCTTTTTGTCTCCTGATGGATGGTTGGTCCTACCCGCTTGCTGCTTTTCATTAGCAGAGTGAAACGGGGTGCCAGTGCGAATGCTTTGTCATTCTGATGGAATATAGTGCACGAATCGGTGTAATTATTCAGTGTTTGTATAATCAGCAAGATTTTGAAGGGGAATGTTGCACAACTCAGAAGTGGCCTAATTTCACCTGACAGTATTCCATTCAGACTCCAGGCGTCTCCTCCGAGAGCAGTGCAGTGTCGGTGGATTTCCTTAAAGCACACGGCAGTGACGGTGGGAGATGGAGTTGTTCTAAATCACTGGCTAATTATGATGCTGCCCAGTGGAGCACTTAGAAGGTCTTGTTCTAGATGGAAGATATATTCATCCCTATTGTTTTAGAAATGTCATTTATTTATTATGCATGAAGCATGATACTATATTGTTCCACACGGATCCAGTAATGAACCAGCCAAATCCATTAAATTTCATTCAGGAGTAAAGTCAGACCCAGAAATGTGGGCAGTTTGCCAGGAATCCTCACAGAAAGGCCGAGCTGGATAAAGAGGTGAAATCAGGGACTCACTGGGAAAAGCTATGTAAACTAAACATACACTCTTCTTTTGGAAGGAGACAGTCTCTCTTACAAGAAAGGAGGCTGTTCAGTTGTGCTGTTTTAGAAACCCTTGCAATACCAGTTGCATAGAGGAAGACTGACTTTTGCATTAATTCATTTAAATCAATTTATGTCAGCTCAGCATTGACACCACAATAAAAAAATCTGAACAGTGCCCCAAGGCTGGATCTCACAGTCATCCAGCTCATCTACATTGGGCTACATTGCTTTTTTCATGAAATAAAAAAATAATTTCAGGCCACCTTTCTAGGGATTTCTGTGATGAGTCATATTCTAGGGGAGAATCCTTGCTTTTCTCAGATAGAGCTGGTGACTTTTGAGTCTGGGCTTGTTCCACTTAGTTAAGCCACTTCTGAAGCTTTATTCCATGGAATGTTCTATTTCACCCTGAGGCTGCGCAGGGCTCCTTAAAGTCCTCTCTCCTTTCCGTCCCCTGGGGATTCAGAGGACACCCCAAACCCTCCACTCACAGAGACCAGTGGAGACCTGCAGAAGAAGGGCGCACACAAAGGGAGGCTTTTGCTAGCATCTTCCAGGAAAGACAAGACCAGCCTCCTGTCCTCAATGCTATCCTGCTAGAATTCTGCTCTTTCTGGACTTCAGAAGGCTACCTGGTCTAGAAGTAGTAGATGACCCCACAGGTTATTAGCATCACTGTTCCTTCAAACTGACTCGGAAGAAATGGCCTGTTTCTCACCAACCGAGTTATCCCCTATTGCAAAAATGTACTACTGAAGCGTGTTGAGATAGAGGTGGTAAGTAAAATCTAATTCCCCTTATTTCAAAATTCACATTTGTTTCACTGTATACTGGACATATATCTGATGAACACTACACTGGACAAGTGGTCTGTTCCCTTTGTTAAAGAGATTGTTAGCTCATTAGTAAGACTCTGGTCCAGCCTCCTAAGATTGGAGGCCCTGATTTTCCCAACAGATTGTTGAAAGTATCCCAGGACGCCCTCGGACAGTCTGTGTGCTCCATGGGGGTGCCTCTGTCCTCTACAGGTACTCCTCTGTACTTTTATTCAGAACCATGGAGACTAGAGGGTTGGAACTGAAAATGGTTGGGGGTGGGGACAGGAAAGTCTCTCTTTTTTCTTTTATTGTGGTGACATTGGTTAATTATGTAGGTTTCGAGTGTAGATTTTTTTTTTTTAATATCTTTATTGATTTCAGAGAGAGGAAGGGAGAGGGAGAGAGAGAAACTTCAATGATGAGAAAGTCATTGATCGGCTGCCTCCTGCATGCCCCCAACTGGGGATCGAGCCCACAACCCGGGCATGTGCCCTGACCGGGAATGGAACCCCGATCGCCTGGATCCTTGGTCGATGCTCAACCTCTGAGCCACGCCCGGCCGGGCTCGAGTGTAGATTTGTGTGATACATGACCTGTCTTACAGTTCTAGATACACCCAATAGCCAGAAGGGAGGGAATGAGAAAAATGAAATTCAAATAAGAATTAAAATGTATTCTTCAAAGCTGACTTTTCTGTGTATGTTTGGTTTTTCTTCCTAATGTTGTAGACACTTGAGTGCACCATGGGTAGGAAAATCTTAGCAGGATTAAGTTTATTTTAGGATTTGGCTCGTGTGTGTGTGTGTGTGTGTGTGTGTGTGTGTGTGTATCTTAGTAAGTGTGTCATGTGGGATCCCATCTTTCTGAACAGGAGCTGGGCATAGGCCATTCCTGCATTTTTCACATCCTAGGTTTTCACTTAGTCTTTATATTGGGCTGATATTTATTCCCACTTAGTTTTTACAAAAATGAATGTGTTGACAGGTTTTAAAAAGTGCAGTTTTTGTTGAAAACTACCATTTTGAGTGAGAGCACTGTCCAGCGAGGCTTTTGGAAGCAGTGTGGCTGCAGTGTGGACCTGGGCCGCCTGCTGGCCCCACTGTGACAGGAAGTGGCCACATGGTTCCACCAGAGGAACCACAAGGAAACCAAGGCCGCCTGAAGCCTGGGAAGAAAGCTGTCCAGGGTCCCCAGGGTAAGTATAAGAAAACAACATTTAGTCAGGAAATTGCACTCGGCTGCGTCTGGCGTCTGGCTTTGTGAATTCTGACCAGACGATAGACGAGCATTTGCTGAGTTACCTTGTGTTCGCCTCCGATACGTGTTTGCTGAGTCTTTTTGCACAGATGCGCCATCCTCTCCTTGCCGTGGACACGCGGGGGCCACGTTAGCTTTGCTCTCGCAGGGGGAGCCGGGCAGCGGTGCACACGAGCCAAACCCTGTCACCTTCCCTGGTGGAAACTGTTTCTCAGATTTGCGGGATCACATTTGACTTGACAAGAATCACTCCCTGAAGCTTAGCCATGTGAAGGCCTTTTAATTGGCTCAAGTCTGGAAATATTTGTTAGAAGCAGTAGCATTTTGCCATTTCTGTGGGTACCAATCTTCCATTATAGCCTTACTCAAAAGCAAAGTGAAGACAGGCAGAATTGAGGCCTGGAGTCAGCGCGGTGGTCATTGGTAATGACAGTTGGAATTGGGCCCTGGCAGACCACGTGCGGTTGGGGGGGTGGGGGTGGCTTTGGGGGGTGGCGGCGGGGCGGGTGAGTAAGATGGGCACTTGGGAATATAAACCCTTGAAGATGTCAGAATCCGGCTGCTTTCCCTTTTTTATTCTCTGGGTTCCCTGCTGTTGGTCGTCAAACAGGAGACAGGATCGCTTTCCCTTTGTTGGAGATCACAGGCTGACCTTGCTCAGTGGTGGGACCTTAGGGACAGCATAGGGCACAGGCTCCTCCCCAAACCTTGTGCTATTGCACTTAAAATCAACAACAAAAAACCCTCTTTCTTTAGGTTGACAAGATGATCTAAAAAAAAACAACTTCTGACCAAAACTTGCAGGTCGGAACTATATTTAGGAAGCAGTTCTGGATTAGAATGCCACGCAGTCTCATGTATTGAACAACAGCAAAAACAAAACAAGTGTACTGGTGCGGATTTATTGTTTCATCTACTCTTCTGCTTGTTCCCACTGCGGATTCATTTTCTTTATTACCTGCCGCCCATTCCTAGCTCACGCCTGTGTGTCTGTCACTGTGGACATGACGCTGTCAGGTTCCCTGGAAATCGTGTGGATATGAGGTGTTCTCATGAGCAGAGGGGACAGGACAGGATTTAGGACCAAGGAATCGATGGCCCCACCCGGTGCCCAGGCTTTGCCACACAGACTCAGTGACTTTCCTCCAAGTCTATGTTATGCTGATGGATTTTTGGACCAATTGAATGTTTCTGGTCCCATTCCAGTTTGCTGTTAACAACTTGATCTATTTGTAAACAGACACAGAGGTAGTGTCTGTACAACCGGAAGGGAGGTTTGACAACTTGTAGCTAATTTGGCCAATACAGATGGCCACAGGCAGGCAAGAGTCAGGGGGAGATGTTGGAGCAGAGAGGCTCATCCATTCAGCTGTGCCCAGCATTCTGCCCAGTTGAGCTCATGAACCAGGGTTTTCATGAATAAATAAACACAGGGCCCCTACCAGATGGAGAGGTGCTCATAGAACAAGGCTCCCAGGCCTGGCGAGTGTGCCATTCCATGTGAGCAGACCTGGGGGTTTGGAAGCTGCTTTTGCTCATGGGACCTCTGTTCCCCAGGTGCACTGGCCCTGGGGGTCCCAGTGGTCCTGAGCTTTCTCGCTTTTCCCCGTGGTGCACTCCTCCTTGCGCTGTGAGCAGGTGCCCTAACCACTCCTGTCAGTCTCTGCCTGTGTTCAGAGTGGCTTCTAAACTGGGAATCTTCTATCTGGGGAACTTTTGTCCTGACAAATCCAGGTGCACTGCAAATTTTTGAATGTTATCAGGGTGCTCCAAAGCCTAGATTATTCTAGACTCCGGGCTGGATAACGGATGGAGTATTTTTCTAAAGAGAGGAGAAATGGAAGGCTGAATATTCTGTTGAACTGGAAGGGAATCCATGTCCTTACACACTTGTCCCTTCACTGTCTTAACATTTGATTACACACTAGCATATATTATTTTCTAAATATTTTATATACAAAAGCCTGTCCTCACAGATAGAATGTTAAATTGCTCGAGAGTGGTAATCCCATGTTATGTACATCTTGCTTCCCCCAGAGTATGGTAAAGAGCCAATTTATGAAAGGGCTTAAATTATAGGCTGAGGTGCTTGGATTTAATCCCGAGGGCACGGGGGAGCCATTGGTGGTTCTTGATTGGTTCTTGAGCTGTGGACCAACTTAACAAAAGCAGTGACTGAAAATATGATTTAGTGAGAATGTGCTGGTTCAAAAACAAAGAGGTGGTGGTTTTGTGTATTCCTGTCCTTGGAAGTTTCTGGTAGTTATACTAACAACAAAAATATGTGCTTGCCCCACCGGGCGTGGCTCAGCAGTTGAGCATTGACCTAGGATCCAGGTGATCGGGGTTCGATTCCTGGTCAGGGCACATGCCCGGGTTGTGGGCTCGATCCCCAGTCGAGGGTGTGCAGGAGGCAGCTGATCAATGACTCTCTCATCATTGATGTTTCTCTCTCTCCCTTTCCTTTCCTCTCTCTGAAATCAATAAAGATATATTTAAGAAAAAAATATGCTGGATTAAATGAAAATCTCACCGTAAATAGGCAGTGTTTAAATCTTTACAAGGGCAATGTCCTTCATCAAGGGGTTGCACAGCCATCATCATGTCCACTTTTGGGGTCTCCACACCCGAATGTTCCCAACATCAGCATTGGCAGGGCAGTGGTGCTCTGATCTTTGGTGGCTGTTTTGTAACATTTCCCAAATCACTTCATTTCTTGACAGTTTTCAAACTACACTGTTGAGTAGCCTTTTGGTAGAACATCCTATGGAAAGAGTACTAGAGATGGTTGTAAGATTTTTATTCTGAACACACCTCTGCCCTGCCTTCCCTGCTTTTATTTCCTCTGCTTCCAACACTGATTTTTCTTTACAGCATTGCCATCACACTTGCGACCACAGGCAGGGAAGAAGTGCTGGCCTGGCAGGTGTGGACCTTGCCCGAGACACCCACCACTCCTTTTGGGCAGCCTACCCTTCTGTGCAGAATTTCTTAAGCCCCCTCTGGGGATACACGTGCATTTTAAGAGAGGAAACAGAAATATGTCTGGCTAAATGAAGCATTTACTTATAGACCAAGAAGACAATGTAGATGAAGGCAGGGAATTGTCAATTCTCATCTTCTTAAAAAGAAACCCAAAATAGTCCACCTGGTAATGGGATAACATGGCCACACAATAAAAGCCACTGTGTGCTGAGTAGTTAAAGCTGAAAATATGACAGATGCTTAAGCACAGGAGAGAGGTGAGCTATCAATTTCTGATCCTGAAGATTGTCACGTTTCAGGGATGTTAGCAGTAACTCACATTTCTGCAGGGCTCTTTGAGGCGGTTCTCCTACGGTCCCTCTTTTAAGCCTTGGATCTGCTCTGTGGGTGGGTCGTCAGTGTTCCTGTATTGTATACCAGGAAACCAGGACCTGCTAAGAGTTAGGGGCTCAAATGTGGCTCTTTTGGTTCCATGCACAGTAGGAGGAACAATGTTTTCTGCGACATACACAGGGAAGCAAAGCAAGACCCAAGGACCTGAGTTACTTTGAAAGGGACTCTCAAGAGCAGCCAGTCCAAGCTCCCTCCCCATTTGCCCCCACTTTACAGAGGAGGAGACTGAGACTCAGGGAGAGCTTGTTAGTCAGAGCTGAGAAGCAACGTATCGTGGGCCAGACCTGTGGCCTTCCTTCCCAGCTCCTACCCGCTGTAGGGTTACTTAAGTAGAGCAGTGTGCTGCCGGCTCCCCATGTCCACCCTAACTGCTGGAGCCCCGTGACTAGCGCATAGTAAAACAGATGTATGAATGATTCACTGACTTTAATTGTAACCGAATGCAAATCAGGACATTTTTTTATATCTGTCATGACCTAGTTTTCCTGACCGAAGATGTTATTTTTCACTCTGCATTGAGAGGGTAATGTTTATAAAAATTCTGAGACAACCAGCTGAGAGGCCCCGTATGTATATAAAGTATTATCAGTGGTATAACTGAGTTGCTTTTCTTTGGTACTGTGGGTTCATCAACGGCCTTTGTTATCGTTCTTTTAAACACAAATCTCCAATTTATTATTTAGTCCATTGCTTTTATTAACTTATTTGAAATGCAAATAGCAGCAAAACACAGGTCAACAGCTGCAGCTGTGGGCCTCAGACAGTGGGAGTCAAGGGACAATATGGAGATGGGATTCCCGGGGACAGCCAGCTTTGGGCTCCCATGTGCCCCCTGGGAATGACTGGGGAGGACGTCTTTGATTACAGGGAACAGGGAGCGTTTGGGGGCAAGTGGGCAGGCGGGTCTAAAAGGAATTATTTATCTTAGTCCCTGAGAGTGGAAAAAATGACTAGACTGCACGTACCTGCCTGATAAGATTCACGGCCATCCCCTGATGGGTTGTTGCTGGAGAGCAAAATCCCGACCTTCCAGTAATTGCTTCTGGACTATGGGGAGTGACGGTGGAAAAGGAGAGAATGTATGCGAAGCACTTCAGCAGTGCCTGGCACGTGGAAGGCAGTTACTAACTGCTAGTATTACTGCTCTTTTCCTCTGATTACAGCATAGATGTCTGAGTAAGGGATAGTGGAGAATTCTGAAATGATGCAAAACTAAATGAGCCTTAAGTGTCCCAGTTTCACACAACTATTTACGTGACTGAAGCCATTGAAGAGGAGGTGTTTAGACAGTGTGACCAACACCTTAAAGACACAAGGGGAATGTCGGGGCCAAATGGGGAGGTTTTCAGTGGCGTTTTAAAGTGATTTTAGGATGACTAACTTGGAGGGGATCACCAGTGTGTTGATTGGTAAAGCAATGACAACTTAGAATTTTGGTGACTTCCTAATGAGACCCAAAACTGGTGCCCATGGAGATGAAAAGGAAGCCGGCAGGTGAGACGGAGGCCGTACAAGCACCTGTGCTGTGTTGCTCTGGGACACTCGGGGCCATGCAGTTTAGGAGTGAATGAGGATGGGTAGAGGATATTGAACGGAGACAATCGGGACATCTTCGAGAGGAGCAGAGGGATTTGGGTCAGGGAGATTTTATATAAGTGTCTATACTTTAATTTTGAAGGGTTCATTTATGCAGGAAGTTAGGGATTTGGGCACTATATCCAAGTCTAATTATTATAGTAATGATAGCTACACCCATTTATTGAGCACCCACATGCCAGTCTCCTTATGAACAAGACCTCACTTAATTCTCACTGCAGCCCTACAAGGTGTGGGTGCTGTCAGTCCCATTTACTGATGAGGAACCTGAGGGTCAGAGAGATTAAATAATCTGCCCGAGGTCATGACTAGCAAGTTGCAGGGTTGGGATTTGAACTGAAGTCTGTCTGCCTCCATAGCTCCTTTCACTGCCTCTAGGAGAGAAGGAGCCTTATGCAATGAAGACTGGAAAAAATGTATTCCGTATCTGGACGCTCCCGAAAAGGCAGATAGGCTGTGTTAACGCAATGAAGAGTATTACTAAGTGCCTACTTCCTAAGGGCTGGCAAGTGATTAACAATAGGCCATCTCCTAGCTTGGCTGTGTATATGAAATTATTTGTTTAAGTTGACATATTGTGTTATATTGTTGATAAACATCATACCAGTGATTTAGCTTATGGCCTGGAGGAAGAAGTGCCTCTCAAACTCTTAATGTTCATTAAAGGCTGACATTGATGGATCTAGTCATTGATGATGGAAATAAAGAAAGTAACATTTGTGAAGCTTCAGCAGAGATTTCAGGGGCCCTACAGTCTCAGACCAAATTCATAAACAATTTTCCACAAATAGGGGGAGATCCAGGTCTTACTTGTGGGTGTTTAAACTTGAGAAGTGGGCACATGCTGCCTCTGTCCACATGAAATAATACTTTTCACCCGGGAGAGGATGGGGCTCCATCAGAATTATACCGGAATTTATTACCTTATGTTTCTGTGGTGTCTTCTAGAGCCAACATGTGATGACTGTTGTAGATTTGGTGGAGGAGGGCAAACGTGTTTTTGAATTGAGCAAGGGAAGATTTCATCCATTCATTTATTTTCTTTGTATTTCCATTTTCACTTGGAGCATAAATGAGAATCAGGAAGCAGGAGGGAAGAAGGTATTATTGTGGATTAGGGACATGGGAAAAGGGGGTGGTCAGTTGTATTTTCAGAACTGCTCCCCCCAAAAGAAAACTTCCTGCAGCCACTTCTCAGCTATTTTTGAAAAGACTCTGAGAAGAACATAACATCTTTAATCACGAGCAATAGTATTAGTCTTTTACTACAAGTTATACTTTTCTTGGAGCCTGTATTTATTTTGCTAGGCTAGAAATAGCTGGAGTTATTTTAGCAATCATGACTATCGTCTAGGAATTGAGTGTAGGCTGGGGATAGCCTGGCTGATTACATTGTTTAGAAATAGGCCCTTTTTCTTGCAATCTCTTTACCCAACAGGGTTCATAAATGTTCCTGTGGCTGATTGTTTTGTGGTACCTTCTTATATATCAGTTCAGTAGCCTCACAATGCAATTGTTTTATTCTAGACTGTGTTCTTCTAAGTCTGTTGTGGAGTGGACAGGGCTAGTTCTGTTCCTTGAGACAAGTAGGCAACCTCAGAAAGGCTTGTAAGAAATCTCTTGATTCTCAGAAAATGGAGAATAGGCAAAAAGTAGGACTCCTGCCCTCTCCACTCAGGGACCAGAATCCTCTGGTGACTTGCTAGAGGCTGTTGTTGAATCTTTGACCCTGGAGATCTTCAAGAGCAAGCTAGACTGACCACAGAATTAAGTAAGTGTTCATTGACCCTGGGCCTTGAGGTGGTCACTGGATGGATGAGTGAGTCAGGCTTTAGGCCCAGAAGGAGTTGGGGATTTCATAGGCCAGGAAGACTGCAGAGCACATACCTGG
This sequence comes from Miniopterus schreibersii, assembly GCF_964146895.1. Classification (NCBI taxonomy): domain Eukaryota; kingdom Metazoa; phylum Chordata; class Mammalia; order Chiroptera; family Miniopteridae; genus Miniopterus; species Miniopterus schreibersii. The sequence goes on along the minus strand of NC_138103.1, from coordinate 69,588,337 downwards.
GTGTCTTCACTCCAGAGCACACCATTTACATCCTGTAAATAGCGAATGGTGCTCCTGGGCCTTGGCAACATGGTGGCCCTGGGGAGAATATATTGCTTCTCTCTCAGATTTTGGTATCTCCACTTTCAAGAATTTCAGTCTGGGTCTGAGGACAGAGAAGAACACAGGCCTGATCTGGCCAGGGTGTTTGACTTGGTGGTACCAAGGGGGCCAAGAAGAGAAGGTGAACTTCAGTGTCAGGTACAGCTGGGTTTGAATCCCATCTTTGTCACTCACCAGCCATGGCTTTGGATCAGTCACTTAATTTCTGTGTACCCAGTTTTTCCATGTAGTTCTGAGCATACAATGAAGTCGATCATAGAACTCTTGCTGAGGATTAGATTTAATGTTATCCACAAAGAACACATAACAAATAGTAAATGGTGGCTATGTGGTTACTGCGGATACTAGTACTAGTACTGGTGTTACAGTGAAGGGGTGAATGAACTGAAGATGCTTCTCTCTGAGACTCTTCTTAACTCATAGGGCCTCTTGTCTGCCATAGCCAGGAGTCTGGTGGACAGACAGACGGATGGTCAGGGTAAGCTGCTGTTAGTGAAGAGTAATGGTGATGTTTCTGGCTTCCTCTGCCCTTCTTTTCTACCTTTAGTGACCTCTGTGCCCTCTGCTCACACTTAGGCTTTGCTGATGGTGTGGTGAAGAAATAGGTGTTGGAAAAACCAGAATTGACAGCCAGGCCAGAGGCCATATGATGAACTAGGACTAAGTTATCATCACCAGGAGTGAAAGGGCCTTGAGTCTGGGACAGCACAGTAGGCAACATCACACCATACCAGGTGCCAAGACATCAGGCTGATTCTATGGCCCTAAGACCTAACATTCCATGATCAAGGATGTGGTGTGTGTCCTGGAAAAACTAGTATGATTGACAGACGTGACGAGAGCCTGAGGGGGGGGAGAAAGAAGAAGTAGAGACAGGAGTACTTTTTTCCCTATGAAAGTCATTGTCAACATGACAATTTAAAGAACTTTTTCTGTCCTGTGAGATCTTTTTGTGGTGACTAATTTGGAAAATCTTTGATGTGAGGCCATGACATGATGGGGAGGGCATCCCCCCCTCCCCCAGCTTCTCTTGTTTCTTGGAGGAGGGATAAAAATAAGATGGTGTTGAGGAAAAGGAAAATGTCTTTAAAAAAAGAAAGTTAACCAAAAAACCCCCAAAACCCCAAAAGGAAATAGCTCTTTATAAACACTGTGCAACTTGACTTCCTGAAGTTGCATGTATTATTTATGGCTATACTTATCTACTGTTTCTAAAGAAATATAAGGCTGTTCACATCGTTTTTGTTTCCTTCCTTAGATTCCATCACCTCAGCAAAGCCACAGACTTTGCTATTTACATATATTGTGAGGGACCCAACACAGGAGGGACTTACGAAATATTAAATCATTGTCTTTAAAACACACTTCTGCTGCACTCAGAGACCTTTTATGAATGCACAGGGTGGAACGTTAGAGGGGGTGTGTGCCTAAAAGTCAGGGGCCATCATATTTTTACTGACCATCACCCCACAGTTCTGAGGGCCGTGCCCATGGCTAGCATTTGTCAGTGTTTGCTGGGTTGAACTGTACCCAATCATGAAATAAATCCAGGCCTCTCTGCCTAGTCATTTGTTCCTGTTTCCACCTTGGCTTCTAGCTCCTTTCCATAATTTATTTCCTTTTCCCTCTCCTGGCTTCCTCCTGGCTGGAGATCTTTTTCTTTCATTCTAGGAAGCTACCTCTTTCCTTTCCTATTTTCTAACTTTTGAAAGTTTCTTATGATTATCTCACATTTCAAAGTCTAGAGATTACTATGTTGACATGTTAATAAAAGGGGTCTTGTTGGAGGAGTTACTTAATACAACGTCAAATATAGTTGTAAATCACTGAAATTTAGGATTGAAAGGGGTCCCTCGAGATGCTTTTAGGGAGGTCACCCAGCACTAGAACAGATTTTCCCAAATCTGCCTGGTAATCAGAATCTCTGCCAGAGAATTTATTTTTTATTTTTTTAAATATGTCTTTATTGATTTCACAGAGAGGAAAGGAGAGAGAGACAGAAACGTCAATGATGAGTCATTGATTGGCTGCCTCCTGCACACCCCCAGCTGGGGACTGAGCCTGCAACCCAGGCATGTGCCTGACCGGGAATTGATCCTTGATCCCCTGGATCCTGGGTTGATGCCCAACTGCTGAGCTATGCTGACCAGGCCATCGCCAGAGATTTTAAATCACAGGCTTCAAGCCTTACTCTAGAGATTTGGATTTAGTAGGTCCAGATTGGGCTCGGCCGTATGTAGTTTTAACGAGCACTCCATGTGCCTCTAATGCTCAGACAGGACCAGGAACCACCATTCTAGAGCTGCTGGCAGATGCCACCAGCTCCTGGTTTCATATCCATCTCCTCGCTACCTCATGAGATAACCAACCCTGGATAGCAGTCTTTGGAAATGTGCCTTGGCTCTAAAGTACTTTAAATTATGAGTTGATTGGATTTAAAACCCATATTTGTACGTAAAACATAGTCATTTATTTAATGACTAGACTGAATCAGGTACCTATTTTTAACAACTTGTTCTTGCTATTTATGAATAGGTAGAATCATAGCTTGTGTGGGATCCATTTATGCAGCTATTTGAAAATGTCTGACGATAGCTTTTAGTCTAAATCCGTTTCTATTGCTGTCTGCTGCATTTGCAAAGCCTCCTTTCAACTATTCTGCATCCATTATTCAGCCAATATTACTCTGCTCTTCTCAAAACCTTGAGCTACAATTTTAGCCAGGGAGACTGCCAGCCATCTCCACTGATGAATAATAAATAAATGCCAGACATCCATCTGTGAGGAAGCAAGAGCTTCCATCTCGAAACCTGATTTCTGACAGCAGAGTGGCCTCAGCGCCGGCTCGTGCAGCAGCTCAGTATGGTGGCTGCATCGTAGCCGGGAGCGCCAGCTGCTCTGGGGACAGGGCACTCGGAGAAAACTCTGCGGAGGTGATGTGTCACACCAAGACCTGAAGGGCCAATAGGAAGCAGCCAAGTAAATAGGAGGGGACAGGTTCCAGACGGAGGGAACAGCATGTGCAAAGACCCAGAAGGACTGGTAGAACAGATCGAAACATCCTAGCTGTGGTTTGGCTGATGTAGGGAAAAGTGCACAGTTTTTGAGCTATGTCCCAGCGTTTAAGTCTGAGAGTTTTCCTAACATCTTTATCCTGGAGAAATAGCTTCTGTGGCTTCCAGAGCCTCCCTACCAGGAGCACTGCCATTGCATAATCCACACAAGAGTACAGGGAGACGGGGCAGCATGCGGACCCCTTTCCAGCGCCCAAGAGGAGAGAATCGCCATTGGGATCGAGGGGGAAGAGTATTCCAGGCTCCTGTTATACGATGGGACCTGGGTGTGAGAGCATGAACCAGAGAGCATTCAGTGTGGTCTGGTTCTGGACTGAGGACCAGCTATTACAGAGCAGCATTCACTCCCTAGAAACTGCTTCCCAGCACCCAGAGGTGCCTCCCCATTCTCCCTGCGGCTCCCTGAGGTGACTGCCTTCAGCTCCAGCCTTGTTTGCAGTCAGCAAGACCTTGTGATAACCTGAGGCCGAGCGAATCCTCCCAGGAAAAGCCCAACAGTGACAGCACTTGTCTTTATGGCTGTTCTCTGATAAGGTGTAAAGGGAAATGCGAGCCCCAGGCAGCAGTAGCTGGCCCAGCTCCAGAGCCAAAACTGAATTAAAACTCATTAAATGCTTCGAGCCAGTAAAGCTGGCGGGCTGTGCGGGGGCTGGGAGAGCAGAAAGCAGAGGAAGGGAAGGGGCGGCATCTCTAGCTGGCAGCTGGCAGGCTGTGAGCAGGGCAAGGCGACCAGGAAACAGGACAAAACGGGGCGGACTTGCCTGTCACAGACTTGTTTGGGAGTAGACGAGTTTGGTGCAGCTACATAATGTATGCTAATTGCTATATTTCCTTTTTTTTTTCCACGGGAAATGCTCCGTTGTAAAGCTCAGAAACCAGAGGCCATGCAGAAATGCCAAAATGTAGAAATGACAAAAAAGACAGGAGGAACAAAGAGAAACACGGATCTGAATTTACAAAATGGCTTAGCCTTCTGCTAATTCAGCACCTCTCTCTCCATGCAGGCCTTTGGGAAAGAAATGAGCAGAGCTGTGATTTCCTATGTGCAATGCTCTCTGCACCGTCTGTCCCATAGTCTGAAATTGGTTAGTTGGATTTTTTTTTAAACTAGAAGCAAAATTTCACCTCTGGAGAGAATAGAATGTTAGCAAGACAAAAATCACAGAATAGCTATCAGAGCTTCCAGTAAATATTAATAAGAAAGCGTGAGCTGGTTCTGTCTCTACAGCTTTTCTGGACAAGACACTATAAGACTCAGATGCAGCCGTGGCCGGGTGGCTCACTTGGTTGGAGCGTCATCTGTGCATCAAAAGGTTTTGGGTTCAATTCCTGATGAGGGCATGTACAGGAGGCAACTGATTGATGTTTCTCTCTCTCTCTCCCCCTTCCTCTCTCTAAACATATCCTCAGGTGAGGATTTAAAAATAAAAGACTCAGATGCAAATTGAGGAAGGCACACAATTGAGCCCACTTGACATAATCCATTAATAGGAAAGACTCACTCTGGATATTTTTTACCTGTCAAATCATGTACCTCTAATGTTCCATTTGCTCCCCTTGTGTGACTGTTATTCTTTAAATCAAATAAAAACAGACTAATGTATTAAAATAATGGTTTTTCTAATAAAGCTTATCTAAGTGCACATTTTATATTTAAAAAAAAATAGGGCCAGGGAAGAGAAATATATTTTTTCTTCAAATTTGACATAAAAATCCCAAGGGTTGAAGTATTGTTAAGTGGACTTCGTATCTTTACCCTGATAACCCCTAATTTTTTTTTTTTATAATTAAAAAAAGATGTAATTTATTCTTTAAAGCAATTTTATAGGCATGAAACATTTAGGAAATTTCGTAATGGATTTGCTTGGATCTGCTAGAAAGGCAATGCAAATATTTTCCAGAACAGTATAAAAAACACATTAAAGCATCAGCTCATATCATTTAAGAATTGTGAGGAAAAAAATAACATAAGTTTAAACTTCTTTTCCAGATGTTTAAAAATTCCTATACAACTTTTTGCCCCAAGATTAAACATTTGGTCATTGTACGAAAGATACTGAATACTTAACCAAGTGCCAACAGAGGCAGATCTCAATTTTATATTATAATAAATCCTCTTCTGGCCTATTTTCCCCCACACCCTGGCTGTCTGGAGGCAGATTCCTTTTGTGGAACCTAAAGCTAAAAGAGAAAAAGCATCCTTATGGAGCTTGTATTTGGCCAGATTTCATTTAGGAAGCTGCTTCCAGAGCCTGATAAAGAATAGTCCTGTGGCCCGGCCGGGCGTGGCTCAGCGGTTGAGCGTTGACCTAGGATCCAGGCTATCGGGGTTCGATTCCCTGTCAGGGCACATGCCCAGGTCATGGGCTCGATCAGTGACTCTCATCGTTGATGTTTCTGTCTCTCTCTCTCTTCCTCTCCTTTCCTTTCTCTGAAATCAATAAAGATATATTAAAAAAAGAAAAAAGAAAAAAAAGAAAGAAAAAAAAAGAATAGTCCTGTGAAAGAAGGAAGCATCCTACTCTTTCTGAAGCCTCCGCATTAAAAAAGGGTCAGGCCTTAAAGGTCAGGATTGTGATAGATTTGCCTGTGGACAGGATGAAATGTGGTCCCTTTTCTTCAGTGTGATTTGCATAATAACTACAGTAAACCCACTGGTACCTGGCCCTCCAGCTAGGATAACCCAGTACTGAAGATTCCAAAACACAAATCAGGGAGAGAGCCAGGAACCTCCTAGTACACTGTGCAGCCCCGATCTGACCAGCATGCTCCAAGTGCACTCCAGCCTCACAATTAGGAATGCAACGGAGTGTTCTAGTCTCTTTCAGAAAAGATGCCCAAACCTCAAACCTGACCCAGAGCCCACATCACAGTTTCCTTGGTTTTGGGGGTCCTTTTGTCCTTGAAGGAGCTGGCAGTCAGGAACAAGGTTAGATTCTTCTCTTGCTGGACCCTCCAGACCCCAGAAAACAGGTCAAGCACTGTTCACTCTCATTGACTCCCAACCCTGTCCAACTTTTGCTACTCCTCCAAGGCCCTGAGCCAAAGAGGGCTCAGGAGAGCTTTGCTCCTTCCTCTCCAACCTTTAATTTTGAATCCTTGCATTTTCCTGATATCTGAGTTTAAATCAAGTCCGGAGTGCCCTCTACAGCCTTAGCGTGCTCCCTCAACCTTTCTAGCTTCTCCAGTGACAGCCTCTACTCCGGAATAAATGGGAAAGCGGCCAGCGTTGCTTTCTGGAGTGGGATCAGATGTTCTTTCTTTAATTTATACTCCGGAACGCCAGGCATGGAGCCTCATTCCGTACGTTCTCCAGAGCTGCCTTCCTTACTGTCAGCATTTTTACTGGGACAAAACATAGTCCCAGTGTACGCTATTTATTTGTGAGAGAGCAAAGAATAATGCATCATAAGAACTTTGCTTAACATACGTATGGATAATTGCATGTATCCCGAGTGTATAAATACATAAAAAATAACCAGTAACCAGTAAAGAATAATGCAAGATAGGAATGTAGAAAGTGATTTTATGCATGCTGGCTTTCTTACAAGAATCTATGACTTCTCATGGAAATGATAATCTGGAGATATTTGCAGGTTTTCCTGGAGTTTCCAGGTAGAACCTTCCTCTCTAAACCCATTCTAAACTGAAATTTCAGTCTTTCTTAGAAGATAGAGGAGGGTAGAGTTTACTTGACTGCTTGTCTGAATGCCTTCTGCATCATAGGTTTGGGACCTTTTTTCTCAGGACATTCATCAATACCTTGAAAATGACCCTTAGTCAGAGTTGATTAAATCTGTCAGAAACAAATCTCTGCTTGTTAAGTAAACATTAACTAATTATACAGCTCTATATTTATCCTATATTGTTTCCTACATCCAATTTCCCTAAATCTGCAGATGTAGTTATTTAGCTACAAGCTCCCGGAAAAGGTCAAGTGTGCCATGGGGACATGCTGTGGCACGCCATTGATAGTGACCTTGTGAAGACCTTGTAGTTGAATATAAAATGAAACTTTCCTAATAAATGCCCTATTTTAATTCTTTTAGGAATCATAAGAGGTGCCAAATGACCACAGGCAAAATTCAAAGTATTTGTGAAAAAAAAACAAACACAACTCCTAACCCTTTTGGATATTTTTTGTCCTAATCACATAAAAAGAGCTAAACATGTTTCCTTTTTACTTATGTATAGCAGAGGACTTTCTGCTAATGATGACTCAGGCATAGATTTTTCAGATCCTGAAAGTAGATACCTGATTTGCTCACTTCTATAGGCTGAATTTCTATCTATACTATTACACTAAATCCTGCATAGAAATTGAGTGAGTGTTTGTGTGTAACTATGGATATCTGTATTTTCAGTCGTCCTATTTTGCAAAACCATTGACACCTGCATGCCTGTAGGTGGAAGGGTCTGGTCTAGGTTCTGTGAGATTTACAATAGAAATTGCCAGTTTCACAGGAAGTTCAAATGAGATACTGTATGTGAAAGTAAGTGAAAGCACTTTGTTAACTAACACATTCTAATTTGGTTGGATGCAAAAGCTCATATAAATTTTATATACTTCCTCTAATTGAGTTGTATGGTATAGGGACCATGAATCATTATCAGAATTTTTTGGGAAAAGACATCCCTGAGGATTGAAGTGGACAGGGCAATATCCCCAGAGGAAATAAAATGTGAGTTGAACCTGTAAGGAATGGATTAGATTTAAGTAGGTATGATGCCTTATTTTATGGTACAGTAAATGGTGTCATCAAACAACACCCTTTAGTTTAAAAACCTTTAGGCAAACTTTATCTGTTATGCTGAAAATTTAGATTACTTAGTGCGAATTAAACGAAGACATCAGTATTGTAAATTACAAGCGTATTTTACTAAACTTGTGCTAGTATGACTCATCGAAAGGGAATGCCATTCGTGAACTGAAAAGAACACCAGGGCCTGCTTCCGTCCTCGGCATTAGGTCTGAGTCAGCAGTGAGCTGGGTTCCATACCTCTTTTTTCTCTGAAAACAAGAAATGCTACAAAAAACAGACAGAGGGGCAGTGTGTATGATGTTCCTAAGATAATGCTGAATTAGTTCATGTAATTTTTTCCTTTTTCCCCTCTAATAAATATTTTACTATTAAAATGTAGGGTTTGGATTTGATTAAAGGAGAAGAGGTAAAAGGTTTAGTTGGAGAAAATGCTGATAAATTTTCCTGCCTCTGTGCCCACCCAGAGGGGCCAAAACTACCCATACACAGGCTCAGTGTGGCCTGCAACAGTCTCTGAAGACTGGCTCAGAGCAGTTAACCAGCCAAGACCTTGTTGCATGGTGGTCTTCAATTTTTAGTCAGTAGGGCTAAAATATCTACCCAAAGGTTTGTGTGCATGTGTCTAATCCAAGCCTTTAAAACCGGCCCCCCTCTGTTAGAACAGCACACACAGAGTGGGAAAGGCTTGGTGCAGAAGGGGCCTGAGAGACTCACTTCTCTGCTTACAATAAGGAAAGGAGCGTACTAAGCAGGAAACCTTGTGAGCCAGGATGTTGGTTCTTCTGGGACATTTGTCAGAGCACAGCGGGGGATCGAGATGTGGTAGAGATCATGAAGGACTGGCTAGGAGCCATGAGTTTTACGAAAGAACTTTACCTGTGGAAAGCATGTACGCCGCGCGCAGTCAAATGTGAGCAGAGTGCCTGACTCAGAAGCCGACGACCAGGCTGTAAGGGGAACGTCCCCTCGGGTCAGCAGACAGTGCAGGTAACAGAGCAAAGAACAGGAAAGTAGAGAGGAATCGGGCCCGGCCCGGGGAGGGTTGAATCGCCCTTCAGCACTAGCAGAGGGCAGTCCCCGGTCCGTGAGAACTGGGTGTCCTTTTCTGGACACCCAAGTGCCGAGCCAGGACTGGACAACATGCCCAGAGGAAAGTGGAAATGTACCCGTGCCCATCCTGCGAGCATGTGTGAGGGAGCCCTCGCCACCTCCCCCTGCTGAATGAGGCAGCATATAAATAAACAAAACTAAAGCAAACAACGAAAATCACAGCTCCTCCGGGCTGGGCAGAGACTTCATGCCAGGTACTTTAAAAGATATGACCAGATTTATTCATACAGGGTCTGAGTGCCCATCGGCCTTCCCGGGACTTGTTCGAGGGTGGCAGCTGAGCACCCCTTCAGCTAAGACCAGGTCTCAGGTCCCTTGAGCCTTACCTTCCTGGGTCAGGATCTCGACCTTAGGAAGTCCTTTCCCGTCAGGTCACCAAGCTGGTTGCTGTGCCCAGCCTGACACTGCCACTGTTGGGTAGCTTTGCCCCCTCCGGACTTGACTGGGAAAAAACCAATTTGTGACCCTTTTCTCTAGCCAAGGGCTAAGGGCTTCCAAGGGGCTGGTGACTGTTAGGTACTAGGTATAATATTTGTTATGCCAGCTGTTTGTAGTTTTCTTTTTCTGTTTCCTTTTCCAGAGCCAGTACCAAAGGGATTAATCTGATTTTTGTGTTTAAGGTTAAGGCCGCTGGCTTTGAGGGTGAATGGTGTGATGATTTGGTTCTGAACAGTAACAGATGAGGGAGAAAGGTCAGCTGTTTCTCTGGATTTGATCAATGGCAGGACTTTGATGGCAAATTAAATGTCAGATAAAACTGTCAAATGATTCGAGAATCGATACTTACGGGGAAAAGTTGTGAGCCCTTAATGATCACATTGTCCCCAAGGGAAATAATTCCAGCAGTACGTTCAGACATTAGGATAGTAATACATAAAAACGTGAGGATGATTTTAAATAAGGTGACTTTCTATGTTGTGATTGATCAATAGCGTATTCATCACCTACCCTGTCCTGTTTCTCAAAGAAGATTTGCAGAACCATCAGTATCACCGAGGGACTGCAGAAATTCAGTCTCAGACCCCACCCCCGTCTCCTGAATCAGACAGACCTTCTGAGGGTGACCTTTCCTTTATCTGCATTTTTAGTGAGCAACTCCAGTGGGGCATATCACGTCTGAGTAAATGTGCGGAGTAAATGCGATAACTGCACATTAAGAATGTGGGCCAGGGCCTGACCTGGGCAGATATTCAGTACATCTTAGCCACTTTTATTATTCATTCCTTTATCAAATATTGGCTGAGCTCCTGCTGTGTATGAGATACTGCTTTGTTTGTTTGTTTTATCTTTGTTGTTGAAAGTATTACAAATGTCCCCTTTTTCCCTCATTGATCCCCTTCACCCTGCACTATCCCCCCCACCCCAGGCTTTCCCCCACACTATTGTGTGTATCAGACACTATTTCTGACTTGCATTTCCCAAGTTAGACACTGTCAAAACCCTAAGTCCCCCCATTAAACTGTCTTTTCTTCAAGATATGGAGAACATCACATTCATGTTCTAATGCTAGGTTATGAAGGTAGCACTAATTTGCCTTCATTAAACTCCAGAAAACTGTGGCCTTTGTAAATAATTCACATTGTCTTAACAAAAGGGAAATACGGCATCTCTTAGAAAGTCAGGAGAAGACCAGTGAGATTAAAAAACATTCTCTGAAACTCCTTTTTTCCCTCTTCCTCAGCTAACCCTTGATGGCCTGGGTTCTCATTCCTCTGCCTGGAGGACTTTAAAAGGAGAGGGAAGGGGGGGAGAACCTGAGAAAATGAGGCTAGGTGGGAGAAAAGCCCTGAAGAGAGTATTTAGAAAGAGGGTGCAATGAGAACCCTGAGAAAGGAATGGACCTGTCGTCGCCTGGCATCCCGTCCCCCACAAGTTCTCCTAGGGCGAGCAGTTGGACTGGGAGGGGACTTGAAATGCAAAATGAGCCTCCTTTTGCATTTTGCTGGAGCAAGGCCTGCCTGCCTGTCACCTGAAGGCTCAGTTTGTCTCAGCCTGCCAGGGACACATTTAGGACAAGGAGAGAAGCTTGGAAGGCTGGGGTGTTTAGTTGTTTGCTTTCCTGGGCATCTATCTACAAGACAGGGAAATATAAATGAGAAGATGGCAGAGAAACCAAGGGAAGGATAGGGTAGAACGACTAGCAGACACGTGAAAAACCTAACCAATGACAACAGAAAGGAAAAATCATGAACTCCAGGAAATACAGAGAAAAATAGGTATAGGCACAAATTCTATAGCAGCTAAGTTCTTTGTAACAAAAAGATACCTGAGATAAAAAACAAATAAAAGAGAGAGTCTCACTCCCAAGCAGTGATGAACTTACTACATTAAAAAATTATTTGCAGAGTCTCCTGAACGTGTTTATAATGAAATTTACAGACTTATTCCCTTGAAAAAACAAGCTCTGAAAATTTGGAGAGCGATGTGACAGGCAGGAACATGTATCAGAGATGAAACAAATACAGAAACAAAAAAAATGATTTCCAACAGAAAAGAAACGGCCATTTCCAGGAATATCAGGGGAAAGTGGGAGAGAACTGGGCTCTGATTGTTGGGCAGAAACAAAGAGGGAATTGGCCTCAGGGTGCGTGTGGGAGGCCAGCTGCCCTTGCGGGGCAGTGATTCAGCGGCATTGGCTGACCAGTGGCTGACCCCGGCTGCGTGTGTACCTCTTTCAAAGGGGAATCTTGGCATTACACCTTGAAAACCTTTATTTTGGATGAGGGTGGGTAGGGAAAAGATGGAGAAAAAAATAGTGTCACAGCCTTGGCCATGAGGGGCCGCATTCTGCTTTCTCACCCTGTCTGTGAGGCCTTGAGCAAGTCTCTAGACCACAGATCTTTGGTCCATGAAGAGGGGGTAATAGTACTTGTCCCCACCACTTCACAGGATTGTTAGGAAGATTAATCAGGGTGCCATCCAAAGGACAAAATGCTTTGAAAACTAAAGCGCTCTACACGCTAAGGGTTCCCTGCTCTGTTCTTGTGATGGACCTGCTGGTGTTCAGAGAATGAAGTGCTAATACTAACCACTTCCATGCATTCGCCTGGCATTTATGTATTATTTGATCCAGGTAGGAGAGCACAAAGCACATGGAAGGTGCTTCAGCATGTGTGTGATCCGAAAACCAACACGTTTCTGCCATCTTTCTCCCCATGTCCCCTGCTGCCTCTGGGACAGCCTAGAAAGGGCCCCTTCCCAGCCTCAGGCTGAGCGCTGCAAGAATAGACAGATGTGACAGGAAACCAGTTGATTTTGATGTGTGAGGGCCGATGGGAAATCAAGTCCCTCCCGCCAGGAGCTTTACATCCCTGGAGGGGGAATCTGTACATCTCCCTGAACGGCTGGCTCTCCGCGTGCTCTGCCGACACTTGGTCTTTGGGGAACTGTGTTATCAGGAGATACCAAGTCTCCCAGCACCCGTGTTTTCTCAAGAGCGCCTCAGTGGCAGGGCCAGGGCAAAGTTGGCTAGCCCTGCCTCGTGGTCATGTCCTCCCCCAGGTCTGAGGTGACTTCTTGTTCCAGGGAACAAAGGGAGGCTTCCGTGAGGCCCGGCTCCTCAGCCCTCTGCCTGGATCCCTCCTCTGAGCCCTCACTCTGGGCATCTGGGGAAGACCTGCTGCTGTGGCCTTGTGGAAGCCACCTTCACCCCCATTTCTCTCGCTCTTTCTGTTTCTCTTGGGTAGAAATGATGAGGTATGACAGGAGGCAGGGAGGTCATCAAAGCTCTTGGGAACAGGCCTTGGTGCTGCTTGTGAGGCTTCCTGACCTGCTTCTGCTCCCCTCCCTCTGAGAAGGGAGCCTAGGAGACATCTTCCCGAGTCTGGGCCTGGGCCTGGGCCTGCTCTGTGCCCAGTGTTGGTTGTAAGGGACAGAGAGGACATCTTCGAGGGTTCTGGAGGAAGAGAAGATTCATTAGAAAACTGCTGATGCAGGTATCTCCCCTCCCTCCACACCAGCATCCTTTCTCTTCAAACGTCTCCCATCTCTTAGCACACTTGCTTGATGTTATTATGTGGATTCCTGCAGAAAGGAGGCCTGGATGTTATTCTAGACAATATACTGTTATGGCCTGGCCGGCGTTGCTCAGTGGCTGAGTGTCTACCTTTGAACCAAGAGATTATGGTTTGATTCCCAGTCAGGGCACATGCCTGAGCTGAGGCTCAATGCCCAGCAGGGGGCATGCAGGAGGCAACTGATCGATGATGTTTCTCTCTCATTGATGTTTCTCTTTCTCCCTCTCCCTTCCTCTCTCTAAAAAAAAAAAAAAAATCAATGAAAACATTTAAAAAACAAACACAAGAACAAAAAAACGCTATTATGAAAAGCTGCTGGGAGAGTTGCTGGTCATTGATTTTAGTTCCAGCACTGAATACTTTTCATTTCTTGCCTTCACCCATTTATCTGAATGGATGAAAGCAAGAAATGCCTGGGGAGTGTTTTTTGCATGTGGTGTTGCAGGTGAGATGTTTCCTCTTTGCAAATCCACTTTGGTGAAGAGGCAGAGTTGCAGAACTCTCACTGCGCTTGTTTTCCCCTCCCTCCCTCCCTCCGTCCCAGCGAAGAGAGACTTTAATGTCAAGACATCCTGTGCTTCTGGCCTTTGATTTACCAACCCTTACTTTTAGCTAAATAATCCCAGTCCTTCACCCCACACATTTCCCTAACTCTAGAAACTTCTTTAACCCTAAGATTTCTGCTTCTTCACATTGTAAGTTTTTCTAATGCTGAGTCACAATGTCAAATGCCTTTTCCAAAAAGAATCCACTGTGGTTTCACCTGGGCCAGGGACCAGAGGAGTTGGTGGGTGAAGACGGGCAACGGTGGGTGCTGGTGGAGTCAGGGGCAGAGATAGGTGGGCCCGAGGGCCCTTCTTCTGAAGCCCCGGCCCTGACCCTGTTCTGGTCACCACTCCATCCATATCAGTGACTCAGGAACCCCCTTATCTCCTCCCTTCCATACTGAAGATGTATCGAAGGCTTTCTTTCCTCTTCAATTTCTATTTCTGGATTATGTTGCAATGTGTTTCTTTTTTAGGAAAAGGGTGTTATAATTAAATATTTATCTTTAAAACATACAGAGTTATCATTCACTTGAAGACAACTGACAAGGCTTTAGCATTGCTAATTATTATTTTCATCATCAAGGGTTTCCCCCTTTTTTAGTGCTGCTGCAGCTGTAGCAGCTGCCTAACAGGGCTGACAGTTTTGGGTGTTGCTCTGGCCCCAGCAGACACATTACAGCCCCCGCAGTCACTGTGTGCTGGGCCGATGCGTGTGGGAGAGAAGGGTCAGCTGTGTGTAAGAGAAGCTTCCAAGTTTATGGAGGTCTGGCTGTGGCTGTGCCTCAGCACTCGGTGTCTGAATTCAGCTGTGGTCAGTGTCTTCAAAAACCAGGAGGGGGAGGGAGAGGGAAGGAGAGGGAGGGGGGGGAGGGAGCTTAGAAGAGTATTAAACTCTGTGGAGAGACCCCATAACCATCCTACAAATTATATACCTAGGAAACAACATTTTGTTTCAAGAGATTTCAAAGTCACTTGAATATAGTAAAACATAAACCACGAGAATGGCCCAACCTTAAAAGACATGGATTCAACGTTCAAAAAGGAAAAGAGTCCCAACAATAACTGAAAAATACCGGCTTGTTTGCTTTTCAAGCTTGGCCTTTGCAAGTATACAGACAAAAGTCTCATTGTCTGCAAGGACCCTGCTGCCTCAGGGGGTCCCAGACCATCCTCTGTTGTTTCTAAGGTAGAGCAGACCCCTTTTTCTGTGTCACATAACAGCCCTCCCCCCACTGCCTCCCTGGGATGGAGCCTTCACAATGTCACTGGGTTTGTGGGGAGCCCTCAAAGAGTGTCTTATCAAAGCAGTGCTGACAATCATTCCATCCCAACCCCCTGCTTTTGCCTCCCTCAGCCAGGCCGAGCAGCGTTACCTATTCATCGGCTGCCTAATGGTAACGGTCCCCTGTGAGCTGCCTCTGGAGAATGCAATCTATCGTGGAGAGAGCGGCTGCAACCCGCTTGTCTTTCTTTCCTGGGAACTTATTCTCTGAAGAGACTGAATGGGACCTTTGCAGGCGAGGGTGGCGGCCTCTCCTTCAGAATGCCTGGCCCGTTTCCCAGTGTGAAACATTCCCCAAATATGCAACTTTGTAAGCGTCCAGGCAGCCAGAGCCCAGAGCAGCCTGCTGCCAGAAGAGCTGGCATCCCACGGGACGCGGGGATGGGGGCACGGCGCTCCAGCCCCTCAGGCAGGCCCAGGGTTGCCGGATGCCAGGAAGGCCCGGCCCCCGATTACATCGTCCGGAGAAGCATCTGGCCAGCAGTCTGGCTGTGACAAGAGCTTGAAGCTTGTCTCTCTCTCTCTCTTTAAATCCCCTCCTTCATTCAAATCCAATCCTATAAAAAGGCTTTTGTTGAAGGCGCAGCCATGGCATCTTGGTGCACGTCTGTGTCAGTGTTTCCAAAGATGGGCAGGAAGAACATCCTCAGTTGAATTCCTGAGCGAACAGGTCTGAAAACCGACGTGGAGGAGGAGAGGTCACCGGCCGCTGTCACATGGCATTTGTTTTGTTTGTAAGTGGTGAAGCCACCGAGGAAGGGAACTTCTTGTGGATGGTAAGAAGCCTCAGCCAGGGAGTGTCGGGGAAGGGCCCCCTGGGTGGGCCGAGGCGAGGCGAGGCTCCGGCCGGCTGCGCTGTCGCTTGGTGCGCATCTGGGAGGATGCAGTTAGCAGGGCTGGGGCAGCTTGGCCATCACTTAGGAAAGAAGGGGGCTCTGATTCCTTTGCCATGTCTTGGGGAAGGAGCCAGTCTGCTTTTGTGGGTTCCTACGGAGTGTAGTAGTTACTACAGTCATACTGTGCTTTTTGCTGCCTGAAAACAGGCCAAACTTTCGGTCAAGGAGATGACCTTTCACTTCTCCTTTCGTTTAATTTTGTCTCAACGTAGAGCCTTTGAAGCCCCTGAAGTCTTTGTCTCCCGGGGACCACTGATGGTAGGGTTTAGAAAGGGGACGGCTCTGTGTTTTGCTGGCTGTCGTTTTATCATTTGCTTGTTCAATTGGATGTTCTTTTGCTTGAGCTTTAGACGCATATGCTTGTCAAAAGCAGACACAGCCGATCCAAAAAGCCACGTCCAGCAAATGACAGACTCTGGCGTTCGCAGACGAACGTTCTTGCCTGTGTCTGGGTTGAATTATTTTTCTCGAGCCTCAGTCCCGTTCCAATTGTGCGACGTTGTTTTGGGGTTGTTTTCAGGCATTGGGAATAAAGGATCACACCCCTTCTCTTAAACTTACCCTCGTTTATGGGGGTCTTCTGCCACCTTTGCTTTCCCTTTTCCTTTTTGCTAATATTTTCCTGAAGCTTTCTGGTTTCTTGCTTCTTTGAGCACATTTCTGATTTCAGTCCTCTGGATTTCCCCCTAGCTCTCCCTCGGCATTAAATGCCCGTGCCTTGTTCAAGTCCTGGCTTGACCACGTACTAGTTGTGTGATCGTCTGGTTCACTGTCTTCGGTAGACCTCATTGTCCTCATAGTAAAAGGGGACACGGTACCTGTCGTTGAGCTCTGCTGGGGATTAAATGAATTATTACATGTGCGGTGCTTAGAACAGTGCCCTGCACCAGTATTGTTTAGTTTGGGCACCTCCCAAGTCTAATGTGGGGTCTACTGGTAAGAATTACTGTTAGGAAAGGTAAGCCAGTGAAGGAACGGGCTTGGTGATGCAGTGGTGGAATCTCAACATGCTGCTGTTTCCATAGGAGTTCTGGTCCCTGATGATACGAAGGAGAAAAGTCCTAAGCTGTGTATCCTGGGCTGCTTTTCTTAAACCTCTTTATTGAGATTACAATTTGCATACCATACAATTCACCCATCTAAAGTGTACTATTCAATAGGTTTTGGTATACTACATTATTAATTTTTTAAGTTCTGGTAAAATATAAAGAGAACATAAATTTTGCCATTTTAACTATTTTTAAATGTACAGTTTAGTGGCATTAATTACATTCACAATGTTGTGTAACCAACACCTCTGTTGCCATAATTTTCTCAATACCCCAAACAGAAACTCTGTACCCATTAAGCAGTAACTGTCCATTCCCTCTCTCCCAGTCTCTGGTAACTTCTAATTTGCTCTCTTGACTCTATGAATTTGCCTATTCTAGATATTACATGTAAGTGGAATTACGCAGTATTTGTCCCTCTGTGTCTGGCTTATTTCACTTAGCATAATATTTTAAGGGTTCACCCATGGTGTTGTATGTATCAGAACTTCATTCCTTTTCATGGCTGAATAATATTCTATTGCATGGGTCCACGATATTTTGTTTCATCCATAGATGGACTTTTGGGTTCTTCCACCTTTTGGCTATTGTGAATCATGCTGCAGTGAACATTGGCATACAAATGTGTATTCAAATCCCCACTTTTAGTCCACCTAGGAGTGGAATAGTTAGGTCATATAGTAATTCTGTTTTTAGCTTTTGGAAGAACAGTTGCTTTTTGGTCATTCTCTCTTGTGTTTCTCTCCTTTGGTGTCTGCCTCAGATTCTTTTGCATTTCCTCCCATTATCTCACCTTCATTGTACTTCCAGTCCGCACACATGTTCTTGTCTCCCCTCCCAACTCTGTGTCTCCCTCTCACCTGTCTTCTTTGTCCCTCCTTGATTGGCAGAGCATCTATCCCCACGCTGATCACTTTCCTCTCATTGCCCAAGGATAGGGAGCCTTTGCAGGTCACTCATCGACCTCAGTCCACATGGACCGGAGGTTCGGTCAGCCACAGGATGTTCCTAAAACCTTTGTGATAGGGGAAGTTAGGGATGTGGAGCCAAAAACACAGCAGAATTTCATCCCTCCTTTGACAGGCTTCTTCCTTCCCACAACACCTGGCTTTGTTGTTCCCCCTCAACTTTGCGTGTATTTAGGGGACAGTTTGGCCTCCTTGTCCAGCAGGAGAGCTGTTCTCCACTTTTCATTTGCTCACAGCTTCTCCACTTTTCTATGAGCAAGTGAATTAATTAATGACTACCCCAGCAGACTGTAAGCCTGCCTCAGACAGCCATTCTGGCTGTTGGGCTAATTGTGAGCTGGGGTTTCTGGATGTCATTCATTTCACAATAAAGCTCCTAATTAATCTCAGCACCGTTCTCACCAGAAGAAAGGCTGATACGGAGAAACATCCCCAATTACCATGAGAAAGGAAATGTCAAGAGCCCCGTTGAGTTTTCCTGGCATCCCCCCCTGTCTCAGATGAAAACCGACAGTAACCCACAGGCAGCCTGGAGATCAACCATGCAAGTTAGGGGGTGATGAGAGCGCGAGGAGCCCCAGACCACAGGGACCCAGGTCCTGGAGGAGCCTGCTGGGACCTGTACACTTGTGTTTAGTAACACCGACTGTTGTGTTTCCCAAGCTGACGTGGAGAAGCCTGTGCCTGTGCCTCCTCAGTAGCAGAAACCGTCCAGCCGCCCCAGAAGCAGGCGGGCGGTTTTAATCCGGAAAAGCTAAAGGTCTCCTCTTTTGTCTGTGTTTTTGTGCCTGCAGGACAAAAGATCCTTCATCACCGAAGTGACGTGTTAGAAACGGTGGTCCTGATCAACCCTTCAGACGAAGCAGTCAGCACTGAGGTGGGCATCCGGCTCCGTGGCATCTCAGGGGGGCCTCACACAGAGGAGGGGACCCAGCTGATCAGAGTGACTGGGGCAGCAGGCAGCAGAGGGACAGGGGAGAGAAAAGCTCTTGGCTCAGGGTGTGGGTCCAGTCAGTGCTGGTTCTCCGTATCCGCACCGCCCCAGACTGCCCTTCCCAATGAGGACGAAGTGGAAGAATATTCTGGAACTGGAATATTTCCTCGAGGCTAGTGGGTAGAAATCTTGGGTGTACATAGAGGACGTGCTGCTGGGATGGATTCTGCTAGGATGTAGCAGGGGGAGTAGATGGCAAGCCCTCAGGCTGGGACACCCAAGACCCAGACAAGGCATCTCAGAGGCAAGCCCCTTCAGGTCCATCCTGCCCATGCCCTCCCTTAGCGCTGTGGAAAGGCAGGAGGGCATAGCGGTCGGGAGCATGGCCTCTGGTGCCACACTGCCTGGGCTCTCCCACTCTTCACTGGTGACCTTGGGCAGGTATTAACGGTCTCTGTCTCCATTGCTACCTCTGTGAAATGACGATTATACAGTGCTTACATTTAATTTTCATATTTAATGTGGTGCTTTGAAATATGAAGGACTTAGAACACAGCATGGCACATAACAACTGAAGTATAAATGTTGGCTATTCTGATTAATAGTATTACTCTTTCCATCCTATGAAATTTTTGCCAGGGAGAGTAAAGTATTTGAGAGCCCACTGTACAACAACTTGACTGAAGCCGAGAGTCTCTGGTGACCCAGGCCAGAGGGGCTGATGTATCTTCATTTACCGTTTTCTTTGTTGAGTTGCTGGAATAATTACTCCAGTATATGTGTTTTCTTGATTAGACTGTGGGTTTGTTGGGGGCGGTGGGGCCTGCTTACTTTTGTGTCCCTCCCTGAGCGGACTGGGGATAGAATGATTACCTTGGTGCTTAGAGCAGTGTTTCTGCTGAAGGACAGGCTGCCGTTCAGCCACTTTAAGTTCAATTCCATTGAAAAGGTTCCCATTCAGGGGCAGCCTTTTGTTTCTGTTCAAGGTTAGGTATCTGGCTGGTCCCATTGCAGGCTGCATTTGAGCTGTGTGTTTGGTGTGTGGCTTGGAAGGAAGGGGAAGGAAAGGGATGGGAGGGGCTGACTTGGGACCCTACTTGGAAACCTCTTTCCTGAGGCGGCAGTTGGGAGACCTGGGCTGTTCTTGTGACTCAGCCTGTGAGATATTCACAAGTCTCAGACCACATGCTGCTAGCAGACACAGCTGTGGAACAAATGATCACCAGCTACGGAGGCTGCTTTGAAAAAGAAAACGAAACTAGGGGGAGAAAGTCAACCACCGCTTCTGTCTTGGTGGTAGCCAAACTTGGAAAATCATGTTCATGGACGATCTGATGACCACAGTCATTGGCTCTGTCCACTCCCCCGGGGGAAGTGAATGACCAGGGAATGAATTACTTTTATTGGTAATAAACTTGAAACATCCCCAGGGCTGGCCCTGTCCTGAAGGGGGATGACAGAGCTGCTGTGACTCCTGTCCTATTCCCTGTGCTTTGTTTCAGGTGCGCTTAATGATCACCGATGCTGCCCGACACAAGCTGCTTGTGCTGACCGGGCAGTGTTTCGAAAATACCGGAGAGCTCATTCTCCAGTCCGGCTCTTTCTCCTTCCAGAACTTCATAGAGATTTTCACTGATCAAGAGGTGGGCTTCTGTCTGGGAGTATGTAAGCTTTACAGTCGCTTTGTTGCTGTTGTAGCCTCAGGCTGCTCTTTGAAAGCACTCCAGGGAAATACAATAAGAAGGGGAGGGGATGTCACACCTCCTTTGAAATAAGCAAAACCGTGATCCAACATACTATAACTCTATGGCTCATCACCAAAAGAATTTAGAGCACTCATCTATAATTAATTGGAAGCATTCTTAATGGCCCAAGATACAGATGGAGGGGGGTTGGAACAGTCAACATTTTACAGATGGTAAAGAATGATGGAAACACTTGAAATGAGCCCAAAAGAAAACCCAGGCTTCCTGTTTTCTGAAGAATATTCCAAAAATCTCTGGGACTCTTGGTAGGATTTAACTGCCCTGATCTCTTTCAGTACTTGAACTTACTTTTCCTCATCTAATTATGTTTGATTTCTCTTACTTTTAATGCCTGGTCCCGATGTTTGAACTTGGGCTGTTTGAACGGCCCCAAAATGAGAGGGCTCGAGAAGGGGATACGAGTAGGAAAATGGGCATGTTCATGGTTCACATTCATGCCCCAAGAAAAAGAGGGTTGAAGAAGCTGGACTGAAGCTGGATCATTAATATTTCTGATGAATGTCGCGTATTCAAGGATGACATATGTGAAGTACTGAAAACTATATGACAGTAGTGGCATTTGGGAAAATCAGAGTGAAGATTTTAATTTGGTTATTTCTGCTTGAGAATTTATCCTGGCTGGGCAACTTCTCTAAAAGAATGTGCCTCTTCCCTTTTGTTTATTTGCTTATAGTAGTTACGGAAACAGTTCAGGGCTGTCACCATAGCAGGTTGGGGCCTGCCTGTAGCTGATAGCAGATTTCCACATGGAGGGTTGAGGGGTGTGTTGACAGGAGGAGTTACCACCTCTATTTAAAACCATCTTCCTGAGAACTTCCTGTGGTGGCGGCCTCTTGGTCTCTTGGGTGTTGTGAGGGGCCATCTGTCTTTCTGCATTTAATTTTCCTGAGGCTGCGCCTCACAGAGAGGTCTCTGTGTTCTTCTCATCACTGGCAAGAGCTGTAAATAAACTGCCCAGCTTTATTTGGCTCACCTGGAGGCTCCTATAAAAAGACTGGTCCGATGACATAACCATGTTTTACTCCCCACCCACTGGGAGAGAGTAGATAAAAAACTGAAAAGGAACAGTTTACTTAGTGTTGTCATCTGGGTCCAGAGGCAGATAGTCCTGGCTCCTCACAGAGAGAATGGGCCACAGGGCCCTGTCTTTCTCCAGAGCCTGTGATCTGTCTTCCTCTAAGGTATGTCTTCCTCCATCTCATATCCATTGCACCCACATACTGTAAAGGTCAAGTAAACCTTTGTCCACTGGCATTGAAATTCTCAATCTAGAACTATAATTCGCCCTCTACCTGCCACCCCGAAATTGGTGCGTGACCACTTTAAAGTCAGAATCTTTTGCAAGATTTTATCCCCAGGTGCATGTTGTGCCTGGGGGAAGTTGGACATTTGTCTGGTAGCTCAGAGGTCCCACACACTATCAGCACCTTGCCCCAGGGAAGGGAGAGAGCTGTAGAGGCCTGGAAATTGCCCGATGGCCTAATATCATGGGTGGGTGGTTAACTGGCCTGCTGGTAGGCTCTACCCTCAGCTCATTTATATGCACGGGCGCCTCCCTGCATTCCTGTGCTGTTCTGCAGTTAGTTTCTGGTGGCTGGTTTCTATCCCACGTCTCTCCTTTTTTTGGGCAATAAAACTGAACAAAGGACGAATGCAAGAAAAAGGGTTTGTCGTTGCCCAAATTTTAAATAAGGAGGTATCACAATTCATCCACCTAGACCCCAGATAATACCCCTCTCTTTAAATGAGGCATAGTCTTATGAAATTGCTGCTTAAGTTGTTTTTTATTAGCCCCCAGAAGTAGAATTTTAGCACAACAGACTGTGCACATACCAGAATTTACCCCTAACTACTGAACAAAAAGAACCAGCCTTAGCTGAAGGATGTGAGTTCTGTGGAAGGGCAAATTCCCCAGGGTCTATAATCACTGGGGCGAGTTCTGAAGAGCATACACCTTCATTATGCTCAGCCAGGTGTCATTTAGGCCAGAGACTCTGTCATAGTCTCCTCTGCCTGCCCCATAACCCCACCCAAATGTTTTGGAGAAAGGAACGTTCAACAGTCGTGGGAAAGGATCTCTGGAGTTCTCCCAAATAGACCAGAACAGTGGTGGCAGGGGTGCTGGGGGAAGGCAAGAGAAAGGGAGAACACTGGGTAGAATTCACTCTTCTTGCCACAGCCAGAGCAACTCAGCCTTTATCCCTTTGGCATTGTGGACTTTGAAGTAAGGCTGCCATAGCTAAAGTGGGTTCAGAATCACTGGGGAAGACCAATGGTTACCAGCCTTTTAGAGCTGTGATTGCCTGTAGTTGCACTGGAAAAAGGGTTTAAGTACAGAATGACTCCATAACAAAGGGACCTTAAAGGTCCAGTTTTGTTCCTTTTATCCAGTCCTTGATACATACTTATCACTCCAGAGAAATCAGAAACATAGTTTTGGAAAACCAAAAAAATGATATATTTTTGGATGAAAATAGCTTTAAAAAAGAGGGATTTAAAATAGAATTATCTGTGCACATTGACCTTCAGGTTTTGGGAGTCTTAGTCACTGGAGGTCAACTGCCAAATAGAATTTAGAGTTAAAACAGTTATCTGGCTAACCCATCCCTCCCTGAAATCCAAAGATGGTGAAATCACCATCTCCTGGGAACATTTTTTAGTCTCTCTTTTAGGAAGTTTTTCCTTATTTGTCTCATTGTATCTTCAAGGAAGAACTGTGACCCCTATCCCACCTGACAATGTCTTAGACACCCTTCACTAACACTGCCAAGGTTTTCTTCCAGATTAATAATTTTCAGTTCCACCCACTGTTCTTCATAAACCAAGACATTAAAGGTTTCTTACATTCCCTATTCCCTGGTCACAGTTCTTCAAACTTATTTCATTGGTAGGAAGGGGAGATGGAATGGGTATGGGGAAAATTCAAGAGTTCACTCTTGGTCTTGCTTTGGTGCTATCAGACGTTAGTTGGATATATGAGTCCAGAGCTCAGGGAACTAAGAATTGGGCTGGATATGTTAATTTGGAAGCCATCAGCATATGAGAAAATAGATGAAGTGGTCTCGAAAGAGTAATGTATTAGAAAAGGGCCCAGGTCTAGCATTTCGAGGTTAAGGCCAAGGAGAAGGAGCCAGCAAGGAGACTTGTTTCAATTTGTTTGCTTGTTTATGGTCTAGTTTCTCTAAAATGCCATGACTCACACTGGACACCATACTCCAGGGGTCATTGACCAGGTGAGGACGGTGAGAGATGATGACTTCTCTAGTTTTCAGTACAGTCTTCTATTAAATAGGTCTTAATGTAACTTTTGACTATTACCATCACAATTAAATATCACTGGGGAGAGGATGCAGGCTTTGAGGAGCTCTATAATTTACATAACTTGGGGGCTCCCTTTAAGAAAAAGAAAACAAAATTATTAATACAAAATTAAGTACAGGGCTTTGGGAGGCGCACCCGCCAGTGAGGGGGGCCTTGAAGTTTAAGCTTCTTTAGCTTTATAATCCATTTGAGTGTCAAATAAAATCCCTGAGTCTTCTATGGATGTTATTGTTAAGCCACATCTCCAAATATTGCACTTTACCCAGCTGGCTTGTTGGACCTCACATTTATCTGTTTAGAATACCAAATTGTTAGAGTTGACTTAGCCATTGTCATCCCACTGTCCAGAGCTTTGGTAGATGCCTTAATTCTTGCCATTGCACATTTTGCTATGCCTCTCATTTTTATGCCATCACAGATTTGATAATCATGTCTTCATTTTTATCCAGGTCAATATTCAACAGGACATAAATGAGCCCTGAGGCAGCCCACCATAGACCTCTTCCCAGGTTGACACGAAACAGCTCTGTATATATGACTTGGTACAAACCCACCTCATTTTGCTATCACACTGTTCAGAGACCCTGTTAAATGTCTTGCTAAAACCCAGAGATACGCAGTCCACTGTATTTCCTCATTAGCCAAGCAAGTAACCTAATCAAAAAAGGAAATGTAGTTAGTAGGCCATGGCTTAGAAATTCAAATCATATTTCATTAATATTATCTGCACTAAAGTCATTTATTTCCTCTATCTTCCTTCCTCTTCCAGTATGCCTGCATTTAATTAGAAATAGAAATCGACAAAAGAGACTATCTTTGCCCCGAGCTGTATTTCTTCCAGTCACCTCTCTCATCCATCATTGTAAGAACAAGGGGAGGGGAGCAATCTGTGTGCTTAGAAGTATGAGCAGGCTCATGTTACTTCTCAGGTGTCCACTCCAGGGACAGCACATAACTGAATTAATCAAGGTCAGTGCAGTTCAACAAACATCTATTGAGCCTGATGATTTGTTGGGGAAACAAAGGTAACTATGACACAGATTATAGGAGATGTGCTTCCTCCTACTCAGGAACTTTTAGTATACTGGGCTATAATAGCTACCATGCACTACGATGATGATTTCTAACCTCTTAGAAGAAGCCTCAGTTTCCCCAGTCTAAGATCTAGTCCCAAGTTTCCTTGCCAGCGCTCGCTTGCTGGATCCTCCTTATTGCTCCCACTCATCCATTGAATGGATGTTGATTGAGTGCCACTGTGGGCTGGACACCTGTAAGACCCAGCCTTTGCCCTTGAGGTGCTTAGTCTCTGGGGGGGTGTTGGAGCAGAGGCCTGGAGCCAGGCTCGTGGGGAAGCAGGGAGTTCATTTCCTCTGCATAGCTCCAAGGCCGTAGTAGTTGTTCCTCCTTCTGTTCCATTCATCCCTCCTTGAAGGGCTCTCTCTAGCCTCAGCCTCTGCATTCTTATCTCATCCTGCACGGGAAGCACTGCTTCTCCGGGGGGACCAGGCTTTCCCTCCTTGAAAAGAAACCTGTTCAGCAATGCTGACTTTTTTTCCTGTTTTCCCCATAAATCATAGTTTTCCATTCACCAGCCTCTTTGCCGTTTTACGTTACCCTTGACTTCCTCAGAATTCTCTGCAGCCTTGTTTTCTTTTGGGATCATTTCCTGCATTTCAAGGGAACTCTCTGGATAGAGGTGAAAAGATAGAAAGAGGGGAGGTATTCCTCCAGTCCTTTTACCTTTCCTTGAACTTGGTGACTTCATATGTCACATAAAAAGAGCTATTGATTGGATACCTCTTTCACACAGCAGCATCAAACCCTTCGCTGCCATGCCCTCAGGGTGAAATTTCAAAAATTAAAATAGACTAAAATTTAAAATTTTACTATTAAAGAGCCAGCAGTTGAGTTAGCCTAGATTTCTCCTCCAAAATGTATTATAAAACATGAATAGTTTGCATGTGCTCTGTGTGAAAATTAGGATAGAGACACTAATAATTGTGCTGTAGTGGTGGTGATGAAGGTCTGTGCTAATTATTGGACAAGAAGCCATATTTAGTGTTCGTGTTTGCTTTGGTCAGAAAATAATTTGAATAATGCCCAGGGATGGTTACCATTCACTTTTTCAGTTTTCTTAGCTTCCAGAATAGTTGATTCTAATCTCTTTTGTAGGAGATTGTCGAGTCAGAGGAAATAGCAAAATCAAAGACTTGTTATTTTGCTATTCAATCTTAGGTAGGAAAATTCAATAAATTACCCTCATGCACATGCACTAGTAGCCTCAAATGATGTTGGTATCCAGAAGGTTGTATGAGACAGAGGAGCTCACCCTAAAACTAGAAGGTAAGAGTTCAGACCTGCTGGCTCGGGGGTGCCTGGACCACATGAAATCTCTGCTTTGCCCTTTCATCATTTACCATGAAGGACAAAGAGCTCTTTTTACTTGAATCTCTGGGCTGATTTATGAGCTTTGCTGCAACCAAAAGAAGACAGGAGTTTATGGCGTGATTCTCCCATACTATTTACTAAGCTAAGACCATGAAACATAATGGCCATAATATGGAGTGAGACAAGAATAGCATTTGCATTGAACCACAATCTCTGTTTTGGTCACGATTTGCTCTCCTGCACTCCTGTCCTTTGGGAAGTACTAAACAATGTATTGAAAAATGTTTAAGCCAAATTTTTTTCTGGTTTATGCTCAACTATTATTTTAATTACAGTTTACAGTCAATATTATTTTATATTAGTTGCAGGTGTACAGCATAGTGGTTAGACAATCATATACTTTACAAAGTGTTCCACTCCGGTATTTCCAGTACCCACCTGGCACCATACATAGTTATTATAATATTATTGACTATAGTCCCTATGCTGTACTTTATTTACATCCCTGTGACTATTTTGTAACTACCAATTTATACTTCTTAATCCCTTTGCCTTATTTGAGCCACATTTGATCTTAGCCACTCACACCCAGCCTGCCCTGAAAAAGGAGTTGCTAGAGAGTACAGTGTCTCACCTTGAATTCAAACCTGAGTAAATGGGCGATAAAGTGAGGCGCTTGCTTGTACAATTACCCAGTTTCTTTAATCATCATGGCTTCAATAAAAGTATATATAATTGTAGAGAATTTGCTGGATGAACCACTCATGTTTTAAATAGTGAACTGATGCCAGAAGCAATAATTTTTAGCGATAACCAGCAATCCATAGCATCCTTGTCTCCCGGGGGGGGGGGGGGGAACCACATCAATCTTTTTTCTTTTGCACCTACCAAATTCTAAAAGTAGACAACAATAAGTGAACCAAAACCAAATTCCTTCAATGTTTCAATCAGGCCTTTTTGCCAAGCCCAGTGCAATAAAAGAAAACAGTTTATATCAGTGGTGAAGTGACTCACATAGCCTTTCCCTTTGATAGTTTAATATTTTTTAAAGGGTGTTTTTGCATGGCAAGTACCTAGGGCAGTTAGGACAGAGGCTATTCATCTGCCATTGAGGAAATATTTCAGAATTTTTAAACAACCAGCAATTCTAAAGTCAGCCCTTTGTGCATCCAGTGCCCCTCTAATACCTAGTGATAGATGGAGATGATGGATCAGTGATGACATTCACTTAAACCTTTTCTTTCTCTGTTTGTTATTATTTTTTAAATCCCAGATTGGTGAATTACTGAGTACCACCCATCCTGCCAACAAAGCTAGTTTAACCCTCTTCTGTCCCGAAGAAGGGGACTGGAAGAACTCCAATCTTGACAGACACAATCTCCAAGACTTCATCAATATTAAACTCAACTCAGCTTCTATATTGCCAGAAATGGAAGGACTGTCCGAGTTTACCGAGTACCTCTCAGAATCAGTGGAAGTCCCATCTCCCTTTGATATCCTGGAACCTCCCACATCGGGCGGATTTCTAAAGCTCTCCAAGCCCTGTTGCTACATTTTTCCAGGAGGCAGGGGCGATTCTGCCTTGTTTGCAGTGAACGGATTCAATATGCTCATCAATGGAGGGTCAGAAAGAAAATCCTGCTTCTGGAAGCTCATCCGACACCTGGACCGAGTGGACTCCATCCTGCTCACCCACATTGGGGACGACAACTTGCCCGGCATAAACAGCATGCTGCAGCGGAAAATCGCAGAGCTCGAGGAAGAACAGTCCCAGGGCTCCACCACCAATAGTGACTGGATGAAAAACCTCATCTCCCCTGATTTAGGAGTTGTATTTCTCAATGTTCCAGAAAATCTGAAAAACCCAGAGCCAAACATCAAGATGAAGAGGAGCATAGAGGAAGCTTGCTTCACTCTCCAGTACCTAAACAAATTGTCCATGAAACCAGAACCTCTGTTCAGAAGCGTAGGCAATACCATCGACCCTGTCATTCTTTTCCAAAAAATGGGAGTAGGTAAACTTGAGATGTATGTGCTTAACCCAGTCAAGAGCAGCAAGGAAATGCAGTATTTTATGCAGCAGTGGACTGGCACCAACAAAGACAAGGCTGAATTTATCCTGCCTAATGGTCAGGAAATAGATATCCCAATTTCCTACTTAACCTCAGTCTCATCTCTGATCGTATGGCATCCGGCAAACCCTGCAGAGAAAATCATCCGAGTCCTGTTTCCCGGAAACAGCACCCAATACAATATTCTGGAAGGACTGGAAAAGCTCAGACATTTAGACTTCCTGAAACAGCCGCTGGCCACCCAGAAGGACCTCACTGGCCAGGTGGCCGCTCCTGCTGTGAAACAAGTAAAACTGAAACAGAGGGCCGAGAGCCGGGAAAGTCTGAAGCCGGCCGCAAAACCACTGGTCAGCAAGTCTGTGCGAAAGGAGTCTAAGGAAGAAACCCCCGAGGTCACAAAAGCAAATCATGTGGAAAAGCCGCCAAAAGTCGAAAGCAAAGAAAAGGTAACAGTGAAAAAAGACAAGGCAGTAAAAACAGAGACCAAACCTCCAGTGGCCGAAAAGGACGTGCCCAGCAGAGAAGAGCAGCCTCCGGTGAGGGCCGAGGTGGCTGAGAAACCAGCCACGGATGTCAAGCCCAAAGTCACCAAGGAGAAGACGGTGAAAAAGGAAATGAAGGCCAAGCCTGAGGAAAAGAAAGAGGAGAAGGAGAAGCCAAAGAAAGAAGTGGCTAAAAAGGAAGACAAGACACCCGTGAGGAAGGAGGAGAAGCCGAAAAAGGAAGAGGCAAGGAAGGAGGTCAAGAGAGAAATCAAGAAAGAAGAGAAGAAGGAGCCCAAGAGAGAGGTTAAGAAAGAGACCCCCCTGAAGGAGGCCAGGAAGGAAGCTAAGAAGGAAGAGAAGGAACCCAAGAAAGAAATTAAGAAGCTTCCTAAAGACGCAAAGAAACCACCTACTCCTCTATCTGAAGCCAAAAAACCAGCCACGTTGAAACCAAAAGTCCCCAAGAAGGAAGAGCCCGTCAAGAGGGACCTTGCTGCTGCCGGGAAGCCGAAGGAGAAGGTGAAGGGGAAGGTCCTCAGGAAGGAAGGCCAGGCCCCGGAGGCTGCGGCGGTGGCCGGCGCCGGGGCCACGGTGGCCGCTGTGGCGGCAGCGGCTGCAGTAGCCAGCCCTGGCCCCGCCAAAGAACTAGAAGCTGAGAGGTCCCTCATGTCATCCCCTGAGGACCTAACCAAGGACTTTGAAGAGCTGAAGGCTGAAGAGGTCGATGTAGCAAAAGACATTAAGCCTCAGCTGGAGCTGATTGACGATGAGGAGAAACTGAAGGCCACCGAGCCGGTCGAAGCCTATGTCATCCAGAAAGAGACAGAGGTCATCAAAGGCCCTGCCGAGTCCCCTGACGAGGGCATCACCACCACCGAGGGGGAGGGCGAGTGCGAGCAAACCCCCGAGGAGCTGGAGCCCGTTGAGAAGCAGGGGGTGGACGACATAGAAAAGTTTGAAGACGAAGGAGCAGGGTTTGAAGAGTCCTCTGAGACCGGAGACTATGAGGAGAAGGCAGAGACCGAGGAGGCCGAGGAGCCAGAGGAGGATGGTGAAGACGGCGTGTGTGCGGGCGCCTCCAAGCACGGCCTCGGGGACGAGGGGGACGCGCACGGCAGGCGTGACAGGGGGTCTGTGGCCAGCGGGGACGACCGAGCCGAAGAAGACATGGATGAGGCGGTGGGGAGAGGAGCCGAGCCCTCAGAGGATGAGGAGGAGGAGGGGGACAGAGCTGAGGAGGCCAGGGAGGCGTATGAGCCCGAAAAGGCGGAAGCTGAAGATTACGTGATGGCCGTGGTTGACAAGGCTGCGGAGGCCAGCGGTGCCGAGGATCAGTACGGATTCCTCTCCACTTCAGCCAAGCAGCTGGGGCCCCAGTCTCCTGCCCGGGAGCCTGCATCCACAATTCATGATGAGACTCTACCCGGAGGCTCGGAAAGTGAGGCCACCGCTTCTGATGAGGAGAATCGGGAAGACCCGCCTGAGGAATTCACTGCCACCTCTGGCTACACTCAGTCCACCATTGAGATATCCAGTGAGCCCACCCCCATGGATGAGATGTCTACCCCTCGAGATGTAATGAGCGACGAGACCAACAATGAAGAGACGGAATCCCCTTCTCAAGAATTTGTAAACATCACCAAATATGAGTCTTCACTGTATTCTCAGGAATACGCCAAACCTGCTATCACATCACTCAATGGGTTATCTGAAGGGTCAAAAACAGATGCCACTGACGGGAAAGATTACAATGCTTCAGCCTCCACCATCTCACCACCCTCATCCATGGAGGAAGACAAATTTAGCAGATCTGTTCTACGTGATGCTTACTGTGCTGAAGAGAAAGACAGGAAAGCCAGTGCCATGCTGGAGATCAAAGACACTGTCTCAGCAGTTTCAGATGGAAAACTTAGCCCATCCAAGAGCCCATCTCTGAGTCCCTCTCCACCATCACCCATAGAAAAGACCCCCCTGGGTGAACGTAGTGTGAACTTTTCTCTGACACCCAATGAGATTAAAGTGTCAGCTAAGACAGAAGCAGTCCCAGTGTCTCCTGAGGTGACTCAAGAAGTAGTTGAAGAGCACTGTGCTAGTCCTGAAGATAAGACCCTGGAAGTGGTGTCTCCATCTCAGTCTGTGACTGGCAGTGCTGGCCACACACCTTACTACCAATCTCCCACTGAGGAGAAATCCAGTCATCTCCCCTCAGAAGTCATAGAAAAATCATCAGCAGTTCCAGTGAGCTTTGAATTCAACGAAGCCAAAGATGATAATGAAAGAGCTTCCATAAGCCCCATGGATGAACCTGTTCCTGACTCAGAGTCTCCTATTGAAAAAGTTTTGTCTCCTTTACGGAGCCCTCCCCTAATTGGATCTGAGTCTGCGTATGAAAGTTTTCTGAGTGCTGATCACAAGGGTCCTGGTAGATATACTGAAAGCCCCTTTGAAGGAAAGAATGGAAAACAAGGCTTTCCAGACCAAGTAAGTCCAGTTTCTGACATGACCTCCACTGGTCTTTTCCAAGACAAACAGGAAGGGAAAAGCACAGGCTTTATACCAATAAAGGAAGACTTTGGTCAACAAAAGAAAACTGATGACCATGAAGCCATGAGTTCTCAGTCTGGACTGGCTTTAGATGAAAGAAAGTTAGGAGGAGATGTTTCTCCTACACAAATAGATGTCAGTCAGTTTGGATCTTTTAAAGAAGACACTAAGATGTCCATTTCTGAAGGTACTGTTTCAGACAAGTCAGCCACTCCTGTTGATGAAGGTGTAGCAGAAGACACATACTCTCATATGGAGGGTGTGGCCTCAGTCTCCACAGCTTCCGTGGCTACAAGCTCATTTCCAGAGCCAACAACAGATGATGTGTCTCCTTCTTTGCATGCTGAGGTTGGTTCCCCCCATTCCACAGAAGTAGATGACTCCCTTTCCGTGTCTGTTGTGCAAACACCTACCACTTTTCAGGAAACAGAAATGTCTCCATCTAAAGAAGAATGCCCAAGACCAATGTCAATTTCTCCACCAGACTTCTCCCCTAAAACAGCCAAATCCAGGACACCAGTTCAAGATCATAGGTCTGAACAATCCTCAATGTCTATTGAATTTGGTCAAGAATCCCCTGAGCACTCCCTTGCTATGGACTTTAGTCGACAGTCTCCAGATCACCCTACAATGGGTGCGAGTGTGCTTCACATAACTGAAAATGGGCCAACTGAGGTGGACTACAGTCCTTCTGAGATGCAGGATTCTAGTTTATCACATAAGATACCACCAATGGAGGAGCCATCCTACACCCAAGATAATGATCTTTCTGAGCTCATCTCAGTATCTCAGGTTGAGGCCTCCCCATCCACCTCTTCTGCACATACCCCTTCTCAGATAGCCTCTCCTCTCCAAGAAGATACTCTATCCGATGTTGTTCCTCCCAGAGATATATCCTTATATGCTTCACTCACCTCTGAAAAAGTGCGAAATCTGGAAGGAGAGACACTGTCACCAAAATCTGATATCTCTCCACTGACCCCAAGAGAGTCTTCTCCTTTATATTCACCTAGTTTTTCAGATTCTACCTCCGCAGTCAAAGAGAACATAGAAACTTGCCACACTTCTGCTCCTCCACCAATGGAAGCAACATCTGCAGAGCCCTATGGCTTCCGTGCCTCGATGCTGTTTGATACGATGCAACGCCATCTAGCCTTGAATAGAGACTTGACCAGATCTGGTGTGGAGAAGGACAGTGGAGGGAAGACACCTGGTGACTTCAGCTATGCCTATCAGAAGCCGGAGAAAACAACTAGGTCCTCAGAAGAAGGTTACCACTATGAGTCTTACGAGAAACCTACCCAAAGCCCGGATATGGGGGGCTATTACTATGAGAAGACAGAGAGAACCACTAAATCCCCATGTGACAGTGGCTACTCCTATGAGACCATTGAGAAAACCACCAAGACTCCTGCAGATGGTGGCTATGCCTATGAAATTACTGAAAAGACCACACGGGCCCCCGAAGAGGGTGGGTACTCATATGAGATAAGTGAGAAGACGACAAGAACCCCTGAATTGAGTGGTTATAGCTACGAAAAGACTGAGAGGTCTAGAAGACTGCTGGATGACATCAGCAATGGCTATGATGACTCTGAAGATGGTGGCCACACACTTGGAGATTCCAGCTACTCTTATGAGACCACTGAGAAAATTTCCAGTTATCCTGAGTCTGAAAGTTATACTTACGAGACATCTACAAAAACTACACGAACCCCCGATACTTCCACATACTGTTGTGAGACTGCAGAGAAAATCACTAGAACCCCCCAGGGGTCTACATATTCCTATGAGACTTCAGACCAGTGCTACCCCGAAGAAAAGAAGTCCCCCTCTGAGGCTCGTCAAGATGTTGACTTATGCCTTGTGTCCTCCTGTGAGTACAAGCATCCCAAGACAGAGCTGTCACCCTCCTTCATTAATCCCAATCCTCTCGAATGGTTTGCCAGTGAAGAGCCAACTGAAGAATCTGAGAAGCCCCTCACCCAATCAGGGGGAGCCCCACCACCTCCAGGAGGAAAGCCACAGGGGCGACAATGTGATGAAACCCCTCCCACCTCAGTCAGTGAGTCAGCCCCATCCCAGACCGACTCTGATGTCCCCCCAGAGACTGAAGAGTGTCCCTCCATCACAGCTGATGCAAATATCGACTCTGAAGATGAATCAGAAACCATCCCCACAGACAAAACTGTCACATACAAACACATGGACCCACCTCCAGCCCCCATGCAGGACCGCAGCCCTTCTCCACGCCACCCAGATGTGTCCATGATGGACCCAGAGGCCTTGGCCATTGAGCAGAACCTGGGCAAAGCTCTGAAGAAAGACCTGAAAGAGAAGACCAAAACCAAAAAGCCAGGTACAAAGACCAAGTCATCTTCACCTGTCAAAAAGAGTGATGGGAAGTCCAAGCCCTCTGCTGCTTCACCAAAACCAGGGGGCTTGAAAGAATCCTCAGATAAGGTGTCCAGAGTGGCTTCTCCTAAGAAGAAGGAATCTGTGGAGAAAGCAACAAAACCCACCACTACACCCGAGGTCAAAGCTGCACGTGGGGAAGAGAAAGACAAGGAGACCAAGAATGCCGCCAATGCCTCCGCATCCAAATCGGTAAAGACTGCGACTGCAGGTAGGTGCTGGCATCTGCAACTATTCCACTTTTAACTGGAGCCTTTGACTTTCCATTTGACTTTGTATTGGGAAGATGAGAGAGCACAGCTGGGTGCTCTCCCTTCCCTTTACTGTTCTCTTCTGCCAAAAGGTATCAATCTCAGCCCAATGTTGTCTGCAAGCTTGGGGATAGCTCAGCATATGGCCCAGAGCAGCTCGGATTCACCAAATGAGATTCCTGGCTTTACTCGTTCTATAACACAGCAATTGCAGCCTTGTTCTAAGTCTTCAGAACCAAGGAGGTGTGTTTTAAGCTCCTTTGGAAGACTGGGCAATGGCTTCAGCCACGCTGGCCCCAGAATGAAGCTCAGGTGACACAGTCCAGGAGCCCCCAAAGGCTTAGGGAGAACCAGAGTTCCAAGCCAACCCTGGAATGTCCACTGTTGGCCCAAGATTTAGATTTCATTTAAAACATATTTTTAAAGTATAACATTTTATAATTAAAAATTACAAAATTTTTAATTTAAAGAATTCACTAGGCTGGAGCTACATCCCCATTAAAGGCAATGCTGTATTTTCTTATTGGCCAACAAATACCATAATTTCAGTTGACCAGTGGGTATTCTGAAAAATTGAGAGAAGAGCATTGAGGCTCTTCTTATAGCCCTCTTACCCCCCAGTCTCACTAACAGAGACTCAGAATTCTGCTTCAAATTGAAATTGCACATGGCAGGAGCAATATCCCTGACTTCTGGTCATTCCTGTTTTGGTCCCAGTTCCCAGATTCATCAGGTTCTCAGCAATACCTGGGTTGTGTTTTTTCTAAATAAAGTTTGAAACGATTTTTTTTCAAAATACGTTTTTCTTGATTTTTAGAGAGAGAGGAAGGGAGAGGGATAGAGGGATAGAAACATTGATGAGAGAGAAACATCACCAATCGGATTCCTCCTGCATGCCCCCCACTGGGGATCAAGCCCTCAACCCTGGCATGTGCCCTGACCTGGAATCAAACCAGTGACCTCCTGGTTTATAGGTTGACACTCAACCACTGAGCAGCACTGGCCGGGCAGTACCTGGGTTTTTGATGAAACAGGTCTCAGGGTGCCCAACTTCATTTTGTTGCTTCAAACCAATCACAGGGATTTGCGTTAATACCTTTTACTTGCTTTATGTAGTTATTCCAGGATTTTAGATCACAGTTTACAAAGTAATATAAATTGACCCAAACATGTAAAGCAAAAAATACGTTAAATAAGGGAAAATCTGGTAGATGAACCTTATAACCTCAAATTCAATTTTACTTTAAGCAACATGGAAGATTAATTTCAAGATTCATTTCTCTACATGCATGTGGAAGAAATTTGTTCGTGCTGAGAATTAATGGAAAACCACCAGATAATTAACCCCTTGGTTAGAAAGAGGTGACAACTGACCTGTACTTGGGAGAAAACATGAAATCCATTCAAACAGATACAAACTAACTGGAATTTGCTACCCAACTTGCCAAACATGTAACTCTAGCCCACACAATTGATTTTTAAAACATTTTTGTCATTTAAAGAAATAATTTAAAGGCAAAGTAAAAAATAAGGATGAGTTCATTTGAATGTACCTTGAAGTTGCTTTAACACAAACCTGGGTAAACTTCTGGCAGTTCCCTCAGTTTGTGCTTCTGTATGAGTTACATATGCTTGGCGTTGATGGTAGTGATTTATTGTGCAAGGGAAAATTCCAGGCATTTGTAATTATTAAAAGAATTGTAACCCACAAACTTCTACTGTAAGTCAGCGTTCTCTGGGAAACCTACACATGGATATTTGAGGGCTTTCAGCTCAGATTAATTAAAATGGCTGGTTAATCTATTTATAAAATGAGTCAGTTTATGTAAATATCAGTTTGGCTGATTCTCATCACTTCCCCAAACCCTTAAAAATAAAACAGGATAGTTGATGTAGTTCACTTGTGTTTTTGACTCTGGGATGACAGTCTTTAACCATCCTATGGAGAAAGGAAATAGGATTAAGTATATAGAATCCAGCTAGTATTTTAAATGACTTAGCAGTCAGTGGTCTCAAATCAGTTGCACATTAGAATTATCTGGGGTTCTTTTATTTCTTTCTTTAAAATATTTTTATTAATTTTTAGAGAGAGAGGAAGGGAAACCGGGAGAGAGAAACATCAATGTGAAACATTGATCAGCTGCATCCTGTATGGCCCCCACTGGGGATCAAGCCCCAACTGGGAATCAGACTGGCAACCGCTGAGTGTATCGGATGGTGGCCAACAACTGAGCCACCCCAGCCAGGGCTGGGGTCCTTTTAAAAGATGGTGCCCAGGCCTCCACCCCAGCCCCATTAAGTCCGACTCTGGGGCGTGGAGCATGGGCATCAGTATTAAGCATTAAGTACTGATAAGTATTAGGTGATTCTGATTATGCAGCCGGGGTGAGGAACCACTGCCTTAGAATGCTAATTCGATTAATCTTGTAAAAAATTTAAACCTTCTAACTAGAACAAATCAGAAAGCCAGCTGTCCAAACAAGATGCCAGGGAACTTTGGGGTTAATCTGAATCTTGTAATTTGCCCAGGATTTGTCTAATTCAGTCTGGGAATTTTGGCGACCAGATACCCCTTTCTCCAGCCTGGTATGTCCTAATCGGTAGAGAAAGCTTAGTCTTTCTGAACCCTCCTCTCACTAAGTTTCGTATCCAGCCTTTTTCGGGAGGGGTGTCTCCCTTTTCAGAGCACTTTGTTAAAGAGAGAAAATGACCTTTCACCAGTTTATGAATGAGGTTGAGGTGCTGAGGGCCTTGGAAATCATGCGAAGTTAAGATCTGAACCAGTTATTAGGTCAGATGTTAGGGAATGATATTCAGCTGTGGGCAAAATTGCTCTCAAATGAGATCCTAACATGGATTACTAACATTGCCTAACTATGGTTTACCAAATGCAGATGTTCCCTTCTGACTTTTAAAATCTGTTTTAGATCACTTTTCAAATTAAGATGCACATTAGTAGCTCTTAGGGGTATTATTATTATCTAGTTCCATCTTTTGGGAAGGCCTTGAAACTCTCCTTACTTCCTAATGGGTTGTCCACAAAGGGAAACCATTCCATTCTCACTTCTGGTGAGATGGCAAATGCTGTATCTTTTCAAGCTGCCAGTGTTAAATGCCTTCTACCAGACAGGGGGAAACGCCTAGAGCCCCCTTTGTATGTTCTACGGACCTTCTTGTGGATGAGCAGGGGAGGCGCACTGGGCCTGGGGTCTCTTCGCATTCCCATGACTGGCTCTCTCTGTTTATTCACCAAAGGACCAGGAGCCACCAAGACCGCCAAACCCTCAGCTGTGCCTCCAGGGCCCCCTGTGTACTTGGACCTGTGCTATATTCCCAACCACAGCAATAGTAAGAACGTCGATGTCGAGTTTTTCAAGAGAGTGAGGTCGTCCTACTACGTGGTGAGTGGGAATGACCCCGCTGCCGAGGAGCCCAGCCGGGCTGTCCTGGATGCCCTGTTGGAAGGGAAGGCCCAGTGGGGCAGCAACATGCAGGTAAGAGCTCCAGGATAGCATCTGCACTGCACGTGGAGCTGTGCCCAGAGGCAGAGGGAAGGAGTCATGTGTAAAAAGGCATCATTGTGATTGTGGATCCACATTAGGTGCCCATGGGTCTGTCACACATGAAATATCCTGAAGACAAAGTGATTTCACACACAGAAGATAGTCTAAAATATTATTCTTGGTACCAATACCAACCATGGCCTGGGAGGAAAGCCACTTTATCACCCTAAGGCAGGCATAATTCACTTGCCCTTCCTCCTATCCCAAGAGTAAGTGTGTATGAATCAAAGTGGCCATATTTCTACGTGAGAGCTGCTAAGGAATTGTCTTTACTCCTTTGTTTCATGAATAGACCAAAGCTAGCAGTATGTCCAAGTAGAAAATTAACTGTCCACGTGAAATTCTACAGGAGGAGCATTGCTGAAGATGGTGCCCAACAGGATATTCCTAACTCACAGACATGACTGGCCATAAACCATTCTCTATTATTTTGGCTGTGACCTTTGCTCGTCTAAATTTTACTTGTCTGCAAAGCCACCTAGTAAATTGTTTTTACATAATAGTAAACAGAATGACTTGTTAGT
Source organism: Miniopterus schreibersii (assembly GCF_964146895.1). Taxonomy (NCBI): domain Eukaryota; kingdom Metazoa; phylum Chordata; class Mammalia; order Chiroptera; family Miniopteridae; genus Miniopterus; species Miniopterus schreibersii. The sequence goes on along the minus strand of NC_138103.1, from coordinate 69,550,266 downwards.
CAATTGTGTGAAATTTCATGAGAAGCACCAGTGGCCTCTTTATGAGTACTGGATGGAATTCTTACTATTCAAGCCCACCCACCACTCTATTCTATCCCTAACCACACGCACAAATTAAAGATACAGGACACAATGTCATTTACACACAATAGAGAGCTTTGAGCTGCAATAATAACCAAGACTCCTTGGATTTAAATATGCACTGTCCTTGCAAAATTTACCAGATGTGTTAAAGGAAATTCCACCTTAAGTGAAGCGCTTCTCTTAATACTAAAGAGCTGAGTATCTGATGGTCACTACAGATGAACCAATTGACGGTCATTAGTTGCTTTTGGTTCCAGTCTTCAACTTCCCCCCCAAAACTTGATTTTTGTTTCAGCTTTATTCTGGTTCCTGGAAAATGTAAGCTGAAGAAAAGTCCTTTTCATTTCTTGAGGAAAACAGGAAGTTTTCTTCTTTACCCTTCTTCTGATTGTCGAATTAGTACCTTATTGTTCTATCTTTTCATCTGATTTCTGGCTCTGCCCTTAAACAGCTATTTTCTCCTCTCCCTGCAGGTGACCCTGATCCCAACTCATGACTCAGAGGTGATGAGGGAATGGTACCAGGAGACCCACGAGAAACAGCAGGACCTCAACATTATGGTTTTAGCAAGCAGCAGCACCGTGGTTATGCAGGATGAATCCTTCCCCGCATGCAAGATCGAACTGTAAAGACCGAGGCCAGCCACACCACAGGATTCGAACTTTGTTTCCAGAAATTCTTCAGTTTGAAACCACCTTTTCTAAAAAGTCAATTCATCTAAATAAGTCACTGAACCGTTACCTGCCAAACGCTATACTGTGTCATGGTGGTACAAGTCACTAATATTTCTCAGTTTTTGCTGATAGCTAAGGGAAGTAACAGGATTCCCACAATAGGGTTCAAGTTATTGCAAAACGACCTACCCCAGTTAATCTCTGCTGAACATTTGGAAACCATGCACTAGCAAACCCAACTGACTTCTGCTAGGTAGAGGCATTTGTCTTAGAGAGAGAGAGAAAGCGAGCGAGAGAGAGAGAAAGAGAGCGAGCGAGCGCACGAGGAGAGAGCGCAGAAGAGAGAATGAGAAAGAAACAGAAAGCAAGAGGAGGAGATGTCAGGGTAGAGGGCGCTGGTGAGATCCCAGAGAGGAAAGGAGAACAGTGTGGGGTAAGGAGGGGAAAATAGCAACGCCATCTCCATTTTCTTAGGCAGTTTGTATTCTGTAGTCTACATACGCAAAGTTTTCATGTGTGTCAGTCTAAGTCATCAAAAAGGGTCTTAATTTTCTAAAACAAGTTGGCTGGAAGAACACAAAGAGAATAGAACTTGCTATGAGGGCCTGTGAGATTTTCACGCCTTAATTAAGCTCCTTCAGTTCGAAGGCTGCACACTGCATAGCGTAGTGAGTGTAGACTGGACACGCAAGTGGTTTGAACCCCATTTGGAACTCTCAGACTCTTCCAGCACTCAAGCAGGTTGATCTAAGGCATGCTCCCAGCATCTGTGCACCCAGTTAGTCCACTCTGAGTCAATTAACCTGCATGCAGAAACGCCCAAGTCCACCCCAGTTAACAAGCAAATACCAAAGCAGTTGGGAGTACAGATGGTAGACAATTTGCCTTAGAAAGTGACTTGAATGTACAAAGATACTTGATGCACTTATTATTTTTTAATGTGAGACAGCAAGTTTATAAAACATCCGTGTAAGATTATAGCTACTCCGGTTACGGGAGCATGTGTGTGCGTGGGGGGTACTGGAAGCCCATCTGACTGGTGCAACAGTTTGATGCCGAGTCATGCGTGTGGAGTCCCACCTCAGTGCCCCCGTGGCTCCTCAGCCAAACACATTGAGCCTTTAATAGCTTCCTTACTACTGCAAGTTCAAGACTGAAATGGCTTCTATGATCAGAACTGGGCAAACAGCGAATCTTATGGTGGAAGAGATTCTCAGCAAGTGTACAGTTAATTACCTTCCTTTGTCTTACATTGGCTTTTTTTAATGTTTCATTAATTTCAGTATAATTAATGGGAACAAGTGTACAGAATTTTTTTTTTTAGCTATGTCAGAACTTTTCAGATGAACTTTTTAACAAATATTTTCATTTGCTGGAAAATGCAAAGAAAAATTTCAAGTGACTTTTTTTTTTTTAAAGTGTTTTATAAGACAAGAAAATGAATGTTTTTTTTTTTGTTTTTGTTTTTGAAGTTCTGGTGAGACTGAAGTCTGATATTGCAGCAGTAATGTTTATTAAAGCCCATAGCTACCAGGAATAGTGATACCTCCCACCCTTGATTCCCATAACATAAAAATCTGAATATGTGCTATTTGCGAGTGGGGGAGAGTGGCGTGGCAGGCTACTTTCCCAGGCCTCGGAATCACCCAGTGATATCCTACATTCTTTCAAGATCTTCAACCATGAGGTAAAAGAGCCAGGACAAGTTCAAAGAACCCTAGCGAAAGTTTGCTCTGGGATTTCTTTTCTGGAAAAAAATAAAAGAAATAATACATTAAACGCAAATGAATTCCCCACTCCTGCTGCTCATCACGTAGAGTTCAGAGATCCTTCCCATCATTGTCATCACTGAACTATGACTCTGGGGAGCCAGACCATGATTCAAACTGACGCCAGGTTCCGAGTGACAGGTTAGTCACCCGGTGTTCAGATGTGGCAACTTCTCAGTGATGACTGAGCTGTGCTCTGTCACGTGGCGTTTCCTGCAGACTGAGATCTCCGGAGCAGTGAACAATGACCTCGTTTTATTTTCTGTGTTATTTATTTCACAAATAACATTTTAGTTTATTTTTCTCTGATAAGTGTATGTTTTGCACTGCTAACTACTATGAGGGTTTTAAACAATGCTTCTTCAGGGTCCCTTCACTGAGGACCTGTGCATCTACTTAATGCTGTGAATTACATTTTCAAATGTTTAATTTTTTTTAAAAAAACTAATATTCTATTTTTTTTTAGGTTTCTCTAGAAATGCAGCTTTTATTTATTACTCCATTTTTTCCCAAGTCCTTAAGAAACACATTGATTAAAGGTACAGGAAATTACCGCACGGTGGAAAACTCATTGTGACAAAAATGAATTCCATTGAGTATAGACTCATCCACTTCAGACGTATTTAACGAGACAACCTCAGATCCTCAAGACAATTCTTTAGTGATTGGGGTTGCGTTAGCCCACAGAATGCATGGGAAAAGGAACATCCCGGCCTTCTTGCCAAATCCAGGCCTCTGGCTGATTTTTCTTTGATAGAAGATGGACTTATTCTCTAATTTCTCAAACTGAATTTATTTAACACGTACATTATTTTGCTTTTAAAATATACAAACATTTTAGGAGAATTATAACCAGTCTTCAATTATAACGATTCTATCCCACTCCTTTTTTCCCTATGGGATAATGGGGAAAATATACAAAAGCTGTTATTGGTCAACTGGTGTTTCTCCTGTGAAATATATCAGTACTTTTCTCCATCCGTTGTTCCCAGTGCTGACCACAGAGCCGAGTATACCAAGAAAACCAATAGTTACACTACAGGTTGCTCCTGTCCTTCCCGAAACCTTTTCTACCTGGGTGACCAGCCTAATTTTGCCAGCTCCATAGATACACAACTAGCTTAGTAACAGCCATCACAGTGTACCATGTCCATCACGGAGAGCTAAAGACTGCCACAGACCTCTAGGAGCTGTGTTCATCCCGGTTACTCGGTCCACTGGTGCAGGTGGAGGATCGGAGTGGAAGGAATTTACACTAAGCGATGGGGTTCCATCGAGAAAGCACTCACGATCCGGACCTTTTTGGTAGTATTCTTCTTAAGCAAAATTCTGTGGAGACTAAATGTTAGAGATGATCCTCCATTTTCAATTTTAACCAATTCTATCCCCTTTCTCAAAACCCAGCCCTCGTGCATGCTTTCTCAGTCTTGTGGGACTGGATACAATGACTGACTCCCTTCTCCCAAATGCCATTTTCCATGGAGTTAAAAAGTTTTTTTCCTTAACCTTACATATCATAGTGAATGGTTTCCCCAGTGTATATGAATGTTTTAAGTGTCTCCAATAGCTTATGCAGTTTAGGAGCTTTTCAGTACTCATTTAATAAGGTTAAATCATTTGCTAATTGGAAATTTTACCCCCTTCCATCGTCCTGTATTACCAAACTTCAGCTCTTGGGAGCTGTTGTACGATTCTGAAATTGCTTTTCTTGCCTCTCTTAGTCACCTGTCTGTCACAGGAGGTTCTTGCTCAGTGATGATATTGTGAGTTAGATTAATAACTTTTTTTTTTTGCGCTTCAGACTTAGAAGAAAAGATCCTGCTTCCATTTGAAAGGAACTGTAAGCTTTTATCTTCTAACCAACTGAACAGCACACCAAAAGCAGCCTGAGGATGAGCATTTCTTTGAAAGCAATTAGGTTATTCACCTGGTATTAAAATGATTTACTATTAAAAAAATCTGTGACTTTCTTGATTTAAAAGGCAACATCAAAAACTGAAAAGGAAGGGAAAAAATAGCTTCTCTGCACTCGTTCGGAGCTCCCCAAAGCAGCAGCCGTCGAGACACAGTGTCCAGACCCGCTGCCACCGAGAACACCCTGCCCCAGGGCCAGGGTGCTTACAGCGCTGAAGGCAGCCCTGGAACGAAGTGGTCCTGAGCCCGGCGGAGAGGCACCTCCCACTCCTCTCTCTTGTTCTGAATGGTGTTTGTGTCAGTCTGCAGCTGTGTATGGTATTATGTCTTATAATCCTGCATCACTTCTATCCTATCCAGTCATATCTAATGTAGAAAATTAGTTTCCAGTGGAAGTAATATGTAGTGCTTTTATGATATTTGTGTGCAATATCCCCTCTTCCATTGAGGATATTTGATGTAAAAGGAAAAAAAAAAACTCAGTTCCACAATAAAATACAAAAGTGGCAAAAGTTGATGTGTGTGCTGTCACGTTCTGTGTTCCTGAGTTGGGCTCATCAGGATTTGGGATTTGCCACCATGGTGGGGGGTGTGTGTGTGGGGGGTGGAGCAAACCTCAGAGAGGGTCCTGACACTATTTCTGTAACTGCTACCGCGTTATCTTGTATAACCGAGCCCTATAGGACGCTGGGTCTTAGGGCAGAAACGGGATGTGAGGGAAAGACATCGCACGAAAGGAAAGGTAAACACACCACTGTAGGTGGAAGCGGGTATCGGAGGGCCTCCTACATGAACCACAACACAAACCCCAAACCAGATGTTTCATCTGAGCTCTGCCACACCTGGCTGCGTGACCTCTGTCACTTTATCCCCATCTGTAGTTTCTTTTCTCACCTGTGAAATGAGAGGATTTTCTAAGATGGTCAAACTGGATGGTCCCTCCCAAGGCTGATGGAATTTCTGGGGCTCTACAAGGCCACCCTATTCAGTACTTACATCCAGTGTGTTACCCCTCTTGGTTTCTTGCTCAGTTGCAGAGTAAGCTCTATGTAAGTAATGTAATACGCTGTGGATTTCACTAACACCCAGAAACTAAAAGCTGTTTCAGAAAAGTGATTATAAAAAACAAGTACCTGAAAAAAGGCGAAATTCCTTGTAGTCATTCAAATCGTTATTTTATTCTATACCCAGCAGTAGGCAATACTGTGAGGACTTAACGGTGAACAGACAAGTGCAGCCCTAACTGGGGTGACAGGCCCCTAGAATTCAAGGGTAAGCACTGGTGGCCATAGGAAAACCACCAGAGGTGATGTCTTAGCTGGGACCTGGCATTATGTGAGTCGGGTGGAAAGCAAACTAGGTGGAGGTAACTGCACACGAAAGCTCAGTAGAGAGAAGGATCAGTGTATCTGGGGGCCCAGACTGCTCAGAACGGCAGAGCATAGAGTGGGAGGCTGGCGTCTCAGTTCCCTCCACGTGGCCACAGAAGATGTGGCCTCAAAAGGCCATTGCAGCCTGTCCTGAGTCAATGATGTTCCTTTGTTGCACACACTCCTATTGATCTAAGACTGTACCTCCAAGCCATGGGCTTCACTGACATCCAGAAGGGATTCTGAAATTCCTCCAGAAATTGAAGGGTTAGGCAAACATGTGAAAACTCAGGGTGGGAAATCATCACCAAAAGATTTGAATTACATCAGATTAATCTAAAATAAATAAATAGTTTTCTACTCCACTATTTAGTTTCTGGAGGGAAAGGCCTCAACCCAGGGTGACCGACCATCGGGGTTTGCCTGGGACTACCCTGAATATCCTGTGTCCCAGGAGATCCTTCGGTCCCAGGGAAGCCCTTACAGTTGGTCACCCTACCTGTTCTATTTCACGTACTATCTCAGGCACATTAACCTCAGAGGGTGTCTCACGGATTAAAACGTTGAACTCTGCAGAGAGGAAGCATCATAGTCAGCAAAATGCTCCTACCACTGGGCGTAGGACATAATGTCCCCTTTATAAAACCTTCATAAATTTTCCTCGTGTCTTTGATCTAGCTTTTAAAACCCATAATAGAACTCATTTGCAGATGCTTTTCTGTAAGAATAAACTGTTTTGTGAACATGCCCAGCTCAGATCGGGAACCCCTAACATTCCCACATAGTAAATGCACAGCCCAAGTAACTGCTTTGTTTTAGACAAAGACCCCAGTGGTGACTACCAGTCTCATGGCACAGCTACCATCTTTTGTTACCATAAAGGCAATGACACCCTCAGGGCAGCACACAATGTCAGCAAAGAGGCCAAACCAACTGGGACAGAAAGGTTATTTTCAAGCAAAGAAGCTGTTATTTAGAATAAAAGGATATTTTCCTGATATAGCTGTATTGGAAAACATTCCTCTCTCCCCATCTTCTAAGGAAAGATTTTTAAAATTTACCATTTTCAGAGTCTGAAAAGTTGAGCTCTAACCATTTAATGGAAGTATAATCACACCACAGTTTGCTTTTATGACTCACTAAAGCCAAAGCTCCCTGAGCTCATTTTAAACTCCGTCCCTTCCTCACCCACTGGGCAGGCCCACTGAGGTTCCTGGGGGACATGGGGTCAGATTCTGCTGGCTTGTTGGAGGTTACATCACAGCAGCTTCATTTGGGCTCAAGACTCCTGGTCCCAGTTCTATCTCCCCAGACAGCAAAACCACACAAACCACCGCTTACCCTTGTCTATAATGGATTCTCTTTAGGAAGAATGGCCCACCTGTGTTGCTGCTTATTTTACACTCACGTTCAGTTAGAAAAGAAGCTAATGTCAATTGTTTCCAGCTGCAGGAGTATCATTTGTAAATGAGCCACTTGCACAAATGTTTTTCTTGGGTCTCATCTGCACCGCCGCAAAAATCCCCACGGATGCCCTGGTTGCATACCCCAGGCCAGGGTTTCTATCCTTGGCACCACTGACACTGGGACCAGAGAGCTCTGTTAGGGGCTGTCCTGTGTACTGCACGATGCTTAGCAGCACCTCTGGCCTCTACTCACTAGAAGCTATTTTGTTCAAAGCGAAAACGTGACTCTCATAAACTAATTTTCAAAGCCTTTGACTAGTGAAATCTCTAGCGTGTTTCCACACACATCTTATATCCACGCCAGCCGGAAGGTATGAAAACAAAATGCAAAGTTTGGTGCCAAGGCCCCAGTGCCTGGAGAGCAAGGGGAGGTATGTGCACCTCACCACGATCTTCCACCACTCTGTCTTCTTTCCTTTTTCCTTTAGGCCAAGGTGGGTGTGGGTTTAGCCAAAACAGGTTTGGTTTGAATGGTAAATTTCAATTCAATTTAAAAAATTCTCGGTAGGAGAAACAAGATGGCGGCGTAGAGAACAGCTGCACCCGCCGCCTCCCGCAACCACATCAAAATTACAACTAAAATACAGAACAAACATCACCCAGAGCCTCCTGAAACCTGGCTGAACAGAAGCCCCACAACCAGGGGACTGAAGAAGCACCGAGACCAGTAGGAGGGACGAAGACGCGGGCAGATCAGGGCTGAATTGCAGAGACACGGCCTCGGGCCCACACCCCATGCCACGGTTTACACCCGCGACGGAATCTCGGCGGCCGAGGTTTCTCAGAGGAGGGAGGGGTCCCAGCCCCACAGCAGGCCCCCAGCCCAGGGCTCCAGGGCTGGAGATGTCCCCACACCTTCGGGCTGTGAAACCAGCGGGGACTGTCCCTGAGGGTCGCGGAGGCCGCGGGAGCCCCAGCAGCTCCTCTAAAGGGCCCGGCACGGACTCACTCGGACGCTCCCTCTGAGCCCAGCGCCGGGCAGCAGCTTGAAGGGACCCGGGACACTCGGGGAGGAACTAACCTGCCTGAGATCCGGGCGAGAGGCGGAGGGGCGGCTTCCTCCCAGGCAGAAGGGCTGGCGGAGGCCACGGCTCCTTTGGCGAGTCCTCCTGGCACACGGGCAGGCAGGCGCCATGTTTGAATCGCCAGCACCTGACTCCCACCTTTGGCCCCGCCCCGTGATTCCCGGAGGCCCCGCCCCTCCCCACCTGCAGCTCATCCAGGCCATTTCCAGGGGCTTTTCTGTGCAAGTGGCCTCTTGAGCCTCATGCTTAGGACTTTCCTAAAATCTCTCAAACAAGCAGCAGCTGCCCCATACGGCCTGATAAGTGGCCCCAGGCCTGGCACTAGCAGCAGCTGCATTAGCTCATAGCTTGGCCTCTCCTGAGCACCTCCAAGCCCAGCACAAGTAGCAGCCAACTACGGTTTGCTGAGTAGCTCGTGCTGGGTGGCCCTGGGCAAGGCACTGGCACAGGCTGACTCTGCACCTCCTGGGAGGCCCCAGAGACAGTGCACCTGGTGGTCAGACTCGACCACGCTGGATTACAACCCTACCACATCCACGAGTGACACACTCAAGGGGAGCACTTGGTGAACACCAAAGCCCCACTGAAGTAAATCCTGCTCCATAGGGGTGTCTCCAGCACAGCAGCTCTCTGGCTGTAGTTGCAGCTGGTCCTCACAGCCGATTGGCCTGGGGGTCAATTCCTCCCAGTGATGCCAACAGCAACCAAGGCTTAACTACAACAGGACAGTGCACACAGCCCACACAGGGGAGCACCCGGAAGGCCCAGCTCCGGTGACTGGGGAGGCTGAGCCACTGGACCCTACAGGACACCTACTACACAAAGTCACTCTACAAATTCCAGGAGACATAGCAGCTCTACCTAATACACAGAAACAAACACCTGGAAGCAGCCAAAATGTGGAGGCAAAGAAACATGTCACAAAGGAAAGAACACAAGAAATCTCTAGAAGAGGAACTAAATGAAATAGATCCAAGCAAGCTAACAGATACAGAGTTCAGAATTTTGTTTATAAGGATGTTTAAGCAGACTATTAACAGTAGAGTAGAGGACGCTGAGAATCAAATCAACAATTTGGAACATGAGGAAACAAAAAACACCCAACCAGAAGAGCAAAAAGAAAAAAGAATCCAGAAATATGAAGATAGTATAAGGAGCCTCTGGGACAACTTCAAGAGGTCCAACATTCATATTATTGGGGTACTAGAAGGGGAAGAAACAGACCAAGAAATTGAAAACTTATTTGAAAAAATCAAGACAGAAAACTTCTCCTACCTGAGGTAAGAAACAGACTTACAAGTCCAGAGGGTCCCAAACAAGAGGAACCCAAAGAGGCCCACAGCAAGACACATCATAATTAAAATGCCAAAAGTTGAAGACAAAGAGAGAATCTTAAAAGCAACAAGAGAGCCCGGCTGGGCGTGGCTCAGCGGTTAAGTGTCGACCTAGGATCCAGGCGATCAGGGTTCGATTCCCGGTCAGGGCACATGCCCGGGTTGCGGCTGCAGCCGATCAATGACTCTCTCGTAATTGATGTTTCTAGCTCTCTCTCTCTTGCCTTTCCTCTCTCTGAAATCAATAAAGATATATTAAAAAAAAAAAAAGCAACAAAAGCAGTTAGTTACCTACAAGGGAGCACCCATACGACTGTCAGCTGATTTCTCAACAGAAACTTTGCAGGCCAGAAGGGAGTGGCAAGAAATATTCAAAGTGATGAAAAACATGGAACTACAACCAAGATTACTGTACCCAGCAAAGCTATCATTGAGAATTGAAGGTCAGATAAAGAGCTTCTCAGACAAGGAAAAGCTAAAGGAGTTCATCACCACCAGACCAGCACTACAGGAAATGTTGAAGGGTCTTCTTTAAGAAGAAGCTAATGAACAAAAGAATCTGATGAACAAAATAGATCCAGAGACATTGATGCATGCAACAGATGATCATATTTCAGAGGAAAGAGGGAAGGGGGGGTGGAGGGTGGGAAGAGATGAACTAAAGAAGTTATACGCATATATGCACAACCCATGGACACAGTTAATAACGGGGTGAAGGCCTGGGGAGGGGGTGGGAGTGAAGCGGAGGGAGTCAATTTGGGGGGAAAATGGGACACCTGTAACACTCTCAACAATAAAGACAAATTAAAAAAAAAAAATTCTCTCCTGAACACCTACTTTACGATTCCCAGGGAAGGTCGCTTGTACCCCAGCACAGCTGGAGACAAGCCTCCGAGGCTTCCATGAATCAGATGATTTCCTTCATCAGAGCTTCTGGCATCTCCAGACTGGAAGTGCTCTTCCTGCAAATGTGCACTTCACTTCGCCTTGTCTACTGCTGTGCTGGGTACTAACTGCAGCGGCATGCGGAGGGAATGGAGTATGACGGCGAGGACCAGCGCCCCTTGGGCACAGGCGGGTTATGCATTTTCAGGTTCCTCATTCGAAACCGGGGTTCCGGGCACCTCCCTCATGGAGTTGCTGACACACAGTGAGACCTTGATAAATGTCACAGTTGAATGGAGAAGGGTTGAAACGATGTTGCTGAAAATCACAGTAACTATGATGAGATTCCCTATGTCCTTCTCCATTCCCCAAAAGATAAAGAATACATTAAAAGAATCCCAGAACATTTATTTCCACAGGTTCGTGAGAAAAGAATACAATTCTGAATAAAAGCACACTCCTATATTTAAAGGCAAAACTACATAGCAAGCAAGAGCTGCCCCCAACCCCTCACTGAGAAACATCAGAAATGTTGCGCCTCCTGAGTTTTATAATTACTCATGTCTCCCAGCCCATCTCTCATTTTCTGCGACTTCTGACTGAAATGTGTTCACAAGCTGCATGTATGCATGTGTGTGCACAAAAGGCCCACCTGATCTACGTAATGAAGGAGCTGAGACAATGTGCTGGGAAAAAGTAACCCCAATGTGATGGAGAAGCTCCAGCCAAGGAGGCTAGCTTTCTCCTTGAGTCCTCACATCCCAAAAACGCCACTAAGTGTTCCTGAAATTTGAAAGCCAGTGGGTCCTGTGCTGGCTCCTGTATTGAGCTTCTACCAGTTCAGGTCTGGAAGGGGGGACATGGGAAAGGAGACTGTGGAGGTGTGCGGGCACCTATACCCCGCTGAGGCCCAGTACTTGCCCCAGAGAGAAGGGGGCAGAGGTCCCAGGATGTGCAGTTTGCCTTGGCTGGGGGAGAGAGGCCATTCGAAGCCCTATGCTGAGACCCAGTGCTTAAGCCATGGCACCCCTGCTGTCATCATAGGTATGAGGGACCTGTTGTGTTCAGAAGTGATCCTGTCCTCAGGAATGCCACCACAGGCCTCCGGAGCTCCTTGTAAGGTGTTTAGCTGGTGGCTTCAGTCTGACTACCAGCCACTGTCACGGTTCCATAGCCCGGGGAACTAAGAATGGGCAGTGTGGATGGGTAGTCACAGGGCCTCTGTATGTTGAACATCGCGGCTTTCCAGCACATGTGGGCAGCTTTAGAGAAGGAGAAAGCAGATGGAGGAAGCTGAGCTGCCATCGTGGTCCCCCCGTGATGGGGGCCAGTGAAGTCCTGTGGCGGGGCTGGGCTGCAGGGCCTTCAGGCAGCCACCTTAGCTGCTCTCCGTGCCTGGAGTTCCCGCTTTGCCTCCTCCCTGTGCTGCTGCTCCCTCTGGATCAAGTACAGCCGCTCCTGGTGCCACTGCTGCAGCTTCTGCTCGTAGGTGGCAATGTCCTCTGCCTCACAGGCAGGGAGCTGGTCTTTGATGAGCTGGGTGGTCAGAGTCAAAAGGTTTCCTGACTCAATTTTGCCCAGAGCCTGAAGTTGGGAATGCAAGGCCTGTTGGAAAGACAGGAAGGAAGAGAAGGTGCATGTGGGAGGGCAGGGCAATGGGGGGAGAACAGAGGAGGAAAAGAGGTAAGTCACTTGCAACAGCTCCACATTCTCTCACTGGAAAAGGCACTTTGTTGGAACCTGGCAGCTTCCTTTCATGCAGACACTAGTAGCTTTTGCTCTTTTTATCCAGCCCAGCCATTTTGCTAAGATGCACTAAATGTGATTTTTCCCCCTTCACTTACAAACAGTAAATGGAACTCCATATGCTGTGATTCCCACTAGTTTCTTTTTTAAACCACAAAGATGGCACAAGTATAACAAATCAACATATCCACCCTGACCTGCACCAAACTGAGCAGCCAACTCCAAGGGCAAAGAGCGCTAAGATGCAAACAAAATGGCAGAGGCAGCTGATAAACTGGATGAAGCCCATCCATATCTTTTCCTTCAGAACAATTGAGATAAATGTTTGCCTGACTCGTGTTCCTTCCAACAGATGGGAACCATCCCGAGGACTTCTCACTAACGGCATGCTAACAGCTCCCACGAGGGCTGCGCTACTGCAGTCCTCCACCTGCTGTGCTCCCAGGTCAGCCTTTACTTACTGACTGCTTTGTTCCGTCTGAAGTGGCAGCTGGGCCTGTCTGTGTATTCCCGGAGAGGTAAAGTACAAAAAACACAAATCTACTTGAGCACTTCAAGGTGCAGATGGCCGGAGAGAGCTGCCTACAGCCCCGGCCAGCCTGAGCCACATCCCCATGTTCTACACAAATACAATTCACTGGCACAGGCGATGAAGTCCCCAGTGGGGACAGGAAGGTGGGCAGGTCCATGGGCCCCAAACAGATTACCTGAGACTAATAAACATCAGGCAACACAAAGAAAGGAAGTGCAAAGTGAAAATCATTATACATGGTTCGAGGCCAAGGAGACAGGCTGGGACATCAGAACAAGGACTCAGCTCTGACTCAGAAAACTTGTGTTCAAATCCAGAGTCTGTGTGGGCTGGTCTCTCTCAGCCTTGGTGCCATGTAACTTGGCACGAGCAGCATCTGACACCCAGAGCCATGTGAGGACGGATGAAATGCATGGGGTCTCATGCACAGCTAGCAGCCAATAAATATTTGTCTCTTGTCCTTTTTGATTTTTTTTTAAAAAAAGTGTTTTTGGAAGAGTGAGGACGGAGAATTTAACGTAGGCACAGATTTCTATTCTTCGAGGCTAAATTATAAGAAACAAGAGAAAGAGGTGGTAATTCTTAGGAATAGGGTGATAGCCTTGGTCAATATGAATGCGGCCAATACAATCTATGGGGCTAAGTAGACTTTTTTAGCCTTTCTATATCCACAAAATTAGGCAAGGTTAAGAGGAAAGAATAGGTATGTAGGTTCTTAACCTAGCTCTACTGTTAATACTCTGTATACCCTGGGAACACTGATTAACCTTTCTCAGTTTTCAAATTATAAAAGAGGGAAGTTGAGCAATGATCTTATAGAAATACTGGAGAAACAGCTGCTAAAGGACAAAATCCCCTATAACATGGGGGATGAGATTTCCCATAGCTGGTCCAATCTAATTACTGAAAAGACGTAAAGGTAATGATCTGGCAAAATGTACATCTCTCTGTCTCAAAGTGATATAAGAGGTCAGCTGGCATGGATGGGAATGTTTTCTGCTTCATACAAAAAACTCTCCTCCAGGCAGCACTTTTTCTCTTCACACAAAATAGATGAGAAAAAGCAACGAAGAGGCCAAGGGTTTAAACTTTGAACATGGCTCTTCTTTCCTAATGACCACCGAGCCTTCTGGGATGTTCAGCTGAAAGCTACCAAAGGTAGCTTGAGTGCTCAGGGCCGTTTTGGAAAGAAGCAGTGGAAATTTGTTTCCACCTTCTATGTGGTACAAGAGAGCATTGCTAATGGTCCTCCTGCAGAACACAAAGCCGTCAAGGTGAGCAAAGGAGGACGCCTGCATCTTACCTCCATCCTACTCAAGTGCGGCTTTGTAATTTCCACCTGCATCTCTGGTTATCCAGCACACTTAGTGCAATGGGAGAAACGACCAGATCCTTTCCGCTCAGGGCTGGAGTCAGGTGACTGCTATGAGAGGCACGTATTACCCACCCACCAGGCACATGTCGGGGTGATGGGTTAATGACATGCTGCCTCAGGGAACAAAATGGTGACCCATTAGCTCAAGTACAAAAAGAAGTGTAGAGATTCCATTTGTTTCTTTTAAGACCACTTCCTGTGTGAAGCAATAAAAATGCAATTTTTGATGTCAGTTTTTAATGCCTTTCTGAGTGACATTAATGCATAAAAGGACTGCCTATCTGTCACTAGGGCAGAGAAGCATTTTTAATGCACAGCTGAGAGGGCCTCAGTTCTGCTATGACTCACCTTAAATCGCTCCAGGTATCGTGGAAGCTTGGACTGTTCAGTTTCCTCCACGTCCAACTGCTCCACCAGTTCTGGCACCTGGCTGTCTTCCCCTCCTTGGGGTTGTTCCTCTGAGGACTCCTGGGCTGGAGCAGTAAGGGCCTGCAGTGCTCTGTCCAGCACGTCAAGCTGTGGGGCAGAGATGGGCAGGGACTCATCAGCCTGTGGCCCTGAGGTCACACAGTGAAGGAAGGCTGGAGAAGGGAAAGGAAATCTGGGATCTAAAAAGTCATGAGAAGAGTTCTCTTATGAAATTATAGGAAACAGAAATGGTTATATGATTTCCATTAGAAACACCTTGTCGGATGGCTTGGAAAACTTTGTACAAAACAAATGGTACAGATAATCAAGCTCAGAATTATTTATATATGAATTAGCATAATGGCATTTGATTTCCCTTTTAATCAACCAGGTAGGAATCCAAGAATTATGCTCAATGGGCACAAAAGAATGCCCCATCCCTGCCTCCACTGTCTGTCTTCCTTAATCAATTTGGAATTGGGAGAAAGACAAAGAAAAATCAGCATAGACCACTGTGAATGCATGGTGAAAGCCAACAAAGGGCCACTGTGAATGCATGGTGAAGCCTCTGAACCTAGACGAGGGTCTCCTTCAGAGGAAGATGTTAGCTCTCAGAGTCAGCAAATTAGGGACCAGCACAATCCACATAAGCTGCCAGCAAAGACCAGAGAAGCACACATGAAATTCACCTTAGAGGTGATTCCTGTGACTTAGAAAGGAAGTAAATTATAAAGCAGGGGTTTCTTTTGTTTTGACCCCTCCCCTCACCACTTTCACCTTGGGCACACCTCCTGAACCCAGAGGGACTAATTAGAGATGGCAGAGCAACAACCTCATGGCCAGCATCAGCACCTGCTTCAACATCGATTAATTCTGTCCATGTCATGTTAGAACAAAAATCGAGAAATACTCCGAGGCCCTTCAATTACACTAATACATTACACCCAAACCCAATACACGTCCCATTCCTGCTGACTTCTGAATCACATTTTTATTAAGTCAGAACACAAAGAATGCACAACCTGGCAACGAGTGGAAGGAATATTTCTCCGGCAAGGAACTGACGTACAATTTTGTTTTCAATCACTAACATGACTACGGCAGGGCTGAGTAGGAATATATATTTAGAAATGTGTATGCTTTGCTATACATGCCTCGACAAAACGATAACGGTTCACTAGACATTAGCATAAAGAGCCACTACAGGAACCAGATTCGCATATCTCTCGACTGCAATGAAAGCCAAGTGGCGAGTCCTAGTTACCAGGGTTAAGGCAAAACAAATGAGCAGCTCAAAGTTAACATTCACACCCTAGTAACGGAACAACCAATGTGCTTCTAGGCTTCACTGTGACTACAGAAGCTGCTTGGACTGCCTTCCTATGGGGTGTGTCACATGGCTCTAAGATGCTACCTCTCCTGTAGCCTGAGCTAAATCTAGTAACTTCAGAGTGTCAAGAGCCCTAAGTGACTAAGAGAGATGAGCTTGGGGCTGAAGGACAGGCTCTTAGTCTAGGCAACATGAAGTCCTTAGAACTCTGAAGGGAATACTTGATCCAGGTTTCAGCACCGTGCATTCACCATGGAGCTCTTTAATGGAAGGGAAGGAAGGCTGTGCCATGCCGTGCCATCTCTAGTCCCAGACTCATTTTTTGTGGGTAGTTTCCCAGGACTCTAGGGCTAAAGAAAGGGTAAACATTTTAAATGAAATCTTAACCTCTCCTGAGCTGCCACAGAGACTTTACTGGGGAGTGGGCTGCATTTTATTGAACTCGGAAGGGGAAGAGTTTTCCTTCTAGACAATGAGCTATAAAATAAACAATAATCTTATTTTCTAGTAATGTTGAGAATATTTGTGGTTTTTCATTCCTTTTCAACTGGATAAGTATGATTCTACAGAAATAAATAAAAAAGTAGGGGGCAGGGGAAGACAATGAAAACAAATCCAAAACATAACTTAGGAGATGGCTAAATCCCCTGATAGGACCGAGGAACATACCGCTTCTCGACATAGCTTTCCATCTTCTGCGGAGGAGGCCACCTTCTCCATCACCTGCAGGGCTCTGTCCAGGTAGCCTGGCCGCCACAGCAGAGGCATGTCGTGGTACACGGCCCGGAGCCCTCGCTGCAGTTCCACTTTCCCTGTGGCCAAAAGGAACAATGAAGAAAGCTCAGCCACGCCTTCCCACTAGGTCTGAGACTGATGACTTGAAGGCACACGTGGATATTCACCTGGTAGCTCTAGAAATGGAGACAGGTCATTTCAAACCTGTACCAAGGGCCCCACCCCACTCAGAGGCCTGGTGACATTTCAGATGGATGACGCAGAACATGGAAAATTCACTGTACACGTGTTTTAAGACACAATTTATGAACTTGTTTTTCCTCTTCCCTTTAGGCTGGCAGGATTACCATGAGGATGTCTGAAGCACAGGGCTGAGGGAAATTTAGAGAGGTGGATATATCTGCCTCCAAGTATAGCCACCCTTATAAGAGGAGTCAAACAACTGAAACACTATTTTTGTGTTAAGAACAAAATCTCCTTCAGAAAAGAAATTCTACAACTTTTCTACACTGAAAATCTTGTCAACATTGGACAACCTGCCCTGCCAGGAAACGTGTGACAGTTTTTGAAATGCTCCAAAACATCCCACTGACTGTCCTCATGAAAAGAAAAAAAATCTCATTTTGCTCTTCTTTCCCTCATTTGAGCTTTATCAGTACTTAAAGCATAAAGTCCTCATCATCCTCTGGCTCTCGGGACATGAGTGTTTCTCTTGGTTCCTCATTCCATCGCCCTGGAAGTCAGGGTGTGGGCCTGACAGCAGGGCCCTCTGGTGGGTAGGGCTGGTGACTCCTAAGGCACAGAAGTCCTCTCTGCACCAATGGACAAAGTCACCTTGAGCTGTCAGGTCTCAAATCCACCTTCACTTATCTTTCCAAGGAAGGAGGATTTGGAAAAGCTACAGCAGGACATAAATAGACAAAGCTTATCAGGTGACAGCTAATTTTAGAGCTTTAAGATGCTTGGGGCTAGACTGCAGCCACATTCTGGGAAGCTGCTGCCATTGGGGTGACTGAGGCTGCCCAGCACAGGACACGAGAGCAAAGAGATTCTGATGTGCCAGCTGCCAGTCCCAAAGCACTGGGGCCTCTGCTGAGAAACAACCACAAAGTACATTTTTTTAGCCCTGTCAACTTCCTGAATAATTTCTGCAGTACAAGAGACCTGAATGCTAATCTGAAGGCAAAAACATGTAAATCACTATCAAAAGTAGATAGCAAATAAGGAGAAAAAGACTTTTTTTTTTTTTTTTTTTTAATGTCTTTACTGATTTCAGAGAGAGGAAGGGAGATGGGGACAGAGAGAGAAACATCAATGATGAGAGAGTCACTGTTCGGCTTGCCTCCTGCATGTCCCCTGCTGGGGATGGAGCCCTCAGCCTGGGCATGTGCCCTGACTGGAAATTGAACCTCAATCTCCTGGATCCTAGGTCAATGCTCAACCTCTGAACCACGCCGGCCAGCTGAGAACATGGTTTTTAACAAGTAGTCTACTCTGACAGCCAGTCCGGTAAACTCTGAAATTCCTCTCTGAGTCAGTTTATATCAGGATCAGCCTCCAGGAATGCCACACTACATTCTGTTGGTGAAGATCAACTTCAAAAGCAGTCAAACTGCCCTAGCTTTGATGATTTTAAAAACTGAATGTAAGCAGAAGCAGCATATCATCAAGGGGAGGTGCTTCCTCAAATGCCTATCACTCAAGACAGAGACAGAAAGCGTACTGACATAACATGCATTTAATAACCTCTATAAAACAGGGCACTTTTAATGTTGGACGTTATCTGCCCAGATTCCACACAGCCCAGGTTCTGAGGCCACGCCACAGGCCTCGACCTCCTGACCTGTCTGACTGCAATGCAGTCAGGACACCCTCGTCCTGCCCCCCGCATGGCATGCCACCCCGCACCAATGAGCATACTGGATTCTGCTTTCCCAAAGTGCTACCAGTTGTGCTGAGTTTCTCCTCCTTCACCTGAAAATAATATCAAGGAGAGGACTTCAACCCTAACTCTTAATTTCTTCCTAGACTTTAGATCTAAAGAGAGAGAAAGATGTTTGTTAATACCAGGAAAGATTCTACTGGTTGGTTCTCCCAAAAGAGGGACACAACTTTCCTTTCTCTAACCCTTCCTTACACTGATTAGCATTAAACAGAAATTATAATCTGCAGCCACCAGCACTAGTTCTCAGTTTGCAAGTGGGTGACAGGCTTTAGAACCTCCTTATTCTCTCGTGTCATAACTGTAAGGCCATCAAAGTCTCCCTCCCTCCCTCCCTCCCTCCCTCCCTCCCTCCCTCCCTCCCTCCCTCTCTCTCTCTTCCTTTTTAAAACAGAATCTCCAACCGCAATCTCCTGGATCATAGGTCGATGCTCAACTGCTGAGCCACACTGGCTGGGAAAAGTATTTCTTTGTGTGTGAGTAAAAATGAAAGCTGTATAAGAATTTCACTAGCTATAATGTTATTATGAAGTAGAAGAGTGCATGGTTCTACCCATGACAAACACATTTGTAAGGTCACTTAGCTTACCTAGAAGTGCATAGCCATACAGCTGGGAGCTCAGCCCCACGGAGTTCTTTTGCTTTAGGCCTGGGAGTAACAGGGACGCACCGAAGTTCCTCTCCTCTTCCCACTGCAACAGAATACACAAGGTCATGGTGCAGCCGAGCAATGAGCACTTTATGCAAAAATGTGGTTTTTAATAACATGGAGGAAAAAGAACATGTTATAGCATTAAATTAAAAGAGTAAAATAATAAAGCTATAGATACATTATAATCCCAATTTTGTAAGTAAGCGGTATTTATGTTTAATGAAACATACAGAAAGGAAATACCCTACATGTTAACAGATTTCTGTGTGGTGAAATTGTGAGTAATTTGGTTTTCTTTCTTGTGCTTTTCTTTTTTTTCTTTTTTAAATATATCTTTATTGATTTCAGAGAGAGGAAAGGACAGGGAGAGAGATAGAAACATCAATGATGAGAGAGTCATTGATCGGCTGCAGCCCGCAACCCGGGCATGTGCCCTGACCGGGAATCGAACCCTGATCGCCTGGATCCTAGGTCGAAGCTTTAACCACTGAGCCACGCCCGGCAGGGCATCTTGTGCTTTTCTTTATTTTCCAAAAATTTGGCAATGAATAAGAAGTCCTTTTACAATCAGAAAAGCAAAACAAAACGAAAATAAAGAGCACACTCTGGACCAACATTGCCTGGGACAATCAATAAAAATGTGACATGCTGTCAGCCCCATTCTCACTCCCATGGCTCTGACATGATGGAGTGAGCTTCTGAATTTGAAACAATTCAGCAATGATAGGGCTCCCACTTGAGAATGTTAAAATAAATACAACTACTAGCTTTTAGATAGATTTGTGCCTATCAAAAATAAATTAGGTAATAAGAAACACTTAGTGATCGTTTCAACTCAGGGTGCAAAATTACATTTCAATAAAATTGGAGCCTTTTGAGACATGAGAAAAATGGGGCAAAAAACACAGCATTGCTAAGCTTGCTGCAGAACACTAACAAGAGTGACGGGACTTGCTGGAAAATGGGGCTGGAGCAGAGCCTTGGCAATGCCCCAGACACGAGAGCTGGGGTCATCTCAGTGCCACCTGAGTACACACTGGCTTGAGCCTGGCTCTGGCTTAGAAATACAGAACACAAAGCTCAAGCTGCCCTGCACAGGCGTCTGCACTCAGAGATCAGGGAGGAAGCAGAGAATGAAATGTGGTCCGCCTGTGACAATTGCAGCCTGTATAAGTGAGGCACTCCAGGTGTTAATGGGCACCACACCTTTTTACTGGGGATGGCCTCTGTGCAATGAAAGTGTAATTTCTTAAGGTCTGAAAAAAGCAAAGTCCTTGGGAGAAAAAGAAAACCCTCCCTGGGGAACTTCTGCAGCATAGATAAGTAAAATTGCTGGTAATTAAGGACCAGGCCATTTCACTTTTAAAAGCAAATCACTCTGGTTTGATTTTCTCTCACATAAAGTGCACAAAAAGGGTCCTAGTGAATATACAGGGAGCCTGAAAAACATTATTTTCCTTTTCTTTAAGGAAAAAAAGATCTATAGTATCAGAATGCAATAGGGCGAAAAGCCAAGTGAGTGGTGTCCTTGCTGTGCTGGGGACAGAGCAGGGTGGTGCTGGCGACTGGGATAGCGATACCCCCAAAGGACTTCTAGAAAGATGAAAACAAACACAAATAAAATGAGTGTCTTAGAGGTGTTTGAAAAATGGCCTGGGAACAATGCAACCACTGCTAAAACCTTAGGTCTCTTCCAAGCTGTTAGGTTCTGGGGCATGTACTGCCAGACTGTCAGGTGCTATTTCACCAATGTCCTCTAGGTTTTTCCATTTTATGCTTCTGCCTCTCCCATTAATACAAAGCAAACCTTCATTTCCCCTCTTCCTCCTGCTCCACTTCACAGCTAGACATCCTGAAACACCTGCCTGCACTCGCTGTCTCCTTTCTGTGTCTCTAAGTCACCCCACAATCCACTCCAATTTGGTCTCCTGCTCCATTACTCTATGGAATCAAAGGTTATAATTCTGTGCCTTCATGCTCTAATTTAATTCAAAGGTGCTTGTCTTACTCAGAAGCATGTTATGTTGTAGACCACTCTCTTCCCATGGGTTTTGTGGTCCACGCATTCCTAATTTTCCTTTTGCTCTGTGGCTCATTTGCAGGCATTTACACATGGATGTATATACATTTTATATCCAGTCCAGATTTTTCCATTAAGTCCCTTAATTTCCCTTGTGCCATCTCTTGACTGTCTCAAAATGCAAAATCTTCGGAGCCAAATTAATGATTTTCCTCATGAATGCCATTCTTTTTCCAGAGTTCCCTGCAAACACATGTGACCCTTCTGTCAAGACACAGAAGTGAGAAAATGAGGAGGTAAGATTTGAACTGCTCCCCTGCCTCCATGTCTAGTTCATCATCACGTCGTTTGCCTCCAAGACACGTCCACCAGCTCAGACAACCAGTCATCTCCTGGGTGCCCTGACCACAGCCACCACAGCCCCACTCTGATCTTTCATGTACATTACAGCCAGAGGCATCTTTTCAAAACACAGGCCTCGTGAGGCCTCTGCTAAGACTTTTCTACGGTCTCTCATTATTTTTAGGATGAAGACAAAGTAGCTTAGCATGATCTACATGTTTCTACCTTCTCTTCCCCACAGCCCTCCCTCTCCTCTGCTGCAGCTGCACTGATCACCTTCCCACCTCCTTCCAGCCCCTCTGCTCACCGCGCTCTGCCTGCAACAGGGCTTTTGCACAGGTAGTCTCCTCTCTGTGGATTTCTTCCCCTCTTCAGCCAGCTAACTCCTACTTATCCTTCAAATGTTAACCCGAGAACTACTTCCTTAAGAAAGTCTTTCATGACCTATCTAAATTTAAAATACAAACAAAAATTCCCTACAATACAGGATTTTCATGGACAACATCTTTGTAGTGCTCACTGCAGTCATAATTCTGTATTTGTGTGTCTGTTTCATTGTTTTTAAATGTCTGTGTTCTTTCCAGGCTGTAGGGAGGAAATGTTTGCTCATAGTGCTTAACACATATTTAATGAGATGATGAATGTGTTTGCCATAGGCTACGACACTCATCTTCAGAAAGCAAAACACACCACAAGTCCTTTAGAATGTGGGCTGGACTACATGACATTTTCAGTTCTTACCCAAACTAGAATATTGTAATGTTATATTTGAGGTTAAGGGCAGAGAACAGGACCAGACGTCCTGGCTTCATGAGGCGGCTTCATGCTATTAACTGATACTTCTGTGCCCCAGTCTTCTCATCTGAATAGAGTTGTGAGGATTAAATACATTAATAAATTTAAAATACCAAGAACACAACCTGGTATGAAGTAATTGCTATGTAAATATTGGTTATTGTTGTTATCACTGTTGTTATTCTTAGGACAGCAATAAATAATAACTAAATACCTAACCTAAGGGGTAAAATCAAAACTTGGCATTCTGGATTGACCTACAGTAACCTTAGGGAAATACTGATATAAATTAAATAATTGGTATTTAATACCTAAGGTTGTGGTTGAGGTCAGCAGCCTCATTGCTTCTTTGATATGCCATGCCCACCTCTCACTGACTATCAGTTACCCATTTCTGAATGTCTGAGGGGCACTCTAAAGTTTCAAAATGTGCCTAAGCACATTCACTTGAGATCCTGGAGGAACATCCAGTCCCACTTTGTTAGAAACCAGAAGCTACAATGTTGAGTGAACACTCATTCCTGATTGTACAGGGCGACAGAGCTGCATTATCAGGTAGCTCCTTCTAGTAGATTCTGAAAGCCTGGGTTTCCTCTGGCCACCTCACCCATGCTGAATAGCCACTCACTGCCTGCTCTTTCTAAGGCTCTCGGGACGGCTCGAAAGAGATCACTTACCGTGAAGTCTGTCTTCTTTGCCAGGCAGTGGTATAAAACATAGAGGGAGAGAAGTTGGGTGGAAGGTGCTTCAAAGGCTTCTTGCATCATGACCTCAAAAACCACAGATAAAGCATCTGGCAGGAAGATCAAAGTAAAATCGAGAGCAAATTAGCTGCAGGTAACATCACCAAATCTGTACTTAACTATAAACACTCTTATAAAAAGTGAAGTGTGATAGAAAAATAAGCAGAATTAAGAAATGAAAAATGTGGGCTCTGTTCCGAGTTATTCCCAAACCTTTAGCTTCTATTGTACATACTTGTATGCACTAGACCGGGTGCTACTGCACCATTGTCCTCACGGACACTGAATAAACCACTGAATTCTCCCAGTATCATCTTCATAATGATAAAATACCACTTGTCCCATCTACTTCAAAAGATTGTTGGACAGTCCAACAAGATAATACTTATGAAAATGCCTCATAAACTGAGAAGCAAATTTAAGGCAGCATGTCTATCAGCTGGAAGAGCTAACGCATACAGAAAGGAGGCAAATATATTCTCCAGGGCACCCTGACAAGCAGAGCAGGGCTGGGCTGATTGCTTCATTCTGTTCTGCTACCTTCTCCTGGTTAGGGCAAAAGAGGACAAATGCTAGAGGCAATCCTAAATCCCAGGTATTACTTCAAAGACAAAAACCTGATTAATACAAAAAGGACAACCGAGCTCAGTTTAAAAGAGTTGAACGAAGGGAAAGGAAAATGCTCATTCATGAAGTATAAGCACCTGCGTGTAACATACAACATAGTTGTTTCCACATTCCCTCAATAGTCCACAACATAGAAGGCAAGAAAATCAAGCTCAAACAACTTCCTTTCCTTAATATTTGTTGTTAAATTAGAGAATGTTAATGTTGGTTTGAAAGGTGGAGCCTGTATATAACGGGCACAAATATTTTGACTAACTGACTGGGCTGCTGTGTTAACCAATTTCTGCATACGCTCATAATTACAGGAGCTGGCACTGATTTGCAGCTGTTCCTAGCCAGCTGGTTTTGTACATGTCATGGTTCAGAATGAGGCCATAGGCAAGAATTTCCATATTCTTTTTACAAATAGGGAAACTGAGCTAGACAGGTAGACCAGGAAGCCATCTAGTCAGTAGCAAAATAATGACCTGGAAGAGGTTATAATAAAAGAAAAAACCCACCAAATAAACCAGTATTTTAAAAGAACAAAATTAAAGCTAATAATCTAGTTTTTAAAAAACGTAGTTTTGCCACCTGCTCACTACTGAATCTAAATTTACATACGGAAAAGAAATCAAATTTGCTTTATCCTTCATATTTAAATTCTGCATTTCCATCAGCTTGGGGAGTAAAGTTAGACTGGCCTGTATAATTAAGTTACTTTTCCTCCACAGTCATTTACGCATTTTGATATTTCCTATCCCAACAATAAAAATATATTATTTTCTAAGTTTTGCCATAAATGATAATAATCTTTATCAAAACTTTAAAAAATTCTCAATATTATTTACTCTGTATTTAGAAAAGAAACTCCTTCAATCCTTCCAACATACCTTTTATTTTATTTTATTTCTTTTTAATTGAGTTTATTGGGGTGAAACTGGTTAACAAAACCATACAGGTTTCAAGTGTACGACTCAACAAAACATTTACCCACTGCATTGTGCACCCATTGCTTCCAACATACCTTTTAAAGAGAGAGTGAGGGGAGAAAACTGCTACCACATAATTTTCCAATTATACACTATTATGGATTCTTAAATCTGATGTTCAGAGAATAGATTATAAAAATTAGATTTTGTGAAAGCAAATTATCTTTCAGTTGAATTCAGGAAATGCACATTTAAAACTGAGTAAGAAATGGACAGTAAGGGATAATTAACATTTCAAAAAATAATATGCAGCGAATATCCTTTGGCAGTCAGTAACTGTATGCCTATGAGAGAGAAGACAAAGCAGAGATCCAGAGAAGAGAAAGGAGCGGGATGCTCACACTAAGGGCAGAGACAGCCAATCCCCAGCCTAGTCACTGAGCACTGACGCAATGGAAAAGGCCGAGGGTGCTGGCATGCAAGGATGAGGGGATGGAACCCAAAGACAGGGTCACAGATATCATAAACGCATACGTGACAGCCAGTGCTTGCTTCGGCAGCACGTCTACAACTGGGACGATACAGAAGATTAGTATGGCCCCTGCGCAAGGATGACACCCAAATTCGTGAAGCATTTCATGTTTTTAACTAAATGAAATGGAGGCAAGCAATATACCAGATGCACAGTTCAAAACAACGGTTATTAGAATGCTCCAAGAACTCAGGGAAAGGATGGATGAACTTAGCGAGGACTTTGACAAAGGGATAGTAAGCATAATAAAGGACATAGAAATCATAAAAAGGAACCAGTCAGAAATAAAGAACACAGTATCTGTTAGGTGGAATCAACACCAGGCTAGATGAAGCAGAGAACCGAATCAGCAATGTGGAAGATAAGGTAGCAGAAAACACCCACCAGAGCTGCCTAAGCGGCCACCAGTCCACACTCATGCTCCTGGGGTAGTAACTGCCCTAACACAGGTGTGGCTCCCTCATGGCTCCTCAGCACCAACCAGGCCTGGACGGGATGGTTGAAGAGGACAGCTAGTGTGTGTCCTTATACAGTGGCAACGCCTCCTCTTTCCTGCTTCACCGTCTGACAGCTGCACGCACAGGTGGGACTACAATTCCCTGCCCACTGGAGACTGGCAAGGTCCCGCCTGACCGCTCTGTAGAGTCTGCCGCTATCACCATCCTTCCTTGGCACCCCTTACTGTGACTGAGGTTAAGAGCCACTTTAAGTTAATTTCATGGGATCAGAGAATTTGGGGGTAAAGAGATCTCAGAGATCCACTTGTTTACAGATGAAGTGATAAAATCCCAGGGAAGGGAAATGACTCTCCTTCATAGTGACTGTACTGCTCTTTCCAGGATGAGTCAGCTGAATTTACAGTTTTATATTTTACATAATACAACAACTGTGATTTAAATAAAACAAAGTTAGCAAATGGTGCCAAAAAGGGGGCAAGCAATAACAGCATTAGTATAATCTTAACCAGCCATGGAAGCTCAGGCAGGGATTTTTGCTTAATTAAATAAATTCTGTCCTTTGCCTAAAGAGACATGAACAAATAAATTTGAGAAACTCAGAGGAAAAAAAATTTGGACATGATTTTCTTCTCTGGCCAAGTGGCATGGTAAATCAACTACAAATCTATCTCTGACTAAAAGAGTGATGTAAAGACAAGTCATTAAGGAAAAAAAGGGAAAGTGACTACACTTACTTCTCTTTGGGAATGAAAGCCCCACTGTAAATAGACCTGGGTGTGGTTTCTTACCTTTGTAATTTCCCTTCTTTATGAAATAATCCATCAGTAAGTTGAAAGTAAAGTTATCTGGAAAAATTCCATATTGAACCTGAGATGAAAATGAAAAGAAGAGTAAGAGAAAAATATCCACTTTAATCTGATTTATAATATATGCCTATGTATTATTCAGGACGAAACTTGCCACCATCAGCTTTAAAATATTCGCCTATCATTTTACAGCATCTGCGACCGTGAAAGAGAAGCTGTGACTCATGAGGTTTGGTAACTGGAACAGCTGGTCAGGGCAAGAAAGTTGTAGTGGGTGTTTGATAAAAGACAATTGATATGTGAAAAATAAAACTCAATTCTAACGCCTCGTCATAGTTAAAAAAAACCACCCCAAAACAAAAAGACCTAAACCAACTTCCCTACCCACCACATGCTCCACTGGTTCAGAGCCTGTTTTCATAGGGTATGAATGTCAATGCAAAACTGGACACCCATTAGAAAGCACACACCAGCACCTGTGCAGCATTTTCTGGTCCTTACACTGTTTTCCCCCCAACTTTATTAAGATATAATTGGCATATAACATTGTATAAGTTTAGGTGTACAATATAAATTTAATACACATTATATTGAGAAATGATTAGCACAATAAGGTTACTTAACACATCCATCACCACACATTATACAATATTGTTAACTATAGTTAGCATGTTGTACATCAGATCCTCAGAACTGGAAGTTTGTACCGTTCGACCAACATCTCCCTATTTCCACAACCCCAGCCCCTGGCATCTACCATTCTATACTTCCTTTCTATGAGTTCGTGTTTTTTACATTCCACATATAAGTGAAATCAAGCGTATGTCTTTTTCTGATTGACTTATTTCATGTAGCATTATGCCTTAACTTTTGTCCATGTTCTCATAAATGGCAGATCTCCTTTTTTATAGCTTAATAATATACAGACATTTTTTTAAACCCATTCATTTATCAATAAACATTTAGGCTGTTTCCACATCTTGGCTATTGTGAACAATGCCGCCATGAACATGGGGGTGCATATTACTCTTTGAGACAGTGATTTCATTTCTTTCAGATATACACCCAGAAGTGGGGTTGCTGGATCATATCTTAGTTTTATTTTTAAATTTCTTGAGGAATTTCCATACTATTCCCCATAGTGACTGCACTAATTTACATTCCCACCAACAGTGCACAAGGTTCCCTCTTCTCCACATCCTTGCCAGTACCCGGTATGTCTTTGATTGGTTTTTAAAGACCCAAGAAATATGTCAATGAAATATTACTAATCAAGCTACTCAGATGTTCTGTTCACAAGCAGTTGAATATTTGAGAATCCAGATTTCTCCAAATGTGGACTATAGCCTTTGCATCAGAATTTTCTAGGAATGCTTTTAACATTGCAGATTCCTAAGCCTTAGACTTACAGAATCAGAATCTCTGGGAACGGGACACAGAACCCTGAAGTTTTAGTGAGCTTCCCGTGTAATTTTCATGCACAGTCAAGTCTGACTACTTAAGATCTAAATTGTGGTTATATTTTTGTTTTAAATTCTTACTTCAGTAGGATTAACCACCATCCCCCACACTGCCCCATTCTTCCCCCACCAACCAGCAGAAATGCCCAAAGAATTGTTTTCAGTTTATACTCATCCTCTTGGGACATTCTGATGGTCTAACCCCCCAGTTTTGAATCACTGCTAAAGTGAGTCACTGTTACTTGTAGGCTGCATGGGATGCCTCAGGTGTGCTAAAATGGAAAACCTGTTTAGAAGCCATTGTTTGAAAGGGTGGAGCTCATGGGCAGCATCTATATTTCTCAAAACAGTTATCCAGATCAGCATTAATCAGTAGAGGCGTGGTAAAAACAGTATTTTAGAATGATACCTCATTAAAGCTAGAAGGAGCCTTAATCAGTTAACTGGTCAGTGATTCTCAGCTCTGGCTGCAAATCACAATGAACATGGGAGCTTTAAAAAGATACCAATGAGGGGCAAATAGGCAGAACACAGAGGATTTTAAATGCAGTAAAACTACTCTGTATGATGCTGTAATAGTGGATATATGTCATTATACATTTGTCCAAACCCATACAGTGTACAGCACCAAGAATGAACCCTAATGTAAACTATGGACTCTGGGTGATTACAATGTTTTCAATGCAGGTTCACTGATTGTAACAGATATACCACTCTGGTGGAGGATGTTGATAATGGGGGAGGCTGTGCATGTGTGGGGACAGGGCACATATGGGAAATCTCTGTACCTCTTGCTCAATTTTGCTGTGAACCAAAAACTACTCTAAAAAATAAAGTCTATTTAAAAAACATTTAGAAAACCCATTAAAAAATGCCAATGCCTAGGTTCCAGAAAGATCCATTAAATTAAAATCTTGGGGGTGCAGAAAAGCATGTATAAATTTTAAAAGCTTCTTGTGTAAATCTAATGGGCAAATCAGGGTTGGAAATCACTGATTTAGTAAAACTCACTTAAGAGCTGACAAAACTGAGACCTAGAAAGATAAATTATTTGCGTGAAGTTACAGGTAACTAGTGGACTTTATAGGATTATAGCCAGAGTGTTCTTTCCACAAAAGAAAAAGGGAGACTTTTCTACCTTTCCAGGTCCTTACTGTTTTGTTTTCATAGGAATCTTTCAGTGTAATTTGTGTCATTAAACTCTGAACTGAAGAGAGCAGGATTTAATTTATTCCTTCCCCTGGGGCCTAATATTAGATTGATCAGTGAACCGCTTATCTGCTTTATTAAGTTATAAGTTTCCTAGGGCAGGGATATTGCTCATTTTTGTAGACAATGCCATACCCAATGCAATGTCTCACATACAAACTGTCTGCAACAGTTTAGTATATTAAGTTGAATTAGGCCCAAGGCACGGGAGAAAAACTCCCCAAAACAAAATTGGTACAGTGGTACCTCAGTTTTCGAATGTAATCTGTTCTGGAAGACCAAGTTCTGAAACGTTCGGAAACCGAGGGATCAACAGCCCACAGCTAGGCCTCAGGATCTTGCCCTCAGCAGAAGCCGTGTGGCATGTTTGACTTCTAAGGTGTGTTCGAAAACTGAAGCATTTCCTTCCCAGTTTATGGCATTCGTAAACTGAAATGTTCGTCAACGGAAATGTTCGAAAACCGAGGTACCACTGTAATTCCTTTATAGAGTTTTAACATACAAGGTCCAATGATACTACAGAAATAATACATTTTCATAGAAATATTGTTAAAATCTTTTTATAGTGTTGTAGCCTGAGACTCAGAAAAGTAATATTCTAAACTTTTTCTTATTTTGTACTTTATTCTCAAGGGGAGTCATCAGGGAATTTAGAAGACATGCTCTGAGTGACCTAGAATACGTCTTTTTAAAACATATAAGATAGTCTGAATACTAGGGCTTGACTTTTCCACTAAACTTCACCAAAGGGAACCAGGCAAGAAATCCAAGGCTTAGGGATCAAGAATGAAATGAGTACCAGTGCAAACTTCTTGTGACTGGACTACCTTTGCTTCTACCTGCCCACTCCTGAGCTCTTATACTGGGAAAGCAGCAGTCACAGGAATTTTTATTTTTAATGTGTTGATTAATTTCTATCCAGCTCCATTCTAAAAAGGATATCTGAGGATAAATCATTTTAAAGTTATTTCTTGTACTATTTGGCTGTGTTGTAATAGGTTCAGACAGCATATCACCTAAACTCGGAAGAATAGACTGCACGAGCCAGGAGCACTCACCTTATTCACAAGGGTATATAAGGCCTTGTCCTGTGCCCCGTGCTTTAGACACTGCCTAACCCAGGTGTGGACAGACCAGTCTCTCAGGTAACAGCAGTTGGGGCTGTGTCGGAATCTAGACAAAGCATAAGAACAGAGAAAACCAGTGTTAACTCTTAAACGTCAATACCAAAATACATCTTCCACCAGCAGGTGCTTCTCTTAGGTATTTACAGATGTGCAGTCAGTGTGACCAAAGTCATAAAAGAGTCTACAAAAACTTGAGGACAAAACTCATTAACTATAAAGTCTGAAAAGGAAAAGAGAAGGCAAAATAGTAACAACAAAGAAAAAATATTGTAAAAGTTGTACTCCTTATTTAATACTCCCTAAATCAACATCTTGTTTTAATATGAGATTTAAAAAATGATTTGGGAAAAATCCAACTATGGTATTATGTGAATACATAGTTCATTAGAAGAAAGATGGGAAGCTGTAGCTGACACCTTAGAAGTTTACAATAAAACCAATGAAGCGAGAAAGAAAAATAGAATAGCAGAGCAGCTCTAGAGAGAAGTTAGCTTTGTGTCATATTGATCTTTCTTGTGGCGCTTAGGAGAGACTGGGACACTCATCAATGAACCAAAAGAAAACAAGAAAGATGAAAACATAATAAAAATTGAGCAAATTTAACACTCGGGTCCCCCAGGTCTTCAGGATCCACAATCCCGCTGCCCCCTTCATAGCTTATTCTAGCTCTTCAGTCCTTACCCTCTTGCTTCCTACTGCTACCACATGGTTTTAAAACACAGTTCAAGCTGAGGTTTATACAGGAACAGTGCTGCCACAAAGGAAGGAATTCCAAATACTACTCTTGCCTTAAGTTTGCACACATGGGTAATCCTTTGGGTCAGAGTGCTTCTTCTTGCTCCTGGGGTTCCAGGCCTGAGTGAGAGCAGAGACAGTGTAAGGGGCTCTGCAGTCCTCTTTTTGTTTAAGTTGTGACTGGGATGGATCCTCAAAAATCACATCAAGTCAGCTCAAGT
Organism: Miniopterus schreibersii; assembly: GCF_964146895.1. Taxonomy (NCBI): domain Eukaryota; kingdom Metazoa; phylum Chordata; class Mammalia; order Chiroptera; family Miniopteridae; genus Miniopterus; species Miniopterus schreibersii. The sequence goes on along the minus strand of NC_138103.1, from coordinate 69,519,039 downwards.
CCCCACTTTTTCTTTAACCTGATGGAAACAGGTTAATCTCTGGGTCCTACAAAGTTTTCTTAAAAACAAAAAGGCAAGACAAAAACTTGGAGTACAAGGATTTTGTGCCGGATTTGAGAGTCAGGGCTACAGGCTTATACCAGTGTTTTTCAGAGGCTGCTAATTCAATCTGCCACCTGCTACTTCCTGCCATCTGCTATTGGGATAGTTTCCTGCTGAACAGGTTCTCTGCCAAAGTAAAAGCTGAGAAAAAGAGAGAAAGTGAGAAGTAGTATTTAATTTAGGCTATTAGTGCTCTGGTTAGATATTTGGCAGAAATACGATCTGAAGATGTTTTACAGATTTAGAATCATCTAGCCCTCTCCAGTCCTTTGAATATCTTAGATTTGCCTAGAAAATGTCTCTCTCACTCTCTCTTTCTCTATAGAATTAATCCCTTGAAAAGCATAAAGATAGAAATTGGTCAAATTATGTTCAGGTTGAGAGTGATCTGGCCAAAGAAAGGCATTGTATAGGCGCCCAAGACACTAGAACTAATGAGTTCTTCACAGAAAAGTAAAACAAAATACGTCTTTTATTATTTCATGCTTTCCCTCACATCTTTAAATCAATCACCGACCCACTCTCTTGTAACTCTGAAAAAATCTGAGACCTAAAGTACAATGGCCAATTAAAAGTTAATTTTACCTTTAAAAAAACCCCGTGACATACCAGATGTATTGCCTAAATGACAGAGATGCTTCCTCGTTAGCCTGCGATCTCCCTTGGGCAAGCAGGGGCAATGACTGACTTGCTCAACACTGACTCCTCAGTGCCTGACACATTCAAGGCCCATGGCAGGTTTTCAGCAACAAAAAAGGAGCTTTAATCTACACCTGTATCAAAGGCTGTAATGTGCCGATCATTTTGTTAACATCTGTGGTACATATGAAGAACTGTAATTCCCTGTCTGGGGCATATATAATCTTGTTCCAAAGCAAAGTACACAAAGGTGAACAAGTATGCCAGGTGGGACAGTAAGTGCTAAAGGACACTGCTCATTGCCAAGAGGTGTTTTGTTAGTAATGGGAGTTAGGTTCAGTACATTTTTCCTTTTAAAAACAAACAAAACAAAATAAAAAAGGTCAATTACTTCCTTTACCCAAGATTAATTTACACGTAATCCTCATTTACAATCTAATCTTCTGCTCTAGGATATTTTCAACGACCACTGAAGTTAGGACTTTCCTTTTTGATGGACTTTAAAATAAGAGCACCACAACCATATTCAAACACCCTCTTCTCTGATTAGTGATCAGCAGACCATTTTTAGGCTTTGAGCAAGAATAACAAAGACTGATAAGACCTGGCTATAAAAGCTTCAAAGCTTAATTAAAATCTGTTTAAAGCCATTTGCTAACCTTCTGAGGCTAACTTCAACACAGAGAACAGAAAAGTCTTTTCTCTCATAATTCCTTTCTTAGAAGCCTGAAGGGAAAGTTTCCCAAGACTTCCCACCTCCAGAACAATCATCTCTGTACTGCAGCCCTTTGGGGGGTGATTTGTCAACAGATTCAAGGGGTCTTTAACAAGTCTACTCTCTCCCATCCTTGGCAAGGCTGCTCTGGTACGATCTCTGCTCTCTAAACCTAAAAATCCAGGTACACAACCATGACTGGAACATTCGCAATTAAGTGACATTAAATCAGTTCAGGAATAAGAATACTTCACATATATGATGAAATACGCTGCCCGAAGTGCAATTCCTGCACTTCCCAGCTGAGCAGAAATAAATTCCTTTCCAAGCCTGCATCAGTGTTAAAAAAGAAATTAGCACACACTTGTGGGATAGCCATCTAGGAAATAAACAATTCAAAATATTGAGACAGTAAGGGTCCAGCTTTGGATGCTGAGTTTGGAAAGAGTTCCTCTGCCAATGGGTTTTGAAGCAACTCAGAGATAAACGTGGGCCCTCTTCAGAACTGCCAGGGGTAATATGATAGGCAAGTCAGTCTCCGGAATGGGTACTTGCCTGGAATAAGTCTGCAGACTGCTGGACCAGAACTCTCCCTTTTAGCCAGGAGAAAGGCAGAGAGACAAGAACACAACTAACACATTGATTTTCCAATTTGCTTGCAAACAGACTGGCTTTTGTTCTCGCCTGCTCTGACCACTGGCCTGGAGGATTACAGGCAGCCACTGTGGGAGTCCCCTCTGTGCCCCACACCATCAGCTGTTTGCTCACCTCGACAGAAGCCTTATTATTGTCCAGGCCAGCAGGCTGCCAAGCTAGGCAAACCGTGTGAGTGTGGAAAAGATAAACAAATGCAACCCAAATAACCCCAACAATGTGCTCATGACGGCAAGAGACATTCTGAGCTTCCAGCTTATCAAATATAAGTAAATTTACAAGAATTTTAAAGACAAGAGTATTTCTTGGAGGAAGGACTGTCACAAAAAGGAGAGAATGAAGAAGTCCACTCTCCAGTTCTAGCTCTAGCTCTAGTTCTAAAAGCTGGTGACCCAGGACTGAAGGGATCTCTGTCCACGGTGCTAAGTGGGGTTGCCAGGTGAAGACAGAACTTGCCTACAAAGCCAAATCATGGCCAGTGAGATGCAGGAATTGAGAAGCTGCTTCTCCTTAAACATCAGGCTATATTCAGGACTCCTCAGGGCATCTGCCTGCACTGCTGCTCATTCAAGACTGATGTCACCAGGAAGGAAGGAGAGCAGAATCACAGGCTGCAAAACTGACAGGGGGCAAAAGTCTTTGATGCCTTAGAGAAGCCTCAGATGGGGAGAGCGGGTTACATAAAAGTCAAGAGGGAAAAGAAAAGCACTTACTCTGATTACACAGAAGGAAGTTTACTGTGTGTAAAAGTCACATGGGACTTCCTATATGTGACCAATGGCATCACTTCATTCAAACAAATAAAGTGGGATACAGTCTTTCTTCCATGGGTTTCAAATGGTTACGGCTGAAGGCAGAAGTGGCAATGCTCACAGGCTCTGTGTCACAGATGAAAGTGCTCCTGGCTGAGCAAGGCGGAGGCACAGGTGCCAGAGCCTGGAGCTCATCTGCTCCACCGTTTAGCGGCAGCACTGGCTCTTCCATATGAATGAGCAAGCTTTCCACGTTTATCTGATCATGAGAGCCACCATCCCGGAACCTGCACACACAGCTTTCCTCCTCCCTAGTGAATCTGAATTCTGTATCCTGTGGCAATAGGCTTTCCAGATGGAGACCTCAGTCCCTGAGCTGGGCAGACATGACGATGGGTGAACAGGTAAAGGGAGGAAAGAAAGAATGCCAAGAAGAAAATACAGCTGGCTCCAAAGACTGTAGTGTAAACTGGGAATCTTATCAATGAAACACAGTGTGCACAGTAATTAGTGAAAGGTTTGGGTGCACTCACGAACTAGAACCAAGGAGGACATCATGAGATTATTTAACCAGAATTAGGTTCAATCACTGTCACCCACTCTCTTGTTCTAAAAGGATAATTAACTTTCTTATGCATCCTGCTGGAAATTCTGCTTTCATCAATTATGAGTTGCCCCTACCTACCACAAATAAAATCATATTTTGATGAGCTAAATGGTTTCCTGCTTGAGAGCCTAGATTCTTACTCTTATAGGGAAACAGTTCATTTTAAGTTTCAGTAAATATGTCCTGAGTGAGCACTAAGTGAAGGGACAGAAGCAAGAGTCCCTCCAACATTCTCCCCTTGATGGTCATCCAGTTTGGGCTCAAACATTTCCAACGAATTCATTATCTATCTTATGAATCAGATTAAAAAGTCTTTTTTTAAATTTTTATTTAAAGTTCTAATACTTTTTTCTTCTTTTTAAAGACAGGTTTACAGAGATATAATGTACAAACAGTAAAATTTATATTTTCAATATGTAGGTCTATGAGTTTTGACAAATTCAAACAGTTGTGTAACCACCACAATCAAGAAATAAGGAGCTCTGCCATCCCTAAAAATCCCTTACTGCCCCCTTTGTAGTCCACCCTTCCAGGGCTTGCTGGGCAATTTAAGTAAATTTTATACAGATAACCCTACAGTTATTAATTTTGCAAGAGGAAAAGCAAATAAAGTAATAAAAGTATAATTTCTATGTTAATTTAGAATTTATGTTCTGGTAATTTCCATAAAGAATTTGAAAAAATTAAAACCCAGTTTGCAAGCACTTTTCTGAGTCTAACGTAAAGGCAGTAGACGTTCTGGCATCCCTGTTTGCCATTCTAAAAAGGGGTGATAACTAAGTGGATTTGGGTAGAAAGTAACACAGCACAGAATTTTGCGAATGTGAGTGCTAAATAAATGCGGTACAATAACACGGTATAATAACATGTTTTTTGAGGTGAAGATGACAAAGGGGGGCTTGTTAGGTATCAAAGTCAAACTCTAAATTGTCAGACCCAGGGCTTAAAAATGAGGTCATTAGTGTTTCACCTGGAAATACTGATATGAAATATGAGAAACTATTCTAGGAGAAATACTTTATTTTCTTTCTTTTTTTAAAAAAAAATGTTTTTATTGATTTTAGAGAGAGGGAGAGAGAGACAGAAACATCCATGTGAGAAAGAAACATCAATCCGCTGTCCCCCACAAGGGATTGGGCCTACAACCTGGGCATGTGCCCTGACCAGGAATCGAACTGGCGACCTTTCGGTGCACGAGACGATGCTCAACCAACTGAGCCACACTGGCCAGGGTATGCTCTATTTTCCATGTCTTCTCATGGAACAGAAAGCAAGCAATGACAAGGAGGACAGTATGTCCCCAAATTATCTCTTTCTCTTCTCTCTGATCTGGCTGTTGTTTTGCCAGACCTTTCTCAATCTAGGAGACATATTTCCTATTCATGAAATAAGTCTGTGTCAGGCACAATGATCTCTATTCTATCCCTGTTGGTCTATCCAATTTCCTCTAACTCTAAACAACCTTAAAGATGACATCTCCCCCTTCCTGATACAGAAAGAAAAAAGACACCTGTAGACTGACTACCCTGTTACTCTTCTTCCACAGGATAGAAAAGTAAGGAGCCAGTCAGAATGAAGCCAATGTTCTTTGAAGCCTGGGGCTTGGTTTTTATCAGCTTCTAAGTGATGTACATGGATAACAGGGGAGAATTATTTGTGGTGAGAGTGGGGGAAAAAGTATTCATAGTGACCGCGGAGGCGCCCTCTTTGTGATGGTGTAAAAGGAGAAATGGGTCTTTGTGGCCAACTGACCCCTCACTGAAACTAAACCCAGAAGCACGTTGGGGGTGCCTCCAGCCACTTTAAAGCTGGACACACAGATTAGCTTCATGTCTGAGGGACACTCTCTCAAGGAAAACGTAAGGCTAAAGGGAGAGGGGCCTTTCACTAGGAACAGCAGGAAGTTACGAAAAACTGGATCTTGGAACCAGTCCTATTTATAAAAGAACATAACATTGTGGGAACTGCTTGGTTTGGGCAGAGATAAGGGAAATATTTCTGGTTTTGAGTAAGAAATCTATGCTCAGTGAACAAACCAGTTTTAACAAGACACAAACATTTCCTGATGTCTTCTAAAGTTTTGGCTAGGAAGTTCAGAGAACATGTCTGCAAAATCATGAGTAACACAGTGACTAAGACAGGAAAATCACATATATTAATTAATCACTGGTAGGCTGTGCATCTGAATAGTTCCGAGGAAAAGAAAGTTCAGAAAGAAAAAAGGGGGAAAACAAAGGAATAGAAACCAGAATTTCTGGAGTATCCTAGGCTTGGTGAAGTTGCCAGGATTGAGTCTGCCAAAAAAGGAACGAGCAGGCCCAGGTGCCTGGCTGGGCGAGGTGCTGTGGTACAGAAGCGGGGGAGAATTACGCAGTGTTGAGCAGATTTGTGCGTTTGTGTGTGAGATTATGGATTTCTTCAGGGGCATTTTTGAGGGAAGAGAAGCTCAGCACTAACCTGGATTTCTTAAGAATCAGGTATTTTTTTCTTTAACCAAGAAGAAAAGCATCTTAGTGGTTTGAGTATTCTGATTCATGGAAAAGTTGAATCCCTAAGGATTCTGTTTATAGCAAAAGGTAAGACTGGACTTACTTCTAGTTACACAACCCAAGTTCATAGCTACTTCCTATTTCTATAACTCTAACTCTTCTATTAAGCCTTTAAACTCTTACAAGGTAGGGGACACGTTTTCTATCTTTTTGTGCCCTACAACAGTGGGTGCCTGATGAATGGTGACGTGACTAGGCCCGGCTGAGATTGTCTGAATACCAGGAATGCTCAGGGGTGGGCAAAAGTAGGTTTACAGCATGAGTAGTCGAAACACAGAACTTATTATTAATTATTGTATTATTTATTTGTATTATTTGTATTCTTATTGTTACTACTTCATAGCCTTACTTATGATTTATCTTTTAGGTAATGATGGCTGGTAATTTAACCTACTTTTGCCTACCTGCGCATGTTGAAATTCACAAGTATTATTTATATTTGAAACAGTAATCCACCTGGTTTTGAAGTACCATAGTGTCTAAATGGATGAAGCCAGGAGGAAAGGCTGCCTCTGTACCAGGCAGGAGGAGGTTAGAGATGACCGAGGATGTGGCACAGTACGTGGTTACCCTGGAAAGCCACCTACTCGCTTCTCCCCTGCTTTCTCCTCCCCATCACACAGAAAAGGAGGCGTGGTTCTGCAGGACAATAATAAGTTCAGGAAACAGACAAGCTGATAGGAGAACAAAGCCAAAAAGATGCGGACAGAGTACGTGGGTTCAAAGGACTCCCCTAACAAGTTCTAAGTAAAAATATGCAGACTTCTCTCAACACTAGAAGACACCTTGAAAGCCATCTACATTAAGTAAACTGGGGACAAGGGGAGGAAGAAAAGTTCATAAAGAATTAGAGAATCTGTAATTTAGTGCTGGTAGGGGACCTTCAACATCCACTGTTTATTGAAAATACTTATTGAAAAGTTAGTTTACCAAGCCCTGCAGTGGCTGATATGACATTGTCTAGTCTAATTCCTTTACTTTATAGATGAGGAACCTTGGTGTCCAGTGAGCTAAGTGATTTACCCAACATAAGCACAGTCAGCAGCGGGGCCTAAATTAAGACTCTTTACTCTCACTATTCCACCATTGCCTCTCGACTGTTTATTATATTTGTAAGGTACCTTTAAAAAGTGTCTCTGAAGCTTGACAAAGGCCTCTAACACACTGAAAAATAAATAACCATCTCTTCTAAATTAAGAGGCAGAATTCAGAGAAAATTGGGCTGTGAAATAGTTATGAACTGTCCTGAACTGGCTGTCTGACTTTGGAAAGCCACTCAGTCCTCAAGTGGTTCAGTTCCTGTAACTGTAAGACGAAAAGGTGGGATTATCTGGATCACGAACTTACACGTCTACAAGGGCCAGTCAGTTAACATAAATGCGTGAAGACAACAGGTGCGAAGCTGCTTGTGTCATGACCAAGCAAACTGGCTGCCTAGTTATACAGTTTTCGAAAACATCCTATATGGACCAGAGAAAATACACTGGAACTCTAGACTAGACCAGACCCCCGAAACCTCTTTCAGCTCGCAAGTTTAATGGCCCCAAAGAATGACAAGCCTCATCTACTCATTAAAACACCAGCTATTTACACGTTTCTATCGAACCAGAAAAAAGGCAGCGATACAAGTCAGCGAAGAGAGGCGCAAAGACAAACGGGCCACCCGTCAGCCAGCAGCTTCATCTCCTCCATCCGCGAGCCTCCACTCCCCCACCAGGTGAGCGCCACTTTACCCCGACCGGGCAGTGAGCAGAGGTTACGATGGGGGAGCAGGCTCTGCCAGCTGGCATCTAAGATTTCAAAATGAAGTGATACAATCACTAAGGTTAAACTCAGGTCCCTAAAGTAGATTTAAGTTGGAGATCAGGTTTTATAGGAAATTAAATGTTCAGTAATTGATCCCTCCATTAATATTTTCTACTAAGATGAATACTTCATTGTATTCAATTTATTTCTAGAAGTCACCCATCCAAATTAACTTTCTTATACAACACAAATTGTTTTATATGTTGCTACTTCTTTTTACTCTTTAAATAAATTATTGCAAGCTGTCATAATCACCCAAACAGTTCACCACCATACATTACTTTTTTTTTAATCCTCACCTGAGAATATTTTTTCCTATTGCTTTTCAGAGAGAGTGGAAGGGGGAGAGGGAGAGAGAGAGAGAGAGGGAGGGAGAGAAACATGGATGTGAGAGAGACACATCGATTGATTGCCTCCTGCACGCACCCTGACCAGGGCCGGGGATTGAGCCAGCAACCGAGGTACGTGCCCTTGGCTGGAATCGAACCCGGGGACCCATCAGTCAACAGGCCAATGCTCTAACCACTGAGCCAAACTGGCTAGGGCCACATACATTACTTATTTTTTGGTATAAAACCCATGTTATCTGGCAACTCCTAGAGCAGAAATGGTTGAACTACTAAAAAAAGGGGGAGGCAGATGGGGGTGGTCATAGGAATATTAGGAAATTACTTGCCAGTTTCTGGAACCATAAAAGGATACAATCACTTTTTGTAGCTAAAAAGGAAAGAAATTTAAAAATTGAGATTTATATTCATCAGTCCAATTGGTTTTCAGGAACTTACTCAAAACCCCTTATTTATATATGAAGGTAGAAAATTAAGGTGACCTTCCTTTCTTGTGCTGTCAAGTGGCAAAAGTCAGGGTAAGGACATTTAATAAGCAGCTCCTCTCTTTAGCTCAAGCCAGCACCCTACATCTCAAAACCAAACTTATAAAAAACTGAATATAAGAAATTGTACAAACATAATACATTAAAACATTTCTTAAGAATAACCAAATGCAAATTTCATGCCATTGGAAGGCTAAGGGTCAGAGATAATCCTTTTAATATGTTAACAATCATAAGAAAGAATGATTACAAATTTTAAACAGGGAAGAGCTAGTTCTTTAGTAAAATGCCAAACAAGGGTCCGGGTCCGTCTGTTGTGGCTGGCAAACCTTTCAGAGAACCGCCATGCTACAGCTAAACAAAAGCTCTTAAGCTGCCCCAGAAGGAGGGCACAGACAATTTGAAAGACATCTTTTATTGTATGAGAATTTTTTTTTAAAACATCAGAACGTGCCAGGAGAGCTGCCTGCCTCAATGTGACTGCAGGCAGCTTTCCAAAGACCCTCTGCTTTTCTATGCATGAATCACAGGGGGAGGAGAGCGAGCTCCTTGGCAAAGATATAGTCTTTCCTCTCTGGTTCCACCCTCCCTGCCTCCCTCTTTTATTTCATTATATACATAAAGCTTTGGTGGGTATTAGTTAAACAGATTCCAGACAGGCTTAACTGAAGAAGTTTGACCACCAGGGAAAAAGAATATCATTGCATAAGTCTCTATTGTTGCCACTGTGAGCCACAGACGCAGGGAAGCATCTTCTGCATCCTAAAAAGGGCTGGGCACATTGATCATGTGTCATGATGGCTGCACTTTGTGGGAGAGGAGAAAAAAGCTATGAAAATACCTCCACCTCCCTAGCTTCCTAAACATCATTAGCTCATGTGCTGGACAATTACAGTGAGCTGGAAGGGGCAGGTCATCTTTTGTTGAGGGCACATTAAGTGGAATTTCAACTGCAGTAGCTATAGGCTTTTCAGGGGTATACGGCTGCTATGATGCACACAGCCTTCAGTGAGCAGGCATACGTTTTCTCCCACTAACTTTAGGCAAAAAAGCAAGGGAGCTAGTAAAAAAAATTGTTTTTAAACATAGAATAACATTATGGAGAAGCTGAGTGTTAAAAGAGAGAGAGAGTAATTCCACTTCTGTGCCTACATGGAATCACTTGTTAAACAGAATGGAGCATTTGGTGAGGGCAAAGCTGCTCTATTCTGCATGTGCTCATTCATCAGCCCAATATGAATCAAGGTAATATGCTGGGCACTAAGTGTCACAGAGAAACAAACACACTCCTTGCCTTCAATGGGGTTTGATTGGGACGTTAAAAAAACAAGTGTTTTTGTGAGCATCTAAAAGAACTTTAGAAGGTTAATTTGGAAACATTATACACAATTCCTCATTTACATAACATTGATTGTTTCATAATACCCTGGTACTATGTTTTTAAAAATTGGCTCTCAATAGAAAAGTGAATTCAACTTTTCTCTCCTCTCCCAAATAATCTTTTTGTTTGTTCTCTTTGGATATATTTAAGAAATAAAATGTTACAGATATAAAGCTGTACCTGCTTCTTTCCTTTCCAGAGGAGAAAAGTTGGGTGTCCATCACTCTCATACATGTTTTTAATGCCTGTATTACCTAGGGATGTGTCCTGTGTTGAGTAGCTTAAGGTGCACATGCCTTTTAACTGTGCATCCAAGGGCCTGTCTGATAGGGACCTGAGCCAAACCACAGCAATGTATGCCTCTCCAGAAGCAGAAACAAAATTAACTTTGATCTCAGACATGAGGGAGGCTCGGAGGCCACCTGTACTGAGGAAATTAACAAGCACTGCCACCAGAGAAATCCCTGGGAAGGTGTTTGCTTCTCTGCCTTTGATTGAAACTCAGCCCAGACTCAGACTTGGTTAAATCAACCTGAGAATCAGTTTTGTCATCTATGAAAGAGAGGTGATAATGTCTTTAGCACTGGGTTACTCATGAAAATCAAAGGAGAATTAGGTAAATATTTTGAAAACTTTTAATCCTTTTTGGAACCAAGCAGAGTAGAAATATGCACACAAACAAGTAACATTATCGTTACGGTCTATCTACTTGACACAGCACTTATGACTTTCTGTCTAGTGCTGCTTACTAATTGCTTTAGGGGTGTATTTTTCCTGAGGCTAAACCTGTGGCATAATTGCCTTTGGTAGTAGAGAAGTAGTTAAGGTATAAGATTTGGCATCAGACAGACATCATTCCTACTTTATAACCCCATGAAACTGACTACAAAACCTCAGGGTCCCAGGATCCTAATCAGTAAAATGGGAATAAAAGTTATGCCCATTTCATGTGGTACGACTCTAGGTTGATATGGGGATATGGATGTGAACTGCTTATACAATGGCTTGCACACAGCTCTTTCAGACAACCTGGACAGAGCAGCCGACAGCAGCCACATTCAAAGGGTCACGGAGTTCATTGTGAGCCGTTGTGACTATTTTCCTCCACGTGGGATGTGACTTGCATAGTGCTGGGCACATATGTGGAGCAAATACCTGACTGCCACTGGCCAACTGGGATGTGACAGAGTAGGAAGGACAGGGTCAGTAAGAGGGTGAAGAGTCCCATGCCCCTCATCCCTCTAGAGGTGATCTCAAATGAGCAGCTGGAAAGTGGAGCAGAGGGGAGAACACAGAGGCCTTTCACAATCATGAAGGCTCAAAGCCAAACAGTACAGGGTGTGCCAGTCGGTCTGATGACCGTAGCAGGGTTTCTGATCTTATTTACGATAGAAAAAGGTCCAGACAGGAAGAAGGCAGTTGGGAGGTGACCTAATGAAGAGTTAATTTACCCAACAGTGCTCTTCTGCCCTTGGACTGCTTTTCATAAGCTTGGCAAGGCAGAGCTACAACACAATGGAGTTTATGCCCAAGTCCTTGGTCCGTTCAGTCCTCACCAGCCCCTGGCTGGAGTAAGCAATGAAGGAGAATGGATATTGATTGATGATGAACTGAACCACTCAAAAGAGACGCTGCCAAGACCCTGGCTGTGTCTACGCTTGGGGAAGAAGCTCAGAGGAAGGAGACAGTACCTACGTAGGGCATGCCACCTCACCAAGCCCCGATCCTTCTTGCAGACTACCTGAAGAAAGCATCTCACAGCAACCACATGATGCAACAGGCCACTGGGTTAATGAAGTATCTATGAAAAATACATACCCGTTTTTCTCATGTTGGAAAAAAACCGTGGACACAAGTAACCACTACTAACTGTGTTTTAGGATCCTGTGTTAAGACAAAGAAAGAGAACGAGAGAGACAGAGATGGGGGGGAGACAGGATGAGCTGTTGCTATAGTAACCACAGAATTGGATCATTTCTAGAATTTTCCATAATCCCATGCAATCACAGGAAGGTCTAACTTATTAGCAATACTTGTACTAACTATATTTCTATGAATAAATGAATGAATACTTATAAAAGGGCAAAATACTAAAGAGTTTACTGTTTTGAGTATTTAGAAACATTGCCAATTGTGACAAGACAGATGGATCTCAAGAGTATCATGCTAAGTGAAATAAGTCAGACAGAAATTTCACTCGTGTGGAACAAGAACCGTATAATTTCACTCGTGTGGAATATAAAACAGACAGCAACAACAAACGAACTCACAGACACAGACAACAGGATGGGGGCTGTCAGAGGGGAAGGGGGTAGGGGAGGGGGGGTCAAATACAGGATGGGGCACAAGTAGGTTTACAGTTATTTGTATGGAAAATAATATAATAATTAATAAATAATAAGAATAAACTGTTTTGCATACTCACAACTGTAAACCTACTTTGCCACACCCTATATGGTGATAGAAAGAGATTAGACTTTGGGTGCTGCATACACAATGCAATATACGGGTGATGTATATAAAGTTGTACACCTGAAACTTCTATGTTATCCAATGCTACCCCAATAAATTTAATTAAAAAAATAAAATGTAATACATTTCTTAATATATATTCAACATACACATATACATCTGAAATAAGGTCAGCAGATGTGAAAAAGGGCTGAGTCTACATATAAGTCAGTGCCCACCCATCCCTGATGTAAACACTGAGTAATGACCTCCACAATTCTTTTTTTTTTTTAGGCACACAAGGTGACGACACACAGATGATGTATTCAATAATAAAATCAGTGCCCAACTTTTAAAACTCTTACATGACCCCAGTCACTGTGCTAAACCACTTTCTAAAGATTATTTTATTTACATATGAGAACAACTCTACATAAGGTAAGCATATTATTACCTTCATTTTATAGATGAGGAAACTGAACATCAAAGGATTAAATAACTTCTCCAAGGTCACAGTTAAGATAAAACGAAGCCAGGATTTAAACCCAGACAATATGACACCAGAACTCTTGACCACTGAACCATACTGCCTGATAGTATAATTAGGTGATTTTTAGAGGCAAAGTCTCTATTAACTTTCTACCAAAAACTGGGGCTTCTTAATGCTCCAATCAGGGTATCAACAGTGGAACAGAAGGTGCTATTCTAATTAAGACCACCCTCTTAGGAGAGGGCACTTGGCTAGAAAACCTTGCATTTCAGAAGTTAGAGACAGAATCATTTGGTTTGCATCATACTGTATGAAAGCGACTGTCATTTCTCTCCTGATCCTGGAATACAAAATTACAAGAAATATTTAGCAAGCTACATCAGCCCAGAGTTTCCACTATTACTCACTAATGACAACCAACTGTCACCATTTGCTATGACATCTCCTCAGTGATTATATGCATCTAATGATATCACAGATGTGCATCTGTGTCTATCTGATATATTTCCAGGTATCACAGAATTACGTGCTTTATTCCCTTACTGGCTTATACACACACACTCATAGGAAAACACTATCAAATGGTAATATGCACCTCATATTTAACAAGCAGAGCTACAGCCATTCCAAAATTTAAATACCTAAAGGTATTTATGAAAAATGAGTAAAATAAAATTTAAGGGAAGCAGTAGGCAGGAGAAAGGGCCAGGGCTGACTCAGTGGCAAGGCATCCTATTATAAGAATATTGTAGAGCTGGAAAGAGGCTCTTCAAATTATCCACTCAACCCCTTCACTTTCCTCATTATAAAAAAGTGAGCTTGAAATGATTGTGCAAACTTGGCCAAGAGCTCTTTGGCAATCTCATTATGTAAACTATATCATCTGAGACTTGATGTATTGCCCTCATTCCTTCCAGCTATCAAAGTCATTTAGCACTGTAGCGGGTGTGACTGCAGGAATACATGGGTGAGGCAGCATGGAGACAGTTCAGAAAGCAGCCTCACTGAGGAGTGGGAATTATTCCATGGGCTCTGATTTTAGGCTTTTGCCTCAGTGATCCTGAAAATAGCAAGTCTGTCATCACACTCATACTTTCAGGAAACGTCCACCAGTTCTGCACTCAGAGCCTCTATGCTGACTCAGGCTGCGCTGCTGGATCGTAGAAATAAGGTGAACTCCTTAAAGCCTGATGCAGTCCTCCATCGATCATCAGAGGATATTACTATTCTTGCCGGATGCTGTGTGTGTTCCTGTACAGAACAGTTAGACATGCCATTCTTGGTAAGCTCAGGATGGAGGGCAGTCTCCAAGATGATTTCCTAAATACAGATGTAAGAGTAAGAACAGTGGATATGTAGTATGTCATTTACATAGCACTGTATGCGGGAAGAAAAACCACCCATAAGGTATCCCAGGTACCTGCAGGTTCAGCTAGATTCCCCACCCCACGGTCAATTCTATTTAAAACTGTCATGGTCTGGGTGGGAATTTTTGTATAACGGCATCCTATTTTGGACAGCTCAAACAGTCTGTGAATCTACATACCTGGCCTTTGGAAGTCCACAAATGCTTACACCACTTTTTTCTCCCTACACTGAAATGACTGCAGACTTCTTTTCCTGCCTGGCTGACAAGTCTTCTTTCTCTCCTCTTGCTGTGGGCTGTTGAGAGAAACCAACCAGTATGCCTGCTACACTCACCCACAACCCTGAATCAGTGGAATCTGGCCTGCTAGTAGCTCCACTGTTCCTATGGAGCAGTGCATGGGTTTTCAGGGTGGCCTGTTTCAGAAGACCAACATTTCATACTTCAGGCCACGCTGGGCAGAGAGAATAAGAATTGAATTTTAATGACTCTCCAAATGAAGTAATATGTCACTATTGCTATCATTTATCAGGTATGACCTGGGTGGTAGTAATGAGATTTTAGAAAAGGCCGTCTCAGCTGAGATAGGATTTTGTGATTCTATAGAGTAATAGAATGCATTGCTTATTCGCCCAAGGACTTGATCAAGACTTGGAGAGTCCCTGCCACCAGAAAACTTCAAAGATAAAGAGTACACGACAAAGAGATGACCTCGAAGAACTCTAACCAGAGAAGCTGCTGGGAAAGCCCACGCACCTAAGTTCCACAAGGCACTGGTGTCTAATGTGTGATAGAAGCCTGCTATGTTCCCTGAGATTTTAGAGGATTATCAAGCAAAAGGAGTAAAAAAATTGTTTGCTTTCTATGATCCAGGTTAAATAGGAACCATTTTGTCTCCATGATTTCAATGATTAAAGACCTTGGGTGGAAATGTAGGTTGTAAAGAAGCTTAGCTGTGGGTGACTATTGAATCTATCTCTCCAGCCCAAGTATCTCCCAAAGCTGCAGTCCCATATATTCAATTGCCTCCTAGACTCCTCCATTTGGACCTCACCTAAGGCTCTTCAACACAACAGATTCAGAACTGAGCATATCATATCTTCTACTTCCTTCCCTTAACCATGGTTCTTAAACTTCCTGTATTACTGATCCCCAATGGTCCAAGACCACTTAAGCTCATTAAGATCACCCAATCCAGAAAGTCTATGCTCTGAATTCTACTATCAGATCTCCTGAACTTCTGTTAGTCTCTATTCTACCCAGTTAAAAAATCTAATTCCCCCAGTAGCTTCCTTTGAAAACCTTTTTTAAATGGCAAAAAGCTATCTCTTCTGATATAAATGTAAATTTCCTGTAAATTTAACCATTATAGAAAAGTACGAAAAAGGAAAAATCACTTGAATTCTCACCACCCAGAGCTAGTTTTCCATTGTTTATTTAACTGATCTGCTAGTGATTTAACTAATCCCCTAATGGTGGGTACATTTCATTAGTATAAATAGACTACAGTTAGTTTTCTTAAGACATATATACTTAATATCACTAAGATCACCTAATCTACAAAACTTTGTTCTGAATTCTACTACCAGACATCCTGAGCATCCTTATTTTTCCTCAGAATAAATCCTTTAAAAAAAAGTATCAATTTAAATTCCTACCAGTTTGCTGACAATGTCTGCTGCCCTGAGAACGGGTATTGATAAACTTTTAATCTTCCTTAATATGACAGGCAAAAAGCATTTCATTTACTTGGTTATTTATTTGCATATTCTATTCAGTGGTAGGCTGAGCATCTTCTCACATGTTTACTGTCTCTCTGCCTTCCTTGTTTCTAAAACTTCCCTTTTAATTTTTTTCTACTGAATGTTTATCTTCCTATTATTGATAGTTTAGAACTCATTTTTAAGGCCCTTTGCTAATTATCAAGTTTTATGAGACAAGGTTTACTCAAAATGCAGATAATCTCACCAATCTAGGCCACATGTGACCAATGTAACCTGAGTGACGCAAACTTGTGTGCAAGTCGGGGGGGTTACTGCTGGCTGGAGTGATCTGAGATGCCATCAAGGAGTCTGGGCACTTCGGATTTGGCAGACTTTTTATAGGAAAGGAACCCTTAGGGCAAGACCAGGGCCCACTTTACAGAGGAAATACAATTAATATTTGTTGAGCAAAACTGAATGAGTCAGGAAAGATAATTGCATAAATGCAGGGTTTATGTTAGGGATTAGTGCTATCTGGCTGGAAAATTAGGTCAGAACCAAATTATATAAACAGTCTGGGCTATCCTTGAAATATGCAGTATGAAGAATAGGACTGAAGGCTTTAGGAGATGGGGAGGCTGGGTAAACATTTTATTGTTCTTCTAACTCAAGTCTAGTGAATGACAGAGGACCTGCTGATAACTGTCAGAACACAGGAGTCACACAGCTTTATCATCTCAATAAAGAAAGTTTACTTGGACAGATGTCTCACAGAGTCATAAAACAGGTGAATGATGATGTTCGCATCTCTGTTTTACAACCAGCAATTGTAAATCCAAGGAACCACGCATACAACTTGCAAAACGCAAGGTATATCTAATGTCTTGACTGAAAAAGGAGCCTGGTTCTGCTATGAGAATCAAGAATACGACTTCACGTAGACCTATGACATTAAGACCAAGTGCCTTATTTAACTAGTGGTTGGACTTCTGAAATAGAAGAGGATTCTGATTTGAAATCTGTTAATGGTATTTTCTCTTTGTTGACGGTTTGCTATAAACAAAATTTTAATATGGACACAAGAAACAAAAACAGAAAACCGGTTAGAACTTGACCTAGGAGGGTCTTCCACAGGACAGACGGGGAAGACACAAAAATGTGGAGAAGGAAATAACAGGCCCCGATGGAGGAGAAAAAATGGGATATTAAAAGTAAATTGCGAAGGAAGGGGTGACAGTTTGGGAGAGTACATATACCTACCTACCTAAGCAGCAGTTCCTTTATTCTCACAGAATTGAAAGGACACTGGGCCTAAAAAGTCAGATATCCACACAGCCTCCTCCTACTTCTGAGACCTACGTCATCTTGTCTGACCCACTCCTAACGTGTCAGGTTAGTGGGTTTCTGTATCAGCTTCCCTCAAGGATCGCTCAATGCAGGGCACACATAACTGCCTCGACTCAGTAAAGGAGTTCAACAGTAGCCTTTCCAAGGCATGAGTCTGGATGTAAGTGAAGTCTTCTAAGTGGCACTGTGTGCTTTTCATGCTCTATGTACCTGCTGCTGACTCAGTTCCTAGCCACATACAGAAATGACAAGGAAAACATTCTTGAACTATAAGAGAAGCAGACATAAAGAAGGACCAGAAATGTGCTATGTGTTACCATTAGGTCCATGTACCTTTCCACACAGTAGAAAGCATGTTTATTTTTATGGCAAAAAGGCCTTCCAAGACTCCCCAAGTGGGGATCAGGGCTCTAGGGAAGCCATCCAGAAAGCAGTGCCCTTTTGTAGGTACAGGATGCTTTAACCTTTCCAGAGCATTTCTACATGTATGAGCTGAGTGAGTCCTACACAACTTCTATCTTTATTTTAAAGATGAGAAAACTGAGGCCAGCAAGGCTAAGTGAGGTGATCAGTATCAGACTATAATCACTTTGGTAGAAGCACATCGAATTTCCAATCCCAGTCCATGTCTTATTGCCAGCCACACTTCCCTAGACTGACATTCTATTTCACAATGAGATTTATTTGAAACTGCCTTAAAAAATGGGTTCAATCAATGTACGAGCAGAGGAAGACAATGTGCATGCACCAAGGGTTTTAATTGGCATTAATTTGCTTACAGATTTCTTTCTTACCATTCTTTCCACAAAGATTTACCGAGGCTCAGCTATGTTCCAGGCATGGCTGAGTGCTGGGAATACAAAATCAAATAAGATATAATCATTATCCTTCAGATCACCTTAGACTGGGTTCTCCAGAAACACATTTTGTCCAAAGTCAAAATGCCTACAGTTAAAATCATATTTGCTGCTGCCAAATATGTAGATATAAAACCAATGAAAAAGAATCTGGACTGTCATGCAGTAATAAGATCTTTGAAAAATAAAAATGTGTGCTCAGATATTACTTTCTAAATAAATATCCAGGTGAACTAGGTGAATCACTACAAGACACTTTGCCAAAAAGATCTGACAGTACAGTCCAAATGATTACTATCTGCAAAGAAAGGTAATACTTAGAAATGAAAATAGAGAAAAAATAAAAAATAATCTAAAGGCATTAAAAACTACTTGCACAGTGACTACCAACCTCAATAAACACAGGCACCAAAATAAGTCTCAGCAGTTTTCCTACTTGGTTTCAAATCTATATTGTATCTAAAGTTGAAACTAACCTTGTTTCTATGGTAGGGAAAGATCACCCAAAAAAAAAATTTCTAAAAGTCAACTCCTTAAAAAATATAATAAAATTTTGGAAGCACATACATGACAAACATAATTTACCATAGGACTATATCACAATATAACCTTACTCTCATAATCATTGACTTTCAAGCTTCTAAAAATCCAGAGGCTTAAGTACCTCTACTAACAAGTCCAAAAAAATACTAGGCAACTTGTGCCTGACAAATGGGGATGGGAAGAGATTAACCAAAGAATTTATATGCATATATGCATAACCCATGGACAGACAATAGGCCTAGAGGGTGGGAGCAGGGTGGAGGGTGAAGGGGTTCAATGGGGAAAAAAAGGGGACATCTGTAATACTTTCAACAATAAAGATAAATTTTTTAAAAAGATATGATTCTCTTTGCATCATGAGTATTTCTGAACAAGAAGTAGTGTTCTGGCTCCACTAAAGGAAGGTGATATGAACATGCCAGAAATATGAATGTACACTTTGAAGAAGATGAAACCTATCACCACAATTTCATGATGATTTAAATTTAACCTACCTGGATGTTTGTGGAGCTGACAATGTTTTAATGAGATTGGGTGATATAGGAAACGTATTCTTTCAGGCTTAGAGAAAGAACTCCGAGCCTCAAAAGACCTAGGATTCAAGGCCCTCTGCTGCACTAGCTGTTTGGCCTTGGAAAAGATTCCTCTCTGGCTTACTTTCTTTATCTACAAAAGAGGGCAAAACAATACCTGTTCTTTCAACTTTGCAGGATGGTTAACAAAAATGAGATGACAATGTATTTTGTATAGATACAAGCAATTATTAGTGTTTGACCTTTACCTCGATGATCCACAATGTCATTCCAATTGATGGGTGGCTAACTGGATTTCTGAGAGCTTCACTCACTCTCACCCCCATCTGACTAAGCATTTCCAAAGGCAGGAAGTTAGTGTGACAGCCATTTGTACTTCCACTTAAGGAAGCACATTAATGAGGGATGTAATTAGCCAGCTCTGGCGCTAGCAGCTCTGGTGGGAAGGAGGGGGCAAAGGGAGGAAGATGCATCTGGCTTTCCTGGTAGTTCTTTCACTGACTATATTATTTGTACGATGCACTACAATTCAAAATCGTTACATACAGGGATGTGACTAGGGATTAAAATCAGCCCTCGCAACTGTATAATCAGGTACAAGACTGCATCTTTCAGAAAATGCTACCTTTCCCCTAATTTACCCGTCTAGAAAAGGCTGTTTTTTTCTTATTTGCACAAAGATGCCTAAAAGGCGATTTGAGTCACATATCTGAGACTTTCAACACTTACTTAAGCTTCCCCACTAGGGAGAGAGAGAAGGTTATGTATATTTAAATAAGGTATTTGGAAAATATTTCTAACGCTTAATGAGGCAAACATAGAAGAAAGGGTGATAATGGAGGTTGAGCAAAAATGTAGATAGAACTGTGGTCTTTTTCCTCAGATAAAACATATTAGGCAGCTATAATAGTTAAAACAAATGTGATGCTACTGGATGAAAAAGCCAATCAGTGGAATAGCACAGGAAGTTCAGAGACAGATCCAAACACAAGCAAAAACTTAGCATATGATAAGGTAGCATGTCATATCAGTAAGGCAACAGATGGATTATTCACTAAATGGCACTAGGATAATTGAGTAGCCATTTGTTTTATGCATGTGTAGGAGTATGTGTACTTATGAATCTGCACCTCACATAATTAAAGCAAAATAAACTCCAGATGAGTTATATATTTACATGTTAAAAACAAAAGCATATATTCACTGGAGGAAAATATGGGAAAATTTCTTGGGGTGCAGAATGTCATTCTTAATCTGATACAAAAGGTATAAAAAAAGAGACTGATAAATCAGTTACATAAAAAATAAAAATGTCTATATAGCAAAAACTACCATAAGGCAAAGTAATCTTAAAAAAATAAAAGAAATAAAAATATTTATCAATTCAAGGCTAGTTCCTAAAGATTAAGAGATTGGTCCTTTAAACCAATAAGAGAAAGACCAACAGCCAGCAGAAAGGATTTAAGGTAAGTCATGGAAATATGACTCTTAAGCATTTAAGAACATGTTACTCTCATCAATAATAAAATACACTAAATAGCTCCGGCCAGTATAACTAGTTGGTTGGAGCATTGTCCTGTACACCAAAAGGTCTCCAGCTTGATTTTCAGTCAGGGCACATTCCCAGGTTGTGGGTTCGATCTCTGGTTGGGGTGTATATGGGAGGCAATAGATTGATGTATCTCTCTCACATCAGTGTTTTTCTCTCTCCCTCTCCCTTCCTCTCTCTAAATTCAATAAAAACATATCCTTAGGTGAGGATTAAAAAATGAATAAATAAATACACACGCACACAAAATAAAACTACACTGAGAAGCCATAGACCTGTTCTAAAATACAAATTTGTAATTTAAAAATCTTAAGAAAACTCTAGGCCTAGGTGACTTCACTGGTAAATGCTATCAAACACTGAAGGAATGATATAAATCTTAAACAAAATTTCAGAAATAGACGGAACAGTTCCCAATACATTTGGCATAACATAATCCTGATGCCAAAACCACATGAGGATGCTATAAGCAAAGCAATTTAGAGACCAGCAATATTGACAACACAGACACAAATCTTTCTAACAAATATTAACAAATTAACTTCAAGAATATAGGACAATATATTCTTGGAATTTAATCCCAAGAATCCAAGGCTGAATTAACATTTGAAAACCAATCAAAGTAACTCAATAAAATAACAGAATAAAGGAGAGAAAACCTGTATTATCATCTCCATATTTGTAGAAAAAGTATTTAACAAAATTTAGCACCCATCTGTGATAAAAACTCTCAGCAAACTAGAAGTAAAAGGGAACTCCTTCAACTTGATAAAAATCATCTATGAAAAACGTATTGAATACTTTCCCCTAAGACTGGAAATAAAAAACAAGGATGTCTTTTCCCACTACTTCTATTCAACACTGTATTGGAGGTCCTAGCTAGTGTAATAAGGCAAGAAAAAGAAATTAAAAAGGCCTAAAATTTGGAAAGGGAGATGTAAATGTATTTTTATTTACAAGACAACATAATTAGATATGTAGAAAACACTACGGAATCTATATAAACAACTTCTAGAACTAATAAATGAGTTAATCAAAATCTCAGGATACAGGGACAAGATGTAAAAATCAGTTGTATTTCTAGTAGCAAACAACTGGAAAATGAAATTTAGAAAAATAACTTCAGTTACATAAAAAACCATAAAATACTCAGAAATAAATTTAACAAAAGAATTGTAAGATGCCTACACTATAAAATAATAAAGTTTTATAAAACACTGCTGAGAGAAAGTAAAGACCAAAAAAAAAACCAAACCACAACAATAAAAAAACACCACCACAAAACCACACAAACAAAAAACCCAGTTAAACCATTTTCATGGGTTGTCAATATCTTATGATATCATATCAAGACCTAATTAAGATGTCAATTCTTCTTAAAATGATCTATATATTTAACAAAATCCCCATCAGAATTGGGGATAATTTCTATTTAATAGAAATTGATGATCTGATTCTAAAATGTATATGAAAAGGTAAAGGACCTAAGGTAGCCAGAACAATACTGAAAAAGAATGAAGTTGCAGGACTTACAGTATCTGGTTTCAAGACTTCCAGTAATTAAGAGTGCAGTGTTGGCATTAGGATAGAAAGATCAATGGAAAAGAACAAAGAAAACACAAATATCCATATAGAAAAAAATGAATGTCAACATCTACAGCTAACACAAGAATTGGTTTGAAATGTAAAATTAAACTGAGACATAAAATCTAAAATTAGAAAGTTTTTAAGAAAACAGAAGAGTATCTATGGCCAAGGGGTAGGCAATAACTACTTAGGACATAGAAAATAATAACCATAAAATAAAAGATAGGTAAATTAGATTTCATCAAAATCAAAAACTTCTGCTCATCAAAACATGCCATTAAGAAAGTAAATAGAATAGCCATATATTAGGAGAAAATATCTGCAAAACAGATACATGACAAAGAATAATGAAAGTCAGGTTTCTTACCATCTCAGAAAGGAATTACAAAATAAGGGAAAGGTAAAGACTAAAATGAAACCTGAAGTGTTAGACTATAGGAGGCACCAGCAAGATGGTACATATGCAGATGGATAGATGAATGGAAGGACAGATTGATGATTTTCTAGCTCTGTGCACTGAGAAAGCCTGGGAACAGTGACATCCCAATAGCAGTGAGCATAGTCACATCCAGATTTTGACTTCTGAATACCATTCTCTTCTAAAAAGAACCAGGGCTCTGTGGAAAAATGGCTGATTTCAGGGCTGGGACAGATAAAGTATACGAAGAGACTAAAACATATTTTTGTGCTAGAAAATAAGAAAATGCTTGAAGAATGATGGGGACATATCAAAACAATGAAAGCGATGGTCTCCTACTGACCAAATCTGGGACACTTGAGCATCAAAAAAGTATGAGATTATAATTTACTGAATAAAATCAAATCATGAGTCCTTATGGTAGAATAAATGTATAAATAAATGAGGAGAAAGAACAAGTTCTTTCTTACAGTAGAATGCTATCTAAAATATAGGAGTGATGCAGTGAGACAGTCATCAAAGGATGCCAATATTAGTGAGTGAAAGTTTGATAAAAAATAGAATATTTCATAATGTCAAAGTATCTCCCCACACATTACTTACTAATTACAAAGGGGAAAATAGTAAATTTATAGTGGATAAATCTGATAAATACCACCTTAATAAGGTGACCAAAGTTAACATCACCAATATAGGAACAAACATGCACCTTCTGATAATGATGGTCTGAGAAGAACACATTATTTATGTGGTCCTCCTGCCCACAAACTCCCTCCTTCCTAGGAAATACCTGAAAAACCTAAGTCAAGGGACATTCCCCAGAATAACTGGCCTGTATTCTTCAAAAGTGTCAAGATCAAGAAATACATGCGCGCGCGCACACACACACAGAGACTGATGAACTGTTTCCAAATTAAAGGAAACTAAAGAGATACAACAACTAAATATAATGCGTGATTCTGGTTTGGATCCTAGACCAGAAAAAAATATGCATAAAGAATATTAATGAGGGAACTGACAAAATTTGAATATGGGCTGTGTATTAGATTTAGTATTATATTACAGTTAAATTTTCTGACTTTAATCATTGTATAGTGGTTATGTAAGAGAAATGCCTAAATGAAAAGTCAAATTATCAGTATCAATAAAGAATTCTCATGTAAGTTCTGTGTCTATTAGTTAACAAGGTCATCTTTTGTATTCTGGAACCTGTGTGAAAAAGGAACACATGCCAGCCACCTGCTGTTACCCAGCATTTGTTACAGGGCTGATGATAATTATATTTATGTTCATCCTGGGATACAAAATAGCCATCCAACTTATCCTTCGTCCTCAAGCTAACTGTTGCAAATTCAGATAGCTCAGGAGTTGAAGCTTCAGTTTTTTTTCCCCCCCTTCAAAACAAAACAAAACAAAACAAAACAAAATAAAAAACAGTAAGAATGAATAAAAAGATATACTGGGATTTTTAGGTGAGGGTATAGATCAAAGGTTGGCAAACTAGGGGTGTTGGACCATATCCGGCCCACAGCCTGTTTTTGTGCAGCCTGTGAGCTAAGAATAGTTTTTTACTGTGTAAACAGTGTTATACAGAAAGCAGTCATATCAGGCCTGAGACTTAGAAAGAGGCAGTTATCTGGTCCAACCTTGCCCAAACACATTACCCTGTCTTTCCTGCCAAAGTGCCCTTTGACTGCAGCCAGGCCAGCCTCACACCTCAGGATTTTTCAAGGAGGAAGATGGAATTAGCTTTAAATCTGTTCAAATAAATATTTTAATAAATGTGAAAATGCATTTTTTTCTGTGTCGTAGGAGAAAAGAAATGAAAACATTATAAGGTACTTAAACATTTGGGAAAGCATAGAGAACAAAACACTCATGTACCCAACTACCTACCTTCATTGAATTATAAAACGTGTCACATTTCACACTTTTTCTTTTTTAACCAATCAAAACATTATGGATACAGTTGAAGCCCCCTATATACATCTCCTGATCCTATTCCTACCCCACTGCTTTTCACAGGTAAATAGTATCCTGAATTTTTTATTCTTGGGCATGTTTTTACACTTTTACACTTTATACATGTATCCATATAAACATAAACTTTACATATTTTCAAACTACATAAATGGCATCATATCGAACAATGATTCTTCACCATGCTTTTTTCACGTTACATTTTTGAGATAACCGTGCTGGTATGCACAAGTTTAGTCCATTTTTTCTCATTGCTGTATGGTATTCCATTGTATGAATCTATCACACTTTGTCTGTTTTCCTGTTGAACATTTTCAGGTGCTTCCAGTTTTTTACTATTATGAACAATGCTACGACGAATATGCTTATGACTTAATCCTTATAAGGATTACGTGCCAGGGATTCTGTAAGGTATCTATTTAGGAGTAGAAAACTGAGTAGAACACCAGGCCCATCCTCACTTAAACTTCATATTGCCAGTCTATCCTTACAGGTGTCTGTGCAACTTTCAACTCCCACTAGCAGTGAATCTAGGTTCCTGCAGCTCTCTTCTTTGCCATAATTATAACTGTCAAGACTTTTCATTTTTGCATCTGATAAATGTGAAAACATGCAGCATTTCAATCTGCAACTTATTGAATCACTAATGAGAGAGAACATCTTTTCATATATTTATGCCATTCTGGTTTGTTCTGTGAGCTGTTCTTTCATGTCCTCTACCCATTTTTTTACTGGACTATCTTCCTAACTTATTAATCTATAGATATATTCTAGATACTAATCTTTGTCAGTTAGATGCAAGGCAAATCTTTCCCTTGTCATTGGCTTGTCTTTTAATTTGTTAACGGTGTCTGGTGGTATCAAAATTTATCAATCTTTTATCAGTTGGTTATATTTGTATATTGTTCAAAAAAATCCTTCATGTGTCATACAAATATAAATATTCTCCTACATTTCTTTCTAAAAGTTTTATGCTTTGCTTTTCTATATAAGATTTTAGTCTACTTTTAAAAATGTGCATGTGCATTTTGAGGTAGGGATTAATTTTTTTCATATACAGTATATAACCAATTGTCCATATACAATTTATTAACTAATCCATTCTTTCCCCCTTTGTAACTGTGCAAACCATCAAAGTTTCCATAGTTGTACAGATCCATTTCTGGGCTCTCTCTGTTCTGTTCCACTAGTCTGTTTGTCTAAGCCAACATCTCATTGCACTTATTGTAGCTTTCTAAGTCTTGTTATCTATCTGGTAAACCAATCACTTTATCTTAGTCTTCTTAAAACTGACTTAGTTATTCTTGGCCATTTACTCTTTCATCTGAATTTTATAATTCTCTTTTCCGATCCCACAAAAAATTCTGCTGAGATTTTGGTTGAAATTACATTGAATTTGTAGATGAAATCTGAGAGTTAGTGTCAAATAGTTTAAAACAAACAAAATAGAAATATGTAGTAAAAAAGCTGGTAGGAAACACTAAAAAGTGAGTGATGTTTCCTTTGTAAGTTGAAAAAAAAAGCATGTAGTTACTTTTTTCATAAGCCAAAAAAATTTTTTTTAATATGGGAAAATTTGTATATTTTAACCTATCCTGCAGGGAGGGCTGTAACAGTGAGCCCAGTTTTCCATATAACAATAGGTTACACAAGTAGAAACTCTTACTCAATTTCTACAGCTGGGAATAAACCAATAAATTAAAATAAATGGTGGGGAATGCCGACAATATTAAACATCTTTAGCCATTCTGAACTGTTCTTGTGCACTTTAGATATCAGAGCTAAAATCACTGGAAGCAGTCCGTCAATTTCTATTTCAACTGTTTAAATATTTTCCTGTTAAGTGCCAGCCTTCAGAAAAGACCTCTCTTTTTGTGTCTAATCTATTTGATTACTGATTCAATAACATCTTATCAGAGATCAGTTTTGGTGCAGGTTTTCTTAACTGAGAAGCACCTTCTTTCAGTTTCTCTCTTTCTCCACAGATGGGAAGCAGATTGACTTTCTGCTGCCCCCTTCTGGTTTTTGGCTGCTGTAAGCTTAGTAATATGAGTATACATGAGACCTTCAATTAGTTGTCTTCTAGGGTCAGGCAGCTTCCTCCAAAATGTGACATCCTTTTCATCTGGTGGTTGACCTACTAGCATTCATAAACATCTATTTTTCCCTATCTCAGAGTCCTGACAATCTTTGTACCTTGATACCATTGGGGTGGGGGTGGTGGAGACAATTGGGGACTATTAGTCTTAGAAACCAAAATTGGAGCTAAAAGTACATTTTCCCTGAGAAATACGGGTAACGAATAGCCCTTGTTCTTCAAGATGTTACATCTATTACAGCCAACATTAAAGATAAAATTTATTGATCATTGACCTTCTTTGTCTCAAGACTGTTCTAAGGGCCTTATTAAGTATTAATTTCTTTAAGTTGCACAACTACCCTAAAGCACAGGCATGATTGTAACCCCCAATTTATGAATGAGGAAACTGAGGGACAGAGAATATGAGTAACTAAACCATACAGCTAATAGATGGCATATCTAAGATTCAATCTAGGCAGACTGGCTCCACTGGCCATGCTCTTATCTACTAAAATATACTGCTTATCAAGTATAAAGTAAAAAACAAGCAAACACATATTTTTGATTGGTCAAAAAAGAAAACAAAGTAAGTACCCCTGAACACATTAAAGAAAATTCTACAGAAGGGGGCCAGAGAGAGCACATTCAAATAGTGAAAATCAGGGCAAGTTTATGTATGTAGTAGAATTTGGGACAGGCCTTACAAGAAAGGTTGTGTTCTATTAGAAGATTGGGGGCGGGGAGGGAAGAGCATGGGCAAAGATAAGAACGTATAGGGCACATTCAGAAAACAGCAGTCCATTCTGGTTGGAGTTTGAAAGCACTGTGTAAGTGTGCCATACATGTTAACTGCTATTACCTGCTAGTAAGTCAGCAAATGAAGGACTATAATAATCTTTATGTATGAGACCCAAAAAGTTCTCATTTTAACAAATAATTTCGGTGTTCTTA
Source organism: Miniopterus schreibersii (assembly GCF_964146895.1). Taxonomy (NCBI): domain Eukaryota; kingdom Metazoa; phylum Chordata; class Mammalia; order Chiroptera; family Miniopteridae; genus Miniopterus; species Miniopterus schreibersii. The sequence continues at coordinate 69,491,147 of NC_138103.1, read as the reverse complement.
CTCTCAAAATTCTGCCCAGGCTTTTCTCAATGAAGACTAATGACCAATTTGAGTATCACCTCTTGGTAGCATCCATCACTGAGCTGTTTACCAGCCAGTGGGTAATAAACACATTGTTCATGTGCTGTAATGGCCTGGAGTTGGAAGACCAGGTTTTAAGTTTCAGCTTTGCTCATTATGAGTTATGTAACTGGTGATCCCATTTGTCTTAAAACCAGCATTGCTATGAAAAAGAACAGAACAGACCTCAAAAAAGTCAAATATGTCTGGTAAAAACAAACATAACTGAAAATCTATTTTGGAAATAATAGCAGCCAAGACCACTAAAGAGAATTCACATCAAATACTTCTTGCTCCTCAAATGTCCTCTTGACTAGACACACAGCATCTGGAAATAATCTGGAATTTATTTGCCATTGGCCTCAAAAGTGATGATGCAAACAATGGAAACTTCTGTTCCCACAAATCTCTTCTTGAAGCTTCTGTTTATCTACTTATCTCTCCCTTAAATATTGCACCAGCTCCTGAAAAGATCTCTTAATTATCTTCAAATTAAACGCCTTACATGCAAAACCCTACTGAAGTCCCTTTAATAAATATAAGACAATATATTCAGTTATGCCTTTCTCTCTGCCCTACAGCTATAATTCCTGGCACCTTATTATGATTTCACAGGTAAGAAATAGCCAGTAATGGGAATTTTATATCAAAGGACTTTTTTTTTTATAATCGTCACCTGAGGATATTTTCCCCATTGCTTTTCAGAAGGGAGCGGGGGAGAGAAATATCTATATGAGAAAGACACATCGACTGGTTGCCTCCCACACATGACCTGACCAGGGCCAGGGACTGAGGCTGCAACCGAGGTATGTGCACTTGGCCAGAATCAAACCCGGGATCCTTCAGTCCACAGGCTGATACTCTAACCATTGAGCAAAACCAGCTAGGGCTGGATCAAAGGACTTTATGCTGTGGAAAAACAATAACTTGGGATATATCTTTCTATATGAAACTGTAGGAGTCTTTTTAGGTTTAATCCACAAAGGGTTCTGCAGTTATTAAAATGGATCTACTTAAGCTCTCAAATCCTTTTAAGTCCCATGTCTGGTAACATCTATTAGTTTTTATTTTGATATTCACAGTTAATGTGGCTGAAACTTCAATTCCACTGTTTAAGTCCATAAAGTTCTGAGAAACTAAATAAAATCTAGAAACTTATGCTTTCAAAGTTGAGACTTCTGGTGATCAAGTCTAACTTCTACATTAGTGAGAATGAGAAACACAGAATGATCTTGGGAAGCATCCAAGATCATTGGCTCATCTAAAGAAGCCGATGTCCAGAGAGTCTATTAACTGGTGCCAAGTTACAGATCAAAGTGGGGACTCAAATGGTCCTAAAATCCAGATTACCTGACTCTTTCTGCCCATCCCTGTTCCTTTAGAGTCTTTTCAGCACTTTTTAAATTTAATGATTTTACTGTTGTAACTCTGTATATGCTAGTTTTTTTCTGGGTTTAATTAGCTTTATGTCACTTTGTTAGGAGGTGTTTCAGTCTTCACTGAGTCTATATCTTCTGGTTTATTACCTAGCCTGTCTGAGGAAAAAGGACTGACACAGACAGATACACTGCTTCTAAGTCAATACTTAAATACAAAATTAAAAAATTCTTCTCTTAAATCTTTATTGGATTCAGAACTTCCCTTATAAACAGAGCTGAGAATTATTTTCTATAATCTATCTTCATCTCAGATTCTGTTAGGGAAGTTTAAATTTGCCTTCAATGGACAAAGAATGCTTACTGACTTTCATAAAATCAATCTCCCTTTAGGTCCCTGATAATCTTACCTTTTACCCTTCATGTTTCTAAATATATACTAGGCATCCGATACATATTTCTACAATCGATCTTGTTCCTAATTTCTCTACATTAATTGCGTGTGTGTGTGTGTACACACATACAGGGTGATTCTAAAATTGATATGGGATGCAAAGGACCTAAACTAGCCAAAATGATCTGAAAAAGAACCAAAATGATTTGAAAAAGAACTAACACTACCTAATGTTAAGATTTATCATAAAACTACATCCATCAAGACAATGTGGTACTGGCATGAAGACAGACAATGGAACAGAGATCAGTGGAATAAAATAGTCCAAAAATAGACTCACACATATATGAACAACCGATTTTCCACAAAGATTCAAAGGTAATTCAGTGCAGAAAGAATATTCTTTTCAACAAATGGTACTGATACAACTAGGTATTCTTACGCCAACAAATTAACTTTGCTCTTCACCTCAGACTATAAAAATAAACACAAAACACAGGAGAAAAATCCTTGTGGTGTTGGGTTAGGCAAAATCGTGTTTGTTTACATTAAAAGCACAATCCACAAAAGAAAAAAAACCTGACAAACTACTTCCATCAAAAATAAAAACTGCTTTGAAAAACACTGTTAATTGAATAAAAAGACATGACTATAAGAAACGGAATTCTCAAAACTCAGTAAGAAAACAAGCACTCAACAATAAAAAGAAAAAAGGCAAAAGATTTGAACAGATACTTCACCAAAGGAGATATATGGATGGCAGACAAGCACATGAAAAGATGCTCAACATCAGTAGTCATTAGGTAAATGAAATTAAAATCACGATGAGATACCACTAAAACCTATTAGCATTGCTAAATGTGTTGGCAAAAATGTGGAGGAACTGTAACTGTAAAGTAGTATAACCAATTTGAAAATAGTTTTGAAAATATATACCTATCATATGTTCCAGCTATTCTACTCCTAGATATTTATACCCCCCCACCCAATAAAACATACATCCCTAGTTGTACAGAGATGTCTGTAGCAGCATGGACTACTACGGACTACTACGGACTCCTACGATAAGAACCTTCACGGGATCCATTCATCCCATCGGAGGAATAAGAGAGTAACTATCTCAGGCGTGAGGTCACTCTGGGACAGTTAGGTGGAATGTTAGAACTAAAGCCAGGAAAATACCCTTGAAGGTTATTACCCCTACATGCCTTCCACGGCGAGGCTTCAGGATGAAATAACAAGACCAGTGGGGAGAGAAGTACAAAGACTAAAGGCTCTGAGGCTGAAGATTCTCATCCTCTCTCATCACAAAGCTCCAATGAGTCTTTGACAAGGCTTGGACAATGCCCCTGACATTCGGCTATTGTCTAATGCACAATACCAATGAGAACCTCTCCCAGGCCCAAGGTAAGGGTCAGCAAATATGAACTAAATAAAGCACTTGGCAACATTAGAGTTTTAAAAAAAGTGCTCTAAGAGTCATGTGCCCCCCCCCCCCCAGGCTCTTACTCTTTTCTTAGTAATGTTCAGACATAATGAGACCTGGCAATATGCTAATAGAAAACATTTTAATTTCCTCTTATTGCTGTATCACACAAGCAATCTCTATGCCCTCAAAAGGAAAATTACTACTGCTTCAACTCATGAAAGTTGTTCCATCCTAATAAACCCCTTCCTCCCCTTTCTACAGGCGGATATGGATTCTTACAACATGGGCCTGGGGTGGAACGCTTGCCTTCTAAGGAAGCATCAGAATATTGCTGGTCGTTGAAAAATGAAGCTATTTTGGTCCTTCCTTTTTAGGCTGGCTGCCAACCAGGGGCTGGAGACATGCAGGCTGCCATCTGCCTCACCCCAGCTGTTCCTGACCTGCCATCCGTCCCCAACCAGGGATGCCTCGTATCTGCCAGGTCAGTTAAGCGACTGATGAAAGATGCTTGAGGCCAAGGTACAGGGTGGATGAATGCATTGGCAGCACACAGCCTGCAACACAACCTTGACTTCCTCTCATTAATGGGTGTCTTGCCACTCTCCATGACAACACAGAGCTGTATTGAGAAAAACAGACCTTCCTATGGAGCTCAGCAACAATCTTTTCTTATTGTATGACAATTAATTCAGCTAAAAACCAAAGGGCTATTTAAAGTTACATTCTTAAAATAGAGAGAATGTTATATATGTTAGAGATTTCTATCACGTATTCTTCAGGAATGAGCATTATGTTGCAGACTAAATTATGGGTTCTGATTACTGGTGCTCTGGTAGTAAGAGGAACATATTTAATTTCATGAATCTCTAAACTGCTACAGTCCCAAAATGATTTGAGTCTAAATATGCCTTTAAAAAGGTAATTTGCAAACATCCTTAATGAAGAGGAGGGTACCACAAGAAGGAATTTTTAAGGCTTGACTTTGCATCCTATTAATGTAATAATCAAATACTCTTACAGGATTTGTTAAAGCTTGTTATAGCCATGGATATAATGGCTTTTACTGATGCTACATTTTACTGATGATATGCAGTTTTATCTCCTGAAAAGGGAGATGCAGAGCCTGCCTTGTCTGCATATGGGCAGCACACATGGACATGGGAGGTGCTGAGCTCAGGACTACTGGCTAGGTGGCCCAGGAAATCGATGTTCACCACAAACGATAAAGGAAAACTCTAGATAAACTCACTATAAAATAACATTGACCTCAAGCTGACAGATTCCAAAAGGGGATATTTTGTAGAGAAAAAGCTAGTAAGATCATGGTTTTTAGAAAACAACACAAAAATATGGGATTCCTTCTTACCTCTTAATTTTCTCCTGCTCTACCATGCTCTATACTCTGGTCTCCATGGGATCCCTCCTGCCTCAGTTTCCTTACTGTTTTATTATTTACCTATGCAGAAACATGCCTTGTCTATTTTCACACCCTCTTAGCCATACTTATACATATTTTATGGAGCTCCTGGATCAGGTCCTTCTTATCTTGTTTTATTTATTATGTTTTTATTCTCTTATTTTAATCATGTTTTCTTTATTTTGTTATATATCCCAACAGTTCTTAGCATGCCTTGCTTTCTTATTTCTTAGCTTTCACATTTTATTTTACTTCAATTTAGCCTTTTTACTGTTTGTTTGTTTTTAATCCTTACCCACAGGGTATTTTTTCCACTGCTTTTCAGAGAGAGTGGAAGAGAGAGAAAGAGAAAGAGAAACATCGATGTGAGAGAGACACATTGATTGGTTGTCTCCTGCATGCACCCCAACCGGGGCGGGGGATCAAGCCTGCAACCGAGGTACATGCCCTTGGCTGGAATCAAAGCCGGGACCCTTCAGTCGGCAGGCCAACGTTCTAACACTGAGCAAAACCAGTCAGGGCAGCCTTTTTACTGTTTTAACAATTTTTGCTCTTGGTTTATTTTCCCTTTAAATTGTGTAGAGTATTATCAGGGTTTTTTATGGGTGTGTGTGTTTTTAATTGTCAACCTATATAGTTTCTGGTATTAACTGCCTTAATCATCTTTAGTTCACATTCTTCTTTGTTTTTGTTTTTAAATATGTCTTTATTGATTTCAGAGAGAGGAAGGGAGAAGAAGAGAGACGGAAACACCAGTGATGAGAGAGTCATTGATTGGCTGCCTCCTGCACATCCCCACTGGGGATTGAGACCACAACCAGGGCATGTGCCCTGACAGGGAATCGAACAGCGATCTCCTGGATTATAGGGCGAAGCTCAATTGCTGAGCCATGCAGGCCTGGCAGTGTCTGTCTCTACAGGCTGGGACAGGGAAAGAGTTGAGCTAATGATGGAGGTGGTAGCCAAAAGTCCTGCTGTGGGCCTTCCCTTCAAGATGGTACTCTCTAGGGAATGAGAAATCCTCAAGGCAGATCAGCAAAAAGCTGTTAGTTGTAGGATTAAGAAAGTGGTTCTATATTTCCTCACCTTAGACCTGTGACTGTCAGTTGACTCTTAAGATGTGTAAAGTCATCACATGTGGGGATATTGCACTCATTGCATGCTGAAGACCTAACAGGTAGAAATACCACGGGCCCTCGGTGTCTTCAGGATTAGCACTCCTCATTTCAATCAACAGAGATAAACCCCAAGAGTTCATAACTGTAACTTCCTTTTTGTGAGGCATCACTATGCTTTGTATTTTCTCTAAGGCCAGAAAGAAGGAGTGAGACACTTAGCTAATGAGTGAACCTAGTTAACCTCCATTATCTATATCTGGATGCAGCTTTATGGAGTTACATTTAGTCTCATATACATGGTAACAGTCATCTTAAGAAGTCATAAAAATGTTTCTTTAAAAAAATAAGCTGAGAAAAAGAGGTAATTTTCTTAGTAACAAGAGGAGAAAGAATAGAAATAAAAAAGTGATAGTGATAGTGACAGTCATAGTTAGAACATGGCTTTAATTAAGCAAAGGATAGGATGACAAATTAAATAGTGGCTCAGATTTAAGATGAACAAAAGTCTTCTGTATGATCTATATGAAAATAGGAAATAGAGATTCTGTGAAACTTTCAGTAAGACCCCAGGCCATATAAAACTGGACATCATGTGAAGGTTTAATCATGGAAGGTCTTAAAGGTAGTACTTAAATTTCTCAGTTAAACTTTAATGTATACTGACAGGAACAGGGTCACACTTATTCATCACTGTATGTCCAGCACTTTGGATCACTAGGTGCACAGTAAATACCTGTTGAATGCTGAATCACTGAAATCAATTATGTTACAGAGGTACTTTGGGACAGAAGAAAATTTGGGATATGTTTCTTCCAAGACTATGGCATTGTGTTTTATAGGATGGAATTCTAAGAAATAGTTTCTGTTTAGAAGTTGGAACTGTTTTCTGCCTTTTGCCATAAACAAAGCAGAAGGATGAGAACTGGGCAGACGCCAGCCCAAACACACCTTTCACCATAGGCAAAAATAGCTATCCAAGGAGCAACACAGGCCAGAGGACCACTAATGGAAGACAGGGCTTGATCTCAAGGATCCATGTAAGTTGATCTTAATGAAGGAGGGCACTTGCAATGTCAATTTCAGGACCTAGAGTTTAAACTTAGGTCATTGTTAAAGGCAACCTTAGATTTAAATAAAGTTTTTTTTTATAGCATAGAATCTAACCTACTTGAGACTTATATTTAAACTGAAAACACAAAAAAGGTGGGCAAGCCTGGCTGGGTGTGGCTCAGTGGTTGAGCATCGACCTAGGATCCAGGAGATCTCAGTTTGATTCCCGGTCAGGGCACATGCCCGGTTGAGGGCTGGATCCCCAGTCTGGGGCGTGCAGGAAGCGGCCAATCAATGACTCTCTCATCATTGATGTTTCTCTCTCTCTCTCTCCCTCTTCCTTCTTCTCTCCAAAATCAATAAAGATCTATTTAAAAAAAAAAAAAAAGGTGGGAGAATTCACCCAATTCAGAAAGAAGAAGCCTCTTTACTATTTTGAAAAGCAAATAAAAGAAAATTGAATAGATTTTCATTACTACAAAGAAAGCTTTCAAAAATGCACTCAGATGGAAATAACTGAAACTTTCTTGATCAAAACAAAGTAAGGTCAAGTGGGAAATTCTAATGCAATGCTTACTGGAAACACTTTAAATTTCAACCTGAGGCTATTTCTGAAAGCTAGGAATTAGAACAAATCATAAATCAGATTTTTAAAATTGTAATAAGGAAACACAATAAAAAGTCAACTATAAGGCACCATTTTGATAGGTATTGGATAGGTGGACCATCAACAATAAGGACAAGTCATAATTGATTTGGCCAGGCTCTTATTTAATGAGTTTTAGCTTATTCCAGTCTTTTTTGCTATAAATGGTACTGCAGTGAACATGCTTCTCTGTACACATTCCTGAGGATATCTGTATACAGTTTACAGTGGGGTTGCTCACAGTTGAGAGAAAGAAGGAAATAACTGTGGAGATGCAGAAAAAGTTTTAAAATATAGTATTAATGAATAGTTGGGGCCAAATAGTGCATATAGAGTATATTTCCCTGTGAATAAAAAAAGAAGAGTATTATGCTAAGTGAAATTAGCCAGTCAGAGAAAGGCAAGTATCACATGATCTCACTCATATGTGCAATCTAATGAAAATAAACTGAGAACCAAAATAGATCCAGAGGCATAGAAGCATGGAACAGACTGACGAATCTCAGAGGGAAGGCGGGGGCGGGTGGGTGGGAGGGGAGAGATTAACCAAAGAACTTAGACGCATATAGGCATAACCCATGGACACAGACAATAGTGTAGTGAAGGCCTGGGGGGGGGTGCAGGGGGAGGGGGTCAATTGGGGGGAAAAAGGGGAACATCTGTGATACTTTCAACAATAAAGATAAATTAAAACATAAAAAAAGGGAGAAGAGATAAATATATAATTTTTCATTTGTCAGATTAACAACAAAAGTCCCAAAGTGTGAAAATACCCCTACTGGCCAAGCTGTAAAAACAGACCTCTCTCACACACTGCTGGTGAGAATATAAACTGATAAAACCACTAAAAAAAGCAATTTGGGAAAAGCTATTGAAATTACAAATGTAAATACTTCTGAGAATTAAGTGCAAGATTACATTTTGTATAATGTTATTGTTGCATTATATATAATACAAAAAGAGAGAGAGCATATAACCTAAAGACCCATCAATAGGAACTGGTTTAAATAATACATTCATAGTATGGAATATCATGTAGATAGAAAAAATGATGATGCTCCCTATATACTGACAGGAAAAATCCAAAACAGAAACTTAAAAAGCAAGGTGTTGAACATTTTATATAATACATTATCACCTTTTGTGTTAAACAGAGGTGTTAAATAGGAGAGTATATAGCCCAATGAAATGGAAAACTTACTTGTAAAGGTAATATTCTGCATGATCTATCTCTTCTCGAGATGAAATGTTGTCCACAAACTAAAAGACAAAAATAGAAACCTTTGGTTGAATACAAATTATGCCACATATTGGGCCTAATTCACACACTGACCTCAAAAAAGACAAAATGTCCATCTTATTGGAACAATGCTCAAATGGCATGACTCCATCCTTGAAACCCCTTTGTGCCAATGCAAACAAAAATACACAATGGCTTCTCATTTTCTTTGTATAGGAAATTTGGTCAGAAAAACTGTTTAGAAGTCAAACATGAACCTTGTTCAGAACAAGAGAGCTTTTCTTAATACTATACTGTACTATACTATACTATAATTTATAACTAGTCATTGATATTTCCCCTTATCTTTAAACCCCGATGTTTTCTCTATTTTCTGAGCTCCAAATACATGAGAATACATATCTGAAAGGTTGAAAACTCTAATGGCTAAAAAAATATGTCTCAAGAGATGAAAGTCTAAATTTAGAGAACTCAATCTTGGAAGCATTTTTCTTACTCTGACTTACGTTCTGCTATAGACCAGTCAACCACCAAAGTCTCTTTTAGAACTATAAAATTTGTGAGTGTGCTCAATTCTAAATCAAATAAGCAAGTAGAAAGGCTACTCCAAGATAGATTCTACCCTGCCCGGCCGGACATGGCTCAGGGGTTGAGTGTTGACCTAGGATCCGGGTGATCGGGGCACATACCTGGGTTGCGGGGTTGATCCCCAGTCGGGGGCATGTAGGAGGCAGCCGATCAATGACTCTCTCATCATTGATGCTTCTCTCTCTCTCTCTCTCCCCCTCTCCTTTCCTCTCTGAAATCAATAAAGATATATTAAAAAAAAAAAATATATAGATTCTATCCTAAAGTAGAGACTCAAAGGCAAAAAAGATGGAGTAGAAGGTAAGGAATGTTGTGAATATAATTAAAACCTCATAATGAGGGAGAGGAGAGTAAAAAGAGACTTTCTAAAAATGCCTCAGACTTAGGAGTTTGATTTAGGAATCTCATTAAGGGGCAGATAAAATCTGGTGCAAACACAGGACCTGGAGTGGAGAACTAGCTCTCCTGATTGTTTGCTGTGTGGCATAAACAGATGGCATAGCCCCTCTGGAGCTTAGTTGCTCCATCTGCATAAATAGAATAAAGGCACCTGCTTTGGAGGATGTGTGGCTCCAATGAGAAAATGTATGTGAAATTTTTAAAATTCTGCAGTGCTGCCTAGACAAATGTCAGGTATTAAGACAACAGAGATTTTATCCATCATGAACCAATGTTCTTTCCGTTCCCCTTCAATCTGAACCTTATGAGTCTATAAAATTTAAGTTATGACCTAAATTCTTCCCCTAAAAGGACAGTATCAAGTGACAGAAAGAAAGAACTCAGACTAAAAATGATAGTTTCTTCCCTTTTCCTCTTCTAGATTTAACAATAACCTTGAATTTTATGGTGCTATTAATTTCTACCAGGAGCTTTCACCACTAAGATCTTATTTTAGCATTGCATCGGCCTTGCGAGAAGATACTGCTGTCCTCATATTGGAAGTGAGGAAAATGAGAGGGGCCCAATTGTTCAATGTTACAAAGTTAATTCATGATAAAGACAAGATCAGATATTATTTGAGGGAAAAGAACTTAGATGTCACAGAGAACTGAGTTTGAAGCCCAATTTTTCTATTTATGACCTGTGTGGACTTGAGAAATGTATCAACCATTCTGAGTCTTGCATGTAAAACAGAAATAATAATGTTTATCTCCTATGGCCACTGTAAGAATATGTTACAGTGTACGTAATGTATGTTAAGAAACTAGTACAACAGGCGGCATAGCAGGTACTCAGTAGTGGTTACTAACAATTACTATTCCTGATTCTAGCCTAATATTATTCTCTCCTCCATTGCTCTGCAGCAGTTTATCATCAATGTTAATATATATTCTTCTACAGACTTTCTCAACCACCAAAAATACTTCCAATACTAACAAGTAAATACTATTCCTCTGAAGGGTGTATCAACGAAAAAAAAATCATGATATTATATAACAGAACACCATATCCTGGAAAAATAAAATAAATCAGATACATAACAATGATCACTGATATCAGAATCTGATAAATTTATTAGCTTTTATTTCAGTCAAAGAAATTGCTTCTTCACCATAAAATATCTACCAGTAACTACAGAAACACACCATACTCTGGAAAACATTTCCTATGAAAGATGTTCTTCATTTACACAGCCTCATCTATATGAAGAGCTCTTCTTGTTTTCTTCCACCTTCTTCTTTGAAAATAGATATAAATTTAAGTTTTCTTACCCGTGATATTGTTAAAGAACTAACAGGCAACTTTTTTTCATATGTTTTATCCATTAATGATGCTAGATCAGCTGTAAAGACAAAGAAGAAAAAAGAACCTTGTTAAATATACATACTTCTTATGGAAAACCTAACAGATACAATCCCTGCCAGATGGCTGCCATCATTATGAAACCAGTATCGAAACAGATGCACTTTCTTGCTCTTTTTGGAAATTTGTTTTGTATAAATTATAGTGGATAAAAAATATTAATAACATTTAAAAATGAGTTATTTAATTGCAGTAAGGATTATTTAAAAAATGCTAGCATATATTTAGTTTTTTAAAAATGCATCAATAAAGTATCTCTGGAAGGAGGCAGAAGAAAGTGTTTTATTGACAGACTCTAGGGAAAGGAATTAGATGGTCAGGGGCCAAGGGAAGAAGACTCTTCACTGTTTACATTTATTCCTTTTGCATTTTGAACCAGGAAAATATATTAGCTATTCAAAAATTGTTTTAATTGGAATTTATCAAATGACTTTTATATACTCCCTGAACAAATCAGAGAAGCCATCCTGGCTATAAGTAATGATTTTCAGCCAGAACTATTCCTCCTCGGCTTCTTTTAGTAGAACATCCACATGGATACTTGGTATTCCTGAGATTACAGTTATCTCAGAGTCTAAAAAGATCTGAAATCCTAGGCAACATAAATCTCCAAGTTGATAAATCTCCCTCCTCATTGCTTCTCAAACTTATAACATGTTCTTTCCCCTACCCCCCTCACTCTCAGATCCTGATTTTGTCTTATTTCTCTGAGGATACAACAGAAGCAATCAAGAGAACTTCACCCTCCCACCATCAAGTCTACTAGGCTCCCAGCATCTGGGCCCATATACTCTGCCTTCTTCTTCTTCTTCTTCTTTTTTTTTTTTACGAAAGATAAACTTCATTAAACAAACAAAACAAAAACCTCCCTTGACCTCCTATCTCCTTCCCGCTACTTCTCCTTTGTTCTGCTCCCCTCAGCAGGAAGACAACTCTGAAGAGTCATACCTGATACAACTGTGACTACTTCCTTAGTTCCACTCTCACTTGAAGTCTCTCAAATCAGACTTTGGTTTCCATCATTCCACTAACACCAGTGACCACCTCACATTGTTAAATCCAGTGGTTAACTCTTCATCCTCACCTTCTTACCCAACTGCTCATGAGCATTTAATAGTTGACCTTCATGAAATACTCTTTTCTCTCTCTCGGGTTCCTTTGCAGGATCGCTGCCTCTTCTTGGTGCCTAAATGTTAGCATACCCTAAGTCTGAACAGCAGACTCTTCTCTTCACCACACACACTCTCTCTGACAGCCGTAATCATCATTTACAGATTACTGACTCCACACTTACATGCTTACCGTGACTCCTGCCTGTAACTACAGACTTGTATTTCCAACTGCAAAGGTGACAGCTCCACCTGAGTGTCTAATAGGTATCTAAACATGATATGTCATCTTCATTCTCCAGCCCTCTGCTCCAAACCTGCTTTCCCCCAAGCCTCTCCCAACTCAGTAACTGACCAATACATTTGCTCGCTTACCCAGGCCAAAAACCTAGGTGTCATTCTTGACCCCACTGTTTTTCATACTCTATAACCAACTGTCAACAAATCTTATAGGCTCTAGATTTGAAATATAAATATATACTTCTCACCGCTACCACTGCTAAGCCACCAATATCTCTCACCTCCTGACTAGCCACCTTAACTATGGCCCCCACACTTACAATTTAATCTCCAAACAGCCTCTTAAAAGATAAATCACACCGTGTCATTCTCTTTTTTCAACAAGCTAACAGCATCCTATCACACTCAGAATAAAATCCAAAATATTTCCTATGACTCACAAATGCCTACATAAACTGGTTTGTGTTACTTTTTTCTCTCTTTTACAAGTATAAGTAAAATCCATGAAGGCAAGGACTTAATTCATAGATAAATTAGACTGATAGACAAATTCTCAGTCTCTAGAACAGTTCCATAAAAGGCACTCAATAAGTAGCTACAGAAATGAATAAAAGAAAGAGAGAGAGAGGGAGGGAAGGGGAAAAGGATGGGAGGGAGGAAGGAAAAACACAGAACTGGATTTCCAAGTTTGGTTTTTTTTCCTCCCTACTGGAAGAAATCAGTATCAAGTAATAAGGATACAGAGGTAATCAACTGACAAGTATCTGTTGAAGACCTATTGCAGTGCATGTAACCATTTTTTCCTCTCTTCCTTCCTGGAGGTAATGGTCTCAATGATTCAGTAGCTATTGGGGAAAAGCAACTTTGCAAATCAGGTTTCAGGGTAAACCTAATATGTAAAAGTAATTAGCTTTTCTTATGACTATCTTAAAGGGATTGACACCAGGAGATTAAAGAATGGTAGACCCCCCCCCCCCAAAAAAAAGATGTCCCTAAAACCTCTTCACACTAAGGCAAATTAATATTGTTGAATTTATCTGCTCGCAGAATGATATTAAATAGCACTCCCATTATACCAAATCTTTATAATCCCTTCATAACAGAGGCCCTTATGTTGAGATGATAGGCATTATAAAGAATTACCTACCTTTACTCAAAATTTAAATGTTAACTTTAAAACAGTAGGATCAGGATCTACTGGCCTAACTAAATGGCCTCCATTTCCTTGTGGATTTCACTGAGTGCACAATGTGGAACTAAACAATGGATTAGGCTGCGTGGTAACTCAAGATTCCATTCTAATCCTTCACATCAAGACATCTTTAGCCAAGTGAAATCGGCTGGGGCCTCAAAAAGGGCAACAGCTGCAGGCCCAGCATCTGATGAATAACATTTGCATACTGCAAGTAGAGAAAGGTTTGCTGCTAAATATAATATGTGACCAATCACCTCATAAGATAGCATTGGCATGATGAATGAGGCAGAAAACTGCACGGAGCAGGGATGGCCAGGAAAGCTGGGCCAGCTGCGGCCTGCAGAGGGCCAGCACCACAGGCTTCTGGACTGTGGGCTCCAACAGTCAAAATCACACTTCATGTGTCACTGAAGGGCCAGCAGATGCTCAGATTTTGTTCAAAGGGATGTGTTAAAGATGCTTTCTTGCCTGTCACTCGGCTCCTCAGGAATATATATAACAAAGACTGTATGGAAAATGGTTCTGAAAAATTATTTAACAAAACTTAAAGCTGTACAGATAATGTGGAAGTAAATGACATGTAAACTAGTATAAAAATGTCCTTCTTGTTTGAAGAAAACAATAATCCTGTTGATTTAAGGACATACATATTGAGACCCTACACTACTCCAAATATAGGAGTGTAATGGTTCATAAACTTGGTTGAAGATTTGAATCATCTGAAGGGCTTTAAAACTTCAGATTCCTAACCTCACATCTAGAGAGCATTTCTAATTCTGTAGGTTTGAGGTGAGATCAGAGGAATACAAAATTTTAGACAAAGCCCCAGGAGATTGTGATGCAGCTTCTCAAGTCTAGAGTGGGTTATATTTGAAAACTACCATGGGGGGTGGGACACAAACTAAGTCTTGGGTGTTCCTCCTAAGCTTGAAGACTATATTAAACTGAATTTTGTTTCTGGAATAGGGCTAAATATTCATCAAAATATTCCTCCTACTATAAAAACACTTAAAATATTTCTAAAATTTTTTCAAATATGACTGAGCTTGGTTGCACAACTCTGTGAATGTACTAAAACCATTAAAGGGGTGTATTTTATGGTATGTGAGTAAATATCAATAAAGCTGTTATTAAAAACATATATGGCCCAGCCAGGCATGGCTCAGCAGTTGAGCAAGCACTGACCTAGGATCCAGGAGATCGCGGTTCAATTCCTGGTCAGGGCACATGCCCAGGTTGCGGGCTCGATCCCGTCGGGGGGGGGGGGGGTGCAGGAGGCAGCCGATCAATGACTCTCACATCACTGATGTTTCTATCTCTCTCTCCCTCTCCCTTCCTCTCTCTGAAATCAAGAAAGATATATTAAAAAACAAAACAAAAGAACATATATAACTGAGCTTTCAGGAAGGTAAATGTCATTGCCAACAGCAAGATGGGAGCACAAACCTTGCTTGTTTAAGGGAGCACCAATGGTAGCAGTCACCTGAGAGCACCTGCAGGTCCCCAGTGACACAGAGCTTTGGTGTATAATGGCTTATAGGGGAAGAGAGGATAAAAATCAAGGCCTTTATAAGATGACAAACTGGTTCAGAGATCCTCAGGTAAAGCCAGGACCACCTAAGGCTATACTTGTAGCGAAAAGGTGAATTAGAAAATAATGCACCCTGCAAAGATAAACAGCAGGGATGTGTACCCTGAGGATTCTAAACTACAAAGTCAGCCCTCACACCTTTGAGTCCCTAATTCACACTTCCTATGTTATATAAGATATGCCAACCTGATAATTTTGTTTAAAGTGGTTTAAAGAGCTGGTTTTACTTCATAAAATTCTAGAAAATGCAAACTAATTTATAATGACCGAAAGCATATCAGTGTTTGCCTAAGAACCTGGGAGGGTGGGAGGAAGAGGCAGGAGAGGAGGATTACAAGGGTCTAGGAGAAAGCTTGGTTGTGGTAGAGAAACACATATGCTCATTATTTAGATTGTGGTGGTGATTTCATGGACATATACAAATGTATATGTCAAACTTACCAAATTGTACATTTTAAATATGTACAGTTTATTTTATGTAAATAATACTCAACAAAGCTGTAAAAAATAAATTGAAACTTGACGAGAAAATTAAAGAGCAGGTTAGACACAGGTGAGGTGAGAATTAGTGAACTGAAAGATCTAAAAGAAATTACACAGAATGCAGCAAAGATAGGTAAAGATGAAACGTATGAAAGAGGAACAAAAAGTAGAATAAGACCCAAACTACATTTAATTGAATTTCTAAAAGAGGTTAAACAAAGAGAATGGGGAGAGGTGATACACGATGAGATAATAGCTAAATAAATTTTAGAACTGTTAAAAGATATAAGTTTTCAGATCCATGAAACATATAAAATCTCAAATCAAATTATGTAAAATTACACCCATATCATGCTACACTACAGTGAGGCTGAAGAATAAGGGGATTTAAAAGTAGCCAGAGGAAAAAGATAAGTTACTTATAAAGGAAAGCAACTACACTAATGGATGTTTTCTGAGTAGGAACAACAGAAGGCAGTAGAATAAAATGCTGGGAGCAAATACTCTCAATACAGAGTTACAAGTCTAGTAATCTTATCTTTTAAAATTAAGGGGAAAATAAGATGTTTTTAGACAAACAAAAACAGAGAAAATTTATTAGCAACACTTACTAAAGGAACTTTTTTAGAAGTATTTTTTAGAACATAGAAAATGATCCTTTAAAGAAGACTTGAGATGCTAGAAAGAATGTTAAGTAAATAAAATTGCTTAAATCTGAGGGAAAATTGACTGTTCAAAATAATGTCGTGTGTGTGTGTGTTTTAAAGGATAAAACTTTAACATTAGTCAATAACATGTTTGGGGGTGTGTGTGTGACTAGACTGAAGGACACAGAGTGTGATTAACATTAGATTTTAAGTAAAATATGCATGTTAGAAGTTATAGAGCAACTATCTAAAAGATGTATATTTAAAAATGGCAGAACCTACCATCCTAAAAGAGTAGAAACTGGGGATACCATTTCTAGATCAGTAGGCGAGAAATGTAAAAAACAAAAACACAGGTAATCAATCCAAAAGAATACAAGAAAGAAGAGAGAAATCACAAAATATGTCAGAAATAAATCCAAATATATCAGTAATTATGACAATGTAAATACACTGCACTTTCTAGTTTAAAAAGACAACAATTGTCAGGTTAGTTAAAAATACAAAATCTAGCTATATAAGTCACATGAACACAGAAGAGTTGAAAGTGAATGTATGAAAAAATACTAGGCAAACAGTAGCCAAAAAGAAAATTGGTGTAGCTGCATTAATATCAGACTGTATAGACTTACAGGTAAAAGCATTTTTTTACACATTATGTGGGTCATTATATAATGGTGAAAAAATTTCATTTTTCCAGGAAGATAATTTTAACCTGGAGTGCACCAAAATAACACAGCTTCAGAGTATATAAAATTCTCAGGAAAGAAATGGCAATCTCCTTAATGATCACAAATTCTGTAGTAGAGATGTGATGAAGGGAGCCTCTTATAAAAGAAGGTGTTCTTTAGGTCAAAGTTGTGATGAGGAAGGTCACCGAAGCAAAGATGGATCCTCTATTGAATCCTGGGAGCTTTAGGTAAGAAACTATTGGATGGTTTCAGTTTTTCATTTCTATGTAACTGTACATCATTGTTATCCATTCAATCAACATTAAGCTTCTTCTGGAATTAGGACCACTTGTGCAGTTTATTATTGTTGTACTTCCTAAAAGAAGTGATCTGGAAAACACAGGCTGAAACTGTGTTTTTGTTTCCCATATTTAAAAAGAAAAACAAGGACAGATAACATGTAATATGTACAGAAGTAATAGAAGGAAGTAGGAAAAACTAACCTAAGAGCCATTTTAAATATAGATATTTAGATTAACATCTATCTACTTGTCTCTATGTTACCAGAAACTTTAAAACAAATAGTTCCAAAAAAAAAAAAATGTGAAGGCAAGCTTTGTATACATACATACTTAGAAAATGAGACTGAAGGAGGAGATGTGCACAAGTCAGGCCATCTCTAGAACAGCCAGCAGATGGTAAATACGAGACCTGGTAAATGAATAGATGTCACAGAGGTGCAAATATGGAACTGAAAAGTTAAGAAAGCAGGCTTCATAAAATCTCCATCAGGCTTCAAGAGCAGGATTTGAAAAATTACTGCGCCAAGACAAAGGTCTCCATAGCTGAAATGACACAGCAAAACTAAACCTTAGCTAATGAAAGAATTGTCAGTAAGAGATGACCACAGTGTCCAGTTTTGAACTGAATGCAACTGTGTCAATGGTACAGTTGGATTTGGAAAGGGAATTCATAAATAAATAAATAAATTTTAAAAAACACAAAAAACCAGTAACCAAAACCAAAAGGTGTCCCTTACTTTATGATTACTTATAAACTGAAAAATCAGAAATAAAACATTTAAGTTAGTAGGGCTCAGGCATTCAACTCAGTTCAAGTCACCTGGGCCCTTGTCACTAGCAGGGTGACCCACGCAAACTTCCTCTCACAGAACCCAGAGAGCTTCCCCATCAGGCCTGCCCTCCTATCTGCACCATAACCAGGTCCCCAAAATGGTTTTCTCCTAAATCCCATTCACTGTGGGTCCTAGTCTGTAATTCAATAGCTGCTAACTGGCTAATGTTAATAACTTTTATCCTATACCTCCCCAGCAGATCTGCCCAGTTAGTAGAGGGACTCAGAGGCAATGCTTTGTTTATTTTAACCAAAAGGAAGCTCAGTACAGACATAGTCTAAAACGGAAATCAACTGACTTCAGTTGGAAAGCCCAAGAACTCCTAAGTTGGAGAACTAAGCCCTTTCGATAAAAATATCAACTGCAATGGATTAAAATGCTTGGAATGCTTAAATCCATGAATTCAGAAGGACATTAAAAAAAGCAAATCTCACAGATCATCTCTGGAGGACAGTAAGGGATCAACTCATTATTGAAAACTCTTTCTTCCACACAAACTATATCTGAGAATAACTAAACTGTTGATGAAAGGAAATTCTTTTACAAAAATTTTCTCGGTAATAAATGAGGAGGAAATGATAGAGCTGTAATAGCAACATTTTGCAGCTCCTAATGAAATAATGGACTTAAGCAATGATCATGAATGGCCCTTAACATCACAGAGGGACAACCAAATGCAGTGTCTCCTGACAAAAGTAAACAACACTTCTTATTAAGTATTCATGCCAAAAAAACCCAAATAATAAAAACAGAAAGATCCTGAATCTAATCAAGCTTCCATTTCTAACTGCCAGTTTTATAGGGCATAGGGAAGGTAGAGGGACATGTTAAAACCACCATAAGGGTAAAACAGCAAATTCAGAATGTGGGAAACTCTATAGTTATTTTTTTTTAAATCGTTATTTTTTAGAGGTACATATCAAAATACGTATGAAATGATCTGATAACAAGGATTCGTTAAAAAGTAATCTGGTGGTATGGTAGATGATCAATGAAACAAGACTGACAGGGAATTGATAACTGTTGAAGCTGGGTGACAGTACATGGCTCATTATACTATTGTCTACTTTTGTACATTTCTATAAAAAAAGATTTTAAAGAAGAGAAAGGGGGGCAACAAAGCCAACTGCATTGTACAGACCTATGTGCATTCTGTTTAAAACAAACGATTAAAGAAATTAATAAGAGTATCAGAAATGTGTAGATTGACTGGATATTTCATATTTAAACAATTATTATTTTAGGTGTGATAATGGTATTAAAAATAACCTTCTCTCTTAGAGGTATAAATGAAATATTTATGGCTGATATTAATATTTATAGCTAATCCCATACTACCTGGGATTTGCCTCAAAATAATCCAGAGGCTCAGGTAAAGGGAATCAGAAGTAGAGATGAAGTAAAGATTGGCCACGGCTGGTAACTGTTGAAGCCAGATGATGATTCCTTATATATGTTTTAGATTTGCCATTAAAAACATTTAAAAAAAATTAACGATGGTGTTAGAAGTCAGGATAATGGTTACCTGTGAAGAGGGTAACGGGAGCTGCAATAAGGGCTTCTGGAGTGGTAGGAATGTTCTGTCCTACACAGGTTTGTTCGCTGTGACAACTCACCAATCTATACATTACGACTTGTGTACTTCTCACGACTTGTGTACACGGTAATCAAAGGTATTTTTAAAAGCAAGAAATTCACTGTTTCAATGCAAGGGAAGCCTCTGCCGTAGAATTGCAGGTACTGCAGCGCTCCCTGAGAAAGCAGTTCCCGAGCGGAAAGGCGACGCAGTGACGCAGCGCCCTCGGCCAGCGTCAGCAGCGCCGCTTCCTCATCTCTGAGGGCGGGGCCAGCCGCCTCGGCGGGTGCTGAGCGGTAGGGGCCTGGTGCGTGCGAGGGCCTTGCGCAGACCCGGCACTCGGCCGGCAGTGAACCAAGGCGGTTTTCTGACTTATCTGGGGCCCGCGCGGCTGGCTGAGGCGCTGTACACTGCTAAATGGAACTGGTGCTCACGAACCCCACGGCAATAACCAACCCCGAACTGCGAGCCGGGCCCATGCCACCGCTCTCCCGCAGGGCTTCTAGCACTAGGGAGACAGGCGAGGAGGCCCCGGAGCCGCACCCGACCACGGAGAACCAGAGCGTCTCCCCCACGACGCTCAGCGGGAGACGAAACCACTGGAGAAAGGAGACGGGCCTTAGACCCGCCCCTCTTCCCTCTCCGCCAAGCCTCTCCCCCCATCACCCTCCAATGGGGACGCGCGGAGTGAAGGCTGCACAGCTTCCCTCCTCGCTCCCCCAATCAGCGAGCCCGCTCCGGATCACCGCGCCCAATCACAACACTCCACAGGCTTGAGGCGGACTCGTGGGTACCGGAGGCTCCCGGAAGGACCGCAGACTACTGGGCAGGTTCAGGCCAGACGGCCTCCCTGCCGTGCCGCTTCGGAGAGGCTGCGCTGCCCCTGCTACCCGACCGGCCGCGGGCCGCACCAGCGGCGCCGGACCGCGCTCCCTTCCTTCTCAGGGCCAGTATCCCGCCCACACACTCATAGGGAAAACATGGAGGAATAGCACGGAGAAGCGAATGTTTGTTTCAGCCACATTCTATTACACAGTAAGGAAAAAAGCCTCTTTCCCTTTCAAGCAGCTTGAGTTTCAAACCTGACTCACCTCCCACGTTTTACAGAGAGGTAAAATCAAGGGGCCTAGGGACTTGTTCGTTCCGCACATTTCTGGAGTCTGCCAGGGCACTGGCGGAGGCCGGCGTGCCCATCAGCCCTCGTTTACAGGTCCAGGGCGGAGCGAAGTCATTCAGCGCAGGAAGCTGGCGGAGCGGGCTCACGCCCAGAGGCCTGTCTCCCAAGTCAGTCCCCTCCGCACCGCTGCGCAACCCAGAGTAAGAACACAGGGCGAGGGAGAATCTATGACTGGGCATGATTCAGGATGCACAGAGGATGACCTCTGCCAGACAGCATTCAGTAAACGGTAGCTGGTACTGCTTTTCCAAGTACACTAATCTCAACAGACAAGGAGACAGTTACCCCCATATATTTATTTGTTGCAGATTATGTTCATTCTTTGGCAAACAGCCTTTGCTTACTAGGGACTCCATGGTTTGTCTCGGAATAACAGACAGCTGACTCTACCCCATACCAAATATAATGGTCCATAAACTAATCTTCCCTTCATACCTAAGAAGGTGCTAACAGTAGCTTTCCTGAAATGCTACGTTCTCTTCTCTGTACTTCCACAGCACTTTTCTTTTATTCATATACAGGACATCAGAACAAGCTTTGCAATATAATTGAGTCCATGTAAGTTTCATCATCACAACAGTGGTTTCCAAAAGGAATATTATTGGCCTTAGAGGGCATATTAGAACATATGGGGGTATTTTTTTTACTGTCAGAATGACAGCAGGGCATTACTGGCCCTTAGTGGGCAGAAGAAAGGAAAATTAGATAACCTGCAATGCCGAGACTATCCAACACATCAAAACATCGTCCCTATTGACAGCCAGAGATTTTTCAGCATGGAAAAGAGATACAAATATAGACTAGAGAAAGGCATGGAAGAAACCTGTGTGGATGCACTGGAATTGGAGGTTTCAGTATAAACTCATTATTTGTAAACTATGTACATGTATGCATATATGCATGGATGTGCACATCTGTATGTTTATGTGTATATGTATACATATTTTCCTAGCTCTGTCCACTGAATGGGCCAAGAAGCAAAAACTACAGTGACAAGAAGACATCTAGTACACAGATCTTGGCTTCTAATAGTCCCACTAAAAGGAACCAGGATTCCTTAAAGAAACAGTTGATTCCAGGGCTAAATCAGGAAAGGTACAAGATGAGCCTGGGAAACTGAGAGTCAGCTTGAAAGGGCCAAATCTGGGAATCTGGGACAATATGATCACCCAAATAATTAAGGATGATAATGAATCATTAAAAGAAAAACAAGAGAAATACACAATCCAGAAGACCATATTGATAATGAACAGAAAAATATAGTTCAAAGAAAGAAATGGGAGGGAAGGGAGGGCTCTTGCTTACAACAGAATACTGAGAACTAACTAGTAAATGTGGAAGTATTAATGGAGCTAGAAAAACCACCATTTTGCAATTGTCATAGTAAAGACCGATTCAGGCAAGATGCCTCAATGGATGCTAAATCCCGGGGGGAAACTTTTGATAAACAGGATATTTGCATATTAAAATATTGCTCCACAGACTGGCTATTAGTCATAAGGAAGAAAAACAGTAACTCTCCAGTGGGGAAATCAGACACACCCAACTAGGTGACCAAAGTTAACATTGCCAGTGAAGGCAGGTTGACAACAGGTATCTCTAGATGTGCCCCGAGAAAGACAAAAACACCGCTGACAATATTCTGAATGGGAAAGCATATCTTTAATCATGAGGAAATCTCAGACAAACCCAAAAAGAAGAATATCCTATTAAAAAAAGGGACTGGTTGCTTTAAAAATGTCAGGTAATATACACTAAAGCATTCAGGATAAAGAGATGTAATATATGAAAAAAACAAAAACAAAACACAACCTCTCAAAAGGTAAAAAAAATGTGTGCATACAGAGAATGAGAAAGCAAAAACAAATGGGTCAAAATGGTGATAATACATAAATCTGGGCTAAGGGTATCAGATGCTCTTTGTATTATTCTGGTAATTTTTTGTAAATTTCAAATTATTTCCATATATTTGGTCCATGTATCATGCCATGTATGACATGGCAGACATTCACACTATTTTAAAACTACCTGTTTACAATGAACAAAACTAACTCAATTTTACATATAAAAACAAAGTACTTTGGGGGGGGGCATAATTTGAAAATGAGCTGAATTTTCCATAAATGCAACTACTAGGCAAACTGAGGAAAGACAGCACTTTGATTTGTTCAGAACTTTACCAAGAGTTGTTCACCACTTTGTGAGTAAAACTGTGTCACCTATGACAATACCATGATAATACCAAATAGTGTTTGACTTTGTTAGCACACCACACCTGTATCCCTCTGCATTTCTATCAGTAATTCTACATTTCAGTGCAAACATGTAGTTACTAATCTTCAGATTCTCCACAGCTCTGTTTTGGCTGGCTCCTGCCCATATATTCAATTCCAGGTCTCACAAACCAGCTCTGCTCTCCAAGGTAGCTGGTATAGCTATAGAAGAATCCGACCCACTTCCCCACCAAGTTATGGGAAGAATCCATAAACATAGGGGACTTTCTTCTTATTTAACATAAGCCAAAAAAAAGCAGAGAAGGAAATCTGGGGGAAAATATTAGATCAGCACCAGAATTGATCCAAAAATTATGTTAGTCCCATAAAACTATCACCAATTGTCTGACTTGATCACAATGATGCTATATATAAAATATATTACATATATGTAGCATGTACATTTCTATAAAATGCTTATAGGGTGATTTCTTTAGGTCTTGTTATTTTATAAAAGAAAGGCTGCTATCTGTGTAATATAACATAGGGAACGGGAGCCTATGATTAGGAGGCTACTGCTTAAGATGTTAGCCAACTATTTTCCTTAAATTGTTTACATGAGATTATAACACTACTTTCAAATCTATCACCTGGCAATGAAATAGAGTCAAAAAGCTTTCTGAAGACCACCAGTTAAGAAATGACGATAAAAAAAGATGAAAGTATAAAATACATTTTTCTTTGCAGATAATGTAAAACAGAGATGGCAACAGGGCAACTAACTATACATTAAAAATGGACACAAATAAGAAAGAAAGAATTGGATACATAATTTAGAACTACTCATCAAGGCAAAAAAGAAATAGCAGGAGAGCAAAAATGATTTTGCCATGTGTGAAACAAAAGTCTAATTCTTTTTAAGACCTAAAATGTACTTACCTGAATTGGATTATCATAAAAGCATCAATTCATTTATACATCATATGAATATATGATCATAAACATAATGGAGTGACTGAAAATGACACGTAGGTACCTACCTAGGTGACAATCTTCTTTTTCTCTTTCTTCCCATTTTTGGCTATCCACATATGCTGCAGAAAGCAGATATCTTTTACCTGGGGAAAAAGACAACATTCGTGGTTTCACAACAGGTTCAGTTTATAGATCTGTTTTATTAAACATATCTTTGTAATATGTTCAACTTACTAGATTATTTAAAGCTTCTAACATTATATGGTAACCAACATTGCATAGTTAACAATTCAGTTACCAACAAAATGCATTCAACTTCTAACAAGTAGAAGATGCAGAAAACTGAAAATTTTTATAATGTTATGGGTAAAAATGCTGGTAATTCTGTTCCTATAACTTTAGGACTGGGAGCCATTTGTTTGCACTAAATTATAGCCTAGGCAAGCCTTAGAACCCCTTGGAACTGGAAACATTTGCTGAACTGTTGCTTAGCTCATTAATTGAATGCTTCATAGTTGGTCCTCAAAATATTTCCATCTGACTTAGATCAGCTTATTTTCCCTTATTTCACATAAAGCAAACAATAATATCTTACTCAGTAAACCAGCACCCTAGTGGTAAATAAGAGAAACCTAATAAGCCAAACTTGAGGTAACCACAAGATGGCATAACTGTGTTCCCAGAACCTGGCACAATGACTGGCATGTGGCAGTGCTCAGTAAATGAGCTCAAATTAAACCCTTTTGTGTTTCAAAGGGCACTATTCTGAAAGTGAAAGGAAAACTCACAGAATGAGAGAAAACATTTACAAATCATTTATCTGATAAGGGACTTGTATCCTGAATATATAAATAACTCTTATTATTCAAAAATTAAAAAGACAAATGATCCAACTGAAAATGGGCAAAGGATTTGAACAAATACAGGGTGTCCCCCCAAAATGTATACACACTCAATTTTGAAAATAAAATGTATTTTAATAAAGACTGCCTTTATAATTATTCAAAGTGTGTGTAAACATTTTTGGGGGGACACCCTATATTTGTAAAAAAGAAAAAGTATGCACATATACATACACAAACATATACATATACATGCAAATGGCAAGTACATGGAAAGATGTTTAGTATAATTTGCTATTAGGGAAATGTAAAATACACTGAATGCCACTTCACACCCACTAGAATGACTATAATAAAAAGGACAGATAATAACAGTGGTTGATATAAACGTAGAGAAACTGGAACTTTCATACATTTCAGGTGAAAATGTAAAATGGTGGAGCCACTTTGGAAAGTTTCTCATACAGCCCAGCAATTCCACTCTTAGGTATACACCCAAGAGAAATGAAATCATGTATCTACACAAAAATTTGTATAACAATGTTCATAGCAATATTATTCACAATAGCTCCAAAGTGGAAACAATGCAAATATCCATCATCTGATGAAGAGATAAATAAAATGTGGTATATTCTTACAATGGGAAAATATTTAGCAATAAAAAAGAAATGAAGTATTGATACATGCTACAACATTGATGGATATCTAAAATATAATGCTAAGTGAAAAGGAAGTCAGTCACAAAAGACCAAATATTATATAATTCCATTTATATGAAAAGTTCATAATAGGCAAATCTATAGAGACAGAAAGTAGATTAGTGGTTGCCTATATTTGGAAGGTAAGTGAAGAAAGCTTGGGGGAAACTGGGGAGTAACTGTTAATAAGTTTTTTATTTTTTGTTTTGAAGTGGTGGAAATGTCCTAAATTGATTGTGATGATGGCTGGAAGAGGGAGTCAGGTCCTTAGTGTGATGCGTGAAGGACATAAGGAGTGATATAAGGTCTTGACTTGCCATTGCTCACTTGGAAAATAGTTGAGAAAGGGGACCATCAGCCAAGGAATGCAGGTGGTCTTTAAAAGACAGAAAAGGCACGGAAGCACATTCTATAATAGAGATTCTCAGAGAGAACACATCCCTTTCAACACCTTGATTTTAGCATAGTAAGACCCTGTGTCAGGACCTTTGACCTATAGAATTGCAATATAATAAATCTGTATTGTTTTATGCCACCAAATTTGGGGTGATTTGGTAACCTGCTTACCCTTCAACCAGTCAGTTTTTGGCACATCCATAGTCTCTAACTTAACTATCCACTATAAGAAGAAATATTTTCTCCATTTAATTCTCATGATACCTCCAGGGTCCAGAATTTCAAAGTTTAGTGAAAACAGATTGGCTCTATCCTACACCTTAAGACAGACGGACATTCCATTTTCTGTAAGCCTTTAAAAGCAGGATGTTCCTCTTTCTGAGATACTTTATAAATGACACCATTTAAAGTTCTTTCCATCTCTGTAGTAGTTGGAAGGTCTGTGTATTAACACTGGAATAAAAAAATTTCTATAAAGTCAGACAGAACAATAAATTGGGTGGACAATGGCACAATGGAAAACCTAGACCAGCTTCTCAAATTTTAATTTACATATAAATCTTGATAAAATGCAGATTCTGATTCAGTAGGTCTGCAGCAGAAACAGAGATTCTGCTTTTCGAAGAAGTGATATTGATGATTACACTGACTCTAAGACCACATGGAAGTAGCAAGGGGATAGAATGATATCAGCCTCACAGGTTTAGGTCCCTAGCCTACATAATCCCACTCTGAATGTGCCACCCAAGAGTGTATATAAACTCCTCTTGACTGGCTTACCCTTCAGCCAGCCAGCTTTTGAGGCAACCATATTTCCTAACTTAACTATCCACTATAAAATGAAATATTTTCTCCATTTAATTCTGAAAAGATGCCTCCAAGGACTAGAATTTCAGTTTAGCGAAAACCAGTTGGCTCTATCCATATCCTTACTCATTTTATTTTATTATTATTATTCTTTTTTTAATGTAATCATATTTTATTTTATTTTATTTTTTAACTTTTTATAATTTTTATTTTTGTTTACAGTATTACAAATGCTTACTCATTTTATAGTTATTCTAGACTTTGGACAAATTTCTCCAAGCACATTTTCCATCCAAAGGAAAGCAGTGTGATTGTGGGCTCAGACAGGCTTTAGGGTCACAAAGTCTATGTTTGAATCCTTGCCTTGCTAATAAATGCTATGAAAATGTGGGCAAGTTATACCAGGCCTTTAAACCATGAATGCGTATCGGGTATCAAGTGCCTAGCCTGACATCCTCTGTGTATTAGGTACCCACTAAGTTTCCTTCCTCTAGCTTCTTTATATAGTGAAGTCACTTTTTGGTTCATCTCAATAAATTTTCCTTTCACTCTTGATCATTTTAGTTTCCCTTCTCCATTATGATGTAATTATGGAAAATCAATAGAAGCACCAAAGTGTTTCAAATATTAATTTGCCATGAGTTTGTACAAAGTAGACTATTTTTCTTCTCTTATCTTGTAATGGTTCAAGATGTTTTGATGACTTAAAAGTCAAGCTCCTTATCAGCATTTTCAAATCCCAAGTGGTCCATAATGCACTATCCTACTTATTTATATTACTTGCCTCACAGTCTCCATTTCCTAATTTCAAGACTCCTTTCATCTATGGTCTAACCCAGTGCTTGCTCAATATAACTTTCTATAACGATGGAAATGTTCAATTCTGAGCTGTCCAATATGGTAGCAACTAGCCACAGGTGTCCAGTGAGCACTTAAAATGTAGCTAGTGTGACTAAGGAAATGAATTTTAAATTTTATTTAATTTTCACTAATTCAAATAGCCATATGCAGGTAGTAGCTACCACAATGGAATAGCACAGGTGTGTAACTGACCACAAGTTCACCAGTTCAAACTAAGACCAAAATGCTAACTGGAAATTCTCTCAAGTCACCCTTATCTAATTTCCATTCCCTTGTTAGAATGATTGCCCCCAAACATCCTAAGCAACCACAACACCCTTCCTAATAGACAATCTAAGGTCTTGTTTAAATGGAAACCTTTACTATCAAGCATAACTAAATATGCTTGTAAACAGCTACAACAGCTAATTCTTCCCGAGACGCCAGTGTGCATACCACTGTACCTAATGTGTGGCATTAAATATCTTCACCAGCTGCCCAAACAGTGAATCCGCAGAAGACTTCTGGGGACTTCACGTTCATATTTCATGCTGTTCCTAAAGAGGTGCGAGCAAGAGTGTGTGTGTTGATTTTTTACAGGGGCCAACGGAGGTGGAAAGAGCAGATATAATAGGCATTGGCAACACTGACTGTGATTGTTGCATTTTAATCCAGGATTTCGCTTCTGAAAATGTTAGAAAACGTTTTTTAACAGATCCGTGAAACCGGTTTTGACCGAGCTGCCCTTCACCCAGGTACCAAAGCGCTTCAGAAGCACCACCAGCACGCAGTCTGCAGGCGGAAAGCTGTAAAAAGGAGGAGCAGCCAAAAGCTGTCCAAGGTCCCCGGGCAGAAACCAGTAACTGAAAACTCTCCCGCCGACGGAGGACCGGGGCTCCGGCCACACGGGAGGGCTGGGGACGCCGCTCCCGGGGAACCTCGGCGGGGAGGCCACCGTCGCACCCCGGGTGGGCGCGTGGGGGCTCCTCAGGACCAGCAAGGACAACCACGCTCACGCACAAGCCCAGCAGGGCACACGCAGAGGCGCTCGCGCCTGGGCTTTCTCTGCTCTCACGCCTTTGGAAGGACAGACGCTATTACCTTACGAAAGGAGATGGGTCGCAGCCCCTACCTCCCCGTCCCACGCCACCAAACACCCCAAGTGGCTGCTCCAGCAACTAGATCTCAGAAGCATTTCCTCTCCTCTTGAAAGCCCACCGCTCCCTTCACTCGAGGAACACCGTCCTCAGGGACCTAACGGAGCAGCCCCACGAAGGCAGCAGCCACCAACCTGCCAGGGAGAGAGGAGACAGAGGCCCTCTCCGCGCCAGGAGGACCGCGCGCCGCACCACGGGGGCCGCCATCTTGGAGCGCACCACGGAGGACGGCGCCCGGGGGCGCGGGAAGAGGAAGGGGTGGGGCCCGCGCCGGCCGACGCCCCGCCCCCGGCTCCGCAGTTGGCGCGGCCCGAGACGGCATGGCTGCGGCGCTCCGGCCCGGGGAGCGGACGGTGCCGCGGGTCCTGCGGTCCTTGGTGTATCCCGGGGTGGGCGGCTCGGGCTCCACCTGCTGCCGCTGCGCGCTCGGAGGTATCCGCGGCCTCGCGCCGGGAGGGGGGAGGGGGGACACAAGGGACCTTTACCCCTCAGCGGGCACCGCTTTGGAGAAATAACAGCCCCACTGTCACCTGCCTACTGGCCCGGAGCAGCCGAGCGCGGCTTCGCGTGTGGGTGCAGCCATGGCCCCTGGGTGTCGTGGACACCCCTGTACCTGGGATCCAAAGGCCAGCGGGCCGGGGGCTTGACCTTGGGGCTGTGGCCTCCCGCGGGTGGGGGACGTTGCTCTGTGGAAACACCCCCCCGCCCCCTTGGGTGCAGTGTCCTGCAGAGTTTGGGAGCAGAGTCCCAGCTCTGCAGCTGACAGTCTGAAAGACCTTGAACAGGTTCTTTCATTCGTAAAAGATCCCTTAATATCTTTCGGAAAATGAATTGGAGAAGCCCGAGGAGTGATAAAATATATAACACTTTGTATCAGGCATTATTCTAATGCATTTTACAGAACATTCCTTTTCTCCTACAACACCGGTGACAGAGTACCATTCTTTTCTCCATTTACAGTGGCGGAAACAGCAGGTATATCTGATTTGCCCAGGGTTAGAGGGAACTTGTAGGGGAGGGATTTGAACACCGGCAGCAGGACCGTAGAGTTCCGCTGTAACCACTTCTATGGACTGGCTCTGCATACAGCAATATTTATTGTTACCTTTTTATTGCAGTACCCAGAGCTCTTTTAGTGAGTGATGCTTTGGCCAAGCTCTGCTCCATGCACAGCCCAGCATCCTAAAGAAATGATAGTGTTTCCCAAACTCACCTTTTCTGCTAAGTTGTGGCCAATAATTTCTGATATATATCTTGAGGATACTGAGAGTCCAAATCTGAGAGGCCATACTCCTCATTTCACAAACGACAGAACTGGGAATTCCAGTGATCACACTATAGCTTTTTCCATTACACTATATGCTGCTACCTAGGTATACCAAAACAAGATATTCCCCTTTTGCATTTAAACAATAGCCTTTAGTTTGTTTTAAAATTTCCTTGTCCTTTAACCAGATGGTGAATGTCTATTTGTCTTTCAGATCCCAGATTCCTTTCATCCCATCCCCATACACAATCACTAGCTCCATTTACACACATAAACATAACTTGTCTTGCTGAGGATCTGCATTCTCTGGTATTTTGGAAATGTTTTTTACCACCAGGGTGACTGTTATATTTGTATCTGCCTAGATAGATTATTTATACTAAGTGAAGATAAGATTGGTTAGTAGAGGCAGTCATGTTACTAAGTATAAAACAGTCAAAATGATATTACTTTTTCTTTCTCTAATTTTTAGCTAAAAGATACCTACTTACAGATAATATTGTGAAATTAAAAGAATTTCAGCAAAAGAAGGTGGTTATTGCACACAGTCTTCCTGGTACCAAAGGTAATTGAATCTGTTTTGTTAATTCTTTCATTGTTCTGTCCTTCAAGTTTTCTCTGTCTCTACCCGTATTCAGTCTCTCCTTCAATGTCTCAGAAAAATTGAGATGATTTATTCTTAGTTTCCTAGTCTACCCTTACATGCACCTTTCATCTAATTCTCTACTGCTGCAGAGTTTACAGCTCTCCTCTTATCCCTGCACCCAGGATCCCAGAGAAATACTAAAGCTAGTGCTGTAACCAGTCCTCTCCTGATCCATGCCACTTAAAGGTTCACGGATCAGCAGCAACTCCGAGGCTGATTGAAATGCTAAACCTCAGGCCCTAGACAGTTTGTGTGCCCAACGACATCTGAGAAGAACTGCTCCAGGTGACTGGCGTTCAAACTTTTTGATGCCACCCTTAGTAAAAAATACATTTTATGTTATATCTCCAATACACACATACATATCTATATATAAATGAAATAAAATGAAACAAAACAGTGCTATGTGTGATGATGCATATTCATATTTTCTACCCTCTGCTGGAAAAGTCAGTAGGCTAAAACAAAGATTTCTTTGAAAAACTAGCAAAATATTGACAATTATTGAGGCTGGGCGATGGACACTTGGGAGGTCATTATACTGTTCTCTGTACTTTCTGGTAGTTTGAAAATTTTTATTATGAAAAGGTAAAAATGCAACAACATCACTCACCTAGGTCCTATTCCCTTTCAGCATCTGAGAGGTCTTGTTACATTCATTCCCTCTCTCCTGCACACTGAGTTTTTCCCAGTCCTTCAAAATCCTTTGTAAACACAGCAAGACTCTCCTCTTTTTTAGTCACTCTTTCTTTATTTGAAGTTTGCAAAATTAGGGCTCCATGACATTATCTGGTTGTTATTTCCAATTGTCATAGTCTTTCTAAGGCTGTGATGGCTGTGCATATGTTCTGAAAGGCAGCTAATGTAGTGGTGCCAATCTACTCCATTGTTAGAGTGATATTTATTAAATCCTGTCAACATTTCACCCTTGTAAGAACCCACAGTGGTACTGTGTTATATACAGCATCATGTGCAAACTTAACCCCTGGCTTCGTAGCTCATCCATAATGAACCTTACCCTTTCTGGAGTCCAGTGTTAATGTAGTCACAGTTCTTCCCCCCCCTCCCCCCAGTTCTGTGCTGTTATTCATGATTATACGTAGAATGCCCCCCTCTTCTCAGTTTCTTCAACCCTATCCATCCCCTTCCTTCCTCTCTGGTACTTCTCCCCTTCCACCAAACCTGGTCTGTTTCTGCTGCTCTGATTTTTCTCTTCTCTATTATTATGTTTATAGTCAGTCATTGTTACCTACTCCATCATTGTTTTCAGGTAGCTTTCTATAAATATATCTTGTTTTCTTGACTTTGCTCTTTCAGGGCAGGAACCATACCTCTTGTGTATGAGTATGTGATAAGCACTTACATCTTGATTGATTAGTTTTAAAATACAAATTACATCTGTCGAAATTTTGGATTCTTAAGGTTTATTAGGAAGGATAAAGAAGTACAAGATGTAAAGGCATCCCATTGAAAATCTTTTATATTGGAAATTGTTTAGAAATATTTAATAGAACAAGTCCTCTTAAATCTAAGAGGCGATAGAAGGAATGAAAAGAGGAACAATAATGTCTGTGCTTTATTTGCAGTTACTTGCTGCTAGGCTCTGTGCTAAATGCTTCATGTACATTGTCTCACGATAACCCCATGACGCAGGTGTCATGAATCAGGTCTCACAGACAAGGGTCTCTCCATAGTGTGCAAGTGGCAGAGCCTAGATTTCACCCCAGGTCCTGTCTCTAAAACCTTTAACCATTATGTGGTTCTGCAGGTAAAGATTGGAGGGTCCACTAGAGTATCTCAAACCTAGTGGGCTTTCTTTTCTTGTAAGTCGAGAGCAGTGTCTACCTCAGCTTCCAGGTCTTGCATTTTTAATGTATATTGTGCCACTTTTTAAAGCAGCATTCCTTCTAAGCTCTGGACCTTGGAGCAAATCTTGTAGACTTCTCATGGCAGTTTCTGTTACTGAGAACAGCCCTGCCTTCTGGTGCCTGCCTTGCATCTCACTTCACATTCTGGCGAGAATACAGACCCTTCCTAATGCCAAGAAGCTATGTTTCCTTTTGGTGTTTAATGGTCCCCACAGTTGATCAGACACAAGACAAGGGACAGAGACAGGGCATGAGCACCTTGCAAAGGTGATCTTACTATAATCCCTATGCGTTATATAGTTTTATTTTATTTTATTTACCCCCGTACATTATATAGTCCCATGGCATGCTTTCTAACACTTGAATAGAGAGAGACCAAGAGGAATGAAAGAGTTAAAGCTGGGCCAAATGAAAGAGACACAAACTATTTCTGAATCATGTGAGTCAAGTACTGTGGGTGAACCCATCTTCAGTTCACATTTTCCTTTCAGTTTTCTTGCTAGGTGCTCTGCCATTTGATGGTTTGGATATCTTGGTTACATTTCCTTTTTTTTTCTCCTCTCTGGTGAATCACCTATAGGTACAGTTCTTTGGGCTAAACCTCTGGGATATTCTCAAAGTAGTATGCATAAGGATTACCCAGGTAGTTAAAAATATATACTCTTGTGCTCCTGTTCCCAGAGATTCTGTGTTAAAAAGTCTTGAGTGGGGCCTGGGCTTTGCTCCTGTGACACAGATGCTTTGTGTCACACCTCTGACAGTGCACTTCAGCAGGCCAGCCCGTGATGGGAGCTGCAAGGCCATGAGCCCTTCTCAGTGCCCCTTCGCAGTGCAAGCCAGGTTTTGGCTTCCCCTTCTCCCTGAGTTCAGCCTTAGTAATGGCCACCCCACTGTGCTTTCTTCTAGAAACCTATTTGAGAGACTTAGAAGAGAAATTAACCCAGAACAAGCTCATCCTGAAGGAGGAGTTGAGAACCTTACTTCATTTGTGTGAGTCCCGGGATGATGTGGAACTGGCTAAAAATGTCATTTACAGGTGAGGCATTTCCTTAGAATTTTGCCAGCCTTTGTCTGTTCTTACTCTGTTCCATTTCCTGAACAGTCTCATCTGCTTCCAAGGTTTAGGCATCACCTATGCACTGATGACTGCTAAGTCTCTTATCCAAATGCCTGACCTAAGCTCCAAATATTTATATTCATCCTTTTAGCAAACATTTATTGGGTTCCTACTGCATGCCAGATGATGGGGATAGAAAGACAGATAATCCATGTCCCAAGAAATCACCAGCCAATTCACTAACTCTACTTACACGTCCCTTAGGTCTTCACATTCATCTATACACATTTCTTTCTTTTGCTGTATTTTCTAACTGACCAGCCACACAGGGCAGATATCTAGGAGCCTCTTTCCTCTAATCTCATTTGCTCCCCTGCCTGACAGGATAAGAAATCCAACAGCTTCCATGTTCTTGATCTCTCTCATCTCTAACCTTCCTCTCTGTGTCCCTGTTTCCAGTGCCTTAGTTCAGGCTCAGCGTCTCTCACTTGAATCACTTCAGTGGATGCCTAACTAGTCTCACTCCTCCAGGCTTATGCCTGTTATGTTCTGTTGTGTCTGATCCATTGTTAGACTTTAGCATATCCAAAGGAACTCTCATGAAATCTTAGTCTGCTGTTAGGAAACCCAGCAAAGGCTTCACTCCTTGGGAGAAAATCAACAGCTTTCATTTTAGAAATTAAGTTCATTGCTTCTTTTCACCATTCTTTAAAGATATATTTCTATACATGGACCTACATTTATATTGTACGTTTACAGAGAGAAATACAAGGTATTCATATATAGAATATTGGAAGAATATATACCAAAAGTTAACTGTGGTTCTCTCGGAATCACACATTCTATATTTTTTGTCTAAATGTGTACCTTTCTGATTTCTCCAACTTGTCTATAGTGGACATTAGCAATTTTGTAATGTGAAAAAAAAATAATGTTATTTTTAAAAAGGAAAATAAAAAACAATTACAGGAAAACACCCAAAAAGTAGAAAGAACAAATGTGTCGCAGATTTTGCTGCTTCATATGTCTCTTGCTGCATAACAAACCACATCAGAATGCAGTGGTTTAAACAGCCATTATCTATTATTTCTAACAAGTCTGCAGGTCAGGAATTGAGGCCCGTCTCAGCTGGGCGGTTCTTTGTTGGTGTTGACTAAAGTCACTTGCTCATCTACAGGCCACTGGGCTGAGCTGGAAGGTCCAAGAAGGCTCCACCTGCATTTCTGATGCCTCAGTGTCCCTCTACGAGACCCTCACTGTCCTTATAGTGTCTCACCATTCACAAGCCTAGCTTAAGCTGCACTAGCCCACAGCACACGTGGAAGCTGCAGGCCTTGAGCTGCCCAGAATTGGCACAGCTTCACTTCTGGTAAATTCTCTTGGTCAAGGCAAGGACCCTGCCAGCCCAGATTCACAGGAGGGGAAAGGACTCCACCTCTGGATGGATGGAGCAGTGTGAACATAACAGGGAAGGGAGGAATTAATGGTGGCCGTCTTTGGGCCTGTCTACCACTTGTATGAAAGCACTGTTAATATTTTGGTATACTGTTCACCCTTGAACAACGTGGGGGTGAGGGCTGCCAGAAATTCACATATAGTAAGTTATAAATTAACATCGTGGATTATAAATTAGCATAGCAGATTCCCAACTATAGGTTGAAAATACATCCTTACCAATTATTTTCATGTAAAGATTTTATGATTTTGATAGGGTTTATTTTACATAGTTGTAATTATTACTGTATATGTAATGATACTGTTTTCTAATTCATATTATAGCATAAATGTTTTTGCGTGTGAATCATATGCCTAGGAATCATATTTTAATGGATTATACCATATTCCATTGTAGTTAGGTGTTTTAATTATCTGTGCCCCTGTTGTTGAATGTCTAAATGATTCTTACTTTTCACCAGTATAAATTATGCCGTGATGAGCAACTCTGTGCATAAAACTTATTCTTTATTTCCTTTTTGGGTTCAGAGGGTATGAACCTTGTAAAGCTCATCACTCTAAACTGCTAGGTTATCTTCCAGAAGCTATACTGATTTATAGTCACACTGTATCAGCAAACCTAATTCTGTTACTTCAGTTTTATGAAGTTGAATCATTTAAGACCCTCTGCCTGCTTTACTGCCCAAAGCTTCAGATGTTTAAAAGAGCAGTAAAACAGGATGACATTTTGAACACTCTTTCCACTCTGTTTTTCTCATGGACAGTCAAAGTATGACTCATGGTTCCTTTATTGATGCTAGTACCTCTCCACCCAGTTGCTGCCCTTCTCTCTACTTGTGGACAGCTGGGCCCGTGGGGAGGTGGCTGGGCCAGGGCCTAACCAGCCTGCTGCCTCTCCTGAGACGGGCGGCCCACTGCTGCGGAAGAGTAGGGGGCCGAAATATAAGGTCTTCATTGAGCCGAAAATGAGGAGCAACTTAATCCCATCCTAATCTTGATCGCATTGGTTTACTGAGGGATTTTAGATCCGCTGACTGGAAAAAGGTGATACATTATCTCTGTGACTATCTAGGAATTATAATTAGTGTGAATTTCATGTAAATTAAGAAAACTTTTCTTTAGGCTTTGTTTTGTTTTTCATCTGGCATAAGTTTCTCATGAGACTATTTACTGAAATATATTGATTTTTAAAGATGTTTTCCTCAGCATATCTTACATTTTATAAGCACTAACATATATGGAAGACTAGCTGTGTTCCAGGCATATCACCTCATTTAATCCTCACAAAAACACTGAATTCTTTTCTTATTTCCATTTTACAGATAAGGAAACTGAAGCACATAGTGGTTAATTTGCTCATGGTTACACAGTGAATAAGTAGGAGAGCTGGGATTTGAATTGTCAGTTTGGAATGAGAGTCTAAAAATCCTTATTTACTACACTGTGTTGCCTTTTAATAACTTATTTTTTTCCTGCTTTATTGAAGTGTAATTGACAAAAATTATATATTTAAGATGTAACAACTTGATGTTATGATATAACTTAATTTATAACTGTTGTAATGAAGCAATGAATATTTTTCATAGCTTCTAAAATTGGAATTTGAAATGTGTCTTTAAAAGTACACATTACCATTCTATTTGGTAGTTGAGGGGAGTCCCCCAAAATGTATACATGTTTTAATAGCTGATAGCTCAATTTTGAAAATAAAATGTATTTTAATAAACACTGCCTTTATAATTATTCAAAGTGTCTATATACATTTTTTTGGGACATCCTGTATATGTTTAGGGTGGACTATTCATAATGCTACTGTGACTTTCCTCAGTGATTTCAGCAGAAGGTTAAAAATTATTCTGTTTTTTAAAGTCAGAGCTGTCCCTGTGGTATTTGGGATTTATTCACAAAATGAATGAATTTTTCTAAAATCTGATTTACAGTAATCATGATGTGCTTGTTTTGTTACCACATTGTCTTCGTAGTGTCTAAAGCATGAAGAGTTGTTATTGAAAGTGAAGTGGTGCTAGCCATTTGCATTCCTGTAGTTCTAAATGGCAGGCTGGCCTCTGGAAGAAATCTCAAGCCACAGATAAGACACCACTGCCTTTGAAATTTGCCTTTTCCTAAAACTAAATCTCAAACCAGCATTTAGCTTGTTTAGCTGGGTGATTATAGCTCACATATGCCTTTCCCAAGCTTAGGGAAACAGATTGATATAAATTGTAAAATGCATCTGTTGGTTATCTGCCATCCTAGATGCAGATGAAGCCAGTCTTGATGGCGACAGACATCACCCCACCCCTGTCCTTTGCCCCTCTGTAGGTGGGGCCTGTACAGAGACAGTGCATTCTGATGGACTACAGATGCAAGACCCCTGCTGTTCCCTGACATACGCTCACACTCAGTCAATCCCGATGGGTTGTTGATAAATGGAGAAGATGATTACAATGCACATTTTCTTCTCTGTTATTTCACAGGGTGCATGGGCCTCCAACAAACCTTGCTTGCTTACTTACTTATTTAGACACCTGAGGTATGTCTGCACCCCAGGATCCCTCTGATTATCTTCAGTTCTACAAGCTTCCCTCCAGACTGTGAGAGTACTCATTCTTTGTGTCTCCAACACCTAGCAGAGTGCATGCCAAGGTCTGTCTGTCCTCTATCCTGCATCACACCATTTGGCTCATTGAATCATTTTGATTACCAGGTACCATGCAGAGAACAGAAATGTCACTTTGGGGGAATATAAGTTCGGACCACTGTTCATGAGGTTGTGCTACGAGTTGGATCTCGAGGAGTCTGCATTGGAGCTCATCAAAGACCAGGTTATTGTCTCCTGATTGCCTTCCCTGCCAGTGTGATTTCCTGGTGCTGAGGATGAGGTGTTTTTAATGATGTCAGCAAAGGCATCTCCCATATATGCATTTTTATTAGAGAAAGGCTGCTGAATGAGCTCTTCCCCACATTTTAAGGTTCCTTTGGAGTCAGTTCAAATCCTATGAAGAGGGGTAGGTCTCTTTATACAGAGGTATAGAACAAGTGTGGAGGAGGTGTGGGTACAGACTAGAAGGTATCTGCGTACCTTGGATGTGTGTCCACCTGGGACTGGCATCCTGCTTTTGAGGAGCTTTTCCTGGGGGACAGTTTAAGACAGGCTACCATTTTAAGATGGCCTTTCCTGTCCTTCACCTGTCCTTTTTGTATTTTCTGGTTGAAGACCATGTTGTAAAGTGCTTTTCCATTTTCAAAATGCTGTCATGTATTCCAATTTTCTTTTCCTAAAACAATGAGAGCAATAATTATTTTAAAATTATTTATTGAATATTTACTATGTCCTCAGCTTAAGCACTTTATATATTTCATTTGCTTCCCACAATAGCCCTGGTGAGCAAGATGCAATTATTATTTCCATTTTACAAATGAGGAAACTGGGACTCTGAGACATTATAAATTTATCTATGGTCAGAAACACTGGTTAAATTTTGGGGCTAGGTCTGGCCACCTGGGACATTTTAGTGTTTTTAGGGACTGCCATAACTAAGTTGTCTTTCTGCCTCTTACTGTTTTTCATGTATAGGGTTCTGTCCATGGTGGAGCTGCTAACTCTCGGCTTGCCCCTCTTCTAAGGACACTCATGCATTAGAAAGATAAGCATACTATATTAGTAAGCAGAGAAAAGGTGGTTTCAGAACAGTGTGGATTAGCTAAGCCTACTTTTTCTAAAAGAAGAAATACACATACATATTTACATTTCAGTATATATATTAAAAATCTGGAAGGATAGACACTTAACTACTGCTTGTCTGGGGATAAAATTATAGGAAATTCTCACTTTTTACTTTATACAAGTTTGTATTGTTTGACTGTTTTTACAATAAGCATGTGTTAATGTTGTAATTAAAAGAAAATGAAAGTTTTACTATAATAAATCTAGGAGTATAGTGATAAAAACATAAAAAATGAATGTAAAGCTTTTGTTTTTGTTTTGAGTTACCTGTGTGTGAAACGTTCACGTATGTGTGAGTTTCCTGGCCTTGTGAAATACACTGAGTTCAAGTCAAGTGACGTAAAACCTAGTCCTTTTTCGAGAACCCTGGGGTGTGGCCAGTATGGTAGCCACTAATCACGTGTATCTCTGGAGCCCTTGGCCTGTGGCTATACGTGTGAAACACAGGGTGGGGCAAAAGTAGGTTTATAGTTGTTAGTATGGAAAATAACACAATAATGAATAAATAATACAAGAATAAACTCTGTGTTTTGCATACTCACAACTGTAAACCTACGTTTGCCTGCCCTGTGCATGATATATTTCAAATACTTGCTACGAGAAAGAGAGTGTATAGTCCTTTTTAGTGATTTTTTAAATATTGATTACATTCGATGTTGAAATTATATTTTGGACTTAGTGAGTTAAGTAACATTATCAAAACGGACTTTGTGTATTTTTTACTTTTTTAAATGAGGCTACTCGAAAATTTAGACTCACATACACGGCTTGCACTTGTGGCGTGCAGTAGTTTTCCATGGACAGGGCTGTTCCGAGGCTTCCCATCACACTTAGAGTCAGCTGAGACCCCTCAACGTTACCTAGAGGCCCTTGTGGTCCCTCATGCCTGCCACTGCACCTTGCTCACTGCAGCCGGGCCTCCTCTCTCAGACACGCCAAGCCTGCGGCCCGAGGCTGGAGCCCTCTGCCCGCCTTGCTGAGCCCTACTCCTTTCCTGCACCCAGGTCTCCTCTCGGAGAGCCTCGCCTGCCCGCCTCGCACCGCCTTCCCTATCCCTGGGTCCTGTTCCAGTGTCCTCATGGCTCCCACTGATGCGTGGAGTTGCATTTCTGTGGTCTCGCTTGCTTTACTCAGTTGCTCCTGGTCTTCCCTGCCGGAGTCTGAGCTCCCGAGGAGATGAGCCCCGCTCGCCGTCGGGGCCCGTGCCTCGTTCCTCACCTCTCCGCCCTCGGCACCTGGAACAGGGCCTGCGTGGTGGGCGCCAGAAAGGACAAACGAGCGAGGCACTCACAGCATATTTCAACAGCATGCCATTCAAAACGCAGAGAACGTTTTAAAAATGTTTTAGTGAATTATTATTTATTTAATAATTGTGATTATTAAAGTGAATTATTTCAAAGTCAACAATCAACTGTATTGTTCGTTTGCCAGGAGAAGATCTTAGCTACTTTAGACTTTTCTGCCTTAGTCCTCAATTACGCTTCTAGCTGCCATTTCATGTCAATACGCTGCCACCCAGGTCCCAGGACCGCCCGCCAGGGTTAATTGGCTTGTTTCTTTCTCCTAAGCGTGGCAGAAGCACCTTTCATGAAAATGTTGTTCACCTCATTCCTGAAACCCAGAGACCTCTTACTGGACCTCTTGTCTCTTGTTTAGTGTGCCCATTGCCAAAGGTGTACACCCAGGAGAGCGGGTAGTGTTTTAATTTTTTTGAAAAAGAAATCCTCGGTATATCAGAAACTTACTAGAGAATTCAGGAGCCCCATGAGTAAAGTGGACAAAAATAAGTCCTGGACAGATAAGATGCACTGTAAGGAAAATAATCCCTAATAGTTCTAACTTTTAACCAAACTGTATTGTTTTTCTTCGTTAGCAGTTACAAGGTTTCTTCTTAGACTCTACATCATTCAATATTCTGATGGACATGTTATTTATGAAAGGCAAATATAAAAGTAAGTATTACAATTTATGTTTGCTGAAAAATTCTGCTCTCTTTGCTGGTACAGCACTTAGGAAAAGCAATGGACCGTGCACAAATGACCTTTACATTCCTCCTCAGTGCCTGAACTAGGGAGACCTCATCCTTTACGTGTGAAGCATTATTGCATCGTATGTCATGCTTTAAATGAAACACCCCAGATTTTACTTACGCTGACATGATAACAGGTTTTAAATATCTTCCTGTATGACCTGATTGTGAATTTTGAAATTTAGTTAATTGCTAAATGACTTTGACAAATAACTTTTATTGTGCTAAATACATTTTTTAGTGGGTGGTGCTGATTAGACCTCTGGGGATCAGCAGTAGAGGACTGAATTCACTAGACTGCATCTAACAGTGCCAGCCCACTCCTGGCTTTTGGCAGGTGCTTTGGAAGTATTGATCGAGATGAAAAACCAAGATGTGAAGTTCAGCAAAGATACCTATGTTCTTGCTTTTGCCATTTGCTACAAACTGGTAAGACTCTCTCCTGTTAACCTTTAGAGCACTGTGGATAGTGTTTAAAAGAGGATTTTTTTTTTTCTCTACAATAAAATTTAGCTTCTCAGAAGTCTGTTTTCCATCTGGTGTGGATATTTCCATTTTAAATGTGTTCGTTTTTAGAAACCTTGAGTTAGCCACGTCAGACAGTTTTATTATGGGGAAAGCAATTTTGTCATCTCTCGCCCTTCCCTGGCAATTGCACAGAGTGAGAACAGGAAACAGTATGCTGGGTTTAAGCTCTGCTTTCGAATGGTCTAGGCTCATGCTGGACTCTACTGGTCTTTAATAAACATATGTGACATTAAAATGAACTTTTTGGGGAGAACATGCCATTTAAACTCTGGAAGCTTAATGAAACCTTTTATGCTAAAAACAAAGGAACACCAAGCAAGGCAGAAGAACATGGGCCATTGAAAAACTTCCCTGAAAAATGTAGCAGTACCAATTTTCCAAAAAAGAGGGATAGTTGGGTTATAGTGCAGAAAGAACTAACGTGGAAACGGTGAAACTTGGAGTCTGGTCTCTACTTTCGCATTAACTGGCTTTAAACTGGTCACTTTCCTTATTTGTAAAATGAGGGGCTTGGATTCAGGGGTCAACAAACTTACTTTGTAAAACGCCAGATAATAAGTATTTTAGGCCACATGTGGTCTCTGTCACATATTCTTTGTGTTCTTACAAACATTTAAAAGGGTAAAAACCACATTAGCCATAAGCTGGATTTGGCCTGAGTGTCATAGTTTGCTGACCCCTGGGTTATTAGATGCTCCTTTCCAATCACACCGTTCTGTGATTCTGTGAAACAGAAGGCCAGTAAAACTCACAACACTTCAGCATCAGCTATTCAGCACTGTGATACCCAGTTTTCTGACCTACTTAGAGAGGCCTCCCTGAGTGTATATTGAAGTGGAGAGAATTTAATTCTGCCACTGCCAGAGGGCCAGAGGACTTTTCTCCCCTGTGCTGTGTCCAGGAATAACTTGCTTCAC
Organism: Miniopterus schreibersii; assembly: GCF_964146895.1. NCBI lineage: Eukaryota > Metazoa > Chordata > Mammalia > Chiroptera > Miniopteridae > Miniopterus > Miniopterus schreibersii. The sequence continues at coordinate 69,448,780 of NC_138103.1, read as the reverse complement.
TCTAGAATCTGGAGGTGAAAAATCGAATGGGGCAGCCATTCCAAGTGCCAAGTCAGTTCTGGGGACTGTCCTCTCTCGTCAAGTTCAGGTTTTACTTTAGGATTTGAGTTGTGAGTTGTGTCATGACAGATTACATAGATGCAAAGCTGATGCTGCTCTCATAACCTAACCTACCGACAGCACGAACCAAGAAGAGGATTCGGCTTTGCCATTGCTGCCTGCTGGTTTGTGCATCACTCACATTCTTGGAGGGTGTTTTTTTTGTGTGTGTGTTTCTTTTTAAAGTTTTCTATTTTCTGGGATTCTTTCATGATTAATGTTCCAATTAGTGTTTATATTTTCAGATATTTGACTGTGGATATTTTCAGATTGGAAGGCCCCTCAGGAGAAGTTTCCCTGTGCTGCCGAGCTATAATACTCTATTATGGAATACAGTAGCAGGCTAAATCTCTATACTTTTATGTTATGGGCCTCATGTCTAGAAACCCATCCACTCAGATACAATAAGACCTGTATGTTTGCTGGCGAAACTCCACCAAGTCAGAAAATTGACAAAGAGCTTTAAAAATAAAGTTTGTTTAGATTTGAGCCGCTAATATATTGATAACCTGGTCTATTTGTAAATCGTCTCTATATGGTTCTTAATCATTTAATGGGCTTAAGATAGGGTCTGGGAAATTCTTGCAAAAGGAAATCTAAAATACTGAGCACTAGTGATCATTTTATTCAACTTAAAGCTTCATGGCATTTGTTGATTGAGCAATCCCATCTCCTTCTAGAATAGCCCTGTGTCTTTTAACGTCTGTGCTACGTTAAGGGAAGAAGCCCTAATCAAAGGAGATGTCCTCCCCAGGAGGGCGTCTTGTTTTGCTGTGGCGCTGGCTCTGAATCAGGTAAGGCTTTGGGGTGCACATAGGTGAATTGGGAATGGGCAGGACGTTACCACTTTCGTTTCTTTTATTTATTTATTTTTCCCTTCGGACTGTATCATAAAGAAAATGTCCCTATAAAGAGACCAATGCCTTTGGTGCCATGGCAACCTGCATCTATACCTATGCATCCAAAGAATGTTCCTGTATACAGTTAAGGACATGACATGAATTGCTGTTCAGAAGGGGCTGGCTGAGATCTTGTGGAGAATCAGTGAGGGAAGCCACCCTCTGAGAGAAATTTCTCAAGTAATTAAAATGAAAATTTTAGGTGATCTGTTTACTATGTGACATTCTCAGAGAAAGTTTTTTTAAAATTTAATTTAAAGCATTTAATTTAATGCTCTCCAAAGCCGAATTCACCTCAAATGACTGAGGACTCCCACAGTGAGCCCACTGTAGAACTGGGGTCCCTTATACAGTTCATAGTTAGACCCAGATGCTGTTATTTGGAAGAGACGTCAGTGATCGTTTAGCCTCCCCCCCTCACTGAACTAATGGAAGCTGAGGCCCAGAGAGAAGACAGGACCTCTCTGTCTCCACCTCAGTGAAGGACAGTTACCGCTGGAACCCCGGAACACCCCCTCTCTTGAAGCGCCCTCTCCAGATGTCCTATTCCAAAGCCAAAGAAAATGTGAACTACTTTACTCTACAAATACGCACAGGCTTTAATCTCCCTGGCCATTGGGAGGAGGTATGGGATTGGTTTTCAATAAGAAGTCTCTTGGCTGCTGCCACAGTGACATACTGCGTCCCGCACGTTGGCTTATCTATGTCAATCCCTGATTAGCTTCACCTTTGCCACCAAAAGGATCCAGAGAATTTCTTATTACTAGTCCGAAACTCTGTTACCATCATTAAACAGGCATTTAGGCTTTGCACTTCAGGTTGTGCCCCTCACCTGTGACAACCGCCTTGCGGGCTCTTTCTGGGACAGGCAGTGGTGGTCTCCTCTCAGGGCTTTCCCTGGACTAACCTGCGCTCCAGCACCAGGGTTGCCACCTCTTCTGTGGCGTGAGGTTTCTGCTGTGTTCTGATTATGTCAAAGATTGTCAGAGATAGGTGTGTTTTTGTTTTTGTTTTTGCAAGCTCATTTCAGTGGGAAAAGGGGAAATGTAAACTTCATGCTTCCCTCTTAAAAACTGGAACTCAGGCAGGGTGTTAAAACATTTAGTAACGTGACACTATAGGACACATTTTATAGAATGTTCGTTCTTGATTACCAAAAAACTTTTTTTCTTTGTGGACCTCAAAACCCTGGTGCACCATGAACAGGAATATCCTGACATCTTTAAGTGATCTTCCTGATAGCAGAGTAATGTTCATATGACGTAGGGTATAACTTGTTTTTCTTCTTTCTAGAACCAGGTGGAAAAAGCTACATCCATTTTTTCTCAAATCATGAAGCCAGAAAGCATAATCTGCACTAATTTAAATGTAAGTGACTTCTTTATGGTTTAAAGAAAGGCTAGAAATGTACTAAAATGATGTCTGGAGTTTTTTGTCTGTGTATAATGACTTTTGATCTCTCAAGAGCTTCATTCAATTCATTCATTTGCTGAGCTCTGTGTGAAAGTGACATTGTAGCCCCTGTGAGAGGAGTCAACACAGCCTGTGCTTCCAGGAGTTTGTTGATAGGTGGGAAATGTAGATATGCTCAGATATAAGGCATGGCTAAATGCTGCAGGCATAACACGTGACTACCAAAGGCGGTAGATGTAGAGAGAAGGGAGATAGACCCTCCAGTCTCTACTAAGACTTGAGAGAAACATGTGTGCTGATTGCATCCCATCCTTGTACCTAACTCATGGAGTCAGTATATCTGCGCTGCATAAAACGGTGCCTGACGTGGCGAGTGTTCACTCAGTACATGTTAGCTATGTTCATGCTTATACTGCCAGCCTGCCATGGCCCATCTGCCGCAGTGAGCAGTCACCTACCTTTCCTCTCCCAGGGCTGGGTGCCTCAGCAGAAATGTCGGGTCAGAGTAGGTGGGTCAGCCTGTAAAGTTCATAGGCTCAAGCAGGGCTGGGAGGCCAAGGTGGCAAAGGTCCTAAGTCCATGGTTCAGGTCATTTGAGCCAGCAATACCGGTAAGCCAAACAGCCTAGGAGGCCCAGTCCTCCAGCAGATGCCGTATGTCTTGATCTTCTCTGCTTCCTACTGGATGTGGACAGCGTTGGGGATCCCAAGTATGTAACTGCTGAGAGAGAGAATGGCCTGTAGATGCCCTCATTTCATGATTGGACAGAAGTAGAATTACTAGGGTTCCAGGTGGTTCATAGCATCACAGGAAAGAAACAGGGTAGTGTGGTGAGAGGAGTTCTATGTGGACTATTTAGAGTTGATGTGAGGTTGTAGGGATCAATAAGGATTGGTGGTGAGACATCGAAGGGAGTGAGATTGGCAGCATTTTAATATAGTTTAACTAAGGTACCATGCTAGGTACTTCATGTTTGTTGGTTCACTTTATACAACACTGTCAGAACAATGTCTCCATACTATAGATGTGAAAACAAAGTTTCATGGGGTAAGTAAATCACCCAAGTTCTCACAGTTAATTAAAAAGCAGAGTCGAGTTTTAACACCAACAAATCTGTTTGACTGCAAAGCCCAGGGTTTCCCCACCACTCCAGACCTACAGGTTCTGCCTCTTCTCCAGGACTGGGACTAGCTGCTCCTCCTGAGTAATGAACATAAGACTGGATGTCAAAATTGAACCTGCTGTAGTGCACATATTCCGTGCCCTTGAATTTAGATTCCTCATCTAGTTCATTCCTTGGCTATCTCTCACAGTTGTCATGAGAATGTAGTAATGATTTTTTTCCCCAAATGAGAAAGTACTTTGGTGGAAATAAAACATGAGCCTGCTGAGAGTGAAGCTGTCCACTCATAGGAGGAGAAATCCAGAGCATGGTGGGACGTGCACTCACGAGCCAGGCAGCTGGAGATCTCCTTTTCTCTGATTGCTGGGAGGAAGGCAGCTGGTAAATGTGGTGGGACTGGCAGCATTCAGGCAAGAACTGGATGAGGGACCTTGAGCTGATCTTGACTATGAATCATCCCCTCCATGAATTGGGTCACAGAATTATCTGTTGTCAGGAAATTTAAAGATAGTTTTATTGTTTTAAAATTCTCACTTGGGAAATTCTCCCAAATGTCCAATCTAAATTTCTTGTATTTCAATATAAGCCTGTTTCATCTTCCTCAGGAATGATGAAAAAGAGAAAATTGCCATCCTCAGGTTTAACATAATCTTTCAGATTCTGGGTCTCAGTTACTAGAACAGGTTTTTTTAAAAAATGATTTAATGGGCCCTAGCTTCTCCAAGGTTGAGTCATCCACTTAGAACCCTTAAGGGCAACTTGTTAGTTTTTAAGAAATGGAAGCCTGACAAGTAAACTGAGTAGAGAGTCTGTTCAGTCAATATTAGCAGGAATAAATGAAGTTTTTTTCCTGATCTACTTTAAAAATTCATGCCTTATACTAAATTTTTTTTCTGCTGCCAATTTGAATTTGCATTTACCCAGTTATTCCCCCTCAATTTTCTTTTCACTGAAATTGCTCCTGCTGCCAATAAGACCTAGAGGGTCCAGCTTCCCATTTTCCCAGTTAATATGTGTTATATATGGCTCTAATTTAGCAGATGATCTCATCAAAGCACATACATGTCGACTCTGTCCTTTTAGTCTAAATTTAAACCCATCCATCTCAAAAGAACTATGGCCCCTCTTTACCAACGCTGTTCAATATCAAAGGATTAATTTCTGCTTTCAAATAAGTCTGAAAGTATCAGGGACCAGCACAGGTCAACTTTCCATGGATTCTATTTTATTTCTAATCGTTTCTCTAGAAATCTGGCAGTCTCTAAATGGAGGCTCATTTTGGAATTGAATTACCTTGCAAGTAATTTTGCAAGGTAATTACCTTGCAAGTTAGTTTTGCTGCTTTTTAAATTTATTGACACAGGTGAATGTTTTAATGCCCTTTTCTATTACTACTTACTAAAGCCTCTTAGGCTGCACAAGTAGGACATGAGACATGAGTCATTTCTCATAAATCCCTTTGTGGCAGCATCTCACCTGTATGTATAAGTTAAGAATTGCTTTTGGGCGGGAACGGTGTAGACTCCAGAATCACAAGAGTTTGCACAAATGAGAGGCTTTCTCTTTCTCTCATGCGGGAAACCAGAGGTGGTCAATCTAGGGCTGGTGTGACTTCCTGTGATGTCCTCAGGGACGCAGCCTCTTTCTGTATTTCCGCAGCACCATCCTAAGCAGGGACACCCAGCCATTGCGTCGCTGTTCCAGCAAGAAGGAAGACTGGGGAGGGCAAAGACGCTAGCACCTTTTAAGGAAGCTTCCCCGTTGTCAGCCAGCAGGTGATGGTTACATGTTGTTGGCCAGGGCTTAATCCCAGGGCCTCACCTAGCTGCAGAAAACCTGAGAAATAGGGCCTTTGAGTTCCATATATGATGGCATCAGTTAAAATTAGGGAGTTCTGTTATCAAAAAAAGAAGAGCGAATGAATATTGTTTAGAAAACTAGCAGTCTCTACCACGGTATGATATTCTATTTCAAGTATAGCAAACTTTAGAAGAAAATAAAAGAAAAAAGAAATGCAAATTTCTGGCATGCTTAGGGCTTCTTTTTTGGTCAAAGGTATCCAATGATTTGTCAGCATTTCCTGACGCCTCACAAAATAAGAGGGTAGGAAGTATATGTTCTTTTATTAGTTTTTCGTACCAAAATTCCCCCTGCTCCTTGCTAATTCAATTTTCCTAGCCTTTTGTTTGACATCTGTAAGATTAAAGCAATGTGCTGTTCCCTGATTTAGCTTTTCTTAATTGCACCCTGAAACTTCAGTTTGAGACAAGCTCCTAGCTTTAAGTTTTCTCTTTGCCTTTCATCAGTAACTGCCTTATCTATTTTGCCCTTCATCAGTATATTCATAAGGTATTGAACCTTATTCTTGAAATCCCTACAGAATCAGAGATAGTTGCTGGAGGCAAGGAGAGAAATTGGGAAAATTTATGAAGAAAAGTTGAAATCTCCCAGGAACACATCATTAGTCATTTCTATCATGGAGCCCCAGGAGGTTTATCCTTGAAAATTGCTGTGCTCCCCTTCTCATTCGTTATTATTGAGGGTCTACTAGGTGCCAGGCACTGGCTATGTTGCATTTAACAAAAGTAGACTTGTCAATAGGACAGCCCACTGCCAACCAAATGCAGTTTTTATTAACAAGGGTGTTAAGAACTATCAAGAGTGGATATCTTACCCTCCTTCCAAACTACGAGATAGCCTGCTACAGTTTCGTGGATCCTGGTAGAGTATATGAGACATCAGGAAGTGAAGGACAGTTTATGACTCACAGCAATAGCAGTAGCCATACTATTAGCATTTTACATCAGTTCCCTGAGCCTTGATTCCCATAGGATGACGTGAAGAGGTCTATATGCCTCTTACACACACAGGGGCTTACATTTTAAGAGAGGAACCCTGAATTTGGGGAGCCCAGATATCTTATAATGGGCAGTAATTATCCCTGCTCTTTGTTCTGGATGACACACTATATGTGTCTCTCTTCCCAGACTGTTGGTTATACAGACATCCTTGAGAAGATAGTTTGGAATAAAGGCTGTTAGTGTTTCTGCTCAAATGTGAGACCCATGGAGGATTGTCTCTCAACAAGGGGTGTGCTCATGATTTTGCCTGTGCTTTAGAACACTGAACTTAGATCGGGGCCTTGGGATTTAGTCTACTTGGGACCATTGCACTCTGTCTTAATCAATTGCTCAACAAACATAAAATGTTAGAGGTGGACTATCGAGAGAACTGCACTGGTTTGGTATAGAAAAGAACATCTCTTCCAAAAAAAAAAAAACCTTTCCTAAGGATCAAGAGCCTTAAAAATGTTTACACCCTTTGACTTTGTAATTTCACTTCTGGGAATTAAGACTAAGAAATTAAGTTCATTTTAAAAAATGTATGCACATTTATCAATATGATAAAGGATGATATTAATTTATTTGATGCATTATTTTAGTTATATGATGGATTGCTATGCATGCACATTCTTCATTATAAAAGAGATTTTCTTTTTTTCTAAAACTTTTTTTTAATGCTATAAGAAAATGTTCCTTGTATAATAATTTACAAAAAGCAGAATCAGATTTTGGGGAAAATTAATATATTTGGAAGATAATACTTGAAATTATAAACAATGGTTAACATTGGTTGGTAAATTCTGAGTTATTCTCATTTTATTTAAACTTTTCTGTATTTTTCCAATTGTCCTAATGAACATTGGTGATGAGTGAGGACAATGTGTTCCTTTTTCCTTGTGTGGTTTCTATCTGGTGGAAGGTAGTTAGTAACATCATTCTGAAAGCCAAGTACAGTACCCAGTTTTGACAGTTCCTTCATAGCAGCAGTACATGTCGAAGTGCCTCACTAGGACCTTAGCTAGCTCCCACTGTTACATGCAGCAACCTGTGCTCCTGGAATTTCTCAACCAAAAAATTATAAGTAAAAAAGGTAAAGGTATCATTTACCCTAACCCCCGCCAATCTTAAGAGATCGTCTGATTTCAGAGCCTCTGAATCTAGAGGCAATAGGGAGGAAGAGACTGAGAGTAATGCTAATTGAGTAACCTTCTGTGTGCTAGTATTTTATTTAGTGTTCACAGTAACTCAAAATGTGAGATGTAAAGTTTTTTTTCCTCATTTACAAATAAAGAAATTGAAAGAGAGATTAAGTACCTGCCAGAGTCACACAGCTAATAGTTGCCGGTGCTGGAAATTTAGCCCCTAATCCGCGTTCTCTCCATTTCTGTCCTTAGGCAAGTCTCGCAGTTGTGGTATTTTGATTTGCCACTGGAAAACAGGTTTGGGCTGGCGGACATGCATTTGAAGCATTCTTTTGAGCTTGTGCAAGCAAATGAATTAGGAGATAGCATGAGAACGGGGTGGATGCCTGTAAACGTAGGCTTCTGCAGCGGTGCATTTCTCAGTGTGGAATACTGGCTCAGTCTTGTTTTGCATGTTTCTTACTCAGCTTATGATCCATATCCAGTCAAATATGTTGAAACCCCTGATAGAGATACTAAAGGATGCCACAGAGGAAAATGTATCAAGATTTGTGAAGAAACTTAAGTTCTCAGAAGAAGTGGTGAGTATGTGGCTGCTGCAGAAATCATTTAAAGCTGAAGGGCACTCTTTAAAAAGGCTGCTCCTCAGAGAGCTGGTAGAGAGGGCAACCTCTCCCTTGCTCCTGTAGTAAGATTCCTCTGTGTGGGCACAAAGATTTTTTCCCTTCAAACAGAATATATCCTCCAAAATGCTAGGAAAGCTTTTTCCCTTTACATTAGTTATTCCTCCACACTGTTTCCGTGGGTCCCTGCCCCCTTTTTCTTTAGCCTTTCTCCTCAAGCCTCCGATACCTTCTCCCCTCTCTTCACTCTCCGTTGATGGCCTTGCTTCCTGTCTCGTGGAGGAAGCGGAGCCATCAGAAGAGAAATGCTGCCATCGACAGCCTTCCCGTGCTCTCCCTGTCTGCCCAGCCGTCCCTCCTGACCTTGTGTCCTAGAGCTCGTCCCCTCTGACCCACTCCAGCCAACAATAGGCTGTAGTCTCTCCCACCTTAAAAACAAATCTCCCTTATTTACAAATCTTATTTACAAATCTCCCTTAAAAACAAATCTTCCCTAAACAAAGGAAAAGACATACCATGTGTTTAGGTAGGAAGGCTCTACCTCCAGAGGTTAAACCATGTTAAAGCTTCTATCATTAGAATTGTTGTCTTAGCTGCTGAATAAATAAATGAACGGAACCGAATGCTTTGCACAATTCTAAAACACAATTAAATAAAAGTGAGGAAAAAGAAGCAATTTCTAAAAGTTGAAAGCAGAGTGAAACAGATGAACCCCTTAAGCACACACAGAGGAATTATAGGTCATTTGAAATTTAGCAGTTTGTACATTGTTCATAGTATAGAGCCTAAGGGGAAAAAAGAACTGCAAAGGAAGTGTAGATTATTGTCAACGATCATATTGTTAGTGATGACATTGGTACTGTCATTTTGACAACAAAGGGGCCTGTGGGTTGGTCCTCCCTCCCTGCTTTTCTCCCTCCTGCCCTCGCTTTTATAGTGCTGGTCCCGGCTGGTGTCCGAAGTGGCGGGACTGGCAATAGTGGCAGGTGGCTGCCTCCCCTCTGCTGCGCTGCTGCCTTTCAGTCCTGTCCCCCTTCCTCACTTCCACCCAAAGGCTTCTTCCTGCTGTTAAGGGGATATGATTGAGTTTAAAGCTTCTTTCTGTTTGAGGCCTTAGCTCTGTGTAGGTTGTTACCCACCCAAGTCCTTTTGGAATATGTTAGAAAAGTAGGGGCACTGGTTTTCAGGTGCATAGTTGTGTGCGTGGTACGCAGCACTGACACACGTCAACCAGTCATCCCTTAGATCTGGTCCATCAACATGCTGTCCAACTTTACAACTGAAGCATCCAAAGGAACTCCGCACTGAAAAATACTGATTGTTTTTATCTGAAAATTTCCCCGAAAGCCTGTAAGACAGATTTTCTTAGAAACACACCCGGTGGCTCAGTGCATCCCTTGGTTGCTGTGAGGCACTCGGGGAACTGCTTGTTGTGAAATGAACTGACCCCTGTAACCCCGGTAGCTTTTGAGCTAGTTCTAAATATGTTTGTGAGATTGTGTGGAGTCTCCTATGGTAGAACTCTGCATTTTACAAATGCTCTATTTAGTGTTTGTACCAACTGTTACTAACAGTGCCTTACGTGTGGAGATAAGGTGGTATGCCGCTAGAGGAATGTTGAGAGAATTGTTGATTTTCTGCAATGCTAGAACTGAAACCACTCAAACAGCTATTTAGTCATTGATTTCTTTTTAAAAACTAAATTAACAAACAATGCAGTATAATCTCTTTTCTGCTTAAACTGTAGAATGGTCCTGATGACACCATTTAATATTTTTGTAGGGATGTGAGGGAACTGATGTTGTTTATACAATCAGAGCAACGTTGCCTCCAGCCCGGCACATTTGCTTTGCTTTTTTGGAAGCCATATGCTGCACATTAGGTCACTTTACCTTGAACATGAGGACTGAACAAGCTATTGCTGTTAAGAACATTAAGAAGGGCTTAAACTTTTTATCTGATGGTTCAGTGGGGAGCCCTTATTTGAAAGGAAGGTGTGCAGGTAACAAATAGGATTATGATATATTTAGAAGATGACCAAAGGATATGTTAGGGACCTTGGTTACAATGAAACGTCATCAAGAAATGTTGTTAGGTTATATTGTTAATAAGGATTAAACTACATAAAACATTGATCTTGTTCAGAAAGTAGCTTCACATTCTAATTTAGAGCTCACCCATTTTTGTAGAATTAAATACCATCCATGTACTTGTGACTCTGAGTCACATGCTGTTCTCCATGCTGCACTCTTCCACACCAGCACCTCTTGACATTGCCCCTTACACATCTCACAGGCACCTCAGTCACATCCGAAGCAGGACTCCTGGCTTCCCCGTGCAGGTGGGTCCTCTGCCTTCCCCATCTCAGTGAATGACGTCACCCACCCCCAAGTCATAAAGCCCACGTTGGAAAGGTGTCTTTGAGCCCTGCCTTTCCTTCACCCCTTCAACAATTAATCTTAAGAGTTTAACCCTAAAATATATGTCCTGTGCATCTACTTCTGCGTCTTTGCTATATGTTCCCAGTCATAACTGTCATCCTCTCATCTGGGCTGTGGTGGGGCCTCGGATCAGTCTCCACATTCTTGCACCTCCCAATTCTCTACACAGCTTTATAAGCCGAAATCAGATCATGCCCCACATTGTACTCTGATGGCTTTAGAATAAATTCCAAAAAACTTACCATGCGTAACACCGACGCCAACATTCAGGCGATGGTTGCAGGAAGTGGGGAGAGGAAGCGAAGGAGAAGCAGGTGGCCGTAGAGCTGCGCATACTCGGGGGCTTAGAAGGCCCTCGTATTGTTTTCTGCCATCACCACAAGGCAATCTTGGCCGACAGGACACGGAGTGACGGGGCATAGCCTCACCGTTCTTGTGAGAATCTGCACGTTCGTCCTGTCTCTCGGGACTGATGGTGTCTTCATTCTCACCTCAAACACACTCTGAAAAGCTCCAGAATGGAAAGTGTTCCTAAGCTATCACAAAACATTAAAAAAAAAAAAAAAAAGATTTTCAATCTCAGGGGGAAAAAACAAATAACCTTACCATGCACCATAAAGCCCTACATAATTTGGCCCTGCCTCCTACTGTGGTGATTAAATTGGACAAACTTATTCCATTATTTTGTGAGAACTCCTTTTCCTGGTATGTTGTGTTGTATAGAATGTGCCATTTAAATCCCCCTTTTACGAGATATTGGGTATGGTTTTCAAGTACAGATTCTGAATTTTGTGTGTAGCTTGTGGAATCCCCTATAGCTAGTCATGTCTCTGTGCCCCAGTACCCTGGTTTTTACCACTATACACTTATATTTCTACACCTTTATGCCTGCTTCTTGGATAGAAAGAACAAAGAAAAAAGTCATGCATAGATATAATGATTTGCTTTTTTTTGGTATTTTTCCAGCTGGCTAAAGTGAGGGAAAAAGTGAAGGATGTTCCTGCCCTTCTGGCCACATATGACGAGCTCTATGGGAAACTGCACATAAATGGCCAGGTCACCACTCACACTCTGGATGCTCTGCTCTGCCACACCCCCAAACACCTGAAATCCCACATGGCAATTAACAAGAGGACAGTCAGCCGTCGGACCTTCCAGCCGCTCAGCCAGTCCCTGTTGGCTGAGTAACTCTAGGTCCAACCCCCCGAGTTGGAGGGGGCTTGCTTCTAGTGAGTTATTGGTGTCCTAAGAAATCAGCACTGGACTCCAGTGGACTCTGTACTAGCACTTGGTCTCCTGAATTTCCGTGTTCATTGAGTGCTGGCGTGCCGACCTGAGAAGTTAGTACATTGTGCCACTTTGAAGGTCTAGATACAAGTGAGCAGAAAGCTCAGCTCCCTCAGGAAGGAGACTTGCCCTGGCAAACTGCTGAGGATCCTTGAAGGAACGTGGTCATGGTCTCCAGTCCAGCTTCTGGTACCAGATACCCAGAGCAATAGTGGAAGGAATTGCACCGTAAGTGGTCAACTCGACTGAGTGGGGATGGTGGCTTGCTGGATTCAGATGTTCTGAATCCTTATACCACCATGCTGAGAAGTAGCCCAGGATTCTCTCACTGCTTCTGTCATCGTTTATCTGTGACCCCAGACAAGGTTCTTGAGCCTTCATGTTTCCATCTGTAAAATAATAGTGCCCATATGAACCCGTATTGATCTGAAATTTTCCTGCAAGTCTTAGTAGGGTCAGATTTCCTCAAAAATTAATAAAAATAAAAAAGGTTTCCCAGATTTCTTGGGATTATGTTTTTTCTCAGCAGCACAAACAAAACCAGAATTTAGCTCTCAGAAGTGGTAAGTAAGTTCAAATGATTACTGCTTTGGTCACAGGCAAGCCATGTGCTTTTCAAAAGAAGTGCCAGTGAAAACCACATAATGTCTCTGTATTGCTTAGTCCTCAGTGTGCGTCATAAACATCTGTTCCTATAGTTCATCTTGTTTGTTAATGTTTTTCTCTTTGGATGGTTTATATTTTGGTAAAAATAAATGCGTCACGGCAGCAGGTCGGTGCTTCCTCATACTGATGCATTACTTACGGTCTGAGACGCAGCCCCTGGCGGGTTGTGCCTTGTGTTTCCGAAGGCCCAGCTGATGTTTGAGCCTCAGCCGCCTTCCTCGAGTGCTGCAGACCCTTCAGTGCTAACTTGAACTTCATCGTTACTCTGAGGCAAGAATTGTTCAGAGTCAGACATTGTAGAGGAGGAGGGATCTTCCGAGTCTCCTAATTTAACTCCCTTATCTTTCAGGGTGAGGAAATGACTTGTCCAAATTGGAATGGCTAGTTTGAGGTGGAGCTGAAATTCAAATCCAGATTACAGTCTTGTACCCTTCCTGTGACACCACATTATATCTTTCAGAGAAGAAAAGGGAGAATCTCTTCAGAGACAGAATATTAAGGCCTCCCACAGCTCACTGTGTGGCCTGGGCTCACCTCAGCTTCCTCACTTGTTATGCTGGGGTAATAGTGCCTGCCTCCCAGGCTTGGTGTGAGGGTGGAATGAGATACATAAAGCTAGCAGGACAGCACCTGGTACAAAGTAAGTGCTCTGTGAACGGTAACTTGCTGTTACTGTCAGCAGCATTTGCAATGTTTGCATCTAGTTGAAGAATTATATAAACAAATGAGTTCTTCCTCCTGCTCAGAAATATCAAAATAATTTCTTTGCTTATGCTCCATGAAACATTAGTAGCCCTCTTTAAAGAAAATTCTCTGCCTTCACAGACTCTTAATTGCATCTTGTGTGTCTTGTGTTTTGTAAAAAACAAACAACAACAAAAAACAAAAAAACCCTCCATCTGGATTTCTCTGTCTTCAAAGTCTTAGGGAATAACAGGGCATGCTTCCTGTCCCCCAACTTATCATTTATCTTCAGCATGTGTGAAGAGCGTTCAGATGACTGTTATGCGCTGGGTGGATGTAGACCTGGTTGTTAGAACCAGCAACCATTCATTAGCAAAAACAACAAAAGAGAATTTCATGAGTGATGAATGGCAGCAGCCACCTACCTGAGCCCTGCTGCTCTGCTGGCTGTAAGAGCTGGGCTGTCTGACCTGTTGCCAGAAGCCCTACTGAGGGGCAGCTTGGTGCAGAGGTAACTAATGTGCAGAACGTTCACCCCCAAATAATAGGTGGCTCTGAAGGCTAAAAAAAAAAAAGTCAAAAAGTATGTTCAATATATAGTGAGCATTTTATTATTTCATTTCTTTGAAAACTGGAGTTTCTTTGCATTCGATATGCCTAAGGCATCTACTTGCTGTTCAGCAGTTTGCCTGAAGTAGGTACTTACTCTGTTAATGAGAATGTTTCCTTGGACGGGACTTCTTATTCCCCAACTCTGTCTGCGCCCCTGGAGATTGTTTTCACTTACTGTAAATGTCTACAGCTCCAGAATCCAAAACTCGTCCTGGTGAGTATGCACAGTAAGAGAGAGACAAAAGAATATGTCTTTAATTAGGTGATATGAGGACAGTACTTTGATTATCTGCTGCTGTGTCAAAAACACTCCAGAAGTTAGTGGCTTAAAGCAACACCAATCATTTTGTTATTTCTCATTCTTCTTAGAATTGGCTGGGCTCAGCCAGGCAGTCCTTACTCAGGGCCTCGTGTAGTTACAGTCAGGTGATGGCCAGGACTGGAGGCACCTCAAAGGCTTTCTCACTTAATATTTCTGGCAGTTGATGGTAGGACCTCAGCCTGCCCCATCATCTACATACATACACACATCCATGTAAACCAAGACAACATATGGCAACATAGCACAGGGCTCAACAAAGATAATCCAAGATTCAAATTTACAACATTTCTATCTATAGATTTGGGAAAATTAAACTTAGTACATTAAATATCCATTTTAAAAAATCACAACAACAGAAGCTATGATCAAATTTGATATCCATTATGAGTAAAAATACTGAATTGATTTCAATGGAAATAGTTCAGAAAAGTAAAGGAAATGGTTTGAATGTATTGCATAGAAAATGGATCAAGGAATTAAGTTGGCTTTAAGGCATTACTTTAAAAAATATCTAATACACAAAAATTAATTGATAATTGGTGTGATTCTGATTGAAATATTTCTTATTTGCTAACTTGGAATCAAAGCAAGGGGATTAAAAATGCTCTGTTGTTAAGGAGCTTGCATTCTGCAAGAGGAGCAGAGATTAAACAGGTAACTGGACCAACAGCTACAGGGTCACATTTGGGTTAAATAAGTCCTGGGCGATATCCATAGCACCCTGTGGCAAACATAAGTGGCATGCGCAAGCGCACACATGCACACACGCACACAAGAAGTGGAGGGCCTTTTCTTGTCTGTCAGCACCAATTGTCTATGTCACTGATTTTGACATCTTGTCACAGAAGTTTTCTCTCTAAGTACATAGAATGTCTCCTGAAGGCCAAAGTAGCCTACAGTTGTTTTATAAGGCCCCAAGGTGCATATACATATAATGGGGCCTTAATACTTATTGTAAGAGTGAATGAATCAATGGCTGATTTTAGTTAATATGTACAGTCTACCATGTTGTGCTTTTAAGTACTTCACAAATTTTTCATAAACTGGTCATTCTTTTTATCCCAGAGTCAAGACCCAGAGAAGTGGCAGCCTGAGAAGGGGGCATGGGTCCCCAGTGCATTAGCATACTGGCCCAGACTCCCTCTCTTCTAGTTCTGACTCCTGCGTTCTCCCCACCCCAGCTATTTCCAAGCACTCAGCTAATCTGAGTCAGAAGTGATTTGGGAAGGAAGCATCATAGGGGGAGAACACAAGGGATCCAGGTGAAACTTCCAAGCTGTTAATAAAGATGAAAACGCTGCTGCATTGCGCACCCCAGCCACTTGCCAGCTTTGCTCAGTGACCCTTCTTCTGGGAGCTCTGACCTCCAAGGGCCTTGGAGGCAGCATTGCCACAGTGATTAAAGATGGGGCTGGGAAAAGAAGGCCCAGAGGGAAATAAAGAACCTCACTTGGCTGCTAATCACTGCCGTGCAGCTGAAACACTCCCAAGCTGGCTACTTCGGGAGAAGAGGCCTCATTTAATCAGCCTCAAGAAGAAAATGCACCAAGAGCCCCTTGAGTTGGCCTGAAGGCTTCAGGGCAGCCTGGTCTGTTACCTGCAAGCCTGCCTGGGAAATGCACTGCGGGATTAGTGATGCTTACATCCCTCGTCTTCCCTGATTCCCTTCCTCAGAGGGCCTCTGAGCACAAAAGGTTAAAATATACATGTATACACACATACATATATGTATGCATGTTATGCACACACGTCCAATACACATACATAAATGTGTGTATATGTTTGTTTTCAATAATTCCTGGCCGGCTTCCTGCTTTGCTCTGTCGCTAGTACACAGCTGAAGAACTTCGAGTACCCAGCAGGGGGCACCCGGAGTCACTTTTTAAAAGGTGCTCCTTTCAAAAACATCTTCCATTTCTGGAATTCAGAGAGAACAGAGGTCCACAGGAAAGGTGGCTGTAGATGGACTTTAGGGAAGATACAGAATATTTCCTCCACTAACATGGAGGATTATCCAGTTTCAAAAGGATGTTTCTGGAAGAGAGAAGCCAGTGAGCATGGTCCTCTGCAGACAGTGTACCAGTGCAGGTGTGTGTGGGCACAGCTACGTGTCTCATGAGAAAACATCCAACACAGATCCTTATGAAAGAAAAGGGAGGTCCCTGGTCTCACTTGGGGACGTTTCCTCCTAAAGTAGGAAGAAAATCTCACAATGAACGGTTTGCCTTTATTTTCTAAAATCACATTGGCATGTGAGAGAAGTGAAAAGGAATTGGGCTTTTCATTATTTCTGTTGTCTTTCCATCCTACTCAAATCCGTCAGGGGACAGCCGCCTGGCTGTCTGTTCCATTCCTGCCACCCTCAGGAGAGCACTCAGTCTTGGGACTTCCTCCACTTAGGCGAGGGGGAGCCCAGCAATCTGGTGTGTTTATCGCTGCCCGTTTCTAGGCATAGGTCAACGGTCAAGTTTTCCTTATCATGAACCTTTAATATTCATGGGCTTCACAGGCTACTAATTACGGTAAAGGGATTTGGGCTGGGATTCTGGTAAAAGACATCTCCGGCAGAGACCCAAGCCCTGCAGGAGAACAGCGGCAGGTGCCCTGGCTCAAGACAACTTACTCATGAGAATTCAATAGGCAGCTCTTGGGAATCACCAAAGATGCCTGGAGGAGACTGTGTGGTGTGGCTGGGCATCCCACAACAGCGGATGGGGGGGAGAAACAAACGATTAATTACTCTAAATGTGTTCCAGTGAGTTGGTATGTCTTGGGCACAGCAGCTCATAGATAAGATACTTAAAAAAAAAAAAAAAAAAAGGTCTGGGAAAAAATCCTATAGAAGGTGCTATTCCCCTCATATTTTCTTCGATTTATTTCACTTATAAAATCAAAAAGTCCCCAAACACCTGGCTGGTGCCCATTTGGCCCAATTCCTCCAGGAGTGTGGAGCTGAGTGGCCAGAACTAAGTCTGTTTCCCCGCCGTGTTAGCGGGCTTTCATCCCACTGAGGTGGAGGGTCCTGTGAAGGTCATGTTCTGCCTCACTGCATGGGGGGGGGGGGTCTCACTATGACACGATGCCTACATTGCAAGTGAAAGGATCAGTAGCACGAAGCTCACGCAGGATCTGTCTTGACAAAGCGGGGAAGTGAGCAGTTCATCAGCAAACCAGTTGCACTGAATGGCAGCTCTGGAGTCCTACACCCCTGGCTTTCCACAGCCTTTTTTTCTCCCCTAGAGTCAAAGTATGGAACTCAGTGGACCATGGGTCTGGCCCAAAAGTGTAATAAAAATTTTTACGCATATGGACTATTTGTTTTTTGTTTTTTAAAAACAAATCTCTTTTTCTCCTTGCAATTCCACAGTTTGCTTTGCCAGTGTAGACACGACATAAATTATTATTTCACTTTGTTGAAATTCTTTTATATGCAAGACACCTGGATAGATACATAGGGGGAAACAGAGATAACCAGCACACCATTACTGCTGTTAACCAGCAAATCTCCTGACTCTGTTTTAAGATTCTCAGGCAAATAAGTGATATGAATCCCCATGTCACTGAGTTCAAATTTTGGCAAACATGCTGCGCTACAGTAGGGTGGATTTAATCACCTTTGGTTTACATTTCAATAAATTAATGTCTTATGTTTTTCCCCGTCTGCGAAGTCTACTTCCTCTTTTTTCTTTCTCTGTTCTTCTATTTTATGTCTTCCCCATCATTTTGTTAATGCTTCTCCCTTTGAAAAAAAAATCTTTTAGGTCCCTTTTTTGGGCTCTTTGGTGACGGAGTTTGGCTTCCTGTGTTCTCACTCTTTCACTCACTGACTAAGAGTGGAGGCTGCTTTACTGGAACTTAGGAGAAACGAGGTTTGCTTTCAGTCCTGTTTTCCCCTAACATAAAATCTTATTTCCAAGGAGGAGATCTGGATAAACCAAGTTGAGAGAAGCAAGCAACAAGCCTAAAAAAAACCACCTGCCCTGGGGCTGTATTCTGTGGAAGGTAACAAGGCCGTTTGGAGCTGCCCGTTTGCTCCCCAAATATATCTCCAGGCCCAGCACCATGACATGAGTTAAATCTTCCCAAGCAGGGCATGGTGTGATTAACCAACTAAAACTTTGTTACTGCAACCCAAGTAAAAGAAAGTAGAAAGTACATTTCTACTTTCTCAGTGTGTTCAACAGAGAATATTTAGCAAGCACTCATTTTGCCTAGAAAAGAGAGAAGACAAATTAAAAATAACACCTTTGCCAATTCAATATTTCTAGACCTGATATTCAGGTACCTCCTAACAACTATGAACTTCAGATCTGGGTTTAAAGCCCAACTATGGTATTACATCTCTGATCCTCCATGAGAGCTTGGAAGATGCTAATTACCACAAAATGAATAATATTATCCCATCACTTTCATCTTTATTGTTGAAAAACAATAAAGTTGAGACAACCAAATTGTGCTTGTCCACAACAACCAGGAGAGGAATATTTGTTTTTAAGTTGACCTCATTTTCTCATTCATAGAAACTGAGAAATGAATGAGTAGAAGATGCTCAACCAAACCTTGGGGTAAAAAGTCAAAGACTGTATACATGCGAGAATAGGGAAAACCGTGCACCTAATTAAGTCAACAATGGGAAAAGAATGAGCCATGGTGCTCATCATGACTCAGTTGACAACACTTTTAGGTGAAATCCACTCTGTTTGGAAAGCACTGCCTCATCCCTGGTGTCAAAATCTCCAAAAGTACATAGGAAAGTGAAAGATGTTGGTCCATGATGAGCTTGTCTAGAGCAGAGATTTTCAACGTTTCTCATCTCATGGCACACATAAACTAGTTACTAAAATTCTGCGGCACACCAAAATATGTATTTTTTGTTGACCTGACAAAAAAATTGGTATAATTTAGATTCATTCACACTGGACAGCTATTGTTGTGTTGGCTGTTGTCATTTTCTTACTTGACAATCTAAGGGAAGAGAGGTCAGTGCCCTTGACCGAATAGTGAGGCACTGCATGTTTGAAAACTTCTTGCAGCACATGGTTGAAAATCTCTGGTCTAGGGTTACTTTGGAAGCTCTGCAGTCACCTATCCTTGGTATTTAAAGATGATGATGAAAATCCCTTTCATGTCTTCACCTTGTGTATTAGATTTCCCATCCAAAATATAAGAAAAAAGGAAGGAAGACCAACTAACAAATCGTCCACGACTGGATTTGTTCCATTCAGTTCTAGTAGAACCACATCAAGTCGCGAAAGAAATTTTCCTGCTGGCAATGACAGCAGCTAGCAAAGCTTGTCCCACATTCCCCACGGCTGCTGTGGCTCAGGTTTGGAGAAATTTAACCTGCATGCAAATGTGTGACAGGGCTTTCCTGGTACCTGTAGTTCAGCAAAGACTAGGAAATGAAAACCATCATTATCACCACAAGGTTCCTTCTCCACAGTTTCCATAACTTAGGGAGGTACCTTTGCCCCTTACCCTGCCCTGTTTTCTTCGTCTACACTGCTCTGCATCACCGCAAAACGAAGTGCTTGTCTCGGTGGGGAATGGTCTCAGGAATCGGCTGCGACTCCCTTCAGAGGAAAGGAAGGAGCACCCTGAGGATTCGGCACCCTCTCATTTGCCCTGAACAACTGAGCTGGAGCCCCAGAAACCACGGCTTTAATCACAACCATTTGCATACCAACGTGTGAAAGTCCTAGAAAGTCTCAAGAATACCATCCAATTTGGAGATTCTTAAGTGACCTCAGCAGCACTGGAGACCCCTGGACCACAATGTACAGCTCTGTGGGCTGTGCCCCAACCAGGGACATTGGGAAGAAGCTGATATCAAGGCTGTTTCCTTCTAAAGGAAGCACCTCTTCCTAATTCACCCAAACCCACTATGTGGACGAGTGGGAGCTGAGCAGTTGCCTGACCCCTTCTGCTGGATGGTAAACACTCGGAACATGTCATTCCCTCAAAACCTCCAGGGGCTTCCTGTCACTCAGAGTAATGTCACCTGACCTCCACCCTCAGCTCTCATGCTCTTCCCTTACTTGCATATTTCTGCCACACGAGCCTTGTCACCACTCCCTGAAGGCCTCCAGCACCCTCCTGCTTCAGGGCCTTGCACTGGCCGTTCCTTGGGCTCGCTCCCTCGCTTTATGCAGATGCCTGATCAAGTGTCAACTCACAGAGGCCTTCCCTGACCACCTCGGCTAAATCGCACCTCCCCTCCTCTCTAGCCTGCCCCCCCCCCCTTTTTTAAACAAAAAAGAGCACTTACTACTTGAATTTTATATTTATGTATCGTTTGTCTTCTCTCTAGAACAAGGGCTGGCAAACTATTGCCCAAGGGCCAAATCACATTTGCTGCCTGTTTTGTAAATAAAATTTTATTGGGGTACATATGGTCTTTGGCTCCTTTCACACAGCAGCTATAGAGCTGAGTAGTTGCAGTGGAGACTGCGGGGTCAACAAAGCCAAAAATACTTATTATCTGGCCCTTTACAGAAAGAGCTTGTCAACCCCTGTTCTAGAATGTAAGCCCTCTGAGGGCAGGAACTTTGCCTCTTTGTTCATTCCTGTATCTCCAGAACTCAGAGTTTTGCCTGACACTTAGTAGAGACTTGGTAAGTATTTACTAAATGATTGAACACATAGATGAATGAATATCCAAATCTATCTAGAAAATGCTTTTTTTAATTCAACGATAATTGAGCACCAACCTGCGCCAGGCATTGGACTCTGTGCAGAGGACGTCATAACAATGACAGACGAATAGTCAAAGGCTCTGTGAAGAATGCCACATTACAGGTGAGTGCCAGGTGTTGTGGGAGCCACAAGGAAGGAGGCCTGGCCAGGGCATCCAAAGATGGTGGCCTCTAAGAATGAGTTCTCCAAGGAAAGAGATACGTGAACGGCCTCGCAGGTAGAGTGGACCGTGCCTTGGTCAGAGGTAGGTGACCCCAGCTCTCTGGGGAGCGGCAGCTTATTTGGTAGAGGAGAGCTGTTTGAAGGGAGCCTGAACAATTTCTTCATGGGTTTGAATAATTACTTTCCTCATCTTTCTGACTTTTACTTCCTTGGTTGTCATGTACAATTTGGAGGAAAATAATGATTTTTCACAAAAAGGTTGCCCTTTTTCTGCTGATGTTTTCGGTCCAATTCAAAACATACCAATTGCATTTTTTTAAGGGATGTCTGGGATATGTTAGATCAAAGTTTCTCAACCTCACACTATTGACATTTGGGATCAGATGATTTTTTGTGTGGGGCTGTCCTGTGCATTGTAGGATGTTTAGTAGCATCCCTGGCCTCCACACACTAGACGCCAGTATCACTCCCCCAGTGTGGCACCAAATATGTCTGTAGACATCACCAGATATCTCCAGAGGGACACTGTCATCCCCTTGATAACCACTGCGTTCATGCCAGTAAAACACACCTGACAACTTGACGATGAAATATGTCAACAACTGCAAATGCTGGGTACAGGTGACTTTTGGAAGCCCAGCTGCTCGGGCCTCTGGGAATAAAAACTGCCTGTTTCTTTTCATCTCTTGATCACCCAACATGATTAGACAAGTAACCAAAGAATTTGAAGAATAAACCTTAGCTACTTCTTTACTTGGTTACCCAACTACCATTTTTTTCTGGAACTCATGGGTCTGTGCTATACTGAAAAATGCGAAGTTAAATATACTGGGACCATAGTATCCCACTCAGCCATAAAGGAGAATAGGCTATTGATAAATGCAACAACATGAATGAATCTCAAAGGTATGAGGATGCTGAGGGACAGAAGACATTTTTAAAAAGTTACATGTCTGATTCCATTCACACGACTTTCTGCAAAAGGCAAAACTGTAGTGAGAACAGATTAGTGGTCACAAGGGGTTGGAATGGGGGAGAGTGTGACACAAAGGGACAGCAGGAGAGTTTTTTGAAATGATGAAACTGTTATGTATCCAGATTGTGGTGGTGGTTATGTGAATCTATACATGCATTAAAACTCACAAAACTGTGCACTAAAAGACACTTAATTTTACTGTATACTGATTGTTTTAAAAAGTCATTCTTAAAGACTACGATGGGATTTTATACTTACAAGTCTTCTTCTAACCACAATGAAGTATTTAAAACCATATTTTAAAAAGGTACCAGGAAATGAGGCTTTGACCACTCATGGTAATAAGAGAAAGTAGACATTCTGGAACTACACCAAGGGTCTTAGCTTCTTTGCTTCAATTCCTCTTTTACTTTCCACAGAACAAGGTGATCTTCACTTCCCAATCCAGGGTTACCAGATTTCACCCCAGAATTGATGGAGCCTCCCTGGGGAGAAGAGAGAAAATGTTTTCAGAACTGCTGTGTATGGGAGCAGCTTGCCCACATCCTTGGAGGGTATGCTGTCATGACACTGAATCGATGTGATGCTCTTCGTAGGTGGAAAAGGTCCAGCTACGTAATGAAGGAGAACCTAAGAGTGTGAGGCTGGCTTTGCAACGCTCCAGGCAAGAGAAGAAACAGGGAGCAAAATGCATGGAAGTGACCTGAATCTAAAAGAGGTCGATCTCATATGCATAATATCACCAGGTCCATGTCATATGGAATAACCAGCATTTCCGGGGGATTTTTTATTTACCTGGAATACCTGGCCTGTTCATCTGTGATGATGATGGGGCCCAGGATACATATGGGAAGGTTGTGGTGACCTCTACCTAGAACCCTACCGGGTAAGCATCCCATTCAGGGTATTCCACATCCCTCCTTTTTTTAAGGGGAACTGCAGGCTGTGGTTTACATACACATGAAAGAGCCCTTCACAGGAAAATATTGCTCACTCGCTTGTGCAATAATAATAATAAACCACGGGGTGATCAAATCACGAAAGAATGCTTGACTTCTTGAAGAATGGAATGTATGCCAACAGCAAGAATCATCCCGAAAGAGCTGCACACAGTGCAAAGGGTGTCCTAAGCACAAAAGTTATACTTCTTTCTCTCTTTTTTAAGAAAAGATTTTTTATTGATTTTTAGAGAGAGAGGAAGGGAGAGGGAGAGAGAGAGAAACATCGATGTGATAGCGAAACATCGATCAGCTGCCTCCCACACGCCCCCTCCCAGAGATCGAGCCCACACCCCGGGCATGCGCCTGACGGGGCGATGCCCAACCGACCAAGCCAGGCAGGCCTGTTTCTGTGTCTTTGTCCCCATAATCCACCCTTCTCAGCAACATGACTCCGGGTGGACAGCTGGAGCATCTCTGAGCTTTTTCAGGGGTAGGCAGTATGCGAAACGTAAACTGTGAAAATGATGCGACAGTGCAGCCCTCAGCTTCCGCAGGGCGGAGGGGATGGCGGGGGTAACACGCGTGCGGAGGAGTGAGCTCAGGTCGTTTCGAATGCAGCGCTTTGGACTTTTCAGTAGCATTTACCTTATGTAGTGTTTATAAACACTCTCCCTCCTCCATGAGGTATGGAAAGATTGCTTTACCCTGTTCAACGGAACCTAGACCCAAGGCACGTGCACATTAAAAATTTGCCCGAGGCCTCGTGGAGGGGTTAGTGAAAAAGCAAGGTGAAAAACCTGAGCCTCCAGGTTCCAGGTCCTACTCGGGAGACCGTATTGTAAAGTACCATGTGTCTTCCCCAAACAAAGCCCAAAGCTAGGAGGTGAGGATGACCACTCTCTGCAGGAGTCAGTTGAAATCCCCACTCCTATCCCCAGGCCTGAAGGTCGTGATGTATTAGCAATTGAGGAAGCTCCTGATCTCTGAACACTTCAGGCATCACGCCTACAAGAAGGCTTTGGTGAACCATCCCTACTCACAACAAATTGGTTGCTCCCTTGGTTGAGCCCCACCGTATCTTCAATACGGTGCTGTCTTTGTGCCTGTAACTCCTTCACATTCTCAGGTCCTGGGTCGTGCTGTTTTTGGATTCCCAGATCCTAACACAGTGCCTGTCTCATAGTCCTCTATGCCTGTGTGCTGAATGAAAATCACGGCTAAGCTGGGCAGGGGAAAATCTTGGGGAAGTCATTTACTCTCTCAAAGCCTGTTTCCTCATCTTTAAAATGGGGATAATAAGAAAACAATAACCCTGAAGGGTTATCCTATGTAAAGTGCTTGGAGGGGGCCCTTCTCCCAAGAAGCTCTCAATAGATGGTAGCTCTTCATGGTGGCCAGCCTCCAAGACGGCTCCCAATGGCTCTCTCCTCCTGGTATTTACACCCTTGTGTAGTCCCCTCTCACACTGGATAGAGATGACTATGTGACCAAAGGATATGAGAGAAATGACAGATTGTGACTTGTGAGACTAGGTCAAAAAATTATTGAGGCTTCTGGCTTGCCCTCTCTTGAATTGCTTGCCCTGGGGAGTTAGACACCATGTCACAAGGACACAAAAGCAGCCCTGTGGAGAAGTCCATGTGGTAAGACACAAGGCTTCCTACCAGCAGCCAGCATCAGGTGATCATCCATGTGAGAGTGCCATCTGGGAAATTATCCTCCAGCCCCGGTCAAGCCTTCTGGTGACTGCAACCTCATCAGAGATCTTGAGCTAGAAGCACCCAGTCAAGCCACTCTTAGATTCCTGATCTATAGAAATTATGTGGGATAAATGCTTATTGTGGTTTTAAGCTGCTAAGTTTGGGTGTAATTAATTACAGAGTGATAAGTCAAAAATATGCCATTATTATAAGTAGTTGTATAAATATCAATAAAGAGATACCTCCCGCTTGGTTAATTCTTATTGCCACCTGATCTCAGTTCACAGGAGCTATGAGGCAGGAAGCCTGGCTTTGAACAAATTTGGACTTCCCCTTTCTCAAAACTGAGGAGGTAACTAAGGTAGACATTCTCAGCAACTGACTTGAGGAAGGTGAGAAGGTCCTCTTGGTGCTATCTGTCACATCAGACAAACTTTCGGAGAATGGCACTGAACACTGAATCAGATAGTCTAATATTATTTAACTGTGTCAGGCATGTAAGTCATCTCTCCAAATAGCTGGACAGTTCTGACCTCAAGAGCTAATCTTGGACTCCCCTCTCTGTCTCTGACCCCTGGCGGCTAGCATACCACCCAGACCAATTCCTTACTTGTGTTCACCAAGCCTTTCACACCAGAAGACACTGATGAAAATGGTGACATTTTAAAAGCTGCCAATGTTTGACCAAGTATTGAGAGAAACCTTAGTTTTTTCAGGCTACACAGGCCTTGGCAATAGACAAACCTTGGATGATGGGCATGAAGGTCTTTGGCTCTGAGCTCCCACATGTTTATGTTACTGTAACTCTAACCTCCCCAAAGCCCCTCCTTTCCCCAGTGATCCCTGGTATCTCCCTAGAGAATTTGCCGCTGCTTCTGGAGTGTTCCATTTCTCAACAAATGCTTTTATTCTTTACTGCCATCCCCAATTCTCCTGCAGTCTCTGTTTTGTTTGCTTTCTCTCAAAACTAGAGGGTTGTCCCGCAGTCTCCACCCCAAGCAAATACAATTCTTTCTGATAACCTTGAATTGTCTGACCCCAAAATGACCATAGACTTTTAAGGCCCCTTGAGGCAGCCTCTATGTAGGCCTTTACTAGTGCCCTGGGTAGGAAGATACAACTCTTTGTTGTACTCAAAAGAATTCATTGACCATGAAAAATGCATGTCTCAAGATGGGGGATATGAGCTTTGTCCCTCCTTCAACTCAGAGAGTTATTTGCCCATGTGGAGCACTCCCTGTCACTTAATGAGAGGTTGACACAGACAGTCTCCTCTCTTTGTTCAAGAATCCCAAAGTTCTTGCTGTTTTCCAGGAAGCTTAAACACCTATGGTCATTTGTTCTACTGTGGCCAGTCTGCCCTGGATCCCAGAACTCTAAGAGATACAAATGTATATGGATGAGACCAAGACCCACCTCTAGATTAGAACTAGATGCCAACAGGACTGTGCACAAAGCTTTCATTGACCGACTCCATTTTATTGGATATATACGATTTCTCATAATTCCCACCTAAAACTCAGTTAACCTACCCAGTCCAGCTTTGATGGGATCAAGAGGAGGACCTGATGATTTTGGCTGCCAGATCACTCTAAGCCTTTGGTTTAAGGACCACCCAGCATCTGGCCTTCATCCATGCCTGACAGTAAAGCCCCATGACCTGATAGCCAAGGCCTGCTTTCACATCCACAGTCCCCCTGGACAAGTGACCTTCTTAGGAATCCATAGGCATTGTATTGTCTGAAACATCTAACTGCCTCTTCTTTAAGCCCTGGGGAATGCAGCGAGTTGATTATAGCACTCAGCAGAGAAACCACTGGGTAAAGAGTGTGCCTGAAGAATGCTCAACAAAATTTGATATTTTAACAGGCACTCAGTTCTGCTTCAGTGCTGACTGTGACTGCGACAGTACACAAATTCTCTGTCCCTAAATGTAAGGAAAAATTATTCAGTGTTCATCTCTAACATGGTGGGCTATACACTGAGGGCATCCAATTAATTAAGGCTTTTTTATTTCATCAGTATTCATTAGGTGGGTGGAAACACCAGTTTAATGTTTGTACAAAGAACTTCTTCCTCTGTTTTGTCAAGGTTGTTTGTTTTACGACTTCAGCTATGTCAAAAAAGAGAGGCTCCAAGTTTAGCCTGGGGCAAAGGGAAAGGGTAAGTCAACCTGTCACCATTTATATATATATCTTTATTGATTTCAGAGAGAGGGAGGGAGAGGGAGAGAGAGACAGAAACGTCAATGATGAGAGAGTCGTCATTGATCGGCTGCCTCCTGCATAGCTTGGGCCGGGGATCAAGCCCACAACCCGGGCATGTGCCCTGATGGGGAACTGAACCACGATCTCCTGGACCCTAGGTCGATGCTCAACGGCTGAGCCACACCTGGCCGGGCAACTTGTCACCATTTTTTATCCACTGGGTTTCTACCTATATCATTACTCTCCCCTGTTCAGTTTCTCACCAATAAATCTAACTAACTCACCTCCAAACTTGATATTCAATATCTAGTGACAAAAAGATATGTTTCAGTGCCAACGTTATTTATGTTATTGGCATGCCTGAGTTATATAAATGCTTCAATAGCTGAAAAACACAGGGAAGAAAATAAAATTTACTGTTTGTTTTACTCCTCCCAAGACAAATCCACCAGTACTAGCCAAATTGCCTGCAACTGCTTACAAATAATTTTATGGTAATTTTACTATGGAAAAGAAAAAGGAGAAATAGAAAGTCAAGTCCTAGGAACTTCTCCTTTATCTCAATTGTCTCTCTCTTCTCACACTTGGAGTGACAGGAACAGAGAGTGAGGATGGAAATGGTATGATTGATACATATACAAAATCTCACCAGTGGTTAAGACTTTCAGGGGAAATTTAGACCACAGTGTCAGCTTCCCAGTGCTCACTACCCCCTGGAGTAGTTCTGTTTTTAAAAATTAAAAAAGGCACCATCTGGAAGCTTCAAATAGGATATATTATAAGAGACAAATTTCTTTCCATCAAAGGAGATGCTATATAGCAGAGTTCAGTCCCAGAGGATTGAGAGTTTCAAGGTTACGGTTGCCACAGAGAAGACGAGGGGGAGAGGACCTGAAAAGGGGTCCCTGCCTGAGATGACACAGCCGGCTGTGAAACCTTCCCCACGATCACTACAGGGCCCATCGCAGTGCGGGCCCAAATCACCTCCTGTCCCTGTCTCCAGACTAATCCGTCTAATCTGAACAGCTGCCATGGTCACGCCATCCCTGTCTGAGTGACTCCCCAAGGCCGCCAAAAATGTCAGATACACCCCAGGCTGGCGTGTACATTGTCTGAGAATCCGGCTGCCTCTGACACGTAACCTCCCTGTCTCCAGCGGAGCCCGCCGCTCCGGGCGGCAGCCTGGGCGCTGCTTTCCTCCTGCCGCCTCTAGACCTTCACCCGGAGGCCTCCACTCTCTTCCCTGCAATATTCTCCTCCCATTTCCTTCTCGGCCACCAACTCCAACGTGCGTATGATACAAAGAGTGGAATTTGGAATCGCTAGGTCTGGGTTAAAGTCTAGCCCCACTACCTGCTTGCTTGTCATCAGGCAAATGTCTTATCGCCTCTGAACCTCAGCTTCCCCATCTATAAAACGAGAATGTTCACATCAGGTTTATGGAAGATGCTCGGTAAAGGTGAATTTCTTTTTTTTGTGCGCATCTGCCCAACTCCTATGCCCCTTCCCAAGCTTCTAAATCAACCAAGTTCTATCAAATTGGCCATAAAATAAAGTTTATATATAAGAATAAAGATTAGGGGCAGTAAAGCTGTCATCAAGAAATGGTCCAGGTTAGGAATGTAAAGATCATAAGACCCTCTCAGGACAAAGCTCAGAGGCCAAGGTGCATGGGTTCGTTCTCTGCCAGTGACACACTGAAATTTCAATTCCAAGGGAGTGGAACCCAACACAAGCACTTGGGAAGGGGCCAACCCAGTTCACAGATGGGAAATTATAGTATTGCTGTGACTCATTATTAGTTTAAAGAGTTCCAGAGGAATATAGTTTTATAATTCCCCTCAAATTTGCAGAAGATGCCAATGAACAGATTCAGTTCCATGATACTTGAATCTTATTATTATTATTATTTTTTAAAAAAGATGCCTTAGATGTGTTTATGATGCCTAAGCCCCTGTGAAAGAAATTGGCCCATCAACAGCCCCTTAATTTGGCAGGTAATTTGCCGTCATGGAACCTTTCTATGGGCACATCGATTGGTGCCGGGTGGGCATCTGAACAAAGGGCAGCCAATCAAACAGGCTGGAGCGTGACTATGTCTTTGGTCCTAGTGCAAAAAGAGGAGCTGAGCCAATCGAATTCCCTGTCTTTCAAGAACTGGAACTAAGAAACTCAGAAGGAATGAGACATAGCAACAAGAGCAGAAACTGTAAGGACTCCCTAGGGGAGAGTCAGGGATACCGCAAGCAAAATCCATGAGCAAGTCAGAGTTAAGAAAGTTCAGAAACCTCTAAGAAGCAGAATCAGCCAGTTAGCAGAGGGAGGAGAACAGAAGTGAGCAGCAGGACAAGGAGAAGCAAGAAGCATTGAGAAAGAGATGGAGAGAGCGGTGGGTCCCTGGGGTTGACCAGTTCCTCAGGCCACCTCAGTCTTTGGAGCTGTCTCAGTTCCTGTAATAAAATCCCCTTGTCTCAAGCTAACTTACATGAATATTCCTTATAAACAAAGAACCTGACTTAGATAGTAGGAAAGCAGTAGAATATATTACTACTAGGAAAATATAAATATACCCACTCTGAATGCACACACTGTCCCACAAGGCACAAAACCAATAGGACCACAAGGATCATTTTCAAGGAAGACACAAGGTACAAGTTTAAACTACTTTATAGGATAGACTAACATTTTCTCAGAGCATTGGCAGTAGGAACATCTCATTATTTCGCTTCTGAGGGCAGCCACCGTCGTCTGACCCTTCAAAAATATTTCTACCAGCTTTGAGGATTCAGACCATACTGGTGAAGGATGTCATGGTGACCTGGTAGAGAGAGAGCCCTTTACCTGGTAGAGAGAGAGTCCTTTTTAGCAATGAGAGAACGTGCCACCTGTGTCCTGTGACAGACGTAGACCCACTAGCCCTGGGACCCCAAACAAGTCACTTCATTTTTCTTGTGATAGATGATCACTTCTGGAATTGATAATATATTAATCTTTTTAGTGAATTTCTCCTTCCCGTTAGATGAGAAAGGAGGCAGCTTAGAAAGAAAAGAAAGTCTCTGGATCAGGAGTCAGGACACCTGCATTTCAGCACTGCCCCTCGCTGGCTGGCAAGCTTGAGCAGCACATGTGACCTGCCTGGGTCTCACCCATGAAACAAAGGAGTTGGTCTGTATCTCACCAAAAGAGCATTTTCACTCCAAATTTATTTCATGATTCTAAGATCTTTAAACATCCCCAATCTATGATTCCAATGTCTCCTTAACACCTCTATTTAAAATTTTTTATTTCCCCCCACTCCTGATGATCCAGAAAGCAATCTGTGCAACAGTTCCGAGGAGAACTTGCTTCTTTCAGTTTGTCCAGCTACAGACAAAGCATAAAGAATGCTGGGGGAGTATCTGGTGTGTTTCAGTCCAATGCCAGTTAGAACAGGCATGTGAATCAATTTGGGTTCCTGGTGGCACAAGTTCTACTGGTTGCTGATGGAGAAATGTGAAGTCTAAGTAAGAAGACAGGCCATATTCCAAAGAAAATGTGTCTCCTTTCCAGAAAACCATAAATCCATAAGTAGAAAATGAAGGGGTGGAGCCCAAAGCATTCCTCAAGGTCATTTAAAAAGTCTCTTCTTAAAAAGATTAAATTGGTGAAAATTACAAGTATTAGAGTCCACAGATTAAGGAGGTACAGGCCAATAGAAAAAAGGCCAGGGAAAAAACTATGACTAGTAATAAAGAATATTAGTGCCCTGCAATTTCAATAAAAGCTGAAAGTCATGAATGACTCTTAAGATACTGAGGATCATTGACTGTCATTGTTTCAGCAACACAACAAAGGCTCTGGTTATGAATGGTGTTACTCTACAGTAACATTTGTATTGGCCCAGACAGGCAGTTGACCTAAAGTAATCAGATATAAAGGGTGTGAACTGGTAATTCACAGAATAAACGCCTATAAGCAAGAAAGATATGAAAAGGTATTCAATCTCAATAATAATTAAAATTTAAAAATGAGATTTTATTTTGACCCGTTGAATTAGCAACAAATAAATAACATCCAGTGCTGCTAAGGGTATAAGTAAATAGCCAATCCTGTACATAGTAGGAAATGCAAAATTTTAAATATACATAGCCATTGACCTAGCAATATCAATCCTAAAAATTAAGTCATCAGAAATTCTATGGGTATTTACTTAATAATGTTCATTTGCTCTTATTAGCAAAAATTGGAAACTACTCATATCAATAATGAATGCGCTAAACAAACTTTGTACAGCTAAATAATATAGCACTACATAGCTGTTTTTAAAAGAATAAATTATATCTAAATGTACCGAGGTGGGAAACAAGTGAAAAAAATTTTGGAAGAGAATGCATAGTATCACCCATTTCTTCCAAAGATTGCACAAGTGCACACCTAGCACTCCGAAAGGTCCCTGCCTGCCTCCAGCCCTCAAGTCTCGCCACATGTGTCTTTTTCTAGCACCATGCTGCGTCTCCAGCTTCTCTGACGTGTCCTGTGTCCTCTCAAGAACACATGCTCTCCCTCTGCCTGGAACCCTGGCCCTTCGCTTGTTGCCTGGCTGATTCCTAACCTTAATCCTACGATAGTGCACAAACCTGGAAGAGTTACACCAAACTGTCAGGCCGAGGTGGCAGAGTATTTTTTCCTTCTGCATCATGCTTTACTGTATTGTTTGGTTTTCTAAGAATGAAAATAATTTGTATTATTACTTTATAATTAAGAAAAAACAATGTAAATATAAAGAATGAAACTGAAAAACAAAGTGATCAGATTTTACCTCTTGCCCTTCAACTGTTGCTACCTTCTGTGCCCTATAAATTCCTCCAGTTCTGGTTAGTTATCACTCACATATGGACTAAAAATCTCCAAATAACGTGGCCCAGGAAAATGTAGGTCAGAGAGAGTGAGACAGAAAAGAAAAGGAGGAGACGATTTGCTAGTGATTTGCCAGTAAGATGGTGCTTTCTTCCAAATTTCAGATTAGAAGACTTGAGTATTTTTAGTCCTATGGAAGGAAAGCTGAAGCTTTGGTTCATTGTCCCACCTCCCGGAGAACCAATCGAACAGAGAAATAATTTCAGTGTACCTACATACACTGTTTTATTTTAGTTTGTATTATTAAACCCAACAAACCGCCCCCCAAATTTCAAAGGATACCCTTTTGTTAATTGTAAAATAAAACAAAGCTCCATAACTTAATTGATCTGCTATAAATCAAAAAAATATAGTATATTTGAAAAAACTTAAGTATTAGAACATCTGGGTTATAGTCTGAGTTCTACAGTAATATGTGGTGTTTATGTTAGTGCATCCCACTCCAAACAGAGGAAGTTCATCTTTAATGTTCTCCTCTCCATCACCTGCTGACCTCCCCACCCTCCGTCTAGTGAGTCTCCAGGCTCTGTCAATTCTCATCTCTAGGTGCCTCTGAAGTCCATCCACTGCCACTGTCCCACCTCAGCTCATGCTTCTTTCAGGACTCAGGTGATCAAATATCCTGATTTGTCTGGGACTGAGGGGCATCCTGGGATGTGGTCTATTTTTTTTTTTAATATATCTCTATTGATTTCAGAGAGAGGAAAGGAGAGGGAGAGAGAGAGACAGAAACATCAATGATGAGAGAGTCATTGATCGAGCCCACAACCCGGGCATGTGCCCTGGCCGGGAACTGAACCCCGATTGCCTGGATCCTAGGTCGATGCTCAACCACTGAGCCACACCCAGCCAGGCTGTGGTCTATTCTTGAAGGCTGAGACCATATCTATAATTCCTAAGGTCATGATAGAAGCTCAATAAAGGTGTCACTGCAACTAGTTAGTTATATGAGATTCGCAGCAGGCCCTTGTATTAATTAGCCTTCTATTTTTGTCAGTAGCAACAGTCACAGCTGTGGAACCATGTAAACAATGTGAAGTATGTCATGTAATAGCTTCATTCTTTTTGTTGTTGTTTTTTTATAACTTTGTTTTTATTGTTCACACTATGACAGAGGTCCCCATTCCTCCCCCCCAGCTTTATTCTTAATTTTCTACATTTTGAATTTAATTTCTCATGAAATAACAATAATTCTTATCTGTGACTATATGTAAATCTTCACAAATATATGAATAATTTTATTGTTGAAAACTAAAGAAATTTAAACTCTGGTTGTTTTAATACTTTCATTTGTGTGCAAACATCAAAAAAATCATACTGATTAGGCATGTAAATGGAAGGAGGCATTCACACAGAGACTTGAGGGAAGGTTAAAATATTTTCCTTATTCTTGAATACCGATGTGTCAATGATCCTGGAACTCTCATTGTTCCCAATAAAATAATGAGGTCATTGTGACAAGGTTTGATTTGGGAGAGCTGAGTAATTCTTCTGTATCCTGTCCTATCAAACTGCTCTCTGATCTTTACCCCAAAATAAAAATTGGCTATGATACCCCTCAAACTGATGGAAAGTGAACCTAAGAAACACTTTTGTCTCAAAGCTGCCTCTTTTCTATATCCTATTTCCTTGACGTTGACTTAAAAAGTTTACTTACAGATTTTAACCAGAGAAGAGTTAACAGATTTAAACTAATGTTGACAAGTTGTTCAATAACACACACTTGCTGATGTTAACCAGAACTTTAAGTTTCGCTAGTGATGACTCACACTGATGGTATGGTAGGAGTTTATAACCTGGGTTCTGTTAAAGAAAAATACATTCAATGACATTGGTTAAAGACGGTAAGGCAGGCTTTACTCAGTACCCTCTCGATAGGTATAGGGACCACTGCAACGGGATTTTGCAGTGAGGCAGAGAGATTGAGCTCAGCTCTGAAAAGAGCATCTTGGGGGTCAGTGGATGAAAAATGAGTAAGAGGAACTATCAGGGGAAAGGGAGGATTCTGGCTAAACTGACCTAACAGGATCTGTGCTGAAGACAGGACAGGGAGATCAGACGTCACCTGGGGGGATGGGGGGAGGTGAGGAACCTGCTCAGATATCAAGGGTGGGATTTTCTGTTTAAATTGACTTAGCTGGGCTCTTGCTAAAACTGGATTTTACAGGGAAGCACACAGATGGGCCCAGAGGAAGGTTCTAAACTAAAATTTGATCAAGCAAAGAATCTTTGTCAGCTCCCTGAACCTCTAGGGACTTTGTTGGGACCCTGAACTAAGCACTCACAGCGCAAGCTCTAATGGCCCATCCCCACAGTCAACAGGGGGCGGGGGACAATAAGCACTTGTAATTACAGAGTATAAAGAGTATTAAAGAGCACAGAGAGGAAGCTGGAAGGACAGTAAGGAGGGGCAGCTCTGGAAAGTGCGTAGTGACAGGCACCTTGAGGGGCTTTGAGTTGCAGAAAGAGAAGTCAGGGGAGCAGTGGAGGGCGGCCCAGGCAGAGCGGAGCAGTGCGAGGTGCCCAGGCGGGGCCAGCTCGCTGGGTCTCAGACCGTGGGAAAGCCACCCAGCTGCCCTGCAGGGGGATGCCCAACGCCAAGGTCAAGGGGCAGCCAAGGAGCATGCAAAGGAGCTCAGTTTTATTCCACGTACGGTGGTGAGCCACCGAAGTGTGTTTAACCGGGCTGGGATAGACCGGTTCGCACTCTTAGATGATTATTGTGTGGACAGACCAGGTTGTCGTGGGGCCAGAACAGAAGCAGGAAGACCAGTTAGGGGGCACCGCAATGACCCAACCAGGGGGGCTTCTCTAAGGCCGCTGGCAGTGGGGCGCTCAGGGGAAAGGTGGGGTAGATCTG
Organism: Miniopterus schreibersii; assembly: GCF_964146895.1. Classification (NCBI taxonomy): domain Eukaryota; kingdom Metazoa; phylum Chordata; class Mammalia; order Chiroptera; family Miniopteridae; genus Miniopterus; species Miniopterus schreibersii. The sequence goes on along the minus strand of NC_138103.1, from coordinate 69,414,188 downwards.
AAAGTGCATAAATAAAGATACCTCGTAGTTAAATTAATGTTTTTAAAAAGAATAAAAATTGAGTGTTTTAATGTTGATGTTGTCCCCAAGAAAGCCACTAACATTATGGAACAAATAACGTCCAATTCCCACATAAACCCATAGGACTGACATGTCATTTTCATGGTGTCCTCACGCCTGGGCAGAAAACACCCAGAGCAGCCTAAGCACAGGAGCCCGCAAAGGTGGCTGACTCTCCCGCCAGGCGAACTCCCATTTTCCATGAGTAACCGAGGCTGAGTCATGCAGACAAACCTGTTTATTTACAGTTGTCTTAAAATAGGCCGGACGGGAGAAGGAGGGAGCAAGGAGGAAACACTCGAAAGCTGTTCTTACTGGCTGCCTCCTCGGGGCCTTGGGCTTGGGGCTCTGTTATTAAAGAGGCCTCAGGCTACCCTGGGACACAGAGCGACAGAGCGAAGGAAGGCCGTGCAGAGGGCACCCGACTGTGTCCCGGGGCTTTGACTGCCCCCGCCAGCCTCGCTGGCCGCAGACAAGCTCGTAGAACTGCCATTAGCGAACAGGCTCGGAGTGACATAGCTTCATTTGGTGACACAAGAGCAGTAAAAACCCACCATAGTAAACTTCATGTGACATCTAAATTGCTTGGCGGCGAATACAACAGGTTTGAAACAAATAACTTCGTAAATCAGTCTACAGTCTGTGAGGCAGAATTTTGGCCTAGTGTCCCGGTAATACATTGAAAACAGCATATTTGACTTGAACATAATAAGGGAAAGGACAGCGCACTACCTCCGCTTCACCCCAGCCTTTTTTTTTTTTTACCCTCACCTGAGGATTTTTTTTCCATTCATTTTCAGAGAGAGAGGAAGGGAGAGAGGGAGAGAGGAACATCAATGTGAGAGAGACACATCAACTGGTTGCCTCCTACACGCAGCCCAGGTGGGATCGAGCCTGCAACCGAGGTACATGCCCTTAACTGGGAATCGAACCCAAGACCCTTCGGTCCACGGGCTGATGCTCTAACCACTGAGCCAAACCTGCCAGGGCCACCTCAGCCTTTAACCCCTTTCCTCTCTCGAAGGCCTGCAATCTGACTTCCTAGGTTGACTGAAATGTTTGAAGTAGAGAGAAGTCAGAAGACAAAGGGGAGCTGCTACATGAGGGCAGAACAAAAACTGGGGTCAACTCAGCTCTCACTTTTCCTCAGGACAGAGCAGTCAAATAATTTTATTTTATTTTTTAGAACAAATGGCATTTTGTGAATGGGAACCAAAGGAAAATGCTAATTTTAGGATAATTTATTTTATAACACTTTATACCTATCAATAAAGCTCTATTCCAGGCTACAGAAGATGTTTTCCAAAATTTATTTAAAATTGGTGCTATTTAATGATTGAAGAAATACTGGTAAAAAATTCAAACAGTTCAGAAGCACAGAAATCAAAACTAAACATTCGCTTCCCCATTTCTACACCTCCCCTTCCACCCAAAGCAACCACTATTGTGTGTTCCTTACCCTTCCAGACCTTTCCTAACCACACACAACCTTGTGCGTGGTAGATACTAACATAATACCAACCCAAAGCATCTAGCAGATACATTTAAAACCAGGGGTGATACTAGAATGGTATTCTGCAAGCTGTTTTCTTTACTCTCCAGACATTGTATTTAAAAAGCTGCTTAATGAATGCACCATTATTTTACCAGTGTCTTCCTGGTGAACATTGATAAAGCTACTTTCAAATAAGGAAGTTTTTATAGGGGGTGGGGATAGGCAAAAAAAGGTGAAGGGGATTATGAGGTACAAAATTCCAGTTATAAAATAAGTCATGGGGAGCAATGTACCTCACCAGGAATGCAGTCAATGGCAACATAACTTCATATGGTGACAGAGGGTTACCATACTTACCGCGGTGATCACTTCATAAGGTACATAAATGTTGACTCACCATGTTGTACATCTTAGGCTAATATATTATTGTATGACAACTATACTTTAATTGAAAAATAAAATAAAAATAAAAAGAATTTTTATATCTTATGGAAGGATTCTTTCTATGTAAGGGTAGAAGGTACCTATGCTGTGGCAGGATTTTTATCCAAATGCTTATAAACCAACTATGGATATGAACTGAGAACTATTTTAATGTACAAAAAAGTGAGGCATTAAGAGATATTAAGGAGCTCGTCCAGGGTTGTAGGGCACTGAGACGTCTGCCTGTGTCTCAGCCTGGGATCCAGTGAACGTCATTGTCCCCTGGGGATTGGAAGGGCGCTGAGAGGGGGGAAAGATTTGAGTGGAGAAAATAATACAAGGAAGGAGGCAGGGAAGTGACACAACAGGCAAGGGAAGAAGGAAGGACAGAGGGAGTTGGTGACCTTGGCATCCCCATCCCCACCCTGCAGTGAAGAGGGAGACCACTGGAGAGACTGAGGGACTGTGAGGAGATTATTGGAATGCCGGAGGTCCTGGAGCCACTTTTTCAAAAGAATATTTTGTTGCCAAAATAAAATTTAAGGGAGAAGCCAGAAAGTATTCACATAGGAAGGACATTGTAAAACTTTGATTAAGACCTGGCAGAAGACTCAAGGAACATTGCCATGACTCAGATTGGAATAAAAAGGCATGATGCAAGCTTTGGGAGGGGCGTGGTTTTTCATAGTTATTTTGGAGATTAAGCATGCCAACAATGAAGCTTCCAGAAATGGTATGTGTTGCCTCCAGGCAAAGTCACAAAGGAGGTCCAACCTTGTCTGGGACTCAACGTCCCCATCCTCAGCCTTCTCCCGCCTGGGAGGGCACCCTCCACCCTCTAATGTGCTGAACCACAGCGTAGCTCCAGAGTTTCTATAGTGGAGGGGCTCGGGGGCAGCAGTTGAGTAGAAGGAGGGACTAGAGGCCTAATCTTGGCATTGCATCTGTAGAGCAAGCAAACCATTTTTTTGCTTAGACTATGTTATAAAGCATGTCAAATAGCAAAGTTTCTAGAAGATGTTTTTATTTATACTCTATGTAACAGTATTAGGAGAAAGTTCATTATTCACCTCAAACTGTATTTCTCTTACATTATATGGGAGTTTTGAGGCAATGGAGGAAGAGAGGCCCTCCCCCAGGCCACGCAGTCGGTCCCTTACTGCTGGCCATGTCCTCGTGTTCTCCCCGCTTTCTCCTCTAAACTTACCCTGAGGGCAGATGAGGGTGACCGTGGGGAAGGCACTTCTGGATCATAGGCGTACCTGTCACAGCGGCTGAGCTGTCCGAATTGTGTCAGGGAACAAGGCCCAAGTGAAAGAACAGTCTCCTTGGGGGCAATGTTAGTCGGTGGAGCGAGTGCCTGAAAGAGAAGTTGCTCTTCTCAGGTTCCTGGTGTTTGCCCTACTCTCTGCCTGCTCCCGAGGCCAAGACAAGTGAGAGCCAACGGATCTGGTCAATGCTTTTACCAGGGGAAATGGGAAAATGATACTGTCATTAGTCAAATAAGTGCAATACTGGACAGATTCTTAAGTATGTAAATATATAAAATGATACTATCTTCATTGTGAGGGAAGTGTGCTATTTGAAATACATTGGGTCTTTTCCATTGGATCAGGACATAGGCTCTCTGGAGAAGTCTCTGCAAGGGCTGAACTAGGGACTGCCCTTGGGCAGTTTGCAGACCGTTAAAATGGAAGTTTCAGACTAGCTGTTGATGTGCCAGCAAATTTCATTCCCTACTCCCTTTGTTAAGGGGAGGTGTATCAGTCAGGGATCAATTGCAGGAAACAGTAAACCACTCCAGATATTTTCATCAGAATGAAGTTTACTTCAAGGAACTTGGTGTTTAGAAAATTTTAGAAGGGCTGGAGGAGTAGATTTCAGGCCAGGCGTACAGAAATGACTTTCAGAACAGGATCGCTGAAGGGGCCCCCAGGGGAGTTGCTGATCTGGCCACCATCCAGAGGTGAGGAGCTGAGAGACCACCACTCTAACTCTGCTCTGTTGATGCCAAGTTCATAGCACCAGAGCTGTGAGCTAGAGATAAGGGAGCATCTGTCATCACTCATTCAACTGCTTCTTAGGGTCCATGAAAATAATGGCTGGTTACTCGATCACAGATGCAGAAAAGTCCTTCCTCATCTCCATGGCTTTGAATGCAGGGGACGAACCCCACCCCCATTCTCCATTCTGCATTTCAAATCTCGTTCAAGTGCCATCAATTGGCAGAACCTAATTTACATCCAAAACCCTAACTGCAAGGGAATCTGAAAGTGATTATTTTCAATTTTGTAGTGTGGGGGTTCAGAACAAGCCCCCCCAAGATGTGCCTCTGGTATGAGGATTATTTTGAGTTAAAGGCAAACAACTTTCTCCTAATACTATTATGTAGAGTATAAATAAAAACAAGACTCTGCGGGATCAAGAGAAACTTCTGTTCCTTCCCCACCCCCCTTAACTACTAGAAGAATTTAAATTAGGGGCCTTGCCCATAATAAGAGTTACCACCAGAAATAACTCTTTATGACCTATCTATAGGGCAGGGCAAACATCTAATTACTGAACATCTGCTCTTCTTACTGTCCTGCAATGACCTTCTCCTCTGAACCCCCAAGGTGCCTTCCCTCATCCTTAGCTCAGAATTTCATATATACTCATTTTAACTTTGTTCCTGAACCTCTCATGTACATGGGGTCTCTGACTCTCTCATGTATGTAGGGTTCTCATGTGTATATATGTAATTAAATATGGTTATTTTCTCTTGTTAATGTCTCATATAGATTTAATTATTAGACCAGCCCAAAGGACCTTGAAAGGTAGAGGAAAGTCTTTCCATCCCTCCTAGTAGTACAGGAAAACACACAAGAGGTTGGAATTGATGCTAAGGGCCAATTGTTTATATCTGTCATAGACAGGAGGTCTATGTGTAAGGGTGAGGGGGGATTCCCCTTTCCCTCAGGTCAAAAGAGAAGGGCTTCACAGGTACTATTTCAGAAAGCTAAAAATGAGTGGGCATAGCAAGAAGGTGACTGTCTACAAGCCAGGAAGACAGTCTTCACTAGGAACTGAATTAACTGGCACCTTGATCTTAAACTTGCCAGCCTACAGAACTGTGAGAAATAGATTTCTGTTGTTTAAACTACCCAGTCAATGGTATTTTGTTATGGCAGCCTGAGCCCACCCACACAGTGAGAAACCAATTGAGGTCCCTCTTCTGTTTGATTGTCACAAGTTGGAGGGAGGGATGACTCTCAATTTCAAAGCAAGCTTAGAGTTTCAATGATTATTTAAAGCTGGATGTTTTGCTTATGAATTGAGACCATAACTTATTTTTTTATTCCCAGAGAGTGAACAGAAACATCATAGGATGGCTTGATATTTCTTCCAGGGACTGGAAAAGAAGTAGCCCAGAGCAGATTTAAGGAGACGGTGGAGACAGGAGAGAAAGCTGCTTGATGAGTATATCTTAAGAATTGCTCTTGTTCAGCATAATTATAAATTAGCCTCAAAAATCAATACATTATGTTACATAGTAGAGATAACCCACATATCCTTAAGAGATGGAGTGACTCCAGGCGACTTTGAAATGACTATACCCTGCTGAGTGTGCCAGTATGAACTGGAAACAAAGACAAAGGACAGTGGGAGAATAGGCTGGGGTTGGTGACACATATTCCAGTTCTGCAAGGGGGTGGGATTCTTGGCCCAACAGCCTTAAATGTCCCAATTTTCATGGTAAATTGTCCCTCTGATGGGCAAAAGGACATCCCCTCTCTTAGTGGAGAGATGCTCCTTAGGATAAATTAATTGCCAGCGTTGTATCCTCACCTTTGGGTAAGTTGGCTGCCCATGACTGGGAGTGAGAGGGGGACTCACCCATTTGCTAATACAAGTCTTCTAGTCTTCCAGATGGCTTATGATTCACAGTAAATTCATGGATTGGCATTCTGGTTTGTGTATATCAGTCCCTGTGAACTTGGTTAATGTGAGTCTGTCCCTGAGGGGCGTGTCTATTCTCAGTGTCTGCTAAATATCAATCAATCATCAAGCACTGGATTGATAAGATTTCTAATTTTAAGACTGCTACCCAAGTCTTAGTAAATTATCACGGTAAATTCTTTATTGTGAGTCTCTTAGCAACTAGCTGGCAGTGCTTCTGGAGACAATCATTATCAGAGCCTTTTCATTTCCAAATGAACCAATGGCCTATATAGACATAAGGAGGATTCAAGTTTGTGAGCACTCAGAGAATCAGTGCAAATTATAGCATTTAAATTAGAGTTATTTAATGAATCACTACCTAATTTCCTCCATTGTTCCTAGTTATTTTATTGTTGCAAAGGGTGATACAACTTCTTACTTTAACAGATTAAAACATATTTGGTATCTGATGGGTGAACTGCCACAGATATGCAGCCAGAGCCCAGTTCTCTATGTAAAAATAACAATTATATAAGTAGTCTGACAAGGAAATATAATTTCATTCCAGTTGCTAAAAACCAGAACAGGGAGATTCTGTCCATTAGCCACTTGTAGTAGGGTTTCTTCAGCTACTCTGGCTCTTTTCCCAAGCAGGATAAATTCTCATGACTAATATAGAATAACACTAAAGCAGAGCACATGATGTTTGAGTAGGTGAGGACACATGGCAACATTCTTGACCTTCTACCAACATGAAACCAGAATAGGTTAATGCTCTCTTTGTAGGAAGAAGCCCAATCTGATAGGTAACAGAGGACCCAGATTTTGATTTTTAAAAAGTTGACCTTGATAAAGAGAAAATATATGGCCTCTTTTTACCTCTTGTCTATAAATCTTTTAACTTTTAAAAGATGGCATTTAAAAGACAGCATCATACAACCTCCATATATTTTCCAGGATCAACTGTACAAATAATGGTTTCTTTCCTTTTGCCTGTAAAAAAGAACGTATATGCTTAGGTTTCTGAGTATTTAATTGACTGAACAAAGTGAAAGCATTCTTTCAGGTTCAAGAGCCAGCATTTCAAATGTGTCTATTTAGTCAACGTTAGATTTTGAAGACGTTGGCTAACATTGTCAAAATTTGGTATACCCACTAGTGGAAATCAACATACACTTTAAAGTCTGTTTGTAGTTTTCGTTGCTCGGTTGCCGAGCATGGGTAAATGGCACCAAGGGACAATGTGATGTGTTTGGATGCTCTCTTCTGTGCGATGTTAGTTTTCCCAGAAATGAATAAATGCGTGACAAAGTAGGGCGGGTTTATTGATTCAAATGTCAATAAAGCTAAAGATAAAAACTTAGCAAAGTTGAAACAAAAAACCCAAACCTTTAATTTACATACCATAAAATTTACCTGTTGTAATTGTTTGATTATTTTTAACCGATTGACAGTTACGCAACCGTCACCACACTCAGTTTCAAAACGTTTCCATTGTCCTGCAAGTTACCTTACGCTCCTTTGTGGTAAATCTCCACTCTACCCTCAGCCTCAGGCACTAATCTGATTTCTGTCTCCATAGATTTCATATAAATGGAAAATATATGTACATCTGGCTTCTTTCACTTGGCATAATATATATGTACATCTGGCTTTTTTCAGTTGGTATAATATTTGGCTATTATGAATGATACTGCAATGAACATTCTGTGCAAGTCTCTGTGTAGACATTTGGTTTTATTTCTCTTGGGTAGTTACTTCAGAGTGGAATTGCTGGGCTGTATGATGAGTTTATGTTTAACTTTTTAAGAAACTACCAAGTCATTTTCCCAAGTGGCTCTCCCATTTTATGTTTCCATCAGCAACGTATTGAGGTTCTCATTTCTCTCCCTCCTCTCCCACATGTGTGAAACGATAACAAATTGTGGTTTTAATTTGCATTTCTCTGATGAGTAATGACATAAAACACCTTTTCATAAGCTTATTAAACATTTCTATATCTTCTTTGGTGAAATATCTATTTAAATCATTTGCTCAGTTTTAAATTGAGTTATTTGTCTTCTTATTATTGAGTTGTGAGAGTTTCTTACACATTCTGGATACAAATCTTTTATTAGACATCTGATTTGCAAATATTTTCTCCCATTTTGTGGCTGGCTTTTCATTTTCTTAGTGGGGTCCTTTGAAGCACAAATGTTTTTCATTTTGATAAAGCCCTTTTATTTTATGGATTGCGTTTTGGTGTGAATGGCTGTGTCGTTGTTGTTGATGTTCACGGTAACACATACTCCCCTCTGTCCCATTTGCTGTAATCCTGAAGCTGCCCCACAGTATTCCACTGAAGCAAAGCAGTGATAAGAAAGAGGTTCCGGGGGGGCAGAGTCTCCAACGGATTGTTCCAAGAATGGAGAAAAAGGAGCTGCCTTGAATAGAGGGATACATCCTAAAACATGGCATGAAATTTACTATTAGGGGAATGTTACAGTCAACCTAGTGTTAAATTAATATTAACAAGAGGGTGGGGGAAAGCAGGAGGGAAGAAGTGGTTAAAAATTAACGTATTGGTTCTTTTCAGGGGTAATAAAACAAAAGCAGAGACCTTTTAGTGACCTTGACTCTAGGCGGCCAGGGGAGGGGCTGGTGGCGTTTCTCCTCCATCATTCTCTTATCTCTCCTCTGGCGACGTGGGGTTGAGCGGGCGAGTGGAGTGCAAAGAAAGGAAGGAAAGCCAAGCACTCAGCAGTGTGTAAAGGAAACAGTGATGTGCAGAAGTTGGAGTCAGAAGCCGCAAGCTTATTATCTCAGCTCTGCCCCACTAGCTATGTTGCTTCGGGACACTTGATCTCAAAGTCTTTGCTTCTTTCTCATTAATATGGGAACAACAATTGCACTTCACCAGGGCTTGTGAGGATCAGGTGTATGTGTGTGTGTGGGGGGGGATGCTTGTGAATGTGCCTGTTACACAGTAAGAACCCACTAGGCTCTACCACAAGGACCCAGAAAAGTTCTGGCCTAAGCACATGTAGGTGTGGCAAGAGTGCCATTAATGGCAAAATTCTACATTCCTGGTGTAACCTAACCAGACTCTCCGAGACAGGGTCCGATGTCATCAGCAATTGAACCTGGGGAGTGGAATATAGGAAAGACTCTCTGGGAGAAAGAAACCCCAGGGTTTTTTGTTTTTATCTTGAGTTATTAGAGGTGTGGGAGATCTTAGACTTCAGTTGAAAGATAAATGATACGGGAGAACACGTGGGAGAGGAAGAGATTAGCTGGAATCTAAGTACTGTCATTAGAAAAGAAAAAAGCAGGAAGAATTTTTCTCATCAGTCAAATGAAGGGATTGGCGTAGATAACCTTTGAGACTATTTTTTGCTTATGAATCCACCATGAGGAAAAGCTTTTCATAGAAGTGAGACTGAACTTGCCAGAGGAGAGTTTTCAGAAGAGATTTTAAGGTTGCTAAGATAGAGCTGCCAAAAAAATTCCCTTAAGAGCAAAGGTATCGTGAATGCAGCAAGAAAGCAGAAATATAGAATTCCTACCTTAAGACACATGCCAGTGCTTAAACACGACCAAATGGAAAACACTCAGGACAAGTTTAGTTCTGTAAATAGAACCTTCTTTGTATAGGAAATCCAGAAAAAAGTTGACATTTTGGAATGTGATGCTGGAGATGAGTAACTTTCAGATCACAATGTTGGACATAGTAGTTAAGTTTGGAAAGGCCTAGAGATTTGCAAAAAGGTTATGAGAATCAGGAAGGCAACTGGGAGGCAGACTATTAACGGGTCTGGACCCACACCTGAGCTTGGAAAAATACCATGACCCACGTGTGTCCCAGTTAAATAAATAAATTGTCATTGAAAAGAGTATTTCAGAAACTGGCAATTTCCCCCTAATTCTCTAGGCCTGTGAATCTGGTTGTGAGCAGTGAGCAGCTTCGACCCACCAGGCACGTTTATTTATGGCATACATAACGGCTGTGACTCAGTTTGAAAATATGTGCTTCAATACTTCATTGTGATGTTCTATCAACATGTAACTGCTAAAATAACTTAGTCACCACACCTGTGCTGAATTCCCATTCTTCCCTCTGAACCTTTTCTCCACCCATTCTTGGCAGGGGGGCTGCCCTCCAGCAGGGCCCTTTGCCCTCTAGACCCCTGCTGGCACCCTGGCAAATACCATACCTTAGTGTGAGGCATTAGGAAAGACACCTGATTAAAATGTGCAACCTCAGCAGAATGGGAGCTTTGTTTGGGGGAGGGTGATTAATTGCAATAGCAACACATGCTGAAAGATTTGTGCGTGTATCACATTGGGTAGAGGAGAAATCGAGAGCGGCCTTTTTCTTTTGAATCAGAAGTTCCTAAAGGGATATCAACATAACTTACCTAGATTTATTTACTTGCTCTCGCATGTGCAGCCTTCTTGGCATGATGCTCGCAGAGCTCAGTCAGGGGCTCACAGCTGAGTCACAGGTAAAGGGAATGCTGACTTTGAATAATACTGTCTCTCTGAGGTTATGGTCTCTCACTATCTCTGCTCTCCTCTTTTCAACGAATAACTATTTAGTTATGAAAATCTTGATAACTATAATCTCAGAGTTTAAAAAGCATTAGGTGGGAATCTTTTCCCTTGTGAATAATGTAAAGATAGTTTTGAGTAAAAGAAATATTTTTCAGTGCAAAAGAAAACATTATTATAAAAACTTTAAGTAAAAATCCATGAAATAAAATATAAAGGTGCCCCATTCACCTCTCAATTTTTATCCCCAACCATACACTCAGGGATAACCATAGCTTAGCCATATTTTAAAAAGGACTGAATAAGAACAAATTTTTTCAAATGGTCTTAAGATATGATGGAAAAGAGTCAGAAGAAGAGAGCTCATTTATATCCTTCCCATTTTAGGTTGGCAGAATGGAAGAATGCTGGCCCAGAATGGATTCCAGGGTAGAAAGAAGCTTGTCAAAGAGGGAGCAAAGAGGGTAAGAGACAAGGCGGAAAACATTCCGAGAGAAAACTGTGTCTCCTAGAGAGGAATTCAATTTCTTGGGAGGAAATTAAGAAAAGATTCAGTATTAGCACGTTTTAAGAATTGAAACTCTCAGAGAGAAGTAGAGAGAGTGTGGTTCACACACCATGGGAAATGGCTCACTCAAGGGAATGTGTAGGGTGCCCACACGATGGTGACAGGGTCCCCCACGGCTGCCAGTGAAATGAAGATGGTTGGCGACATGTGACTGCTGCATGCTCTGCTTTAAACCCTTGGGCACAACTGGTTCTGCATAGAGGCAGAGGAAAGATTGGATGGATTAAAAATGGTTGGTCCTAAAAAAATATTAAGCAGACTATAGAAGGCATGACTTGAGAAGAGGGACGTTAATGACCCCAACAGGACATTTCTTTCTTAATAATTGAAGATTAGGATTAAAATTAGAAGGTGTGGCTATGAAAATAAAGACGAGCGATGTTTACCAAGTAGGGCATAGGAGAAAATCTTGTTTCTTTTGTTTAAGCTACAACTGTTTGGAAAGCCTATTACTGACTTGTAACTAGGCTTCTTAGAATTTCTTTCTCTCTCAGAAATAGACACCATATTTTTGGAGATCATTATGTTGGGATTAGAACCCTCAAGGCATTTTGTATGTGAAAATGTTTGAATATAAAATCCAGTGCAAGCTTTCACAGGACTAATTATGGGCTGGAGCCCATTTAGGAAAGAGAGAAAAATCCTCCTTAAGGGGAAGTGAGAAGAAAAATGAGGAACAAAACTATAAGAAAGAGGTAGGCTAGAGATGTTTATGTTCAGTAACTTTGTGTTACCGGTTTCTGACTGTGGTGTGAAAAAAATTAATAGACGATGATTGAACAGGAAGTGGCAGAGTGGCCGGGAGAGAATAAAGTCGTCAGGAAAGGTTAAAGCTCTTCTTGCTCTTGGTCTTGTTAAGCAGTTATTATTCGTTGAACTAGGCATTTTTTTAAAGTATAGGAATTAGGAAGATAGAAGAGTTCACATGCAGGAGGACACAGCACTTGTTCTGTTATTTATGTTTTTAACCTTCTTTTGCGGCCTTTTTTCCTACTCAAGTATGTTGTCTCATTAGGTGGAAATCTAGCTTTGAAAAGTCAGCCACCAGTATTTCCTCTAATTATTCCCTCAATGGATGCCTGACCGTTGAGCCTCAAGACTAGAAAGGAGAGTTCAGAGTAAGCATTTCTCAGGTGGGTGGGAAGCCAGCAGGAGCCGAGAGGGAGTGTTTACTAGAAAGGGGCAAACCTAGATATTTCCCTCTGCGGTCCTGAGTAGCTGTTTGAACCCAGGCAACCGGTTCTAAACTAAAGGGGCAGCTTAATTGAACAACTCTTTGTAAGTCACATGCCAGTCAGCTGCATGCTTAAAAACACCGGACTTGCATTTCAGTGTGTTGAGTATCAGGAGCCCCTGTTAGTCTTGCTTGTAAGGAATGGTGTGGCCACACCCTGGCACCAGGGCAGCATGGCCACAGGCAGGGGGAGAGCAAAGGCAGCTTTCCGCTCTGGCTACGTTCTCTCTTCTGTCCTGCTCTCCCCTGTCTTTCCCCTCCCCCTTCCTTTCTTCCTTTCCCCTCTTATCTCTCCTCTCCTTTTCTTGGCAACTGTCTTCTTTCCTTTGTCCACTCAGCTGGTCCCAAATGGTTTCTTCTGGATTTGGAGCCTTCTTTCCCTGTATGTGCTGTCCCTTCACCCTGGGCTGTTCTCCTTCCTCTTCACCTGGCTACATCCTATCTGCTCCTTCAGAGTCTTCTAGGGTGCAGCCCTTTCCAGGTAGCTGCCCTCCATCCCCCAAGGCTAGGATAAGTGTCCGCCTTTGAGCCCCCAGGTTTGCTGGTGCCATTCATTCCATCTTAGGTCTTTCTGCTTGTACAGCAATCGCCTGACCTCTTGTGCCTTTCTCCCACTGCACGTGGGTCACTGGGAGGCAGGACTGTCCCTTGTGCCCCGGAGCTTCACGTAGAGCTTGGAAACATCTGTGAATGGCACGCCCTAGGGTTGTGTAGTACCCCTCTGACCGGGAGCTTAATATATACGGGGTCAGCAAAAGTAGGTTCCCAGTTGTTTGTATGGAAAAAGCCATGCAGGTTACAATTTTTACAATAGCCTTCTTAACTGTGTTTAGTGTACTGACAACTGTAAACCTACTTTTGCCCGCCCCTGTCTTAGGGAACAGATGAGTGAGTAAATGAATGCAATCCAGTGCTCACCCTTCTGAGTTACACATAAATTCTTCGTGTTGCCACCACATCTAGGCTTTCCAATGTTGTCTTCCTTATCATGGTGTGCATCAGGTCTGGGGTTTAAGTCCAGAATTCTACAGTGCAAGTTACTGCAGGTTTATCACCAAGCAAAACTGTGCTGAAACTGAGAGGGGAGGACCCTGACTCGCCCATTGTCTTGGATTCCAGCAGCTCATGCAACCTGACGGGCAAAGAAACGGCCCCTCTGCAGGGAGAGGGCTCAGGATGAGCAGCTTTGTCTGTATCTGGGAGACGAGGCCTCCTTTGGGCAGCAAATGACTGAACTGGCTGCTCCTCTTCTTGATAGCTTCCACTCCCAATTGGAGAAATGCAGAATGTGCAAAGGAAAGGGTGGCTTGGAATTTGTATTTTTGTGATCGTAAGAGCATTCCCAGGAGGCACCTTTGTGTTCATCCTCTCACTAGGCTCATAAACTTGTGTTGGGTCTTTAGCTAGACTGCAGAAATTGGTTTTAATGTTTCTGATTTGATTGCATCATGGCCTCTGAGCACCACAAATTAGCCATGTCTCCAATGTGAAAATGGCCTATTTCACAGTTACTGGTTCCTTGGGCGTAGATTACTACCCACTTCCATAGGCTCAGGCTTGCCTGTAAAAGGAGAGTGAAAACGTAGGTTTAGACCCTAACATAGCTCACAGTCTGGGGTAAGTAACCCTATTCTACCTTTTCCATAAGCACTGATCTAACTGCTGAGTTGCAGGCACCAGATTCCCAGTGGGGCTTCTTGTGAATTCTTGGGATATCAGCGTCAAGAAAAGCCATGCTCTGCTTCTAGTTGGAAGCAGGAGGGGATAAACTGCACTTCTTTGATAAAAAGGTGGGATTTTCCTTCCAAAGCTCATGGGGAAATGTTTGGCTTACATGATTTTGCTGCTATTACCATGCAGGTCAGAATGTCCTCAGGCATAAGAAACTCATTCCCAGTTGTCCAACTCTGCACCCACTCAGGATTAATGTCTCTCTTGGCTAGTTTCAGTGCCCTTGTCCATAGTTATGTTTGTGTCTCAAGCATCCTTTTGTCAAAATAATAAGTACAAAGAAAATCTCCATGGCAGCCCGTGGGGCATTCCTTACACAGGAGCACAGCAGGAGTTTCCAAGAAGCACGAGGATCTGAGATGGGCAGTTCAGAAGGGGATCAGGCCAGTCTTGATTAAAAATAGCTACTTAAACAGTGAGCCTCTAATATGAGAAACTGCATAAAATTTCACTATTATGAGGTGAAGCCATGTGGAGGTCCATGAAATAATTTGTTTTGTTCATTTCAACTCCAGCTTTTGGTTTCTGGGACATTTTAGATTAGGCAGAAGCGGAAAGCAGGTAGTTTACACATAAATGATTTCCTTCTGCAGTATAAATAACCCACTGGTGGTGATGTCTTGGTTGACGGTTAACAGTCCAAGCCAAGATTCGTTTTCTCCTGGGTTAAGATTTTTCCAGAACCACATTTAGAAGCAACTGCATTAGAAAGAGGAATGGAAAAGGGGGAAGCTTGTCTGTCAGCGGGGTCACTAAACACTCCATCCAGAAGGCCAGCTGGCACTGGGTCAGCCATTCAGAGTTGAAAGGCCCCAGGACACCTGGATCAGGTGCTTCCTTCCTTACCTTAGTGGTACAGGAGCTACATACTTGGACAAGATCGAATGTGAATTGACCAGTCAGCCTCCCAAATTCCCATGAAATTCCCCATCAGTTATCAGGTGGTGCCAAGAATAGTCTTGTAAACAAAAATAGCTGCTTCACTTCCCAGTCTCTGATGCATTAAAAATTTTTATCTTTGTATTGAAGAACTGAGTTCATAAGCCAGAGGTGGGGGTTGTGTCCCTGTGTTACTGTGGCAAGTCACTTCACCTCTTTGAGTCCCAGTTTCTCGCCTACAAAATCTGATTAATGACATCATCTTTCAGGTTGTCCGGAGGATTAAATGAGATCTTAGTTGCTATTGAAACTTGGTACCTATGAAAATTATCCTGGGTGTTTGTTAAAAATGTAAGTTCTCAGGCCTCCTTCAGAAAATAAAGTCTACTGACTTATTTTGCAAATGTAAAGAGTTGTCCAACAAGTAATTGTTCTTATCATCCTGGGCATTCCTGGAAGGGTTAACCCTTTGAGCAGGTCATACATCAGGACAGGGAGTGGGGGTTAAAGACACTGACATTCACTGAACAGCTAATGGTTGAGGCCCATTTCACACATAATATAATTTGTGAGGTAGGATTGTATTCTCATTTTACAGATAAGGAAACTGAGACTGAGAGAAGTTAAGATTCTTGTTCAGCATCACACAGATAACAAACGCCAGGGTCTGTGAACCTGCTTTCCTTGCTTCCAAGGCCCAAGCTCTTCCCACTATACTAGAATTAATTCATTAATTAGATAGGGATCCTTTCAAAGTGCTATAAGCAGAGACCAGACTTTGAGGAAAGGAGAGCAATATATAAATAAGTCCTCAAAGTGTGGGTCCCAGGTCAGCACCTAATTTAGCACTGCCCTGGGAACTTGTTAGAAACACATGCTCTTGGACCCCCACTCCAAATTTCTGGATCAAAAACTTGGAAGTTGGGCCCAGAAATCTGGGTTTTTACAAGCCCTGCAGGTACCTGGGTTGCACACTCACGTGTGACAATCTCTGCTATGACCTGAGGCACTGGGAGTGAGTTTCTGTGTATCTGTGTTGTGAGGAAGACCCTGGGAGGTGGAGTGAAGGGGCAGCAAGAGGCAGGAGGCTCCAGGAGAAGGGGGAGGTACCTGAAGGTAGAGGTGCGAGATCTCGGAGCACTCACCTTCATTCCCATCTCCCTCTGTTTGTCTCAGTCTCACTCTGAGGCCTCAGGGAGGATGCCTGTGGCCCACACACTCCATGCCAAGAAATAAAATGGTGTCAGGAGAGTTCTCTATAAATCAGAGGGTCTGCTAAACATCTGAGCTAATCATTCATTCATTTTTCTATTTAGATGACTAGAGATTTAGGGCAAGTTCAATAATAAAATGTTCACCCAAATATCAGAATGATCTTATAATGAGTGGAAACAGAAAATATGAACTTTAAAAATACTTTGCTTTTCTATTTGCTTTTAACTCACCTCCTCACATCTCCCAGTCAGAAAACACTATCTGGACATCATTCAATTATTTGCTTCCTTTCAAATTAAAAAAATGTCCCCTCACCCTAGCCAGTTTGGCTCAGTGGTTAGAGAGTTGGCCCTCGCACTGAAGGGCCCCTGGTTCGATCCTGGCCAGGGGTGCGTACCTCGGTTGTAGGCTTAACCCCCGGCCCCGGTGCGGGCACGTGCGGGGGGGCAACCAATTGATGTGTCTCTCTCAAATCGATGTTTCTCTCTCTCTCCCCTTCCACTCTCTCTAAAAAAATCAATCTTCAGGCGAGGATCAACCAAAAAAAAAGTCCCCTTAAAAATTTTGTTCAGATTTAAAAAGAGTGAGTAGAAATCAATGACCAAGTGACAGGTGGCCTAAAAGAGAATTAGAAAATAAATATCCTTAAGAATGGAATGACTAAAATGCAATTTTTGAACTAACTGCATAAAGCCATGAATGAGAATTAACCACAAGCATAAGAGACTTTAGGAAATTACTAAATGTGGCAGAAATGGATTCTTTCAATGAATTTCTTAACATTTTTAAAATGTGTTTTTTGAGCAAACAAATATATTTACATGGTTCAAAATAAAAGATTCAAGAGGACACACAATGAAAAGTCTCCATTTATTCCTATCCTCCAACCACTCAACTCCTCCAGCCATAGGCCCCCAAGGTCACCAGTTTATCATAAATCTTTCTAGAGATAGTTTACACATTTAAACATTGTACATGAATTTCAGCATAATATAGGCTTCTGCATCACTGTTTAAAGCCTAATAGTATACCTTCCAAGCCATTAAAAGTATATTTATATAAAACTATGAGCCAGAATTATCGGTGTGCCTTCCCAAAGTATATTCCCAGAATAGAAGAGTACTGTACTGTAACTCGCCCTTCTGTGAACAGTGCTGCACTCCGGAGCTTCATTATAGCCAACACTGCCATCCAATATTGGTCTCTTGCTTTTAGAGAGAGAAGCAGATGAGTTTGTGCCTCCTGTGAAAACGCTGGAGCTGGGTGGCCAAACGAGAGGGGGCTGCCATGTGCCACTATCAGGCCTTGACTTTTGCAGGTCCAGAAACATCCCTTTATGTCACAAGGCATTGGGCCAGCTCTCTGGGACTCTCAGAGAATACTTATAAATGCCCATTTCAAATAACACTCAGAAGGGTCAAGTGGCCCCCTGTTGGCTGGTGAGTCCTGGCTCTCCTCTAGGGAAGTCCACCTGGGAAACCAGATCACTATCTAGAAGGTAAGCTGGTAAAAGCAGAGTCAGAGCTGAGGCATTAGTGGGTCGTGTTATAGGCTTTTGTCATCAAGCTACTCATCACTTTTGGTGAGGAAACTATGACTTCGTAACTATTTTTTCTTGAATAGTTATTATTTATGCTCATCATGTGCCAAGCACTTACTCCTGTTACTGCATTCAGTTCTCATACAGTGCTCCTAAGTAAGTCCAATCCATACATTACAGATGAAACTGAGGCTAAGTGTGGTTAAACAACTTGCCCAAGGTCGCAGGAACCTCTAGCTAATCCTCTCCACTCTTTCCTTATGCTCTTTGGGCAAACCCTCCCACTCACACATTCACTCCTCACACAGGCTAAAGAAATTTGGGGTCACAGTTCTCTTTATCACATCTCAGACCTGGTGACACCTGGGTTCTCCAGCAACCATTCCCACGTGCATCAGCATCACTGGCTCTTTGGATGATAGAGACACAAGTGAGAAGGGGCTCCCACCTAGAGCCCTAGTTTAGGGGTGAGAAAAGACCTATAGACTAACATTTACAACACAGGATGCCCTCACGGAGACAAGGTGTACCAAACATTACCCAAGGTGTCAGGAAATGTCTAGAATGACTACCATTTATTGAGCCCTTACCACACGCCAGGAACTGCTCTAATTTTTTTTACACTTAATCGTCTCAACACTCCCCTGAGGGAGGGACCATTATTATGTCACTTTACTGTTGAGAAAACAGTCACAGAGGTTATGTAACGGGCCCCAATGGCACACAGGGTAATCTAAGCATTTCCATTATGTGTTTTTCTGAGTTCCATTCAGAGGACCACATACCTTGCCATGACATGAAGAGCTAACTGTGTTGTGATAGCTAATGTTTGATGATGTGGTCGCTGGGGTAGTTTCTGTGGAGAAAGAAAGCATGAAGGTACCCAAGGAAACTGCTTTGCTTTCTACCAGTGTGGTCAGCTCACCCTTGAAGGAGAGATTGGTGGGAGAGAGTTGACTTGAATGACATAGGTTGCTTTCAGAACTGGCAACTCATTTCATTTAGGGTGTGGTGCTGTTGTGCCTGGATTAACTTTTCACTCTCTGCACTGGCCACCCCACCTTCCCGCAGGGGAAAGCCCTATTTTGCTGTTGGCCAAAGACTGTCCCCTAATCAATCAGTTTGCTCTCCAGTGTGTGATATTAGTCACAAGGGAAACTAGTATGGATGACTCAACATGGCCCATCACTGCTGATAGAAAAATAACCCAAGCCAAGAATTACTGGCTCTGATTTCCTGGTCTCATTTATCCAAAGAGCAGTGTCATCTCATTGATTCTAAATGAATCCTCTCCAGAGAGGGGATCTCACAGGAAAGTGTAAGTGTGCAGATGGACAAGAATCCACATTTCACATAAGTGGGAGCTGTGAGGAAAGAGGACTCCAGAGGCATGTCAGAAATGGGTTGGTCTGGAAGGGAGTGTGGACTAGGAAAGGAAGACAGAAATGGCCTGTCCTAGGAGAAGGTTGAAGATCTTCCTCAGAGAAGAACGAAGGGTAGGAGTTGGGGGAGGGAGCCAGGGGAGTGGCTGCACCTTGGGGCAGCTGCCCCTTCTCACTTGCCTGCTCTGAGAACTGGCCCCTTTTAACTTGAATGGGCCCTCTACTGCCATGTCTAAATTACAGGACCCTATTTTTTCTTAGCCATGTCTGAATGGTCCAGGGGACTTCCTGACCTCAATGAAGCCAATCAGATTGGTCTCTGAGGCATTTGGAAGTTTGAACTGAGAAGAACAGATAATCAGGAATCCATGCTGTTGAGTGAGGATAGCAGCCTGGACTGGTTGCTATGCTAAGGACTGAATCTGCCCTGGGTCCAGCCCTCCCTTAGGCTAGCTGTTCAGATTTTCCTGGGACTTCTTGATCGATCTATCTATCTATCTATCTATCTATCTATCTATCTATCTATCTATCTATCTATCATCTATCCATCCATCCATCCATCCATCCATCCATCCATCCATCCATCCATCATCTATCATCTATCATCTATCTATCTATCTATCTATCTATCTATCTATCTATCTATCTATCTATCTATCTATCATCTATCTATCTATCATCATCTATCTATCATCTATCAATCTATATCTATCTATCTATCTATCTATCTATCTATCTATCTATCTAATCATCTATCATCTATCAATCATCTATTTAAGTTGGCTGGGGTGGTTTTGTGAAATTTGGGATCAGAAGAGCCTTATCTAAGATGGTCAGAAAGCTGGCAAAAACCTCTTCAGGCTTCTGTTCTATCTTTCCAATTCTGATAGAAGGAAACCAATTTCTTCTAAGGAAGATTGACAGGTTAATTAGCTGAAAATTAAGGCTCCATTGAAATCTGAGACTACTTGAGAGTGAAAATGAAGAAAAGTGATCTCTCTTTTTCTCTCCCCTGCCCTTGTCTCCCAAATCATTTAAATTACACCGCAGGGAATAACATTAAGGTCCAACTGTGACTGACTCCAGCCAGGGGTGGCTGGAGTCTGCCACCTGATGACTAAGATTTCTAGGACATGTGAGTGGCTGCTAAGTCAGACTTACTGCATCAGAATATCTATGGAATACCTGGTGCCCCAGAACACATTTTAAACATGCTCTCTCATATGTAGTTCTTCTTTTATGTTATTTTCTATATTATATACACATACATTTAGATAATACATATCAGTTATTTGGGCTAATTTCAGTTCTCTCAAAATATTGGCTTCCTATATGTTAGTTTCCTAGGGCTGCCTAAACAGATGACCACAGATTAGGTGGCATAAGATGACAAGTGTATTCTTTCATCATTCTGAAGTCCAGAATTCTAAATTCTAGGTATTGCCTATGCTCTCTCTGAAGACTCTAAGAAAGAATCCTTCTTGCCTCTTCCAGTTTCTGGTGGTTTCCAGCAATCCTTGCCATTCTCTGGCTTGCAGTCTCTGCCTCCATTGCCACATGGCCTTCTCTCCTGTGTGGTGGTGTCCCTATTTCCCCCTTCTTATAAAGACACCATTTATTGGATTAGGACCCATCCTAATGGAGTACAACTAACCTTAACTTGATTAGATCTGTAAAGACCCTGTTTCCACATATGGTCACATTCACAGGTACCAGGGGTTGGGACTTCAATATATCTTCTTGGGGGACATAACTCCCATTGGAAATTGATGTTGTTGTTTTTTTCCAAATGATGATACTGCAACAAACATTCTTTTATGTAAGTCTTTGATGTCACCTTTTCTGGTTATTTCAGTCTGATAGGTTAGTAGAAGTGAGCGATGGGTCAGATGGAGTATCAATTAGAGTCCAATCAGGAAAACAAAAAATACTCTTAGGTTTGTATAACAATGGGGAATTTATGCCAAAAAAAATTACATGGGTTCTAGAAGTGTCTGAGGAGCCATCAGGGGAATTCAGGTTACCCAAGTTTAGGGGCAAAGCCACTGTCACCCTTGTGGGAATCCAGTGGAGTCTAGAACCACGACAGGCCTGTTGGTCAGGAACTGAAGCCCCAGTAGTGGCTTTCAGGTCTGCCACCCAAGGTGAAGGGTGGGGGGGGGGACTATCTTCTCCTTTCCTCCCACCCCCCAGCTTCTGAATAGTACCTCCCATGGCCAGGTGACCAGGGAGTCTGAAACACACGACCTGCAGGGATCAGCAGGCCCCTTCCGTTCAGAGCAGACCAGGGGGAGGCAGAGGAAGTAGCCTGAGGGCAAACAGACCTAGACTGGCACAGGCATGTGGAAGTTTAAGGGTTTGTTACATTGCGTGGTGCTTTCCAGAAAGAGTCTACCCACACTCACAGTAATAAGTAACACCTACCCTAGTACTGAGTATTTAAATTTAATAAATAACATTTTTGGTTATAATGTTCAGTGTTTCAGATAACATTGTCTAATTTCAAAGGCAATGCATATGGGTTGTAAGAAATTAGGAAACTGGACAAGCAAACAGAAAACTATTAAAATCCCTCTAACTTTACCCCTGGGTGATAACCACTGTTAATAATCGGCGAGTGCTCAGAAGGTGAGTGGAATTATGTATGAATTGTCCTATTTACACAAAAAGTGAGAGCTGCCATTCAGGAGAGTGTCCATTTTCTTTCTGAACATTGAAGCTTCTCTTTGTATTTGTTCTCCTGACTTCTTGAACTTACATCACGGTCAAAATATATTGTCCTCTGATACCCGACTCATTGGTGCCGCTTGCTAGACGGCAAGTGTTCGCCAGACCTTCCTCCTCGGCTTCGTATCCCCAAGTGCAGCCCAGTGCAAGCTCACAGTGGGTGTCCTGTGTATAAGAGTGTGTGTGTGTGTGTGTGTGTGTGTGTAATGATGAGACAATGAGGACGAGAGTCTTCTCTTTGAAATTAACCACATCAGCACAGTCTGCATTATAAAAACCTCAAAAGTTAGATAGGGAACCATTTTCTCACAGAATAACATGAATATCACCCCTGGCAATGTTCTCAGAAATGGAGGAGGCTTGCCTGAGGCTCTAAAATACACCACAAGTCCAGAGTTTACCCTTCCTCAGGTGAGGCAGCTTCCCCAGGTCTGTGTCTAAACTGATTTAAAATAAAGTAACCCAGGAACACATCCAGGATTCAGGCCGAAAGACTACATCGCTGAACATAGTAAAAGCCTATAGGGCGTGCAGAAAGGAAGCAGTTTGCTCTCAGTTCCAACAGCTGAAGCAGAGCCAGTGCTTGTCCCTGGCACCCAGCCCCCGGGCCACAGTGTCAGAGCCTCAGGCAAATCAGAGGCAGAGACCTCCTTCCCACCACCAGACTGATTTGTATTTTCTTTCCCCACGTAACTAAAGGGATGACAGAAAGGCCCCATAGGTGCCGTAAGGGATATGAGGCTGTTTTGCAACTTGGTCAAGCCTTTGAAATAATTTCCAGACACTTATTTTCCAAAAAAACACAGAGTCCACATAATGTTTGATGTCCTGTCGCTTCATAGGCCTTCAGGAAAAACTTACAGCTTTATAACATCTATTGGTTGTATCAGAGCACTTCAGCTTCAGAACAAATTCTGGCCCCAACATCCCACTTGGGTCAGTATCAGTCTAATATCTGTCATTTTTTCATGTTTTCCTTTTCCTTGGCCTTGCACCTGGACAGTGGGTCTTCCCAGATGTGTCTCCAAAGATGGGTGTGTGTGTGTGTGTGCAGGGCCTCAGTTCACTCTGGTCACCCTGCTGTCACTGGCCTTCTGCTCACACTACTGTTGTTGAGAGCTGCCCCAGTTGTCAGTGAGGCCACTCTAGACAGTTTCCAGCACCTCTCTGCTGCCACTGGAGGTCCAACGCCTGGGCCCAGCTCTGTTCTCAAGGCCAGCAGAGTCCTTTGGCATCTGGCCTCTGCAGGCATCATACAGGTCCTGTGGGTTGGACCCTGACCCATGAAGAACCCACAAGCCCAGTCTCTCCTAGTATCCTGGAAACCAGCAACCCTAATAAGAAATACTCTCCTTTTTTATCTTCAAAACACAAAAGACTTTCTCCATGCAGGGTCATCTCAGGCCTTTGAAAGTAAGGCCTCTTTACAGTTGTCTTCCTAGGGTCTGTGGCTTTCCTTCTGTGTGTATGTGTGTGTGAGTGTGCTACACCCGCCCTTGCACACACATGGAGCATCACTGAAACGTATAAACCACTGTTAACTCCCTTTGGAAAGTAAGAATAAAGACCCAACTGCCCAGCCTTTATTTATGGGGCAAAGGGGGTAAAATTCCCTTTGTTTCTTTCCAACTGTCTAGAGTAAAGAGGGAAAAAAAACAACAAAAAGGCAACAATATTACAATAACTCATCTGGTTATGTATTAATTCATTCCAGACTAGAAACCAGGTCACATCTGTATCCCAAAGCTGACATAAATGTGAAGAAGGAAAGAAAAAGAAAGAAAGAAAGAAAGAAAGAAAGAAAGAAAGAAAGAAAGAAAGAAAGAAAGAAAGGAAGGAAGGAAGGAAGGAAGGAAGGAAGGAAGGAAGGAAGGAAGGAAGGAAGGAAGGAAGGAAGGGAGGACAGTGGGGAGATGGGGAGGGGATATTGATGCTAATAGAAGTGGCATTCATAAGGGGACGAGGCAGGGGCCTATTGCAAATCTACATGCTCAAAGATCTACACTCCTAGATTGTAAAAAGTGGGAGGAATCATCGAGACACCACCTCCCCTCCAAACAGAAATCTGTTTGCTGCCACCCCTTGCAAACACCGCCCTGGTCTCAGAGTCTGCACATACTGTAGAGGAGCCTGCTGCTTTTGGAGGTGGCTTATCCTATTGCCGGACAGTTCTAACAGTTTTCAAAGTTCTTCCTTGTCTTAAAAACATTTTACATTTCACCTTTTAGCCTTAGTTTTGCTCTTTAGAAGGAATGTGGAATGGGGCAGCACAGTACTCAAACATTTAAAGCCAGTTAGTACACTCACCCTCCTGGCTCCCTGAGTTCTCTGGTTTCCATAGCTAGAACTTACCCCTCCCTGCAGGCCCGTCAGGGACCCAGGTGAGAGGATCCTTGAATTCAGACCTTTGCACTTCCACATCAAGTGGGCGATGGTTGGTTCTACTTCATCTGTGTACCCGAGTTCTAATGACTCATGATAAGAGCAATGTTGGCTAACACTTACATGTGCACAGACACAGTTCTAAACACTGAGAGAGAGAGACTGATTTAACTCTCAAAACTATGAGATAGGTATTATTTTTATCCCCATTTTACAGATGAGGAAATTGAGATCACGCTGGCAGAGCTGGGATTTAAACCCAGGCATTTTGGCTCTATAGTCCATGCACTTAATCACTAAACAGATGGTTCTCAAACTCAAGCATGAGTTAGAATCACAGAGGGGCTGTCCAAACACAGATTGCTGGGTGCTTCTAATTTCAGTTGGCCCGGGCCCAAGGATTTGCATTTCTAACTAGTTCCTAGGTGCTGCTGGTGCTGTGAGTCTAAGAAGTGTGTTTTTAGAACCACCAGTTGGTGCTGAGTCCTTCTCTTGATCCCCATTTTTGAGTTGCGTGCTTTGTTGCCTGACTGGTACCCCAATTTCATAGGAACTAGACAGCTCCAAGGGCCAGAAATGAGTGGCCATCTGCTTTCAGATGCCCCTGATACTGCTTGTTTGCCTGCCCTCTCCTGCTGTCTGCAAGACATCCTTGCTCTCCATCGGCCTTCCAGATGCTAGAAACTGCCCCAGTCACGGCCACTGCGTGGCAGGCTTACCTGGTCTGTGGATTCTGCTCTGTCCTGTGCCGCTACTGAACAAGCTGTGGTTCTGACAGCCGTCATCCCTTCAGCCTTCTCGGACCTGGTACCTTTCCCAACATTTCACATTATAGTTTTTCTTAGAACTTTTCTCCCCCGCCATAGCTTCAGGAATGCCATTTATTCTGATCCTATTAAACGTGTTCCTTCAAGACTCCATAACTTTTGCCAGGAACTTCCACCAGCCATGTAGCTAGCTGCTCATTTCTCATGACCTGTCTTCCTTTAAAGACAGAATCTTCAACTAGAAGGAATTAAAAAAACTATTGCGATGCCTAGTTCTTTAATGTCCTATCTAGAATCAAAGATATGTGACTTTCTTCTAATTTCACCATTTGCTCCTGTGTCGTGGTTGACATAAGGCAGGTTTTCCTTTTCAAACATCCTCCAAACAGATAACCCAGTTCTAAATGCACCAGGACAGAGCAGAAACAAGACGGTGGCATAGGTAACAGCTGCTCCCGCTGTGTCCCGCAACCACATCAAAATTACAACTAAAATACAGAACCACCATCACTCAGAGCCCCCTGAGATCTGGCTGCACAGAAGCCCCACAACCAGGGAACTGAAGAAGCATCGAGACTGGTAGGAGGGGCGGAGACGCAGCCGCGGGCCCACACCCAGTGTCATGGTTGAAACCCAGGAGGACATCTCGGCGGCGGAGGTTTCCCAGAGGAGGAGGGGTCCCAGCCCCACAGCAGGCCCCCAGCCCAGGGCTCCAGGACTAGAAAGAGACGTCCCCACACCTTCGGGCTGTGAAACCAGCGGGGACTGTCCCTGAGGGTCGCTGAGGCCGCGGGAGTCCCAGCAGCTCCTCTAAAGGGCCCGGCACGGACTCACTCGGACGCTCCCTCTGAGCCCAGCGCCGGGAGCAGCCTGAAAGGACCCGGGACACTCGGAGGGGAACTAACCTGCCTGAGATCCGGGCGAGAGGTGGGGGGCGGCTTCCTCCCGGGCAGAAGGGCTGGCGGAGGCCATGGCTCCTGTGGCGAGTCCTCCCCGCACACAGCCGGCAGGCAGGCGCCATATTTGAATCCCCAGCACCTGACTCCCACCTTTGGCCCCGCCCCGGGATTCCCCGAGGCCCCGCCCCTCCCCACCTGCAGCTCATCCAGGCCATTCCCAGGGGCTTTTCTGTGCAAGTGGCCTCTCGAGCCTCATGCTTAGGACTTTCCTAAAATCTCTCAAACAGGCAGCAGCG
This sequence comes from Miniopterus schreibersii, assembly GCF_964146895.1. Classification (NCBI taxonomy): domain Eukaryota; kingdom Metazoa; phylum Chordata; class Mammalia; order Chiroptera; family Miniopteridae; genus Miniopterus; species Miniopterus schreibersii. The sequence goes on along the minus strand of NC_138103.1, from coordinate 69,388,139 downwards.
GGCCCCATACAGCTTGATAAGCGGCCCCAGGCCTGGCACTAGCGGCAGCTGCATTGGCTCATAGCTTGGCCTCTCCTGACACCTCCAAGCCCAGCACAAGTAGCAGCCAACTACGGTTTGCTGTGTAGCTCATGCTGGGGGGCCCTCGGCAAGGCACTGGCACAGGCTGACGTTGCACCTCCGGGGAGGCCCCAGAGACAGTGCACCTGGTGGTCAGACTCGATCATGCTGGATTACAGCCCTACCACATCCACGAGTGGCACATTCAAGGGGAGCACTTGGTGAACACCAAAGCCCCACTGAAGTAAATCCTGCTCCATAGGGGTGTCTCCAGCACAGCAGCTCTTTGGCTGTAGTTGCAGCTGGTCCTCACAGCTGATTGGCCTGGGGGTCAATTCCTCCCAGCGATGCCAATAGCAACCAAGGCTCAACTACAACAGGACAGAGCACACAGCCCACACAGGGGAGCACCTGGAAGGCCCAGCTCAGGTGACTGGGGAGGCTGAGCCACTGGACCCTACAGGACACCTACTACACAAAGCCACTCTACAAATTCCAGGAGACATAGCAGCTCTACCTAATACATAGAAACAAACACCTGGAAGCAGCCAAAATGTGGAGGCAAAGAAACATGTGACAAAGGAAAGAACAGAAGAAATCTCTAGAAGAGGAACTAAATAAAATCGATCCAAGCAAGCTAACAGATAGAGAGTTCAGAATAATGGTTATAAGGATGCTCAAGGATATTAGTAAGAGTATGATGAAAATAATTGAGAAAATCGATGACATAATAAAGTACCAATTTGAAATGAAGGCTACAGGAACTGAAATGAAGAATAATTTACAGGGAATCAACAGTAGATTAGAGGATGCTGAGAATCAAATCAGCAATTTGGAACATGAGGAAACAAAAACACCCAACCAGAAGAGCAAAAAGAAAAAAGAATCCAGAAATATGAAGATAGTATAAGGAGCCTCTGGGACAACAAGAGGCCCAACATTCGTATTGTTGGGGTGCCAGAAGGGGAAGAAAGAGACCAAGAAATTGAAAACTTATTTGGAAAAATAATGACAGAAAACTTCCCCTACCTAGGGAAACAAATAGATTTACATGTCCAGGAAGCACAGAGGGTCCCAAACAAGAGGAACCCAAAGGGGCCCACAGCAAGACCCATCATAATTAAAATTCCAAAGGTTAAAGACAAAGAGAGAATCTTAAAAGCAGCAAGAGAAAATCAGTCAGTTACCTACAAGGGAGCACCCATGCGACTGTCAGCTGATTTCTCAACAGAAACCTTGCAAGCCAGAAGGGAGTGGCAAAAAATATTCAAAGTGATGAAAAACATGGAACTACAACCAAGATTGCTCTACCCAGCAAAGCTATCATTTAGAACTGAAGGTCAAATACAGAGCTTCACAGATAAGAAAAAGCTAAAGGAGTTCATCACCACCAAACCAGCACTACAGGAAAAGTTGAAGGATCTTCTATAAGAAGAAGCTAATGAACAAAAGAATCTGATGAACTAAATAGATCCAGAGACATTAACACATGCAACAGATGATCATATTTCAGAGGAAAAAGGGAAGGGGGTGGATGGTGGGAAGGGATTAGCCAAAGAAGTTATATGCATAACCCATTTACACAGTCAATAATGGGGTGAAGGCCTGGGGAGGGGAGGGGAGCAAAGTGGAGGGGGCCATTTGGGGGTTGGAATGGGATACCTGTAATACTCTCAACAATAAAGATAAATTTAAAAAAAATAAAAATAAAAAAATAAATGGACTGGGACATGTTAACTACTGTCATTTCCTTACCCCTCCCTATGGGTAAGCTTCACAAAACACATCTCCCACCTGAAAGTACTGGGCATGTAGATACTGGAGGAGTGAGAGCAGTTCTTAGAATCACTGATCCAAAGACAAGATCTTAGGAGGTGGTTGGAAGGGTGAGATTAAGAGAGTTACACGGTAATAGAAAAGAACACAATTCTTTGGTAAGTTTTTTTGTAAACAAGTTTTCTCATATCATCCTGAAGACCTGCTTAACAAATCAGACTGATCCTAGAACTGCGAGACAATTTTTAAAAACTTCTGACTTCCAGGGACTTTATTTACAATGGAGGCAGGGAAAACAAATAGTCTTAAATGCCATATACAGGTGTCATCACCCCAGAAAGGCTTCCACTTTATTAGAGAAGTTGGTGACTCGAGAAACCACAGCTGCCAAGATGAGTTGAGAGAATCATAGGATTTTAAGTTGGAACTTGTCTTTGACATACTCCTTTTTAAAAATTTATTTTCAATTACAGTTGACATACAATATTATATTAGTTTCAGGTGTACAATGTAGTGATTAGACATTTATATAACTTACATAGTGATGACCACAGTAAGCTTGGTATCCATCTGTCACTTTACATAGTTATTACAGTATTATTGACTATATCCCTCTGCTGTACTTTACATCCTCGTGACTTCTTTATAACTGGCAGTTTGTATTTCTTAATCCCCTTCGCCTCTTTCTCCCCACCACCCTTCCCTCTGGCAACCATCAGCTTGTTCTCTGTATCTATGAGTTAGCTCTTTTCTGTTTGCAGCCACTATGGAAAACAGAACAAAATTTCCTCAAAAACATTAAAAATAGAGCTACAATGCAACCCAACAATTCCATTAAAAATAGAGCTACAATGCAACCCAAGTAAATCTAACCACAAACTAAAAAAGATATATGCACCCCTATGCTTCAATGCGGCATTATTTAAAATAGCCAAGATATGGAAGCAACCTAAGTGTCCATGGATAGATGAGTGGATAAAGAAGTTGTGGTACATATATGCAATGGAGTAATCACCCATAAAAGAATGAAATCATGCCATTTGTGACCATATGGATGGACCTAAGAGGGCATTATGCTACGTAAAATAGGTTGAACAAAGAATCTAAAAAACAGAACAAACAAAAATGCCCTTTTAATTTCAGAGACATACAAATCTAAAAATATATAATTTGCCCATAACTCAGTTTTCCTTAAAACTGAGTGAGTGTTTTCATTTGTTTTGATAAAATGCACATGCTATTTCTGTACATTTAGTATTTCAGTGGCTTTCAAACTATTTTGGCCATGATTAACAATAAGGAAAACATTTACATTGCAATCTATCCAGCATCCATTCATCTATATGTATCTAAAACAAAAAAATCACCAAAAACACTAAGCCTCATTACGCATAATATTCTCAGATAGCTTCTATTCCAGTCTATTCTATTTTATAAAAATTCTGGTCTCAACTCGCTTGATTTTATGACCCATTAATGGGTCATAACCTGTAGTTTGAAAAGCACTGCCACACCACAGGCCTGAGGAAAAATTCAGGTGTTTGCCTTGTGTAATAAAAATCTTAAAAGCCTCAGCTGTCTGCTTGCTAAATTGTTCTTTTATAAGTTACAGTTATCCTTGCTAAATGTACTGGAAGCAACATAAATCGGAGACTCTCAGAAGTTGGCATCAGTGTGCTGTAATTTGGTGCGGGTGATGGGAATATCCGTCCCTGCACCTGGCTCTGTCACTCTGCTTGATGGCCTGTCGCAGCCGGGGAGGGGCTTTCCCTCCAGACGCCCTTTGATGCAGCTCCATGACGGGAATGCAAACGCTACCAGCCTGGTCAAGAATCTGCCTCCCTGAAGCTGACTGTGTTACATGGCAAAGAGAGGCGTGTGTCTCTGTCACTAAGAAGAGTGACCTGTTGTGTGGGGAAAGCGGGGGAATGGAGCACAGTGAGAAGGCGAGGAAAGGGGTGCAGGTGAAAGGCCTCAGGGCTGCTGCCGAGAAGCTCTGGTGTTGAGTCTCCACAAGGGTGCCAGGGGTGGAGGGCGGCGGGGTGGGCCTCAGGTCAGTCACCCTGTACCCTTAGGCAGATAGCGATGCAAGCCTGGGAACATTTCGAAGTTCTCTAAAGTTCACCCTAAAGGTGTGAGGACTTAACAGAGTTTCCAGTTCAGTATACATGTTTGACTCTTAAATCTCCTCCTTAACCCATGCACCTTATGACAGGCCAAGAGCGATGTTAACTTCATTGCTCAGGGAAAGAGAAACACGCTGAGGAGGGCAGGGCCCGTGCCGCATGGTTCTCGGAATACTTAGCACCAGTCCTTGTCCACTGTTACCTTGTAAAGCTCCAGAAAAGAAATGTCTAGTGCCGGGGGGGACACTTAAAATTGGGGTGAAGGGGGAGGTGTCTAGATTGGCAACTCTACCAATACCACTGAAGTCATTTAAGGAATAGTTTTAATTGTTGTTAATATTATACACAGTTATTTTACACGAGCAGAATTCTATAATCATTGCCTCAACAGGAATGCAATTATTTTGCTTATAATTTGGGAACTTTCTATAGTCCCAGGGAAGACTAACCCCAATTGTTTTTTGTACAGGCTTTACAGGGGCCAACCAAGGGTATAGCCAGCTTGTTATAGCTATTAGGTCACCTGGCAACTTGGGGTCAAGGGAAACTAGGATCACCCACACCCTAAATGGACTGGTAAAAGGTAATGAAACCACTTTAACAAATAGTTCTTTTCAAAACTCAATCAGAGCCCTTGCCTTTGAAGGATGGGAGGTACAAGGAAATAAGAATGAAACCCAGGTAAATCGTTGGGCGCTCAGGGGTTATTTTTGAGGAAGATGTTCCAGCCCATCTTCCATCTTTTATTTTCTGTTTTTATACTCATGAGATTATACAAATGGATCTCTGCATTAATAGCTAGACAGATTAAAGAAATTTAAAAATTGCAATCAAGAGATACCCCTTCACACCCATTAGAATGGCTATTATCCAAAAAATAGAAAATTACTAGTGTTGGGAAGGATGTGGAGAAATTGGAACCTTTGTGGGAATCTAAAATGCTGCTGCTGTGTGGGAAACAGTCTGGAAGTTCCTCTAAAAGTTAAACACAGAGTAACCATATGACCCAGCAATTTCACTTTTAGGTATATACCCCAAAGAATTAAATTAGGGACTCAAACAGGTATGTCTACCCGAATGTTTATAGCGGCATTGCTCACAACCCAACGGACAGATGAAAGGATAAACAAAATGTGGCATCTATAGAGAGATGGGTGGATAGATACAGAGACAGCTAGACAGATATACAATGAAATATTATTCAGCTTTTTAAAGGAATGAAATTTTGACACATGCTACAACAGGATAAACCTTGAAAACATAAAGCTAAGTAAAATAAGCCAGATACAGAGAACAGCTATTGTGTGATTGCATTTAGGTAAAGTTATCTAGAGAGGTCACATTCATAGACCCAGAAAGTAGAAGACAGGTTACCAGGGACTGGGGGGAGGGGAGAGTGGGGAGCTGTTTAGTGGGTAAAGAGTTTCTGTTTGGGATACGGAAAATTTCTGTTTATCATTGAACAACATTATGAATGTACTTAATGCCACTGAATTGCACACTTAAAAATAATTTAGCCCAGCCGCACGTGGCTCAGCGGTTGAACATCGACCTAGGATCTAGGAGATCACGGTTTGATTCCCGGTCAGGGCACATGCCCAGGCTGCGGGCTCAGTTCCCAGTCGGGGGCGTGCAGGAGGCAGCCGATCAATGACTCTCTCTTGTCATTGATGTTTCTCTCTCTCTCTCTCTTTCTCTCCCTCCCTCTCTCTGAAATCAACTAAGATATGTTTTAAAAAATAATAATAATTTAAATGGTCATTTTATGTTATGTATATTTTACCACAATAAAAAAGAACATACTATAAAACCCTAGAATATATGAATTACATTCACAATGTTGTACAAACATCCCCACGAGCTGCTGCCCTCCCCCAGAACGGGTCTTCTAGGGGCAGAGGCGGGGGATGGGATCTGCCGTGCTTACCGGCCTAGAATCGCTTTCCTACACCAGGACCGGGAGGGTGGGGGCTGCCGCGTGCAACGTCCACTTGGAAATCCACTCGAATCGTTCTTCCATGACACAGGCCTGCGGGGGGAGGAGGGACTTTCCTCACCAGCTGCCCTACTCGGCTCCTCCTTACTGAGCAGGGGCTTGGGGAGGGTAACTGCCATCGCTGCCTGGCCATCGTCCCAGGACAGGTCTTCTGCACGAAGCTGGGGAGATGGGAGTTGCCACCCGGCTGCCAAGCCCACTGGAATAATTTTCCACAACGTGGATCTGGTAGGCAGGGTGGGTGCAGCCATGCCTTCCACCATCCCACTGGGCTTCTGTAGATTTCGTTGAATAAATATTTCTTAAATTGCTCTAAGCCCTTTGGTCAATCTCCAGAGATTTTGGATGATTGTCTTTGCTAATTGTTGCCCGTTCAATAGATGTCTCTCTGGGGTTGAGGTTTTACTCCACCATTCAGGGAGACCCCTCCCTCTCTGTGGAGTTTTTGTTTGTTTGTTCGTTTTTAAATCCTCACTCGAGGATGTTTTTTCCATTGTTTTTTCAGAGAGAGTGGAAGGGAGAGAGAGAGAGAAACATCAATGTGAGAGAGACACATCGACTGATTGCCTCCCACACTCACCCCAAAGGGGCCAAGCCTGCAACCGAGGTATGAGCCCTTGGTAGGGACCTGGGACGCTTAACCACTGAGCCAAACGGGCTAGGGCTCCGTAGAGTTTTATTTGGCCATAATGGAAAGATACATGTTTTGGGACAGCAGCATTTCTTACAAGCCCTCTTGAAGGATCTCCCTGGTAAGTTCATGTGCGTCTTATACCCTTCCTCTAGTCTACCAGTCACATCCGATCTCGAGGTCTGTCTAAAAACTTGCTGGAGATGGCGCAGTGGTGGCCAAGTCCTTGGCTCAGGGAGCTACCAATATGAATAAGACGAAGCATTTAATTGCATAAACCTGGGATCAAAAGTGAAGCGTCCCAGCCGGAAGGTAAGGGGATTAGCAGTGTGCGGGCACCCAGAGCTGCTGCAAAGACAAGCCCTTTGAAATCCTCAGAACCACCGGTGTGTGCTGATAGCAGCTTAGAGTGACTTCTGAGGGGATTAGCCCCTGTCGGCTGCGCTCGCTTCAGAGACGCATCATTACACTCGATGACTGTTTATTGAATGTCCCCTGGGATGCTGGCGTTGTAATTATCTGTTGCTAAGGCTCTGCATCACCTTGCTTTGATTTTTTGCTTTTTCCTCCTATAAAGACTTTGCTGAGGATATTTCTTTTATTTTCCATTGGATTTCTAGGACTGAGAAGAGGCAGTTGACTCAATGCCCTATGTACACAGTCTTGCAAAGCCACAGCTCGGGATTTTCAACATTCTTCTGACTTGGACGACTTGCCACTCCAAGTGAAACTGTTTTCTTCGCTCGGCTCGCTGCAGGTTGGAAGGGAAGCTGTCCTTCAACAGGGCCATTAACACAGTCTCTGCAAGCCCAGAATGACTAATAGATTTTACCTCGCCCACCCTCTCATCCTACACAGGCTGGAGACCAGCTTCATTACTACGGCTTTCTGGAAGAAACAAAATTATTTGCCAGCATCTTAACACGATGACTTGCTAAAATGAAAGAAGTATCCTTGTAATCTTTTTAGATGTCTCTTAATTTATCTCCTCTGTTCTCCTTCCAAAGACCATTTGTTTAAGACCTGCCCTGGGAATAGACTCCTGATGCGTAGTTCAAGCATCAGTGTGAAGTGATTCTTCAGGTACGAAGCCAGAGGCGTTAGCAGCCCCTTTGCCCCCCCATTGCCTTTGTGATCTCTGGCATGTGCTTCCAAGCACCCTCCTCCTCTCGCCCTCCCTGCCCAAGTGCATTCTGAACAGCAAGGATTTCTGGCTGGACTTCTTGTTTGGGTCAAGTTCAGAGAGAGTTCCTGCGTTTCTTTCATCCACCAATACAGATGGGGGGGCGGTGAGGTCAGGGGAAGCACATCTTACAGATGAAGGGCAAGTGGAGATCTTTGGTTCAAAGGCTGGGGCTCCATCACTTTCTCTTACATAGAAATTGCATTCATCCCACACTTCCTGTTGCAAATCACTCTGGTACGACGTGACAATGCAGCAGATACACAAGGACTTTTCCCACATCCCACTACAAACACAGACCCCTCTCTGGGGAGCCTAAGAGAAACTTTTGGGCTTCCACTTCCCCTCCATTTGTTTGAAGGCTCAAGAGAACACAGTTCCATTTTCAACAAAAATTAAAAAGGAAAATCATGAAAAGAGCCAACCTCCTCTTTTTTTTTCTGTCTCTTAATATATTGTTGCATCCAGGGAAGAGGAAACAGTGAGCGCCACTGATACTGGGTCCCCAGGGACCCTCTGAGGGTCACTCCCCAGCTATCAAATGAGCATGTCTTCCTCCACTTGTAGAGCATGTTTGTAATGAGACTGGAAGTTACTCTTGGCTCAGCTCTGCTGTGCAAAAAAATGAAATACCACAATGCTTCAGGGAACCGGCTGTGTTCACACCTGGGTTTTCACAGAGAAGAGAGTTTGGAGATTTGGAGAAAGGACGTTTGAAAAATCATTAGTGTGTTCCTGTCAGCCTCCCTAGGCCTGCAGAGAACTGTGTGCTCCTGAAGGGCGGGGACTGACTCCTTCCTCAGGTTTTGTTTTTGTTTCTTCTTTAGGTGCTGTCTGGAGTGCCAGGGGCCATTCACGTTAGGGCTGAAACTACAGCCACATCTCGTTTATTCCGCCTTGTTAGAAAATAATGTGAGTACTGGATAAAAGTTTCCAGATCATTGGACTGTAGCCCTTTGAGAACTGAACAGTTTGAAGTGAACATATATTTAGTTAATAGGTAGAGACTAACTGTCCTTGGACCAAGCAAGTTCATTATCGTGAACCTGTATTGTTCACTGGCTGGACCAGAGATGCCCTCAGGCCCTTAGGGGTGAAGAGGGCTCTGCAGCCTCACCTGAGGGTCTCGGAGTTCTAGCCTCTCTCCATTGGGTTTCTGGTCTTCAACTCTGTTCTCCTTTGTCTTCACTTCTGCCATTTGTTCCCAGGACCTGTGTCCTCTTCAGTCTCGACTTTCTACTTCTTTACCAGGTGTAGCCCAGAACAAACTGAGAGACACCAGATGGACCGAGTTCCACCTACATTACGTCCTTGGTAAATACGTTCTCCTGACAATGGGGTGAGGAGTGTGGGTTCTATGATAGCTATAAAAATTGAAATCATCCTTTCTGTCATGTGAGATGAACCTTATATTGTCAGTTTATTTTGTACCTAGAAAGACATACGTTTGTCTTATTAAAATTTGCCTTTGGTAGAACAAGTCAAATGGGCCTCCAAAATGGGTTTGAACGGTCCATTTCTAGTTTCTTCTTTGCTCCCTCCTTAACCCAGGCTGATATTATCTCTCATAGACTATTAAAACTAACTCTTAATGGTCTCCAGCACCATCCTGCCTTCCTTCCAACCCGTCCTCCACCCTACAGGCAGAATGCGCTTTAGAAAATGTCTATCCCGTGATTTCACCCACATGCTCAGTGGCTCTCCTCGCCAGCCTCACCTAGCATCACTCCCTCTCCTGCTCTGTTCTGATCACGAGGAGGGAGGAGGGCTACACAGTTGGTCAGGGAGGAATATGTGTGAACGCAGGTCACTCCCTTGGGTTTCTTTTGGTATTTCTCTCCCCAGTTGCGACTGTAAATGAACAGGTACAGCAACACCATTCTGACAAGGGCACGTGTCTCCTTGGGCTGTTATAACAAAATACCAGAGACCGGGTGGCTTCAACAGCAGACATTTGTGCCTCACTGTTCTGGAGGCTGGGAAGTCCAAGATCAAGGTCCCGGCAGGTCCTATGTCTGGCGAGGGCTCGCTTCCCGTTTTTCAGATGGCTGCCTTCTTGCTGTGTCCTCACCTGGTGGAGAGAGAGGGCTCCGGTCTTCCCATTATCTTATGAGGACATTAATCCCATTATGGAGACCCCACCCTCATGACTTCATCTAAACCTAATTACTTCCCAAAGGCCTCACCTCCAAATACTGTTACACTAGTGGTTAGGCCTTCGACTCTAATCTGGGGGGCGGGGGGACCACACAAACATTAAGTCCATAGTACGTGATGGCCAAGGTTCAGACCCCTTGGTGATGAGGACCCGGGTCATGCCACTGGGAAAAGTGAGAGGTATCTAGACAAGCAATAAGGAAGCCGATGATGAGCATTAGTCTACTAGACTAATTGCTGCAGTGCAGGCTGAAATTTGTCCCACTAACTCTGGTCTAAGTTTTCCCTGAGGAAGAGCAGCCTGCTGCGACCCTGGAGGAGACGCTCCATGCATACACGCCATGTGGTGGGAGTGGGCAAGGGGTGGACTGTGCTGGAGATGAGTCACCAGGCTCTCTTCAAGGAAGGACTCCCTCTGCCCTGTGATAGCCTCCAGCTGCCCCTGGGGAAGAGTCTCCCCTGCCTGGACTCATGCTGTCTGGTGGGGGTGCAAAGGCCCTGACACCTCTGCCCAAGGTGGCATAGCTCTGATGGGAAGTCCTTGCCCCAGAGCTGCCCGCTGAGGCTTGGTTGGGCCCACATCACAGTTCGGCTTCTCTCTTTGCTCAGTCTTCTTTCCGCACCCTTGTTTTAACAGATGCCAATCCCTGATTAGCACCTTGCACTCACGTTTGTCTCAGCCTCTACTTCAGAGACTTGGACCTGCGGTAGGCTAAATGCTCTGAAGGCACAGGAGGGACTTGTGAGCCAGGTAACTTGAAGCAAGGTGCTTCACCCTCCCAGACGTCCATTTCAGCATTGGCGAGATGGAGGTAACAGCGTTTGCCTCTCAGAGTTGTGTGAGGCTTAATGAGACCGAGAGTGTGAATGCCTGGCACAGTGGTTGGCGTGTAACAGTGTATAGTGTTTAACAGGGCAGCTCCCATAGAAACCACCAGTTTCCCATGCTGACGCCGCTTTGTGAGTTCTCTGTTGAGGAGGGAGAGCTGAGTGTCCTGCTTCCTGGCCACTTTGCTGATGATAATAATGCCCAGTTCTGACACAGCATGGACTATGAGCCAGGCACGTAAGCATCTCACATATATTAACTCATTTAACCCACACAACAACCTGGTAAGGAAGGTACTGTTCTTAGTCCCATCTTACAGATGAGGAAACTGAGGCACAGAGAAGTTCACAAATTGGTGTCAGGTCCAAAAGATTGGAAGTAGGAGACCTGGGCTTTGAACCCAGGAACCTGGCACCAGAAGCTGTGCTCTTGCCCACTAAGGTACACTGCCTCTTGGTTGAACTTTATTTTACAAAGAACCCTGCCTCTAACCTCCCACTTCCCCATGCCACCCTTCCAGAACTAATTGTTTTGAATAGAAAAGATGGAGAGGGTGAGGAAGGTATCACCTGCCTGGCCATGGGCTGAGCTGCATTAATCCCGTCTGAAGCCTGAGGGAGGGAGAATCCAACATCTGTGTCCCTGGACTGGGCCCTGGCCAACGGGAACCACCCTGGTGAGAGTATGAGGGCAGGAGTGAGACACGGACAATGGCAGCTTCCTTGCAAAATTCTGGGTATTTGCAAATAACTAACTCAGCTTTTTCAACACATCTTTATTTGCTTAAATTAACAAAATATAGGTTACATGAACTTTCCAGGTAAACTGCTTTTTCACTAAAGCAGAAAGCAATATTCACAACTTGGATTGCTACACACTTGGAGTTTTAGTTTTTAAATAGCAAGCCACAATTCTGTACAAAATCAACATTTGGTGTAATGTTGTCCAAATATGTGAAGGATTGGAAATGTTAGCTCCGTTACAGTTTGTTCCAGTAAAGCAGACAAAGATCATGATTCAAACACGATGTTAATATTTTAGCAAATGCCTTCAGGCCTTAATAAATACAATATGAGCATTGGGCTTTCTCACACAGCTACCCAAATACAAGTACACCAGTTACTCTGCAGGGTTGTGAAAGGTCAGCCTCAGGCTCATGGCCAATGGGGAGTCACATTTTTTAAAAAAGAAAGAATAAAAGAATTGAAAGACAGCAAGAAAGGGTAGTCATAGGCCTGAATTGAAAGGATGGAGAAAAATATGCCACTTGGCTGGTCGGATGGTTGGTTCAAAGTGACAGTGGTCAAAAGCCTGGAAAGCATTTGGTAGTGACCTATTTTCAGAGTGTAACAATGTGATGAATGCCATGGCATCCTGGCCCTGGAGTGCTGATCACCTTGGATGGTTTCATCCCCTAATTCTCTGAGGATGGCCCCAGACTCTGCTTCAGGTTTTCATTCTGGTTAATTAACCCATTGACAGGGTTGGCCAACCCTTTCCTGAGCTCTGTACTTATGCATCAGTGTCCATATAATTTACTACCCAAATCAGGACAATTTTGAGAGCTTAGGTGACACTACTGGTAATTACTCTGGGATCACAGGTATAAACCAGGGTTGTCCCAGGCAAACCAGGATTTTGGTCACTCAACAACATACTAAACCAACATTTTTAACCTTGGTTCCCAGAATGTCAGTGTATACTAACCATGGGGTTAGATCTAATTAAATATCTCATACCCAGAGTCAAGAACTATAAACAGGCTTTAGAATACACTCCATAACAATTTTTACTACTCTTCCTAGACCTTTTACTCCTTCCAAATGAAATTTTACTCAGAAGGCTAACGTATGAAAACATGAAATTTGAACCACTCTGAATGACATGGGCACGAGGCTGAGAGCTTCTCCTTCTACCGTAGTCCTCAGAGGGGCCTCACAGGGACCTCTGGCTCCTCAACAGACAATTTGAAAACCACTCTTCTAGACCGTACTCTCTCCATCTCAACATTACCTTGTTCCTCAAACATTCGCACATGATCCATTTTGGTTGGAAAGGACTAGAGCTTGCTCTGCTAGATTTCCTGGTTCCTTTTCCAGCTAGCCAGACCCAGAACAAACTGGAAGTCTGCAGCCCTTATAGTAGTAGGTCCTCAACACATAACTGCTGAAAGAGTAAGTATGGAACAGGACCCTAAGAGCTGGGACCTCACAGACCACAGGGTCAGCCTCCTGGGTGATTTCATCAGGGCATGGATGAGCCACATTAATAATGAATGAAAAGCAAGTTGGCCCTTGAGGACTTGGAACAGGTTCTTGGCCCAGAGTTGTGTTTGTAACTGCAAAAGCCATGCGTGTTAGGCACAGTGGCAGGAGAATTGCATCAGGAATTGGCAAAGCACCTAGTGAATGAAAGGAATTAGATGAGGCTGGTGGGGAAGCACCTTGGCCAAGAGAAAAAGCCAGCAACCAGCCGTCAGAGATGGGCCAGGTCTTCTAAAGAAATGTACTGGGGACTTTGGGAGGAGAGGAGGCAAAATCATAAACAGTACCTAGCTCTACAAATAAGAGTTGAAACTACCAACCTAGAGGCAGTTTTTATATAAACACAGACACAGTACCAGAGGGTTCCTGCTTATGGTTAGTCACAGGTATGTGACGTTCTGTCAGTACTGCTTTACCCGGTGCCCATGCCTAAGGAAAGCCTACCTGCTGGGTGCAACCAACCCACTGTAACATTGGCATTCACTGGAATCATGATTCAAGCATCTAGGAAGATATAATTAGTCACTATAAGCTGGTTATGTATTTTAAAACATTAAGTGACCATAAACATCACAGGCATCATCTCGTAATACAGAGGGTGTGTGTTTATACTGTGTGTGTGTGTCCCCCCTTGTGAGACTCCTACAGAACAGGGGAAAAGCCTAAGTCAGAAGTATGATTCAGAAGTATGGTCTCCTGCTCTCTCTTAATGAGTCTGAAGCCAGACACAGAAATATTTATGTAGTCCCTAGGAGGGGGTCCTGGGAGCCACTATTTGAGCCCAGTCAGTCTTTCTCAACCCTGGCTGCACATAAGAATCATGGGGGCAATTTAGAAAAGAACTGAAGCTGGGGCTCCACTCCAGACCAATTTAATCAGAATCTCAGAGGGTGAGGACCCAGATTAGGCAGTTTCCAAAAGGCTCCCCCAGCTGATTCTAATATGCAGGCACATTCAGAACACAGCCCAGACTCTCCTCTACTATCGATTAGCTGCTAGCTATTCTAATACTCCAAATAAGTCAGACCTTAGATTTCAGGGAAACTCCCCTTACTTCTCCAGCTCCAGCCCCGAGGAAAAACCAACTGCTCACAGGTGACAATTCTTTTTGCAGCTGCTTTATGGGGCATGGGGCCCCCCAAGCAAGGTTTCCAGGAGGGAGCTCTGCTCAGGACACAGGTGGGAGCGCTGCTGGGCATCTGAAAATCGGCTCTTAATGCCACACCTAATGAAGGTGGCTGGAGCTGAGCAAGGCAGACCCGGGCAGGAACCTAAGTATGGCTGGGCTTTCCTTAGTCAGAATTATTCATTTTTTCTGGAAATCTTATTTCTGCAGCGACTGAGTGAGAACACCCTTTTCAATAACTCACCCTCCTGTGTCATTTCTGATATTTTTGAATTTTTTAATAAAGGCAACTTTTATATATACAACTACTCATATTTGCATCTATCTGGAAAAATATTGTAACTTTCACACATTCGACTAAATAGTCATTGATAAGGTAATATGTCAAGCACCATAGTTTTGCAACTTGAAAGAAATTTACCATGTATTGTATATTAAAGAAAAATAGAATTTCTAAAAGCACCTCAGCATCAGCTTACAATGAGATATCTAGAAGAATGTATGCAGCTTATTATATCGGAGATCAGAAATAACACCGAAGAGACCTGTTTGTTAAAAACCAGGGGCCAGGAATGACCTGAGGAACATTGACACTACTGAGGATGGTCCCTGCTCACCAGTCTGAGCCAGTCGCCAGCCTCCAGCGAATGACACTCATGCAGAAAAGCTGTATTTGAACTGCCTACGTCTCCTTTTCCGTGATTCTAAAACTGTCCACTTAGATGCCTAAAAGCACTGCTTGTTTTTCCATTTTCCTCTCCAGTAATTCCTTTAAACTCTCATCTCTGTGCTTGAAGTACAAGTAATCAGAGAAGGAGGCGCCCCGGGCGCTCTGCAGCAGCCGGAGGCCAGGCCGCTGGGCCCCGCGGGCGCCCTCCGCCCCCAGGCCGTCCTTGCTTGGCTCCGGGCCAGCTTCCTTCTGCTCCTCCTCCTCCTCTTCCTCCTCCTCCTCCTCCTCCTCCCTCTCCTCCTCCTCGAAGGCTTCCCCGGGCTCGGTGGGGAGGTCCCGGGGCGCGCAGAGCCGCCCGCCCGGCGAGGCCAGGCCCGGGCTGTCCCGCTCGGCTTCGCAGCAGGCGTCCTCCTCGGGGCGGGAGCTGCCCCTGGCGCTCTCCCCGTCGGGCAGGAACCGGCGCTTCTGGGACAGGTCGAAGGGCTCCTCCTGCTCCAGGCCCCTCAGGACCCCCGCCGTCGGGGCCAGGGCGAGCCTCCCCCTTCCAAAACCTGCGAGAGCAAAGGCAGCCGTCAGGCCCAGCACAGCCTTTGAAAGCGGGCGGGGGTGGTGCCCAGGGCCGTTCAGGACGGTTTGATTTTACATTTTAAAAATAAACTCCCGGGAAGAGGCTACATGGGTCTAACCCCTTTAAGGTGAATTTGGCAACGCGCACCTAAAGCTTAAGACAAGCTTCCGCTGACTTTGCAATTACACTGCTGAGAAATGAAAGTATGCAAATGGGCAGGTGCACACAATCTACGTGTGAGGATGCTCAGCACCACGTTTTGTAAAGAAACTGTGAAAACAGTTTATCGATTTAATGGTAGAGGTTTGTTTAAATAAATAATAGTACATCCACACAATGAAGTATGTGTGGAAGATGTAGAGACCTCATAATCATAAAAACGTATTCTCCATATATTTTAAGTTAAAAAAATATATACTTACATTATATACATTTATAGTGTAGGCCTAATTCATTCATTCTCTCTGCCTCACTCTTTCTGTCTCAAAAAATGAAAGATGTATGTCAAAAGCCTCGAAAATGAGGTGATTTTAACATTTTTTTCCTTTTATTTCTGATGTATTTATTTTATTGTTTTCAGTGAGCATATATTTTACCATGAGGAAAAATAAAAACAATAATAAAGGTATTTTCATCTTGGGAAAAAAAGATATACCATTTGGGGCCAAGGAGTTCATCCCATACCTGGGCCCCCAAACATAGCCTGAGTAAGGAGGGCACAAAGAGGTGCTCAGAGGACCCCCAAAGCCCCTGTGTCCAACTACAAGTGTCCCTGCTATCAGGGACAGTGATGTAAGAGGGTCTCACTGCTGGTTTCAGTTTGAGGACTCTGCAGGGACAGACTTCAGGAGCCAGCAGCCCCATGGTAGCACGCCACCTGATTTGATCTTGATTGCGGTAAGCCAGCAGTCAGGCCCCAAGGGACAGGTGGAGGCTACTGGGGAGGAGAAATAGGAGGGATGGGTCTGGGGGTGCAGCTTGCTGCCCCGAAGGAGGACCAGGCTTCTGGGTGGGGACATGCAAAGGAAGCTGATCAGCGTTGCCGGCTTTATGAAATCGTCAGCCGATGAAGCTGTCTATAGCTTTAGTCTTGTCAGGGGCACAGGGGGATCTTTTTCATCTGGGCCATGATTTTTGAGCCATTTCAAAAACTAGAGTGAAAAAATGCTAACACTTTTTGTAGATGAAAACATTAAAATTGTTGAAAGTCTGTTAACATCTTTCAAAGCAACTCTCTGATGCATAGTGATGCTCTTTATTTTTCCAGAATGACGGAGTCGGCAGGTGCCTTTTAGGATTTAAGTATCCATATGGGGTAAATGTGGTGGCCAGGTTAGGCTTTTGGGTGGAGGTCTGTCTCATCACGGTCCTCTGTGCCTCCAGCCCTAGCGACTGAACAAACTTCACCTATTCTGGAAAGCAGCTCAGGCAACTAGAGATGCAAAGAATAATTCAGGCCAAAAGCATTTGTCAAGAGAGAAAATTGCTTTTGTTTTTTAACAAGAAAATTTTCAGGGCTTTTGCACAAACTCTAGGCCTTGCTTTATGATGACCCCAGTTCCGTCGCCCGGGAGTCACCGGAAACTCAGTGGGCATTGTAAAAATCTGAAAGCTACAGTCATTCTGTTTCATGTTGTGTGTGCTGTGTGCACCTTATTTATGAAAATGTGTACCTATCTGCCCACCTCTTGTAAAGGGTGGGAGAAAAAGCAAACAGGAATGAATCACCCGCTTTTTTACCTAGTGTGGTGAGCATGGCTTGACTCAGAAAGTCTCGAGTTGGAATTCCAGTTCTGCCTTCAGACTTGCTGTTTGACCTTGAGCAGTTTACATAACACCTCCGGGCCTTGGTCTCCTCTTGTATAAAATGGGAATGACACAGCCTACTTTGCACAGAATTGTGGGAATGAGCCCTAAAGTGTCTAGCCCTGTGCTTTGGTCATCCTAGTGTCCAGAAAAGAGCAGCCAGCTAATATGATTAAGTTACCTACTTGTATGTCTTCTCTCCCTACATGCAGACCCAAAGGACAACGCTGTCTCCTTCTGCCCAGCGCTGCCACGGCTCAGAGCGCACTGCCCGGGACAGGCTGCCCTTCCTGCCTGCTCATGGCAGGGCTGCCTGATTAGGTGGCTAAGGAGCAACCTGCCAAGTTCAGCAGACCTGGAACATGAACTCTTCACTGCTGAGGCCCGAGGGCTAAGACAATAAACGAGGCGAGAGCTTTCCATCAGTTCAGTCAGGACTTGGGGAGGGAGATGTAAGCCCCACCGAGCCACGAGAATTGCCCTTGAGTGTGTCTGGTCGTGAACAGGTAAGAGGAGGCCTCCCTCCTACAGACACACTTCTGCTGATAACAGAGCTGGCAGACCCGTTTTTCTGAAAGGAAAGAAAAATCGCATGCCCTTTAACAGCTGTGCGATGAAGTGGATACAATACAAGGTTTAGAGCCAGAAAGGTGTGTGTACAAATCCTGACTCTGCCACTTTTCAGTTGAGTAACTTCGGGCAAATTAATGTCTCAAAGCCTCAGTTTCCCCATCTGTAAAATGGGGGTAGCAAAAGTTCCTCCAGCCTGAACCTGCTGTGAGGATTCAAGGAGGTGAGGCACCTGATGCCATGTCTGGAACAAAAAAACTAGTAAGGGTACCGGCTGGCATCGTAACAAGGCTCTGACTTCCTAGAATTCATTTTGCTCACTGCCTCTAGATCTTAGCATTTCATTTGTTATAGTGACATTGTCAGCCTGCTCCTGCTACCCTAGTGTGGCATTGACAATTACACTCCCTTTTTGATCATAAGAATAAAATAAAGTGCCCTGTAAACAAGGTCACCACCCATGTGTTACCCACTGGCCTTGGCAAGCAGGGGGGCTTCTTGGAAGAGTGAGTACCTTGTGAGTGGAGGCCCCGCTCCATGACACCGTGCTTGACTTTCATGTGGCGCGTCAGGTTCCCCTTGAGGGTGAATTTGCTGGGGCAGTAGAGGCACTTGAAGGGTTTGCTGTCAGAGTGCAGGTGCATGTGGCCCATTAGGTTGTGCATCCGGTTAAATTCCTTCCCGCATAGCTGTTGGAGACAGTGACAAGGAGAACACAGGTTACTTGCAGGCAGGGGACCCCACCCAGGTGAACCCACTCTCAGGCCCATGTGAGGCCCTTTGCTTGGATCTGGGCATTTTAAGCTGTTCCCCCAAAAAATGTCCCCATGGAAGTTGGGGCATAGGGAGCTGGATTGTGTCCAGGCTCAGAGGTGGAGCAGGTAGGGATGGATTCCTGAGATTTTGTTCCTGTGGTAGAAGATTTTTAAACTCAAGGTAAAATCACAAAGCTATTAAAGCTTCTATTGAACCTTTTGAAAAAGAGAAAAACTGATCTGAAAAGCAATTGCTCAAAGTGTGCTTCACTTGAATAATAACAATGCAATTGCTATTGCTTGTTTAATATTTATGGAGCATTTACAATATAGGAGGCACTACCCCGAGTCTGTCATGGAATATCTAACTTAATTCTCACATCAGTCCTATGAGGCGGGTACTACTGTCACCCCTGTTTTACAGATGGACAAACAGAGGGTGTGGCCAAGGCACACAGCTAGTGAGTGTTGGAGCTGGGATAATGAACTCAGGTCATCAGACACCAGAGGCCACATGCTCAATGACCCCACCATACTGTCCCCCCCCCCGCCCCAATAATCTCTTCTGTTAGACAACATCAGGCAATACTTTCCAATTTTTAAATTTGCTAATATGGGGATGAATTTAAAAATTGAAAGGAAGAAGGAGACATGTAAAGGAAAGAGTGTGTCTTTCCTCTGGGTAGAGATTTGAAGTACTGAAAATATTATCTCAAGCATACACAAAGTAAACATGTTTTATTCAGTTTTTCTTTGTCATTTCTCTTGATTCCATGAAAGTGCACATGCATGATGAATCACAGCAGTGGTTTTCCAGCTTCTTTCAGCAGAGAAACTGTCCTGTCCAAGGCACTGTGTGCAGGTGGGGAGAGTGTGAAGCAGAAGCCACTGCTTTGCTTGCTCTTGTCCCCAAGCAGGGTTTGGAGACTCCAGCCCTTCCTTGGCTGTGCTGGGAGGAATGCAAAGAAGGCTTTTTGTGTCTGTGCTTGGACTGAGTGTTAAGGGAGAAACATTCTCCCTCCCTCCCAACCTCAGGGGACTGGGTCATGAGGGGGCAGTATGGAGTGAGGGATGCCACGGAGAGAGGCCTAGGGGTACAGCGTCCTCTGAAGCTGACATCAGTTTTCCTTTCTCACTGAGAGGCATTTTTCAGGGCCAATGTTGGGGAGTCTGGACTGAATTTTTATTAATGAAGGCAATGTTTTCCTCAGGGGCCATGGAGGTGAGAGCTGAGCTGGCCTTGAAAGATTGCATAGACCTAACAGATGGTGACCCTGAGAGATTAACCCAAAAGAATGCTGGGTGGTAGGAGGAAGCCAGTCTGGGATTACAAATTTGTCACAAAGAATCTACACATGGATAATAAAGGGTTGGTTCTGTATTTTTAAATGATTCATATTTGGGAGTGTTAAGTACCTTTTCCGTTTTTACTTCCTTACTAGCAAAAATGCATTCAGCACACTGGTGTCCCACACTCAGTATTCAGAGCATCTGCACACACATTCATCTGGAAAAGGTGACCCAAGAAGGGAAAGGCTGAGAGAGTTGGTCTAGTTTCAACATCCTCAGGAGTCCTACCTGTGGGATGGATATTTTCTTTCTTTTATTTTCAATAGAGATGACTTATTAAGATATTATCAACCCGTGGCTTAGTATGCAAGTTCTGGCAACCTTTTTGATCCAATTATTAGCTTAGTTTATGCAGTTCTCCATTCTGGCTAAAGAGAAAAAAAAGCTTTGAATTTAAAGATTCTGTATTAGATATTTCCAGTCATGGATCATTTTAGAAAAAGTACATTTCATTTGGTTCCTGATTATTTGGAGTGATCCTGCAGCAGAAGACCGAAAACAGAAAAATTAGCTCCCGTCTTCCTTTCTCCCCACAACAAAACATGTAGGGAGAGAGGAGCTGGAGGCTGCAGGATTAATTAAGCTACTGCACTAGTTCAAGCCTAAATGGGTCTCACGGTCCTACAGGCCAACAGAGAGAACTGAAAAGACAAGATGAGTGCCTTCTGCACATGGATCCCATGAAGGGCAAAATTCCACTTTTAGTTGTTATCTAATGGTTGCCAAGATATTAGAAGCTGGACTGGTCCAACAGGGTCTTATAAAGGAGATGGAATTGTAGCCTAACCATGAAGAATCTGTAGAGTGCCCTATGTTTTGTTTTGACACAAGGGCCCAGCTGGGCGTGGCTGAGCAGTTGAGCATCGACCTGGGATCTAGGCGATTGGGGTTTGATTCCCGGTCAGGGCACATGCCCGGGTTGCGGGCTCGATCCCCAGTCGGGGGCGTGCAGGAGGCAGCCGATCAATGACTCTCTCATCCTTGATGTTTCTATCTCTCTCTCCCTCTCCCTTCCTCTCTCTGAAATCAATAAAGATATATTTAAAAAAAAAAGAATAAAGTCTTTTCATTAAACATTTTTAGACACTTCACACAGTCTTGGACTACAGACAAGGTCACTGTCACTGCTGTGATAATAATCCACTGCTGTTGCTGCCACAGCTGCTGTAACTTTGGGGTCAGAGCAGAGCCTGTAATTCACCTGCTTCAAGGTCCCACTTCCCTTCCCCCTCATCCCTCTTTCCGCCTCACACACAGAGGTGAGCACACATCACAGTGGCTACCACTGGGCATTTTCCAGAATCTTCCTCAGCCTTAGACAAACAACCTTTATGACACTTTATCATAGCTCAGTGTTTTTTTTCTATTCTAATGTGTTTTTTTCCTGGCTCAATTCATTCTCTACTGAACTTCCTGGGACATTTCAATGCTACATGGGAACACTGAGACATTAAAATGATAGTGTCCCCTGAAGTCAAGGCCTGTGGCTTCAAGGAAGGTCCACTGTGGGACATGGCTGGTAAGCTACATTATCTGATGTGTGATTGGGAAAGGAGACTGATTTTCGTGCTGTTGGTAAAATTTAATTTTTTTATTCCAGAGGTATCCTTCATGGTTTACAGTAGCTTACTGGGCCAGCCAATGGAGAGCTTTCCCAGGGCTTAGTGGAGGAGTGTCAACTTTAAAAAATGTTTGGGGCATAGAAAGGTCTTGAGATCATCTTCAGAAATGCAAGGGCTACCTTCCTTGCCTTTGTGGCTAACCTCAGTATCAAGCAAAGGGGTACACACATAGTAACACTTAATAAATACCTAAGTATTTGGTTGGGGAAATGAAAAGCAAGTCAGGAAAATATCACTACCCCACACAAAAACTCCAAAAAGCAGCCATCACCAACTGTCTTCCTTTCCCCACTATAGTGTATATAACTCTATACACACTCACTTGTAAACCAAAATCCTCAGTAGTAGAAGAACAAAGACAATTAACTCAGGACCCAAGGTACTTGGATGCCATTCACATCTGAGGCACCATTAGCTTCCTCCTCTCAGCCTCTGACCCTGCCACAAAGCCCTTGGTTATTGTCTAGAACACTGGCCTCTTCCTCTTTCTCAGATGATTGTCCTCACGTGACAATACAGGAGTGTATGGAGGTATTTTGTGTCTGTGAGGTTCAGAGAGAGGCCTCTCAGTCACTGTAAGTGAAGGGGGGCCAGGGAAAGAAGATCGTGTCAATTAAAGATGGAGCCCTTGGTGGGGTTTGAGACATGAGTTCCAAGCATAATCACTGTAGTAGAGGAAGGGAGTGAGACAGGAAGGAACAAGAAAGGTTGACAGGAGCACCAAAACCCTAGTTTCTTCTTCTGAGAAAAGCAGCCCCCTTTTATCCTGGCATGTGAGGCTAAGAGCTTGCTCAAGTCAATACTTGCTGAATCATCTCCTGCCCAGGTCTGAGAAGATTAAAATATGGGCAGATATTGGCACAGGAAGCTGCTGGAGTGGTGAGAACTCAGGGTTCATCTTGCAGGTGGTCATCTCAACCAGTCCACCTCTCTTGAACTCTCAGTTTCTCTAATGAGGGATATTAGTGAGCCTGACATTAAATCTCAGCTTTTCCATGGATGGCCACTTTTAAGCCTACTTTTTAAAGAAGTAGGTGGACCTCAACATTAATAGAAATTTGGAATGAGTGTTTTTGAACTGTCTTTTAAAAGTGGGTTGCATGGATCATTAGGCTTTGAGATGGCAGAGCAGAGAGGTGATGGTAAGACCCCAGAGGGAGAGAGAACTGGCTCCATTTTCTCTTCTCTAAAATGTCGATGATAATAATAGTTTCTTAGGGCAGCTGTTATAAAGATCAAATGAGGTCATTCATGTAGAGGGCATGGCCAACAGAGCTCAATAAATATGAGCTTTTATTACTATCATTATCATGTACATAGTAGACTCGTACATTCCAGAAATAGAGAGATCGTCAAAGATGAGGGTGCTGTCTTTTTAAACCAAATTATTTGGAGGGAATATTGAAAGAAGTGAGGAATTCTTTGAGTAAATACCTGCCAGGCTACTTGAGGCATAATAGAAATGGAAGCAGTTGTGCCTGACCCTGCACTGGGGTAAGTGGATGGAAAGAGAAGATTCATCTTGGACTGCAGGTTTTGGGAGGCCCATTATCTGGCTCCCTGATCCTAGCCCTTTAAACAGCTGGCAGGTGCCCTGTTCCTCATCTTCACAGGAGCTCCAAACTCCAGCTTCCTGGTGCCTCTTCCCTCCTGGTCCAGGGCCTGAAGACATCTCAGGCAACTTCCCATGGGCCCCAGCAACAATGCTGACAGCCAGAGCCACCCAGAAGTCAAGGCGGCTCTGTGCAGAGACAAGGTGACAGCAGCGGGCAGTTGCTGGGCTGGGGCCAGAGGCCCACAACGCCAAGAAGAGCCACGGCGCTTTGCCCAGCTAGCCTATCTGAACCTGAGGACCGAGATGCGCCAGGAAGCCTGTGTTTTCCTATTCTGAGAGGAAAGGTCAAAGAGCTGCAGCCTGCAGCCCAGGAGAAGGGCCTCCGCTCAACTGCCTTCCCTTACATTCCTCTCCCTCTCTCTTAATAAGAAGGGTGTTCCTTTCCTCAAAGGGAGACAGAGGGAGGGAGGGAGAGAGAGACTGTAAACTGTCCAAAAGGGCCGTGAGAAAACAGGAAGCTTTGAAAAGTACAAGAGAAAGCAAGATGAAATCTATTTGCAGGCGGGCCCCTGGGGACATGTGAGGCATTGTTAAGCAGGCAGTTCATACAGCTATATCCTTCCTTCTGCTGAGGAGGGCTTTGCTGCCAAAAGGCTGCTATCTGGTCACTGCCTTAACCCCCTCAATGCCAGCCTGAGAACCTTGGTTACAAGTACGGAGCCCCTAAGAGTCCCCACATGGTTTTTCCCCTACATGGCATCCAAGAGCTGGAGGGGAAGACGGAGCCTGTTTGGTCGAGGCGGTGGGGACCCTTTTCAAGGAGACCTCGCCCTCTTCTACCAGCTCTGCCCTCGGCCTTCAGGCCTCTGCTTCAGCCCAGGCTGCAGATGACCTGGTGATTCATAACTTAGGCAGCTCCCGGTTTCACCCATCTCAAAGGAGAATTTGTCCCGGAAATTCTGGATGGCTGCTTTTCCTGGACAGGTTTCCCAAAGACGGCAGCTGGTTCTTTGCTTTTATGGAGTGTGGCCGCTACAAGGATAGCATCCAAGTCGACCCCGCGTGCTTACGCAGAATCTGGGAAGCGTCGTTCTGAAACACGGCTTAAGTGCACAGGCGCAGGCCCCTGGAGAAGCTCCAGCTGGCTCCGAGAGCAAGCAGTCCAGAAGCCGAGCCAATAGCAAAAGAGCCCCGAAGGGCAGTAATATTTTATAAGGAAAGAAAAAGAAACATAGAATGGAAACCTTTCTTCTCCTCTAATTTTCCATTCTATTGTTAACGCTAAATCCCCCAGCGAGCAAACTTCACTGCTTGCTATGGACAGCTGTTTCCACTGAGCATGGGCCCGAGAGAACCAGTTCATGTTGCAACAGGGGGAGGGGTTTATTTTAGGAAGGACTTTTAGTGGTGAGAGTCCCAAGAAATTAGAATCTACTTAAAGAATCTCTCTCTCTCTCTTTTTTTTTTTTTTGCAAGGTTTGGGGTGAAGGAAACAGAGCTCTCTCAGAGTGTGGCTGGAGCAAGGCCTGCCTTTTTTTCCAGCCATGCCAATCCTGTGAAGGGAATAAGTCTGTCCTCTTACCACGATAAAGCCTTGATTTAGCTGTCTGGGCCTGTTCTCCACCATCGCTATGGAGCCTGTCAGCCACTCCTCTGATGGCTATGGACTGCATAGCAATGAGCTAACGGCCCTCCATTCCTTTCCCAGCTCCCAGCAGGCTCCACCCAGGGCCAGACTTCCAAGAATCCAGCACAATACAGATGGGAAGCAAAGTCCACAGGACGCCATCTCAAGGTGGCCCATTTCACAATGGCATCTGGAGCTAGTTTTCCAACACACAGAGGCTGATTACATAGCCTGTAAACTCAGACATGACATTTCTTTGAAGTGAAGAGGGTGCCAGTTGGAAGAGGACACTGAGTAGGGTGGCACTTTGCAGGGAGATGGGAACAAATAGAGGAAGAACCTGGCAGTATGCTTCTGGCAGTTTCCAGGAGACAGAGAGCTCTTGTTCAAGGTGACTGACACCTGTTCTTGTGTCAGAAATGTCTAAGAATGGAGAAGGGCCACCTAAGTTTGATTTTTTTTTTTTTTTAAACCCTTTAACATCCAATTCTTTGTTCTAAAGATATATGCACTCTCCTACGCAGCCCCCTGACTTATAGCTGCTGAGAGAATCTACCCCACCTCCCAGGAAGAAGTGACTCTGAAGATACCAGTCCAGTTCCTGCTCCAGGCCCGCCTCCCCTTGGAGAGCATAAACTGTGCATCGTTTCAGAGCTGGCATTTTATGCTATAAGCCCCTCTCTTACGGTGTCAACAGACATCCAGAGAGTCTAACACACACTCAGGAGAGGTCAGGATGAGTTTTTGAACCATAAAGTTGACCATCAGCCACCCTTGAACCATGTATGGTGCACTGTCATTGGGGTGAAGGAGGAGGGGGAAGTTGCTCATGAAGGGAGGCCTGAACCATCAAGCTAGGCTGGCTCACTGCATTACTGGGCCCAAGTTGTATGGCATTGTACAGTCTTCTATGCACTGGTGCCAGAGCACAGACCAAATGGTGTCAAAATCCTCAGATACCACTTGGGCCATGAAATCCTCCAGGCTCCTCTGAGGCCCTTGATATAGAGAAACAGGACTGTCTCTGTGCCCCCAAATCACACATAGCCTGCAAGCCCTTGTCCTATATTGGCTCTTACCCCTGACATATCTTTCAGTTTCAGAGATGTTTTCTGCCTGGTTTAACCACTGCTACTGGACCTGAATTGATGAGGGAGGTGGGAATTGGTTGGACTGGACAGGTGTGAATTTTGGGGGGACTTCTAACTATGCAATGGCTCTCCCTCCATATTTTATCAACTTTATGTGCTCTCTACCACTAGTTAAGATAAAAAATACACTATGTGCTCAAAGTCGAATAGTAAACTCAACACAAGGAATGAAGAATAGAAAAGAGCTCCTGCTTGCATCTCAATTGTAGCAGACAGGAAACTCTGGCACGCAGGAACAGCTCTATTAAAAGTGAAGGGGTCAAAGGGCTCAGTGATGTGGGTAGGAAATCAAAGAAGTACCTAGAGAGAGAGAGAGAGAGAGAGAGGGAGAAGAGTTGGTCTGTGACGTCCATTGACTCACTCAGCAAGGCCAGCTTAGTGGGTGTGTGTGCAATCTGGGCAGTCACACGGGACTCCAAACTCAGAAGGGTCCTGAGTCTGGCACGAGTCCTGCTTTTACCATTTTAAACTCTTTATAACATTTGAACAAAGGGCCTCACATTTTCCTTTTGCACCAGGTCCTACATGCAGCTTCCTCCCTCTTCAGCTCAGATGACTCAAGATGGACATAAATTGACTTTCAAACCATTGGAACTTGAAGGAAAGGAGGGGAAACACAAGTGGGTGGCAGGAAAAGGGCTGGAGGGAGAAATCTCCCTCCCCCACCTCCGAAGAATGCCCACACAGGTCTAGGGAAGCTCTGGTTCCTGACCCTTCTCACCCCGTCCAGGAGTGTTCAACACAGGAAAGAAGTCAGCTTCACAGGGGGTTCCTTCAAGTGGGAGAAATGCTGCAGGGGCTCTAAGGCAGGAACAGCCCTGGGAGCAGGACACCTTACTTCAGAAATATGGATCGACTGAGAATGTCATTTGGACCCCATCGGACATGCAGTAACAGAGAGAAGGGAAACTTCCATTTCAAACGGAAAGGCTCTAACAATACTGACGTGGTGATTTCCCTCCTCTTCCCCTCATCCCTCTCCTCAAGACCTGGATGACCCTTGCCAGTACATTCCTTGAATGAAACTACTCAATTCTGAGCAGGATTCCTTTTCCTCTTAGAAGGGAAACAATGTTGGGAGGGGACAGCCTGGAGAGCCCGAGCATTTCTGAGTGACACCAGTCAGTGCCTTGGTTTTACAAATCTCCAGGTCACCCATTATCTCAGCTGATGAAATAAAAATTCCGCCAAGTTAATGTAACACAGAGACTTTAACAAAGATGCTCCGTGGTCCTTAGGAATAAATGAGAAATGCTTCAGATGACTGTGCCCACAGTCATCCCTTGGCCCCAAGCAGCATTGCGGAGGCCCTCTGAAGGCTAGCCCTCAGAATCGCTGCCATCCTCTCTGAAGACCTGCCCTCAAATCACACCACTCAGCCCAAGCGCCAAGGGGGCAGGAGGGGAGGAGTGGGATGGGAGTGGGGCAGGGCTAGAAGCTTCTCTGACTCCTTTCTGTATTCTACTCATTGGCTTGTATAGGGAGAGGGCTACACTGGATCGCTCCTTTCTAGAACAGGAGCTCTCCACATCGCCTTCACCCTTTAACAACCTCATTCCCCAAATAGGCCTTCCACCCTCAGACCTTCCCCTCCTGGCTGCCTCCACCTGTGGGCACTGACACCACAGTGAGACAAACAGGGCCCAGCTGAGGGTTGGTGTGACCATAGGTGTGGTGGAAAGAGGGAAAGAGCAGCAGATGAGCATGGGGTTGGCCATGGACCTACTCTGAGCTTCAGTGGGCCCGACAAAGCGGAGTAGAAGGTTCCCTGGAGACTTCCCCATTGGGCATCTGCACAACCCCCCGAGTCCTTCCTTTCTGCACTCTCCCAGGGCCCCCTGCCCACCTTGCATTTGAAAGGCTTCACGTCAGAGTGGACGATCATGTGTGCCTTGAGGGTCTGTTTCTGCACAAAACTCTTGTAGCAGAGGTGACACTGGTAGGCGCGGATGTTGGTGTGGATCAGCACGTGTCTCTTCATGTTGGCCAGCAGAGTGAACTCCCGCCCGCAAATCCCACACTTGTGCTCCTTCACGCCCTGGAGGGAGGCAAGATTCAAAACAACTGTGGTTAGCAGGTAACGTGCTGTCATCAGGGTCATGGTCTTTGTTTTTCTCTCTGCCACTTAAGTCCGTGAAGAGCTTGCTGATACATGTTTAGTTCCAAACGGTGTGGCTTTAGCCTTGTTAAGTCGCTATTTTCTTGAAAAATATTGATTACATAATCTTTTTTCTTCTGAAAATCATAAACTACATAAAGTTAGAGAAAAGGAAAGCTAATACTTTTGTTGTCTTTGCTTCTGCTGGGGCTAATTCTGTAGTAACAGTTCTCGAGGATTGACAGGATTTGGGTAAGAGCACTGTGGAATGATATGAGAAACGAGTCTATAACCCGGCTTTCATGATAATGAAGAAAAATAAACCTCCTAAACTGATATCATTTCCCATATCTTGAGTTCTCACTAATGGACTTGAAAGTCCCAGAACAACTCATATCCACACTTCAATAAATTACAACTGGATAATCACTTTTTGAGATGGTCCCCTGGGTTCCCATAGGTCACAGTGACCTCTGTGTGATTTGGGTATAAAACCTCCTCTAAGCCAGCTTCCAACCTATAACGAAATTTGGCAGAGAATAGCTTTCTGAGTAAGAAAACGGGACCAAAGGAGATTTTCTATTTCCTTGCAGGTGGCGGTGAAGTGTTTGAATGAATAACTTAAGGATCGATGACGCTCAGTTGAAAGCACATCCAGGGACTCGCAGCATGAACAGAGTATTAGCAAATCCTGACTAACCAGTGCTTCCCTGCAAAGGCCTTTGCAAGGGATCTTGACCCAGAATGACTTTTTGGGAGGAAAACTTAGAGAACCATGGCATTAAAACTAAGGTCAATGCAGGTTTAGAGCAAGTTGCTTAGCTAACAATGTTACTTTATAAATCCCATATTGGCTGGTATACCTAGTGATCTATGGAGGGAGGGGTTCCATGCTTAGCTCTGACTCTCTCTCTGCTGGTATTTCCAGTTCTTTAATTTGGGACATGATAAGAAAGTACCATTCCTCAGTTTTGGTGATCCCATGGCACTAAATGATGAGTTCTAGTCTCTGCCCAGCCACTTACTGGCTGCAAAACTTAAGTCATGGGGCCTTTCCTGTTGAAGCTTCCTCACCTAAGGATGAAGAGGTGAGCCATAAGAACCTGGGGGCTCTTTCTAGCTGGAATGCTCCCTAGTCTAGATTACTACAGATGAGTATGGATTTATGCTAATGAAGGGATCTCAATTTTATTGCCCTCCTAAGAAGATGAATTTTTAAAATATGTTGCATATTCAAACAGTGAGTTTAAAATATAAAATTAATGAAACTATTTTCTTGATGGCTTGTAAAATGTACTTCAGCATTTTTCTTCTCAAGATTGTCTCTACACTTGGCTGTGACCCAGTTGTGCTGGAACCAAGGAGAAGTATCTCCTTATCACTGATTTTGGAATTCTCTAAAGAGAATTCTGTGTCCAAAGTAAAATTCACATGTGGGCTGGCCTACCACCCAAGTGAATGGGAGCCTGGACACAACTTTGGGGAACACAGGAAGCTGCTGTGTCTCTAAAAGGATCAGTGAAATCACAGTGGGAGAGCCTGCGGGAGCGGGAGGGGAGGGGAGGGGAGAGGAGGGGATGAGGAAAAGGAAGTCTTGACAGTAGTGTTCAAGAGCGCAGGTGCTGGAGTCAGAGATTCTGGGTGACCTCCCCATGCCTCAGTGCTGCATTTGCAATTTTGGAGTAATGATACCTGTAATCAAAATGCACCTTTGATTCCCTTTCCACACATGTAGGACCCCCATGAATCAGCAAATGATCCCTTTGGTGGCCAAATCTGTCTAGTTTCTATGTTGATGGTTCCTAACATCCAGCATCCTTTCTCTGGATGTTATCTACAGGTGCTTTGTGCAGGGCAGGAGCTGTCTGCAGAGTCCACGAGGCAGCCACACATTTCATCTCTGCAGCAGAGCCAGAAATGCGTATGCTTTGTCCTAACCTACCCAATGGGACCCATTATGGAAGAACATAAGTGGTATCTTGACTGGGCAAAGTCCTCCATTGACCTTTAAAAACTAAAGAATGTTTTAGAAATTCTGGCTCACGGGAAGTATCTCCTGCCAAGGAAACCACTTGAGGTCAAAGGTGTGAGGGTAAAGGTCGGTGGGGCAAACCTCCCCTCTCAGAAGCTCAAAGCAGCCCCAAGTGAGCTCAGCTGAGTACGATTTTGGGACACCACTGGGGCCTTGTTTTAGTTCATCCTGAATGACTCCAGAGCTTTGGTTACAAAGTCAGCTGAACTAAGACCCCTGGACCTGGATTTATCCTTGAAAACCTGAGCCCAGGGAAGACAAAACCCAACCATATAAGGATGCTCTCTCAGGCCTCCTACGATACCATCCAGGTGGCACTGCAGTCAACTAGGCAGGGGCTCCACCAGGAGAACACAGTCCCGGCTAAAGGCAGCCTGCTCCCCCAGAGCCACCTGCCTATGAAGAAGTTAAGGGAGAAAACAGCCGGAAATGCAGCCACTGCCTTGGCAGCAAGAGACCAAGAGAATTCTCCAGAAAAAGGCTCTGATTACTGTATCTCAGGCACAGAGCCGGTCTCAGGTAGATGGAACCCTATGACACACTCATGCTAGCGCCCTGGATGAAATTTCCAGAGACAGAATTTTAGAAATTCTAGGAAACTAAGCAGCAAGAGCACCCAGGCCTGCTGCTTCCTTCCTCCTTCCCACCCTCTTCTCCAAGCCGAAGTCATTTATTTCTAGGCCCGTCTCAGGCTCTGGGAGGCCAGGTGGGCAAGCACTTGATTGCTGGTTTCTCATTTCAAGGTGAAGAGGCCGCCAGGGCTCAGGCCGGAGAGCCTCTGCCCGGGTTACACGGCTCCTGCCGTCCAAGGTGGGGAGCAGCCCTGGCCCTGACTCCTGGCCCTGGCCCTGACTCCTGGCCCTGGCCCTGACTCCTGGCCCTGGCCCTGACCCCTGACCCCCCCCCCCCCCGCCCCGGCCCGCAGCACCTTGTGGGTGAGGGAGTGCTGCTTGAGGTGGTGGGGCTGCACGAACTCCATGCCGCACTCGGAGCAGATGTAGGGCCGGATGTCCTTGTGCTTCATCATGTGGTTCTGCAGCTGGCTCGGGTACTGGAAGGTCTTGTCGCACTCGGAGCAGCTGTACTGGATGGGCCCGCGGTGCGTGGTGAGGTGCCTCTTCAGCTGCGCCAGGGTGGGGAAGTCGAGGCCGCACTCCACGCAGATGTTCTCGCGCCCGCTGGCGTGCTTGGCCTCGTGGGCCTTGAGCTCGCTGGGGTAGGCGAACCCGCGGCCGCACACGCGGCAGTTGTGCGGCTTCACCTCGCTGTGCTGCATCATGTGGCGCTTCAGGTGGCTGGTCTGCGTGAAGGCCTTGTGGCACACCTGGCACTTGTGCGGCCGCGTGCCCTGGTGCGTGAGCATGTGGGTGTGCAGGTGGCTGAGCTGCTTGAAGAGCTTCCCGCAGCGGCTGCACGCGTGCGGCTTGATGCCGCTGTGGCCCAGGATGTGCGTCACCAGGTTGTACTTGGAGGTGTAGGACTTCTCGCAGCTGGGGCACTGCCAGCGCTTCTGCGCGCCGCCCACGTCCACGTAGTAGCTGTCGTCGATCTGCACGTTCACGTCCACGCGCTCCACCTTGGGCCGCGGCTCCTCGCTCGCGCGCGCCTCCGCCTTGCGCGGCCCCGGCGCGCCCGCCGGCTGCTTGGGCAGGAAGGCGTGTCGGCCGAAGGGGAAGGGCGAGGCGGGGGGCACGAAGAAGGGGAACAGCAGCCCCGGCGGCACCTTGGGGTAGTAGGGGTAGGGCGCGGGCAGGAAGGGCGCGGGCGCCGGCGGCCACAGCGCGCTGGGCTTCGCGGGCTCCTGCTTGACGGGCTTGCCCCCCAGGTGCTCCAGCGCGCGGTAGAACTGGAAGCCCACGTTGCACAGGTCGATCATCTGCGAGTCGTACTTGGGGCGCGGGGGCTGCGGGAACAGCAGAGGGAAGTCCAGGGGCGCGTGGCCTCGGCCGTCCTCGGGGCGCAGGGCGAGGGCGGCCTCTTGGGCCGCGAGGGCGTGGGGCATCTTGGTGGGCACGCTCTTCCGCTTCCGAGACCCCCCGCCTTCCGAGGCGCCCGGGAACCCCTCCAGGTCCCCGGGGGGCGGCTCATAGCGGAACTGGGAGAAGGGCCCCCGCAGAGCTTCTGGGAAGGGGTGCTTTGGGGGCGCCTTCCCCCGGGAAGCCGCGGGCTGCAGGCAGTGGGGGAAAGGGGGGGCCCTCTTCACACCCGAGTTGACACGCCCGTCCTCGTCTTTGACCATCTTCATTTCCTTCTGCATCCTTGGCAACTTCCCTTTAAAGAGAAAGAAACTGGTTTAAAAAGCGCGGCTGCTCCATAGGGCTCCTGCCGGACGTGGGCGCTGACCGACGAGAGGGGCGCCCGCCGAGCACCCGCCCCCCGTGTCCCCCGCTGCTCGCCAGAGCGCGGTCCTCCCCTGAACCCGGTGACAGACGCGGAGCACCGGCCGGCCCTGCCCCAGTGGGGCCCCAGGGCCCCAGCAGACCCTCAGCGGGGAGCCACAGCTGGGGCGCGCTGGGCAGTGGGCAGCGTCGGGAAGGAGCCGCCTGAGAACTCGCTGGGCCGTGTCCCCACCTACAGGAGGGTCCGAGCCCCCAGACGTGGAGCCTGGTCCCCCAGCTCCCGGGGCAGCAGCTGAGCTGGGCGTCCGCGGCGCCCTTTCTCCCGGAGATGGAACTGCATATGCTAACGGGGACTTCGCTGTGCCTTTGGGGTTCTTTCTTCCCTAGGAGAACCAATGATTGCCACCCCAATGATTGCCACCGTCTCTCTCCGTCTGGGGCCTTTGCTGCTGGAGGGTGGAGACATTCAAGGGCACTCGGGAGAGGGGACTAGCTCAGTTCTCAGATTTTCTGGGTATCCACCCCCAGCAAGGTGTGCAGCCCGGATGCACGGAGTGAACGAGAGCAACGTGATTAAGAAGAGCCTAAACCTAATGTTGGAAAGTCATCTGGCCTACACGCATCCTGATGGAACACCCGAAGCCACCTCGGGGGAGACGTTCCAGGACTGGGAGTCTCTAAAACTGCACTTGCATCTCCCCCTTCACACGGGTGTCAGGGGAAAGCATGGCCTTTGGTGACTCCTGCAGTACCTGACATTTCTCTGCTGAGCCAGTTCCTGCTGCCTGGTTGACTACATCACCTGTGTCTGGGACAGGCTGTGGGGCCACCGTCTAAGCCAGGGACCATGCTTCCTTTCACCTGTCTCCTTGCCATTTCTCTACCCCCTTTACAAGGATATTAGCAGGAAGATCTAAGTGGCTGACTCCACAATTTCAGTGAGAGCCATTTCTATCTAAATCTCTTGAGTTTTAATGGGATTGGTCACTTTTGCTCACTAGAGGATACCTCAGAGCCAGTCACCGTGGCCAGGTGTAAGGTCAGGCCTCAGGTCCCTGGAGACAGGGCTGGGATAGGGTCCTGGACTAACTCAGGGTCCTCACCCTGGGGAATGGCTGCATGCTGAGCAGTATAGTTTGAGGGTCTCAGGGGTGAGAAGGCCAACAACTTCCAGTGGTTTTCTGTAGTCCTTGGTAAGGCAAAAACCGTTTTTACAATCATCTAGATATTCCCAAATCGTGGGTGTGCTTATGAGAGGTCTGAGAACTGCAGCACAGTTTTTAAAAATGGACCTTTTCCTATTGCATTACCAATGCCATACACAACCAACCCAACTGAGGGGAAAATTATGTGCCCTATTAAATGAATATTTGGGCATGATTTAAAATTGTTTTGTGTGTCAGAGAACTAAAAAATAATATCTATTAACCTTCGCGTTTGTGTGAGTGGGAAGATAGCCCTGTATTGTCTTCTTTCCATGGGTTTCTGGCTTAGTAATTAAGAGGGAGAGCTGGCATGTCCTGGGAAAGGGATGCCTGCCCTTGTATCCCACCTTTTTTCTGCTCTTTTCTAAAACTGTTAGCTAAATGCTAGGTCTTCTACCACCGCTGCTTCAAGCCCCAGGCACTTGTAGGAAGTGAGGAGCGCAGCAGGAGGGTGAAATGTGTCGCTTTATGAGACTGGGAGGGGTGTGGGAAGGGTATCAGAATGAGGGGAGCGGTGCTGTCACTGTCAAATGCACCAGGGACTCTTGGGTGGTTTGTCATGTTGATTAGATTGTCTCTTGGCTTGCGATTCAGCAAGTCCTGAGCCCTAAACTCACATAGTTATAGAGGTTGTGGCCTGCCCCAAGAATGTGTTGCATGTATAGAAATAGTTGACTTTCAGGCTAAGCTAACGTGTCCTATTGAAATGGAGGAAAAGCGGCAGCTCCCTTCTCTGGAATTTCATTTTGGCCACAGTTGGTTTTATACCCTGTTTGGAAATAAAGTCCTATTTGCAAAAAGGTTGCTCAGACTGGAGAGAACTCTTCTGGGCTACACATGACTATGGCAAACCACAGCTGAGCCCATCCAAATGCAAATAGGTTCTGTCTGTTTCTTTCTGATCTGGTTAAAAGTCAGTTGATTCTTACTTTATATTAAAGAGCTTCATTGGAAAATTAAGCTCTCCAATATAAATGTCAGAACATGGACCAGAAGTTATTGAATTTTTTGTGTATTTTATTGTTAAGAAGGTATTTGAAAATGCATGGCTAATGATGTCTGGTATTTTTATATCTTATGTTTTGTATCTTATACTGGAAAGCTCGTTAATTGGAAAGGAATGTTATCACTAATTTTGAAACGGAAAGTATTTCAATTTATACACATTATTGTTACCTTCTTTTAGTATTTTTGTTTTTAGTTGTGACATAGTCTACTAATGGACTCAATATATAAAGAATGTCATTTATAATATGTTCATTTCAAAAGCATACTGATTTTCAGTGTCTGCATTTTTATTTTATCACCATTGACCTAGTCAAAGCAAAGAAACATTGTTGAACAGAAATAATGTGTTTTTTAACATAAAAGGCAGAAGTATGTCTGTCAAATCCTGAGAATTTACATCTGTACATTTTAATTTCAGTATAATAAAACAATTTCCCCAGTTTCTGACTTGTGCATATACACACCTCACCCCCAAAATAGTAGTTATTAACTCAGGAGGTTTAAAAAAGCATTGGGATCCATCCATGGACATTTTCCAGGTCTTTAAAACAGCAGTCCCTTTCTGCATAAAGAGCTTGAGGAGCACTGCCAGTCCCTACAGAGGTCAAGGAGAGCTAGGTGTGTTTCCCCTCGGCCTTCTTGAGAGCTCAGTCAGCTAGACTTGCTGCTACTCTTTAATATCCCTGTCTTCTGAGCACAGGGCACCAAGGCCAACCCATAGGGGGTAAAAGAAAACCACCCTCAAAACAAATCCATATTGGGGATGAGGAGTGTTGAAGGGAAAAGCAGGGAAAAATCTCTTCCTCAGGAGGTAATTTATCTTGAAATCAGTCAATTTAAAACTCTGAGCAGCCTCTGCAAAATTATTAATAGACTCCTAGAAACCTCAATGTGTGCCACCCATGTCCTCCCCTCTATTTCTAAAAGGAGGTCCACAGACATCCATGACAGACGTGAGATTCTTATGGTTTGGGGGCAGCGATGACTACTCCTCAAGGCAGGGCAGGGGGCCGGGGAGCTGCAGGAGACCTGCCTGCTCCCAGAAAACTGGCAGGTTGTAGCATAGTTGCCCCTCAGAACATGCTGAAACAATGTGCAAAAGGAAAGAACTAAAATGATAAGAGTAGACAGCTGCAGGATAGTGGAAAAGCACGTTGGTTTAGAGCCCGAGGGTCTGGGTTTGAGCGCTGGCTTTGTGTTACAGTGTGGAGAACTGAGCATGTTTTTGGGTGGTCTGATTTTCCTCATCTGTGAAATGAGGATTGGGATATCCCCACTGGGTTGTTGGAGACTTTAAAATAGAGTGTGTATATGAAAGTGTATTGCACACTGGACGGTGCTGTGCTCGTGAGGGGTAGGAAAGAGTGGACAGGAGAGGAGGGCTGAGCTGCTGACCAATGGATTGACGTGACTGACATCATCTCTGCTTTCCAAGCTGAAGCTCTTCACCATCAACTGGCATCTGGGCCTCTGCTTTGCAAGTTCCAAACCAAGGCTTTGCCCATATGCCTTGAGTTGGTCCTGTCCCAGCAGTGAATGCGAACCCCACTCAAAGAGGCCAGTGGGTAAAGCCTAGGTGAGTTTCCTCATTCAGTGTGGAGACCAACCTTCCAGTTTAAGAAGCCCCTCATCCCTTCTCCATGGCTCTCTTTCCTATCCTGAGGGTATCTCTGAGCCTTCATTAATAACTGATGGCTTTGGTGAGTGGGGACAAAAGGTATGGGGTAGCCTTGTGAGCTATTTCAGTCAATTTATGGGAAATAGAAGAAAGAATTGCCCCTAGTCTATTATCAAAGGTCACCTTCTAGGGACAGGAGATCCTGTTTGTCAAACCCAAAGTCTCAGACATTGGGACAGTGCTGGGTCAACCCCGGCTCTTGCGATTCCTGCTGGACTGCAAGGACAGGGACTGGGTCTGTTTTATTCACTGCTGTGTTTCCAGTTCTCAGTATGGTGCTTGGCACCAAAGTATAGATGCTCTGTAAACTGTTGTGGGATGAGCGAAGGAATCAATGGGTTTTTTTATTTTTAAAGTCTCCGTATGGAACTTTTAAATGTATAATTTTATCTTACATTATTTTGACTGCAGATGACGTTTGGGGATATCATGAGCGCACTCACAAATTCTCAGGTAGTTATTGTGGGAGGACCTCGGTACACTTTGTGTGTGCTGTTGCTTACCCCCCTCAGTTTCCAAGGGCTTCATTCTCTGAACAGACCCTCAGATTTGGGGTAAGCCCCAATTCCTGGTTTCACTAATGCTAAGAAGCCATTCTTAAAGTGCCACAAGGTTCTGCACCCCAGTCATGAAACAGATGCCCAGAAAGTCCAATGGACAATAGGAGATAGAAAGACCCCTGGACTGAGAATGTGAAACATAAACCAAGAGTCACCCTGCACCCTTCCACCCATAGGAAATGTTTGGGACATCAGTAGCAGTTCACCTTTTGTACTAATGTGGGGGTGGGGAGGGAGAGGCCTTAGATAGAACAATCATACGTTTTATTGTCATTGTCAGAGAATGTTCAGGGTTCCTGGCTCTCTTCTATGTATATTCAGTTACCAAACCCACAAGGCTCTATGTCAGGAACAGATTGTTTGAGGAGGAAAATAGTGGGTTGACCTGTGTTAGAGGAATCTGGGACTCAGGGTGTCTTCTTTAACAGGTATTATCCATGAGAGTTAGTTATGAGGAAATGGAGAATGAATGGATTTTAGAAACAAAAACAAAATCTTCTCTTTGAACCATAATGACCAATTAGAAATGCAAGGCCTAACCAATATGAAACTACATTTAGTTGGGGGGAAAATGCTTCTAATAATGCCCTTTATTTGGGAATTTACCTACTGCACCAAAATATAAATATTCCCCAGATAAAATTACTGGCATTTTGTGGTTCTCATTCGAACCAAAGGTCATTCCAGTAAATGCTAGTGGCAGAGTCATGGTGAGTCAGCATGCCAGGGGCAGGCCTGCTTATCTCCTTTCTGGTCATCCTGCAGTTCACGAAACGGGATTCTCTCACAGGCTTTCCTCCTTGAGCATCTCCAGTGTTTCATTGGAAAATGTTACGTTTTACTGTTGTAAACACTGGCTTCCCTTTCAGTTTGATAAAATGGTACTTTTCTCATGTGATCTACTGTCCGCAAAAATGGAAGCAAGGAAGAGGACCAAGTCGAGGAGAGATTTAAAGTAAGAAGCGGTGCTAAGCGAGGTGGGGGCTGTTGGGCTAACAAGAAGGCAGGCCGGGAAATACGGGGATGGCTGCAACCTCTCTGTTCAGACAAGGGGATCTTGTTATCTGATGTGGGATCTTACTGGACCACTTGGTTCTTCCTGAATTTGTGGTAACAGGAGACTTTGAGTCTTAGAATTAAATGTTGTAATGATTCAACATAATTGTATGTATATGTATATGTATATGTATATGTATATGTATATGTATATGTATATGTATATGTATATGTACATGTACTGCTGAATTCTTCATCTGCAGGTATTTGGCAAATAATCATTCAGTCTTGTATTCCTGCAACTGGCAGGAATAGAGGGTCTCTATACACATCTGGAAGATAGAGCAATATGTTCTTAAAGAAATGAATGGTCTGCCTTGTCAGTCCTTGGGTTAGTGGTAGAGCCAAGAAGAGGTGGCCAGATGCTTGGTAGCCAGATCCCAGGGCCCTTCTGGATGCCCTGTGGCCGCCATTTAATTTCTAAACCCAAATTCCTCCCATTTTATTATAGAAAGTAATCTGTCAGCCCATCGCTTTGACTGAGTCCCCTAGGTAGTCAGAAATATTAATGAGACCTGTTCATATGTGAAATAATCAATTGAATAAAAATAATTTATATTTTAAGTTCCTAAATCCCACCAAGACATAATGTAGTTAAAGTCAAGTTTAGTTTTCCATATTAAAATTCTCCATAATGACATGCATATATACCATTTTTATATACATATTTAAAGAGCCCTTATTAAAACGACAAAAAATTCACCTGCTACTTTGCATAGGTTAAATGGATGCATGTTTCACTTAGGAAAGTTCTTAATGCCTAGGCCTAGTTTCTGGAAAGCAGGAGTGAATATAATTACTTGAGCACTGGAGCAGCTGCTAGTGTGTTGGGGTTATCTCTGTCCTCGTGACTCATTTAAAGGAAGGAAATGAATTGGAGATATGACTTAGCAGTTCTCTTTCCCAACCCTCTGAGCTAATATAGCTCTTGTGGATGGAGTTCCATCTGGAATGTTAGAGTTTTTCTCCTACTTTCTTTGGGGGAAATATGTCAATAGAATATATGTCAATTTGGGGGGAGGGTTGTTTTGCTGTAAGTTCATAGATGAAGTAAACTTGATATACCCACTACTGACTAAGCAAATATACATACACACGCATATTAGAAAGCCTCATTTTTCTCTCTCTCTGGGAATCATAGCATATTTGGTCTGGTGAGCCTCAGAATTGGTAGCTAATGCCAGAAAATATGACCCTCTGTGAGCAAAAGTGGTAAGAATCAACACATAATAGAGGTTAGCCATCTGAGGAAGGAATCTATTTTGAAATTTTTTGATGGGCGAGTGAAGAATTGTTTTATGTCTTGACTGTGGTGTTACATAACTCTCTATTTGTCAAAACTCATAAAACTCAAAGGATGAATTTTACTGTATATGCATTAAAAATAAGTTTAAAAATATAAAAGAAACATACCAAAATGCTACTTTGCACATCATTATAAAAGAGTAACAGAGGATATTTGGGAAATATCCAACAACAGTCAAGGTGACTAGACTCCCCCCTCTAATCAGTTCATATCTGTGGAATACATCCAATAACATGCATATGGCCTATAAAGAGAGAAACTGGCTTATACGAATTGATACTATTAATTTCTGCTTTATCCAAAGGGGAAACTTTAAATGGTAGAAAACAGGCTTTTCTTTTCTTTTTTTCTTGTATGTATTCTCTTCAGCAAGAATATTGTGGGGCAGGGATGGTGCATTAAGTCATCCTTCAAGGTCTTCTAATCTGGCCCTGATTGCACTCCGTAAACAATCCCCTATACTTGCTTCAACATTCTTCAGTATGTAAAGTAGTCTACCATCAGTGGACAAGATCCTTCTGGTCATTAGAAAATATACTCCTACCCCTTGTAAATCAGTAGATTGGCATTGACATTCTGGTACATAGATCACTCTTGGAATCATTTTCCTCAAGCCCGATTAATCGAGTGCTCTTACAAATGGAACTCAAAAATCTCCAAACCCATAGGCCAAATTCTGAGTCATGGCAACCCACCAAGTGCTGCTGTCCCATGAAGTCTACCTGAGCAGCCAACTGCCTTCTTTCTTTCATACTTTTCATTGGATCTATCAACCAGGCTGTCCCAAGATTCTTCAGGGCAGGAGGTGGAGAGAACCTTACCTCCTGGAGGCCTTATGGAGACCTAGAGGTGAGAAAGCCCCTCAGTTCTCTGCAGCCTGTCACACTCGTTTGACATTCCATTCATTGATAGGGCACCATGCTGCTCATGACCTTTCTTTGTGGGTGGGTATCTTACATTTCTAACAGAATCTGGTTAGAAAGTCAGAAACTTGCTTGGTTCCTTCTATGTTGCTGGAATCCAATAATTACTTGGAAATTCATTTGACAAATACTCTTTTTCTAGCTTGCTCCTGATCCCCAGCAGAATTTTCGCATTACCAGAAAAATAAAACAACTGGTTGACTTGGCCTATTCCAGTGCACCCCAAGCCAACTTCACACCAATGAACTGCCAAGAACATCTCCAGTGAGGAAGGTGGTTTAGCTAAATGAAGGCACAGCAATGAGTAGGGGAGTGCTCTTCAGAAAACATGCCCCCGCCCCCTTGCTCCATCCTGGCTCAGGATCCTTGGCCAGTGTGGGTCATATTCTTTTGACCTGAATGTCTTGTTACACTGAAATAATATGAATAAATATGGGAGGGCTCTGCAGGGGCAGTGATCAAATGCCACTAAGCCTCTAAGGGAGTGTGTCACCATAGAGTAGAACATGCCCACATTCTAGCAAACACCACAGTTTCTCTCCCTCAACAACTGCAAGTTCCCCCATGACCCTCCAGGCAAGTGTCCATTCGCTTTGTGGAAATGCCCACCCTAAAGAGCATGTGGATCTATGACCTCACCTTTTTTTTTTTCATGCAGATAGAATTCCTGCTCTATCTCTGCTTTCTGATGAGTGATCATTCTTCATCTTGGATACCTTTTCTCTCTTATACCTTATAGCTCAAGATCTTGATTGAGCTGTTTTATGCTGATTATTTTCTATTGATTCTGCTCACTAAAATCATTCTTGGAAAATATATATGCTTATAAAATATACGTACTTAGCTTCTCACATACATGGGCACATAGCTTATCTCTGGGGGAAAAATACAATAATCTGGTAATGTTGGTTGCCCCTGGGGGGAACACTGTATGGCTGGGGGAGGAAGCTCAGGAGCCCAGCAGCCGAGTTACCA
Source organism: Miniopterus schreibersii (assembly GCF_964146895.1). Classification (NCBI taxonomy): domain Eukaryota; kingdom Metazoa; phylum Chordata; class Mammalia; order Chiroptera; family Miniopteridae; genus Miniopterus; species Miniopterus schreibersii. The sequence continues at coordinate 69,347,137 of NC_138103.1, read as the reverse complement.
ACTTCATAGCCCATAGGAAGGTGCCTTTGCAGTTGTCTGGATCCCTGGGTGGAGACTTTTAATTGTATATCACTTCAACTTAGACTTTTGTACACTGTGACGGACTTAACTGTTCAAATACTTGCATTAAAAAAATAGAAATTCATATTCGCTTTCAAACAGCCAGCATTCAGACAAAATTAGTCTTGGGTTCTCTTCTTTTTAAGAATTCTCTCCAAGTGTTTCTTTGGACTACTCAAGTTTTCTGCCCAAGGTCTTTGATGCCCCTGGCAGAGTTCACTCTAGTTTGTACATTGGACATGCAGCATTATGACCCAGGCTGACGTCATCAGGGAAATAAGTATAAGCAACGGAAAAAGACTCTGACCGGGAGAAGCCTCCAAAGGCATTCACCTGGCAACCACTTCAGGTGCCGCCTCTGTGCCTGCACTGTGCTGGGGATCAGGAAGACAATGTCTAATAAGCCAGACGCTGGCCTCGAGGAACTCCCCATCTGGGAGAAGAAAGTGACAGACAGATGTGGAGGGAAATGTTCTAGGAGCTACAGTGGAGGAACCTTGAGTAGCTGTGTTGATTAACTGACTATAAAAGAACAACAAGAATGACATTTCTTTGACTAACAAAATATTTTCTTTCAAGATATTCTTATTTTTTCCCTTTTGTCATTAAAACCTAGGTTAGAACAACATGAAACTGATGAAGGAATAGCTGTGAAAGTGAGCCAAGCCAGGAAACCTCCCCCCTCCCCACCAGGGCCCCACCTTCACTATCTGTGTGTTCTGTAGATCAGGGAGGCTTCGGGGACTCGACAACTGGGGCTGACCTTGGATGAACTGCACTAGGAAAGCCAGGTGTGTGTAAGTCAAAAATAAATACCTTTCAACCTTGAAAACTCAGACAAACATGAACCTGATGTGAAGATTCACAGTGATTACAGAATCACACATGGCAAATACGTCTAGTCTGGTTTCTCTGTTCTACCCGTCCCTGAGTTTTTCCTGGGCTCCTTCCCCAGTGCTGCCAAGGAACTCTGAGATGCCAGGAATGAGACTGTGGGATTGGGAACAATGTCAGGCCCTCCCCCAGGGTCCTAAGGTATGGGGCTGCTTAAAAGTTTCTTTCAGGCTAAAATGAAAGTCCAAATCTATTTATGCCACCACAGAATCATAAACTGTCAAAGCACAAAGCCTAAACTTTTCTGTGTCTTTAATGCCATGTGCAGTGACTGGTATTTACTTCCATTTTTAATAATGAGTTTTCGAATTAGTAATTTTCTAGTCTTAAAATGATTTTCTGTTCTTTAACAATAACTAGCAGATAAAACTGCTCCCTTTCTGCTTTCCTTATAACAAATAGGCAGAATGCTTTTTTCATTTAGGATTAGTCATCAAAAGGAACATAATTTGTTTTCATATCTGGGTTATCTTGCTTTTCACACACAGGTGCATTCTAGAGGCTATCCTCACTTCTTGTGTTTAGAGAATGGCCCTGGAAAGCAATGCTCACATTCCCAAGGAGCACGTTCACATTAGAATCCCCTAACGTTGAACCTAACTCATCCCTTTTCTACACCTCAGATGCCTGTTATGTTAAAATGTAATTACACTCCAGGATTCGTTATTGCTTCGACATGTCTCTGATTCTTGGATTTTCCTTTATCAATTTCTTTTTTCTAGTATGTTCTCTCCCATTCACTCCAAATGTTAACATGATGCATGGAAAAACAAAGGAGTCAACTTGCCAACACCTTCTACCTTGACCACTCGTTCTTGGATGGTTTTTACAGAATCTTGTTCATTGTTTCTTGGAAATGACTATTAGCTCCTCTCCTTCTTTCCATTCCCACATCCAGAACTCTAGTTCAAGTGGCCACCAGTTCACCCCTAGATTACCTTCCCCAGTTTCCACCCATTCTTCCAGGTCTTTCTTCTCTTTTCTTCCAAGTCCCACGAATACCAATGCCAAATCCACCTTCTAAAAATTCATCACTTTTCCTAAGACAACTCTGTTCAGGAACCTGCAATAATAGAGTATAGAGATTGCTGCTCTACACAGTGTGGAGATTGCTAGTTGCTGTTTCAATATTCGTTCCTTAAGAAACAGAACCCTGGTTTTGCTTGTGGTGACAATGTCCCAGCAAAAACACTAGCTTTCCCAGACATCCTTTCAGTTAGTGGTTGCTCTTTGCCACAGTTCTGGCCAGTGAGAGGTAAGCAGAAGACTGCTAGGGATTTCTGAGAAAGCTTTTGCATTCCTAATGCAGAAACCACCTGCTATCCTTTCCTGTCTTTCTTCTTTCTGCCTGGAATGTGGCTATGGGGGGGGCGGGGGGGGGGGACACTGTCATATCATATTGGAGGTGGGAAGCACCACCGTTACTGACATTGCCTCCCACGAGGTCTGATTGAGGGGAAGAGGGAAAGTGTCCATATGGAGCTACTGTACGCACTTGGTACTGGTTTTCTTGTTATTTGAGAAAATGAATCCTTTACTTGGTTAAGAAAATGTATTCAGAGTCCTGGGGCTTGTAGCTAAACACAAAGCCTGCCTGAAACACAAAGCAAATCGAATGTAAGCTCCTCGCCCTGACTTTCAAAGTCCCTTCTCTCTCAAATCTTCTTAACCCCAAGCTCTCACTGTCCTCTTCGTGCCTCTTTGCCTTTGCTTAGATTGGCTGGCTTTTAGGAATATTCTTTCCTTTGATCCATCTCATTTTTCCAAGCTGAACTAAGTTCAGCTTCTTCCTGGAAGCCTTCCCTCCCTACTCTTCTGCCCAATTATCTCTCCTTTCTCTAGAATCCTATTGCATCATCTCACGGAGCCCTGGGTTGAAAACTGTTTTCCCCGGTATTACACTCTGGCTATTTCATGGTTAGGTTGTTTTCCCAACCGGCGCCCAAGCTCCCTTCATCGTGGGATCCACACTCTCTATCTCCCATTGCGTCTCGCAGGATGCGGATCACCATGAAGATGCACAGAACTGTTTTCTGGCTGGGGTTCTGTTAGTATGCATTGCTATATCTGCTTTTTAAAACAGATTTGTCTGTGGCTTTAAGAGCGCGTGTGACTTTAGGCTGCATTTCCATCTGGTAAGTTAATATTACCATTGGTTGCCAGTTCAGAATCAGTGGGAATTGACTTGCCACGGGGAGAAATTTGTAGCAGCGAACACGATCACTATGCTTTATTGCTCTGAGTACTATGTTGGATTCACATGTTGACAGAGCATTTACTGCGACTGGCAATCAACTCCAACCCATTAAATCTGGGTTTTCAGCATTGCGAGGTTATAAGATTAGGACTCCTTGGTGCCCATTGCTCCCTGTCTCAAAGGGAGCGAAGGCAAGTTCAAGGGCTCGGGTGGGTGAGGGGCCACAGGTCTGCTGTCAAGCTTCTGCACGGATCCGGGCAGGATGGCTGTGCAGGCGGACCAGCCCAGAAGCCTCCTGGGAGGGCAGCGCTCTCCTTGGCATGCAAAGGAGGAAAGGAGAAGGGAGAGGGGGAAATGCCGCTGTGGATAAACCTCTGAGGGTTTAATCTCTCTCCCATGAAATGGAAGTAATCATGGGATTTTTATTTAGATAGTTGCTGTTGTTTTTAAATCCTCACTGGAGGATATTTTTTTCATTGCTTTTTAGAGAGAGTGGAAGAGAGAGAGAGAAACATCGATGTGAGAGAGACACCTTGCTCGGTTGCCTCCCTCACACACCCCGACCAGGGCCGGGGATCGAGCCCGCAACCAAGGTATGTGCCCTTGGCCGGAGTCGAGCCAGGGACCTTTCAGTCTGCGGGCCGATGCTCCAACCACTGAGCCAACCCGACCAGGGCTATTTAATCAGTGTTGTGTTCTTCCTTGGGCACTTCACTGAAAATCAAAAAGGACGTCACTGTGGGGAAGGGATATCCAAATTCATAAGTGAAGGTTATGTAACTTTTCAATTTCTACATTAATTTTCCTCAGTGAGATATAGTACGTTCATATCCTTGCTTTCTTCTCAAACACTGTCTGCTCTCTGTCTCAAACACACACACATGTGCACACACACTCACGGGTGTTGCTATATTCTTTGTGTGTGTGTGTTACAGTCACAAAATAGAGTTGCAGCTACTATGGAAAACAGTACGGAGGTTCCTCAAGAAATTGAAAATAGAACTACCATATGATCTAGTAATCCTACTTCTGTATATGTATCCAAAGGAAATGAAATCATTATCTCGAAGCGATATCTGTAGTCTCGTGTTCCTTGCAGCATTAGTCCACAATAGCCAAGGTATGGAAACAACCTAAGTGTCCATCAGTGGATGAATGGATTAAGAAAATGCGATGGGGGTGTGTGTGTAATATAATGGAATAATATAATGGAATATTATTCAGCTTTAAAAAAGCAACAAGATGGGTGGACCTTGAGGGCATTATGCTAAATGAAACAAACCAAACAAAGGAAGACAAATACTGCATGGTGTCACTTATATGTGAAATTTTAAAAGAAGTCAACCTCATAGAAACAGAGTAGAGAAGTGGTTTCCAGGGACTGATGGGGTGGGGGAAATAGGAAGAGGTTGGTAAAAGGCTACAAACCCTCAGTTTAAGATGAATAAGGTCTGAGAATCTCATGTATAACATGGTGACTATAGTTGATAACACTGTACTTTATAACTGAAGTTTGCTAAGAGAGTAGAACTTAAATGTTCTTACCAAAACCGGGGGATGGGGAATATGTGGGGTGATGGATGAGTTAACTAGATGAGAGGATATTTTCACAATGTATATGTGTATCCAAACATCATGGTGAACAATTTAAATATCTTACAAGTTTATTTGTCAGTTATACTTCAAGAAAGCTGGAAAAAATAGGGAATTCTTTTCAAAGATATATAGTTTCTCCTAATACCTTAAGTGACACAAGTCTGCCTTATGGAATAACGATCCTTAATCTAGGAATTGCAATAACTTCCTTATTTGGTGTTTTAATCTCAGGTTTTGAAATTTTAATTAGCAAAACAAATAAACAAAAAAGGAAAGCATAAAATAATTGTTTCTTTTGGATTTTCCATGTGACAGAGACTTGGGGCAAATGCCCACAGGAACGTTTATAAATGTCTGTGAGTTGCTTTGGGGCCCCTCTGAGGAACCTCAGAGGTGAGGACCCCACTGGACAGTCTTGAGGGTGAAGGAAGGAAAGTCCGAGTTTATGAGCAACAACACTGAGGCCTGAGGCCTGCAGGTCTTGAAGGTTTCCTGGAAGCCTCAGGCATCAGGAGTGACAGCCAGGCTGCCTCCTCAGGTGGATCTCGGAGGGGCTTATTGCCTTCCACAAGCAAGGCCCATGGGGGTGAGGAGAAAAGAGACCCTCCTGCAAAGATGTGTAAGATGCAGCACCTTTCCTCAGGGAGCCTGCCACCTCGTTGAGGAAATGAGCCAGAGAACACAAAATAACAGAGTCTCCGAGTTGGAGGGGACCTAGAAGGCCTAAGAAGGTAAGACACATACAAGTCTCTTAACCTTCAAAGACTTAGTTTCCACATCGATGGGGCTGATAAGGCCCCCTTAGCAGTGGATTAAATGAGATAATGTGTCTTATACAGTGCCTGCACATAATAAGTGCAGTTCAGTCTGCTTTTCCTGTTATCATTATGACTAGTCAGCAAAATGTGTTCAATAAATGATGCTGACAGGAGGATATCACTTCAGTGTGGGTTGGCCAATGAGGTCAAAGGGAAAGAGGATGGGCATTTAGGGTTAGAGCGCTGGGGATAAGGCACACCCTGAGGTGGCTTCTGGTTACAGTGGTCACCTGGGCTACCCAATCAGGGAGGGTCTCCCATGGGTCCTGGGCCTGTAGAAACTTGGTTTAGGGAACAGTGAACAAAGAGCAGGCGTCTGATCACAGCCTGTTGCTAGCCCTGAGTGCTCCCAGAGCTCACGAGCAAAGAAAGAAAGGAGGACCCCACAACAGTGATGGCCTGACCACTCTATCTGAAGTTATGCAATCTAAAGTCACAAGTCTCCCCATCCTCCAGCTCCTTCTTTCACAGCCCCAAGTTTTACTTTCCTGGTAGCAGCATTGCAACACATCTTAGCCATTTATTCACTTATTGTCTGCCTTCCCCTGCTAGACCATGAGCTCCATGAGACCATGCCGTTCACTGTTGTACCCACCTAGAAGAATGCCCTGAATATAGTAGGTCAGCGTATTAGAACCACCTGAGAAGTTTTAAACACAGCACGATGCCCCACCCCCGCCACACACACACACACACACACACACACACACACACACTGTGATGCTTAGGTGCCTCCCCAGATGTGAATTACATCAGGACCTCTGGGGGTGGGCGCCTAGGCATTGGTGTATTTAAGAGCTCTGTAGGTGATTACCGTGGCCACCCAAGGTTAAGAACTACTTTAAGGTGCTGTCGAATGTAAATGACAGAAGCAATACGCTAAGGGGAGCATGAGCGGGTGTGAGGTGGGAAAGAAGGGATTCCGATGGAAGAAGCCCTGTGACTTGCAGTCACCTGCCTTCCCACCACTCACGCAGGCTGCTAGTGATGGAGTGGGGAGGGGAGGAGAAGGTTCTCCTCCACGCACAGTCCATGGAAATGGCCATGTTGGGGTCCCCGTAATCCACAAAGGGAAGCATCCTGGACGGCTCATGCTGTACCCTGGGGAGGTAGGGCGAGTGGGTGCCACCCATGCACCATTTACATGCGTATGGGTCTCAGACTGGGACCCCTCCCCGCCCCTGTGCCCCCTCCGAAGCCTCCACCCCACCCCAAGGCTCTGCCTCTGATGCTCAGCAATGAGGAAGCAGACACACGAAGGCTTTCTTCCTGCATGACTGTGATACTTCTGAAAGGTTGAGCTGTGGGATTTTTTTTCTTTTCACTTCTCTCTGGGAAATCACCTCCACATGCGGATTGGACTGTAGCATAGGACTTCTTCTTTACATTGAGAAAGTGTTCCCCACTGCATTCAGGAGGCAAAGTGGGGCTGCTGTTATTTCAGCTTCCTTAATAGCTTTCAATGCCATTTGTCAAGGTTGGTTTTCTCTTTTAAAAAATTTTCCCAAAATAGACAACTAAATGTAAAATCTTCCCTTATACTTTGATTGATGGCTCACACCTTTTGGAATATCTAGCTCATATTTTTAGAAAGAAGCAGCTGGTTCTCTTGACATTTAATTCCAACAAAACGCCTCATTCCATTTTTCCCTCTCCCAGATAGGGTACACAGACTATTGGAAAATACTCGGTGACACTCATCCAAATGTCTACAGTAAGTGTGGAGGAAAGGTAAAGTGCATTTATAATATCCTGTTCTCGGAGCCAATGGCACTGAAGTGGCTGACCCTAAGAAAGCATGACTTTGGCGAAAAAGGATCTACCTGTTGATATCCACAGGGAGGAACCTTTGAAACTGGGGTTGAACAATCAGGTTTTGTTCCTTCTTCAGGGTGAGTGTTTTACCCAAAGAGTTTTGCTATAAATCAATGGTATTAGTAGTAATCATGACAGCTGTCATTAACTGAGGGCTCACCATATGCAAGGCTTTCACATGAATTATCTCTTTCAACTACTATTATCCCTACTTTATAGATAAGGAATTTGAGGCACAATGAATATAAATAATTTGTCTAAGGTCACACAGCCTGGAAGTACCAGCTCTTAGCCAGGGTTTGGCACACTTTTACTGTAGAGGGTCAGAGAGTAAATATATTTGGTTTTGTGAGGCCTTAACCCTGCTGTTATAGTGAAAGCAATTGTAGCTGCCATGGGAGTGTCTGTGTCTCAATAAAACTTTACTTACAAAAACAGGCAGAGGGCTGGATTTGGCCTTGAGGCTGTAGTTTGCTAAATCTTAGCCATGACACTAAGCTCTCTCTTGAGGCCTGCTGGTGGACTCATTTATTTCAATAACCTACTTTGAAGGTCTTTTACGTTGACATTTAATGCAAACACTCATTGAGCCTGCTCATACAATGGCCCACTGAGTAAGTGACTGAGTTTTTTAATGAATTCTATTGCTCAATGCTGGCAACACTTGAATGTTGTGATGGGAAAGGGCTTTTGAATGAGTGGGGTTGTAAACCACAGAAGGATCCTTTGGAGGAAAGCCTCTAAGTGCTCCTCAGCTCTCAGGAGGTCGTAAGCTGGCACAGCAGAGGAGCAGCTACGTTTTTGCAGCATCTGCCCTGTGCCAGGCCCTGTGCGGGACCCCTTCATGCTCTCCCATTTCTTCAGTCTTTATATGCCACTCCTTCCATGCAAGTTTCAAGGTGGCACTCAAAAACACGCCAACATCAAAGAATTTAAGAAAATGGAGCATTATATTTAGTCCCTACATCAATCCTGCAAGACTGGTGCCATTTTTCATGTTATAGATGAGAAAGAGAAGCTCAGAAGGGAAGCTGCTTGCCTGAGGTCAAAGAGCAAATGCCCGCTGAGCTTGCATTTCATCCCAGATGTGCCCAATTTCTTGGCCTGTACACTTTCCACTAGGCCACACTGCCCCATTATAGTGGACTGCACACTTCACCTTGCTTCATACCTCAATCACTGAGTGAGTTTGGAAAGTCAGTTAAATTTGAAACTCTATTTTTAAAAAATTTATCTTTATTGTTGAAAGTATTACAGATACCCCCTTTTTCCCCATTGACCCCTAATTTGAAACTCTATTTAGTTCTGCTCCGTAAAGGGGAGAATAAGAAACCTTGGGGTACCCTACTTGCTTCATACAGTTGCTGTAAAAATCAAGGGAGAGAGAGTATGTGAAAGATCCTTGCAAACGTGAAACACTTCTGAGTACGCATGGTGATGGCATCTGTCAGGGAACTGGTCATAGTTGTGGTGAGTCAGGCCCTTTCACCTCCTCGCCATACCGCTGGCCACTGAAAGGGTTCCCCTGCACCCAGGGGACCCCAGCCACTGAATCATTCAGACTGCCCAAGACTAGGAAGGAATTGGCTCCCAGAAATCCCCTGAAATCTGCCCAAAACTTAGGAACTTGGAAAAGGTTACAGAATAGTCATCCAATTTCTAGACACATAAATGACTTATAAACACACACAAAAGTGTCATCGCCATCCCTCCCCACACCACCTTCCTCCCAAGAGACTCCTCTTCTAGTTTCAAATGGGCTTTTTCTTCTCGGGATGGCTGTAAATCCAGCCCCTCCTCCCTGCCCTAACTCCTGCCCAGTGGTGTCAACAGTGCGTTGGGGAATATGGTACAGCTTCATTCCAAGCCCACAGCGCCAGCTCATCGGCTGTGAGGGCTTTCATGTGTCTTTGCCTTAACCCTGTGACCTTTCAAAACCCTTGGCTAAGAGTTAGAAAGTAGAAAAGTATAATAGTTTGGTTATATAAGGAAAAATATTTCTGTGTATAAAAAATTACATAAAATTAAAAAGGAAATGGCAAACTGAAAAAACATTTGCATCATATAACGGAGAGATAGTATTGATATCAAAGAGCTTCTACAAATCAATCACAAAAGTGACTATTTAAAGTGGAAAATAAAGCAAAAGCCAAGAACAATTCTAAAGACAAATTTAAAAAAAACAAAACTGTTTTGGATAGTTTCAAGTAACCCCTGACACCCAATTCTCATGTCATCCCCGGTAATGGAAATGTTTTGACAAAACATGCAGAATTAGATCTGGCACGTTTAAGATGTGTATGTGTGTGGGTGGGTGCGCTCTCTCTCTCCAAACCTGCACCTGCCCGAGACATTTCGGATGACTGGCGAGAATGATAATGGAGAGAAGGACTGAACTGAATCTCAGATGTAAAATGTATGAACGCAGCATATAAAAATATAACCAAGGTTCCAACTCTGAGAATTTGGGCAAAGGGAAGATGAAATATACACAGTCGACCCTTGAGCAGCATGGGCTTGAACTGCACTGGTCCACTTATACGTGCTTTATTTTTCAACAAAAACAGTAAATGTATGTTCTTTTCCTTGAGATTTTCTTCATAACATTTCCTCTTCTTTAGCTCCCTTTGTTGTAAGAATACATCACATAACATACAAAATATGCGTGATCGGCTGTTTATGTCATCAATAAGGCTTCCAGTCCACAGTAGGCTATTAGTAGTTAAGTTGGGGGGAAGTCAAAAGTTATATGCAGGTTTTCAGCTGCATGGGGCAGGGTGCCAGTGCCCCTAACCGGCATGGGTCAAGGGTCAACTGTATATATTTAGGGGAAAAGAAGGAAGCAGCCTCACAAACGCTTCCTTTGCAGCAATGTCTGGAATGAAGTATACAAGACCTAAGGCTTATCTAAAGCAAAATCACACTGGGGAAAATCCATTCATGAAATTAAATCATCCTGGTGCAAATGACATTTCATGAAGAGAGCAGAACCAAAGCGGGAGGACATTTTCCAAACTGATGTAAAAGTGTGCCGAAATAGCTGGATCTAAATTGAGTAAGAATTGTGTGGCAAATTGATGAGGTGGTAAGAAAAAGTCAATTAGGATACTGATGGGCCTGTTTCTGAGAGTCTGCGTGCTACAGTACTGTTATCTAGAGGATTCTGGGTAAAGAATATTTCCTTGGAAGGGTTAGCAAAAGCAAGAGTTCTTTTAAGTGCTTTTCCATGGCCTGTTTTCTGTTCCTTGGAGCTTTTTGATTTTGAGTGTGGTTGGGATAACTTGGTTTGGTTTCTTCTCTCGTCTCTCCCCTTCCCCACCATGTTACCAGCAACAGGTTGTGCTAGATTATTAATCTTCTCCAACTTTCTTATAAAAAGTGTAATTTAATAACATTATTTAATGGAGTATTTGGGAAATGGCCTCTTCAAGTTTTCATCTTAATTTGTGCTGAGTGAAGAAATGGTGAGGCTAATTTAAGGTGGAACTAATTAAAATGAATGAAAAATGGAATTAATAAATAACAATACACATTTCTATGGAGGGTCTCACCTGGTAAGAGGTAACTCAGTTGGATCCTTTTGATAATAACAAATATGAGATCATTCAACCTAGAGTTTATGGAATTGCCTATAATTTCTAAAGCCTTTAGGTTTTCAGAGTAAACAGCTATTCTGGAGGGATTAATGGGAAATTCAACGTGAATGGAGAATGTTCCCACCTAAGAACTTCTTAGGGAGACTCAAGCCAAACTTTAACAATGTCGCTTGGTATATCTTTTTCCAGAAGTAACAAGTCCTGGGCCAATTCTCGTGAGCTTCATGTGAAGAGAGAACGTGTGGGATAGCCAAGGAAGGAATGAGCACCATATGTAGACATCTTAAAACTGACAGGTGACTCAGCTCCCTGGGTGCTATCTGGGCTGCTGGCAAATGACAGACGCAATATAAAGCCCATAGGGTGTCGTGATTATCAGAACAAGAAGAGAGTCATGAAAGCAGCTGAGAGAAGCTGGCTATTACTGATCAGGAAGGATTAAAAGACAAAATAGGTTGGCTCCAGAATTAGATTAAGGTGACCTACTCTACACAATTTATTTTTAATGACCTTTAGATACTATAAATGCATTACTCTTCTAAAATTTAATACTGAAATGTTTAAAGAAGAAAACGAAAATAATCAATAATGCCCCCCTAAGAGTAACTGTTAATATTTTGGTTTGTTTCTTTCAAGTCTTCTACATGCACGAATATGTTTTCTTTTATAACACTATTTACTGTACATCTCTATGCAACACACAAATAATACTGCAGTAGACAACTTTATCCATAAATTTTGGTTGAGTCTCTATTTCCTTAGATTAGATCCTTAAGAAATAAAATTACTAAATCAAAGGATATAAACTTTCAGGTCTTAATACATATTGCTAAATTTATTTCCAGAAAGGTCACCTTAATTTTATACTTAAACTACTCATTTCTTTAAATGTATTTTTAACCTACTTTCCCCACCTGTAATTAAGCAAGCTCCTAAAGTTGAACCAACATTTTTGTAATTCTAGATTTATTGAGATAATTATTTTATGATATTTGTGGTAACTTACACTGAGATCATTCTCAATGTTTTCAAAAACTTTCATACCCATTATTACATTTAGTCCCCACACAAACCCCATGAAAGGAAAAGAATTAATTGTAGACTGTTTGGACCATGGAAGAGGATTTCAGACATCATCTTGTTCAGATTTATTAATGTTTCGATCTGACAGAGGCACAGGGAAGCTATGGAAGCTATGAGAGCTTTAAAGTTTTAGAGCTTAAGTGTCTGGAATCTCACTTTATGTATTACCTTCCCACTGGTGACCTTGACTCTGTACTGGTCCCTATAAGGCTACGTGTCATTCCCAATTTCCTCCTCCCCCTGCACTGTTGTATCAATCCATTGGAAAGTATGCTTTTCAATCTCTCCCTGTCATGGGGATTTGCAATAACTGGAAATCTGAACTCAGACTCAGAAACAGAGACAGAGCAATCTTGAAACGAGCATTTTATCTGTGATGTGTATGATGACCCAAAAAGAAACTACAAGAGCATGCGGATGACAATGAGCTAATGCAGTGGAGAGGCAAGTCTGCGCTTGGGGTGAACTTGATAAACTGAAGTGGTCAAGGGAAACAGTAAGAACAAATCTAGGGCTCCCAGCTCAACATATTTGACTCTCAGACTATCCTGACCACGGGGACGGCTGAACACTGCAGTGTGCGGAGACACGGGGGGTTGGTTCGTTGGATGACTGGCACCTGCTCGTGTGACTTAGGTAGCAAGAGTGAGTTCTACCAACAGACAGGAGGAATCCTCAAGGAAAACTGTCAAGGCTTTTTGGATGTTCTCTGCAGATCATCATCCGGTTATTGCGTTATGGAATTACAATATATTACTTAGGAATTAAAACCGCTCTCTGCTGATGAGTGACGGTCAGCCAAGAGTGCGCCGTGGCCTCCGGTCAGCTACTGCCTCACTTTCCCCCAGGGGTCAGTTATTTTATTCAGAAACATCTCAGTAGGGTTTCCATTTATTTTGTATATGTATAATTTTAAAGTTAGAGAAATAATTTCTTAAAATGCCTGACATTTAAGAAAATCTGGCACTGTACTGCCACTACTGAAGCCAAGTATCACATGCGTGGAAAGGAGCATGGGTTAGTGTGCGGAGTGTGCCAAATTTTCCTTAAAATTAGCATTTGTGCCATATGTTGGTACCCTAAACTCAGTACTCCTTTGGCTGATGAAAATGCAAAAGGGAAACGTTCTCAGACTGAGTCCTGTTCTCTCTCTTTGTAGACAGTTTTATCTGGACACTAACAGTGATCTTCCTTTGGGAGTGAAAATGAGCACCTCCTCTCCAATTCTTAATGAGAGGTCAAACATTCAGATTTAAGAGGCTCTATTTAAAGTATACTTATCTTTTGAACATAGGAGGACCTATATTTCCAGTGCTATGTACACGGCTGTGTGTCTGCTTTGATGGTTTAGAGCTGTGCTGTCCAATTTAGCACTCACTAGCCACATGTGGCTTTGAGTTGCTCTGAACTGAGACAAGCTGTGCATGTAAAAAGCACACTGGATTTTAAAAAGTTATTTAAAAAGTAAAATACCTCATTAACAATTATTGAATTGATCATAGGTTTAAATAATAGTTTTTATTTATTGGGTTAAATAAAAAAGATTATTCAAATTAAGTTCGACAGTTTCTTTTTCCTTTTTTAATATAACTACTGGAAAATATAAAATTGCATCTGTGGCTTGCATTGTATTATGTTTCTATTGAACAACATTGGTTTAGAGATTGTTTTTGATGAAGGATTCCATCAATTTATTATAAAACCAGGCCATGGGGCTGGAGAGGACTCCGGGAGGCCATCTATCCCACTCCCTGTTTCCAGTAAGACTGGACACCAACTAAATCATCTTACAGTAAATCTTGTTTTAAAGATTTGTAGAAAAATAGATTTTCTAAATTCAGTGACTTGATTGAATATAAGTAGTAGAGAGTCTTATATCTACTTGTATCAGGATTTTAAACAAAACACTAGCAATTATTCTTGAACTCACCAATCCTCATGGTCAATTCAAAGCCAGCTTGTACTCACTAAATACATTTCAGATCTCTGCATCCATCCTCACCAACTCCGTGGCCCAAGCAACCATGATCTCACCTGAGCTGCTGCATTTGTCTCATAAGTGGTCTTCTGCATCGCACTCTTACTGCACTCCCGCAATCTTTTCTCTTCAAGGCAGCCACTGTGAGCGTCTCAGCAAGCGCATGTGATCATGTCATTCCTCTGCTTGAAGGCCTCCAATATTTTCTCAGTCATTTCAGGGTGAAGTTCAAAATTGGAACGCTGTCCACAAGCCCAACACAGCCTGACTCTCATGCATTTCTCCAGCTGTAGCTTGCCCCGTTCCCCAAGCTTTCTGTGTTTACTCATATTGCCTTCTTTCAGTTCCTCATCCACACTAGGCTCCCCCTTCCTCTAGAACCTCCAGACATGCCATTCCCATCGCCTAGAACACTATTCCTCTCCCTCTGCCTTCTTTCCTGGCTGACACCTATTTATTCAGATCCTTGCTCAAGTGTCCCTTCCTCAGCACCTCCTGACCAGGGCAGATACACTAATTTTGACACTCAGTGTATATCAGAGGCATTTTACATTTACCTGTGTGGTTATTTATTTAATGTCTGGCTCCCTTTGTAGACTGCTTGCTCCATGAGGGCAGCAAGCCTGTTAGTTCACATTCACTATTGTCTCCCAGCACAGTGCCTGGCACATAACAGGCCCTCAATTAACAGGAAGGACAAAGGGAGAAAGGCGAGGCAGTCTGTGCCAGCCAGACTCCCGCCTCTTCCTCCTTGACTGCCCTCCACTGCTCCTCACCGTTCCTTCACAGCGCACTAACGTGCCCCTCCACAGAGCACCCGAGTACCCCAGGTTATCGATTAGCAAATTCCACGGGTTCGGTTTTCACTGTCTCTTCAGAATCCAACCATTTCTTACCACCTCCATTGCCCCTACCTTGGCCAAGCCGCAACTACCTTCCCCCAGGAGTTTTGGCTTTTCCTCTGAAATAGATGGAAAATCACTTCCTAATAGCCTCCTAATTCTACTCCTTACTTCCACCCTGGGCTCCCCTTAGCCTACTCAACGTAATAGTCAAACTGATTTTATTAAAATGTAAGTCACATCTTGTCACTCCCCTGCCTAAAACCCTCCAGTGATTTTCTATTTTAGAGTAAAAGCCAAAGTCCCCCCAGTAGCCTACAAGGCTCCCCATGAGACAGGCACCACTCTCACCTCCTACCCGACCACACTCTCGCTTGTTTACTCTACTCCAGCCCCTCTGGCCTCACGTGGTTCCCCACACACGGCAGACATTGTACCCCTCAGGGCCTGTACAGCCTCTGTTCTTTCTACTTGAACAGCTCTTCCTCAGGATACCTACATGGCTCTCTCCTTTGCTTCCTTCAAGTTTTTACTCAATATTACCTTTTCAGTGAGACACCCTACCCCTGCTTCCCCCCACCCCCAGCACTTCCTACCTTCTCTCCTTCACTACTTTGTCTTTTGTTCCCTGATATATCCCCAGTGCCTAAACCAGTGTCTGCCAGGAGGTGGTTGCTCAATAAATGTTTATTAAAGGAAAGACTGAGGCTCAACTAATGCATCTGAAAAATAGGTGAACCCAGCCATCGAGTGTGAATATGCAGAGTTGTCCTGTGTCATCAGGGAGACAGCCTTGGCTCCACCTCAGAGCTAGTGCAGGAGACCTGGAGGATTCCTAAGCCCTGGCCAACTGCTCAATCTCCCAGCTCGTTTCTGAAACTGTGAGGCCCAAGGAAGCAGTTTGGTTCCAGAGAGCATCTAAATGCTCCTCTCAACATCCTCTCTCTACTCCCTCTTCCACCCCCACCACACACAATACTCCACACAACCCTCTCCCTTTCCAAGGACACAACTCAGGCTATTTCTAAAACTGAGATTCTGATCCAAAACAGTAGCCAACACATAGTGCTTCTGAATGGGCACAGGAAAAGGCAGAAGACCTCTGAGCAATTTCCTGGCCCTATATTTTTCCATTCCAGTAAATGAGGTCTTCTTTAGCTCAGGAATCTCTCTGAACCAAGCCAGTGCCTTAATGGTGCATGCCATTTTTTTTTTTTTTTTTTTTTTTTTACTGCCTAAGCTTGTTTCTTTGTTCTTTTATTTTCTATTTTAAGTGATTAGCACCTGGGTCTCTTCTGTCAAAAACATTTTGACAACCAGCTCTACCAAGTGTTGACTGCTGGTTAAGGTACATCTAATGCTAATGGAGAGTTCCCTTTCTAAACAGGCATTTTATTTAATAATACATAATACTTAAATTACACTCTCTGCCTTCAAAGAGTTTTGCAGATTTTACACTCCATTAGGCTGAGCAGGACTTGAGTTCATGCCTGATGGCTGGGAAATCAGCAAGGTTAAACAATTTGCCTAAGGCTATAGCTACCTGTGCTTTGCACAAAGTACTTTGTGTCTTTTAATGAATAGGAAAATATGACCGATTTAAAAAGGTACCTCTTTAACAATTGTTTTCATCAGTAAATTAGTTCTGAGTTCTTCCTCCGTGCGTTTTTAAGCCACACTGTGACTTGCTCCCTCGGCTGTCCTGCCCCCTCACCCTGTCTCCAGACACCATTTCCCATCCCTCTTCTCCCTTCTCTCTACCCCTCCTCCTCCTCCTCTGCTTTGCCCTTATCCGAGGGGAACCCTACATGCCGAGGGGAACCTACCATATCCCCAACTTGACAGGAACCCTTACCCCTGTCCCTCTGGTACCCACTCTCAGGTGCTAAGCATATTGTTAATGGATGGGGAAGGCCTGAGGTCAAGTTCCTAAGGGTGGTGAAAACAATAGAATAAGTTGGTATGTCTTCCTGGCCTATTAATTTTATGTAGTGGTAACAGAAAACATTTACTTTTTAGTTTAAAATATTACAGATGCCCCTTTTTCTCCCCAATGACTCATTCAGAAAACATTTTAAATGCAAACAAATATAACTATGTTCTGAAGCAGAATGCAAAAAAAAAACACAGGACAGGTTCAAGTCTGAAATTCCACTTGTGGCAGACCACTCAGGATTTCGTTTCCAGATTTTTCTCTCCCATTAGGAGTACTTAGACTTAAAAACCTGAGAAGAACTGACATAGCAACCTTTCCTCTGGGCTCCAGGGAGATGAAATGTTGGGATTGATTTTCTAAGGGCTTGTGGAATCAGTCTTGTTATTTTATTGTTCTTTTGAGCAAGAATTTTTTTTTTTTTTTTCTGGAGACTCTTGGTAACGGAGGGAATCTGGGCCACCCTTTTCCCTGGTCCTTGAACAGCCACCAGGCAACAGTCTCACCAAACTAAGGGCATAGTGGCCCTTTTCTCGTTCAGCAAAGAGAAGCGATAAGCAGGGAAACCTATCGCACTCAAGGCTGTGATTAAAAAGAAAAAGCTGGCACATGTTCACAGATGAAATTTCTGTTACATAATGATTTCACACTGAATGTGTTGAAGACCTTTAAAGAAAATAGAAATGGGTAAAATAAAATAAACGCTGAGCCACAGTATCACTGATTTGGCTTCACCTGTCCACACCCAGGTGCACATGCACGTGTGTCTCCTTCCTTAGCCCAGCACAGCATTTGGAGAGAAGGCACAGCACCATGTATGTAGGGAGCAAAGGGCTCAGGACACAAAGTCAGAAAACCTGGCTTTGAATCCCAGCTGCACCACCTACTAACTTTCCTAAGTATCCATTTTCTCAGCCATAATAACACTTCATTCATCAAATTATTTCTAGCTGTCGCGGGCACATGGTTAAATTGCACTTCCCTATTCCCTTTATATGATGACATGGCCACGAGACTTTCTTTGGCTAATAAAATGTGAGAACAAGTAGATGGGTGGAGGGGAGGGGAATGGGGGACATCTGTGATACTCTCAACAATACAATTTTTTAAAAAATGTGAGTACAAGTGACATGTGTCATTTCCTTGTGGAATCTGTGAGAAGCAATCCATGATTCCACATAATTTTCTTTCCCTCTGCCATAGCAACCTCAAGCATTTCCAATAAGAGCTGAAGTTCTATCAGCCTGGAGCTGAAAGTTAAGATGACCTGAGTCAAAGCTACAGCTGATTTATGTAATGGACATGTGATGAAAGTGGAAAATAAATCCTTGTTTTCTTTCTTTCTTTTTTTAGAGGTTGTTTGCTATTAAAGCATAACCTAGTCTATCCTGATGAATATACTACTTCATGGATCTGGAGAAAGATTAAAATGGAATACCTAATAGGTCATACCCATGGCACACAGCAGGTGCTAAAAAAATGTTAGTTCTTTCCTCCCTCACCAAACATCTCTGCTTTGTGATCCTTCCCAGCCCTTCCTTATCAGCCCTGAGCTATGCTACTCATCAGACAGTTTTTCAATTACAGAAAAATGAAAATAAACTTCATTTCAAGAGTTCTTCAAGTATTCCCTAGATCCCTTTAAAAAACACGAGAGAGCCCCCGAGTGGAGCCAAGTTGGGAGTTCCCACGATGGGAAGAGAACCTGGTTCTCTGAAATTCACAAAAGAGAAAGGAGCTAAGGGTCTTATGAAAGGAATCAGCCAGAAAGTAAAACCAATGAACTCTGAAAATTTCCAACCACAGAGAGCACTCCACCCTACAGCACTGTGCTGGGATCAGGGCACAGATATCTCATGAGACCCAGCTCCGACTCCCCTTTAGCAGGTATCTGTCCTGGAGGGAGGTGGGGTCCTTGTCTTCTGGGGGAACACCAGCTTTCGTTTCAGCGAGAATGATGAAGATGGTCAGATCTCAAGCTTTTAGGTCTTTCCTCACTGGCTCCTTAAGAGGCCTGCCCCTTCCTCCACCTGATCCAGGCTGTAGCTCTATGCATGTGAGAGGGGGAGCCAACCAGGCCACTGCCGCAGCTTTGAGCAAATGCTTAGAGTTAATCACTTAACAACTTACTCACTTCGGCCACCAGCCTAATACCTTTTTAGTGTTTGAGTTTACTTAGGAGGGAAAAAAAGCTCCTACCTAAAATTACTGTGGAAAGCCATGTCTCAAAGGATAAATCCCAACTAATCAATTTAGAAAGCATTCATTGCAGCTGTGAGTCTCCAAATTGTTGAAAATTTTGAGAAGAGGGGAAGGAAAAAGGAATGGAATACAGATGAGATAGAGCTGGGACAAGTTAACCTCTGAGCCTCAATTTCCTCATATGGAATATGGTGAGAAAAAAATAACATCTCACAGGGTAACTACAAGATTTCATAAAATAAAAATTAGAAAGCCTCTGATATCGAAAAAAAGTTATACAATAAATAGTAAGTGTACTAGTATTTGGGCTTCCTAACAACCCTGGTAAGAAGATATCCTCATGGTTGTAAAACAAGAGGAGGACCTAACACAAGCTTAGGGGTGGGGAGATAGAAAAGTAATATGACAAATCAGTAATTCTCATTCCAAGTTCCGTGGTTTTCCTTTGGCCCTCCATCTGGGCCCTTTGAGGAAGAATTCCAGCAGCTTCTACAACCCTGAAAATGGGCCTCGGAGAGCCCAGCTCTGTGGTGTACTGGCCAAAGCCCTGGGGTGGGGAGAGGGGCCATTCTGGGTCAAACGCTTGGAGAGGGACAAGCTAGAGAGCACAGAGGTGAGGAGACACGAGCCCGCGTCCTGCTGAGATGGGACCTGGTATGTTGTGCCGGAGGCGCGTTGGAGGCCTGGGCCTTGAGAGCTTATGCTTAAATACTTCAAAGAGCTCACGCTTAGATGGACTGGGTTTGTTTCCTGTGGTCCCAGTAGGCAGAGACAGGGCCTGCGGATGGAGGTGATAAGGGAAGCATTCGCCTCCACTCGGTATAACCATGAATTTACTGGAAACTTCTGGAAGACTCAAATTGGATCTCCTTCGCTGTCGTGTCTATAGCCCCAGCACAGAGCCTCATCCAAGTGGGACAGCCGAGGAGCTTTAGCTGCCAGAATTTCTATTGGCGGGTCTTGGAAAAAAGCCGATTCTGAGAAGCTGATTATCTGTTCATTGACCCATCGGTCTGAGACCTTGTTAAAACTACATGCCAGCCAGCAGCGAGACCCAGGACAGCCCATCTTTTATAGTCTAGCAACATGTACTTTTCTTCTACCTTTAACACCACGGTTTGCAAACACTGAAGGAAACAAAAGTTTCTGTCAGGCTCAAAGGCCGTGTACGTAATAAAGCTACAGAACTATCTGCGGGATGATCTGGAAGTGAAATTTTAAACTAGATAAACTTTGACCGGCAATGAAAGGCCATTGTAACTTCCTTTGGCCCTCTTATTGCTGTGGTCCTCAGCACTTTTGTTTGTGGCAAGAAAACATTGCTTCTCTCTCCTATCTAATGTTCTACCGGACTTATTTCCTCTTAGAGCTTTTAATGAGGAATAAAGCCTGTACTTGACATCAGCTCCAAGCCCAAACTCTTTCTGCCTGAGTACATGTCTTGATGAATCTCCACATAAAGTTCATAGACTTGGAAAGTCTGCTGGACCAGAAGATATAGAAACATTATCATCCGTCTAGCTCGAGCTCACTGAAGCGTATATTCCCAAATGTAGCATTTGCCTGAAAGCAGCTGCCCTCACTGCCTGCCTGTGACCAAGGGCATGCAGATGAGGAATGACATATCTAGAATTGCCCTTTATTCCTAGTTCACATTTTCATTTGTTCGCACATTGACTGCAAGAATGTCTAGCAAGCAGTGCCTAACACAACATTTGCTGAGTGTTTCCTGTGCAACAAGAATGTGTTAAAGACACCGACTCATGTGACTGTCACAGCATCCTACAAGGTAGGTGTTACTCTTTTCCTCATTTTGCCATTGAGGAAACTAGGACACATATAGGTTAAACAAATCGCCCAAGGTCACACAGATAATAAAGGAAGGAACCAGGAGTTTTTTGTAGATAGTTGTTAGAGGGAAGAGATTAAACAATAATGATGCATATTTCCAGAAGCTTTCTAGACTTCTATCAAATATACAAACTTACTCTAGGGAGCAGTTTAAGGATGGAAAAGCTCATGGCCACCAGAAGGCCAGGGCTATTCAAAGCACCTTCCTACAATGTATTAGTGACCCCAGCTTTGGTCTACTGCAATGGTCTCAGATTTCTCAACGTGAGGCCTTTGTAAAATTTAAAAATAAACTTATTTTGCAAATCCCCAGTAAGTCAGAAAAAAAAAATACAAAACAACAAAAAGCTGTTTTGAATTCAATACATCTTTAAATTAACTTATATTTTATTAATTACTACACTATAACCAGATTGGAAAAGCAGAGGTTCACATACTTTCAAAACACAGACTCAACTCCTTGCACGCTCCACAGAACACGACACCTGCCCCCCAAGAGATCCACAGAGCTACATGGCTTGAGCCAAATCTTTTATCTTCTCTGAGCCTCAGTTTCTTCATCTCTACAGTGGGGATAACAAGAGGCTTTTTAGAGGGTCTCAGAGAGAATTAGAGACCAGAAAGAATTTGGACAGCTCTTACACTGGAGAGTACAGAAATGGTTAATATCACAGTCCCTAACAAATATCGTCCCAATGTAGTACGGAGAACAGACACGTGAAAGAATTAGTAAGCAGGGCAATCCATTAAACTAAACTATGCCTTTGGGATCTAGTTCTAGAATGTGATCTGATCATCTGTAAGGCAGGGAGTGCATGCAAAAGGGGTACCTTACACACAGGGAATTCAATTCACTTAAGCTCTATCACTAAGAGTAAATATATATATTGGGGGAAGGGGGGCTGGTGTCTGTGGCTGAGAAGCTTGAAGTTACAGGAACCCACAGGTTGCCGGTGGAGATACATCCCTTGCTGTGCGGAGGCTGATTTTGGGAAAACGGGCATGTGCACATCATGGTGATGGAAGGTTTTTGGTTTGGTTTGAAGCTGCAACTCATATTCATTAAATGGCTACCATGGAGAGGAAGTTATACAATGGCCCTGATATTAATATTTAATGTGATTTTGATCCAAAAGTAATTTAAGGCACATTTATCATGCAAGTAGAAACTTGCTGTTTAACTTAACTGGTTCAGCTCGCTGCACAATGTCACAAACTTGCAATTTTACAGCCTGTATTCATCACATTTTCAGGATATAATTGCCTCCAAGGGATGAAATCTTGGAAGAACTTTCCCTCAATGATATTGGCTTCAGGGCAGCAGAAATTCCTCCAGTCTGTCCTTTTGGGTTGTTGGATTGAAAAAAAAAGCCATTTCATCACTCCAGGACTCCAGGTTCATGGTGTTAATGAGTACACGGCTCGATAACTTAGATGCCTCCAGGAAGGCTCCAGGGCCCATGCGCAGGCGGAGTTCAGATTAATTAAAAGGGGTAACATTTATTGAGTATTACCAGGCACTGTGCTAAACAATGACATGAATTATCACTCTTAATCCTTACAACAAACCCTAAGAGGGTGGTGCGATGTTACACCCACCATGGAGATGAAGAAATTACAACTACCCTTGGTCACACTGCAGCAAGCAAGGGGCTTGGCTGGACATCAAGCAGTTGCCCCTAAGACATGGGTTGAAACCTCTCCTCTATGCTGTCTCGTCACTCCTTCACTTCAGGCTTTCTGGGCTGCATTCTCACCCTGGTTGACACCTGCATTTTACATGTTGGATGGAGACTCAATAAAGTGAGAGGCAATTGAGTGAGAAAGAGCAAAGCCTTTGGTTGTGGCTCGATGTGTGGCAGTGATGACGTGCTGGCAGAGGAAGGACAAGAGGAATGTAGACAGTGCGAGGTGATCATCCTTAAGTAAATCCTCAGAGTAAGGAACTTAAAATCTGAAGTACCCTTAGAGATCAATGGTCTAACCCCTTTAATTTACAGATGAGGAAATACAGTCTCAGGCAGTTGCCCAAGACCGCAGAGCTGGTGTAGGACTCAAAACACACACTCTCTCCCTCCTCTCTCAATAGTTATTTTTGATCGAGGACAAAAGGATATGCAGTGAAAATGTTCCCCTTACACCCCTTTCCCCCACCCCAGCCATCTCATCCCCGGCCCAAAGGCAAATTCTATTAGCAGATCTATTGCATCCTTCTAGAGATATTCTTTGCATGTCAAAAATAGGCTTTATTTTTACACAAGAAATTACAGCATTCTACACACTGGCAGAATCTTGTTTTTTGAACTTAATTATCCAGGTTAGCAATTGCTCCATTATCAGAGCATACAAAGCTGCCTCATTCTTCTTATTGTCAACTTCTTAACAGCTTTATTGAGGTCAATTTCCACAATATAGAATTCATGCATTTTAAGTGTCAATGTGATGAGTTTTAGAAAATTTATAAAGTTGTGAATTTATTACCAAAATCTAATTTTGAAATAATTTTATCACCCCTCCAAAAGCTCCATTATGCTCATTTGCAATCACTCCCAACTTCCACCTGAGCCCCAGGCAACCACTAATCTTTCTCCATAATTTTGTGCTTTTCAAAATTACATATAGATAAAATCATTCAATACTTATTGTATATCTGGCTCCTTAAATCATATTATGTCTGGCTTAGCAAGATGTTTTTGAGATTTACTCACAAATTGCATATAAGAGTTTCTTTTTATTGCTGACTAGTATTCTGTTGTGTAGATATACCACCCTTTGTCCACTCACCAACTACATGATAACAAATGTTTCATCCTTTGTTTCATCAAGTAGGTAAGAATGGTATCTCATAGTTTTAATTTGCATTTTCTTAAGAAGTAGGATGAAAATCTTTAATTTTTACACATTTAAGAGTCAACTATATTTCATTTTATGTGAAATGCATGTTTCATGTCATTTGCCCATATTCTGTTCATATTATGTTCTTTGTGATACACATTACAAATGTTTCCCTTAGTTTTTTGTTTGTCTTTTGATCTTGTTTATTTACTTTGGGGCCTGTAGAAGCTTTTTATTTTAATGTAATAAAATATACAATAAATGATAGGCCTGGGTAAAACCAGAAAGAGTTCCCCTACTCAGAGATTCAAGATAAATAAATCTCCCTTTTTTTCTTCTAGTATTTTTGTTTTTATTTTTAACATTTTAAATCTTTGATCAGGAATTTATTTTAATTTAAGAATTAAAGTAGGGATATAAGTTTATTTTTTCCCCAAACAGCTACCTAGTGGTCCCAACATCAATAATTATATAATAACTTTCCCCTTGGAAATGCAATATTTTAATCATCTATTAAATTTTTATATGGCCTGGCCGGCATGGCTCAGCAGTTGAGGTTGCGCATCAACCTATGATCCAGGAGATCATGGTTCGACTACTGGTCAGGGCACATGCCCAGGTTTTGGGCTTGATTCCCAGCAGGGGGCATGCAGGAGACAGCCGATCAATGACTCTCATCATTGATGTTTCTATCTCTCTCTCTCCCTCTCCCCTCCTCTCTCTGAAATCAATAAAGATATATTTAAAATTTTTTTTTCATATGCATTTGGGTTCACTGATTTGCCATCTTTTTATGTGTCAACAAGCACACTCAAATCTCTATCTCTGGATCCAAGTTTAGCCTTCTCTCCTGCAACATTCTCCTAACACCACACAGTAAGTGAATGAAGCACTTATGAATTGCCTGCAATAACACTTGAGTCTTCTCTCACCTTCTACCCCACTGCCATGAGCTAACAAAATTCAAACTCTTTTTAACATCGCTAAGAAATATATAGTTACAACAGTAAATGTGGAAATACAAGAGACTGAGAATTGGATACCACATTCTTGAGTCAAATACACAATTTGGTGGTAATTCATGGCTTCCTTCCATAAGAGCCAATGATTCCAGATAGGCTGAATGTGTGTGTGTTTGAACACACATGTGTAAAGCAGATGTGCCACATACAGAAGAGATAGTACTTTATTCAACCGAACCCATATTGGTTGAAGAGCAAATGAAATTAGTACTTCATGTCCTGATCCTTCTGGGATAGGATTTGCTCACGGTTCAGTGTCCTTCCCAAACGCAGGTATTAAATAGGTGATGCCAAAAGTCCTCTCCTAGGAGGCTCAGAAGGAGCAGACAGGAGCTGAGGTAAGCCCTGGTAAAGAGTGGGATATATGAGCACTTAGAGGTTGTAAAGACACATCAAATTGCCTTCTTCAAAACGATGTAGTTTGGGATTGCACCTTCTTTTCCAAAAACTGGCTTTCCACTCTTTCTCTAACATTCCCTTTCAGACCAAGGGCCTGGGCTGCAACCAGGAAATAAGAATTCTCCATCCCTTGGAACCTTAATGGAGCCAGAGATGGGTGATTGTGCCAGGATATGACTGGGGTTCAGGAAGGCTGTGGATAATGTTGCAAGAGATGCCAACCTGCTTGCTGCATTATTGGATGCCCAAGACGATGCTCAGAATAGCCCCTCCTTGCCCATATCTCTTAAAAAGAAATCTGATAGGAGGCGGGATTCTCAATACACCTAGGGGTAACCGTGTAGAACTTCTGCATGTTCCTCACCCTGCGAGGCCAAGTTCTAGTAGTGCAGAAACCCTGTCTTTGTGGATTAAGTATTAGCACCTTAAAAGTGTTCAGTATACACCTTTTTTAGGGTAATGCTGGAAGACCCCTCTTTGTACATTTTTTTAACTGAGAAAGTCTACAGGGGTGAGGTAAGGGGAGGAAGTTCCACTATGCTGTGGGAAAGAAAACTGCCTGAACTAGAGAAACAGCAAGAAACAAAGGGGTGTTGTATTGTGGTAGGAGCTCCATAAAACAGCGCTGAAAACCTGAAGTTTTCTTCTCCCTTCACTTCTTATGGAAGACCAGAGGGCCTCCATTAACGGGGCGATGCCATCATCTCCATCCAGGCAGAGGCCCCGTTTTGTCCAGGCTGCCGCAAACCAGAGGCAATTCCGGTCCTCTCCCTCACTCTCTTCCGGCCCTGCTTCCTTTCCCCACCCCTCCAACAATAGCCCCCTCTTGATTTCTGTTCCAAGAAAGAACGGTGAGTCCCAAATGCAAAGGAAACTCTAAGGATTCTTTCCACAGGCTTTCTAACTGGGGAGAGTGAGGTGTGTGCTCTGGCATCTGCTCCCTGGTGGTGATGATGGACATCCAGGCCCCCCTCCCTGTTCCCCAAGGACACCAGGCAGTAGCATGGTTTCTTGTCTCCATTCTCCAGCAGTCAAAGGAGAAAGCTGACAGAGTATCTCTTTTTCCTGGAAGGACTCTGAGGTACTCTCTCTTGAACTGTTGCTTTTAAATATTTTTCAAACTGCTGAAAAAGCTGAACATCTCTTTGGGGTGATGTCCCCAAAATACTTGTCACTGCCCCTGCTGGGACTTTCCTACCCTGAGCCAATAGTTTGTGGACTAGACAGAGACTTGGGCCTCTCCCTAGATTTATTAGATCTAGGGAAAGGCCTAGGAATCCACCCCAGGTGATTCTGAAGTCTGGTGCTCAGAACATACTTGAGAAACAATACCCCAGACCTTTCCTCTCTGAGATTACCAAGATCCCTCAGGATGGAATGAACTTGCTGAATGAGATCACAGAAATCATGCCTAACGTTGCTCAGAGCTGAGTAGACTCAGACTTGTCCAGTAACACCACTATCCCAGAGGGAGTTATGTTGTCTTGGTCAAGGTCAAAGTTATCTTGAAACTCTTTGGAACGAAGACTTACACTCCAAAATCAATCTGTGTACACAACAGGGCAAGACCCTAAAGTAGTGCTGCTCAGACCTGGATCACATGGAGATTGTCTTAAAATGCTGATTCTGATTTGAGAGGTCTGGGGTGGAACCTGAGATTCTAACAACCCCCCAGGTGATGCTATGCTGTTGGTTCTTGGACTACTTTTGAACAGCACTGCCTTAAGGGATACTTAATTTTTTAAAAATAATCATTACAAATGACACTTTCTTCTTAACAAGAGACCTATAAACAAGCAAATCAATTTGGTGATCTTGGACAAGTCACTCACTTATTGTCTATCTGTTAAACTAGGTGGTTCATCTCTACATCTCTTCATCTCTGCAATGGGGTAATAAAGCACTCACTTCTCAGAATGGGAAGGTTAAGTGAAATGATGTACATGGAGTTCTCAGCAGGCCCCAAACTTGACAGCGACTCCTCCTAAAATGTTGCCACTGGAGGTGATGGTGCCCTTCTGGTTATCTCACTCTCCCACTCAACAGCAGTGGCCGTCATGGAACGAGGCTTAAGTGAGGCCATAATAAACTGGTGGAAAATAGGAGAAGGGGTCAGAACTGCCTGTGTGTGCCCTGTACTTGACACTAAAGAGACAGGCTTTATCGATGTGAACAGAGAGAGCTCCTTCCGTTTCTACCACAAATTTATATTTACCACTTTAAATTCGCCAAATAAGTGCAGAACTGCCTCCATCCAGGATTTATTCATTTGGCTGTCTCCATGGCCTAATTATATAAAGGAAAGGGCATTGTGCTCCACAAGGATGTCACATTTCCCTCCCTGAATTCACCCCCTGTGTTTGTGTAAACTCAGCCCAAGTGGCATCCCTTTAACTTGGATTTACAACCCTGCTGAAAAAAAAAGCAGGGAGCTGAGGATTTCCTACAAGGCTGAATCCTGGCTCCCAGCTTTTTCAGTCAAGGAAAAACAAATGACCATTCTCTCTCTCTCACCAAAAACAATCTGCTAACCCATCATCTGTCCAGAAAATAAATGAAAAATATAATGCACCAACAGTCTTTTCTGTGTACCTGCTAAATGTTTATCTCCAAGAGCAAGGGGGTGGTGGCCCTTTCCAGATGGCACAGTCATATAGATGGAGCAGCCCATGCCCAGAATGGTGGAACAAGCCATGATTCCAGCCAGTTCTGATGGGGAGTCAATATGTCAGGCTGGCAGATTGGTATTGTCCAGACCCCAAATAAAGTGTGACTAACTTTTTTACTTATGAAGTGCTGCATTTGGCATTATATAAAGGTAGCATATTTAATCTATAGCCCACTTATTTAAATCATTGATTCAACAAATATTTATTGTACATCTATTATAACTATATGCCATGTGCTGTTCTAGGCTCCGGGCATACAGGTGAATGAAGTCCCTGTCCTCATGATGCTTGCTTTTTCATGAGCTTACATATCACTCATAACTTCGGGTGAAGATCTATTCCTATTCTTTTATCTAAATGCCATTGTTACATCTAGCTGTATTTGGTATTTGGCTAACTGTTCCTGAAAGCATACATCAAAATGTTTGCTGCCTCTCTGCTCCTGTCAGATGGAGACCTGTGTCTGTTGGTGTTTTACTTAAATGGCCATATAAATATAGGAGGAAAAGTATCTAGTGATTTAGGTAGAAATAAAATCAGGAGAATCAAAACAATTTTTTTTCTCTAAATTACAGATTTTTCTTATAATTAAAACAGTCTTAACATGACTTGTGAGTGTTAGTTTTCTAAACACCATTATCAATCTTTTGTCCTTTATGTCACCATTAACTTAGGGACAAGAATCTATCTTCTAAAATAGGCTCAGCACAGCACATATTGTAAAAAGGTAAAAACAAAACCAAACTTATGAGATTGACTCTACCAATATTTTTTAAGTGAATAGAAAAATGTAGTATCTGTTTTCCTTGATGAAAAAAAGAAGGCATGCTCACTAAAAGATACAAATAATATAGAAATGAATAAATCAAAAAGGGCTATTCATACAGAACTAGAGTATTGATAGATCTCACTAATTGCTTTTTTATTATTTATATATGGTTAAAGAACATTGATCAGTCTCATCAGATTGCTTGACTGACAAGCATATTCTCTGCTCTATAATACTTCTAGAATAACAATTGATATATTCAAAACTAATTTCTAGAGAGAATATCCAAAGCTGAATAGGAATTCCACTTAAAAGCATGGCTCTTAAAAAATACATTTTTATTTATTATCAGTGCAACCCTGAAGAAGACAGAGCAAGACACTAAGAATCCATTTGAGAAGATCATAGGATGTCAGCGTCAGAATCTCGCACAGCGGGCAGGATAGAAGCAGAATATAAACAAGCCTGCAGGTGAGTTCTGGTGCGCACACACACCACCTTAGGAATCACTGGTTTGGCTCAACCCCATCACTTTATAGGTGAGAAAACTGAGGTCCAAGCAAGTAAAGAATCCTGCCAAGTCTCACATACAGGGGCCGGCAGAACAGAACAGAAATGCCGGCCTCCGTCTGGTCTTTGTTCTATGCACTAAGCTGCAATAGGAGACACCTTTTGCACATAAGCGTGGAACAACCCAGCTTCAGTTTGCTCTTTGAAGGTTAAGTTGCCCAAACAAATCTCTATTGTATCAGAGCCTCTTTTTCTAACTAAAGAAGCTCACGGGTTTGGGTTACTGGTGGTCGATTTTTGGTGGTTTCTGCAGTTGTGTGTTTTGCTTTTGGAAAGTAGAGAGGGAAGTTTAAGACCCAAGTTAAAGTCCCGTTATTAGTTGACAAACTAACCAGCATGTATGTTTAAAGTTGAGAGAGAGAGAAACAGCAGCTGGATGACACCCCCCCCCGGACCCCGTCCATACCCACACTATGGTGACCTTAGGGTTCTATCTATCGGTGTGAAGGTAAGTGGTTCAATACTAACATGTTTGAGGAACAGGATCTCCAAGTGTGCTTAGCCCTTGGTGGTGGAAGAACATGTTACTTCAATTCCTTTTCTCTATGGTTGTCGTGGAACCACCACGATGGTCTCCACAAAGGTGTTTCCAGCCCTCACGGCCAGGGAAAAGGTCGCCGATGACACTGAGTCAAGAGCTTGGGGAAGTGGTGAAAGGGACAATGAATGTCTACAGTATGATTGCAGTCTCTTCGAACGTTCATCTAAATTAGAAACCTCTATCCCAAGGTAAACTTTCCCCCGCATGGAGCTCTACTGAACACAGCTGGCATTTTAATGAGGCTAAATCTGGCATTTCCGCCATTATCAAAACAGAACATCAAAACATTCGCCTCTACTTTCCTTAATTTTACAAGAATTTGGGGTTCAGGATATCTTCACTGGATGTGTGCCCAACTACCAAGAAGTATGACACAAACTATAAGAGATATATTCTATTCTCTACATTAAAAAAATGCAGTACCTGTAAGTAGTTATATGCCTCTTAAAAAGTTACAACTGCCACCGATCGACTCCTAGTGCTTGCCACGCACTGTGTTAATTGCATTGCATAAATAATCTTATTTAATCTTCACAACAAGTCTATTATGTTGATGCAATTTTACGTTTGGGAAAACTGAGGCTTAAGGAGGTTCATTACCTGGAATAAGGCTCACAGTCAGTAAGCCACAAAACTGGAATCCACACCCAAACTTGTATAACAACAAAGCTCTGCTTTAGATGCTCTGAGCCACGGCCCAGCACACAGACCCACAGGACACATCCTAGCATAGCACTTATACGACAAATCTGTAGTTTAGTTAGAGTATCTGTACAGTTTGGGCACAAGTTAATTAATAAAATGTTCTGTTTGTCAAATTCTGGATCATTCCAAGCTGGAGTTCCCCTAATGATATCACGAAAGAGCCTCCGATGACCCCAGAGAAGAATCACACGCTGGAAGTTTCCACAAATGCCAGCTCACTCCTCGGAAAGGAGTGAAGACAGATTGGCACTGACCAGACTAAACTAGTCAATGGCTTTTTGAGTAGCTGAAACTGTTTGACCCATCAAATATTCTCCTGGCAATGACTTAACACTTTAAATGGAAATAGTGAATATAATTTTTTTCTTTAAAATAAAAGAACATGTCCTGAGCTCCTTAACCTTAGGCCACAGTGGAGACCCACCCTAGAAGGGGGCTGTTCTGTGTGCCATTGGCATGTGACCTTCTGCATTATCTGTCTTTAGTCAGTGTGACTCTGCTGTCACTTTTTAAAAATATTGTGTTGCATTTTATGTTTTTATCCAATAACCAAAACTGGAGATCGTTCCGTGATGTTGTTTTAATTGGACACAAAATTAAATACATTATCAAGGAAAAGCGAAACCGAAAGAAACTAGTCAAGATCGCAGCCCTGAGTTTTCTCCTGGGGTCACAGTTGCTGATAACAGATGCAAAGTGCCCATCCAAGCAGTTCCTGCTGCCTCTTCACCAGAAGATCTATGAAACGGGTGGCTAGGGTGGGTGGTAGGGGAGCTGGAAACCACTTTCAGCTGTGATTAGCATGATTTTGCAGCCTCAATCAAGCACACGCTCATCACGTCTCTTTTACATCGCTCATTTTACAGTGCTCCTAAGGAAAATCTCTTGAAAAATGGAGAAAAAAGAAGTCTCCTAGTGGAACAAAACCTACCTAACAATAACCTACAGTCCAGTTCTATCATATTTTCTCACTCTTATTAAGATGATGGCTCAGTTTTGAATAAAGATTAATTACTTGATTGTGGTTAATGTATAGTCGGGCCAAATTAATTTACAAGTGAGAGATCGGCTATTTTTATTATACTTTTCACATCCCAGGTGACTTTAACCAGTAAATTTCATAGAAATGAATATAAAAAAAGCTCTGCATGGTTTTCGTCTTTCACCCATTCAACATCTCTGAATTAAATGATTAATATTAGTAAATCTACATAGTATTTCCGAGGGACTTTGCTGGCCCATTTCTGACCTCGTGGCTTTCCATGATGAGTTCTTAGTAACCTTACCCTTTCTGACAAACTTAATTGAAACAATTTAGACGTATAAAAGCAAGCTGTGTGTTTTTAAGCTTGACTGGTTTGCTGTGTCCTATTTGGAGTTTGGAAAAGCAGGCTCTGGGTGAATGTTTTTCAGTGACACCTACAGCTTAGTTCTTCATCCTGCTGACACAAGTGATCAATCTCAACCCTCCTATTCCAGGTACCTGTCATTCTCCAAAACTAAAGCGATATGCCCCCAAATCTTTGTCTTCTCTTGTGTGGCAGATGACATCTTCCACTGAGTGGATAATAAATTTGCACTCATCCCACTTGTGAAGCCTGAACACAGAAGCACCCCACACACAGTACAATTCAAAGTGGCATTCCCTTCTGTTTTCCCTCCTACCTCAGTGATGCAAAACATCCAAGAGAAGGGCACCTCCATCTAGACAACGGGTCACAGAAGCCTCAGAGCAAACCACAGTTCTTAGCAGACACCATGATAAGGCTCCAAAGACAGAGCTCTGAGGAGGAGCTAAATTCTCCAGTGAGACACATTACACACTCCAAGGGCTCCTGGTTAACCCAGTCACGTTATCTATGCCAAAATTCAGATTTAACACAATGTCCTCCTTAGCCCCAATGCAATCCTATTTCCAGCCAGCCTCAGCTCTGCAGTGCATCAGTATTCTGTTTGTTAAAAAGTATAAGCTTAACTTCTGGGCCATCCATCAGCCGTACCCTTTGATTAAGGATTGCACCCAGCAAGGCACTTTCTGTTGAGATGCCCACAGCAGCACCCGTCCCAGGGACACTGAGGTGGAAGTGGAAATGGTTGCATGGTAACTTACCCGCTCCCGAGTCTGGATGGCTGCAGCAGCCCAGCGCTTTACCTGGTCCCTTGCTCTCTCTGTGCCTCTCCCTCTCTCCCTTTCTCTCGTGTACGGATTGCAGGGAACTTAAAGGACTCGCAGAGACAGTGTTTCAAATGACTTAAGAAGGAGAACAGGAACAATACTTCGTTCTCTTTTTCTCAGATGAGTACCTTCGGGAAGAAGGAAGGAAGGGAGGGGAGAGGGAGGAAGTCAACAACCCTTTGCTTTCCTGAAAAAAAATAAGGAAACATGAGATAGACATCTCATTTTCTCTTAAACAAAATGTTGGAAGGGGCAAAAAAAAAAGAAAAAAAAGAAAGAAAGAAAAAAAAAAAAACTTTGAGAAAAGGAATTCCTCAAAAATGTTCTGTGCCCTGGGAGCTTTAACGAGATGAAAAGCCTTACAGGCCCGGCCTGTCCAAACAAACGGTGTTCCAGAGAGAGGCTCTCCTGAGTTTGCAGTCTCTGGTATCTGGTTTGCAGAACTGACACAGCCAAAAGGGAACAAATCATGTCATGTTGACTCTGAGCAAAGGAGAGTTTGTTGTGCTAACTGAGGCAAACCTACAGCCTGACCCTGGATCCGTAGGGTTTTCCCAGGATCTATTAGACACCATGCACTGCTCACTGAGCTTTATGCCCTGACCAAACCAAGCTGATGGTTAAAAATTTTTGAAAACGCAACTTACCACCATGGTGCTGGACATAGTTTTCTCAGAAGTATTGTTTACAGCGTTCTGTCCTTTACATTCTTAATGCTTCTTGGATTCACAAAATACTGTGAGGCAGCATAGGCCTTACATCCATCAGCCACAAGGGTGGGGAGGCCAAATAGAAGGAGAGAATGGAGGAGACATCCTTTACTGAGTTAGGAGGACTTGGGATCTCAGTGGGCAGGCATGAGCTCTGCTTTAGGGTCAGGCACTTGGGAATAAGCTTGGCTTAAAACCCTCTGACTTGTGCTATGTGTCTCGTGCCCATTCATTTGGTTGAGACCATTTTCACCACGAACAGGAACCAGCAGTTATGTGGACCTCTGTGGCAGTAAAAGAAAAACTGGCTTTAAGGTAGTTCCCTATTTCACTCAGTTTTGAAAAAAGGGGTAGAGAGTTACACCTGATCAAAAAAAGCAATTAAAGTAATAGCAGGAAAAAAGCGACTCTGATCTAGTCCCTCCACAGGACTTTTATTGGGTCTTACGGTCTGTAAGATGATTTTTTTATCCCAACAGCTTACTCCCTATTAATTATCTTCATCTATCTATCTATCTATCTATCTATCTATCTATCTATCTATCTATCATCTATTCATTCATCCATCCATCCATCTATCTAATCTATGTATAAAGAGAACATAAATATATTGTGATTCAGTAGGTTTGTAAGAGCCAAGACAGAGTCTTATTGTTTGCACTCTACGCGGCACCAATACTGGCACAACACACGTTTCCAGTATGGGTGACCCAACCCCATCTACAGATGAGAAAGTGGCACCCAGAGAAGAGCCTGGAGGGCTTGCCCAAGGCCAACACAGCAGCCGCCAGCCCAGAACGCTCCTCCAGCCGGCGCAGCGCGTGCCCTTGGCCTCTGCCAGCCTTCCCGTGTCTCCCCTGCAGACGTGGGAAGGAAAAGGAAAAGGAAAACCCAAGAAGCAAGAGAGGAGCGTGAGAGGACGGCCGGGGAGGCGCAGGAAGCACCCCTTCTAAAGGAGTAGCAATGTCGGGCCGCCTCTGCAGTAACTGTGAGGGTCCAGAAGCAAATTCGGGCGAATGCTGCTGAAATGGAGCCTGAAGCGCGGAAGTAGGTGGAGCGAGGGAGGGAGAGGGCAAGTGGGGGGAGGCTGCCCTGGGCCTGTGGTGTCACCAGCAGAGACAACGAGGGGGGCGAGGGGCAAAGACGCTCAGGCTGCACAATCCTTGCAGGACTCAAGGCTCTGTCACCTGAGGAACCAGTGGCAGCAGCCTGCAGCCCTTCCCGTGTTTTCATTCCTCCTGCAGCCTCGGGGCCAGGCCAGGCTGAGCCCCAGGAGCCCAGGCTGAGTCCAGAGGATTTCCCTTTCAAGTCTGCAGAGTGTGGGGACTGTCACGTTGAGGCGGGTTGTTTTCTCCCAGCCAGCTGACCACCCAAAGGAGGCCTGGGCGGGACCGTGCCGCCTGAACTGCGCAGCTTTGATGTCACGGAGGGGCGTCCAGTCGGGATATGGAGGCATTGTCTGGAAACACTGGAAGGCGGTTTCTCATGTTTTCAAAACACTCCTGTGAGGCTGCATGGTCCTGGGCATGTCAGCCACAGCTTTCAAAAGGGATTCTCAGCCTGGCCTGGGCCAAGCTGTCCCTTCGCACAGCCCCTTGGAAACAGGCCTCTCCCTCTTCCCGTGCTCTGCCAGCCACCTGGAGGCTCATCCTCTGATACTTGTCCAGTCGCCCACTGGGTGTCCAGGAGCTAAATTCCTAAGTCCCTCCCACTGGGTTTCACAGGAGAGATTTCTAATCAGGCCCCTCAAGCTGGTGAAGCTTCCTCCCCAGCTCCCTCGTGGCTCATTCCGATTCTGAGGGAAGGTGGAGGGAAGGATGTTTGCCCTGCAGACAACTGAGGAAACCGTGTGTGGAAACGGCATATGGCCACACCTCTGACGCGGCAGGTAAGCCACATTACTTTGGATATTAGAGATCATTTAAGTAGAGAGAGAGGGCTGCACAACTCTGGGACAGGAACAGGGGACAGGGAGAAACACCAACATGTAAAATTTGGTGTGACCAAAGCAGTGACCCAACTCAGAACCTCAGAAACGTAAGCTCTACTCACAATGGCTTCCCACTGCTGAAGCAGCCTGAGTGGTACTTGTCCAGCTCTGATCATCCAGAACCCTAGAGCTATCTGCCCACACAGGACTAAGTAAACCCTTATCATGGCGGGTGGTGGAGCGAGGGTGGATAAAAATATAACGTATGTTCCGAACAGTGTACAAAAGAACAGGTGTACACATCCGTGACCCTTCACAGAATGAACACATCTGAGTAACAGAAACAGAACAGAATATCCCCTGTGGCCCTCTAGCTACCATCTCTGCTCAGGGGTCACAGGGTCCTAACTCCTACACCTGACCTAGATGTGCATTAGCTGGTATTAAATTCACGTAACAAGTGATATCAGATTGAACTTTTTGTTCCGAGCCTCTTTGCCTCAGTATTGTATCTGTGAGATTTGCCCCTGTTGTTGGGTGCAGTGGGAGTTCATTCACTCTCGTGGCTGGAGAATATTTCATTCTGTGACTATATCCCAGTTTATGCATCTGCTCTACTGAAGATGGGCATTTGGGTTGTTTCTAGTTCGAGGCCATTTCGAATGGGCTGCCAGGAATACTCCTGTTCCTGCCAGCTGTCTTTTGAAGTCTGATGCAGGGCTCACCTCTCTCCAGGAAGACTGTCCACTCCAGTGATGCGCAGCCTTTTTGTTGACGTCCTTTGGCACACATTTCCTATCACATGGGATGCATGGCATACATGGATTTTTTAAAAATTCAAATGGCTTAGGTTTGAGGACATGGTGATGCCCTTGGAGATAACGGCAGAGTTCTTGAGGAGCTTTGGAAGGAGTTGGGAGCCACCGTTCTCAGCTCTGGCTGCTGCCTGGAGATGCTAGTTCCTGCTGCTCTGAGTCACACTCCATCGGCCCTCCATCTCCCCTCCAGATTCTGGGGAGAGTGGGGCAGCTCCCCCTGCTCTGGGCTTCTCACGGACAGGCTAAGTTTCACCATATTAATGTGCAGAAAAGGTGGCCAAGACTCAGGCCTGAAACTGCTGTGACACTTCCTCTGTTTCTTTGATTTATTTTCTCCATCTTGCCAAACCCCAATATCCTCCAAGTCCCAAACCCTCAAAACGTGAGAACATTCATTTCTTTCTTCCTTTTAAGCTCTTATTTTTTTGAGCATGAAAAGATGAAGTGAAGAAATCATTTAAACAAGTTGTTGGAGAAGGTCTGTTTTTTGCATCCAGTTTCCTTACTCGGCAAGTGGGGGTGATGACCTGACACCCACTTTTCACAGCATTGGGAGCGAAGAGGAAGAACTCATGTCTTTCACACACTCCCCACGTGCCAGATGCCGCTCTAAACACCCGACACGTCGTACTCACCTAATCATTACAGTGGCCCTGTGAAGCAGCGGCTGGTGTCGCCCTTCACCTCCTCCTCTTTACAATGAGAGACCGAGGCACGGAGCAGTTACACTACTTCCCCAGCATCACACAATCACCAAAATTGCAAGCCCAGGGAGTTCTGGCCGGGAGCCCTAATTTTTGACTGTGACGCTAACTTACCCTGCCCTCTAAATGAACACTGCCTGTCACATGGTAAAAAAGCTATAAATGGTCCCCAAAACTGGAGAACAACACCCTTTATAACTCAAAAGGTAAAAATGTATGGCATAGGGGTGCCCTCTGCGACCACCGGGCGCACACGTCTAATGGACCAGAAGGCCCTATGCTAGAGGGGCTAATGTGCTTCTGGATTTTACTGCCTGCTGCAGGAGAGACACACTGAACAACTCATACCTGAGTAAGCCATTGTGGTCAGTGCTCTGAAGAGGAAATCTGGGAGTTACGAGAGCTTGTAGTCAGGCACCAAATCTGGATGAAAGGTCAGAAAAGACCTTCCTAAGAAAATGACACGTAAACTGGACCCGGAGAATGAATAAGCTCGCTCCAGGCAACGATGGGGAGGCAGCAGCTCATGCAAGGGGCGGCCTGGTAAGTCCAAGTTCAGGTTCTGAGCTTGATCCTAAGATGAAAATGAGAACTCATTAAAGATTTACACAAGAATGAGAAATGATCAGACATGCGTTTCTAAAAGCCGATTTTGATCAGTGTGTAAAAAATGGGTTGTGGAGGGCAAGAGTAGAATCAGATGAAGAGTTGTAAAGTCTAGTCGAAAGTTGATCGTGTCAGTAGGGCTCTCAGGAGATGCAGGCGGATGTGTTCATTACCTAGAGAGTTCGTGGGACGATAGTTTGCAAGCTACACTGATATGTTGTATGGCAGGAGTCTGCTGCAGAATGAATATAGGCAGTGCCTGGCACACAAACAACTGGCTTGTGAAAGTTCATACTTCTGAATAGCAACACCTCTACCATGCTCCCACCCCATCCCCAGTTCCCAGAGCCTCCAAATCTGAGTACCTATCTGCCTTCGCCCCACCCCAACCTCCTGGTCTACTTGCCCTGCTGTCACTGTCCTAAGGTGTATCCCATGCCTAA
The DNA here is from genome assembly GCF_964146895.1 of Miniopterus schreibersii. Classification (NCBI taxonomy): domain Eukaryota; kingdom Metazoa; phylum Chordata; class Mammalia; order Chiroptera; family Miniopteridae; genus Miniopterus; species Miniopterus schreibersii. The sequence goes on along the minus strand of NC_138103.1, from coordinate 69,309,375 downwards.
ATTTCTTAACATTTCACCCAACAGAGTTCACGTTCCTCTATCACATACCCACTGCTTTACTGAAAATCTGGTGGCATCCTCAAAGCTGCCAGGAGTGGTGAGTTTGAGGGATGGAGTAGAACTCAGTGTTTGAATACTAACTAGGGTTGAAGAAACTGTACCCTGGCATTCCACGTTAGAACCCAGGCAGAGGCTTTCTAAGGCAAGTCTGTTATATGTGGTGGGTTGGTAGTGTCATAATTTAGTTACAGCATACTATGGGTCTTAAGGACTGGCCTATGGACTTAATCACCAAGGAGCATGTGGTTTCTACAGGAAAATGCTTTCTGGGCTCCAAACATCTGATATAAACAAATGAGCATTTTTAAGTTGGGGCATGGCAGTAGGTGTATTAAAAAATAACTGTGGCTTTATTACCAGGTCAGAGGCGAGCATGCATTCTCCTCCCGCATTCACTTTCATAATTCAGTGAGCTCATCTTTCACATTCTCCCTCCAGAGGTGTTTTTTTCTTACAGTCCCTCTCCAAGCATCCTAAGATTGCACGTATCTGTGGCACAAAAAGGACAAGAAATAACCTTATTTATACATTAAATTAAATATGATTAGAGTTTGCCCTCCTTGATAAAGTTGGCTAATAGTCCTATACCATTATTTTTCATGGCTCTCACCACTTCCTTTCGCAGTCCTAGGAAATTAGCACTGAGCCTTGACCAACATTGACTGATTCATGGTTCCCTCAGAAGTGACTGGTTCTGCTCATGGCTCTACACCCTCAGTGCCAAGTTCTGTTACAGGAATGTCCACTAAATCTTCCAAGACCATACTGACTAACACCCAGACCTCTACAGTTATCCTTGTCATCTTGACAGCCTTATATAGTTGAGACCCAAGGTTGTTGTTACTTTAAGAAAATCCACAATCTACCTCATTTCCCAATATTTTGGTATCCAACTCACACAGGGGGTTAGGTTTTCTCTTCTTCAAACCCATTGCCACAACTTTCAATTTCTTTGTACCTAGACCAGTGGTAAAATTAAATATTAAATGAACCAGTAACACAAATCAATGCCCCATGTGTAATACAAGAGGGTGTGGTGGGGCACATGGCAAATCAAAGAGTCCTTGTCCTATCTAAAGTGGCTTGTGACTGTGTGAGAACATAGGCCTAGCATGACCACATCATCTTATTTAAAAAAAAAATAAGACAGAAATCTGGATTTTTATGTGAAATCTCTTCATTTTAAAATTTTAGAATTAAAAAGAATGCTTTTAAATTATATTAAGGAATTATTAATTTGAGGGAGCATAATAATGGTGTGGTGGCTTTGCTCTAAAAATACATAGTGAAGTATTACCAGCTGAAGTGAGATTTGTGTTATGATTCTACAGGAAAAATTAATTTTATATGCAAAGGGAATATAAATGTTATGGTTTTAAAATATATCTACATATTTTAAATTCTTTGATATTCCTCTTCTTGAGAGATGGTCCCAATTCCCCATCCTTTGAGATCTAATGACTTAGACTTAGTGATTTATTCCTAAAATTGAGTAAGGTGAGAGTAACAGAGAGTGACTGAGGAGACCAAGTCACAAAGATATTGAGGTTCCTCCTCGTTTGCTCTCTCTCAGATGGCTTGCTCTGGGGAAATTTGCTGCCACGTCATAAGGACACTTCAGTAACCTGTAAAAAGGGCCACATGAAGCAAAACTGAGTCTTCCTTTAACAGCCCTGTGAGTGCTTCATCCTGGTAATGTATCATCCAGCCCAGTCAAGCCTTTCGGTGACTGTAGCCCCTGCCCCATCCTGACAGCAACCTCATGAGAAATCCTGAGCCAAACCACCCAGCTGAGCTGTTCCTAAACTTGTCACCCACAGAAACAGTGAGATAATACATTTTTATTTGTTTTAAGCTACTAGGTTTGGGGGTAATTTGTTATATCCCAAAAGATAATGAATACATTAGCTCTTGGGAAGCTACTAATTTACAACTTTACAAATAAATATGACCTTAACTTTTCAAATAAAAAATCCCAGGTGGAATATTTGCCAGTAGCAATCGCAGTTTGACCCTGAAACTCAACAAGGCTGTTAACTGCTATACCCACCTCCACACCACCACCAAAGGGGGTCAACTTTAGAGTAATCCCATACCTATCCTCTCCTACCTGGAATACCTGAGAGGAAAATGCAATAGTGACCCCTGGCACGGATATATCAGACTGTGAGTTCAGCTTACCACCTATACCATCGATTTGTTTATTTCTCTCCATTTTTCAGTGAGTGGAGGTGATGCTGTCTGGGGCAAGTTCTCTTTTTAGGTATCTTTACTTGACAGATTTTAAATAGCCGGGGGTCAGAAGATCAGTTGCTAATTTGCTTTATGTGCTAATAAAATCTCCACTTAGTGTTGTGAGTGCTTGATGAATACCAGTTAATCCTTTGAAAGCTAAATATTGGATTTAAAAGGGAAAAAAAAATTAACAGAAACCTTTTACCAAAAAAATAATCCTACTTTAGAAACTAATACAGACAACAGAATGTATCACAGAAACCTAGACTTTGCTGGTTCATCGTTGTATCTCCTGTGTCTGGAAGTCACCTAGCCCATGGAAGTTGCTCAATAAACATTGTTGAATGAACGAATGAATGAGGGAATGAGGGAATGAAACCAAAGCAAACAGGCTCCATTGGAGGAGGAGTACTGTTCACTGGGCATTTTCCTCCCTGTTCCCTTCTTCCATTCACTCTCAAATGTCACCATCTCTGAGGCACCTTCAAGGAGGCTAAGACTCCTTGAGAAACACAGTTTTAAATGCAAAGACCAGGAAGAAACCTTCGGGACTAGACACGGGCAGACCCGGCCCCCCTTCCTTCCACTTACTGGCCACAGGCCTGGCAGTGGGCTTCACAGCTCTTCGTTGGTTCTGATTGCTTCATCTGCAAAATTAGATAGAAGCTTCCAGCCTTAATTCCAGAGGCGTCAGGAGCCATCCAGGCTTCCCCTTGTTTTAATATTCAACCCGAAGGAGGCAAGCCACCATTTGTGAGGCACTTTGAAGCTGACAAACCAGAGGCCTCGGAGCAATGTGACCTGAGGCACACAGCGTGGCAGATGACCTGATGTGACCGATGTTCAAAGCAGCTGTCAGTGAATAGAAGGCGATCTGCACAAAGGAGCCAGCCAAAAATAATGAGGGAGGTGAAAAGAAAAAAAAAAGAAAAGAAAAGAAAGAAAAACCACGCAGGGCAGGGCTCAGGGTCACTTGTGTTTCCTCCTGTCTCACCTCCTCCCTCTCCTCCTCCACCCAGTCCTCAAACAACCCCCTCCTGCCTCCTCCAAAAGAAAAGTTAAAAGCTTCCTTTTGGGAAAAGAGTAGTTTGCTTAGACTGCTGCAGTTTACCTTTGCTAGGACAGCCATTGCTGGCAGAGTTCAAACACAGGAAAAGGCCTCTGGTTACAGGAAGAGTTGCAGACGGGCTTGGAGGCCTTGCTGAGATGCTGCGGGCGCCTGTACCTTTCCCCACGGGTGCGGGTGCGGGTGCGGGTGCGGGTGCGGGTGCGGGTGCGGGTGCGGGTGCGGGTGCGCAGCCCTGGGACCTGAGGCTGGGCCCTGGCCGCCGGCCTTCAGCCATTTCTCCGGCTGCACTTACTTCTTCCTTCCCTTGGGGATATTGATCCTAAAGCATAAAGGTGGTGAGGGATGGAGCGGTGGTGGGCAGGGACGGGGGAACAAAAAGAGGAAAAGTGGCTTACGTTAAAAAGAAAACACTGTGACCTTGTTTTCACTTTAGTATGGAAAATATAATTACAAGTAACAAACTTTGGGTTTACCTTCGGGGATTTTGTTTATTTGTTTTCAACCATTAAAGTCATCCTCTATGCACTAAAGAGGCCGCATTTGCCAAAACAGAACCACAACTCTGCCCCAGAAGGCCAATTTCTCTATGGCTGCTGCCAGAACCCTGCGATTTCCCTGTGAAAGGGCAGGAAAGGATCTGCCTTCTTACTTTTCAAAGCACTCGCTCCTGAAGCCTACCCACCCTCTGGAGGATTAGGCTACATGGTGAGAGAAAGGAAGAAAAACAGGCCAAGGAAACAAATGCTGTCAAATAATCAAAATCCTCTGGGTCTTCCCCATTTTCCCCCAATTTCTTTCCTCTAATTCCACTTCAAAAACTCCCCTGGCTCAAAGAAACACTACACTTCCTGGTCAGGCCATTTTCAAGTTCAGCACAAGGATCTCACTTCTCCCTTTCCCTGATTTTAAGTCATTTGTTTAAAAAGTCTTTCTGTTTTCCAGAGAGCCCACAGCATCTTGCCTCTTCCAGAGACCTGGCCCAACCCAAATGGGAAGGAAGGGCTGCTACCCTGCGCCCGGCCACCCACCCCCACGTGCCCACACTGCCGGTCAGTGAGCGCCTCACGTTCAGGATGAGCTATGAAAGGCGAAGGCGAAAAGCCGCAGGTCCTCCCGGGCGGCAGTGTTCCCCAGCGCTTCACGGTCACTAAACTTCGGCTGCAGTATTTTACTCTGTGTGGAATCAGTCTGTTTCAAAATCCTTTTGGATTCTTTCAAGATTTTCCTCCCTAGCATTGATTTTTGGCAGTTGGACTCTGATATGCCTGGGCGTGTGTGAGTGTGTGAGTGTGTGAGTGTTCATGTGTGAGAGTGTGCATGTGTGTGCGCGCGTGAGTGTGCATGTGTGAGTGCATGTGTGTGTGAGTGCGCGTGTGTGAGTACGCGCATGTGAGTGCGTGTGTGTGAGTGCATGTGTGTACGCGCGCGCGTGTGTGTGTGTGTGTGTGTTTAAATCTATGCTGTGTGGGGGTTGCTCTCCTTCCTAAATCTGTAAATTTATCTCTTTCTCCAAACTTGGAAATTGTTCATCTACTCTTTTTTCTTTTTCTAATATTCTTTCCTGCCCCATTATCTCTCTCTTCTCCTTCGGTGACTCCTATTAAATATTCATTAGACCTTTTGATATTGTCCACGGGTTTCTGAGGATCTGCTCTTTTTTTTTTTCAATCTCTCTTCTCTCTGTTCTCCATTTTGGATCGTTTATATTGAACTATTTTAAAGTTCACTATTTTTTTCCTGTTCTCTCTATCTTACGGTTAAGCCCAACCAGTGAATTTTTTTTAGACATTATAACTTTCAGTTCTAGATTTTCATTTAGTTCTTTTTTTTTAAAAAAAAAAAAAGCTTTTAGAATCACTTTCTAATCTATCACCACACTCATCTGTGAAACATCCATATGAGGAATGGTGGGATGCCTTCCTTAACCCTATTTTATATCTAGAGAAACCTAGAAATTGAGCGGTTAAGATGATCTATCAAGATCAGAGAGGTGGTGGTAAGCAGAGCCAGGATATCTGACACGTCGTATGTAAGGATGTGACAGAAAGCGTGGGAGGAGATGAAGAAGGGTGGGAATGAGGGGAGTTTGCGATTCCAAACAGGATGTTTAGGGGAGAAGGGGAGAAGAGACAAAACATCTGAAAGAAGCAAAGGAAGGGGAAGAAGCTTTCATTTAGTAGGAGAGTGAGTGCCCTTAGTAGGATATGATATTGTGTATGTAGGTTAAATATGGATCACGGGATCTTCCATTATATTTTTATGAGTTGATGGGGTACGAGCTTATCATACTGAATCCTAAAAGCCAGAAGTAGTCATGACTGAAAGTTATCTTATGAACTATTTCATATCATACCAGATGGAGTCCTTTAAAAGGATTTCATGAGGGTTCCATAATAAACTTTTGGTTCTGTGGGACATATTACATCCTTGGCATATGTAAAGTGCTTTATAGGGACTAACAATTGATAAGCAGGAAGTAGAAATAGAAGACTGAAAGGTTTTCTTTCCTCTGATGAATATATAAATTGTAACTTCTACTCCCAGTAATTGTTGACTAGGAAATTTGGACCAATCCTCTCACTAAGGAAACATAAAGAACTGGACAAAATATTCAAAAACACCTTCTTAAAAGCATCAAAATGTTAACAAGGTAGTGAGGAGTTTGAAAGCCAAAATGTAGAAGAGGAGAACCCAGAGAACAAGACTGATATTCAAATCTGATTTTGCCTTAAAGGCATTTGCCAATCCTAAAGAAACACCTGCAAAACTGAGCTGTACTTTTGACAAATTCCCAGAGCCAGGGGGCAAAAGGAAGACCTGCAACTGACCAGAAGTGGGGATTCTATTAAACCACCTCTACTTCAAACTAGGATCCCAAAGAGTTACAGCTTCAAGTAAGGTCAATCACTAGCAAGTCAATCCCTGCAAAAAAATTTCCTTCTGGCTCTATGTCATCTGAGTGGTCCAGGGAACCTCAAGCCTTGAACTTGGTTTGAGATGGATCCAGAATGGTAGCACCTCAGTGTCTGGCAGAGGCAAATAAAAATCCTTCTTGGAAGAAGATGCTATCATTTTAAGCCTCAAATTATTCTTACAAATATTTAAAATATAATGTCCAACACACTGTCAAAAATAGTCATACAGAGAAACAAAACATACTGAGCAAGAACCATCAGAAACAACAGACAACTCAAATAGGCCTATAAGCACTGGATAATGTCTGCTGCAATTATTAGCCACAAATTATAAAAACACCTTGATATGTTTGAAGAAGAGAGAGACTCTTATTTGAAGAAAAGAGAGATCCCAAGGTAATGTTTTAAGATGTAATAGCTCACAATATTTAGAACTAATGAAAGACATCAATCCATAGATTCTGTACAGTATATCTATACAACACTCTGAAACACATCATAGTAAAACCATGGGAACCAAAAGAAATTGAACTGTATGTATACCATATATTAAAAGCAGCCATAGGGAAAGGATATATCACTGTCAAAGACATAAAGTTAAACTGACAGCTGATTTCTAAAAATCAATAATGTATGTTAGAGGACAGTAAAATGGTATTGTCAACATGCTGAAAGAAAACAAATGCCTGCTTAGAGTTCTATCCCAGTAAATATAAAATCTATTATATACATATAATAGATTATAAATATCAACAATAAAGATTAATAAAGACTTTTTTAAATGAAAGGGTTTGGGAAATTTTAAAGGATATATTTCAGGATGAAGTAAAATGATCCAGATGGAAAGTCTGAGATGCAAGAAGAAATAAAAGGGGGAGGGAAGAGTGTCTTGTGGAATTTAAAAGTTATATAACATTTTAAATGTTGACAATAATAGCAAATGAGTTGGGTTGTGGGTAAATGGGATTAAAGTGTGTATGTTTCTGAATTGTATAGGCCAGTGATAAAGTATTTATATTAGATTTGGATATGTTAACAATGCAAGGTTGAAAACAAATTAATAGAAAAAATAGTTTTTAAGCTAGGCACTAAAAAAAAGAGATAAATCTTTCAAAATAGGAAAGGGGAAAAAATAACGATAAATCTTAGATAATCCAAAAGAAGTCAGAAAACAAAAGAAAGAATCATAGAAGAGGTAGGACATATTGAAATCATGAAACAAGATGATAGATTAAAACTCAAATATATCAGTAATTACATTAAATGGAAATGGGTTGGCCTTACTATTGCTTCACACTTGTACATCAGAAGGCTGTAAGGAATGTTAGAAAGTGCACTGGGCTGAGGGTAGGAGGCCTGAATGTAGACGCTGGTTTAGTCATCAGCTAACTATGGAATTCTGAACAGTTCTCAGCATGTCAGCTCCTCCAAGAAATGAGCACATTGGGTTGGGTAACGAGTGAGTGAGCTTCACTCAGCCCTCACAGACTTAGACTGCTCTAACCACATAGGTCCCAGGTCTTAAGATAGCCTCTTGCTGCTAAGGGCTTGTCACATTCCTAGAAGGAAGGGACGCCCTCTGCTGAGACAAAATTGAATTCTCTTAAACCTCTGCTACTGGGCAAGATACCTGAGATGGCATAGGGAAATGGTAGGCGTTAGAGGAGGAGTGGGTTTAGTTAAACACAGTATATTCTTTAAATGACTGTTCACACTATGCCAGAATCTTCAACAATGTTTTGTTTGAGTTAGCAAATGAAAAATGCAAGTCAATGGTCTCTAATGAAAGGTGGGTGGAACTTCCAGAGCTATTTATATGCATCTTTCCCCATAAGAAATTCAGATTTATCAACATTTAATACACCTGACGACACAATTACCTTCCCTTGGTCCACATGTAAGATGGTCACAGGCCACAAACAGAGTTGAGTTATCCTGAGGGGAAAAGAGGGAATTCCACACTGTGAAGTGGTTGACACTTATACTGTCACTCTTCATTCGCTCTCCGTGTACTGCAGTGAAATACAGCTTCTATTTTGCCAACTAACGATTGGCTTAAAAAGGTTCCTGACAAAATAACTACAAATTAAATAGAGTGTGAATAGTGCAAGCTCAGGCAAAGGACAGGAAAATAGCAGACCCGATATTTTCCTACTCCTTTGACCACATTGCAAAGCAAAGACAATGATAGTGTAACCAGATCTGCAAAGAAGCCTGCTAACAGTCCTAAACGCTGTCAAGAAGGCTTTTTGATAAATGGATAAACAAAACAGAAACAGACCTTAGACTCAGAGAACAGACTGGTGGTTGCCAGATGAGAGGGGTTGGGGGGCTGGGTGAAAAAGGTGATGGATTAAGAAGTACAAATCGGCTGTTAAAAAATAGTCATGGGGATATAAAGGACAGCCTAGGGAATATAGTCAATAATATTGTAGTAATTCCATATGGTGCCCAGTGGGCATTAGACTTATTGGTGGCATCGCTTCATACCTGAAACTAATATAATATTAAATGTCAATTGTAATTGAAAAAAATAAATGCAAAAAAAGAAGGCTTCTTGAAATATAGATTTATACCCTGTGTCATTAATGAAAACTTCAACCAATACCAGCCGATACCAGCTCGTGATAGAATGGGGCCATTGTAATGAGCAGGAAACCTGAAGAGTATGGTTTATTACATTTTCTTCCATTCGTTTAAAAATTTCTGTGTGTTTTATAATGAACTAATATGAGAGCTTGTGTGTATGGCTAGTAAATAAACAATTAGAAAAATATTTTGGAGATGTTTGCTCACATGAGAGTGGTGGGGGTACATTACACAAACAGAGAAATCTATAAACCTCAGGCCTAGTTAAAAACCAGGTCCCTGGGGTGACTCTGAGAGTGGCGTGAATCCCACAGCTACTTGGAACTGAGCAGCCGAAGGTCCTTGGACTAGGGTTGGGCACTGTGGTTTAGAGGCTCCAAAGGCAGACTGAGGCTCCAGTTCCAGTCCATGACTCTCTAGGCAAGTGCAACATGTCTAGCCACTGCTGGGTGGTCAGGTAGTTATTTCAATCCCAGCTCCCTGCTTAACTCAGGGAACCTGGTTTGCCACGATGCATAGAGTGCACTTGGCCTCCATTTCCAAAGAACTCTGACAGAACCTACTTTCCACATGCCCCATGACTTCAACTTTCCACATACTTGCTATTTTTAATTTTAAAAAGAGATTTTTTTTCCCTTTTGATTCTGAGTATGACATTTTTGTAAATGCTTTATATTCTATTGCTATCACCATTCCTATGTGTATTAGCATAGGGAGAAGTAGTCACATGATTACTATGCCATTTTGACTCAGAATCTTTGGACATTCATTTCAAAGGTTAACCAGCTGAGGCCCAGGTGGGTGAGCTGAGCTTCAGAGGTGCCACACAGGTGTTATGAAAGCCCAGTCTCCTGATCAGGACACAGTGTCCTCTCCATTTCCCACACTGAGATAAGAGATTTTATTTGCTTTGGGTGTCTATTTATGTAAAGTTATTTACTTATGAAGCTTCAGTAGCCTGGGGATACAAACATATACAATATAATAACATCTTTTGTGTTTCAAACTAAATCAGCCCAGTTGCAACAGTGGCATGTGTAGTGGCACCTGCAGGACCTGAGCCCTCTCCCGGAATTGTACAGGAACATCAGGGGTATTTGCTCCAAAATAGCCATTCCTCCTCTCACTGTCCTGGTTCTTTGCTCCTTCACAGATGTCACTCCAGATTACTCTAAGCCATTCGGTATCCAATTATGTAGCCAGCGAGTGGCTCAGCACGAAATGTGTGACCCAATTCTGGCCAATTAGACATGAGAGCAGGAGAGGATCCTTCTGGAAAAGATTTCCCCACTTCTAATAAGAGAGATAAAAGGCAACTCCCCTTTTGTTTCTTCTGGACATTAAAAATGTTGGGATGTGACTTTGGGGACTTCTACAGATATGTATTGACCTTGAACTGAGCCAGATGAGAGCAGGGTGGAAACGTGAGAAGCACCAGGTCCTAATGATGTCGTTGAGCCAGTGTGTTAACAACCCTAGTTCTTCCCAGCCTCTGACAGCTTTCTCTGTGAGATAAAATAGTTCTTCATCATTTATACCTCTTTGAGTTGCAGTTTCTATTACTTGAACACAAAAGCATCCCAACTGATAATACCTGCTTCTGAATGGCTCCAGCAGTGAGAATAGGATCATATAGACTAGTGCTGTCCAATGTGAGCCACAATATAAGCCAGATGTGTCATCTAACATTTTTAGTAGCTACATTAAGATGAATTTAATTTCAGTAATGCATTTTTAACCTATTACATGCAAAATATCATTGTTTCGACATGCAGCCAACATAAAAATGAAGATATTTTACAATCTTGTATTCTGTGAAATCTTCAAAATCTAGTGTGCATTTTACACTGGCAGCACATACCTCTGTTCATATGAGCCACATTTTAAAAGCTCAATAGCCATGTGTGGCTAGTGTTGCAGATCTAGAGGGTTCCACAGCAGGCTGCGTTGAGGACTGCCGTGGTCCCTCTCACAGCTTCATTCAGGGTTGGAAATGGACCAGGTAGGGCCCCCTGCTGGGGCTCCTGAGATAAGCGTTGTCTTTGTGAGCCCCGAGTGCCTGGGGACGTGTGGGTGTGGCATTCAAGCTTGCCTGAGCCTCGTGCTGAGCTGTACTGGCTCGGTCCACATGGACACCCAGCCTACTGCTCAGCCCAGGTCGTGGGCCAGATCCCCTTCCTCCTTGTGAACTACCCTGAGAGGGCCCCCCATGTCTTTTCCTGCTGCTATAGTTCAGTCAGGACCACACTGAACTTCAAAATAGGCGATCTTATCTCTCTCTTCCCAGAAGGCATCTTCACCTCCTTCCCTATAATTTTTTTTAACTCTTTATGGACCACTGCATTATACTTTAATGGACCTCTACATAACAAAGGCCATAAATGCCATGTTACCTTCCAGGGTATTAAGTGCCTACTCACCTTATATTTGGATAATTGAGTAGGGACACTTCATTCCCAGACAGGAAAAGAAGCCTCAGTAGTAGCTTTTAAAAGGAAGCTTTTCTGGCTCAGGTTCCATGTAACTAGCTAACAAAACAAAAGTGAAAACAAGCAAACAACAACAACAAAAAACCTTTCGTGTTTTCTTTCGGTCAGAAATTTGGAAGAATGAATAAATAGACATGGGGGTGCCTGATGAGTGTAACTTATCATTTTTATAATAGCTGAAGAGCTACTGCTGTGGCTTCCAGCAAAGGCATCCATGTAGCAGCAGACAGCACACGGACGTCTGCCTTAAATAAGGGCCATCAGGTGGCAGTAGCAGAAGGAATGGCAGGAAAAGAGGGAGGACTGGCCAGAGGAGTGAACAAATCCCACATTTCTTTCTCCACGGGATGTTTAGAACCAGGACTGGCCCTTTGGGCTGAGTAAGCTGCAGGGGTCTTCTTGGGCAATCCCAAGGTCAGAATGAGGGGACGTCTGCAGAGGAATGTAGGATTTTCTATGAATTTGTGCTGGTTAGGATGGGGGGGGCAGGTGAAAGAAGGGCTCAGGTGATTATTTTGACACTACAACTGAGTTTTAACCTTGCTTGTACAGGTCGCAGGCCATACCAGTTATGGTAGATAAAAAAATACCAATTATTGACAGTCTGGAGCTATTGATATTTGCTTTTAATTGCAACTACATTTCTAGTTCTCTTTGCTATGTGGAATGTGTAAAATAATGACGGACCCTGATGATGGTTCTCAAATTTTTCTGTTTTTAGAATTACCTTCAGAGCATTTAAAAATCCCAGTGCTCAGGCTGTGCCCCAGACCAATTAAGCCAGACTCTCTGGAGGAGGCACCCAGCCATCAGCTTTTTCTAAGTTCCCCAGATGATCGCTATGTGCAGTCAGGCTTGAGAACAAGTGGGTCATGAAATTCATGGTGTCTGTCATTAACAAAGATTAAAACATATTTGTATCTAAACAGGTTTAATAAAGATTATCCAGGTGAAGTTGATGCTGTTGACTGTCTGTTAATAATTCTCCCCTCTCTTCTTTTCCAACAGAGCCCCTGTTTTGTGTAGCCTCCTCTGAGTGGCTATGTGCTTCAAAGAGTAAATCATGGTTGGCCTTTCCTTTGTCATAGGGATGGAAGGATGGGGAGTGACATGTTGGAAATGGGGATGACATCCCTCAGGGTATTTCCTGAGGCCTGGCCTTTATTTAAAAACAAATAAGCCCGGGCAGTAAGACTCGGTTGAGCATCAGACCCCACACCAAGACTGCACCAGTGCGAGTCCTGATCAGGGCACAGGCCTGGGTTGCAGACTCAATACCCAGTAGGGGGCGTGCAGGAGACAGCCAATTGATGTTTCTCTCATCGATGTTTCTGTCTCTCTCTCTCTCCCTTCCTCATTCTCTAAAAACCAATAAAAACATATTTTGAAAACAACAACAACAAAAAAAGACAAATAACACTCCTACAGCAGAAGCAGAGGAGAAGGTTGGGAGAAGGAAGTGTCACATTGCTCATTGTCAGTGGAAAGATGCCAATAAGGCAACTGAGTGGGCTTTTTCCAGTCTAATGATATTGTACATGAAAACCCGTCTCAACGCTGCATACAGGATTCTGAGGACATGTGCTCCCAGATAGTGGCTCTATTAGCCCCATCAGCTTTGTCCTTTCTTTCTCCCTTTGATGTCAGTGATGGCTGGCAACATTCCTTAAGCAGGAGAGCTGTTTTGAATTTCTGCCACTTGGAGAGAGTTTGGATGCTTCTGCCAACAGAGTGAACCAATCACCAGGCCACAAAAATGGGCCCAGAGAGACAGGCTTCCTGGGGAGCCCTGCAGCCACTGAGGAGTCCAGCCTGGCACACAGGAGAGACAGCTTTGGGGTGTGCCTCCAGGGACACACCTTTAAAGGATTACCGCTCTGGAAGGCTGGCTCTGCCTGCCCAGCCCTCGCCTGCGGGAGGACTCTGTGGGATTCTGCAATTAAGAAGTGTCCTGGCATATGGCCTCTAAGAGGAAATTAAATTATTTAAATGTAAGGTAGTCTTTAAAAACTAATGGGGCCCAGCCAGTGTGGCTCAGTGGCTGAGCATCAACCCATGAACCAAGAGGTCATTGGTTCAATTCCTGGTCAGGGCACATGCCTGGGTTGTGGGCTCAATCCCCAGCAGGGGGCATGCAGGAGGCAGCCAATGGATGATGTTTCCATAGATATATGGAAACATCATCCATTGGCTGCCATATATATATATGTATATCCCTAAAAAATATTAATAAAAACATTTAAAAAAATAAAAACTAATAGGGAAAGCCATTCTAGAGACACACATATACATGGGTTATCATATGATCTGTAAGAAAGATTGACGTCATGTCTCCTCTCAGACCATCTTTGAATTGTAGGAACCGGGCATCTTCCACTCCCAGCCATGTCTGAGGAGCTCCCATTGAAGCAACTCTCCTGCAAATAACTATATGCTCCAGACAGTGTATTAAAAACCCACTACCTGGAAGCATTGAAGAATAAATAAAGCCCAGCAGATATAAGGGAGGGCTTGAAAAAACAAAACAAAATATAGGCAATAGCTCTACACCGAAATCTAGAAAACACTGATGAGAAATTAAAGACCCAGATAAACAGAGAGATATGCCATACTCAATATTGCAAGACTCAACTTTGTTAAGATATGGATTCTCCCCAAATTGATACATAGATTCAATGCAATTCCTATCAAACTCCCAGCAGGCTTTTTTTTTTTTGGTGGACATTGACAAAGCAATTCTGTGATTTATACAGGAACACAAAGAACCTAGAGGAGCCCGGACAGTTTGTGAAAAAGACCAGAGCTGGGGGACTTACACTGCCTTGTTTCAAGTCTTACTACAGAGCTACAGTAATCAAGACTGGTATCTGTGGAACAACAGGCGTATAGATCAATGGAGAGTTAGACATAGGCCCACACATAAATAGCAAATAGATTTTTTAAGGTGCCACAGCAATTTGATGGGGAAAGGATAATCTTTTCAACAAGTGGTGCTAAAACAATTGTATGGGCAAAACACGAACCTCAACCCTAACCTCACGTGATACACAAAAACTAACTCAAAATGGATCACAGATTAAAATATACAAGCAAAACTTATAAAACTAGGATAAAACACAAGAGTGAGTCTTTGTAACCTTGGAGTAAGCAAAGATTTCTTAGGACACAAAAAAACACAACCCATAAGAGAAAAACTTATTAAATTGGACTTCATCAAAATTAAAACTTCACGTTCTTTTAGGAAATATTATTAAGAAAATGAAAAGACAAGTCACAGACAGGGAGAAAATACTCATGATACATATATCTGATGGAGGACCAGAATAAAGAGCTTTTATCACTCAATAATAAAAAGATAATCAGTTAATTATGGGCAGATTTGAGTCACAAAAGAAGACATGAATAGCAAGTAAACACATGAAAAGATGTTCAAAATTGCTGATCACCAGGGAAATGCAAATGAAAACCACAATGAGATGTAACTATATGCCCTTTAGAATGACTAAAATAAAGAAGATGGAAAAATACTACATATTGGTAGGGATATGGAGCAACTAAACCTCTGAAGAGTGTGGGTGTATGCATTTTCTTATATGCAAACCATGTCTCAATAGAGCTTTAGAAAACAAGCCAATAAAGTTTCAAAAAACAGTGGTAAATGATTTACAAAAAGGCAAAAAAAAAATTGAATAATTTTTAATATTTAAAGAGGAACAATAATAAATCTTTGCTATATATATTTCCTCATTCAATCATGACAAAGAGTCTGTGAGGTTGGTATAATTATTATCTCCATTTTAGAGTAAACACTACTGCTTCAGGGTAGTTTTTACTACTAAGGTGATCCAGCAATAATGTGGACATTTATGGTAGAAAAAAAAAAATCAGCCTTGAGTTAATGTCTTCATTTCACCAAATTTGAAAAATAAATACCTGACAGCAAGGAGCTACTAATGTTGTAGTAGGCAGAAAGACACAGGAGCAGAGCAAGGGTGATGGGCAGGTACAGAAGTCACCAGGCTAGAAAGCCCCAGGTGCCTAACAACAGACAAAACTGGGAAAGCAAGGACCTCGCCTCTGGGGCACCCTTTCCTCTCCTAGATGGTCTCTGGTCATGTGGGTCAGATCCTCCCCCTGAACAAGGAGGCTGGAGAAGAGCCCCATCTGACTTCCATACAAGGACAGGACATGATGGGACCGTCCCCAATACGTCAGCTCAAAGAGGAAAACAGTTAACTCTCTGCAAAAGGTTAAAAGGAGCCCTGGCCCACACCCAGGGCAGCTCTTTGAGTGGCCCACTGGAAACTTTGTTTTGGGTGTATTCTTGCTTTGCTTGCTGAATAAACTTTCTCTTGGGAGTTGAGTTTTGGCTCTGAATTCTTTCTTAGCCAGAACTCAAGGACCGAGGTCTATTTTCACCACTTACAAAGACTCAGGGTTAAGAAACATTCTGACTCGGCCCATGGGTGGGTGGGTGGGTGGGTGGGGTGTGTGTGTGTGTGTGTGTGTGTGTGTGTGTGTGTGTGTGTGTGTGACAGAGAGAGAGACAAAAAGAGAGAGAGAGAGGGAGAGAGAGAGAGAAAAGGGGAGGGGAGGAGAGGGAGAGAGATTCCCTGCAGCACCAATACTGGCACAACACACGTTTCCAGTATGGGTGACCCAACCCCATCTACAGATGAGAAAGTGGCACCCAGAGAAGAGCCTGGAGGGCTTGCCCAAGGCCAACACAGCAGCCGCCAGCCCAGAACGCTCCTCCAGCCGGCGCAGCGCGTGCCCTTGGCCTCTGCCGGCCTTCCCATGTCCCTCCTGCAGATGTGGGAAGGAAAAGGAAAAGGAAAACCCAAGAAGCAAGAGAGGAGCATGAGAGGACGGCCAGGGAGGCGCAGGAAGCACCCCTTCTAAAGGAGTAGCAATGTCGGGCCGCCTCTGCAGTAACTGTGAGGGTCCAGAAGCAAATTCGGGCGAATGCTGCTGAAATGGAGCCTGAAGCGCGGAAGTAGGTGGAGCGAGGGAGGGAGAGGGCAAGTGGGGGGAGGCTGCCCTGGGCCTGTGGTGTCACCAGCAGAGACAACGAGGGGGGCGAGGGGCAAAGACGCTCAGGCTGCACAATCCTTGCAGGACTCAAGGCTCTGTCACCTGAGGAACCAGTGGCAGCAGCCTGCAGCCCTTCCCGTGTTTTCATTCCTCCTGCAGCCTCGGGGCCAGGCCAGGCTGAGCCCCAGGAGCCCAGGCTGAGTCCAGAGGATTTCCCTTTCAAGTCTGCAGAGTGTGGGGACTGTCACGTTGAGGCGGGTTGTTTTCTCCCAGCCAGCTGACCGCCCAAAGGAGGCCTGGGCGGGACCGTGCCACCTGAACTGCGCAGCTTTGATGTCACGGAGGGGCGTCCAGTCGGGATATGGAGGCATCGTCTGGAAACACTGGAAGGCGGTTTCTCATGTTTTCAAAACACTCCTGTGAGGCTGCATGGTCCTGGGCATGTCAGCCACAGTTTTCAAAAGGGATTCTCAGCCCGGCCTGGGCCAAGCTGTCCCTTCGCACAGCCCCTTGGAAACAGGCCTCTCCCTCTTCCCGTGCTCTGCCAGCCACCTGGAGGCTCATCCTCTGATACTTGTCCAGTCGCCCACTGGGTGTCCAGGAGCTAAATTCCTAAGTCCCTCCCACTGGGTTTCACAGGAGAGATTTCTAATCAGGCCCCTCAAGCTGGTGTAGCTTCCTCCCCAGCTCCCTCGTGGCTCATTCCGATTCTGAGGGAAGGATGTTTGCCCTGCAGACAACTGAGGAAACTGTGTGTGGAAACGGCGTATGGCCACGCCTCTGACGCGGCAGGTAAGCTCCAAACGGGGTGTTTGGAACCTAGACTTTCAGCAAGAGCCAGAGTCTGCCCGACCTCGTGATGGGGTGGGAGAAGGAGGGGAAAACCACGGTTGCAACTGACAGGGCAGAAACAGTAACAGCACAATTCTGACCATACACGCAGAGTCCTAAACTCTATCCACTGGCTTCCCGCCACCTGAGGCACCTTTGTTTCTCTTTCCTTCTTCAGATCCAATGATTTACACAAGCAGGGCTGTCCATTCAACCCGGGACTAATTTAACACCAGACTACTGCTGATTTTTTCCTTTTGCTTAGTTTTAAAAATATTTTGAAGTGTAACATATCTACAGAAAAACACAAATCATAGTCAGCTTTAGCCAGAGATGGAATGTGATCGGCACCAGAGCCTCCCCCTTCACGTCTCTTTCAGCCATTGGCTCCTGAGGTATAACCATGACTCTGCCTGACTTCTAAGGGTGACCATTCATTTGGCCCGTTTCTGAACTTGCATAAAAAGCTATCATACAGTACTGACTCTTTTATGTCATTTTTGTTACTCCATCTTCTGTTGGTGAGATTCCACCATGTCGTATATAGCTGTAGTCTGTTTACTCTTGTGCTCATTGTTATAAAGTATTCTGTTGCTTAAATACAAAGGCTTTGATACCCACTCTACTGCAGAGGGCATTTGGGTTGGTTTGGTTTGTGACCACATCCATGGTTTTGCCCGAATGTTCTGGCACATGCCAGCTCTTATTTTAAAAGTTTGATGTGGGACTGCCCGTTGGTTCTCTGACCCTCTCTACCAGGAAGATGGTTCGCTCCCAAGATTCACAGCATTTCTGGAGTTACAATGCCTTGTTTTTATTTCCTTAGGGCACCTACTTCCTCACAAAGTGATATATGGCATAGACTCAAAAAAAAAAAATTAACCTGGTTTAAGGACATGGCAGTGTCATCAGCATTGACTCACCTCCGTGTGTCCATAAAACCTTGTTCTGCACAAAAAAAGGGGTTATAAATTTTGTTTAATTGCATTAAATTGTTTGAGAACAACTCTCTATCCTCCAAAATTCCCTCGTCTCTTTGCTAAACAAAACATCATCACTCCCAGACCATTCTTTACCACAATTGTACTCTATTCTTTTGCTCTGATATCCCCAGGGTGAAATTTGGGGGGGAAACTCTATACCCATTCTCACATTTTTAAGCTGGCATCCTAAATTTTTATCACTATTTTAAATTAATTCAAAGAGTGGAATTTCTGACATATTTTAAATTGTTTAATACTGTAATATTTTTAAAACTTCAAAATTACAAGTTTAGCTCATGTAATTCATAGAAAATGTTACACAACTGGCAAAGCTGTCCTCATTGAAAATTAATTAGCAAAATCAGACTTACTTTCATTCAGACATGCTTTCTGTTTATTTTTATCATTTCAAAAAACCATATTAACACACATCCCTTGGCAAACCCATCTAAATTTTAATTCTAAGCAACATGGATGGATGGATGGATGGATGGATGATCTTTTCCCCTGAATGAAACAATTTGCTGCACCTTCAATATTTCCTCCCAGTGCTCTCTTCTCTTTGCCTCATGTTGCTCTCTCAGACTGCATTCTTGAATTGTTTGGTGCCCGGCATCTTTTACAATCCAGGGTAACGATGCTCCACAATAAGATCCAGGATGGCGAGAGGTCTGTTTTTCTACTTTTTCAGTGGGAGAAGGGGAAGGGGAGACAGAAAGCTATACTCTGTCTGAACTCATTTGTTCCACACTTTCTAAAGCCTTGCAGGGAAAGTGGTGTTTTAAAGATATCAGGTCACTTTGTTTTCTCATGCTATTAGGCCAACCTGTGATCCTTAAGTCCACCTGTATGTCAGATGTGAAAGACCCATGGAAATCTAGAAACTAGACAAAGAATAGGTTTTCCAATCTCTGAAGAAAATGAACTGTAAGAAATTTTCTGATAGGATATTTGCTTACCTATCATTTGGAAAATTGAAAACTCTCTCTGAATTATTCTATTTTGCTCATTCATACTGTGTTCAGGTGTTTTCTAGCTACTATTAGAATCAGCACTATCATCATTTCTTAATTATCTAGCAATATTTATGCTGTTCATTACCTGAGGTCAATTTTTAATTCGAGTTGGCTTTTTCCTGAATTTAGCACAACAAACATCTTGGCTCATTTGCCCCCTACAGCTCAACTAGTTTGAGCTCATGGAATGCAAACTAATTTTAAAATAGGCAAGGGATTCCAAAGGCAAGATTTTACTTCCAAAATAATAATAATAGTGCATTAAGAGTCACCTGATACTACTCTGACATCTGGCACAACCTATTCTCCACAACAGCTGCAAACCTGAAAATATCCCCAAAGGCCTGTGGGAGTGAGCACTCTGGGAAGAGAAAAAGCTTGAAGGTTAAAGACACAAGGCAACCATTTCTTGTCCCAGACAACAGCGCACACTCAGGGAGGGCAGGACCTCCGAAGGTTATAAAAGCCAACCATTGAGAATATCAAAACCTGGTAGTCCAGGGGAATTAAGTGGGAGAAACACAGAAGGATCAAGAAAAAAGTGATGAAAAATGAGAAGCAAGTGGCAAAAAGAGAAGCCGGAGCAAAGCCTAGAAATGTCGATGATTCAGGAAGAAATAGACCCTCAAGAGTGAGGAAAAGGGACTTGGGAAACCCAGAGAACCACCAAGCCCAGGCCAGGAAGGGGCCAGCTGCTCTCCCTGCTCCTCCCCTCGCCATAGCCAGCTGCCAGGCTCTCCTGGTGGCCCCTCCACTTCCCCAGAAGCCAGTTCTGACCACCCTGCCCCCTCGTGAAGCCCCCCCCCCCCCGAATCCTGCAGCATTTTTACAGTTCACATGATCTCTCATCTCTCAGTACATGTCTTCCCAGTTAAACTGGGAACACATAGAGAGCCATATGTTCTTTCTTAAACTTTCTTTTTTTTCTCATTATAAAGTGCTTCTGTAAGTTTCTATTGTGCTCAACTCAAAGCAATGACCCTCACCCCTCACTGCCACTCATTGTGTGCCTTCAGGAAAGTCCTGCTGGACTAGTTTTCTCACGTGCAAAATGAGATATCTAAGGTTCCTTCCAGCTTTTAAATCCAGCGACATTCCAAGGAGATCTAGAGTTGGCTTACTGGACAGAGCTGGTCCTGCTACTGTGGCTTTGGGTCTAAATACTTTGTTTGTGGAGGTCATGGGTGGGTGGCATCCGTGAGTGGCCACCAGGAAAAGGAGGCAGCAGTGACTCCTGGTTCCTTCCCTCCTGGACACTCATTATCTGCCCCAACTCTTCTGAAACTGGGTCCCCGGGCCATACACATGTGACCACTCTAATACTGGCTGAGGTGTGGGGAAAATCTCTTCTACAAGTTCAACACTGAAAAGGAAGAAATTTTTCAGAAAGACTTTTTGCTAGGAAATTACAAAGTACAAAAACATGAAACCATAGAAGCATCCAGCCAGAGCACACATTCTTTGAATAACTTCAGTAAAAGGGAGACATTGGTTAGCAAATATTAGGCACCCTCGAGCCCCAGATCATTTCTCTCGGCTGAACCATGGAGGAGAAGGATGCCAAGCCAAAGATATTCAGTCTCCACTATTCAGCATCTGCAGCCCCTGCCTGGGTCTGGGTCTGGGTCTGGGTCTGGGTCTGGGTCTGGGTCTGGGTCTGGGTCTGGGTCTGGGTCTGGGTCTGGGTCTGGGTCTGGGAAGGGGCATGGGCTCTGAGGCCATTCACCTGGGAATCTGAGTTCAGTTCTGCCCCCTTTTGTTTTTGGCTGTCTGGCCTTGGACAAGCTTCTTAACTTCTCTGATTCTCACTTTCCTTTTTGCTAAATAGGAATAATATATTTTATCTCATTGAATTGAATGAGTATTAAATAAGAACATATGTGTATCATTCAGAATACTTCATTGTAAACACAGACTTACCCCTGTTGGCTTAAGCACAACAGTGATTTATTTAGGGATGCTGAGGGACCACAATCCCTCAGAAGGCTGGGGAATCGGGAGTGGAGGGGATGAAGCCAGGAAGGCTTCCCAAATTACACCACAGGTGTTCCTGGGAGATCCTCCTGCTGCAGCAGCTGGCACAGGCCCCAGAGCTGACATCACTAGTCCTAGGCCAGCAATACCTCATTAGGGCTTCTGCTGCTGCTGCTTTTGAGCATTAAACTTCTCAGGACACCACCTTCACAGCATTGCCGTCCAAACCACATTCTCACACAACATGATAATTCCTTCTGCTATCACCCTCATAGGTCTCTCTGACCCTTTGACCCAGTTTCCTCTCTCTTAGTTTATTTGACACAGTCATTTACCTGTATTTAAGGCTGATTCCATCCTGGGGTGAAATCCTTCTTTTTAACTCTTCTTTGGGAATAGAACTGTGTGACATTGACAGGAATCACCAGCTTTCCCTGCAACCTCACCACTTCACCTCTCATAGCCCAAGTTAGTACTGGGTCCCTCCCTGTTGCAAAGCCTACACTGTCATTAGACCATCTGGTACATTCCCATGTCTGGTCTCGGTCAAGTGCGGTTACCAGCTGAGCCACCATCCAGATACTCTTTGATTCAATATCCAAATGCTTCCAAGGTCCAGACCAGTGGTTCTCAGCTCCTGCCTGTGTATTAGAATGAAGAGGGATAGGGGGGTGGGCCTTGGAGGGTCTGATTTAATTGATCTTGAGTGTGCCTGGGTATTTTTAATAGTTCCCCAGTTTAATTTATCAGGGAAACTGTCTTTTAAAATCTCAGCAGGGTTTTACTTATAAAACCAAAAGGTTGAAGCAAGTAGTAAAAATTGAAAGCATAATATCAAACAAGTGTGAAGAAGGTAATATATTCCCAGTCTCTAATAGCTCTCTGCAAATAGTAACTTTCAACAGTTTTGCAAATAGGGACACTGAATTAGCCTTTGCGCCATTTCAGCTTCTGGGATTGAAAGTCATATGAATTCCTTCTAGGTCATTGTGCACCTATTAATACTAAATTTAAATAGAAAATGGGTGGGGGGAGAGAAAGTCTTTAAGGGATGTGACACGATGCCTGGTTGCCCAGTCTTTCTAAGATAAGTGAGGAATGGCAGATTCTAAATTCTATTTATCTCAAATGTTTGGTTCATTCGATAACATGAGTCATCTGATGACAAAGTGATTGAGGTCACAATAGTGACAGCTGTGAGAATACCACGGTGTTTCTTACTCATCCCTGACTCCAAGTATCTCTTCAATTTCCCCACCTATTCACCATTCTGAACTGTCAATTATAGCGATAAGAAAGGAGCAGGAGACGATCAACACGCCTCAAATGATGGAATCGGTAAAATGCTATAGAACAATGGAAAAGCACAGAAATAGCATCTCAGCGTGACTCATATTATGTACCTGAATCATCAACACTGAGAGGATGTGGTGTGGGTAACTATGGGAACAATGATATTTCACTGCTGCTGCCATTGTGGAAAAACCATGAGAAGACTTGCCCCAAACTGACATTTGGTGCACACCCAGGCAGAAGCGCAAGGGCTAAGGAACAGGGGGAACACTCAGTGTTGGAACTGTCATTCTTTTTGGCCAATTAACATTTTGAATCCCTGTGCTACAGCTGGGAATCACCCACTCGCCACTATGGAAGCCAAGAGCGTCATACACTCATTTAGCCTGCCGCCTTTGTAGCTGGGGCGTCGGCATAGCTCCCTGACCTGGGCTCAGCCAGTCACAGGTACGCTCAGACCTAGAATCAGAAGGCCAGGGATCAGAAGTGGGATGTGATGGCACTAAGCAGTGGTTCTAGAGGATGGGCACTGGGGGGGTGGGGCTACAACACTGAGGGTGTGGTGCTGGCAGTGGATGGTCATCATGGGGCAAGTTCTACGCTATGATGGAGCTGGTTTTTGGACCACTCAGATATTTGATCAGCTATCCAATATCCTTTTAATAAAAAAAATTTTTCTGCTTAAGTGAACCTGGATTTTTGTGACAGTCAAGTAATTGTTGCTCTACTCAATCCTTGCCCTTCTATATATAATCTATTCTCAATGGAGGAGCTAGAGTGTTCCTGTGAAAATGTCATCATGGGAGACCCTTTCTTGTTTTTGAACCCTGCAGTGGCATCCCTCCTCACTCAGAGTAAAAGCCAAAGACTTTACAGTGGCCTAAAAATCCCTACGTGGTCCCTCTGGTCACATTGCCATTACCGTCTCTCTCACTCAACCTGCAGCAGCTGCTTGAACATACCTGAATCAAAGACTGTTCACTTGCCGAAATTCTCCCTGGGAAGTTCCTCCCCCAGAAATCTACATAACCCACTCCCTCACCACCTTCAAGCCTCTGCTGAACATTCCCTTCCTGGTGAAGGCTCCCCTGGCAATGCGATTTAAAACTGAATCCCGTCATCCCTGGCATTCTCTATAACTTTTCCCTGCTCAACATCTAACCTCTTCTATACTTGACTTATTTGTTTGTTTACAACAGACTCTCAGCCCCCACTAGAATGTAAGCTCCAAAAAGGCAGAGATCTTTGTTTTCTTCACTGTGGCATCTACAGTGCCTGGAATAGTGAGTGCCTGGCACAGAATAGGTCTGCAGTAAATATTGGATGGATGGAAGGATGGATGGGATGTTAGTGATTAGTGAAAGTGGAAGTTTACCTGAAAAAGGGAAAGGGGAGGAATGAGAAGGTGAACTAGCAGATGCACTAGAGCTCTAGTGGCCTTTGGAGGGTTCTGAGCTGAGAGATGTTATGCCATGATGGATATCTTGTGAGGGTGGTCAAATACATCTGAGGACTATTTTTGCTTTTTAAGGAATAGACCGATTTTTGCCAGTTCAAAAGGACCAAGAGGAAACCAGCAATTAATCTTGGTTGTCAGAAATTCTGATCATGAGACAACTGTAAAAATTCACTTAAGGAAGAGTTGGACAGTATAACAGCAGTAATGAAGTATTTACCAATGCTGGTTACTTCTGTATAGGCTTTACATAGGTTGTCTAATTAAATCTTTGCAACAAATTTATGAGGAAGCACTACTTTTTTTCCATTTTGCAAATAAGAAAATGAGAGACTAAACAATTTGCCAAAAACCATATATCTGGAAAGATTTCATTTAATTATTTAGTTACATTTTGAGATGAGACAAGGAAAAAAATGAATTGGCTACCCTGTATTCTAAAAATGACCTTGCAGAATTATTGACACCAGGTATGATGTGGTGAACATGAACAGGCAGGTGGGCTTTGAACGTCAGCTCTGCAACTCACTGTCTACAAAACTTCTGACAAGTTACTTATCTCTCTGACTTGATTCCCTCATTTGTAAAATGTAAAATCATATGTTCCTGGCAGACTTATCAAGATTAAACATTATCACACATGGAAACACCTAATATAATGTCTGGCCCTGAGAAGGCACTCGAGAAATGGCATTATTATTATTATTGCTATTATTGAAGAAATTCAGAGTCCAGCCCCTTGGCTCCATACTTGTGAATGCCCATGTCTGTGCTTTTCAAACATTAGTGGGATAGCATTTAGAATCAACTGGACATCAATCTAAAAATGCAAATTCCTGAGTTCCACCCCTAGAAATTCTAATTGAGTATATATGAGGGTCCTAGAAACCTCACTCTTGAATGGAAAATTTGCATTCTCTTAAAGAACCCAGAAAGAGAAAGAGCCTCCACTCTCCCCTCTAACGCTGTGCAAGCTGAAGTCCTCATGTGAAGCTGACCCCTCAGCAGTGTAGCCCAGTGGGGATGGGTTCTGAGTCTGCAACTGTGGGACCTTGGATAAGCACATGGACCTCTCTGTGCCTGCCTTTATGTGTAAAATTGGGGTAACAATAATTCTCACCTCATAGAAATTAAACACAGCTTATAATAAACATGTAAAACAATTAGAAAGAGCCTGGCATGGATTAGGTTCAATAAAGGTTAACTATTATCATTTGGATAAACTTCCTATTCTTCGGGCTCCTGTTGATGGAAGGATTAAAAAAAAAAGTGGAGATTTTTCTAGTCCCAAATTTGCTTGGTGCTCACTGAAAGAGACAACACACCAAGCGCAATTCTTCTGGGACCTGTACTAAAGAAGGTCAGGCCTGCTGAGCTGTTCCAGACACGTCTCTAGGAGCCTTTGCTAATGTTTCATGTATATGAACTTAGCTAAACTAAATCTTAATAAATGAAAATCCCACACATGTTAGTGTGTAGAGAAGAAAACGTGCATCTACCTTCCCAGCTGCTCTGGGGATCCATCAATCCCCTCCATGAGTCATTCTCATCTCCAGAGGCCACAGCGCTTTTCCTCTGCCTAGAATCAGGTCTGCACTATGGGCATAGCTGCTTCCCTCAAGTTTCAGAGGAAATGGTACTTCTGCAAAGAGATCTTCCCTGGCCACTCACTCAGAAGAGCTCCCTCACCCCTTCCCAACACACAGCTGGGCACACCATCACCCAGCCCTTTGTCTACTTCATATCTCTTACCACAACACACAACTACCTAACTTGTCTTCTGCTTTTCTGTCTCCAGGCTGCCCCCTTCCACACGCACACATATCCATAGGTACTAAGAAGATGGGGACCACATCTGCTTCCCTCCTTTGTCACTGATATCTTTCTCAGTGCTAGCTCTCAACAAATATCGAATAAATAGTGAATGAATATAACATCTTGAATCTAAAATGGCATTTCCTCTGGATTCTTCTATCTGGAAAAAAAAGGTGAGGGGATGGATCTGAAACATGAAAGCAACAAAAACATTAGACAGAACCTCTGTAATATCCCAGTGTGGCCATTAGTGAGCTTCATACCAACACTTTTAAGATTATATAATGAAGACCCCACCTTAAATGTGAAAACCAGTAGCTACACAGGGACTGGTAAAGTATTAAAGTCACTAGAAAGGATTATGAGTAAAATAAAGTATAGCGTGATTTTTTTTTAAAAAATTTTTTGCAAAAGAGGAAAAAACTTTGATGCGATCAGATCTAAAATCTCCTGACCTTTCTGAGAGGAGAGAAATTGGGTTCTTTCTTCTCTTTACCATTTTTGCGATTTTGATGTTTAAACTTAAATTGTTCCCTCAGCTTCCAAATGAACCACTCTCTATGCCATGTGTCCCCACCCCCCACCCACCTGTGTGATTATTAGAGTTGGAAAGACTTTGAAAATAATAGTCCAATTTTCCTTTTGTTGAAGAGTACTGAGAAATCCAGGCCACACGGGGAGAGGGCCTCAGGACCCCAAGGGGCCCAGGCCCCTTGACTCTGCAGCTAATCTTCCCCTCCTCCCTGTTAAATCCAACCCCCTTTCACTTGTCCCTTCTGCTTCACGGGGTCTGCCCACTCGTCAGCCCCAAGACAGCAGTTCAGGAGGCAGAGTCAATACTGTGTCTGGTCTGAAGACACAAACAGCCCCATTGATGTCAGCCAAGACCATTCTTTTCTGGCAGCACTAAGGGAGCCTCCCTGTCTCCAGTCAGCGAGTCCAGCCAGAATATTTCCCGTGAGGGAAGTCCCCCACCCCTGAAGACAGTTCCTTCACTCCTTAATCAACCTGGATTCACTCCATACGTCTGACAAGCAGCGCAAATAGGCATGGGGCTGGGGAAAGCCCGCAGCGTACCTGCGAATCCTCAGCAGAACCTGGCTTTCCTCTCTCTGAGACTGCCAAGGCCAGACCTTTCTCATCTCTTTTGCCGTATCCCCCACGCCAGAAAGAGACAGGGCCCCCAAGCGCTTTGGTGGAGAAACAACAGGTATAAGTCCTGACAGGCCATAAGGAGGTTGAGGAAAGACTGTGCCCTCATTCACAGTCAGCCTGGGGCACTGCTCTGGACCCACACAGGCTCAGAAGTGAGGGGGACAGAGCTGCACGCACTAGGTCTTCCTCCCCCGTCTGCCCACCTCCACTGCAGAAACTGAGTGGCGCTGAGAAACCCCTTCTCTCCCTAGAAGCCCTGCTCGCTTAGCGATAAGCCCCACGTGCAGTTCATTTTCTCACAAGGTCCCGTATGTTTTTTGTCCTGGTTTATCCTTGATTGTTGTGCTGGCTGCTCAGTGTGTGACAAGGAGAAGCGAGTAGGAGTCGATGATGTTAAGACAAAATGTCTCACCCTCGTCTCAATCCTAAAATTGCCTTTGGGCCCATTTTCCCTTCATCACTCAACTCATCCACGTGTCTATTGATTTTATTGTTGTTTATGAGTTTTTAGTTTTGGTTTTTGTGATAAGGTTATTGATTTTAAGACAAGGAACCCATATTTACTTCAGTCTCTGAAACCGCCTGAGCCCGACTTATATTCCCCACAACACTAGTCTCTCCGTTGCCTTAGTGACACCCACGTCTTCATGTTCTCTCAATCTGTGCGCTAGATCACCTTCAGTCCTTTCCTCTGTTCTCCCATTCTTCTTTTTTTCTTAAATATATCTTTATTGATTTCAGAGAGAGGAAAGAAGAGGGAGAGAGAGAGATAGAAACATCAATGATGAGACAGTCATTGATCGGCTGCAGCCTGCAACCCAGGCATGTGCCCTGACAGGAAATCGAACCCTGATCACATGGATCCTAGGTCGACGCTTAACCGCTGAGCCACGCCCGGCCGGGCTCTCCCATTCTTCTTAAAAGAGTTTCTTGTAAGAACTTAATTTTGATAACTTCCAGCTTTTCATTGGCCATACATTTTAGAAATGATTGGTATGAATTCTAGTCAAGATGGTGTTGCAAGTTCAAAATGTGAGGCTTTGTTTTGCTCCAAAGGCACTGCTGTGATTCGTACAATAGAAAAAATAAACAGGAAACAAGATGGCGGTGTAGGGAATAGCTGCACCCGCGGCCTCCTGCAACCACATCAACATTACAACTAAAACACAGAACCACCGTCCCTCAGAGCCTCCTAAGATCTGGCTGCACAGAAGCCCCACAGCCAGGGAGCTGAAGCAGCACTGAGACCGGGAGGAGGGACAGAGACGCGGGCGGATCAGGGCTGAATCGCAGAGATGCGGCCGCGGGCCCACACCCAGTGCCGAGGTTGAAACCTGGAGGGTATCTCGGCGGCGGATTCCCGGAGGAGGGAGGGGTCCCAGCCCCACAGCAGGCCCCCAGCCCAGGGCTCTAGGCCGGGAAGAGACGTCCCCACAACGCCGGGCTGTGAAACCAGCGGGGACTGTCCCTGAGGGTCGGGGAGGCTGCAGGAGCCCCAGCAGCTCCTCTAAAGGGCCCGGCACGGACTCACTCGGACGCTCCCTCTGAGCCCAGCGCCGGGCAGCAGCCTGAAAGGACCCGGGACACTCGGGGGGAACTAACCTGCCTGGAATCCGGGCGAGAGGCGGAGGGGCGGCTTCCTCCCAGGCAGAAGGGCTGGCGGAGGCCATGGCTCCTGTGGCGAGTCCTCCCCGCACACAGCCGGCAGGCGGGCGCCATGTTTGAATCGCCAGCACCTGACTCCCACCTTTGGCCCCGCCCCGTGATTCCCGGAGGCCCCGCCCCTCCCCACCTGCAGCTCATCCAGGCCATTTCCAGGGGCTTTTCTGTGCAAGTGGCCTCTCGAGCCTCATACTTAGGACTTTCCTAAAATCTCTCAAACAAGCAGCAGCGGGCCCCATACAGCTTGGTAAGTGGCCCCAGGCCTGGCACTAGCGGCAGCTGCATTGGCTCATAGCTTGGCCTCTCCTGGACACCTCCAAGCCCAGCACAAGTAGCAGCCAACTATGGTTTGCTGTGTAGCTCATGCTGGGTGGCCCTGGGCAAGGCACTGGCAGAGGCTGACTTTGCATCTCCCAGGAGGCCCCAGAGACAGTGCACCTGGTGGTCAGACTCGACCATGCTGGATAACAACCCTACCACATCCACGAGTGGTACACTCAAGGGGCGCACTTGGGGAACACCAAAGCCCCACTGAAGTAAATCCTGCTCCATAGGGGTGTCTCCAGCACAGCAGCTCTTTGGCTGTAGTTGCAGCTGGTCCTCACAGCCGATTGGCCTGGGGGTCAATTCCTCCCAGTGATGCCAACAGCAACCAAGGCTCAACTACCACAGGACAGTGCATACAGCCCACACAGGGGAGCACCTAGAAGGCCCTGCTCAGGTGACTGGGGAGGCTGAGCCACTGGACCCTACAGGACACCTACTACACAAAGTCACTCTACAAATTCCCGGAGACATAGCAGCTCTACCTAATACATAGAAACAACACCTGGAAGCAGCCAAAATGTGGAGGCAAAGAAACATGTCACAAAGGAAAGAACAGAAGAAATCTCTAGAAGAGGAACTAAATGAAATAGATCCAAGCAAGCTAACAGATACAGCGTTCAGAATTTTGTTTATAAGGATTCTCAAGCATATAATTACAAAAACAACTAAGAAAATCGATCACATAATAAAGTACCAATTTGAAATGAAGGCTACATGAACTGAAATGAAGAATAATTTACTGGGAATCAACAGTAGAGTAGAGGATGCTGAGAATCAAATCAGAAATTTGGAACATGAGGAAACAAAAAACACCCAACCAGAAGAGCAAAAAGAAAAAAGAATCCAGAAATATGAAGATAGTATAAGGAGCCACTGGGACAACTTCAAGAGGCCCAGCATTTGTATTATTGGGGTGCCAGAAGGGGAAGAAACAGACCAAGAAATTGAAAACCTATTTGAAAAAATAATGACAGAAAACTTCCCCTACCTGGGGAAAGAAATCGACTTACAAGTCCAGGAAGCACAGAGGGTCCCAAAGAAGAGGAACCCAAAGAGGCCCACAGCAAGACACATCATAATTAAAATGCCAAAGGTTAAAGACAAAGAGAGAATCTTAAAAGAAGCAAGAGAAAAGCAATTAGTTACCTACAAGGGAGTACCCATTACGACTATCAGCTGATTTCTCAACAGAAACTTTGCAGGCCAGAAGGGAATGGCAAGAAATATTCAAAGTGATGAAAAACATGGAACTATAACCAAGATTGCTCTACCCAGCAAAGCCATCAATTAGGACTGAGGTCAGATAAAGATCTTCCCAGATAAGAAAAAGCTAAAGGAGTTCATCACCACCAGACCAGCACTACAGGAAATGTTGAAGGGTCTTCTATAAGAAGAAGCTAATGAACAAAAGAATCTGATAAACTAAATAGATCCAGAGACACTGACGCATGTAACAGACGATCATATTTCAG
Organism: Miniopterus schreibersii; assembly: GCF_964146895.1. NCBI lineage: Eukaryota > Metazoa > Chordata > Mammalia > Chiroptera > Miniopteridae > Miniopterus > Miniopterus schreibersii. Next base: position 69,279,000 of record NC_138103.1, on the reverse strand, counting down.
AGGAAAGAGGGAAGGGGGCTGGGGGGTGGGAAGAGATTAACCAAAGAAGTTATATGCATGTATGCATAACCCATGGACACAGACAATAATGGGGTGAAGGCCTGGGGAGGGGATGGGAGTGAGGTGGAGGAAGTCAATTGGGAGGAAAAATGGGACACCTGTGATACTTTCAACAATAATGATAAATTTAAAAAAGGAAAACAAAACAAAACAAAAAAGCATGGCCATGTTCAAAACAAAACAAATATCTCTATGTACTAGAATAGGAAGAGGGAAAAATGGAGAGTAGACCACTGGGGTCTGAACCATAAGTCAACAGTCCTGTGGGACTATGGAAACCACAATGCCCCAGAGAAGGTTATTACTGCATATTACTCATCCACAGCCCCTTCTAACAGGACAGTGCTGTGCAGCCACATTTTGAACCACTCCATCCTGCCCTACCCCCTCCAAGACTGGACCAAGGACCAAGGCATCCAAGCCACAGGGCTCTTACGAGGGGCCTGGAATGAAAAGTTCTACCAAATGCAAAGGGACTGACCACAAATGAGTCTTGTTCCAATGAAATTAGATCAGGAACCATGTCAAGAAGTAAACAATTTTCAATGAAAACTAAATCTGAAGGATCTTGAGGCAGAGAGGGGCAAAGGCCTTTGATGTATCACTATCAAGACACAGTCATGAGGAAGCAGAAGCTCTGAGATCACAAATCGTATAAGCTTTAGAGTGAAAGATGACGAGACCACTTGACAGCTAACGGAGGAAACTAAACCCACAGAGAAATTTAGAGTCACACTAGTGTAGAAAAGAAAAGTGAAATTCTACACCTCCCACCACTGAGATCCAGAGGAGGGCTCCGGGTCTCGAAGGTCTTTCTGATTTCACCTCCAGGAGTCCCGGCTCTGCAGTCATTCCTGCCCTTCCTCCCAGAGGCTGCCAGTGTGGCTCCTCATCAGTTACTGCTAAGCGTGGTCCTGGGCTTGGACCTCTAGTTCCTTGGTTTCACAGGGATCTTTATAATTATCTCTCCTCCTCCGCTCCAATTATTTGAGGTTCTTTGAATGAGACTGATCCTTCCAACGAAGAAAACCCAACAGAAACATGTTAAGTCATTGGTCCTCCCGACAACTCTGAGAGGTGGGAATGATGTTCCCATTTTACAAATGGGGAAACTGAGGCTACAAGGCATTCAGAAGCTGGATTACATGGCTCCTGGGCTGGTCATTTGCTTATTTGCCCTCACATCTATTTTGCAGCCTTCCTCTGCTTTGTTGGCTGTGCAAAGTATATTTCCCAGGCTCCCTTGCCAACTGGCTTCTGACTCACTAAGAGGTTCGCTGGCAGGAAAGCGAATAGCAGGATAAAGGGAGAAGCCAAGATATCTTCCCCTTGTGCTTGACATCTCTGGCAAACACTGCCTCTTCTGCGTGCCCTGGATCCCACGAGAATGCCAGCTCCCACCAGGAAGTCCCATCCTCCCTGTCATCCTCCAGGCCCAAGGGTGAAAACAGCTTCCTTCTTTTGCTAGCCTTTGGGTGGTCTCACTGTCTCCTGTTTAGCTTTAGCTCTTTCGTTCCACTTGCAATTAGTTCTCCATATTAAATTTTATCTAGTTACTGGCTCTGTTTTCCTGAGCAGACCCTAACTGATAGAGCATTTACTAAGTGGCTGAGTGAGGATTCGAAGTTCAGTGCATTTCATTCCGGCAACCACACTCTGAAGACCACATTTTATTGACAGTTAAGTCACAGAGAGATTCTCTGAACTTCAATGGCAAACTAGTGGTGTTTGTTTCCCCCAGAGCAAGCCCATGAGAAGAATTCTCATTTTGTGTTGTCACCGCTCACAATCATGAGTTAACTTTACAATGCCACCAACCCACAGATCAAAATGGGGCAAGAAGGGTTCGTTTCTAAGGGCTGCCTCTGGCACGGCAACCCTTTACGCTGTTCTGACTCTGCTCCCTGAACCCCAGGGCCAATCTGGTAAAACTGGGTTTTCTCCTAGAGGAGAGATTCCCATGGCACTGAGTGTGCACCATGAAGGCAGGCTGGAGTCTCATGTTGCTCAATAAGCTGCCAGTGCTTGAGAGCAATTCAGTCTCCTCCTAGCGCTCCTGGCCTTTTGCCCCTCCTTTAAGCCTCAACCCTTGGAGACCCCATCCTCCCATGATAACCCACTCTGCTTACACACCAGGTCCTAGTATTTTGTTTGTGTACTTTCTCTTGCCCCCCCCCACTAGATTGCTGGGGTAAATCATTTATCAACAGTATTCTGTTGGTCAATCATCAAGGTCATGCCACTCCTGATAAGCCACTATCATCTGTTGAACGTTGCGGAAAGGTCCGGCTTACTGCACTGTATTACATTTAGGGGAGCCTAAAAGAGGGTGAATATCAGATTTCTCAAAACCAGATCTTCTGCCAGAGGGAGGAAAATGTTCAGATTATCTTCCCTGGAAAATCTTTTTTAAAAAATCAAAGAAAGAAGCCCAATTTTATGGCCTTTAAATAAACCCATAATCGCTTCCCTAACTGTGAATGCCTCCTGCACCTGGTCTCAAGCCTTTGAGCACTAAGTTTAGTCCATTCACGGTGAAGGTAGACAATTCCAGCATTCAGTTAACAAGTGTATGATGGGAAATATGCTAAACTCTTTGAGGTTTGTACTATACAATATCCTATAAGTACTGGTGAGTGACAGTCTGTGTTTCATAGACCACAGTTGAACAATCTGTACAATTATTTGTAAAAATAGCCAAGTCTTGTTATAAAAATGGGTGTTATCTTTGGCATCTCCCTCCTCACTGCCTCCAGCTACACCTCCCACATCCCAGCTGTCTCCTAATCCTATGAGGGTTTTTGTTTCCCCCCAAAGCTTTAGTGGCTTCTCTGTTCTTTCCTTTTCTCTCTCTAAGGAAATCTCAGTGTTACCAGAGATTAAAATGGATGGCCATATGTCAGAGAATAAATTAGCTTTCCTGAAGCCTAGTCTTCCGAGAAGACCTAGAAGCCTAGCAGCCGTTCCACGGAGTCAGAAGCCTGGACGGCATGGCCTAAGGAAGGCTCCTTGCCCCACCCCACCCCCGCCAGCAGGTAGCTAACTCCTCACCATTCAGGTCTCAGCAAAAGAGCGACATCCTTAGGAAAATACTCTCCAACCCCCAGCCAAAGTTGGGGTCATAACAGTAATTATCTCAGTATGTAAATATACCCTCATCTATGTTTTCTGGATATAATAGTTATCCCATGCAAGATTCATGAATACTCATGTCCAAAACTATATTTCATGAAAGTGGGGGGGGGGGGGCTATGGCAAATAAATTCAGGAAATGCTGAGTTAAGCCAAATTAAGCAAATTTCTTTACTGTAAGACTTCTTGGAGCCTTTGAAATGCTAATATGTGTAATAATCACCAGTGTTTCACAAACCATATTAACCATGGAACCTTTCTTTATAACACATGTTAACATTTGGAGGAACTAGTATTGTGTGGAATATGGTTTGAGAAAGGCCAATATAAAAGGAATGACAATTTTCCCTTTACTCTAACATTATAGCAGAATGGCAATAATCACTAGCACACAGATTTCAAGTGACATTGGAAGCTGCAGGGGAAAACTGTGACAAAACTTCAGAGATAGTTAATCACATAGGAAGAGATAGTTGGGCTAATGGCAAGTTTGAGGAAAATATCCCAAAAAAGGGAGGGGTGATGGGAAAGAAATCTGGAATCCCAATTAGAGTCCATGCCAACCAGCTGAGTAAAAAGACAACTGATAAGATTCTCCTCAGTACTTGATGCTTATGAGTGAGAACCAATGAGGCGCCTGCTGCTGGTCCAAGGCCTAGGGAAAGGAGTGGCGACCTTGACCTTGGGCTTGCTAGCTGGCTTTCACACATGACTGAGCCACATGGTCAATTTGTTCATGACACTATGAAGTTCAAAAATTGTGAATTTCAAGTTCCGTGGAGTTATAGTATTCAGGAACACAGCAAGATACACAATTATAATTCATTATTTTAAATAATTTTAAATGTATAAAATATGTAATTGTGTAGCTTTAGATAAAATCACTTAGGTATCTTCTAAGTGAAAACATATCACTACTACTGTGAGCTTTGTTACATGTGTGAGGTGGAGGTAGATGTTTATTGATTTTCCAAAGAGCTGCCTCAGATCCATTATGAAAACAGAGGTGTAGGCTTAATAAATGAGTGCAGAAGCAATTATTCCAAGTTGTGTGGCTGACAAAGTGATGACCAGGAGGTTACTATGGCTACATTATCTTTTGGAATTCATCCAGGAAGTAGGAACTTTCTTTTTGAGTTTAATTTTGCAACAAGGCATGTGATCACATGGGAGCAATGGGAACCCAGAATGGAAACCTTGTTTTGGAAATAAGCAAAAATTTAATTTTTCACTTCAGTCAATCAACTGAGATGACAGTTTTTATGGTGAGGACTCAAAACAGCAATAAGGAAAATTTTCCTTTTCACATATGAATAGCAGAAAGAAAGAAGTTAGTTGTTGGAGAGTCTGAAGACTTTCAAACATTTGCATTATTGCTGAAAACAAACTTAATTCATCATTTAATGTAGAATATTTCTGGATGATACGTAAACACAGGTTCCTAGTGCAAAGGCAAAAAGAGGAAGAGAGCTTGGGAAAGTGCTAAACAGTGAGCATTTGGCTTTCCTGGGGCTATCTTTTATGTCGACACTGGAATCTGTCTTCAATTTATAAGATTACTATTAAAAGAGGTTTAATTCCAAAGGATAGCTGCTCCTTAAAAAGTTTCCTGGGCCTTAACACTTAGAGGCAAAAGCAGAACTTGCAAAGTTTGGACAAAGGGGTGGTTAGATTGTTTTAAGTCTCTGTGTTCCTGAGATTGTGGCTTTTTTACTAAACTCCCGACTGAGGAGCCTGAATGCTCGGTGAGAAGTCAGAGAGAGTTAGTGTGGACCGCGAAGTGCACGTGTCCCTGAGGGAAAGCGGGTGGGCTGGATCTGGTGACCAAGTGCAAATCCAGCCTGCTTCTCATGCCACGATCCCCCACCTGCTATTCCTCTGTCTTCCCAATGTCAGGGAGCCCCCCAGCAATACCTTTCAGGCTCAGCCACTTCCACCTCACTGACTCAAGACCCACCCTCTTCCACCCTTAACCCCCAACCCAGAGGGGCCTAAAATCATGAAAGCCCTTTACTTCCCCTGTATGTGTGCGCCTGTGTGTGCATGTGCCTGTGTATGCACCTGTGTGTGCCTGAATATGTGCCTGTGTGCATGTGCCTGTGTGTGCACCTGTGTGTGCCTGAATATGTGCCTGTGTGCATGTGCCTGTGTGTGCACCTGTGTGTGCCTGAATATGTGCCTGTATATGCGCCCGGGGGGGCAGGGCAGTCCTTTTGGCACAGGTTGTAATGTGAGGGCCTCTCAGACTTTAGAAACAAGATGCTGGCCTCTCTCCTGAGGGAGGGGAGAGACACAGAGACTGGTAAAGCTTCTCCTTAACACTGTACCGAGGGAGGAATAGGCCTACCCTTTGTTTGATCCTTGGTTTTTAACTAGGCTGGCCGCCCATTTAGCCAGGCTCTGGGGAGCCTCAGCCTGCTGTCCCACTCCACCTGCCGGGTCTCATTTTTTTGCTCTTGCCTTCCCTCTCTGTTGGACACCCCTAGCTTGCTCCCATAGGTGCCTCAGGCCTGCCTGCTGAACTTGCCCAAACGTACTCCTCTGGCTCTAGCCCAGGATTCCAATCCTACAACAATACCAGAAAAGTCTCTCAAGCCCCAGGAACCACAGCTGCCTTGAGACATTCTAGCTCCTTCCAGTAGAGGCAGACAAGATACCTCTCAAGATATGGCCCCCAGAAAAAAGGTATGTTTTCTCTCTTCTATCTCATAGGCTCAGCCTGGCTACTCAACTCAGTCAAAACTGGGTTTGGGGCCACAGTGCTGGAAGCAGGCTGGGTTCTCCCTCCCACTTGCTGTCTTTCTCACCCAAACCAGGGAGCTACCACCAGTTGTGGTGTAAACTGCCCCAGTAGTTCCTGACACCCCTCTCATAGTCATCTTAGCCTTTAGGTTTGTGTAGGACACGTCACCATGCAAAATCCCTTCGGTTCAGCTAACAGTTGTTTTGCATACTCTGAACACAAGCTGTCACGCTGCCACTGAGGATGAAACTGGCATCCCGACCAGCCCTCCATCTAGACCAGAGCAGGACCTGGGGAGCTTCTCTGCCACAGGAGACACCAGAGACAGGGCAGGCAGCCTTCCCCTCGGTGTCAGCCCCGGGAATCCTGAATCTCCTGCGCATCTCAGGGCCTTTGTTTCGTCCTGCAGTCAGCAATAGTGTTTTGTTCCAGGCTCAGTTCAGGAAAGTTATGTATCTTTACAACCTATATTCCATTCCATTCTCAGTGAGCATGGCTTCATGGATTCCTATGGGACTGTGTATTTTAAGGTTATGGTGATGAATAGAATAAAGCCAAAGAAAGATTGCCGTGGCGTTTTAAGTACCAAACATCAATATTCACACATCTGAGAAGCAGCCACATGGAGGCATTCTCAGCTCTTTCATTCTGAATGGGCCCCTGGACACCGTGGAAAGGGCCGATGGGCCGCTTTCTCCCTGTGTGCTGCCCATCACTGCTCTGTGCTCGGGGACGCGGTTCCCAAGCCCTTAGTCAGGCCTTCCTCCTGCTCCTCCAAAACTCCGAAGTCTAGGCATGTTGGGGTGACTTTGAGAATCAGGTGCAGTTTCTGGGACCTCTGGAGTCGAGGCCAGGCCTGGCTCCTTCTGATCTTTTTTTTTTTTTTTTTTTTTAAATAGATCTTTATTGATTTCAGAGAGAGGAAAGGAGAGGGAGGGAGAGAGACAGAAACATCAATGATGAGAGAGTCATTGATCAAGCCTGCAACCAGGCATGTGCCCTGACCGGGAATCGAACCTTGATCTCCTGGTTCCTAGGTCGATTCTCAACTGCTGAGCCACGCCCGGCCGGGCTCCTTCTGTTCTTTATCGGCCCCCGAGCAGGAGCAGCCTCACTCTGACCACTTAAGAGGTGCAAAGATAACAGAGTCTGTCCTCCCTCTGTCCCTGGAGGCCCTACTATGCACAAAAGGAAGAGTCCCAGGACTGTGAGTGAGTCCTCCAAAGCGAGATAGATCCTGAAGGTTATCTTACTTTTCCACTTAGAATAATCCCCAAACTATCTTAATAAGTTCTCCAGTATTTCAGTTCATTTCATTTATCTTCTTAAGATAAGATGGAAAAAAGTTTTTAAATTGCCTCAAGCCCTTTGCATCAACTAGATTAGTGGTGAGGTCTGTAAGAGGTTAATACCTCACAGCATAATCTTTCTCTGGTACCCACCAGGGCACTTGCAATCTGTTTGATATCAACAGGATGACTACGGGTCTTCTGGAAGGAGTTATCGACCAATTTCAGAATAGAGATACAAGCTTGTGAAATATGCAAAGGCTCTTTTCTAATTAAATAACTCACTGAACAAAATTTGTTAACATTTAGTTTCCCCATCTAGAACAAGTGCTATCCAATACCTCAAGGAGAGAGCAAGGTGGATGACAAATGAGGCTTTAGTGATCAAACCTGGCGACTATCTTCTCACAAGTGCTGTGGAAATGGTCTGCAGGATTATTAAAAGAGGACATTAATCATGCTTTGATCATGCTTTGGTCTCTGCCCCCTCATCCCACAACTCTTTACAAAGAGACTCCTCCAAATCATACTACAGTAGGAGACTCCCTGCTCCACGCTGGTCCAAGCTGCCCTGCCACTCCCGCAGATTACTGGAATTATTTTAAATGGACTGCTTTCTTCTGTCCTTGTCTCCCCACAGTCTGTTCTCAACACAATGGTCAGGGTGATCCTGTTAAAACGTGAATCAGATCAAAGAACTCCTCCGCTCAAAACCCTCCAATAACACCCATCTCACCCGAAGTAAAAGCCAAAACCCTCCTGGTGTGCAGGGCCCTCCCAACCTGCTCTCTGTCCCACAGCAACTGACCTCGCGCCTCCTCTCCCCGGCCACCCTGCTCTCTTTGCCCGTGTCCTTCCTTCCTGCAGATTCTCCCATGGCCACCTCAGTGAGTGCTTCCCCTACCACCGTGGATACTGTCCCACCTCGATTTTCTCCATCTTCCCGGCTTTCTTTCCCCGAAACACTTTTAACCATATGCTTTGCATATTCACCTAGTTTATTTTTATATCTACCCCCACTCCCCGCCTCCCAACACATACTCTAACGTAAGTTCTAGAAAGACCCATTCTTGTTGGTTTTCTTCACGGCTTTATCCACAGCGCCTGTCACATAGAGGCATTTACTTACAACTGCTGAGTGACTGGGTGACGTGGGCCATGAGTCAGCCACTTGGAGGCCGAGTGCACACGAGCAAGCAGGGGAGGGCAGAGGAGAAGGGAACCCCGGGGGCACAGTGGGGAGGAGAGCACAGAGACCGTGGGCCCCTGAGAGGGGCCTTGATTGAGGGACTGACGGGTTCCCGTTTCTGACTCCCATTAGGCCTCTGACACGTCCTTTTTTTCTTGTCCTTGTATTGTCCATGTATGTCCATGACATTACCCACTCTTTCCCCACAAAGACACGCTTTAACTCAAGCCAGCTTGAGATGGAGGGTGGAAAAGGAATGCGCAGGCTACCTGCCTCTGGGATGGCAGGAGTGGCCTGCGGGTTTGCATCTTGAGGAGCTCCCTCTGGCTCCTGGATGCAGAGAAGTGTGGGGAGGTGCAGTAGTCAGAGTTCTCCAGAACCAATAGGACATATCTATATACGGCAAGTCCAAAATCCATGTGGCAAGTTACACCACCTCACATCCATCAGGATAAAGAAAGACTGCAGAGACCTTCTGGCCAAGAAATTGGGAAAGGGGCCCATCTCTCCAGGTAACTTCTCCTGAAAGCAAAGTGGACAACAACAGCAGGTTGTGGAAGAAATACTGATCATTCAATGAGAAGCTATAAAAAATGATTTTCCATGGAGGCAATTCTGATATTCTTAAAGTGATCCAGTTGGGGGGGTACCACCTACCCACCCAAGAAGCAATATTGGAAGAGAAAAAAATGAAAGCTTCAGAAAGAATTTATTTTCCCCATGAATGAATGATTGGCCTGCCTTGGGGAGTCATGCGTGAGAGAAAGAAAATAGCATTTAACCCAAAGGGAAAGTCCTGAGTCAGAGAAACCCTTTTCTCACTTAACCCAGACTCCTCAGTGGGCCAGAAAGGGAAACAACACAATTTCATTTAAGGATGTTTTTAATGAGAAACTAGGCCAGTCATCATCTAGCTGCTGAGGGTCGTCTGTTGAAGGAAGTGGGGCATGTTTACCAGTCTCGGATAAATGTGTTATGAGTGGTTATCTAAATGTGACCTCTAGTGTCCAACTCATGTGGCACTCACAGAGGAGAATCTAGGTGATTTGATAGGCTGGAAACTGTAGAACCAGGAAATCTTAGAGCTGGAAGGGATTAGAGAGCATCCAACCCAGTTTCCTATTTTACAGGTGAGTGGTTAAGGCCCGGGAGTGATTAAGTGACTCCCAGGGTCGGTCACATAAATAGTGGCAGAGCTGGAATTGAACCCAGGTCTTCTAAGCCCCAGTCCAGTACTATTTCCTATACTCTTGAGGATATTTCCCATAAAATGTGGTTGGCTTTACATAGGTCATTATGGGACCTATCCATGGAAGACCCTGAAAACTGAGTGTTTACTTCCTGTGGGCTGAATTATAAAGAGGATAGTGACATCATTTATTTGATCTGAAGCAGCACTGAATCTTAAATTGTTCATGTTAAGGATTGTTAAAAAGATATCAAACTCTTTCCATATTTTCCCCATTACACACCACACATTTAAGTGACAGATTATGCCATTTCTTCTCAGCCCAAAGTTCATAGTGATTTTCAAAGGAATGAAATTACCCCATGTAATGGGAACAATCAGTCAGGGTGAAAATCAGATGGCTCAAGTCTCCCGAGATTCCCCGCGGTGGCCATTTGTGTGGGCAGCTGTTATTTTCCACTCCCTGCCCCTCAGCTCACAGCCGGCTGAGTGGAGCCAGAGGGCATCGTGCCACCGTGTACGCATGTCCTCCAACAGGCCCGGACGATCAAACCTCAGCTGGCTCCTCTATACATGCAGGAGTGCTGGGGTCCCTCCCTCTCGAATTGCTTCCACCTCTTCCACCTTCCAGTGTCTTCTTACTTGAATGCTCAAGGAGTGCCCAAAATATATGTGGAGGGCATGACAGACAGATTGTGACGTAGGGCATCATGTTCTGTAAGAGTTAAGTTTGAGTGTCCTCTCACTGTCCCTTCTTCCTTTTCTTCTTGTCTGAATTTATCTTTGTTGTCATTGCTGCACTTTCCAGGACTATATAAAAGAACAAAAGTCTGGTAAGTGAAAGCAGTATAGCCAAGAAACCCCATCTTATTTTTAAACGTTGAGAAGCATTCCTTGGAGCAGGAGAGGTTTAAATGCTACCTCCCAAGAAAGCAAACACAGATGCATCATTCCAAGAAGCTGGCAAGGAAGATACAATCCTGCTTCTCAAATAAATCCATTGAGATCGATGGAAAGTTATCCCCCAAGAAGAAAACTGAAGGGCCAGATGACAATAATGCTTACACTGGCCTGCATTCACGGGCTCGGCCTGAGTCCTCCAGAGAAGTCCACGTCGTTGTCTGAAAATGCGTAGTGTAAATTGTTACCCTGAAGGAATCGAGTCTTGTTATTGTCATCGCTACGGTTGTTCTGGTTGTTGTTATTTTACTTCCACTAAACCCGGCAGCACTGGGAGGGAATCATCCTCTGAGCTGAAAAATCCTAAAAGGTTTGTATTTGATGGCAAACGACAGAACCCTGCTAAAAATGGTTTAAACAGACAAGGGTTGTTCCCCTAAATAAGAAAGCAACCCGTAGACAGCGGGCTCCTTTTGGCTTCCTACGTGGCCATCCTTCAAATGTGGCTGCTGCACCTCCAGCCAGGCAGCCTGGTCACCTTCCCAAGAGAAGAAGACAGAAGGACAAGGGAGCAGAAGACAGGATGGTCAGGCTGGTCACATCTGTCCCCTTTGGAAAGGCTTCCCAGAACCTATATCCAGTGACCCCATTCACATCTCACTGGTCACATGACCATACCTGTAAATGAGTCTATAAAGGTGGATTTTTTGGTTTTCTTGCCTCTTCAAGAGAGGAGAGCAGGGAGGAGAGCTGTGAGTCAGCCACACATAGGGCTACAAGAGATCTTGGGTAATTCAGTGCATCTGTCCTTCTGCTCAAACTAGATTAATCCCCAAACATATTGTCTGCATTAGAGTACGCAGTGAATACTGGAATACAGAAAGGGATCCCTTGCCCCTCTGCCCCTTCACAGAAGAACGGAAGAGCAAGATGTGTCTATTAGAACAGATGCCTCGGGAGTTACTTCACTGGGGTCAAACCTGTACTCTCAGCAGCAAAGGTGGTTACTTTTCTTAATTACCATTGCTTTGCATCTTGTTATGTGAGCTGCCAGCGTCTTAATTTAGCTGATGACTTTCCACAATCATTTTAGATTTATTTGGTACCTAATTTACTTAACATAGCTTTTGCTGTGAAAGTTAATCAGAGGCCCAGAAACTCTTAATAAGCTCCATATTTTACAGAGAACACCACCCTGAGGAGTGCTTTATGAAAATGATGACAAGGCACAGGGTCTGTAGCTTTCAGAATCAATAAGTTACCAACTAATGAATGAAGACGGTCTTGAACTTACACTTCACTATAGGCTCCATGAAGCAGATGCACAAATGAGCATCTGTAACATGTAGCTGGTGCTTAGTAGGGAATTTACATTAACCCAGCAGCTGGGGGTAGGAGAATCTGTGTATGCTAGAAATAAAGACTAAAGAACACATAGCATTCAATAATTAAGATGATCTTGCTTTTGCCACCATTTATTTAGCTGTTTCTTTTGAGATGAAACTGTTTTGTTCTCATGTTTCTATCAGTCTTGGCTTTTGAGGTCAGTGGAAATCACAGAGTCAGACAAAAATGCCCTGTTGAAGTATCTCTCTTCATGTACCAACTAGGGATGAGTTCTTGTGTAATTTACAACCCAAGACTGAAAATTCAAATGTAGAGAAATAAAGAGCAATCGTAAAAGTCATACCACTTAAAAATGCAAATAGCTGCCCCACTGACTGCATTGCTACCTTCACTACTAAATATCGAAATAGTGCCCTGCAAAAAGTCGGAACTCGAGGCGTATTTGCTGAGTAAATACATGACTTCACGGTGATGGAGACGAAGGGGAGAGGGTGACTGGGTAGAGCCCCTGGCGCAAGGTAGGTGGGCAATATATGCGTACAGAAAGCTAGGGCTTTTCTTTTTCTCCCAGATAAAGAATTATAGACAACCTGAGATTAAAAGGAACAAGAAAAAACATTTGTCTGCAGGGTGGGTGGGAAGACCAGCCGAGCTTCTAGGCTCTAATCTGGAAGGCTCAGAGAATGAAGAGGGGCCTGAAAAACCAACATGGGAACCTTACAGGAAGGAGAGAGAGAAGCTGGGGAGTTGGTTGGAGTTCAAAGATGTGAAACGCTCCTGGGCTCTGAGCCTTGGTTCCTTCATCCCTAAAATAAGAATAAGAATAATACTTGCTCTATTTCAAAGAGGTGTTGTGAGGATTAACTGAAATGGTGTGTATGAAAGTGTTTTCAAAACTTAAAAACACTGTGTTAATGCAATAGGCCCTTTTAAGGCTCATTTTGGCACTGGAGCAAGCGAGCAGGTGCTCTCCAGAATAAACTCAGCTCAGGGGCGAGCCACCAAGGGATGGTGACCCTCAGATGTAAGCAGCCCAGGGGCACTTTAAAGGGTTGCACTAAGAGTTTCAGGGACCCAAACTTCCTGAAATCTTTTCACATAAAATGTGTTTATTGCCAGCCAGGCTTTATAAGGAATCAGGAGTCTTGGACTAAAGAAGTTAAGGGGCGTCTTAGGTACATACACAGCAGAGCCAGGGCTAGGGCTTGAGCCCCCTGGCTCCGGGTCTAAAGTGCAGGAAACCCCTCCAGCATGATTTAAACCCTGTAGCACAGTTTCCTTTGTTAATGAGCAGGAACAAAGAGAGACATATCACTTCCCTGCACTTCTGACACCTCACCTAAGAACAGTTTTCACAGGGAAAGTAACAGGCACCATGTTTCATCTAAATTGGTCTCCTTTCTGCAAAGCTGACTCCATCTATTTTCGGGAGAAAAAAAGCTGGGCGTTTGTGGCTCCCTGCGGAGTTCTGCGTGGGGATTTGAGGAGGTGGGAGCATCACAATGGGCCAGCCTGCCCGGGGCTTCATCATGGAAGAGATAGCCCTGTATTAGATTGTGAAGGGGTCCTGTTGTTTGAGAGGTTCTCTGCTTTGAGCTAGATTTCTTTATCTGGAAGTTGGGCAATACACTGCATTAGGCTGTTACGCTAAAGAGTTTGTCTATCAGTTCAGACTGCTTTAACAGAAATACCATAAACAGTGACTTAAACAGCAAACATTCATTCTTTATGGCACTGGAGACTGGGAAGTCCAAGATCAAGGCACTGGAAGATCTGGTGTCTGCTGAGGACCAACCTCCTGGCTTGTAGATAAGTTACCTTCTTCCACATTCTCATGTGACAGGGAGAGAGACAGGTCATCTCTCTCTCTTATCTCTTCTTATAAGGGCACTAATCCCATGCCTGTGGGCTCCACCCCCATGAACTAATTACCCCACCTCCAAATACCATCACACTGGGAATTAGGCTATGACATATGAATTTTAGGGGGAAACAAACATGCAGGCCATAACACAGTTATGAGTGGTTTTTCTTCCTTACCCTGCCTGTTCGACCTGATGTTGATTCTGTCTGATTTATATCCCTCTAAAAAGTGTAAGCAATGGTCCGTTTTTCGTTTCAATTACACAGACCATTTTCCTTCCTACTGAAATGAGAGTACAGTGAGTATGCAATAAAATAAGTAGTTTTGTGAAGTAAGCACTCAAACTAACAAAGGCTTGTTGCCTGACAGAGGTGACCTCCTTCCCCCCATAGCGTAAATGACGAGCGTTACCAGGGCAAATGCGTACTACAGACTTTTTATTGGGGAATTACACATGCAGAATTGATATGTGTACACATATTTGTGGCTTTTTATGAACCTTAGAAAGCCAACCTAATATATGTCATTTGCTTTTGTAGTCTATCCTACACAATTAAGCACTTAACTATGTAATAATTCTTTTCACATGCTAATTTTGAAAGCCCTTCTAGTTGAAGATCATACACTAAACTTCTTTTATGTCCTCTGCAAGACCTTACACAACCGTAAGCATGTAGAAGGTGTCCAAGAAATACTTTAATTGGTTGATTTCAGCAGATAAAATATTAGTTCTTAGGTATTAAAGTATAGCTGGAGAAGGGGACTCCCTCTGTACAGTCCCCATGGGAGGCGATGCCATCTGCAGCTTAGGCAGATGACTCTGATGGTCGTGTGGAGAATGGGGCCAGAGGAGGGAAAGGTGGAGAGATGATGGCAGCAGGGAGATCTTTTGGAAGCTGTTGAATGGCCCAGGTGGAAAAATGTCTAAATCATGGCAAAGATGGAGACTTGGAAAAGATAAGACAGACGCAAGAGATACATAGTAAGTACAATCGGTGGGATCTCACTGAAGTGGGAAAGGCAGTGGGCAGTGATTCCTAGGCTTCAGGCTTGAATAGTTGTGTCATTACCAAACACAGGAAACGCAGCATGATGCAGAAGTCAAGAGTGGGAAGAAATAAAGTATTTCATGCTGGACGTTTTGAGTTTTGGGGCCAGCAGGAAATGCAGGTAAAAATATTTAGTTGGAAGTTGTAAAGAAGAGGGACGTCTGGACAGTGGATTTCAAAGTTGGGGTTGTCAGAGCATGGGTGACAGTTAAAGACAAGGATGTCAGTGAGGGAGTGAATAGAGCCAGGTCCATGAAAGAACTTGAGAAAGAGCTACTAGGAGCACAGGAGGGACACTAGGGTGATGCCTGGGGCCTTGTGCTGGTGAGAGTGTAAGATGGTGACTGCAGCTAATATATCCAAAAGCCCACAGTCTCAAAGAGATCAAAAAGCAGGAGAAAGGGAATCCCCAAAAGAGCAGCATCAAGGGGAAGGGAAATAGGGTCTGACAGTGTCCTTTTGTACCAATGTCCTTGAAACACGGATTTAAACAAATTAGGATCACAACCACTCCTTCCCTAAGCCCATCTGGTGTCCCCTTGTCAGACGTGGTTTGTGCCAGGAGGATTACAGTGTGAGCTCTAGGGTCTGATCCTTGCTGGACTTTAGTTAAGTTTATGTGTCTAGCAAACTGTTGGAAAATTATCAAGACCAGTGCATATCACGAGCTGATTTGCATGAGGAAGAAGCTTTGAACACTGTTCGCTGAAGGAAGAAAAAGAGATACGAGGTGCCTGTCCCCTGCCAGGCCCCAAGGGATGGGTCCTGTAAGCCCTGTGGAGAGGGCTTCAGGAAAAGACAGCTGGGGCTATTGCCTTGAAGCACTCTGTGGCTTATAGAGGCCCCAGCAGGGTTGCTTTGGGGCCACATGTTAGCAGTGGGACAGAGTTCAGGAAAGATGATCCTCTCCATTCCCCCCTGGAGCACAGCAGGGTGGTGAGGCCAGAGGAAATGTGGGACCATGAGGTCATCTCATGGGGTTTCAGGCTTGGGGGCCCCGTGGCAGAGGGAGCCACCAGCCCTGCCCACTGTGCTCACCGACTGTGTTGCAGCAGCCAAGCACCCCTCATTTAAATGAGGGTTTCAGACCACAATGAGGGCACTGGAGGGGAGATGACAGAGAACTCTGGGAGCTCCTATAAAGATACCCAGGTGTCTCAGAAGTAACGGCAGACATTTTTGACTGGGGCAGAGAAAGAATTTGGCCTCTTATATATGAAGGTAGGAGTTAAATTTGAGATTCAAAGATTCCAAATCAAAAGTTGGGGAAACTTGCCAAGACCTGTATTGGTATATGGTAGAGAGGCCAATCCAGCAAAGTGCTGCTTTCCAGCTGCTGGGAAACCATAGGCAGGTCCATGAGGCCTTTGAGGGTCCTAACCTAAGACAGAGCCAGTGTCGGTAGAGCATGGCACCTCTGGGCAGGGACAATGACTTCTGGCCAGAGAACCTAAATGTTTCCAAAGGCCAGTTGATCAAAATTTGATTTTAATTGTGTCCAGCCCATCTTCAGGATTTTGAACTATTATTATAAACTTGTTTTAATTTTGTACCTTTATCCTTAGCTATTTTATGTATGAGTGCAAAAGCAAGCTACATATCTAGGATCTTTGTCACTCTGAATTAGGGTTGCCAGATTTAGTAGATAAAGTACAGGATGTTCAGTTAAGTTTGAATTTCAGATAAGCAATGAATAATTTTTAGTATAAAAAATTAGTATGCAATATTTGAAACAAAAATTATTCATTATTTATATAAAATTCAAACTTAACTGGGTGTTCTGTATTTTATCTGGCAGCGCTACTCTGACTAGATCTTTCCCTAGAGAGCAGAGCAACAAGACATCTGGAATAAAGGACAAGTTCTGTGGTCCTTTTTCCTGCTGGGTAAAACTGCAGTAGATGATTGATTTGTCTTTCTTGAAATATATTCTCCATTTATTTCCCCAAAGGATTAAAATGGCATCAAATAAAAGGCACAGACCATTAAAGTAGAGATAGAAAAATCAAAAGAAATATAAAGGGATGGGGGAATTTGAAATCCAAAAGCCTAGACTAATGTGGTGGATCTTTACTTTGGCTTCTGGACTTTTTGTCAGCCCAAAGCCAAAAGGAAAGATTAGCTCATACAAGGTCACAGGCAATTAAATATGCTATTTTCTGGTCCTAATTCTTAGAGGACTCTTCGTATAGAATAACATGCTCGCCAGTGTGGTCCGACGGTATGGCAGGCTATGGAGCTCGAACATCTGCAACACCTGGATGTGAGGCTCAGCTCGGCCTCACAAATCACTTCAGATTTCTCACTTCGTTTATTTATCTGTAATGTGACTTGCCCTGCTGAACACATTACAAATGTAAGATATTGTTACTAGAGCTGGGACTAAGGATATTAACACCGGCAGTAATAATGTGTCCTGTGAGGGTTTTATAGGAGACACATAAACATTCTCCAAATGACAGTTATTACATTAGCCCTTGATTTTAAAAGACCAGGACACACATTAGTAATAATGCAGCAATTCAGCAGAGGCCTGTCTCACAGGGTGGGGCACAGAACCAAAGTCATCCTGGCTGACCTCTCTGCTCTTGAACTTGCAGAGCTCGGAGCTGGCTGTGGGTGCTGAGGCTTCACAGAGCACAGGTGCACCAAGTCCTTTACTTACCATTTGCTCATAATCTCTCCAGCCTAGAGCCCGAGAATAAATTGTCTTTACCAAAAAGCAAGCCTAAAGCAAATGGTAGCCTGTCCAACCCCAAGGCAGGGCTGCAGGCAGCACTTCTCTCAAGGAATTGGCAACACTTGGCCAGGGTGATAAGAGAAGGAAAGATACGTGTCTGTGGGTTCCGCTGGGTCTGCAGACAGCCTATGGAATGCAAATGCTTCCTCATGAGAAAGCTGCCAGGAGCCAACCGACTATCAGTGTGACTACCACGGGGTTCCTTCTGCATCAGCCACATTTGTAGGGTGCCCTCTTCTCTTCCAAGGGGAGACCAGAGGGCTCCCATCTTGCTCACAGAATTCCTAGAGAAAATATGCTCCATCTAAAAATAACAATATATTAATAATGATGATGATGATAATCATAGCAGTCATTAGATGCTGTGCTGTTTTATACGCCTGACGTCATTAAATCCTTGTAAGAAGGTTCTATTATTACTCCCATTTTATTCTAAAGAAAGAGGTTTGAAGATGATTCTTTCTACCCAGTGAGTAGGGAGAAAGAAGACCCCTGGGACTCGAGAAAGAAGATTGTTTCTTTTTCTCTTCTTACTTGCAAGGCTGGTTTGCTGTAACCGAGAAAGGTGCAAGACCTGAGGGTGAACTATTCACAAAGTTAAATAGCAGTTAAGTATCTACAATGAAAATAGCCTTAAGCTAATCAATGAGGAATGCTCAGGTGGCTGCTGTCCACACACCTTACAACCTAGTTGGTCTACAAATGAATGGAGGTAGAAGATACATGCTGTCAGAAAGGTACCTAGAAGACCTTGGGTCAGACTATATCTCCCTAACCAACAGCCTTTCAGGTGGTGAATGTGCCCATCAAAAGCAGCCAGAGGTGCCTGATGAGGGGACCTTGCATTGCACCTAACTGCTTCCCCCAAGAGGGGTTGGATTGAGAACCCAAGTGTAATTCTCAGGGCCTCAGATAGTTTGGCCCACCTGGCAGGCCATTTTCCTGGTACCTTCAAATGAGACCCCGGATTCTTCTAGATACATGCAGGCCTTTCAAACTTGGGGGTAAGGGGAGTGACTTTGTCCCATTGAAGACACTGGCTCACCTTATTTTCCTTCAAAAGTAGTTACCATCACCCTTGGATAGAGAACGGAGGAGGAGGTATGAATGCGGGCACTGGAACTCATTCTAAAAATGGACAGCACTGGCCAGTGAGGGGAGGAGGTTGGCCGCAGAGGTAGGGGTGGGGTGGCGCTTCTCTCATTACAGAGGGTAATCCTTAGCTAGACCTCAGAGCCAGGGACTGCCACTGAGAGCCACAGCTCTGGAGGAAAGATGCCAGCTCTCCATGGGACAGCAGAGCTCCACAGCAAAGCAGGGAAAACCTGAGGCTTTCTCAGCAGGTGCCTCTCCGGCGCTCCCTGTTTTCTGAGCCAGAGGCTGCACTGTGGCAAGTTCCTTCTTTGCTTTGCGTACTTCTTGCACTTTTAAACACTGTTTCTCAGAACAGATGCTCCATTCCTTCCTTCCTGGTGGCCTTTCTGCACAAACAGCAGATTGCCCGCTTCTGTCATCTTAGTCCAGGGAAGGAGAGAAACATGCTAATCGTGTTATTTCTCTCTTCCTTCTGCCACAATGAGCTGTGGGAGCCAAGGGCCCTCTCTTCTCCTCAGCCTCTCCCCACGTGGACACCCCACGCAGCTGATTTTCCTGGGCACTTCTCACCAAGCCTGCTTCCCTTTGACCGAAGGGCTTCTTTCTAAACAAAACTTTGGTTTGGTTTGTTTTTTTAGACCTCCACTTCCTTTGGCCTCCTAGGAGTGAGGTTGCCAGGTGGTCACTGGTAATGTCTTGATCTCTACTTCCCCTGTATATTAAAGACCCAAAACCAGGTTGAAATCTATGGAGACCATTGGCATAAAATTATGCTTATGCCTTCCCAGGGCCACTGCCCCACACAACTCCAGGGGGCATCGCCACACAGGGCTGTGTATCTATCTCATAGTCGCACATGATGCACAGATGTGAAATGCAAACGCAACCCTAGACCATAAAGCAAATGTAATGAAGGGCAACCAGGGGTTTTTTCTCATGACTACTATTTAGTGCTTGTTTTGAAATATCACATCTAGATTCCCTTCCAGCACTCAGCGTCTGGTGCCACTCACTCGTGAGTACTCGTGAGTAATCCACCCACTGAGCAGCCCTCTGCGAGGCTCCTGGCAGCTCACTGCTTCGGCAGGTTCCCCACATACCGGAGAACTAGAATGGGCACATTTCATCCTGGGAAAGAGACAAGCATTAAGACATGACTTCTGGAAGAGTGGATCACCACAGAACAGTATCTGAAAGAATCGGAAATCAACACAGGCCAGATCCAGATGCCTTCCATTGGCCTTGCAGAATCGGTCAATGAGGCCCTAAGTAGTGATAATGGGGGTTCCCCTCGTTCGATTCTCAGTTTACATAATGTGCCCCAGGCCTGCCTGTTGGGGGGGGGGGCTGACAGGTCTCCTTCCCCTTCCCAGCAGGGTAGGAAGGTGGGCGATGGCAGGGGTGGGTCCTGTGTCAGACAGCAGGTGCATAAGTCGGCACCTAACCAGGAAAACAGAAATCACGCAAGGATTTGAAGAGAGAATTGAATACAGGAAATAGGTTACACAGGTTTCTTGGTTGGGGTCCCCAAAAGACCCAGAGACAAGGGTTCGAATGCAAGTAGCTTAGCTGGGAGGTGATCCCAGAAACTTACAAGCAGGGAAGTGAGACGGGCAAGAGAAGGCAGCCAGTCCAAAGGGTTCGTTACCAAGCATATCCCCAGTGGGGACCGTGCTCAGTCCCGCAGAGAGCCTCGGGAGCCAGCGTGGAACAGCCTTAGGGCATTTATTGAGCAACACTCCTGCGTGGCAGCTGCTTCTGGAAACACTAGTTCCCCAGCCACCCTACACGTGGGCTCAGGCGCTCGTGGGCCGGAGCCGGACTCGGCCGGCGGCTCCCAGGCGGTCCAGGAGGCAGCCTCCAGCTTGTACATGTAAACACCTGGAGCGGCGACTTTCATCTTTTTCATCTCATGGCAACTAAAATAATTACTAAAATTCTGCAGCACACCGAAAATATATATTTTTTTCCAATCTGACCAAAAAAAAAAAAAGGTATAAATTTGATTCACACTGGACGGCTATTGTGTTGGCTGTTGTCATTTTTTAATTTGACAATCTAAGGGAAAGGAGGTCAGTGCCCCTGGCTAAATAGTCAGGTATGGCATGTTTTAAAAATTCTTGCTGCACACCAGTGGAAAATCACTGACCTAGAGGATAAGGGTAGAGCACCACAGTGTCTGCTACAACAGGTCATGAAAGAGCCAAGGGCCAAACAAAAGAAAGTGAGGCCACCCAGAGAGCAGCAGCAGAACGTGTGTACCAGTTCTCGGCCAGAAAGACAAAGTTGGGAAGCCACGTTCCTGGACTGGAACCACATGGTAGTAGCTGGAACCAAGAAAAAAGGGATGGTCCTACAGGAACAGAACAGTGGAGAAGATGCGTCCACTCCAGAGACACTGCCCGAAGCAGAAGCAGGGGCAAATGCCTTGGATTCTCTCTTCCTTCCTCCCTTCAGTCTCTTGCCAAGGGCCAAACCTAGCTGGGAGCCAGCTAATAGGGCAACTGGAAAATGGGGACTTCGGGGGTTAGTGGCTGCCTCTCTTTAGCAACCCCCCTTCCCACCATGATGCAGAGTGGAGCAGAGAAAGGGCAAGGCGTGCATCTGAAAGCAAACTAGCCTAGGATGGCACGGGAGGGTGTGAATGGGTCTCCCCACCACCAGCTCTACACATGCTCCCCCTACGGAGAAGAGTTCTAGGTAAGGATGTGGCAGCCGCCAAGCAGACACAGTGACACAGGAATCTGTGTGACCCGGGCCTACATCCGGAGGGGATAATAAAGGTGGTAGCACAACTGTTCATTAGCCATTTGATCCACACAGGTTGACCCCCAGATCTCTAAGGGCAGGGCCAGGGTCCCTGGTGTGGTGTGGGAATCTGGAGGAGAGGGACACTAATCTCCACTGCAGGGACTTGGGGCCTCAAAAGTGCTGGGGGAGAGGTGCAAAGACGGCTGTGCAGAGGCTGCAATGTTACCACAAGTCTAGTCACAGTGTAGCAGCATTTTCTAGACTATATCCTGCTAAATAAATAACTGAATATTATACACTCTTCTGGAAGATTCAAGATGTGTACTTAGCATATTATGGGGTCTGAGAAGCCCTACAACAGTTCTCAAAACTTCCTGGAGTCTGGAACACCACCCCTTCCCATTTTTCTTAATGTGGAGTGCCTCTTACAGTCTCAAAGAAAAAATCTTTTATAGCACAAAGCTTAAGATCCTAAACTAAAAGAATTTGCAATTAGAAGAGTGTTGAAATTTCTAGGAGGGTATATTTATAAAGTTTCTGGTGCAGTCTTGGACTAAAACAAAGTATGATAAACCACTAAAGATTGTACTGGTGTGCTGAGGCCAGCTTGCACTGGCTCGTGAGAGCCAACATTCAATTTCCTGGATTTGAAGAGCTGGTTGCTAAACACAGCCATTATTAAAAATTAAATCCTATGAACTTGTAATTGAATATATGTTATTAAAAACAGAGGTAATGAATATTCACAACTCACCACTATGTAATTATTTTGCTATTACCTGTGTTCTTTGGGTGATTGCTGCCTATTGTATCAGTACAGTGGAGATACTGGTATCGCGCTGGGGCTACTGTGCTTCTCTTCCCAGTTCCATGTTCAGTGATGTTGCACTGTTAGCTGGAAATCAGCCCTGATGTAAGCATTCACACCATGGCAATCAGAAAATGCTATACTTCAGGGCTTGATATATTATTTCTTTGTTTGTCTAGGCTTAAAAATATAGAGAAAATGTTAATGTGGATTAAATTAAAAACTTATTGTTTTATAGACATTGCTCTGTGAGTAGCACACACACACAAGTTGAAGAAATATTCTTCCCGTATTCAAAAGCTATAATTCAATTCAGCAAGGAAATTGCTAACACCATGGACAAATAAATGAAATTCTGACATGCATAGTACCAAAACTGAAAGAGGGTTCAGTTTAATGGATGTCACCTGTACAAGGGTAAGAAATAGTGTAACAGATTTCATATCTGAGTAATGATGATAAATTTACTGGGAAAAGAGTTAGAAGAATGGGATGCAACTCTTTATTAAATCATGGTTCAGTTGCAAAATAGCTTGGCTGCAGAAATCAATTAAAGCATTCTGTGAGGATCATTTTGCTACATGGAATTTACAGTAAGGAGTATTAGATATTTTATTATTTGTAAATTGTGTGCTATACATGCTTTATATCAGTAAAATTTATAATAAACTTATATACAATATACATATATGTTGGATATTTTCTTTTTCCCTGGAGAGCTGGTTGTTAAACCTTTGCTGGCACAGCACTGGTGAAGTAAATTCATTTAAAGGTGATTCTGTGCCACTATATTAAAACCCTGAAGATGTCATCTGATCCAGATATCTCTAAATGTAGGAAAGTATTATCTCTTGGTTCAAAGAATCATACTCCAGCGTTTCTTTCAACTTAATTCACCACCTATTTATTGAGCACCTATTGGGAGTTGCGGGTTTGATTCCTGGTTGGGGGATGTACAAAGGGCAACCAACCAATGTTCTCTCTCACATCGATGTTTCCCTCTCTCCCTTTCTCCCTCCCTCTCTTCCCCTCTCTCTAAAATCAATAAGTATATCCTTGGGCAAGGATTTTTAAAAATGCAGATTTTGATCCAGTAGGTCTTGGGTGGAGGTGCAACTGCGTTTCCAGCAGGCTCTCGGGTGCACACCATAGACAAGGGCTTAGCACAGACTTGCTGACAGAACAAGAGCTGCTCCTGGAACCGAGGCTCACAGAGCACGCCCCTCCTCTGCTTTCTGGTCCTCGCAAAAGCACTTCATGTCACGTGGCACTGGGTCCTCTGTCACAGGAGAAAAATTCTGGTGAAAATTCTCCTTGACTAAACCTCTTATCTTCCTTGGAAATGCACAGCATTGTTGAGTCAGAATGGCAAGATCCTTGGGATGGACAATGAGTAGTAACAAGGCAAAGAAACAATCCTCAGTACATTAATGAGTGTCCTTGGTAGGCAGAGGGCCCTTCAATAATTGATGAATGGGCCCGGCCCGCTCAGTGTTTGCTGCAGCTCTGGCCAACACTGCTCATTACGGGGGATGATTCACTCTGTTTTATGGAACAAATTGTTCCAAGGTCTAACTCCACTTCCCTTACCATTTTTCCCCCAATAAAAAGCATGCACCTGTAAAATTCATACGCATGCAACTGCATCCAGAATAGATATAAGAGAATTCATTCATGTCCCAGAGTCCATAATAGAGCACCCTGGGGGACCCCGCCGGGGGCTTAGCTTTAGAAACAGCTTCTTTCCTCAGAGCGGAGGAAAGATGCAGATATGCCGGGTCTCTGCAGGCTGCTAAGACTCCAAGAGCAGCAGGAATTGAAATGAGATCGTCTTCCTCAATAAGGCTTGTTATTTGTTAGGCTTGGCAAAGGGACAATTGGTATTCAGATTGTATGCCTACAGTTCATACTGTTAGTGTGTCCAGTTCCTGTTGGCCATGTGTTTCTAAGTGCTTAGGCTTGCCTTGTGAACTGGTCCGGAGAACAGTTTAATTTAGCTCTCAGTCTGATGGTTTAACAAGCACATGTCAAGCTGCTCTGGTTCACCTATATCCTTTCTCTGTCCCCCAAGTTTGGAACTTCTCTGTTTCCTCTTTTCAATTCATTATTTTGGTGAAAAGATGCCACTTTGTTCTGTAAGATGAAATAACATCAACAGTTTCACTGGCCACGTTGCTGCAATGTGGGACACAAGAGTTTCTTCCTTATACAACCAGAGTGACTTCACGTTGGAGAGAGTCTGGGGTGATCCAGCATAGCCTGATGGCTCTGAGGCTCAAGTGTGAGCCCTGGAAAATATCATCTATCCCTTTCAAGTCCCCAATCCTGCTCCAGTTCGCAGATGTTAATAGGACTCTGCCCAGTCCCCAGAGTATAATCTGGGTTGGGTTGGGCTCAAAAGCTGGACCCAGCTGAGGCTCTTTTCTGACTGTCTCCAACAAGGCCTTGGAATGACCTGGGCTCCGGGCCCACTGGACAAGGGACTAGATTTCCCTGCCAGATTGGAACAAACCAACCCCTGAGGAATCCCAGGGACTCAGAATCACCCCTTCTGGTGGAGCTGGGCCCCCAGAAAGCAACTTTCCATACCCACTTTGATTCTGACCACAATCCTAGCACCTAATGAGTCAGTGGTGCTTTAAGGGTGGAAGATCTTTGCTGTAGGATCTCTGTTCTACTACTTTCCTACGAGAAGGTCAATAGTTGGCTAAACTTAGGAGCAAGAAATGCTGCAAAAAGGCAAAAAACTTCAGTCTCTCCTCTCTTGTTCTCTGGCTCCTCCAGGGCCTACAGCCTATGGTTGAAATCCGACCTGGCCAGCAGTTCTCTTATTGGCCCTGTGGTCCTCATTTGGAAGGAGCGATGTCTGCACAGCATTCCTTTGTCTTCTGGCTGATTCTAGAGAAACTGTGGATATTGGTCCAGTTTCTCACATCTGTCTGCTCTTCCTTCATTGCCACCTCCATTGTTGCTTTGAGGTCCAGGTTACCTTAATATCGGAGGTGTCCTGTGTACCACAGAGATGGCATGGACAAAGAAGAGGCAAGAGCACAGGCTAGGTGCGGCGCCACACCAGGCAATTCTGAAGGCTGCTCCTCCACTGCCACCTCTAGCTGGGCAGCAGCCAGGGCCGCTGCTGCTGCTGAGGAGCCCCTCTTTGGCCAAAGACAGGGAGGACAAGCACTACCAGGGACTCAGAAAAGTGGATCCTAGTTGCCAATGTCGGGGGAGACCTTACAGGTCAGCAAGTCACCACCCACTTGGTGTTTGAATATATATATCAAGCTCCACCAAAGTTTACACTTAAGAGTCATAAAGTTTCCTGTATATAAATTATGCCTCAATAAAGCCCTAGTAGCAAAAAAGAGGGTAAAGGGTTAAACTAGTATCTTCAATTAGTGATCTAGACCAGTTGTTCACTCATGACTTTCACGCTGTCATGTACCTTTCCAAGCAAGCCCTCGTGAGTTCTGTTTTCTAAGGCTGAGGACCACCGTGATTATAGCAAATACAGTCACGGTGAGCCTGGTTGGGCACTGGGTACTATGGAAGCTGTTGAACTTATTTAATTTACATATAACTACTTTTAATACAGCACTTATCCTAATTTTTACTCCCATTCTTAAAATACACACAAAGCATAAAGTTGCACCCCTTCATTAAAAAGCTTAATATATAAAAATCTTAACATGCCAAGCAGAGCAAATATTATATTACTTAATATTGACTTAGTCCACAAAGTTGTTGTTTTTTTTTTAATATACCTTTATTAATTTCAGAGAGAGGAAGGGAGAGGGAGAGAGAGAGATAGAAACATCAGTGATGAGAGTCATTGATCAGCTGCAGCCCACAACCCGGCCTGTGCCCTGATGGGAATCGAACCCTGATCGCCTGGATCCTAGGTCGACGCTCAACCCCTGAGCCACGCCCAGCCGGGCACAAAGTATTCTTTTTAATTGAGTAAATTCCCCACAGTTTTTATGTTTTATTTTCATTATCTTTTGTTTTGTTTAAGCCATAAAAAGGGCACATTGGCTGTGTCAAACGCAGACAACACAAACAGCAAAAGAAGATGCCTCTGCAGACCTTACCCTGAGTGTCACTCTCTCAGTGTTAACAGTTAGCTGCCCAATCTTCTTCTACACCTATGTTATACACAAATAAAGACATACAAATACATGCATATATACACACACAGTTTTTTAAAACAAAAATGGGATTATGCCTAATGTCCCACCACCTCGCCTGTTTACTTAATACTCCACGGTCTCCTCTCCTTTTCTGTGTAGATTAGCTTCATTCATGCTTTTTAAAAGCTTCATGAGATATGCACCACTATTGATTTAATAATCAGTCTTCTATTGCTCAATATTTAGCTTTTTCCAAGCTGTAGTCATTTCCAGATGCTACAATGAGAACCCTTGTATTAGGTTGCATCATTTGAAATTACTGTTTTTACAAATCGAAATGGTCAAATCACAGTAATTTCATAAGGTTCACACTATACATTTGTATTTCTATAGAATACACTTTTAAAGTGGGACTGGTAAGTCAAAGCATATGTGCTCTGTGTGTTTTTTTAATTTTGTAGCTACCGTTACACTGCCCACTCTATGCTATGCTCATTTCCCCATGCTCTTGACAATAATAAAAGCTTTTAATCTTTTTAGTATCTGCTAGCAAATTACGCCTCGGTGTTTCACTTTGCTTTTCTTTCGTTATTACTGAGGAGGCTGAACATCATTTTGTATGCATTTTGCTCCCACAGCATTTAAAATATCATTGGATTCTCCTACAACTCTCCAGACACACTCTTATTTTTTTAAAAAGAGAGAAGCAAACCTGTTTTTTGAAAGAATTAAAGAATATATGCCTGCCGTTAAAAGAACCTCTTTTAAGAAGCTGGAATGAATTCTTTTTCTGCCTTCAAATTTCTGTTTGTTTCTGTCATGGACACACAGGTGTGTACTGTTGTTACTCAGAGTGAACTCCTTGGACCTCAGTTTTCCGTTTTCTGAATTTGAATCACTGGGATAATCCACTGGGCTTCGGCTCTGAGGGGAAGCAGAGGGCACATCTCAGCAAGGCTGGTGGGCGTCCAGCCTTATGACCTGCCTGCCAGCAGGGGCCTCTCTGGCTCTGATCGCTCTCCTGGCCAGGGCTCCATTTTCCCTAAAACAAGCTTCATCTCTCTCCCCGGTACTGAGGCAAATGCTGGCTTCCGCTTAGGCAGACTAATCTACTGAATTAAAGTCATTTGGCTTCTACCAGAGCAATTAGTATGCAAATTACCGGTATATTACCTGCAGAGTCATAAATTACATTGACAAACTTAATATTCACAGATTCAACATACCAGTATGGGTGATTTTTTCTATTTTTCAGTAGTTAATAGACCCAGGCGATTCATCGCCTTATTGAACCATTACACATTAAATCAACAGTTGAAAAATTAAGCATTTTCTGAAGCATTTGTTCCTTTCAGCATGCAGTAGGTGGAACATTATGCGATGTGTCTAAGTATTCCGAACGGCTGGTGAATACGTTTAAGCCTAAAACAGTTCTTTGGTAACTTTAAAAAAGAGACACCACAAAGGAAAATCTATACCATAATACAACCTATTGCATCCTATTTGCCATGATTAGAACCAAATATTTCCTAGTCTGGGTTCCTGTAAAGGTGAAGTCACTAAACCCCAATATGTAGTTCAAGTTAATGCCGCTCACAGCTGGAAAGAGGTGGTCAACAGGATTCAAGCTTCCTAAATTGTCGTGGAGGTGTTTAGCTATGGCATAGCGTTTGAGCTTCGGTCATTAAGTCATTAAATTAATAATACCCACTTTTTTTTTTCTGTTTTGAGTAAACATGTTACTGAGACTTGAGATTGGGAAAGGAGTGGAGCAAGTGGAAGTGGACAGGTCAAGCCCAAGCACACTGACACAGTCCTTCCTCTGTTCACCCAAGAAACAAACTGAGCCTGTATTCAGTGCCAGGTCAGTAAGATGAACCCTGTCCCCAGTGGGACTGAAGGACTGTGAGAATCCAAGTCCCTTAGCTCTGCACCTGTTGATGGGACAGCATGGTGACCAGGAATCACTGAAGAGTCTTGGGGACCCTCCTGGCATTGAATTCCTTCCCCTAATTCCTCTCTGCCCCCCAGACAAAATAAAACTACTTTTGTTTTAAGATTCTAACCTTGCTACTAAGGTGATCAAAGGACATGTTTATTGATCAATTAAGCAAGGATTGCTGAGAAAGGTTATTGGAGTTGGTTAACAGGAATACACTGAGACGCCCATTCATGGATGTGTGGATAATGCCAAATTGTAAATAAACCACGTGGCTGATATCTTATATTTGGTGCTTAATTTAGAAAAGGATTTGGTTTGCACAGATAATATTTTCTTTCAAATCAAACAAAAATGTCCCCTGTGGGGATGGTGTGATGATTAATCTTAACTGTCAACTTGATTGGGTCCTGGGATGCCCAGACAATTGGTTAAATATTCCATCTGGGTGTGTCTTTGAGGGCATTTCAGAAGAGACAAGCATTTGAATCGGAGGACTGGGTAAGCAGATTGCCCTCTCCAAAGTGGTGGGCCTCGTCCAACCTGGTGAGGGCCCAGCCGGAAAGAAGGAAGAGGGAGGAGGAATTTTGCTCTCTGCCTCACGCTTCAGCTGGTGCATTGATTTTCCCCTCCCCTCTGTGCTCTGGGTCCCAGGATTTCAGACCCAGACCGGAATCTACACCACGGGCTCCCTGGCACTCAGGCCTCCGAACTGCACCCCTGGCTCTCCTGGGTCTCCAACTTGGAAATACGTGGAAAAGACCCTCCTGTGTGAGGAGGAGGGAGAAGATGTGAGGATAACAAAATAAGCAAAAGTTGAAAAATATGAAAGTGTGTGTCTAATAGTTTCCTCCTCTGTTCCACAATCAATCAAAAACTAGGGAGACATAAGAAGAACAGGCTCACACCAACCAGAATAGTATCTGCGCACAGGTTGGAGGCTGAGGGAATTTGGGCCGTTACCATACCCAGTCCCACCACGGCCGTGGTTTGTGGCCCGACTTCACCTAGAAGTGGAAGGTGGGGAACTACTCTTTCCTAAGAGAAAGGAAACATCTTTGCTACCTGCTTCGGCTCCTGAGATTTTATCTCAGCCTAGTGCAACCTGGCATTATAATCAAGGGGGAAAAATCCATGTCCTGGCACCTGAGCTTCCATTTCCTCAGTTTAGGTCTGTTGCCAAGTGCCCTGGAACTGCCTGCAGGCCTTGCCAATTCTCAGGTGAACTGAGAGGTTGCAGGTTCCAGGATGGAGCCCAGGTCTCCCTACTCCCTCTCAGCTAGAGACCCAAAGGGTTAATAATGGTTCATCTATAATAGAAAAATGCTTTTTCTATTTCTCTATCTTTACATGTAGAATGAGCACAAATTTTAAAAACCGAAAATAAATGGAGTGTATATGTTGTAAACATACACACACACACACACACACACACACACATATACATAAACAAATTCTGCTATTATTTTGGGGAGACAAATTAATTTTATCTTCTAGGAGTCACTCTCCCTCGATCTTGGCCTTGCTTACCCACTGTGTCACTGATGGGAAGACATTTGGTAAGAGGAATATTTTCACATTCTCTGTTGGGTCCAGGACTTGGATTACAGTCACGTGGTTCTAGAACTGTGGAACCAGCAGATTTATATTTTTAGAGGCAACTGGCAAAGTATATATGGGAAAGAGGTCAAAAGTGATGGGGCAAAGCATAGGCAACTTGTAGTCACTTCCTTTCCTAGTGTCCCCTTACTTTGCAGGTGTTAACCATGTAAGCATTTTTTATCTCCCTTTAGACACAAGGAAACAGGGGGCAGTGATTAAGTGACTGGCTTGGGTCACCCCAGCAAGTTACTACCAATGGCTGAGAATCCAGCCCTCCTAACTTTAAATCCACCCTCCTGCCTTGACCCACAGCCACTTCCCCTTCAATGAAATGCACCTTGTTGGGGCTTATGGAAGTGAACCTTCAGAATCCAAAATACATTTCCCAAGGGTAGCAGAGTCCTTTGAATTTTTATGAGAGCAAAATACATTTGCTTGTCATCCAAAGAAAAGACACTGGAACTTCCTGTTTCCTTGTCTAACAGCAATTACTGCTGTATACTTTTAAGTAAATAAAGGCAGTTTTCCAGAAATGGGGAGGGATATAATCCAAACGACCCATTCATTCTGTGTCGGGTATTTCATTAGAGAGGCCGGAGAGTCACAGTGAGGAAGCTTTGTGCATTCACCCAAGGGGCTAGGCCTTTAAACGAGTTATAATACATACAAGCAAACGTGCATACATACACATATACACATATATACAACAGTATATATATTATATACAAGGTGGCCTTTAGCAGCTGATAGCTCAGTTTTGAAAATGAAATGTACTTTAGTAAACACTGCCTTTATAATTATTCAAAGTACGTGTGTATGCATTTTTGGGGACACCCGATATATGTGAATCAACAGCAGGAAGACAGCCTTGAAAGTCAGGCCATTCGTTGCCTTGAGACAAAACTGTTCAAATTCTTCTGTCTTCCCCTTACCCTATCAACAATTGAATTTTGCTCAGAGAGAAAGAATCAGTGCATCCTAGAGGAGATATGCATACCATTATAGTTAGCTGGAGCCAGAAAGAAATAGGTCTTAACGTTGGGGAAACCAAAAATTGACAGCTCTTTTCCTGCCTTGGAGAAATTAGAAAGAGGGCAGAGGGAGAAGTGAGAGAAAGCAAAGCGGTAAACAGTGAGACCTGTTTCTGACTTCTCCTCTCTGGGCCTTGGCCTGCAGGAGCAGGAGTATTAAAGACATTGAGGGGAGCACCAAGGGCAAAGTTACCTTCCCCAGTTCCCATGTTAAATTCTTGGAGGAGAAGTCAGAAAGCATGATCACACAGAGACAGGGTCTGATTGCACTCATGAGCTAACCCCAGTTCCTCCATGGGGTGAATATTGAATTGAGAGCCAGCCATGAGGCCCACTGTCCTGGACAAGCTGACCTAGGAGCAGAGGCTGGGATGAACTATCTGCCTAGGGTACTGGATAGAGGAGTCACAGAAACCCCAGGGTTTGCCTCCTTTGAGAGCGAAAAGAAAGGTGAGTAATCAAGAGAGAGATGGTTTATCTTTCCTGGGAGCACATACAAGCCAAAAGAATAGATCACAAGTTCACTGGTCTTATATATAGCAACTTTGAAGGCGACCAGAGTGCCCAGAAAGCCAAAAGCCAAGTGCACCCAGGCCATCACTTTAGAGGCCAATCAAGAATGAGCCAGTACAGACAGAGAGCCAGCATGAGGCCAGCCATCCCATCTCTGCACAAGGCCATTACGACATATAAATGCCCCTCCTACTCAGATACCACCCTGGGGAGAGAAGCAGGAGGAGGCGAAAGGGGCACTATTCAAAGGACATTATTTCCCAAAGAAACATTTTAAATTACTGGAGCAGACTCAACTTAGTGTAACAGCTTGGTAGAAAAATCAAATTACCTATTATTTGTTGAGCACTTAATTTCAGAAAAATTAAAGTGATACACTCTCCGTTTAGCTGAGTTGTACTGTATGCTAAAGTTTGCAAATATCCCGTGTAGTATGAACACTACCTCCTAATCTGTTGTTTCCCTAGGACACTGGTAATATGTCCAATTATTATCTCCATTTCACATTGGAAGTATGTGTTCACACCTTGGAACACTAGTTTTAGAAGTGGATCCAAAACTGAGACGTAATGATGTAATATGCTTTACTGATAGGACAAATGCCATCTCAACCTCTTAAAAGAAATAAAATGCAGATCATGGAGTGGAAGACCCTACAAACCACTTGACTATCATTTTACTTCTGTCTTTGTAAAATAAAATTGTAGCTAGGCTATAGTTAGCCTGGCTCCAGCTAACTATAATTGTATGAGTATCTCCTCATAGCCTGAAAAGATTCAACAAATGTGATAAGTTGTCCTAAATGTATTCAGATCTCCTTGCTGAGAAAAAACTGCCTTCCACGATATGAAAGAGCTTGTGCATGGGGGCACCCAACCACTGTCACGGGTGTTTCTTTTGAAAACTAGGAAAACTGGACATGGTCACATGTAGAACAGATGTTCAAAGAAGAGAAGGACGATGCTGGAAACTAGAAAGTGATGACCTTTGTATCGGTCCTAAACCAGAGTCTAGATGAGTGGGTTAGGGCTGGCCCATGCTTCCTTAGCATAGGGAATGGCGATCAATTAAAAATAACACCGATTCACAATGAACAAATCTTGCCAGACTGCTCCTTCCTACTCTTGGTGGCAATAATGCTAGACTCATTAGATGCATGCCTTAAAAATTCTGCACTTGAATTTTAGCAAAGGATTTGGCGAGGTCTTCATGATGGACAAAAGGAAAAAAATTTTGAGCTAAATCACAATCCTACGGATTTGTAATGTGATCAGAGTGGTGATCAATGCCAACATGATAGAGCTTTAGTGTAGACTGGGGGGCTCTCTCCTCAGGCTGGTTCTTATTTTTTGAATCAGTGACTTGAATGAGAATAGTAATAGCAGTTGATGAAATCCACGGCTGGCATGAAGCTTTAAGGGAATGGCTAATATATTTGGGGACAAGGCCTGGATTCAAAAAAACCTCAGCAAGCTGAAAAAAAATAGGCAGGTCTAACCTGATTGATATTTAATGGTTCTGCTCATTGATGCTGGGTCCTCTGCAAGAAAGGTTAGCAACAAAAACACCCTGTCAGTACAGAAGGTAGAACAGCATCCAAGAGCACCTGCTTTGCAGTCAGACCTCTTTAGGCAAATCCCTACTCATGTGAGCCTCAACCTATCCACAATACAGGCTAAGGATCCTTACTATGTCACAGGTTGATGTGAGAATTAAGTGAAATGCAAAAGATGCAAAGCACTTAGCACACTGCCCTGCCAATAGTAAGGACTCAACAGATAATAACTATATATAGCTACGTACACACAGTGGCTTAACAGGGGCATGCGTGGAAAAGACTTGTGGTTTTAATTGCCTCCAAGTTCAACAGGAGCCAATGATCTGATGTGGCCTCCAAAAATAACTGATTCAACTTCAGCTGTCTTTAAAGAGCCATAGTAGACTGAACACGTGAAGCGACAATTCTTGCCAGAATCCACGTGGACAGACCACAGTGTGAGCCCCATACTCTACTCCCAATATCTCACCATTAGAAAAGACTTTTGTTAACTGAAACCCATCCAGCTAGGAGAGCCTAAGACAACAAGAGCACTTACAACCATGGCCTACAAAGGACTGGGCTTGTTTAGCCTGGAGAGGAGGATTCTTAAGGACATCATGACAGCTGCTTAGAATATTTTTAGGACAGTCACATGGGAGAGGAATTTGTGTTGTTCAATGTGGAGCCACACTGGTATACAAAATCTTCCTACCCAGGAAATGACAGGAGTTGGAAAGAGGCATTAATTAATTGAAAATATAAACAATAATAATGAAATAAGATGTTTTGCTCTACTTTAAAGACAGTCTACTTCAGCCTTGAGCCATCTTTTGGGTCATTAAGCACGGGGACCATCTCTCTGAAAAAGCCCTTTGCAGAGATTTTGGCCAGTCTCGTGATTAGGTACACAACAGCACCATCACGTTTTCAGGGGATGAAAATTAAACAAAGGAAAGGCAGGTGCTTCAGTAATTTTCCCAGGTCTGAAGGGAGGTTAGAACTCACAACCCCATTTTTCTCTTCACACCTCTACCTGCTGAAATCAGTGGGCTTTGATGCCTCTTATCTCAATTAGCCTTCTTCTTGGAGCGATAAATATGGCTGTTTGAGGTAACATTCCTCCCCAATACCGGACTCTACTGAAGATATATTTTTTTCTATACATTTATTTTTTTAAATGCAATCCCTAGAAGAGGTCATGAAGGCATTTTGGTGGAGAGGTAGACAGCTGGCTACCATGAACCCATAGTAACTTCAGCTTAAATGTGCATGGTTTCATGAACACCATCTCCAATTCTCGATTGTACGCTGCCCTAATACTCTTTGTGTTTTAAAATAAGCTATATTTCTCAAAGAACCAGAAGATATTTGTATTCTTGTCACAATATAGGGCTTTGATTGAATAGGCTCAGATTTCTCTCACCTGAACATGGCAACTAAATGAGGAAAAAAATGAAATCCCATTCAAAATGCAAATATTACCCAAAACCAGAAATCATTCTGCCTTATAATCAAAAGCAGAAAGCTGTTATTGTGGCTCTCCACCATTTCCAGAGACTATTAATTCACTGCAGAAACCTGGTCCTAAAATGAAAGTCTGGGCAGAATGACACTGTTTCAGTGAAAGAACCACTTTGTCTCAGTGGCGTCATTTCCAAAGTCATGGATGAAATTGACAGACAATAGATGCTAATTTGGGTACTTTGTTCTGGTCACATATTTGTTTAGGAATAAAAAATTAACTTCAGTCAGAGCCAGGCAGAAATCAAGTAATTAGGACAACAACTGCCCTGGTGACATTTATTAGAGATGGGAAATTGCAGTGCTTTCTTGAGTTAATGTTATATTTATAATCACTCTGAACTTCTTGAGGTGAATCTAACCCCATGACTGTTGATTCTGAATGTTTAAAATATTGTTTGAAGTTTCCCTCGGGATTTTTTTTTTTTACATTCTTCCACAAAACGTTATTTGGCAGCACACTTCAAAGGATCCAACAGTGATTTTCAATTACATTTATTATTAGCTCCATAATCAGCCAATGTATTAAAAAGAGCAAAGGCAGTAACTTGGGCCAGTGGGAATTGGCATCAAGTTTCAAAGTTACATTTGGCTTACAGAGGGTAACAGATTTGGTGGAAACTTCATCCCAGTTCTGCTTTGTTGTATTTTGTTTCATTTTCAGTTTTCTACCAGAGGTTTCCTAAGTCTCAGACAGCATGGTTGCCTTCACTGAATGGAAAAAATAAAATCAAAATATTTGGGGTTTTTTTCTTTAAAGTATGTTTCATAGGTCTTTATGCCACCAGCCTTATTTCTTTGTTGTTTCCCTCGAATTTTCTTTCTTTGGTTTCAGGATTCATTTTAATACATTATTAGACCATTTCTAAAATTATATGAGATTACACTGTCATGAATTTCAATGATGCTGATTGCTATTGATATAGCAAAACAAAGAATGTGTTGATAATTATAGATAAATGTTATCGCCCTGAATGGAGAGTCCTAAGGAAATAGGATTAGTGACTCGGTAGATAATACTGTCTTTTCTCAGGTTTTCAAAGAATGGTTTCTAAATATCACCGGCTGTAACAGGAGTCACGGCTTTTCACCTCCAGTTCTCACACTTCAGCACTGGCTCTAGCCCTGCTGAGTCAACTTCCCAAAGAGGGGCTGGGAATTTATTCCACGGAGAAGAAGATGTTGTTTGTACCAAAAGCCACATCAATCAAATGCTGTGAAATTCAAAACAACCAAAATGGCTTTATTCCTGGCAGAATGTTATGTTGTTTAAAAACCAAAGCAGTGTTGTCAGGGGCAGGGAACAGAGACTGAGGGAAACAAGGGCGAGGAGGATGGGGGAGACTGAAAGGGAGAGGGGAGGTCTATGGTGGCGCCCTACCCTGAAGAGGACAGGTCCAGCTATTGTATCTGCTTCCCTATGGTCTCGAAGCAGAAAAGGGATTCTCGTAGCTTGTCTCTGACAGAGGCTCTTTCACAACCTCCCTGTGATTCACCACAGCTGGAGTGGTTATCACTGGACCATGACCAGCCACCACTCAAACTCGCCCATGTGGTGGCAGCCAAGTTTCACAGGCTAGTTCCAAACTCACGCAGCGTGGTGATCACCCATGCGCTTAGAGGGAGTTGAGCACATTGGAAAATACAGACAGTGCTCCAGTTTTCATTTGCCCCAAAGTGAACACTGAGACAGCCCCAAGGTCAAGAGTGCCTCCCTCTGAGGTGGCTGCAGCTTACCATGGTTTTGCAGGCAACTTTTGCAGAGCTGTTGGGAGCCTGTAGTGCAGATGACTTGTCAGGTCCCATTTTTTTCCTGGCCTTTCATAATGCTGGAACAGAGCCTTAGCTCGTCATCTGATTTAATTCTTGGAATGCAATCCTCAATGTACGCTAATGCTGAAATGAGAACATTTTGAACATTCTCAGTTATAACATGGCAGGGGCAAGGCCTTAGCAAAACACAGGCTAACATTTTTTCTCCTACTAAAATGGCAAGATATTATAAAGTGTGCTGATGGCCAATTCGCAGCACTTTATAAGATATACAGGTTACATTTTTAAAGTGTACATCTCCTGCTTTATTGTATCATAACAGACAATGATTTTATTTATTACAGACATCTACAGGCTGAGTGAAGAAAGCGCTATTCAGTTAAAGATGAAGATGCAGAAAAACTCAGGTTAGCCAGAAGCTAGTGATTTTCCAGCCACAAATCAAAGCCCAGCAGAGCTACACGGAGAAACCAACTACCTCCTGGACTTTCGCTCTCTTGCTCTCGCTCTCTTATTTCATTCATGTTGATAATGAGGGTCAATAGCTTTGGTTATCATGAAAGAGAGAGCAAAGGATGAGGTGAAGTGAAAGTTCTAATGGCTCAAGTAATTTATTTACCATGCAGAAATATACTTTTGGAAAAGCAGAAGTTGTTGCTAACAGGCCCCTAGTCTTTGTTACACACACACACACACACACACACACACACACACACACACACACACACGCCCTGGCCCCTAGTCTTTGTTACACACACACACACATACACACACACACGCCCTGGTCCCTAGTCTTTGTTACACACACACACATACACACACACCCCCTCCGTCTGACCTGCAGAAAGAAGAATCCTTTGAATCTGAGTTCCATTCAGCTAATAAACGGGTCCAATAACAACACAGTGCCCATCTCACCACTACCACCTCCCTGAATATCCAAAAGCTGATAGTAAACAACAGTCTATGAATAACATGAATTTGAAAATACAGGACTAATAAATCAGTGGGTGCTTACTCTTTCTGGTTCACTGAGTTCTGTGGGTAAAAGGTCCAATATAAGAGTGTAAATTTTACTTTCATTACTAATTGCTACAAAATTCAGGGTTTCTCTCTCTCCCCCTCTCTCTCTCTCCCTCCCTTCCTCTCTCCCTCCCTCCCTCCCCCTTAAAAATGTTGTTCTCAGGGAAACACTTTTAAGCCTTCACTGGTCTTAAACTTCACAAGAAAACCTTTGGGCCGAGGGCCCATTTTTTCATGGAAACACAATAGGCTGTCTTTACATTTAACTGTTGATTAATTTCAACTGCTTTAGTTTCCAAGGTTAGCAATGTGATTTTAGGGCAATGCGGTTGGAAGGTCATTCAACACATTAATTGTCTTTAACACCTGAAAGCCATGCAGAATGAACTTGGCCCACCTAATACTGTGGTGTTAAAATTTGATAGTTTCCTCGTAGTGAAAGGGAAAATAATTTTTTAAATCACATACAAATGCTATGACTAGTTCCACAATTACCATTGCACAGTGATCTTTCCCTATGTGGAGACCATTGCTTTAATTTAAGAGGATTTTCATGTAAAAATGCCTGTTTTTAAAAGAAAACAACTAAAGATGTCTGTGACTGTAAGAATTGTTTCCAAAAACAAAACAAAACAAAACAAATTCAAATAGTTCTTAGGTTAAAATTTTTTTGCAAGATCAGATAAGACTTGCCAGTCCAGGGAGATGTGAAGGAAAATATTTTAGACCATCATGGGACTTTCTATGAATAGAAAAACAATGTTGCATCCCCACTGTGTGCCTTTGACACTCTTCTCTTGTAGTAGGTTTTTGACTCTAAGGGCATTGTCACAGGCCCACTTGTCTCTCCAAAAACTAATGTGACATCCATCCCAGGACAAAGTCTAACTGAGGCACAGTTTCTGAAGTTGTAGATTTCCAGTCCACAGGGGTGTACAGATTGGCTGATGTGTCCACCCTGCCATAAATATCGCAGACAATGTCCCTTCCCCGACACGCTTATATCCAATTTACCCCGTTAGCAAAAAAATTAAAATGGAAAGAAACCTCAAACACACACATAAACAAAATGCTTTCCTGGTATCCATTTATGCACACTCACATGCACACACAAGGGAGATGGGTCCAGTCCTGGAAGCACTGTGCTTTACAACTTTCAAAAAACTTTCATGCCCACCCTAAGATACATGGGGTGCTGGGGGAGGAGGCAGCTATAATTATCTCCATTACTTTCAGGTAAACCTAAGGCTCAAACAAGTGACGGTGACTTTTTCCATGGTCTCTGAGCTAATAAATGATGGAGGCAGGATTTTAACCTGGATCATCAGGCCCTTACTCCAACTACTTTAAGCCTACAATTCACTTTGCCTATGGCTCTACTTTTGTTTTTCTCTACAGCCTCTTATCCATTTGAAGTTTTTTTTTTTCCCCTATAGAGCTAATTAAATAGGCAGATCTGAAAGAACCCAGGCTCCTCGAATCTGAGAGAACCCACATTACAAACTGATGTGACTCAGAAAAGATTTGCACCCCACTCCCTGGGCCTACTAGCTCCATCCAAGGCCATGGGCTTCCCCCTTCTCTCCAAGTTAGCAGTGCCTCTTCTTCCCCCAACCTAACAATGGAAGCAGTTCTGCTGGATGCTGAAGAGCATAAGGAGAGAACCTCTTAGCCACAATATGCCAATGGACCCCATCCCAGTGCTGGTGTGCTGATGAATTCAGTACCCACAAGTTCTTCAGCCCATATGTTGAATTTCCTATGTATAGGGAAGTGTGGCTCATCCCCAGGAGAGAAATTCTGAGGACAGAGAAAATATTAAGATACAAGGATGGAACCACTTCTGAAAGTTAAGCCCATTCTGAGGGTGGAGAGCACCATGCTGGTGACGCAATGGTGCATCTGAGAGTAGTGAGCTATTGCATGAACTCCTGAGTGTTAGACTCAGCCAAGAGCTAATATCTAACACCTTCTTGGTATTAAATGCTACACAATGAAAATTGCTAATAAGGATGTGGGAGCTGTGCCCCCTCCTTCTCCACCACCTGCTCCTTGAGGCAATAGCTTATTTGTAGGAGCAGCCAGCAGAACTCTCCGTATGGACCTCTCCATGCAGGAAGGCAGAGGATGGCCATCCCCTGAGCATTTCTCACACTGTTTTTTTCAAGCTGGCACTCCGAGGGGAAGATGAAAAATTGATTAGCTCTCCTAAGTATAGCTGGAAATGGGTGATGCCAAAGGCCCACAGCATGGCACCTACTGGTAAGCGACACCTTGATGTGAGGAATCTCTTGGCCTGGTTAGCATGACAGCCCCAGATGCCCAAGGCCAATGTTGGTGATCCCAAGGCAATAGCTTGAAAGTTTCCACAGAGCTCATTTGTCATATTTATGCCTTAGATGACTTCCTTCTTAAGAACAAGCAGGCCAGCAGTGCTGTGCTGGTGTGTGCTTTCCAAGGATAGGAGGCCAAAAAGATCCCCTTAGAGGCTGCATGCTTGCCTGTCATATAGGGGAACCAACTGAAATCAGGTATATAACTCATAGTTAATGCACAAAATAAATCTACATTCCTATAAAGCTGTTTACATTCCCAAGCAGTTTTACATTCATTGTGCAATAAGTAGAGCAAGTTTCATTATCCTCATTTAATAACTGAGGTTAAATAATTTGCCCCAGGACCAGCTGATGGCAAAACCCCATCTTCTGATTCCCAATTGGCTGTGCTTGCACATACGTGGCATCTGTAATCGTTTCTTAACAACATTCAGCTTACGTTTTTATTATCCTGCTAAAGGAATTTTTCTCATCTCTGTGCTCTCTCACTGACTGTATTGCGCCCAGACTCCCACACATGAAAGCAAAATAAAAGGGCACACTCCTGGAGGGGGAGGGCGTGGGATCAGATGCGCTGCGTTTTCTGCTGGCTACCTTGGGGCAACCCTGCTGGGCCTCCTCTCCCATTTCACATTGGCAGGTCCCCAGCATATCAAATATATCAGCTTGGCTTTTTCTGAGCTTTCTTCTTCTGTCTCCCAGAGTGTGCTGGATGTTTTAAATGGATTGCATGGGAGTGAATGACTCACATGTGGGATGGTAATGAAATTTTGGAAATGAATATCTACAAAAAGCAGAAAAACTGCAGGCCCTGCAGGGCTTGAGGATGCTGAGAGCTTATTCACTGACGCAAGAGAATTACAAGAACTCTCAGTTTAGACTTATTAAATAAGGGGGATAGAAAATAACATAAGATGCGTGGTACAGTAATTTGCTTTTTCAAGAGGCTCTCTTTTTCTCTCCCCTTTCTTTCCCTGTCTCCCTCTGTCTGAGTAGCTGCACACACACATACACACCACACCCACACATGGATAAGCATGCTCAGTAATTCTATTACCAATATAAGATGAGATCCTCTCCTCTTTACTATAACCCAAGGGGAATTGTCACATAATGGCCAAAGTAACAATTTTTGAATAATTGTTCTTCAGATCTGAAGAGCGTCTTGTTTCCAGATTACAGACTCAAAGCTCTGGCAAATATTATGCCATTATGAAATCCTCCTGATGGTCCTATGGAGTGAGCAACACACAGTTTGCTCACTGCGCTGCAGTAAGAGGAATTGCAGGGGGGAAAGTGGAGGCAGACTTGTGTCATGGAAAATTACTAACCTCAGAATCAGGAGGTGGGGGGCTGGCTCCAGCTCTACCACTAACCAGATGTGCAATCTTAGGTGAGTCCTCGGACCCCTCTGGGACTCTGGATCATCTGGCCACTACAGAACTTGACAAGGTTATCGCCCAGCTCTCTTCCAGCTCAAACAAGTGTAACAAGACATCTGAACTATATATTATAATTTACAAAGCCTTTCCCATCAATCAACCCAATCTTCACCACAGTTGAGGAGACAGGGACCCAGGGATGACAAAGGGATCTGATTGGGGCTCACAATGCTAACAGAGAGGAGAGCCAGGTTTGGGAATCAGATTTCTGACTTCAAAGCCATATCCTTGGTTTGGGAACCACGCTGCCTTAAAAGGAAAGGCCCTCTGTGTTTTATTACTAATTGTAGAAAAGTGAGCTTCTTTTCAACAATAGTTTGTTTTAAAGTGACTTTTCCAGTTTATCTATCCAAATGTTATAGTCAGTCAAGAGCAGTACCTTTCCAAGGGTCTGACCATGAGCCTCTTCTGGAGAAGGGTGACCTTTGACCTCCCAGGAACTAGAATCCCCTGGGAAATACAACTGTGACAGTGGGCACAACCCACAGTCACATGGCCATGCATTCAGCCTATGTAATGGGGGTGCCCCTGGGAACATTCTCTTTATGAAAATATATTTGCTAAGTCAAGTCATATTTTGAACACATAAAGCTCATCTGCACTTTATAGTGGACGTTCTGAGAAAATTCTTGCATAGTTTAAAAAGAAAGAGAATATTTCCTAATCCAATGGTTCTTTACTGGGTCACATTTCTAGCTAAGCAAGAGACAACTGCCATCAGCTCCCAACAGTTCCTGCTGCTCACCACCCCTTCAGGGTGGAAGCACTCATTCACGCAGCTGCTGGGGGTATAAACTGTTGGGCGTTGCTAGCTCACAGCTGAGCCCCTTGCCAGTGGCTGCCCACACTGAAGACAGTTGCCTAACCCAGGGCCACACACCAATTCCCTCGGGCAGCCTGGTTAATTATTGGTATGATGCAGTATGAGAGCCTGGCTGGCCCCTTTGCCCCAACTGGGGACAATTCTGCGAGGCCAGTCCAGCTCCAGAGCCCCACCTCAGGGATGGCTGACGCCTCCATTGTGGCTACATCAGCACCCAGCTTATCCCTCTGCTCAGTCCTGCTTCCCTCACTCCCCATAAATATACTGCACCCCAATCTCCATCTCAGAGTTGGCCTCACG
The DNA here is from genome assembly GCF_964146895.1 of Miniopterus schreibersii. Taxonomy (NCBI): domain Eukaryota; kingdom Metazoa; phylum Chordata; class Mammalia; order Chiroptera; family Miniopteridae; genus Miniopterus; species Miniopterus schreibersii. The sequence continues at coordinate 69,236,871 of NC_138103.1, read as the reverse complement.
AACCTGACCTGCCACACACATCTTCCTTCCTCTCAGTCCTAAGCCAGCAGACTCTCTAAAATCCCCACTTCCTTTTCCCCGATTATTAAGAGCACCTGTCCTGGCAAGGACTCTGAAGGTGGGACCCAGCATTGAGGAGGATGGGGCACAGCTGTTTGTGAACTGATCCGTGTGTACATATGATTTTGGAACCTGGGAACAGCCTTTCGAGATCAAGCCACAGGAAGAATAGGTGACCTGGCAAAAGCAACAACATATAGAGAAAATGATGTTGCATAATGAATGAAGAGGAAATTCCACCACATGCTCAAGAACTTCAGCAGGGAAAAAGCAGAGCCCTGTCTCACTCCTGCCTGGAGCCCGTGTTCCCGGCCAGACAGTGTGTGCTGCGGTGTGATGGACAGCACCTTCCACCCTCATGGGCAAAACAGCAGGAATTCTCCTCCCTGAACTTCAGGGCATTTGTGGTCGTCATTCAACCAGCTTTCTATACCGTGAACCCCGCCCTCCACAATAGAGAAAGTAAATTATTCAGGTACAAAATCTGAATAAGTCTGCATAAATCTAGCTATAACCTAAATCATGGTCAATCCATCATAACCAGGTCACATAATCAGCATTTCTCAGGATCTAATGTCCACTGACAACCAAATCATCCACACTGTGGGCAACACAACTAAATTCAGAGACAGTTTGTGCACAGAATATTAAGATTGGATGATGCCATCCGACCTTTTGAATCTCTGTCTCTTTAACTCTAGATTGGGCAAGTATGAAAAAACCGGAAGGAAAAAAAAGCCATGTCAGCCTCTAACGGGTCAGTTCTAATCTGACTGTAAGAACATTAGGTACAATTTTCATGTCATAATTTGGATGGAAATTTGCCCCCAAATTTGAGGATTATGCATATTTGTCCAGGTCATCTGAGGAATTCAAACAGAACAGAATCTTTAGAGCAAACCCAGTAAGTGTTTCCAAAAGGCATCAACGTCTCCAGTCCCTCTGGCCAATATACAGAGGAACGTGTGGATGTTACCTGAAAATACACACAGTGATACCCTGGAAGGGGCAGGAGTAGGAAGCGAGTATAATGAGTGATTTCTGTAACCACCACTAACCTTGTCTTCTCTCTGAATGGGAGCTTATGACCCCTGGTTGGCCTAATGTGATATGTGTCTGCAGAGTGACTGCCTGTTGGACAGCAGGTTCAATTGCTGGTTTTAAATGACTGGACTCTCCCAGCGAGTGTGGCCCACAGAACCACAGGTTTGCGTGTTAGTGAAAATGAGGAAGGATGAGAGGACACAAGTAGAAGGGCTCGTTAGGAGAAGCACTGACCATCAGCGTCACTCGAAGCCCAGCAGGAAACACAAGCACACTCACATGACGACGATCCCAGGAGGGACAATTTGTGGAAGCACAGGCAGCATATCGGGAAGCCGCAGGGATAATCAGAACCCCAGGGTGAGGAACAGCGGACCTGCCACCCTTGCGAGAGCAAAGGAGAAGGACCCCAAAATGAGAAGTTGTGAGGAGAAGCACAACGTAAGGGAGGAAGTGACCTTTAGTCCAGAGAAACTGCCATCCTGAGGTCACCCTGTAGGGAGGAAGCAGGGAGTAGATGCCCCAACCTCTATCTCCTTCCTCTCTCTAATCTACTGCCCCCCCCTCACTGGACAAGATTGAATGGTGCCCCTTTATGTGGTCCAAGCAGGCCGGCCTCCTGGCCAGGGAACAGGTAGAGGGGAAAAAAGGAAGACACCCAGGAGGCAATGCATCAAGATCTGAGCATGAGCATATTTTCTCCCCTTTTATTCCAACTTCTATTAAAAATAAAAGAGCACGGGACAAAATCAATTAAGGAAACCTTCCTGGAAGTAGGTTCTAAGCTACATTTTAAGAAAGGAGAGAACATGCCTAAGAGATAGTCAAGAAGACTACAGGGAGAGATTGTTGATGTGCGAGGTTATTGACGTTGCTGTCATCTTCACCTGCTACATCAAACACAGCAAACATATATCACCTGCTATATCACATACAGCGAGCACTATGTGCTATCATCTCCCGCACAGTGCTTGCCGTATTTCAAGGCAAGTGTCCCAATGACAGTAAAGCCAAAAAGAAAAGATGCGATAGACCTACAATCAGGGAGTTGCTTTTCCCGTGCTTCACAATGCTGTGTCCAGAAGCACAACAATCTGAAGGCAATGTGTCTATACTCTGGAGAGCAGAGGGATGGTCAAATCCTACCTCGCCACCTGGAGGACCAAACATTTTATTGAAGTCCCAGCTCTAGAACCACATAGGCCTAGCTAGGTCTGCAGCCTGGCTCTACCACCTAATAGCCGCATGACCTTGGGTCAAACTCTGTGGGCTTGCTAACCTTATTTGACAATTGGGGCCACAATACCTCCACCCCAGATTGTAGTGATGATTAAAGAAAATATCTGTATTAGTACAAGGTTTTTCATTGCAAATAACAGCATTTAATTCTGGCTCACTTAAGAACCACCACCATCACTCAAAAAAAAAAAAAGTAGGAATGTGCAGGAGGCAAGCGATCAATGTTTCTCCCTCACATCAATGTTTTTTTTCTCTCTCCCTCCCCCTTCCTCTCTCTCTAAAATCAATAAAACATAGGTTTAAATGCTCATATCACATATGGACCTCACCGCAGTTCTTAATGATTTCATGCTTGGTAAATCTCTGAGAGAGCAGGAACCAGGACAACTCCAGGATCCAGATAGCAGCAGCTATGCCCCTTCCTTCTGGAACAGATGGATATGTGGCTCAGTTTCAACGGTTACAGACAATGGCCTCTTCATTCCCAATGCAAATTCCAGAGAGAGAGAATACAATGTCTCAGCTTGGATCAGGTCAATCAATTGGGTGCACCAACCATGGTCAGGATGGGGAGAGGCCCCAACAGTCATGCACTGCAAATCCTCCCTTGTTGTGCCTAAAGGGCAGTCCTCAGGAAGGAGGAATCTGAATGAGCCATGCAGCCCCCGCTACCTATAGAAAAGTCATAGCACATGGGACCCAACATGTAGAAGTCCCATGAGGTGTTAGCCACTATTATTTCAAAGGCTGTGACAGAGGTAGCATTTAGAAATTTAAGTTTCTCTTCCCTGAAGATTTAGCAAACCATTAGCTGTTACTGCTAATGTCTATACATTTAAATTTTTGGATTGATCCTATATCTCTCATTAGATTATATATCCATGGAGAGAAGGGATCATTATGTTCCCCACTATATCTCTTCATTTCTCATTATTTAATGCTTTGTGAACAGTGGGTGGCCTACTCACTAAAGCTCACAAATCTATACAGATATCAGAGGCCCTGTAAACAAATTATGCCCAAATTTGCCTTTCCTTAAAACCTAAGCTAGAAATCAGGGTCCGTTAAATGAACTGGAAGTTTACTTAGTCTATATTACTTAAAGAAAATTCCTCAATATTTCAATTTGAAAGGGAAAAAAATGTATCAACCCCACCCAACATTTTTAAAATTATTGAAAGTAACTTAAAATAAATGTGTGTCTGCCACCAATATTGATCAAATGGTAGAAGCCGCCTGGCACTATACTGAAATGGTTTATGAGAAAGAGGCTGAGACAGGGAAAATGCCATCATCAATTATTAATGTCTGGCATGAACACAGGATTGGGAAGTGGTGGCATGTGTGTTGAGTATTTGGCATTCCTGGGCCATATAAAGAAATTGAAACAAATATGAAAAATCAGAACTTACACAGGGAAAACTACGACCAATTGAAAGCAGGGATGAGATACATTATCGTAACTGTGTCCTCAATTTAGAAATGATTGAGAATTGATTTAAGGTAGATTATGTCAAAGCAAGATTTATTTATATAAATATTGCCTTACTATGAAACATTATCATCATCATTGTGATTATTTAAATAATAGAACAAGATATGATTATCAAGATTATAGTTAAGTGATTGTTACTTACCCTTTAAAGTCATGAGTTTCCAAATCTTATATTAAATCATATATTTATATTATATGATTTTGTATAGCTACTTTGTGTATTAAGTTAGGGTTAGGTTCAACTACAAAGAACAGAAAACTCAACTAAAGAAAACTTGAATGAGATAGAGGCTTACTATATATTTTTTCCCCACAGAAGTTCCCAAACAGGCAATCCAAAGCTGGTATGGGGGCCCCATAGTCATTAGTAATCTGATTGTCTTCTGTCTTTATGTCCCACCTTCCTTAGCAAAAGGCTTCCATCCTCAAAGCCGCCTTACTGCCCAAGATAGCTGCTGGAACTCCAACCATCGTATCTGCATTCTAAGCAGGAAGAAAAAGGAAGGAGAAAATGGCAAATGGATGTGTTATCCCGCTGAGTCAGCCTTGTTTTAAATAATTTTTCCTGACGTCCAACTCAATGGCTTTCAATTACATCCCAATGACCACCTCAAGCAGTGAGTGAGTTTGGGAACTGTGGGAATAGCAGAATACATTACCATCAAGGAGATGGGAGAATGGATATTTGGTGGGCAACTAAGCGTCCCTGACATAATTACCTATCAGAAGCATACTATCACTAAGTACGTACTGATTCCACTAGACCATACACTCCATGGGAGCTGGGTCTCACCTACGTTGTTCACTATACACCTCCACCCCACCCCACCCCAGCACCCCGGACACTGCATGAGAAACAGAGAGTAAATAACTGGACCAAAGTTACTCCACTAGTAAGAGGCCCAGTCAGAATTAGGACCCTGGTCTGCCCCCTAATGCCCAAATGCCTCCCCAATTCCTCCATACTTTGAGGCTGTACGAAGAGGTCAATGGCAGAGCTAGGAGAAAGCCTGAAGAGGTGGATTGGAGGCTAAGCAGTGACAGTTCTGAGTGCCTTTCCACTAGAGATTTTAAACACGGATCCCACGAGGAACAGTGAAGAGAGCAGGAAACAGAAGAGAGTCTGTAGAATGGTGCACAAATCCAGGTTAATGCTGACTGGTCTAAATGAAGGCATTGTCAGTGGGGACAGAGGAATGGAGATGAATTTGAGAGACAGCTTTCAGGACCCACAAGGCAAGGGCCAGTGGCTGCAGGGAGGGGGAGTAGCAGGGATCACAGGCTTCTAGTTTTTGAGGCAGTGTAGATTAAGATGACCTTCATAGTAACAAATAGATGACAAGGCTTTTAAATGGAGATGCAAAGAGTATTTGTCCACAGAAAAACCACCAAAGGATAGCCAAGTAGTCCAGTAAAACAACCTCATACAGCCAACAGACTGGAGGAACAAGCTTATTTTTAACCTCTTCTGGTTATCACATGTGTAAACCTCAGTCTTTTGGTAAAGTTGTTTCTATTACAGGCTGAGCAACTACAAAAGAATTCATGAGAACAAACATCTAGAACCAAGAGTTCCCACGGAAGGGGTGCCGCGGGCATTCCTAGCTGATCTACAACAGCTATTCCAAGCTGACAGTCACCCCAGAATGCTTCCGCTTTGAAAATTAAAGCCAGTGTAATACTTCCAAATGTGGCTTTTTAAAACCGGAGAAGTTTCTGCTCCTCTCTTCTGGTCATAATTATCAGGTATTTTTTCCTTGAGGGCAACAAGGCTGCAGGGAACCACTGCATATAGGATAGAACAGGCCCTTGTCCACTTAATCCGGAAGTCAAGCAAAATTAAAGACAGGCAAAGCATCTGGAAATATTAGAGGCCTGAATTGTTCCACTTTAGTCTGATGTTCTTGTGGCCAAAGCACTGGCTCCCCACTCCCTGGAATTATCTGCATAACTCCACGTTCATCAGATTTTACTTTGCTAACAATTATTTGGTCTGCATTTTCTTTCTAGTTATTGCTTGACAGACATCTTGCAAGGTTCCTGAAATGGGAACAAATTTGATTTATGTAGTAGAATGTAACATCAACAGTTGATTTGATTATGAGGGAGAAATGCAAATGGAAATGTTTAAAAGAAATTTCCATTCCCAAATGGTTCTTGAAAACAAAGAAAATTCAAAATTTTAAGAGTAAAGAGATACATAGTAAACTGTGAAAGGCTATTTCAGGACCAGCAATATGTAATTCAGTTCCTTTGTTTATTACTACTCCTTCCCTTGCCCCTGCAAAATCTTTTATTGTCTATTTATTTTCCAAATTGAATAACAACCTGATGGATTAGCTTCATTAAAAAATTACAAAAAGTTGAGAAAAAATCCAATAATATTAGAAATGGTAAAATATACCAACCTAAATAAAACAATAAAGACAAATAGAAAAGGAAACAAAATACCTAGAATAGCATAATCTCCTTGCCTCTCTGTCCCTAATTGAGTGATTCATAACTCCTTTCTAGAACAGTGTGTGCGTCTTCAATGAGTTAACTATCCATTTGCTTTTATTTGGTTCCTTTTAGTTTTCTTAGAATTTATGGGTCAAATATTCAAACACAGCAATTCCTGGCTTCTGTCTTTACAACTTAAGATAGTCATTATTTAGCAATGTTTTCTCTAAGGAATCCTTAAGGACTTGAGGATATAACTGTCCCCACTTCGTTAATGAGCAAAGTATTATTCTAAATATATTGAGATTTCTGGGCACATTTTGTTTGAGCATTTCCAAAGAGGCCTTGGTACCTCTCTCTGCCTATTTCCAATCCAATTTCCAGGACATGAGAATTCAGGCAGAAATGGTCTTAGATGCCAATTATTAATATTTGTCAGGTCCTGTAATGCGTGTGTTTTAGAGCTTGAAGGAAATCAATAGGTTTGAAGATCTATTTGGTACTCTGAGACCTATGGTCTGACCCTCTCTGAAATTTCTCTGGTGTCACTGAATACTAACTCCTATTCATTGCCTAGACCACAGCATCTCATAAACTTTGCAAATGAATCATCCCTGATCTACCCCATGCAACATTTCACTTCAGCTTTTCAAATGTGGATTTATGAAAGGGAAAGAGACTCCATTTTAGAAAATTTGGTCCAAATTTCCCAGCACATTTTTAAGTAAGTCAAGGTCCCAATATGTCCAAATACCCTTTTTCCATGAAATTGTAAAGCATCCAAAGCTCTATTGCTATACCAACAAACCACCTCCAGCATTCATCCAGGGAACCAAATCTATATCACCACAACCCCAGGCTGATGGAAAATGACATTTAAGTCAATATCACTCTGAAGAACTTCTGCTTTTTTACCGCTTATAGATTTATTTTCAAAACATAGAAGTAAGCTATAACCCACTCTGAGCTCCCACTGAAGTCATCGATACAGTTTTCAGCAAGCCCATCACTTAGACTGAAAGCCGACTTTGTCACAATAGTGCTATTCTAATTCAAACCACAAATCCTTCTCTAAAATAAAATCCTCTCCCCTGCATCTGCAGGAAAAGAAAGTGCATTCTGGGCAGGTTTAAAAACCACTGGTTGCTGAGCATCTGCCAGTTCTGTTCTCTTTCAGCCTCACCCAAACCCCAGCCCCTCCACAAAAGCCCCCGTATATCTGCAGCAGTGAGGCCCACAGCCATGGCCACCACTCCAGAGAGGCGAGCACCACGCAGCCCATAATAATCCATTTAAACAACAAACTATCGCTGTGCACATTTAGGAACTTACCTTAACTCATTTTTGCCCTGTGCGAATTTATCTTAATTCTGTGGAGCATAGCATATAAAGGTGCTCTAGTTATTTTACTTTCTTTACACTGGGCTCTGAGCTGCCTGCCAATGGCAGCTGTTCTAACTCTTACAGGACCTGAAGTATTACTTTATGATGTTTCTCACATGGAAGGGTATTTAATAAAGACTGCATTTGAGTCTCTTCATTCTTTAAATTGGGAAAAATCAAAGCAAATTTATGAGTACCCACAAATTACCTCTGCTTACTAGCTTACAACTCCCTGGCCCCCTATACTTCTCTAGTTGAACAAAGCACAACTGAAAGGGAAGGATGGGGGCTCCTATTTTAGTGGGGATGGACTGCTGCTTATAGATTATTTCATTGACCTGAATGGTCAAGGAACATAGAATATTGCATACATGCGCCTCTGGAGGGAGTTATTTATTGATGACCATGTCTAGTACCTGGCACAGAGCTCAGGTTCTGCAGTCTAACTGCATGACTCAGATCTTAGCTCCGCCACTTTTATGAGGGATATTTATCTGCTCTGACCTTGGTGTTCTGATCAGTGGAATAGGCACCATCACCATAATAACGTACCATGCAGGGTTGTTGTTAGGATAAAATGAGAGATGACAGTTGGGGCTGGGGAAATGGGAGAAGGGCGTGATCCAAGACCCCTCTCCCTCTGCTTTCCCCTTTCAGGCTCTGGCCCCTGAGTATTTCTCACCCCTGTTGTTTTCCGGCTTCACTCTTAATCTGGGAACTAATTGCCAAGATCACAGAACAGAGAACAGCTCTTTCATTGGAGCATTTACTCTACCTGCAGTCAGCATCATGCAGGGAACTGGTGTGATTGGGCAAGTCCCACTTATTTCCTCCACAGCTTGGAACCTCCTTGTAAAACAGGATTCTACACAGGCTCGGGTTCTTCCTGGATGAGGCCTTGCAAGGCTCCACACTGGAGTCTTACCTGTTTTTCTTTTTCTACCTCAAGGCCATTGACAATTACACTCACTCCCATGACTTTGCAGATCATCTATAACTCTAGCTGCCATCACTAAAGGCCTGCTATGTGCCAGACGTTCTACCTGTCCCTTACCTTACATGGAACTGCAAGATGGACACTCCCTTTAACTTACGGGGGAACTGAGACTCAGGAATGTGAGTAACTTGCGTAAGACCACACAGCTAGGAATAGGCCAAGCTGCTACTCAAAGTGGGGTCTAAGGCCAAGACCACACTTTTTCACTCTACCAGAAAAGATAAATAGATTTCAACTCATGTGCCAATATGATGTAACTGGCGGTGAGTGAGTGCTGCGTTAAGAAGCATTGTGAGGCTGGGCTGGGCTCTGGGGAAAGAGTGCTGTTAACAATGACTAATGTCTACCTGGGCTCTGGAGGGAAGAAAGGCAGAAGGTGGTAGGTGCCAAGCTGCCTCCTAAATATCATGCAACCTTCACCCACCTAATTTCAATTCACTGAGATAAGGGGCTAATTTGCCTCCTTGGAATATTACTTTATACCTTCTAGCGCTTTTCTGTCCCTTTTCATTAAGGGTAAACATCCCCTTTTTGAAGCTTTTAACCCTCTCAAGATAATCCTCCTGCAGTTCCTTTTGTTCAGTGCAGATTTTTCAACTCCTGGACTGCAGGGAGAGCAGAAGTAGCCTCATTCCATGCATCTCTTCTCAGACAGGGCACCTTCCCTTCCCTTGACCACTCTGTCGTCTAATTTTCTGGCATCAGGGCCTACCTCAGTATGCACTGAGTGGATTTATGGCCTGAACAAATTGCTTAATCTCTCTGCATTGTACTTTACTTACCTACTGTGTGTGTGGCGGGGGGATGAGGGTGGGCAGAGAATGGATACAGGAAACGGGCAATGATTCTCAGCCCTACCTGTAAGTCAGAATCACCTGAGGGGCTTTATAAGATGCCCAGGTTAGTTGGGTCAATCTCTGGAGCTGGAGACCAGGAATCAGTTTATTAAAAGCTCCCAGATACAGTAATTTTAATATGCATCCATTCAGGGTAGAGAACCACTGAATTGTCTGTCACTCAATACTAATAGACATGGCACTGATTAATATCATTTATTAAATAAACCAGGTGGTTTGGGATTCACTTTTATACATCTTATAAGGGCTAACTATCCCCTTTAAACACTTACCTGAAGGTTTAAAAAAAAAACAGATTTTAGACAACTTCTCAATATATTGGCTTTCTCATGGCACTGTTACATAATTATATTGTTGGATTTATTAGTCTTCCTCCTTTCACAATGCGTAGTGTTCTGATTTGTTTATAATTTACTGTGTTTGCTAAATCAAGTGTTTCTCAAAGTGCAGTCTGTGGACCATCTATATCAGAACCACTTAATGCAATTCTTTAAGAAAAATGAAGGTTTCTAGACCTACCTGAGACCTACTGTGTCAGAGTCTCTTGGAGGTTGTGCTGCTGTTTTGAACAAGCTCCTGCAGCATTTGTAAGCACACTAAAGTGTTAGGGAAGGATTTGCACCCATGCCCCATAGTATAAGACATACATGGGAGTTTAATAAATGCTATCTGATTGTTGTAATTGTGAAGCATGTAAAATACTGAGTGTAGCACTTGCACATAGGCCTTATATTGCCTTTGTTTTTTAAAGCATATTCTTCCACTTTTACTTAACAGTCTCTGCTAAGCAAAGTACTTTTTAGTTGAGGAGAGCTGTTGAGTTTGTGTTTTTGTTTGGTTTGGGGTGTTCCCCTCTTTTTTATTCATCTCAAATGAATCCACATAAATCTCAAGATCAGGAACAACGTCTGCTCTCTGCTGAGCTTCTTTGTAAACACATTCAACCTCACTCTTCCCTGCTACAGAACCAACCATCTAGGTGTTGGGTAGGGGAAAATGTAACCCCGAAGTCTAGGTTTGAAAACAGGAATCTTAATCTGACCTGCAACTCTCTCCTGACATATTCAGCTCAGCCCTGGTCCCTGGATTCCTTGGTGCTTATTTTCTCTTAGAAAAATAATGTCTGGTGCCTGGTTCATGAGGCCCGGTCATCATTAATGCACCAATGGGTATAAAATCTTTTTAATATCTGATGTAAAAGCCCATTTCGTGTACAAAGCAACCCTCTTATTGCATTAGTACGTGAGTGGCTTGTTTTGGCAAATCTAGAATTCAATTACAATGTATTTTTAACAGGTAGATGTCCTTACAGAGGCTTTCAGGAAACAGGAATTCACGTGTGGCCGATTTAAGTGATGACAAGGCCTATTTTTCATAAAGCATGTTTCCTTCAAGGAGGAAAATTCTCCTCCTTAATTGCTCTAAACTAGGGAGGGTCCGTAATGACGTCAAAGGCTGGCTTTCTCTAGATGACTAGCCGCCCTAGCTCACTCCATCACATCATGTTTTCCTATTTCTAGTGATTCCTCAGGATGATTTGAGTCACTTTTGTAATCTTGAGCAAAACATAATAATTTTCCAAAAGGATTCTCACTTTATTTTATATGAAGTAGAGAAACTAGATCCTTAACATCAATCCACATGTGCATCCAAACGCATTGCCATTAGCCTGCAGATTCACTTATCAGAGGCCCCTTGGTTTCAGTTTATGTGCGCTGGAGACAAGTAGAATCTGGTTTAGACCACAATGAGCTCATTCTCCTGGACTGAGGGAAACCAGGCTTGCCGATTCTGGTCCTAATCTCACTCTTGTATTGTTATGATTCTTCAGCACAACCATGAAAGCTTGATCTACTTTAGAATTCAAATGTCAACTTTGTAATGCTATTAAGAAAATAATAATAAATAATTTCACGGTCATCCTTTCCAGAAAAAGCTGGGGAGACCATCCATCATCTATAATGCCACAACGGTGAACATTTTGTGCTACTATGTACAGGCATTTTGCAAGTGCTTCATGGGCACTATTTCATTCAGTCCCTATAGCGAGCCCTTGAGTCAGTGCTCCATTATTCCATCCTGTGGACTAAAAAAGCTGACACTGGCAGGGGTGCCACAGGTAGCCACAGACAGAAGAGTAATTTAAACAGATCTGTATGACTCCAGAGCCCATGCTTTTAACACACCATAGGTTAGGTTGCTCTTAGTGTAAAATAGTGTAACAACTAATATTGAAAACTAGCTATGTGCCAGATAAGTTAGATACACGTGACAACTCACCTTATCAGGTAACTGTCATTATGACCATTTTGTGGATGAGGAAATAGAGGACAAGAATGATTAAGTAACTAGCCCAAAGTCTCACAACTAGGAAGTGGCAGAACCAGGTTTATAGGGTGGGCCTCCCCAACCCATCAGTGCCTGTCTCCCAGTCGGCCGTGCTCTCGGGGCTACAGAATGAGCATCAAGGACAACAGAGTCTCAGAGATCCTGTGGCTGTGGCACAGAGAACAGCCAAGAGGTCAGTTGATGTCCAGCCATCCCTCCCGAGCACACAGTAGGCTCAGGCCTGGGCGGGGGGGCTCTACGCAGCTGAGATCAGACATGGGAAAGGAGCCGAAGCTGTAGAGCAGGGACCTGAGGAATTGGCAAAGGGTCAAATGCAGGGTCGGGTGCCACAGGTATTGTGGGACAATGGGCAGCCCAAAGGGGCTGGGCAGAGAGGAGCAACTGGATCCAAAGCAAAAGAACTTCAGTTGGGCAGTGAGACAGAATAAGTAGGTTTGGGAGGACAGCCACAGGAAAGACCCTGAGGCTTGATTTGGAAGAAGGTGGTCAGAAAGCCAGTGGAATGAGGGGGAGGGACAAATCTCTGCCACTGACCTCGCCAGTCTCCTGATTAACCGAGTTAACCCATCCCCGACTAAATAAAAATCGTGATCGTCATGAACTTAATTTGTAATCTCTTCCCTACAGAGATGGGTAAAGAAATCTATCATCCTCTCTCGCAGAGCTGGCTACCATTCCCATTCACCATTTATCCAATTTCCTTTGCCTGGAACAGCCATCCACTGAATTCATTAAAGGTTTTTGTTTGTGAGAGTGTCTTGACTCTGGTTAGCATCTTCAATAAAACATGTCTCACTTTGTTCTCTCTCAGTCAGTCTCCCTGGACACCCCACATAATCACTCTTTTGTAAACAAAGCAGGCTTTGAAGCCACCAGGAGCCCTGCAAGGCTGGGAGAAGAGAATAAGCTCCAGGCTCCCTGGTGGAAACCGGAGACTGGAAATCTTTCATAAACACCATCGTTTTTCATGATTATGAAAGTAGCGAGTGTTCATTGTAGGAAATACACCAAAGCATCAAGAAAAAACTATTATCCAACAGAGATAAGCAAACATAACATCTGGTTTAGAGTATATATAGAGAGTAGATATATGTATGTGTATATATACATACATATATTTAACTTTGGCATTAAATTATGTGCAGTTTTATTTCCTGCTTTTTATTTCACTTGACATAGATCAAAAATGTTTCCCCATGTTGAGTCAATTTCACTGTAAGCATTGTTAGTGACTACATTTAGACCGCTCTATTGCATGTCTGGTACTTACATTTAAGGGTTTCTTTCTTGCCTTTCTACATCAAGCTATTGAGTTTGCTCTGTGGTTATGTATTCAGACCCTGACTTATCCATTTCCTCTCTATGCTTTCTGAAATGTAAGACACAAGCAGTGGAAAATAGAAATTGTGGGCTTTGTCTTGAGTTCCGCCAATTCCCTCAGCAGCTGTAGCCAATCCCTCCTCTGTGCATGGTACTCCACGTGTGTTGTGTTGAGCTGTCTAATTTACACATACAGCAGTTTGGCAAGTGAGAAGATCCCACCTGGCCAGCCATGGCACTGAATGCAGAAGAGCTGTTGTTTCCTGCAGAGAAAAGGCCATGCTGACATGCGCCAGGCACTGCGCTAAGCACAGCACACATGTGATTTCATTTGATCCTTTCAACATCCCCGTGAGGTAAGATTATTATTCACATGTGGTGGAAGAGGAAACTGAGGCCCGAGGAGGTTAAGCAACTAGGTAGAGGCCTAGCAAGTACCAAGGTGGGGTCCAAGCCCACCTGAGCTCGTAGCCCCCGTGATGGCTGCTGTGTTAGGGTAAAGCTCTCTTCCCAAGGGCTCTGAGCTCAGTGACCATATCCCATGAGAGAGCATTTGACCAGCTGCTTTTAAAAGATAACATATCTGCACATTTTAGAAACCAATGGAAGATTGCAGATGAGGCCAAATTTCTTAAATGTTCAAATCAAGTAGGAAGTACTGAAAACAGATGTGCGACCTGAGGAAGAAAAATGGCCCTCAGACACAACTCTGGAAAATTGAAATGACTCTAGGATCCAATTTTTAAAAGAGCCCCAGAGTATTATGCTAAGTGAAATAAGCCAGTCAGAGAAAGAAAAGTACCATATGATTTCACTTATATGTGAAATCTAATGAACAAAATAAACTAACAAACAAAATAGAAACAGACTCATAGAGACAGAGAACAGACGGACAGCTGTCAGAGGGGAGGGGGGAAGAGGGCTGGGGAAAAAGGTGAAGGGATTATGGAAAAAACCTCATAGACACAATGGTACGGTGATTACCAGAGAGAAGGGGGGTGAAGGGGTAGGAGAGGGTAAAGGGGGCGTAAATGGTGATGGAAGGAGACTTGACTTGGGTGGTGAACACATAATACAATATATAGATGATGTACTATAGAATTGTACACCTGAAATCTGTATAATTTTATTACCCAGTGTCACCCCCAATAAATTCAATAAAAATAAATTCAAAAATAAAACTAAATTAAAAAATAAAAAAGAGCCCCAGGTCCTGGCATTTCTGAGGGCCCTGGTCTTCATCATCTTTCCTGAGTATTTTAATCATAAAAGCATGTAGCTCTTTAACATGTCCCTGGCCCTATTCTTCCCCTGCACAGGGAAATGGTATTTGAGTTTTTGTAACCAGCCCACAGACACAAGTCTGTTTTTGTGAATCAGACACATCCCTTCATATTCCCTCACCATCCCATCCTCCACTGTGTCAGCACCTCCCCCACATGCACAAAGGGCCTCAAGAAGGCCTCAGAATAGAGAGGACCTCGCCCACCCTGCCTCCCAGTCCCTCTGCCCCCGCGGTGAGTCACACGTTGCACAGAGCCGCCAAGACAGAAGAGCACTGATCACAGAACAAGCTGGTTGCCATCCTTCAATCTGAGCTTTCACAGCCTTCGCCACCATTGCAGCTAAGCCTCTGCCAGGCCTGATACTATCTCTGTCCAGCATCCAAGCGACACCTGAATTATTCTAGAAGAGGAAAAACTGGGGAAGAGATGGAGGGCAGCTTTCACCTGCTGGGACTAAAGCTGTGCTGACTGGTTCAGCAGACACTGGCCCCATGTGCCTAGTGAGCACTTGCATTATGGCTAGTCCAAACTGAGATGTAACTGCACAATACACACCAGATTTCAAAAATTTCATAAAAAAAAAAAAAAAAAGATTATCTCAGTAATAATTTTTAAATCGAGTATGTGTTGAAATGATACACTGGCTATATTGGGTTAAATACAATATATTATTAAAATCAAGTTCACCTGTTTCTTTTTCTTTTGTACTCTGGTTACAAAAAATTTTTACTTATATATATGGCTCACATGGTATCTCCAATGTATTTCTATTGGGCTCTATGCGTGTTGTTAGAATTTCTGCTGGTTCAAATAGGTAAGACAGTATTGTGGCATGGTGAGGTGAGGTGAGGTGAGGGGAAGATACTTAACAGGCCTGGGTGCAAATATCTCTCTCCCGCAACACCCTTATCTCAGGAATTGGCAATAACTAAGCAATCCTGAGGGTCTGGGCTCCATGTGGGAAGTTCTATGTTACTGGGGAAGGTGCTGGCCTGGCTTCTCCAGGACAGGTAAGATACATTCAGGTTAGAGAAGCCAATCAAGGAGAAATAGAAGACAAATCATCAAAAAGAAAAGATTGTTTAGGTTTATAGATTCTAAGTCTCAAAAGATAACTGTTACTTGAGTGACCAGGAGAGAGAGTATTTGCTCAGCACAAGAAACTAACCAAATGGAACCTAAGAGTGTGGATTTTCTGTGAAGAGGGAATTCTTGGAGAATTTAATTAATCACAGAGAGACTTCAGGAAGAATCATCTCCTAAACTGAGCAAAGTCAAATTTTCTACCTCCTGTATGCACCTGTTACTACCTGCCCACAAAGTCTGTGTCCTCACAATGGCTGCTTTCTGGATTAAAGCTGGTGTTTATCATGCTGGAGACAACTGGCCTGATACTGTTACTAACTTCAGAGGAGGCCCCGTAGGGCCATGAAAGAAACTTTGGGGTTACACTGCTGGATCTGTTCCTTTAACACTGTGGCCTGGGGCAAGTCATTTCACATGTCTGGCTCGATTAAAACTTTCATAAAACGACTGCCTTGAACCAGATGATCTTCAGGGCCCCTTCCAGCTCTGACAGGATTCTAAATGCAGACCCTGAGGAGGGGCAAGTCCGTACTACCAATGCTGCAGCCACAGAAGCCCTTGCCCTCCGAAGCCAGAGAACACAGCCTATGGGATGCTCACCTCTGGGGACAGAACCATGCTCTGCTCCCTTCCAGGCCTGTTTCACTTGGCCCATAGGAGACTAATAGCCAGAAGCCCCCTCAGTGCAGAGTGGGGGTGAAGAGCACTAAGGCCTCTCTCTTGGGCTCTCTGCACAAAAGTATTGAGCCCTGAGCTGGCTTCCACTGCTTTCTGCCCAACTCAGTCTCCCTGGAGCCAGCTACAGCCTGGCACTTGCAGCTCAAGACTTAGAATCAAGAGCCCCTGCCAGAGAGATGAGGCATCCTGTCCTCATGCTCAGGGCCATCCTGCTTCCCAAAGGACTAGGGCCCTTTAAGGGGCATGGGACCTCCTCCAGCCCTCTCCTTTCTCCCAGAAGAGGGAGGGGTACATGTGGTCTCTGTAAAGGACATCTGCTGTGCATCCAGTCCCAAACAGCAAGGCCAAAGCTTCCTCTGAGAGCCCAGGTGGTGCACAATTGGGCCCTGGTGATAGGCTGAGCCTTTCTTTCCACAGCTAAGGACACTGGACAGCTGAAGGTTTAGAAAATCTCTTTCAAGACTCTTGACCCTGGGGCCTCTGGAGCACAGCCAGGAGTGGCTGGTTGTTATGGCTTGGGTCTAGGACTTTCTCTCCAGACTCAACTCTTCATGAGAACAAATTCTAAATAATGCCTAGCTGAATGCAAGACCTCAAACAAGGATCCAACAGTGGTGCCATTGAAGAGTTCATGAGGGAATTAGATGTGGGGACTCCGGGTTCTTTTCTAGCCCCACGAGGATTGTCAGCTGACATCTGGGGCTTAGAAATTGTCTTTGGAATTGCTTAGTATGCCTACAGGGCTCGGCATCTCTCTTGGCTGTTACACTATCTTCATAGCTTTTTAAATAGCCAGCTGTGAGCTTTAGGTGAAGTTTTACTTTTTGGTTTTTGGAGGGTAGTTTTCCTCTTCTTTTCCTTCTAATGTGGCCATTGGATATAAGAAACAATGCTCAAAAAAAAAAAAAAAAAAAAGGAAAGCAAAGCAAAGCAAAGAAACAATGCTCTATATCCCCAAAAGAATTGAAAGCAGGGTCTCAAAGAGATATTGCACACCCATGTTCATAGTAGCACTATTCCCAACAGCCAAAGATAAAGACAGCCAAGTGTCAATCAGTGGGTGAATGGGTAAACAAAATGCTGTATATACACACAAATGCAGTATGTACACAACTGTAGTATATACACAAAATGTAGAATATGCACAAAATGTAGTCTATACAACCTTTAAAAGGAAGGAAACTCTGACACATGGTACAACGTGAATAAACCTTGAGGCCATTATGCTGAGTGAAACAAGCCAGGCACAAAATGACATCTACTGTATGATTCACTTAGATAAGGTACTTAGACTAGTCAGATTCATCGAGACAGAAAGCAGAATGGTGGCTGCCAGGGGCTGGGGGGAGGGGAATGGGGAGTTGTTTAATGGGTGTAGACGTTCAGTTTTGCAAGATGAAAAGTGCCGGAGGTTGGTTGCACAACACTGTGAATGTTCTTAACACTACTGAACTGTACACTTAAAAGTGGTTAAGATGGTCAATTTTATGTTGTGTGAATTTTGTCACAATTAAAAAACTGTTTAATGAAATAAACAGTGATAGCAGTAGATGAGGCACATGGGAAAGCAAGGCTGTGTGGGATCCCTTTTCATGTGTTCCAACTGCCTGGCAGCAGGCCATGACAAGGCAGAGCACTTGACACTCAAGTGTGTCTCGGACTGAGCCTTGGCAGAGGGGAGCCGGCTCTGCTCACAGCCCACAGCTATCCTCAGTGCCAAGGAAGCAGTGGGTAGGCTCTCTCCTGACCCTCGAGCCATGATCATTGCAGATGCTTTATTTTTCTATTTCTGACTTCCTCCCTTCTGGCCCCACAAGAACTAGCACAGTGGTAGTAGTGGCTCAGAATGGCTGCTAAGGGGACAAGTTCTGGAAGCAAACCGCCTAAGTCCGCCCTTGGCTTTGCCTTTTGTTCATTGTTTTGATATGAGCACATTAGTTAACCTTTCTATTATTTGTCTTTAAAACAAGGATAGTGATTTAGGTGTTTGGGTTTGGGGAAGATGCAGTGAGATTCTGCTTAGGAGCCCTTACCCCAGAGCCTGCACACAGTAAATACCTGATAAAGAAAGACTGTCACTGTTCTCTCCACTCAGCCAAATTCTAACCACAGTCCAAGAACCAGTTCAAGCCCCTTCTCTTCCATGAAGTCCTCCAACAGCCCACCATGACCCAACAGCCCACTGTGAACTCCCCCATAACACTGATTATTTATACCCACATCCCTGCGGCACCTCCTTGGGGATCGGGCCTCACCAGGCGCCTCCACACTGCAGCAGGGAGAGAGTTAAGAGCTGGCATTCTGAGAACTCTCAAGTGCACAGGAATCCCCAGCAAAAGCTTATGAGTTATGCATAATAACTGATAATGCAGGAACTCAAAATATGGCCTTGTTTTTCTCACTGTTGGGATTAGCCCTGTTTGTGTAAGACAGCCGCCCCCAAATCTTTCCACACCCGTGCAGAGGGCCTTTAGAGTAGGTTGCTTTGGGTTCATCTGTCTCCCTGCTCCCTCTTCTTTTCCATGTGAATCTTTGCTGGGAAGGATCTCACGCTTAAACTTACCTGGGTCAGTTTCTTGATTTTCTGAGACCATATTTTGCCAAGTTTTGGGACAAGGATTGGCAAAGCAAAGGAGATGGATCCCAGGGAAAACCTGTTATAATCAATCCATCTGTTCATTCTGCCCATTCATATACTCATTCAGTAAACATTCTTGGACACTGCCATGTGCCAAGCATTGTATGCCCCTGCAGGATGACTGTGCTGGAACAGCACTCTTCAAGATTCTGAAGAGGAATTCTGTAGTCTTCCCAATGCTGCTTTGGCAGTGTATCTGCCTGGTGGGTGATACGGGAAACATAAAGCCATTCAAGTGAGCAACTTTAGTTCAAGGGCAGTGATTTATTTATCTCTTATCCTGAGTACCTCACGTTTCCAGACATATGGTAAGTTGGTAAAGATGGATGGATGGATGGATGGATGAATGGATGGATGGACAAACAAATAAATGTTATAGATAACATGAGTCTTAGTTTGAGTTCTCCAGAAACATATCTTGAGATAAAGTCATTTATCTGGGAGGTGATCCCAGGAAATGCTGGTAAGGGAGTAGGAGAGTGAGTCAGGTAGAAGAAGGAAGGCCAATAAACGGTGTCTTATTAAGTAGGTTATCATTCTAATAGGCATCTGGTTACTTACCAGGCCTTGAATTCTGAATGTCTCCCCTGCCTCCTGCCCTCATTAACTGAATGGTTATGGAATCCAGATGTTCTGAATGATGGGAGCACACAAATATTGCACGTGTTATTGGGTGCCTTTAAATAAGGAAGCATCCTTTTTACCATCTCTGAAGACCAGGGCTTCTTAGAGATTACCCAAGATCTTGGGTGATTTCAATACGTCCTTGGGCAGATTTAAGTCAAGTTTCTAGAAAAGATATCTCCTTTTTGATATGTAAGAAAACAGCTACGTTCAAAGTCACCTGTTTCAGGACAGGATAGCTTACTTTTAAGACTACCTGAGTTCATATCCCATCATCACTTCCTAGCTGTGTGACCTTGGGCAGGCTACTTAAAGTCCCTTTGCCTTGTTCCAAATCTGCAAAATGGCAATAATAACAACATCTATCTCGTGGGAATGTAGAGGTGATTAAATGACATTGAGCTTGGTAAGTATTATCAATGACTGGCAAAGAGTAAGTACTCAAGTAAATGCAAGCTATCATTAGTATTGCTTGGAGTGAGTGAAAATGTGTGCTAGGTGAATTTTTAAAATTCTAATTACAGTAAGATTATTAAAAATACAACCATGAAAAGTCTAAGCAGATGGATAAAACAATCTGGACATCTGATAAAGGTTTTGAGCATTTGTGAGCACTCTCCTAAGAAAAAAAAAAAGATGAATCAGGCACATCATCTAATACCAACAAAGCTGAAATAAAACAATTAATTCTGTGAATTTAATCCTCTGGTGTCAAACCTTAGAAAGACCAGAATTTAAGGGTATTTCAAACTCAGCTTTCTTATGGAGAACACAGAAGGAAAAGGCAGGTTTAGTCAGTTCCTCTTGGTATACATTGGGAAAGATTAATGGGTGTCTTGTGTTTTAATATTAAATTCTAATTTGTTACATTCCTATGAGTTTTACTTCCTGACATTTAGGAGAAGAATTAAATCTGTTGCTTCACATCTACTGGATAGATCCACTAGAAATTGTGTTTGCTACTGATAATTGAGACTTAAAATAGTGGTGTAAATCAAGCAGAGACTTCTTTCTCCCTTATAAAATACGAAGTCTGGAGTTAAGTATTCCAGAGAGGATAGGGTAACTCCAAAGTGTCATGAGGGACCTGCGCTCCTTTCAGCTCTAAGTTCCACCATCCCTAGGGTGTGACCCTGTCCTTATGCTTATAAAATAGCTGCTGGAGAAAGAGGAAACAACATGCAGCATAGGTAACAGCTGCACCCGCTGCCTCCTGCACCCACATCAAAATTACAACTAAAATACAGAACCATCATCACTAGGACCCTCCTGAGATCTGGCTGCACAGAAGTCCCACAACCAGAGAACTGAAGAAGCACCGAGACCGGTAGGAGGGGCGGAGATGTGGCCGCGGGCCCACACCCAGTGCCTCGAGTTAAACCCAGGAGGACATCTCGGCGACCGAGGTTTCCCGAAGGAGTGAGGGTCCCAGTCCCACATCGAGACCCCAGCCCAGGGCTCCAGGGCTGGGAAGAGACGTCCCCACAACTCCTGGCTGTGAAACCAGCGGGGACTGTCGCTGAGAGTCGCGGAGGCTGCGGGAGCCCCAGCAGCTCCTCTAAAGGGCCCGGCATGGACTCACTCGGACGCTCCCTCTGAGCCCAGCGCCGGGCAGCAGCCTGAAAGGACCCGGGACACTCGGGGGGAACTAACCTGCCTGAGATCCGGGCGAGAGGTGGGGGGCGGCTTCCTCCCGGGCAGAAGGGCTGGCGGAGGCCATGGCTCCTTTGGCGAGTCCTCCACGCACACAGCCGGCAGGCAGGCGCCATGTTTGAATCGCCAGCACCTGACTCCCACCTTTGGCCCCGCCCCGTGATTCCCGGAGGCCCCGCCCCTCCCCACCTGGGGCTCATCCGGGCCATTCCCAGGGGCTTTTCTGTGCAAGTGGCCTCTCGAGCCTCATGCTTAGGACTTTCCTAAAATCTCTCAAACAGGCAGCAGCGGGCCCCATACAGCTTGATAAGCGGCCCCAGGCCCGGCACTAGCGGCAGCTGCATTGGCTCATAGCTTGGCCTCTCCTGACACCTCCAAGCCCAGCACAAGTAGCAGCCAGCTACAGTTTACTGTGTAGCTCATGCTGGGTGGCCCTGGGCAAGGCACTGGCAGAGGCTGACTTTGCACCTCCCGGGAGGCCCCAGAGACAGTGCACCTGGTGGTCAGACTCGACCACGCTGGATTACAACCCTACCACATCCATGAGTGACACACTCAAGGGGCACACTTGGTGAACACCAAAGCCCCACTGAAGTAAATCCTGCTCCATAGGGGTGTCTCCAGCACAGCAGCTCTTCTGCTGTAGTTGCAGCTGGTCCTCATAGATGATTGGCCTGGGGGTCAGTTCCTCCCAGTGATGCCAACAGCAACCAAGGCTCAACTACAACAGGACAGTGCACACAGCCCACACAGGGGAGCACCTAGAAGGCCCAGTTCAGGTGATTGGGGAGGCTGAGCCACTGGATCCTACAGGACACCTACTACACAAAGTCACTCTACAAATTCCAGGAGACATAGCAGCTCTACCTAGTACATAGAAACAAACACCTGGAAGCAGCCAAAATGTGGAGGCAAAGAAACATGTGACAAAGGAAAGAACAGAAGAAATCTCTAGAAGAGGAACTAAATGAAATAGATCCAAGCAAGCTAACAGATACAGCGTTCAGAATTTTGTTTATAAGGATGCTCAAGCATATAATTACAAAGACAACTGAGAAAATCGATCACATAATAAAGTACCAATTTGAAATGAAGGCTACACAAACTGAAATGAAGAATAATTTACTGGGAATCAACAGTAGAGTAGAGGATGCTGAGAATCAAATCAGCAATTTGGAACATGAGGAAACAAAAAAAACCCAACCAGAAGAGCAAAAAGAAAAAAGAATGCAGAAATATGATGATAGTACAAGAAGCCTCTGGGACAACTTCAAGACACCCAACATTCGTATTATTGGGGTGCCAGAAGGAGAGGAAAGAGACCAAGAAATTGAAAGCCTATTTGAAAAAATGACAGAAAACTTCCCCTACCTGGGGAAAGAAATCGACTTACAAGTCCAGGAAGCACAGAGGGTCCCAAACAAGAAGAACCCAAAGAGGGCCACGGTAAGACACATCATAATTAAAATGCCAAAGTTTAAAGACAAAGAGAGAATCTTAAAAGCAGCAAGAGAAAAGCAGTTAGTTACCTACAAGGGAGCACCCATACAACTGTCAGCTGATTTCTCAACAGAAACTTTGCAGGCCAGAAGGGAATGGCAAGAAATATTCAAAGTGATGAAAAACATGGAACTACAACCAAGATCGCTCTACCCAGCAAAGCTATCATTTAGAATTTAAGGTCAGATAAAGCGCTTCTCAGACAAGGAAAAGCTAAAGGAGTTCATCACCACCAGACCAGCACTACAGGAAATGTTGAAGGGTCTTCTTTAAGAAGAAGCTAATGAACAAAAGAATCTGACGAACTAAATAGATCCGAAGATACTGACGCATGTACCAGACGATCATATTTCAGAGGAAAGAGGGAAGGGGGGTAGAGGGTGGGAAGAGATTAACCAAAGAAGTTATATGCATATATGCATAACCCATGGACACAGACAATAATGGGGTGATGGCCTGGGGAGGGGTGGGAGCGAGGTGGAGGGAGTCAATTGGGGGGAAAAAATGGGACACCAGTAATACTTTCAGCAATAAAGATAAATTTTTTAAAAAATTCTGCACTTGAATTTTAGCAAAGGATTTGGCAAGGTCTTCATGATGGACAAAAGGAAAAAATTTTGAGCTAAATCACAATCCTACGAATTTGTAACGTGATCAGAGTGGTGATCAATGTCAACATGATAGAGCTTTAGTGTAGACTGGGGGGCTCTCTCCTTAGCCTGGTTCTTATTTTTTGAATCAGTGACTTGAATGAGAATAGTAATAGCAGTTGATGAAATCTATGGCTGGCATGAAGCTTTAAGGGAATGGCTAATATGTTTGGGGACAAGGCCGGGATTCAAAAAAATCTCAGCAAGCTAAAAAAAAAAATAGGTAGGTCTAACCTGATTGATATTTAATGGTTCTGCTCATTGATGCTGGGTCCACTGCAAGAAAGGTTAGCAAAAAAATCCTGTCAGACATTGACGCATGTAACAGACGATCATATTTCAGCAGAAAGAGGGAAGGGGGGTGGAGGGTGGGAAGAGATTAACCAAAGAAGTTATATGCATATATGCATAACCCATGGACACAGTCAATAATGGGGTGAAGGCCTGGGGAGGGGGTGGGAGCGAAGTGGAGAGAATCAGTTGGGGGGGGGGGGAATGGGACACCTGTAATACTTTTAACAATAAAGATAAATTTTTTAAAATTAAATTAAAATTAAAAAATAAACAAACATAGCTGCTGGAGCTCCAGCCCTCACTTCAGTGTTTTAGACAAAGAGAAGGAAGATGCAGGGTAAGACAAGTGGGGCCTCTGGCTGATTCATCTCCCTTTAAAAAGCTTTTCCTGTAAGGCCCACTCAATGACCTTCAATTATACTTCATTGCCCCTCCTCCAGCACACACCTCTGTAAAGAAGGTTGGGATGTATTAGTGGATGCCTTGCCACCTCCAACAATATACGAATTCCGTAGTAAAAAAGAAGGGAAGAAATATATTACTTAGAGACCTAGCAATATTTGCCACATTGAGCTCTTAATAAATTGTTTTTTAAGAAAAAGACAAGGAAGAGAAGAAATAACCTGCTAACTTATCCCTTTGACCTTCTATGAGCATCTTGAGGCCAGGAACTGTGCCTCATTCATCACTGTGTCCCCAGGGCCTAGGTCAATACCTGGCCCACAGTCAGTGCTCAATAAATATGAGTTTAATGGTTGAAATAAAGGATGAGCTATGGGTATAAAATAATAAGACCAATTTGAGAGGCTTGTGTGCAAATCCAAGTATCCTAAATCTAGATACTTGGCCTTTAAATAATTATTCTCACAACAACTCAATAGAAGAGTATTATAAATATCCTCATTTTATCGATGAGGAGACTGAGACTAAGAGAATTTAAGTAACATGTCCAAAATGAGACATTCTCAGGGCAGGACTTCATGTAATAGCAGGTGATGTCTCCAAGCCTACTGGGGGCCTTCTTCAAAATGAAATGACCCAGTGTTCACCCAGGAGGAACACAGCAGCCACAGCACAAGCAGAGCAGTTGGGCAGCACCCTGTCCTTCTCACTGCTCAGCCAGCACCACTGTCCCCCATGCAGGCCCTGGCCAGCATGGCCAATGCCACTGCCCTGCTGGACACAAGGGAATGCCCTGCTGGACACAAGGGGATTATTTAATTCCCTTCATGTTTTAATGAAGAGGACCCCAGGACTCCCACAGAAGGTTGGCATCTTGTCACACAGCTCAAAGGATTAGAATCAGGTATACCAACTCCCAGTCTGGCACTAAATTGGACCTAAAGTTCCCATTAGCACATACTTCTCAAGAAATCAGTGTGGTTGCCTGGAAGCAGGATTAAGATGAACTGTGAGCTGTTCAAGATACTTCTTTCCACCACCCCAAAGCATCCACTCCCTTGGAGCCCATCCCAGCATTTGTGGTTGAGGGTGTGGGGTTGGGTTGCAGGATACAGACTGCAGTAGCACTGAGGGGAGAGGAAGCATTAATAACAAGTGGGAGAGAAAAAAGGCATCCCCCAAATTGCCACCCCTCCATGCCAATAGCCTCTAAGAGCAAACACCCTAGCTGTGGCCACTCTGGTGGGAGATGTGAGCAGAAACAGGTGTCCAACCATCCTGGGTTCTCCACATGTCCTCATTCAGCACTGAAAGTCCTACATCCCAAGAAGTCACTCAGAATGCTGACAAACAAGGGCATCTGGTCACTCCAGCATAATTCTGCTGTTTCTCATGGGCCACGTGTTAAAGACTTTCAAGTGGGGAGCAAGAGGGAACCAAAGGTAGCCAGTCAGCAACAGTGGATTCAACCCAACAAAGAGTCCTGTGTTGAGTGTGGAATTGGTGGCAGGTGCTGAGCCAGGTCTGCCTGGACACAGGACAATCATTGCTCCTGAACACTCACCCAGCACCGAGCGAACGGGCTTCTTATAGAGAAATGTGTTAACCTCACAGCATCTCTCAAAGGCAGATCCTGTTGTTCTTCCACCTCAGAGAGGAATCTGAAGCACAGGGGGCGGTAAGGAACGTTCCCCAAGTTAGACAGAGAGAAGGTGGCACAGGCAGGGTTTGGGCCAAGGAGAGGGACTCCAGGGTCTGTACGCTCCCTTCTTCATTGCGCTGCCTCACAGAGGGGGGACTTCCTCTTCACTCAAGAAGCCGACAGCCTGGGAGGCAGGACAGGAAATGCTCAAATTCCCAAAGGAGGAATATCCATGATACCTTGGTGGACATTCATTGAGCAGTAGCCATGGACCTGCTCAGCCTCTCCAGAAAATGTCTAATTTAATCATCATATCACACGCATGGTGCTGTCACCTCCATTTCACAGAGGATCAGAATGTGGCTAAGAGAGGTCCAGGGGCTTTACCCAGTGTCGCACAGGTGGTGAAGCTGGGGTTCCAAGGCAGAAATCTAATCCTGTGAGAAGGCGGAACTTGCGGTGGTTAGGAGCTCAGGTTGTTTGTTACCCATGGCTGGTGAGAGCCACAGACTAAGTGCTCTGGACTTATAGCCATTCCTGTCTTCTTATCCTCTGTGCTAAGAAGGATAGGCCTGCCCTGACCAGTTTTGCTCAGCATTTGGAGTGTCAGCCCGCAGACTGAAGGTCCCAGGTTCAATTCCAGCCAAGGGCACGTACCTGGTTGCAGGTTTGATCCCTGGCCCCAGGTTGGGGCCTGTGTGCTGGAGGCAACTCACATCAATGTTTCTCTCACTCTCTCTGAAAAACAATGGAAAAAATATCCTCGGGTGAGGGTTAACAAAAAAAGAAAGACGGGCCCAGTCTTGAGCCCTGGGCTGTGTTCACGCAGAAGCCCCAGAGCTGGTGGTGGCCACCACTGTTCTGCAAGCCAATGAACTGAAGGCCACCCAGAGAACTTCACAACACAGCACAGAACATCCAGTCCTGCCACAGTGCTTTTTCCTTAAGGATAAACACAGCGCAGTGCTGTTCCAGGCAGTGCCTTACCACCCTCTACCTTCGGCCTGCCCCTCAATTGTTGCTGTTTGCTTCCTGCCCCAGAGAAGGGCTGAAGGCACATTATCTACATACACTCAACCGTGGCAAGGAGGCCTTCTCAGGTCCTGCCCATCACAGAGCTGTGGGCCCGGGTTATTGTTACTGCATAAGCAAAAGGCATTATTAGTACAGACAGATTCCAGAAGTGACTTGTTTAAAAATCTTACAAGGGGTCCCATGTCTGAGAGCACATGCTACTGTTATGCCCGCAGAGCCCTCCTTGGTGGCAGCAATTTCTGGGACCTCTGATCTCCCGCTGGAGACCCACTGTGGGCCTGCAGGGCACAGAAATGCTTTCCACGAGAATCCCTGCTCCTTCACCACTTGTACTGAGTGGGAGCTTCACTGAGGCTCCTAGACAGCAGAGTAGCCTCTAAGAGGGGCCACGCCTTCCTGTCATGAAGATGAAACTAAAAAATAGAAAAAACCCTGCTGCTCCTCCCACAACCAAACATGAAAGTGAGCCCCAAAGCAGAGGGGAGAGTTGCTCTCTGCAAAAAAATAAAACCACCCTCCTAGGCGCTAAGGCCATGAGGACACTAACCTAGTGCGTATTGGAGCTAAAAAAAAATCTGGTGGAAAATCAGTAATAACTTCCCTGATCAAACCGAGAACACTGGGGCTCATGTGTAATGATGGTGATAATTTAAAACAATAATCATCATATTTAGCACATGCCAGGCACTGGATCTAACCACGTGACATATGCATTTAACATTTGTGACACCCTGTGAGGCAAGTGTTATTACCATCTCCATTTCATAGATGTGGAAAGTAAGACATGGAGGGGTTAAGGTACTTACCCCAGAAGGCACAGAGCTGGGATTTGAACACACAAGGTCCAGGAGAAACTATGGGAGCATGTCTATGGGGTGCCTTTAGGGGTGACTATTATAAAGCTGTGAAGTGTTATGGGATTCTGGGTGACCACTGCCTATTGCAGAATTTGGGTGTTGATTTCCCTTTCTTGTAACATAGCCGCCTCTGGGCCCTATGCATGGAAGCCTGCAAGCCCAAAGGCCCACTCGGTGGGGAAAATACCCTAGGCTCTAGCCAGGAGCCGGAACAAGAAAAGCATATCATCTCTGACCTAAAAGTGTGTCACCAGGTCACCCGTAAATACACCATGTTACCCTGTTTCATGAGCTGGATCAAACAACTCTCTCCTATCTCCCCAAACCAAAGGGTTTCTTCATCTCTGCAAAGGTGGGAGAGGGTGACTCACCTGCTCAGGTTGAATTTGAGGAGTCCTCATGCAGGCCTCAAAGAATCAGGCTCTGTTTGTTTTTCCTGTGACCTGTGTCTTCTCCTCACTGGCCACTGCCCAAATCAGGCCCAAGATCAAAGCGCCCCAGGGTTGCCGGGGCACAACTTCGGAGATCAGCTTGCTGTTTCTAGGAAGGTCAACCTGATTTACATCCACTGCCGAGCAAGAGATCCTTTCACCTAATGAAAGGACCCTAAGGTCAGAGCAACTTTCAGGACACATCTCTAAATTTAAAAACCAGGTTACAAAATAATAGCTAAGTGATGACAATGTTTTGGGGGAAAAAATAGCAACAACAGTAACAGCCATTTGTTGGGTGCTTACTGTATGCCAGACACTGCTACCTCTTCCATTAATCCTCAGAGCAACATGAAGAGGCAGATACGGCATCCAGTAGGTATGAGCACCTTGAGACTAAAAAGACTAAGTGCATCACGCAAGGTGGAAGTGGTGGAGCCAGGAGTTAAACCTCGGCTGACCCACCACATACCTGGTGCACATCACCACTCCAGCCTCCACGCACAGCAAGATGTTAGCTATAGGGACTTTAGGTTACAAGAGTCTAACTACTACGGTCAGATTTTTTTTTTTTTTTTTTTTACTTTTCTGTGTTTCCCAAATTTTATATGCTAAGCATCCTAACTTTTGCATGGGGAGTGGGGGGTGGGATGTTACTAAAAATAAAAAAGTAGAGACGTTTTTTCAAATAAGAGAAAAATACAAGACTCCCAAAGCCACTGATGTCTGCAGCTCACAACCAGATAACTACACCCTGGTGTCCACCCTCTCCCCCGCCTACTGAGTTCAGTAGGCAGCAGCCTGAAGACTCTCCTCTCCACCTGTTCCTGACCCGCTCCTCCGCCCCTCGCCACCTAGGACCTTTCTGCTGTTCTGCTCCCCTCAGGGAGCTGCCTCCTCCTTCCCACCGGAGCAGCAAGCCCATCCTCAACCTCTTTGAACAAGATCCCAGCCAAGTCCCCAAGGATGTGAGTGGCCAAAAAGGTGGTTGACAGGACCAGAGAGAACAAATTTTCCAGGTGGCCATCTTTTAAAAAGAATTTTTCTGGACACTGGGCCAAAATACTACAAAATAACCAGAAATGATCCTGAAAATGCTAACACCTCACCACCCTGAGCCCCAAGGAGCCCTAGAGAGCTGCCTTCTGACCTCTAAAGCAACAGCAGTCCTTTAGTTCCTACACTGTCCTCAGCATTATCAATCAGCTCTGTGCTCTGAGAGAGAGAAAGAGAGAGAGAGAGAGAGAGAGAGATACACAGGGAGTTACAAGCCAGCTGCACCGGCAAGACAGGCCTCAGGTAAGAAGAAAGCAGCACATTTCTTCCAGCACACCCATATGGTACTGATTTGTGATAGCGCAGGCATCTCAAAATATTTTACATTCATTCACTGTGGTGCCGAATCGTGGGGTTACTGTGCAATTCTCTCACAGCCAGCCAGCCTGTACAGTGAACAGCATGCTATTGTATGTTCTCAGTGTTGGGAGGCAATTCTCCCTGAGTCTCTCATGTTTCTGTATGTCTTATAAGTGAGGCACTGACTGCCCTTTGTTCCAGACCACCTTCTCAAGGATGTTTGTATAAAGAAAAGCCCTAGAAGATAGAGCTAGTGTCTCCCTCCAGAGCAAAGGGCAGGATTGCTTATTGCCCATTAATTAGGATCCTTAAAAGGAATCTTAAAAATGGCTCCTTAAGCTCAGAGTTCTCGATGATGCAACACACTGCCTGTGTAGGTGTCATCTGGTCCTAGTGTATCATGCCATGGACATTAGGGTGCAGGGAATCGCTCAATATTGCAATACTCTAGTCACTGTTACTGCTGTGAGTAATAAACTGTTCTTTGTCTCTAACCCAGAAGTCTAATGTTTTCTGCCAGCATCCATAAAACTGGCAGGCTAGCTCACTACTGTGTAAGGAGGGTAAACTTTCAGATACTTCATAGTTTATGACACTTAGCCAGTGGGTTCTAACATGATACAGCCTCCTTTTCTCAATCAGGGGGACACAGTCCATTCCATTCACTCAGCTGAAGTCTCTCATCCTGCCATTACTTTCTTTTTGTGGAAAGTTTTCATGAATAATCACTGTGGGAGGAAAAAGGGGTACACAAGTAATCATGCTTGATCTGCAAAAAAATAAACTAAGGGACAATCTTATCAGTCATAAAAGGCAAGAATAATGGTGCTCAAGACCCCTTCATGGAAATGGTTAGGAAATCAAGGGAACAGAGCAACAGGGAACAAGGTATTGGTTGAAATTCTTTGATGTAAGAAGAGCATTAAAATACCAGTGTATTCAGGGAAGGTCGGTCAATAGTTGCAGAAAGAACTGAAGAGAATAGAAGAACAATGACCTACGTGTGCCACTGAGAATGCGTCTTCCCTGGGGATGTGCCAGGAAGGCCAAACAGCACTGATTTCACTTAGAGCTCCCATCCCCAGGAAGGTGCTTTCTCAGTAGGATGTGCCTTAATTCCATCACATGGCTCAGGTAAGTGCCACAGAACTTGTAAACTGGAGTCCACTGCTGATCCTCTGCATATAAATGTGGCCATATTGAGTTTTTTGTCCTAAACTACTGCTGTGGGGGGAAAAAGCTAATTGTAAGGTTTAGTCAAAAACATTTCACACAATTATTCCCTTTAATTTTGCTTTCAGCCCTGGGAAGTCGTGACCATGTTGCAAATAATAACCTCCAAAAATAGAGCATTTAAGGAAAGAATTTAGTCATCAAAATGCACAATAAAATTAACCTGACTCAAATTTTCCAGCACAAACAATTGTTGTGCTACCTGGTAACCAGGAGAAGCAAATGACATAAATGAATGTAATTAGTATTACTTTGATCCAGAAGCCAAGGGTTTGCAATGCTTTCCTTTTCTCTCATTTTCAGGATCATTTACTCTAACCTCATGCATCAAGGACACTGAAGGACATTCAGCGGGGCTTCCATATTATGGTAGCAAGCTTTTAATGGCTGGGAGGAAGGTGCCCAGATTAAATAATTCACCCATTAAAGATACAATTCAATGGTTTTAGTATATTCAAAGTATTGTGCAACCACGGATACAAGTTAGAACATTTTTAACACCTCAAACAGGAACCTTCGTTACTCACTCCCAGTTCTCTCTCCTTCAACCTTCAACCCTTCCACCCCGACCTCAGCCCTTGGCAAATTGAAACCTTTTTAATTTGGGAGGAGAAGTTATAAGAGTGGAACGTAGGAGCCCTGTGACTGTAGCACTTTTCCTCAAAAAAAGACTACAGCAGGTGTCACTGGGCTAGGCCAGGAATTATTTTCCTGCTGGGAAGTTGCCGCTTGCCTGAGCTCTGGCTTAGCCATCAGCAGCCTCTAGGCAAAGCTGGAGTTCAAGAAAGTCAGAACCAAGCCATAGAGCGCAGCAGAAGAGCAAGCTGGAAAAGGGCTCTTGACCTCAGAAATCCAGAAAGATCTATCCAGGTACCATTAGATGATGAGACTATACCATTGGATAATGGGGTTGTTACCCAGGCAAGTTTCCTGGGGCCCTCTGCTTAACCAGGGATAAGCAGTTAGAACTATCTTTAGTTATTTCCATCACTAAAACTTCTCTTTTTAACTTGACTCAGGATCAGAATCAGCTGAGGGTGCTTATTAAAAAATCAATCGTCCTCTTACAACCCGGAATGGAAACTGTTTTTAACAAGTAGTCCAGGCTATTCTGATGTAGGCCCTTCCCAGACCCATGTGGCAACACTGCAAGATTATCTAAGGGCTCTGAGCTATACTTAATTCTATCCCTTAGTGTAGCTTTCTCACAACCAGGGTGTCACCCAAAACAGGGAAGAGGGGGTAAAGGGTGAGTGTGCTGGGGTCTGGGGAGGGGAAGGGTACAGTGCCAGTACAAGTGAGATGCAAAGGAAGAGTTTGGCAAAGGACATTCTGAAGTCCTTTTGAAAATGCTCACACAGCTAGGACAGAAGGTGGACAAAACTTGCCACATCTATCACCTGTATTATTATTTAGATCATATATATTTGTTTATATCAATGCATATAATACTGCCTGTTCCTTTAGACATGTCCTAAGAAATAATATCCAGGTTAGGTAGGTTTGTTTTCAAAAACGCATTACAAAAATAGACAATTACTTACATTTTAAAATATGCCTGTGTGCTACTAAAGTCTTTACAGAACTACCAGCAGTCAAAGCACCATCAGCCTTAGGAAAACATCCCTTTACTCTGTGAGCTTCTGGAGGACAGGGATTATGTTCCTTCCCTTGGCATCCTTGTGATGCCCATTCTTCCTCCAGGACACAAAGTTTTTACAGAAAAATCTGTTTTCCAGAGTCAAGATTAGCCTCTTGTCCACCTTCTAAATAGGACGTAGTTCATCAGAAGTCGAGGGCCAGGAACAGCCTGATCTCTAGTTAGGCACATGATTGCCACTGTAAAATGCAAATATGCTGCAAGTCAGAAGTTAGTGCTATCTCCCTGGAGGGTATTAGAATTACTATTAGTACCCTTCTCGTTACTGCTTAACTTTAAAAGTTCAGTCTTTCACTAAGTGGAAAAGGTGAAGGGATTAAGAAGTACAAGTTGGCAGTTATAAAATAGTCATGGGAATGTAAAGTACAGCATTGAGAATATAGTCAATAATATTGTATTATTTATTGATGGCATCAGGTGGGCACTAGACTTATTGGGGGGATCACTTTGTAAGGTATATAAATGTCTAAGCACTATGCTATACACCTGAAACTAATATAATATTGAATATCACCTGTAATTGAAAACTTTTTAAAATATTTTTTTAAGTTCAGTCTCTCAGGAAGGGCTTCAAAGTTAACAAAAATGTATATAATATTCCAAAGTGCATAAATTCAAAAAATGTAAAGGAAATTCCCTTGCAATGGAAAATAAAAGCTCAAATGTAGTTTTTTTGCAGGTGTGAGTTCTGTTAAAAACGTACAAAAGAATGTGTTCAGATGAATTTTAAATACGTCTTTATCACTGGCCAGTTCTCCTCCTCCGACATTCCTTAATAAAGGAGGCTTTTAACGAAGCCGCCTTCACATGCAATAGTAAATTTATATCCCAGTCTTCCAGGGACATAATGCAATCATAGTTTGCAAATGCAAATTTAGGGGAGACACTAGACTCAGTAAATAGAGATTTATGAGATTGTCTTACTAATATTTCCTGGAAACCAGGTGTTGCATAAAAGGGGTGAAATGAAATCCTCTATAGCATTTTGAGCATCCTACTCATAATGAGACATGTGGGTGTTGCAAATCAGGGAGAATATAACAATGTTTTATATACTAATAGTAAATTCAGTCCCATTTATCATATATTTGGTTCATTTTGTTGCATGATTGCTGTGTTCACGCTATTCACCATTTTGCAGGACATAGAAAGAAGCGTAAACTGATGTTTCTTTTCCTGTTTAATGTTTTTATAGAGCCAATCGAGTGAACACCCGCAGGGGAGGCGCATGTGCTCTAGGCAGAGCAGAAATCTTGTGTTTTCATCAAAGCACTAGACCTCTTTTGTTTGCATAGCCAAAAGAAAAAAAAAAAAATCTCTATGTACTAAAACACATCAAAGTGTAAAACCCCAAAGATCAGCTTTCTTTTCTTTTAAAGAATTTTACTATGTTTTGTAATATGTATGTGTGGGTGAGCATGGCTTCAGAAGGTGAGATACCTCACCAGGGCCAAACTAGGCCAACTGCTTAAAGAACACATATAAGATTAAATTTTCTACCCTTTTCTTGGTAGAATAATCATTACAATCCCAAAGACATCAATTATTTCTTTGAAATATGCTTACCCTGGATCCTTCATGGTATGTGAGCCTAAAAAATAAATTTTTCATGTCTAGTGCTTTATTTGCCATTTCTCTCATCCCCTCCAAGACAAGTCCTAACTAGCATATAGATTTCATCAGATCCTAAAAAATAGTTACTCAATTTGGATGGACAAGCCAGAGGATTCAGAATTAAAAGTAAGAGGCTGTTTGTATAATTACTAGTTGGTGGAATGACTTAACTTAGAAATCACACTGAGCTTTCTCCTTTTAGCAATAGGCTCGAGAAGAAACTCTGAGTGGCGTTAATCCTTCTCCTTCTAAAGATGGTAAGGACTTCCCTTTCTCCAAGGCAGAGTACAGAGCCTTTGGATTTAGTCTACCATGGGTCAAATTCTACATCTCAAAAGATGTAGAACTAGATCACTTGAGAGGGGAGGTATTGAGGAACAGGCGAGGAATGGGAGAGAGGTTGTCAGTCTGGGATGGTCAAGACAGATGCTTCTCCCACCCAGCATTTCCAAGACAGCGAGATCTCCAATGGAGAGCCTATGTGGAGCCACCTACTGAACACCACACTGAACACCCTGTGGGCCTCAATCCAGGCACTATTGGCCAAGCATGTGGGAAGGAGATCCAGGCCAACTTGGCCAAACCACAATTGACAGGGACTTTTTGGTGACCTTTAGGAGCCTTCCAACCTTAGAGGCTGTCAACAGGATCCTATGCAAAGTGGAGAAAGTAGGTCCATTTGCTTAGATTATCAAGCACAAGCTTTTACACCTTTATCCATGCCAGGACTTTGGCTCTTACAGCATCATTCCTAACCAATAAGATATTTTAAACAAAACTAATATTGCTCATTAAAAATTATTTCTAATCTCTATTTTGTTACTTACCAACTTCAAGGTGTTGATTTGGATTAACTTGCTTATACCTAAAGCACACTCCTCAAACTTAAATATTTCCAAGTAAATTGCCATAAATCCAATATAACATTGTGGCTTCCAGAGAGCAGGTGCCAAGAACAGCAACATCTCCCACTTCAGGTGGACACTACAGGCTTGGACTGGGATCATTACATGACGAGTCAATGGGCTGCAGAACAAAGGTGTTTCCCCAAGTTTCCTGAATTTCCTTAATCCCTGAATTTTATTATCCCCTGGATTTTGCAAGGCCCAGGGAAGGGATACAGACTACCCCAAAATTACATTTGTATTCCTTGAACCAAATAATTATGTGTCCAAGCTAAAATTAATTCGATTTTTTAAAGTGATGTGACATTTCTTGTACCCAAGTGTTATAACCCAAATATGTATTTTTTTAAATTGTTGACAGTATTACAGATGTCCCTCATTTCTGCCCCCCTTGCCCTCCTCCACCCAGCCCCTGCCCTACCCCAGACTTTCACCACAATATTATCTGTCTATGGGCTATGCATATGTGCATATAAATTTTTTGGTTAATCTCTTCCTGTCCCCACCCTCCTCCCCTCTGAGATCTGTCAGTCTGTTCCATGCATCCATGCCTCTAGACCTATTTTGTTTGTCAGTTTATTTTCTTCATTAGATTCCACACATAAGTGAAATCATGTGATGTTTGTCTTTCTCTGCCTGGCTTATTTCACTTAGCATAATAATCTCCAGGTCCATCCATACTGTGTCTCAAAGAGTAAAAGATCTTTCTTCTTTACAGCTGCATAAAATTCCATTGTGTAAATATCCCACAGCTTTTTTTATCCACTCATCTACTCATGGGCACTTGGGCTGTTTCCAGATCTTAGCTATTGTAAATTGCGCTGCTATGAACATAGGGGTGCATAAGTTCTTTCTGATTGGTGTTTTGGGTTCCTTAGGATATATTCCCATAAGTGGGATCACTGGGTCAAAAGGCAGCTCCATTTTCAATTTTTTGAGGAACCTCCATACTGTTTTCCACAGTGGCTGCACCAGTCTGCATTCCCACCAGCAGTGCACTAGGGTGCCCTTTCTCCACACCCTCGCCAGCACTTGTTTGTTGATTTATAGACAGTAGCCATTCTGACAGGTATGAGGTGATACTTCATGGTAGTTTTAATTTGCATATTTGTTACATTGGCTTAATGACTCTCTCCTTCACTACACTGTAAGCTTCTTAAAGGCTAGGACCGTGTCTGTTTTGCTCACCATTGTATTACACACCACACTGTATACACTCAATAAATATTTGTGAAAAGAAGGGAATAAGCGAGGAACTAGATGAAGAGAAAGGAGGGGGAGAAGAGAGAATGGGAGAACGGAGGGGAGAGTGTTAAAATAGCAATGCCAAAACCAAGCCCTCCCCCTCTAGTGTGCCTCGCTGTCCACTCTAAGGATTCCAACCCCAAGGCTCCATACAGTCTTTCTCCAATATGTCACTGGCCCAGTGACATCTCCAAGGCTAGGCAAGGTGCCAGAACAGAGTAACTACACGAGAGTCTTGTCTTCTCAAGCTGAAATAAATGTCTGTGCTTAAAAATACTCAGAAGGACAAATAGTGTGCTAAGCCATAAATCAAGAGCTGACAGCCACAGGTGCCAGGCTCATGAAGGAATCTGTGCTGTGTATCAAATGTCCAGGCTGGAAGATAGCTTCAAGGTCTCCTAGAGCAATGCCATCGCTTACAGATGAGAAAAACTGAGGTGCAGAGAGGTTGATAAGTCTCAGGCGGCACAGCCAGGATGACAACTGAAGACTTTTAGTACATAATCTCAGCACTTTGAACTAGTCTACACTCTTCTCATTGTGTGAAGTCCTTGTGGGTTTCTACAGAAAAATGGGAAAAAGGAAAAGATTTGAAGAAAGAGCTTTTAGGCTTCTAGAGTGGCAAATGTAATGGAATATAAAACTGACTAAAGGGCATATGGCAGAGTGGAGGTCCTATAACCCCCTGCTATAAAACATCTAAATAGATGCTTTTAATTGAATGAGGCTACAAGGTGAGAGCATTCTGCCAAAGCTCAGGACCTGAGTCTAGGAAGGTAAGCTGGCTTGGACATCACTGGGCAACTGTGGTCTGTAGTGTGGAGACAGGGAGGACTACAGACAAAGCCTGAGCCAGCACACAAAGTCTGGGACATGTAGAGGGAGGTACAATCTGAGAGCCAGGAATAAATATACTGTGGAGGAAAATGAGAAATAGAAAAAGAAAAAAAGAAAAGTCCCACAAAGACTGGGAGAAAATAAAGAGTGCCTATCTCTACCCTGGCTCTAGAGGTTGGGAATAAAAAAAGCCTCTTCTGGCAATTTGTGCCTACTGGCTAGTTCTTAAGAAGATGTAAGACCCAAATCTAATGACTTCTGTGGTCCTTCAGAAACCATAATGTGAGAATTGTGGCTTTAAGTGATCCCACGTCTGTGGTGCCCCCAGACACCTGATAAAAGCAGATGCAGATCTTACCTGCAGAAGCACACTGACAACCCAGGACTCTAAGAATTCCAAGCAAAACTTCCACAGCAGACACACAGTCACAAAGCATACAAGTCACCATGAACTCAGATCACAAAAACAAAATGTAATAGAACTTGACCTGATGACACTTGAAATATTATAGTACTTCAGATATTAAGATGGCCAGATACAGAATTCAAGATAAGTATTATAATTTATTTAAAGAGATAAAAATGAAAACGTGAGTAAGGAGCAACAAACTATCAAGATTTGAAGTAAAACCAAACAGAACCTTTAGAAATGAAAAGTAAAACCACTGAAATGTCACACTTGGTGGAAGAGGCTTAGGGGAGGGAGAAGTGAACAGGTAGCACAGGGCACATTTAGAGCAGTGACATTATTCTGTATGTAAAAGTTGATACAGGTCATTACACATTTGTCAAAAGCCATAAAATAAACAACACAAAAAGTGAACCTTAATGTAAACTATGGACTTTGGTTGATAGTGATATGTCAATGTTGGTTCACTGATTGTTTACCATCTGTACCACTGGTGCGGGACATTGACGGTGGGGAAGGCTGTGGGTGGGTGTGGTGAGAGGGTATACGGAAACTGTACTTTTTGCTCACTTTTGCTATGAACCTAAAACTTCTTTAAAAAATAAAGTTTCTTGCCTGGCTGGCATGGCTCAGTAACTAAGTGTAAACCCATGAACCAGGAGGTCATGGTTCAATCCCTGGACAGTTCGATTCCCGATCAGGGCACATGCCTGGGTTTCAAGCTCGATCCTCAGCAGGGGGCGTGCAGGAGGCAGCTGATCGATGTTGATACATCGGTGTTTCTATCCCTCTCCCTTCCTCTCTCTCTCAAATCAATAAAAACATATTTTTTTTTAAAAATTAAAATAAGGGAGTAAAACAAAGAAAAAAGTTGTAGAATGTATGCCGCTAGGTATCTGATACAGGAATCAGATGAAGGGAATCCTCAGGATGGTGGTGAAATATCTCAGGAGACTGATTAGGCAGCTGACCCAGAGAGTAAACAAGAAGATCAGAGCAGAGGAATAGGGACTTTGAAGGGAACTTCAAGAAAAATATAGAATGAATAGATTATCCGAAGTACTCAGTTATACTGAAAGGTTTTGTACAGCTCTGCCAGAGAGTCTGTAGTTATATTAGTGGTAAAAAAATAAAAATAACTGAGGCAATCAACTCCAGGGAAAACAGAAAGTTGAACAATAAAGGAAATGTAATCATAATACACTTTGAAATTTAGCTGTCATGGTATTTATGTAGTCAAAACAATGCATATCCTGAATACTGATATGCCCCCAAATTACTATACATCTTTATGGGAAGAGTGGAGGAGAGAAAGTATTGGGGCGGGGGTGGGGTGAGGGACTAGGAGGTGGCAACACATATGTTAGGCAAATCCTTATCTTTCCAAAGTAGAAAGTCCAAGGATAGCATCTAAAATTGAAAAATCAGGAAACAGCAGTGTGAGTATATTACTTAGAAACGTTGAGGCAAATTGCTCCCTCCAAAAAAAATAAATATAGACTGAATTGTGTACCCACCAACCCCATAAGTTGAAGCCCTAATCCCCAATGTGACTATATTTGGAGACAGAACTTTTAAGCAAGTAATTAAGGTTTAAATGAGGTCATAATATCTGATAGGAGAGGAAGACAGACCAGAACTCACAGTCTCTGCACGCACGGAGGAAGGGCCATATGAGGACCCAGCAAGACAGTGGCTGTCTATCTGCAAGATAGGAAGCTAGACCTCACCAGAAACCCAACCCCTGCAGCCACTTTTCTCCATAACTGTGAGAAAATAAATTCTGTGGTTGAAGTCACCCAGCTTGTGGTATTTGTGTATGGCTTTGGGCAAGTTCCTAATTATTTAGTCCCTCAGCTTCTTCATCTCTAAAGAGGTAATGATAATATCATTCACAGGACTGCTCTGAAGATTAATTCAGATAATGAAACCATTATAATTAAGGGCCACTATTAGTGGTGGCAGCAGAGTGGGTACTCAGCAGAGGAGCTTCTCTGGATTCAAAGACTTGTAGGATTTCAGACTTGTGTCCAGCCTGCCTCAACTGTGTAACCTTGGGCAAGTCATTTCACCTATCCTAGCTTCAGGTTTTTCTTCTTTAAAATGAGAACTCTGGGCCCTGGCCAGGTAGCTCAGTTGGTTAGAGCATCATCCTGATATGCAAAGGTTGCAATCAGGGCACAAACAAGAAGCAACCAATGAATGAATAAATAGGTAGAACAATAAATTGATATTTCTAATGTTTCTCTCTCTCTCCCTCTCTCTCTCTCAAGTGAATAAATAAAAATAAAATGAGGACTCTGACTAGCTGCGCTCTGAGGATCCTCGTGGCTCAAACTTCACAGGAGGAAAATCTGCATCATATCAGTAATGGGAGATACTGTGGCTGTAAGCAGAGTGAAAGAAAGAATGTAATGAACTGCATACTGATGCCCTGCTCCTCTGGAGGCAAGCAGTCGCTGCCAGTCCTTCCAAGAAGAGGTGTTCACATTAAGCAATGCCACTCCTCATGCGATGGTGGCAGTGGTTTTCATAACCACGGGTTATGAACATGACAAAAAGCTACTAAGTCTTCAGTGCTCTTAAATTAATTTTTATTTTAATTAAGCCCAATAGCAACCTCATTTACTTGAAAAACAGTAACACTAACATGGGAGACACTTCCATTTATCTGACCCACAGGCCACACCAGGTGCCCCTTATCCTCTTCCAGACACTCCAAGACCCACCATTTGAAAATCACTCAGAGGGCAATTGGGAACCACTAACTAAAAGGACCTCTTCTCAAGGCTTTCCCAAAAAAGTGAGGAAGAAAGATCTTTTCTTTCTCTGCCTGTCTCCAGTTTGAAACTGAGACAAAAGGAGTGGTGTGCTTATAGCCTCTGGGAAGGCTGTTCCTGGTCAGAGTGTGAAGCTGCTTTAGATACCTGTGCGGCCCCTGGGCATCCATGGGGACTGCTTGTGAGGTGAATCATCTGCCCTGGAATCAAAAGTCATTACCCTCAGTAGAGCCAGAGCATGAAAAAGCAAAAGGCAGGGTGATTTCCTCTTTGGATAACCTTCCTCATCAAGGAGAGGCATTACCCTTGACTAGTGAAAGGATCATCCCTTGAACTGAAATCACTGGTCATTATGATTGCTGAGTATGCAAGACAAAAGCAAAAATGTAACAGATTTTGTTACAGAAAATACTGGAACTGTCTTGAAAGATGTACTTTCCAGACACAGTCTCTTAGTCTCAGTTTCCTCATCTAAAAAAAAAAAAGAAAGTGAAAATAATGCCAAATTCAACGGGTTGTTGTTAATAAGATAGTTAAAAGCTCTTGATAAACTCCAAAGCACTATGGAAATGTTCATTATTATTACCAGTAGTATCATGAAATGTTTCAAGTTAAAAAATATTTGGTTTTCTATCTCTGTGAAAATCTGGTAACTCAGTTAGAAAACCTTTTAACATCATATAAAAATGACCAATTTAATCCCCAACAAAACCCATGCCTGATCTTCAGCTTCTCAAAGGTGCCTTCTGTGCATAAAAATGATCCATAGAAGACTGAAGGTTGATTATAAAATCTCAAGTGTCTGCTTGCCTCGAGCCATTTTAGATGAGCTATTCAAAATGCATCCAAGTCATCAGTTTGCTCTGATAGACAGGAATGACAAGAAGGGTTTGATCTCCACTGCTGCAGAGGAGACACATCCACTGTTGTATACCTTTCCATAAATCACACATCCATCTCTTTGTTCTTACTTAACAATATAGCTTGAGGCTTAAAATTTGTGTTCAAATTTACATGCTAGGAAAGACCATCTTAGTTGCTTTACAAAGAGCTCCAAAGACACACAGCTCAGTTGATATATAATCTTTTCTAGTATTTAAGAGCATATTTATATTTTGGGAAGGGAAAAATTATTTTACATTGTGTATGTGGCTATCGGTTCTTAAAATGAAACCTTACTAAATGTGTCATCAAATATTTACTTTGGTCTTGTCTGCTTTGTCTTGAGAGAACAGTTCTGATCCAAATTATTAATTAATATCCATTTAAAATCCTAAAGCATCTTGTTGACTGGAACTTGGGGAGGTGAATCCTGATGGTCAGAAGGCATCACAGTGTGCTGATGGAGCACAGAATTCAGACCTATACTGACAGTGTGTTATGTCAACCTGGGGAAATATGTCATTTCTCTGAGCTTCTCTTTCCTAATCTATAAAAGACAAATAAAAAATGCTTCCTAACAGAATGAAATGAGAAAATGGGGGTGAAAAAAATTATAATGGTTCCATAAATGTTAGTGATTGTTGTTGCTATTATTAGAAAGCTATTAGAATAAGAACTGCTTGCCCAATTATTGTTGGTGGCCCAAATACAATGACTGATGCCAACATTACTGCCACTTCCTTCACCACCTCAATGCCGTATGAACACCCAGGAAAAAGATGTATGTATTCTGAAATATTCACAGATGAAATTATATGAGGCCTGGGATCTGCTTCACAAATAAAAAAGCAAGTTGTAAAACAATGCAAGCTATATGCTTCCTTGGAGATAGGCCTAGCTATGGAAATAGACGTGGATACAGATATAGGCTTACATAGAGAGCAACAGGGACATGGAGATGTGGAATATAAGGTCTAATAATACCAAAGTGGTGATATCTGGATGTAATAAGGTGTTTTTTTCCCTCCTTTGTGACTTACCGGTATTTTCCAAATCTTTCATAATGAACATGTTTATTTCTATAATATTTAAATATTTTTTCAGTTTTTGTTTTTCAAAAAGATATTAGGGAAAAAAGTTTAAGTTGCAATATTCATGATAAGAACATGAAGCATTAAGTCTCTACTCTGTCCTAAAACTAGCAAGGCCTCTCGGTAATTTTAGCTTTGCACAGGCTAGTCCCTCCACCTGGGTCATTCTCCCAGCTCCACTATCAACTCTTCAAATGGCTGTTTCTTTCTCACCTTTACATGAATACCTAAATGCATCTCCTCAGAAATCTCCTGGATAGTCTATCAGGTGACACTCACTGGCTTCCTTCATAGTACCTGACATAATTTCATAATTATATGTTCTTTTGTTTCCTTGTTTAGTGGCTATCTCCCTTGCCCATGAGACTTGAAATACCAGTAGGCAGAGACTATGGATGTTTTGTTCATCACTGTATACCCAGTGCCTAGCATAGAGCCTAGCACATAAATGCGTATTGAATGAATTAATGCATGAATGAACGAATGCAGCAATATCCCTGCAGGAAGGCAGATGTCTTCACCCAGAGAGATGCAGGTGCATCAGACTCCGAAGGTGAGGGAAGGGCTGAGTCAATAGGCATCAGAGAGCTGGCATGTCAATAAACACCTGCCTGCTATATAAGGAATAAAAACTGAAGCAGTCATGAATGGTTTCCATTCAAATTCAAAGACCTCCTCAATGAAATGCTTACTTGAAAAGTATAGAGCTAAAACGGACCTTTAAAATCAGATCCTCTGCTATAAATAGGGAAACTGAAACCAGAGAAATCACACAGACAGTAGCCTTGGTCCCACCTGCCAGACCAGAACCCTCTCAACTGCCCCTCACTGACCCCAGTATGACAGCAATATAACCCAGAAGCTCACAGGCTAAGAGTCCCAGAGGTTCTTCTTGGCTTCTGCTAGCACAAGAAGTCTGAAAGCAAATGAATAGACTTTCCTTTCCAATGCCATTTTTATAGGCTGTTTATTTCATAAAATACGGATTCATAACCTAGTTTGGCACCAACATTCCTTTTATTGTAGAGCTATCGCAAATCCCAAGCCAATATAAAACTCACTTTCTTCCTTTTACCACTCCACCACACACGCTTGCCTAGTGTCCCTCAGAGCCAGGTCTGGGTTTAATCATCACTGAACTTCTTCTGGTATTTAATAATTATATTGAAATCCATGGGATGCATGTATTAAATACATGTAAATATAATTACATTTATTGAGTGCCTACTACATGCCAGACACTAATTTTAAACACTTTACATGTGTCATTCAATGTTCACCACAACCCTGTGAGAAAGGTGATAGTATGCCCATTGTAAATGTGTAAACTGACGCCTAAGTTTAAATAACCTGCCTAATGGGCAAAGCGGTGGAGCTGGAAATGGACCCAGGCCTTTGGGGGTTTTAAATAAGACAGATGTTTTTTCTGCGTTGTGCACAGAGGTTCACAACCCAGGTCTGCAGGGCAGAATCTTCTTTCCTCTACACGGGGCTTTTATCTCTAATGACAAGGCTGTCCCCGGCTGACTGCCTCATCCCAGTCAGTGGGAAGGTGAGGAGGGAGACAAGCGGCGTCCTCTCTCCCCACAACTTTTCATTTTGAAAAATTTCAAGCCTACAGAAAAAAATAGAAGAATTTTTAAAAGTGGAACCAAGAACCTTTCACCTAGATTTCTCAATTGGGAGCATTTGAACACACTTGTGTTTATCCCTCCTTATGTAATTAGAAAACTGCTGCAAGTTACACAAAGGAATATTTCTTACAATGCAAAGAGAACATCCACAAGCCAATTAGAAACATAACAAATGAATAGAGTTGACTTGATGAGACAAAATATTATGGGTGATTTTTTTTTTTATTGTCTTTGTTATTAGAATGCTTGTCCCGCAACAAAAGAGAGAAGACTTTTAAAAAGATAAAAACATCAAAGCCACACCACCAACATTGCCAGCCTCTTCTCCCTATAAGAAGATGGGCAGCTGGTAGGGTGGAAACAGCCTGGACTTCTGAGCCTGAGTTCAAACCCAAGCTCCATCAGTTGCTGAATTTTTGTGATAACTGGGCAAGTTATTTATTTATCCCTCCTGAGTCTCAGTTTCATCATATGTAACCTATGGGAAGATTTACTACAGATCTATTGTCTCTAATGATTCCAGGCAGGAACTAGCAGTTTACCTTTTTAATAAGTCCAAAGTAGGTGGTTCACAGAGTATATCCTCAGAAACGCTGCGTAGGAACAGAGCCAACTAGAGAATTTATGGGATGGGGGAGCGGCCCCAAACCCTTCGCACTGTCCCCCCAGCTCTCCCTCCCCCGTCCCTGCTGCCCACACCCTAACCCTCTCACACACTGGCGGCTGCACAGAATTTTGCCTCTGTGACTCCAGTCTGGTCTTCTCCAAGCCAAGTCCTCCTATCTCCTCTCCACCCGTACCCAGCCCCCACTCCACCCAGGTTCCCCCCGATCTGCAGCAGGCAGCTTCTGCCTCAGACAGGTCTGCCTGGATGCCATGCTGACTCAGGGCCCCTCTCCTGCCTTCCTCTTGCCTCCTGCTCAGAGCCCGGCGCAGGTCCTCTTCTTCCAAGAAACCCTCTGTTTCAGCCTCCCTGCGCTCCCCTCCTCAGGCTATTTAGCGTTTAACCCTGCCCTGCAGTCCTGCGTGCAGAGCCCCTTGCTGTATCCTGGGCCTTTCTAAACATCCTCCGAGCTCTTTGAGAATAGAAGAAGTGACCCTCCTCCCTCATGTTCTTCATGACACTT
The DNA here is from genome assembly GCF_964146895.1 of Miniopterus schreibersii. Lineage (NCBI taxonomy): Eukaryota > Metazoa > Chordata > Mammalia > Chiroptera > Miniopteridae > Miniopterus > Miniopterus schreibersii. Next base: position 69,192,136 of record NC_138103.1, on the reverse strand, counting down.
AGCGGAGTGCTAGGCACATAGTAGGCCAGCGGCTCAGCCTGCAGTAGCTGTTGATTACTCAGCTGACTCACTGAGGAAGACCAGATGAGATCAAGAACGCAGCTCTGTGGTGGTGAGAACAGTGTGGAGCTTGTTACAGATGATGGGCCCACTTAGGGGCCAGATCTTCAAGGGTGTTTTAAATGAGGACCTCTAAGTGGGACAATAACAGTAGAGTTCAAGATAAAATCTGAAGTAAATGAAAAGCAGTGAGTAAACAGCTACTGGAACTTGCTCTGCTGTGTCTTTGAAAAGTTTCAATTAAAAATAACCCTAATACATTAAAAAAAAAAAAAATCTGGTGAAATCCCTTCATTGTCCCTTTAACGAGTTACTGAGGAATTATTGGTATCATTTCATGGCTCCAGCACAAATGCCTCTAGAATTTATTGCTGGGTTCAAATCTCTGCTCTTTTGTGGATTTCTTCCAAGAGGGGCTTGAATACGGGGCTCCCGTTATATGTCCCTTGTGGTAGGCTGGCTCGAGCAGCTGCATCAGCAAGTGGCAATAAAGCTCACCAAGGCAACAACTGTTACTCGCCAGTGTAGTCTGATTTACAGCAGAACATTTCCAGATGGATTCTGATGTAACCCTTTTACTTCCATCTCCCAACAACATTGAAATTGAAAAATCAATTATAGCACCCACATGTTACATGTTGCCAAGTTTTGCTGGGGGGGGAAGGGCGGTGGTAAAAAAGTATACATACACATATATATACACGCACACACACACACACACACACATATATCTTTAGACAAAGGTGCACTTTGTAAATAACTAAAACAATGAGCAAGCTTCCAGGAAGGTGGTAGGTGTGTTTAATCAAGACAAATTGCAAATAAGTCATATTAGAAAAGACCTTATTTGTATAAGGGCTGAGAAATGGCTTCAGTCACAAACTCTTAGTTTGTAAGGTCAATAGTCTGTCAATAAAAATCCTTTTACTGGGGTCACCAGAGTCACCAGTGCATTCATCAGTCCTGGTTCTTTCACTAGAGGCAGTCATCAAGTCTCACTAGCTCTCTCTGTCTCCAGAAAGAGGGGGAGATCATCTATCAGTTAACCTCACTGTGACAAACCTTACGAAGGAGAGCTTTAAATCCACCGGTGCTCTAAACCCAGTAAGGAGAGGACAAATGTCCTTGGATATTGGTTCTAACAGAAAGAGCATCTGCAGAAGGCAACAGGAAATTGTATGTGGGTTGGGCTGTATGACTGTTTTGTTTTGAATTAGCCAATAATTGCAGACTTCATACAGCAGACCTAACGTCCCCTTTCTGGATGTTTCCTAATCTCACTGTCCATAGAAGACTAAAAAATAAATTTGGCAAAATTAGCATGAGTTTAGTGACACCATAATTAAATAACTATCTCCCATGAAAATCCAACTCCTAAATCACTAAACAGATGTGAAGGTCTGTTCAACGTGCTTCTGGCTGTAAAAACAGGCAACAGACACGTTGCTGATTATGAAAGTGATGGGACAGGAAGAACCATGAGACACAGTGATCAGACTGCCTTTCTTCATTTTACCCTCAGGTGACCTTCTTTTCATAAAAATCGACATGCTATGTGAGCAAATTGTATTTCCACCTTATTCAACTTGTATTTATCTAAAAGACGGCCAATCTAAATTGTGCCATGAACTACCCACCTACCAGATGCTTAGCAAAAGTCTCAGTTTGTTCAATTGTCCAACCACATAGAGTGGTGCCTTCTCAGACCTGAATGTATTTACAAATCACTGGATCCCCAGTGATGCAGTGGGACTGCAGATTCTGACTCAGGAGGTCTAGGCTGGACCTAGTCTGTATTTCTAACAAGTTCCTAACTGATGGTTATGCTGCTGGTCTGAGATTCACCCATTGGGCATAAATCACCTTAATAATATATTTTAAATTTCCAACAAGAAATATAAACATCGTTACATAATTTCATGTGATTTGTTTTCTGAAAGATAAGAATGATCATGTTTAAAGAGAAGCCAATTTTAGACATGAATTTTAAAACACAATCACAATTTCCCTAAATGTTATCTCCATGGATAGACATCTTTTTAGAGCTCAAAGAGGTCCTTTAAGGTCAGTGAGCATTGACTTCAGGAAGTGATCCAAAACAGAACACAAACAGATTCATTTAAAGAAAAGCTTAAATCCAATACCTTTCCCCAGCGGCACTATTGATGACTGCTTGGCTTTTTCTTTGCAGTAAATGTACATAAATCGAAATATGCTCTCCTTGTTTTCAAAAACCTCTTCCTGAGAATAGGCTTAAAGTTCGTTTGCTTACCTATAGAATCGCTGTGCAAAGTTTATTTAAATATGACACACTTAAGATTTGTTATTGCTTTACCTAATTCCCCTTGAAATTTATGAGCCTAATACAGATTCAACTGCGGGAATAAATGTCAAAGGTTAGAGTAGTCTAGTTCCCTTTTAATGATATTAGGGCCCTGTACTTAATAACTACTTTCTTCTGAGGAGCTTATAAGAACTCAAATTCATCTTTCCACTAACCTTTTCTGAGTTTAGTAAAGAAATGGGTTCTTTTTTATAGATCTGGATTTGCAAGGCTAATACCTAAAGACTATTTAATTTTCCTGTGATTTGAGTAAGTAGATACTAAGTAGAACATAGTTACACCTTGGATGTGATTCTCTTATAGAGTATTTTAACTAAGCTGCCCAAGAGCTTCGTTAACAGATTCATAGACAGTAGCATAATTACCTATGCACAAAAGGAACATTATGCTAAAACAGTCAAATATCCATTCCACAAATATTTATTTAGCATCTATAATAATTATACTAATATTAATTACAATAATAATAACTAATGCTTAAAATAAACTAGGGACAATTTTAAGCACTTTACATAAAAGTCATTATTTTCTACAATTTTATACCATAATACTACTACTACCCCCACTGCGCAGATAAAGAAAATGGAACACTGAGAGGCTAAGTGCTTTACCCAGGGTTATGAAGCTAGTAAGTGGCTACTATGGTCTGAATGTTTGTGTAGCTTCAAATTCTAATGTTGAAATCCCAACTCTCACAGACAGTGGTCTTAGGAGGTGGGGCCTTTGGGAGATGCTTAGGTTATGAGGGCAGGGCGGACCTCATGAGTGGGATCAGTGTCATATTAAGGAGACTGCAGAGAGCTTCCTTGCCCCCTCCGCCACGTAGGAACACAGCGGGCAGGCACAGGCAAAGAACCGGGATGAGAGCTGTCGCCAGAACAGGACCATGCTGGTGCCTTCAGAACCATGAGAAATAAATTCCTGTGGTTCAGAAGCCACCCAGACTCTGAAATTTTGTTATAGCAGCCCAAACAAACACAGTGGCAGAGCAAGGATTAAAACCCAGACAAGACTAGCTTTTGTGTTCAAGCTCCGTCGTGTGCCAAATACCATCCTAGGTGATGATGATCATGACCAAATGGGGATAGCTGCACCCCACTTCTAACCACCAGTGGTCATTATATCCTTTCCAACTGAGCTCAGATTCGGCCTCAGAACCCTTCTTAAACCAGTGCTCCAGGCAGCTGTTATCCATCACTGGCGCTTGCACATGAATCAAAATTTATTTGCCACTCCTGATGGAGTGCATAATGCAAAATTATTTACTAGTCTTTCAATATTTTTATTTTAAACAGTTATTAGCAAGTGGGCACAGATAGCAAATTAATTCAAACGCCTGTGTAAAAAGGGGTACATTTCTTTTTCATATTGATCTCAACCAGTGTTTAATAAACTCTGATTCAGTCAAGGATCCCATGCTTTGGCTCCTGCATTCAAGGCATTTTCATGTTAAAAATCCTTTATTCATTCCTTATATAGGCTTTAATCTTTCTTTAGCCTAAGAATTTGGGAAGGATGCACAATCTCCCTGAAATAATGTTATTTTACAATATATAACTAGTTACTTTAATAAGTATGGGAGAAATTAACTATCTCCCACAATATAAATACATTCAGATTTTTAATTTTGTATTCTTTTCAAAAATCATGCTGGGGAAAATATGAGATTACAATTTTACAATCATGGGAAGAGAAAACCTTTCTCAAACATGACCAAAGTTCACAAGCCATAAAGAAAGGCAGATTTCATTGCATAAAATTGCAAAACTTCCATACTACAAGGATATGATAAGCAAAGTTAAAAGACAAATGACATCATTTCTGCATAGCTGAAATAACGATGGCCACCTGAGTCTGAATCTCTCCACATATCTTCAAAAAAAAACAAAAACCTATGCAGGTCAGCAAGAAAAAAAAGACACACACAGAAATCCCACTCCTTCATCATAACTTGAAAACCAATAACCGTACAAACTTTAAATGAGCTGTAATTAAGAAAAATATCAATTCACAGCAGTTCTAGATCTAGCTCTCCCACTGTAAGCCTTTGCAGAAACCTAAGGAGGTTTCCAGAAAATCCACATGGAACAAAGAAGAACAAACTAAGCTAAAAATAGGTCCCAGAAAGAGAAAATCCATCTTAAGTATAAAAATATTGAACGAGTTCTGATAGTAAAAGGACTGACTACAGGGAAGAAAGTGAAAAGCGACATGAAATTCAAAGAGGCAGTTCCGGAAAGGCTGGGGAAGAAAAGCATAAAAAGAAAGTAGAAGCAATCTTTGGATGCTACACAGAGAATGGAAAAAGAAACATGAGAGAATGAGTCATGATCCTGCAGACAAATTAAAACCAAAAAATCAAAGGATGCACTAACATTTGGGGGGCAAATCATTCTTTACTGTGAGGATCTATCCTGTGCACTGTAGAATGTCTGGCAGTACCCTTGGCCTCTACCACCCGGATGCCATTAGCACACCACCTCCAGTTATGACCAGAATGTCTCCAGACATTGCCAAATATCCCCTGGGAAACAAAACCACATCCAAGAGAGAACCACTGACTTAGAGCAATGATTTATTGAATTGCTGATTGGTTTATTTGTTTGTTTGTTTGAAGACTGTTTTTTAAATGTTTGGAGTAAACTGTTCAGAGGAAAAAGAAAATTAAGGAAGGAAGAAAAGCTCCACTCCCTCATTCATTTATTCATTCAACAGATACCTACTGAAAGCCTACTAAGTAATAGGCATTGTATAAAAGATGAATAGGTAAGACATGGTCACAACCAAATTTTAAGCCTTCCATATTACTTATTTAGTATTATCATGTTTTGATTAACATCTGTATTTTCAAGAAACTGATGCCATGCTTGTTTCTAGGCCAAGATCTCAACACACAAACAAAACATTATGTATATGTCATTTTACTACAAATGTTTAAAAAACTCACTGTGGACAACTATTTTTGGTGCTGATACTGGAACTTTCTTTATCTGCAGATGTATCTGCTAGCTATTGTTTCAATAATGCTGTATAACAAATAACCATAAAAATCTCAGTGGCATATAACAATAGGCCTTTATTTAACTTGCACATCTATGAGTTGACCATGGATCAGCGGATCTAGGCTGGGCTCAGCTTGAATGACTCTGCTCCATCTGTCCCTCATCTTCTACCCTCTACCAGCGAACGGGGCTAGGCATAGTCTTCTCAAGGCACTGGCAGAGGCACAAGAGAAGCAGAATTACCTAAGACCTGGGCTCAGAGCTGACACACTGTTACTTCTGTGCTCTTCAGTCGAGCATAATATCACAGGGCAGAGGAAATATACTCCACCTATAAGGGCAAGGAAAACTACAGATTCACATAGCAACGGATATTGTGATACACAGGCAGGATTAGAGAATTAGGGCCAATGCTGCAATACCACAGTGGAGAGAAAAAAACAGAGATGTAAATTATGGCATAGGGAATATAGTCAATAATATTATAATAACTACGTATGGGGCCAGGTGGGTACTTGAAATATCGAGGGGACTAGCCGTAAAGTACATGATTGTCTAACCACTATGCTGTACATCTGAAACTAACACAGAATAGTAATGAATGTAAACTGCAATTGAAAAATAAAAACTAAATCTGATCCTGTTTTATTATCTCAAAGTTAAGATTTCTGAATACAGATTCTTAAGTTACATTAATGAATAGTATAGCAAAAAAGCAATTTTCAACAATGCAAGAGAAGATTAAATAAGCCATCAACCTCAGAGAAGTTACTATTTCAATGTATTCTTATTAGAATAGCAGCAATACTAAATTCATCTATATTAAAGCAATTCCTTTCTAAAGACCAAAATTTCAATGATAAATGCCAATAAATTACTTTTACTATCATATATGTTACACCTTTTATTGTTCCTTTTAGCAAAAAACTTTTCAGATGTCTTTATTTATATTTCCCATTTGTTCTTAAAAGGAATTTTCCTGAAGCATAATACTTCTTTAAATCAAGTACTGACCCAATAGATTTCAATTTCCACATTCTGTATACTCCGGAGGAAAAATAATTGGATTATGTTCTCTCATTCATGACTATTTAAATATTCAATTTCTAAGGTTACATTTTAGTGTGTTTTTATGTTTTATTCAGGACACAATGTTCCAGCAAATATCACAAACTCAAAGCAATGGCTCATACCGACATTAAATATGCCATTAACATGCTTGCTCCCAGAAAAGTTCAATGAGAAGCTGTCAACAAACATGAAGAGAAAGCCTGGCTGCATTCAAAATAAATGATAAAAGAGGCACCAGAAATAACTTAAAACTTTTAGGAAGACGAAGAGAAGATATGGTAATTCGAAAACATCTAGCTCTCTGCTTGGCAAACAAAAGCCATTCCGATTTTCATATGCCTCGAGATGACACAAAACAAAGTTCATGCCATTTTCCACAGCAATCACAAGGCTGTTCGTTTCATCTCTGTGACTCAGATGCCTGCAATGTAATGTGACTAACACCTTAGAGCCCTGGTCTTTCATTTCCCCATCACCATGAGCAATAGTAGGATCATTCCTTAAAAAAGAGCACTGAAAGGTCAGCATCTCTGGTACTCTTTGTGAACTCTTGACCATGCGGTCTACCTGGACCTCCAGCTTCAGACTCCTAAACTTGAGGAAACGGTTGATCTCCATCCTGGGTTCCCCTCCCTGCACCACATCCTAGAAACTGTCTCAAGATAATAAATTTGGGCAATTGCAGGATTCATGTAGTTTATCATTTCTCAGAAATCACTGTTTTTCATTATCTGATGTTCAATATCTTGAGACCATTGTTTCACATATTTGTCCAGCTTTTTACTTACTTCAGACAAGAAGGGACATCTAATCATTATTACTTCATCATGGCCAGAACCAAAGGTCCCAAAAATTATTAATAGCAAAATAGTTTTTTTTAGTATAAGGGTATTTAAAAATAAATTTACATTACATGAAAGTCTACTTTTTCCTCAGTAATGGCAGATGAGCCAGGTTTTAATATAAGTTGTCATTTATCATGAAATTGTCCAGCTGTAAACACCAAGAAGCAATGGAGTCGGAACTAAGTTTTATAGATTGAGATGCACATTTTCAAGGAGCAACAGGAAGAGATCAATAAACAATTAACTTATTTGAGGAGTCAACATTTTAGATATTACCAGACTGTTGAACTTTGAATGTCTTCACTAGAGTGGTGCCTAAAAAGACTAAGAAAGCCTCTTCATGGGGGCACACAGTCTTTGGGGGAGCCTTTCTCAGTTTACTCCACCCATTCGGCAAATATTTGTTGAGCTCCTACTATCTGCCAGTGACTATGCAAGGCCATGGAGATGTAGCAGGGAACAAAACAAAGGTCTTGACCTTCACAGAACTTAGTGGGTAAAACAATAAACCAATATAAACTAGTTTTATTGAGAAAAACTAAGCCAGAGTGAAGTGTTAGAGAACTTCAGGAGGTGATATTTTAGAGTTGTTGGGGAAGCCCTCTGAGGAGGCTGCATTGGATTTAAATGAAGTGAGGAAGGAAGCCATACAAAACTCTGAGGAAGAATGTTCTGGAAATGGAACACGTGCAACTACGCTCAGGCACAAATGAGGTGCGCTGATTTAAGGAACTGGGTTGGAATCTAATCGTAAATCAGCAATAACTAGAAACCACTTAGCTTTCTTTACCTACATTCAAGTCATTCATTTATTCATATAATAAACTACATATCAAACATCTGCTATATATGTGAATGCAAAGATGAGTTGCCTAAAAAAAATTACCAGCACAATTTAATGGGAGAAGATCTGATACATAAATAACAAGCAATGGTCATAATAATGGGGGTAATGGAGCTTCAATATTAAGGGTCTAAAGGGTGTATTAACTCTAAAAGATCTGACCCACTTGGCCATGTGTTGTGAATGGCCCACTGGGCATTGGCATGAAAGGCAAGGAGTGTGCTAAGGGATGGGAGATTTGAGGGACAACATGGTTTGTGTAAAATGAGAAGTAGCTGTTCAAAGAGAAGAGCAATGTTGAGCACAGCAAAGGGCTGGAATCGCACCTGTGACCTTTTGGTGCACAGGACGACATTCCAACCAACAGCCACACCAGCCAGAGCATGCCCAAGTTCTTTAGAAGAGAGATAAAGAGCTTTATTGCTGAAATCTCTGAAAGAAACCGGAGTGCCAGGCCATGCTGCTTGGGGAACAGTCCACACTGGGCCCTGCTTCACTGAGTGACTGCTAGAGTACGTTGTAATAACGAACAGAAATGGGGACACGGATGAAGCCCCCAGAATCACCATGGACAGAAGCCCACACCAGCTAAGGACAAGAGTCAGAGCAGCCCCAAGGGGCCACTGCCTGGGAGAGGAGGAAATGCTACTGTAGCAGGCAAGGCTGTGCTTACTGCACACAGAGGGAAATCTCTGGGGGCTCCTTAGTCCCTGAATTTTTCCTCATGCACATATGTAACTTCGGAATTATATATACTTCGATTATCAGCTACTAAACTAGCTGTATTATCTTGGGCAAATTACTGAACCTCTCTGGACCTCATTTTTTTCATCAGTTCAATAGGGATAATATCACTGCTAGGTGTCAGGATTGCTATGAGGTTTAAACAGCATGTGTAAGTGCTTAAACAATGGTAGCTTGTTTTTATCATTACTATTATTATTGTTGTTGTTATTATTGAATTTTAGGAGACCCAAAATTTGGAAAAGTTGCTGAGTAAAGATTAAATTAATAATGGTTAGAAACAATTTTTGGAATACAATTCTACCCTCAAGCTCTTGTGCCCTGGGAAGCATGGGATTACATTAAAACTAAGTATGTACATGGCTTTGGGCAATTTATTTAAGCTCCTTGAACCTGTTTCTTTGTCCATGCAACATAGTATTAGTGATATCTGCCCTTGGCCTGTCACGGGGTTGTTACAAGCTTCCCTTCTAACAATGGGCATGGAAAGCGCTTTGTAAAGAGCTATTCAAATATCAGTCATGTCCAGCTGTCGTCTCTCTCACCAGCCCTGCTTTATGCAGCTCTGGGGACTGAGAAAACTCAATTTCAGGCTATTTTCAGGTTTGGGAGATGCAGCTGCTCAGAGTCAATTGCTATATGGCTAGTAGATTCTACAAGCCACCTGTTAAGGGTGCCCCATTCAAAACCCTGGGACAATCCTCCCCTAGCTCCTGATTCATGTTACGCAAGGGACCAATGATAAATATATTTTTCCTTCTGTTTTGCCATATTTACTTCCTGTTGCCTGACTACCTGCCTCCAGCATCAGTAATAGTCTCTGAGCCCTTGAGCATATTTCTTTTCCATCTGCTCCTTCCCTGTTAGTCACAGCATTAATACACCCCTAAAGATCCAGGCACTGGAAATCACAGCCCAGAAAAACATGCAAGGCAGTAGAGAGATTGTTTTCTCCCTTGGATTCTGACACACTGAACGCTGTGATCCCAGCCCTCAGGGCCCCGCAAAGCCTGACTTAAACCAATGGGCTTCCTTACCTGGCCCAGGTGCATACGTGCAAAAAGTGGCAATACTGATTCCCTGAGAAGGGAATTAAATCGAACTAAAAGGTAAAAAGACCTGGACTTTAAAAAAAATTAAAATTTAGAATTTGTAGAAGAAGGAACATTTGAAGAAGAACACAAGAAGGGAGAACGTAAGAGCTTAGAATTTTGAAATACGAGAGAGGGACAATAACCCTAAAGAAATTTATGCTTAAACAGTTAGAAGCAAACACTGAAGATGATGCGCAGCTATTTGGGGGGTGGGGGAGGGAGGGAGTGAAATAATACTAGGCGGAAAAAACAGGATGATAGAATTCATGACCAGGGCTGCTGAGAATGACAGGATTTGGAATGGAATGTCGAGTTGGGGGTGGGGAGAGCACACTCTGGTCTTTCTAATCATCTGTGAGATGGAAAGGAACAGCAGGCAGCTGTTCTCCAAGAGAGGGTGGGCTTAACTTTCAACAGGAGGGATTTAGAATAAACATTAGAAAATATCCTGGGTATAAGTATTGTGAGAAAAACATGAAAACCCCATCTCTGAAGATATTAAGAAATAATAAGGGTGGGCACTGGCTTAAGGGCAAACCTGAATCCCTGAGCTTTCAAGGATACATCTATCCACATGCAACTATGATTCTGTGCTAAGTTTTCTCCAATCCAATGCCTTCTTTATTATTGTGTAATATATTAGAGGTCTTAGTTATTTTCTGAGTTTGCCTGCCCTGAATTGGCTTCTTAAGTCTAGTTCATCTTCCCGACCAGCATCTTGAGTTCTCCTTAAAAATGTTTTTCATAGATCTTCAAGGGCAAGAGCCTGTCATTTCTCTCTGTATCCCTGGTCAGCCCTGTGCCTGTCACACAGATAGTACTAGATAAACAGTCCCTGAACAACTTTCAACTTTTAGAAGTTAAAGCAAAACCACAGCAGTAAGATAAAATAAGGGTCATAGAAACTTTAGAACATCAAAGAAAAATAAGTTGTTTCCCTCTTCTTCCACAGACGGTTGATAAGAGCCCTTGACTTTCACCCATAAAAAGGCCACAAGGCAGAGAGCCCACTAACTCTGAGTATTTAAGACTGCCAATATATATGGGGGAGAACTGACATATCAGGGTCCTGGTTCTCTGACTCAGGTTCCAACTTTATTCCATTCGTGAACACTCCAATCTGGAGTAACTAAAGTCACAAGACAATTCCTAGGGTCCTAGTAGGTGAGTGAGTGCTGATCCAACAAAAACTGACACAGACCAGCGCTCACCCCTGGCCTGAGCTCCAGACCTCAGGGAGCCTGTTTCCCAAATGCCAGTAGCTCACATATTACCTTCAAGATTTTCATATCCTCATTTTACTTGTTCATATTCATTACTTAATGTTTGTCTTTATATTGTCTTTAAATGAATCGCCCTGGTTGTTTTCCTTACACTTCTAAGTAATTAACATCTAAGAAAGTATGGCTCTATATGGTGGTCATATTTTTTTCAAATATACCTTAAATTAGACACATAATTTTAAAAATAAAAATATGTGTGGATGACTATGTAGAATTTCCAATATTAGGTTGGAAATTCTACCTAGGGTTACATTTCAAGCTATACCCTAGCCATTCTCAATTTTTTCCCCACCAAGAAATACGTAGATGCCCTTCACATAGCCAGTATATATATATATATATATATATATATATATATATATATATATATATACCAATGTGATTGTCTAAACTTCTGGGCAACTTCTAACAGAAAATCTGGAGCCCCACTTCATTTTTTTCTCACTGGAAGAAGTATAGCAGGATACAAATGCGTGATGTAATTGTAAGGATAACCACAAAATCACTACTTTAAGGATAATAACCCTTCCTCATAGAGCTGTTAAGAGGCTAAAATGAAACAATACACATGTAGCATGGTATTTAGCACAGAGTGGGTACTCACCAATTTGCTGCTCTTTTGTTTACATGAATTAATTACTCAACAACTTTAGTGATTTTTCCTTAATTAAAAAAGTTGGCACAACCTCATTACTGGTGGTCAGTGTGTCTGAGGACCCTGGTCACCAACAGGAGCCACTCCAGAAACATGGTGGCCAACTCCCTCAAAGAGCACTTTCTCCTGATCCATAGGAAATTATGTTTCTATTAATTCATGGGTATCTTGAGTCCATGTTTATTTTCCATCTGCTGAGAAAATTGAGATCCTTATAGAACTCTTCCTTCTAGGATTTTATCTTATTTCTTCATGTAAAATTACTTTGACTCTGACATGCTAGTGGTTTCTAAAGAAATCAACAATCATTTCTTTCAGAAAAATATGAGTTTATGTTGAAGATTTACAAGGGATAAAAAGTTATCTATTTTCTATTTCACCTCTGTAAAATAAAAAATTAGAAAACCCCCAATTCTTTATTGTAAATGAAGCCACTGTGGGATATAACCAAATTGCAACCAAGTTGAAAATAATCATTATATTCCAGAAGAATATCCATTTACACTTTCATTAATTCATTTATTCAATACATTTTTATCAAACCAATATTCTTTAAAAGGCACTGTGATAAGAGCACTAGGGAAATACAGAAACATCCTTTTTTGAGTCATGGTCCAGCAGAGAAGACAATACGTGTGTGATATGAAGCAAAATTAGATAAATGTCTTAACATTTAGCTTCTAACATTTCATCAGAGAGAGAACCTCAGAGCTCTGAGTTGCTCCCCCAACCTCATTCCTGGGTTTTGTGCACCCCCTCACAATCTTTACCGACTGCTCTAAAGCACACGTAGTTAAGTATTAGTGGGCCAATTGAATTTTGTCTTCGCAAGACATCTTTAGACATAAAGCCAACACATCTCATGTCACATCTCATCTCTTCCCTTGGATTGTGGCAGATAGAAGATCTAACACCTGACGGCCAGGATGCACAGTGGGTCCAGTTTAGTGATGGAACCTCTAGACCATGGAGGGACTAATGGTTATAGAAGGCACAGGGTATTTGCATGCTAGAAAGTCAGTAATCTCAGCTTGTTACTATACAATTCAAAGCCTCCATATTGAAAGCTATTCCACGAAAATGTGTTTATAGGTCTATAAACATCACTAAACAGAACTGATTAATCAAAGAATTTATATGCGTATATGCATAACCCATGGACACAGACAATAGTGTGGGGAAGGCCTGGAGGTGGGATGGATGTGGGGTGGAGGGGGTCAGTAGGGGGAAAAAGGGGGACATCTGTAATACTTTCAACAATAAAGATAAATTTTTAAAAAAACAAAACACTCTCTTAAGTTACATGACATCTTCTTTTCTCTAAATTTACTCCTGATATTGTTATATTGGGTTTTAATTTAAAGGAGCATTTTGTGTACTACTTATATCATGATGAGGAAGTAGATAGTCAAACAGCCAAGGGGAAAGAAAGAAAAGTTTGAACTTGGCCCAAGAGAAAACATTTAAATATTTGAATATAGTTATAACCAATGCTCCTTCTGAGTGGGTGGGAGAGAGTGGAATAAAATCAGATGACTTCTAGAGACAATAACTATGTCCTTCAGAAGTGGCTCAGTGTAGCAGAAAATGTGAGCTCTGAAGTTGGGCAGAACTAAGTTCAAATTATAGTCCTATCACTACCAACCATATGATCTTGAGCAAATTCCTTCACCTCCGTGATCCTCAGTTTCCCCATTTGAGTACATTGCTCATGAAACTTACTTGACAGAGCTATTAGGAGGATTATATGAGATTACATATATAAAGCACTCAGCACAGCAGGCAATCAAATATACTTGTTTCCTTCAGTTCCTTCACTGTGGAAGATTAAAATGTGAACCTACCATCTGTCCAGGGAGCATACTATCCATTCATTCAGAAATCTTCTTTGAACACAAATAGGCATAAATATTGTGTTCCCATTAGGAATATATGATGACTAAAATCCTCAGGAGTTTAGACTTTGCCTTCCCTTAGGGAATCTCCTAAAACTGCAGAAAGCAACCTGGACTGCTAAAGAGGATGTGTTTGCACAAGCGTGTGCAGGTTAAACATCAGTAGCAGATCCAGAATATGAGTTCAGTCTCCATACTCTGTTTTCACCTTGAAGTTCGAGAGCTTATTTTAGTTGAGGAGAGAAAGTCAAGGGTTAGGTGGGAGATTTGTGTTATTAGAGGTAGTATCTGTAGTGGAGACAGGGAGGCACAGGGAAGACCCTCCCAGAAAGTAGGTCAATTTTTATTACTTTCACATTCTTTTCTAGTTTTTCCCTTTTGTTTAAATTGCAATCAATTTAGATGGCAAGATAGTAGTACAAATAATGTGACTGGTGGGAGAAGAACATTTGGGGAAGGAATTTATGAATGTCTCCACTGAGAGTGAGGCATATAGTCAGTGTTCCTATAGGTGTATTCTTCAGAACACTGGGTCCCCCAGAATCCAAACTCCAAGAAAGGAGCCTAAGAATCTGTATTTTTCACAAGTTTCCCAGATAAGTCTTATCAACAGGCATATTTGGGAAACACTGAACTGAATGATCTTTCAGATTCCTTCAAAGTTTACTGTTGGATATTTCCATCAGTCTAAAACCCCCTATGGTTCAAGTTCTAGAATGAACCTCTTGCTAGTTTCTGTTAGTGAATACTTGTGCTGTCTGTGTGGCACCCTCTGTGACCAGGAGGTATTACTGCAGTCTTCTAATCCCCTGGCAGAGCCTTGAGTCCCTTTTTTATGAGCACAACTTATTACTATGTAATGGATGGCACTGTTCGCATGTTTGTTTTTTTACAATAGCTAAGATTTTTAAATTAAATATTTTAAATAAAAAGAAAATAATATAACAGACTCTCATTACATTTTGCCATATTTGCATTAGATTTCTCTTTTTAAAAATAATTAAATAAAACATTATAGATTCAGCTAAAGCTCCACTCTAATCCAGCCCTGTCCCTTTTTCTCTTCCTCCCTCCCTTTCTCTCTCCCCAGAGGAAATTATTCTAGGTAGCTGAAATCATTCCCACGTGTTTTTTTATATTTGTATTACATATGTCTAAGGCTATAAACAATATATGCTATTGTTTTATGCCTCAGTTTTTACATAAGTATCACACCATACATATCATTTTGCAACTTGCTCTTTTCTCAACTATACTGAATCTTTATAAACTCAGATCCCAGTTCATTTGTTATAATTACTTCAGATTATTTCATCATATAAGAAAACCATAGTCATAATTTTAAAATATAAAGAAATTATTTAAAAATATAAGTGAAAATAGACATGATGATTTTTTTTAAATTCATAGTTTATTCAGCTGTTCTCCTCCTGAGGGACAGACCGCTTCCACTTATTTTCTACACAAACATTGCTCCACTGAACAACTGTGACTTGTTTCCTTACATACATGCACATGAATTTCTCTATACAATGAGTAGATATACAATGTAGATGCTGAATTGTAGGAGATACACATCTTCAAATTTATCAAGTTTTGCCAAAGTTGCTGTCTGAGGTGATCTTAACAATTTACACTCCCACCCACAATATTAAAAATAATTAATACTAATTATTTCCTTATATGCTTCCCAACATTTAGTGTTATCGTAGTAATTAACTTTCTGAATCTAGTGGATGTGAAATCATTTCTGTGGTTTGAATTTGCACTTCCTTGACTATGGCTGAGGTTGAGCATCTTTTTTATATTTTTAGTACCGTTGGGGAGTTTCTTCTTTTGTAAATGGCCTAATCACATAATTTACCTATTTTCCCAGCAAGGTGTCAGTTTTAAAAATTGACTTACAGGAGTTCTTTACATATTCCAAATACTTATTCTAGATTGGGTACATACATAAAAAATATCTCCTCCCAGTCTGTGGCCCATCATTTAATTTTGTTTACAGTGTCTTTTATCACATAGTTGTCCTAAGTCTAATATTGGCAAAAAAAGTCAAACTTTTCCTTTATGATTAGTGCCTACCAACCAGGAGACCTTGGGCAACTTCTATTCTACATACTTAGTAAAAGCACTCTTGCTATAGTTAGGGGCAAATTCATTTTGCAATAATAACCTATTGATTCTGGGAGGGGGAGGGGTAAGTAGTTTTTAGTTACTTGATGTTTTACTATAATATATAAACCAGAACTCAAAACATTTTCTGTTTTCTCCTGAAGAACATCAGACTCATCAGAAACTTCATCAGGAAATGACAACCTTCTACTTTCTTTCAAGGCTAATCCTTTATTATGTTCTTACTCTGCACAAAGCTAATCTGATTACTCTCTTGGGTCACCTGAGAGCAATGACCCAGCTTTCAGATTAGCCAAAGCAAGACAGAGGTGACTCTGCCATGGGAGGGAGAGGCCTCTGCCCCACGAGGTTAGGGCTGTCAGCCTCAGAAATCCAGCAAAAGAAGGTAGAATGATGTCAAAGAGAAATGACTTAGGCCAGTGGATTGTCAACAAATCAGGAAAGGGGAACAGGGAAAATTGTTTGTTTTTGTTTGTTTATTGTACTCCCCCTCAAATGTGGAAATATAAGACAGGTAAGACTCCATGGCAAAGTGGGTCCCAACCTGGTCCACCCTCCTTCACTATCCCCTCAGTTTTCCCAGCTCTGTTCCTTGCTAAACACTGAAAGAGCTTTTCGGCAAAGCTAGTTTCAATTTACATGCACAGAAATAAGTTTACATCAAAGTCTGCATCTCTTTATGTCTCTGTACCTGGAGTCCCATGGCCAGAGAACATGGGTCACCCTCAGGAGCCACTCTTGCCATCATCCATCTTCTCATCTACTCACCTCTTATCACTCTACCCTCCTCCTCTAACTCCCCTCCTCACTTCTCTCCTCCCTCTTAAGTCTTTCCCTTACAACTCCCATTCCCGTGTGTGTGTGTGTGTGTGTGTGTGTGTGTGTGTGTGTGTGTGTGTGTGTTTCCAGGGAGTTTACAAAAACGCCCCAATACCTTCAAATATTTTGCTCTCTCTTAGCTCAACCAGTGACTCTCAACCCTGGTTACACATTAAAAGAACTTAAAAGAAAAAAGGCCTTAGCCTTGCCCCTGCAGAACCTGATTAAATTAGTCTAGTGTCTTGTTTGTTTCCATCTCTCTAGGTGACCTCAATGCGGGTCCAAGCTTGAGAGCCACGGCCATACTGAAACCCGGATCCTGCCCTGACAAACTCTCTTCCTTTGCCTCTTTCTGGAGATCATGGTCTCCCACACCTGACTACCACCAGACAAGAAGGGGCATGAAGCTCAAGCTCTTCCAGACCACAGGTCTTCCATTCTCATAAAAATATATAAATATTTTATATATATATATATATATATATATCTCTTTCCCTAGGGGCACTTTATTAACACACCCATCTCCCCTCTACTCCCCACCACCACCCTTATCTGCCTGAATAACTTCTATAACCATCAAGATTCAAATAAAACATTATCTCCTCTGTAAAAACCTAAGAAAACTCTCCATTTTTAGGAAAAAAAATAAGCAAATTATAAGAAAGTTATCCCATACATAGTATTTTTAAATATATTTCTGGTCATCTGCTAAGGATAGTATTATCTCCAACTTCCACATCATTGGTGACCCAGATCGTCCCTGACAATCTCATTCTGTTCATGGTGGCTGTGGTAAGCAGAGCAATGGGTCTCAAAGGTGTCCACATCCCAAAACCCCCATAGCTGTATGTTGACTTACATGGCAAAATGGAATTTGCAGATGTGATTAAGTTAAGGATCTTGAGATGTGGAGATTGTCCTGGATCATACAGGTGGACCCAATGTAATCTCAGGGGTCCTTACAAGTGAAAGAGGTGGGCAGGAGACTTGGTGTCAGAGTGACGAAGCATGAGAGGGATTTGACCATCCATTACTAAAGCTGGAAAAGGCCAGAGTCTCTTGTAGAGCCTCCGGAAGGAATACAGCCCTGCTGCTGACACCTTGATTTTAGCCCAGTGAAACCCACTGAGACTTAGAAGATCACCAGGACTGTAAGATAATGCATGTGTTATTTTAAGCCACTTGTGGTGATTTGTTACAGCAGCAATGGGAAACTATTACAGTGGCTGTGAAAATGTTCCCAGAGCACACTTGTATCTGTCAATACATGTTTTCAGCTTTGAGTTAATGTTTCCTCTGCTACAGTTATTGTAGGATAATCACTGAGAGACTTGATGATGACCTTGAGTCATAACAAGACCCTCAATCATAAATGAAAGAATGAGCAGTTGAAACCCCAGTACTATACATACTCAATTATAAAAGACATACAACCCATGCCTCAAATAGATATAGTGTGATCAAGCACAAAATAAAAGCCCAGAATAATGCATAGTTCTTAACTTTGAACTCCAGCTACACTTGAGCAGCCTGGAGACCCTGGACTTCTGGTCCACTTGTCATCAGTCCTTTCACTCTCTTGTGTCTCTTGCTAAAGGACACCAGGTTTCATTCTAAGTACCTAGAGGGCGAGAGCAGAAGAAAAGGGGAGAGAGAGAAGAGGGCTTCACAATGTCCATTCTTGGGGCATGGTAGATGCAAAATAATTAGATTTGCTGCATCACATCACCCAGATTGATAATCTAACAGGCATCTCCTGAAGGTCATTATGCTAAAAGGCATCTGTCCTTTGTTCCAGGCTGTCTGGAGGAAGAGAAGGGGAGAAGGGAAAGAAAAACCAGCACATCAGTGGTGAACTCATACATATTTTAGAATGACTTATTAAATTTTAAAAGGGAGTTCGGGTTAACCCTAAGGCAACCAGACATTTTAGAGAATCAGTATTCCTCATTTTCTGAACTTTCTGATCAATCAGTATTTTAGCATACAGCTTACTGTTTTAGATTTAAAGCCATTTTCTTTTAACTACTGCAAATTATTGCACCCTTCCCTCTCCCCACCCAAGCACACAACCAACTGAGAGAGTCATAGGGATCAGAAGGATGGATATCAAGATTTCAGCTTTATTACTGCAAATGTTTGGAGAATGGCCCTTAGCTGTGGAACAACAGCAAGCGTCCTAATGCGGCAACTCCGTATTCAGCAGAACGACCTAAGCACTTATCGTAAGCTGGCAAAAGTGACCCACAGGAGCAGAGCTGCCCACAGTCAGATCCCAACACGACTCCCCAATACCGGAGACAGGCATGCCTGTCATCTCCCGACCTCACCTATCCCAGGGAGGACTGTCCTGGGTGGAGGGAGGGGAGAGAGGCCAGGAGTGTGACTCTAGTAAAAGCTCTTCAACATGGGCACATGAGGAATAGGGAATGAGCGCTCTCCACCTGGTAGCCTCTTCTGAACGGTAGTAAATAAAGCTATGCTGTTATTAGCTAAGTAATTATATCTAGAGAAATCTGCAAGCAAAATTAGCAAGAGCTAACTAAAGATCCATCACTCCCAAGCGTGCGTGGGAGCAGTAGTCTCCATCGCAGCGTGAGGACGCGCCATCTGAGGTGTGCTCCTAGCCATCAAGTGCGGGCATCTGCTATTGGTACCCCTTGCCTTTAGAAATTGGAGCTTGTGCAAAGTGCTCACTATGACGACATTATTCTTACTACCTTATTTCAGATTTTCTTTCTGGAGTGGGAGATAAAGGGGAGGAATTACATATAGGATTTGAGAAATTACACATAGCCCAGTCTCCCTTATCTGTGAAGCAGCTCATAGTGAAGGACCTTCCGTGGTAGCATTAATAGTTGTGGCAACTGTGAGTTACTGAAATGCTCCTGAGTTGTGATTTTTACAGTTGCTTCTGTTTCTTTTTTACCCTACCCAAGGATAAATTAAGAGGACAAACGGAGATTTTCTTAAGCATGAATATCAATATGACACGTGGGCAAGAATGACTCTACGCCCACTTCTGGTTAATCATGACAGAAGAACCACAGTGTCAAGTAAAAATCAGAACATGGAATGAAATTTCTGAATTTTTCAAGAATGATATTAATATCATTATAAAAAGTTAATGAACATAGTCCACATATCATAATTTAAACAATAACAGGGGAGTTTTTGCTTGATTCTGTAGTTGTCTATAGTTGCTTCAAAGGAGCTGGGATCCAGAAAAAAAATTAGAGTTCATTTTTAAAATCACATTTTTAAAATAAGTTTAAACAGCAGTTTAGCTATACATATTTATTTTTATCATAAATAATCAATTTCACATTTATTTAATACTTAATTTTCTTATAAAATGAATTTATGAATACTTTTATAAACAGAGATTCCCTCAGACAAATAGCACTTTTTCCTTTACTTCCCTACCACCAGCCTCCCAGTTGGATGAGGTTTGTTCAATTCTGAAAATATTGTATATTATGCTTACAAATTGCTAAGAAATAAAGAAGGAAACATGAGTTCTCTTTTCTGCCATGAAGTCCACCTCTGTTCTACAGCACTCATCTCCTTAGGAAAGCTTTAGGTGAGCCAAGAACAAGATTTCCCCTTAACAACAAATCAGTGCCATTGTGAGGTGATTATGACATGGGAACAGTAACCTCCAATCAGAGAAGCCCCCAAAGTCTGATTGTGACATGCCAGCATAAGTATGAGAGCTCCCCTGATGCCCAGACCCTTTCCTCTCCACTTGAAACTGTTAAGGAAAACAACATCTCCAATGGCCAAATCCACTACCACAAAGAATAAGTGCTCCAGAGGACATCGAAACCGAAGAAGCTCCAGAAAGAAATCACATCCCTGTGCTGATTTTAACCGAAATTATTCACTCTACATCCGCAGGGTCCTGAAAGAAGTGGATCCCCAGAAAAGCATATCATCTGACACCTTGGACATCATGAACTCCGTGATCAACGACATCTTTGAGCGCATTTCTACACAAGCCTACAATCTGATGTGTTTCAGAAACCGCTGCACCCTCACCCATGAAGATATCCAGAAGGCCATGTATATGCTGTTTCCTGGGAAGCGTGCTAAGTACGCAGTGACTTTTGGAAGTGAAGCTGTCCAAAGATATGCCCACTCCAAAAACAACTCTCCAGCTTAATTAAATCTTGGGGAAAGTAAATCAAGCTCACTACCCCAAAGATCACTTCAATATTGAATTCACTCTTCTTTTTTTAGAATATAGCTGTAGTTCCTGATATTTTCCCGATTTCTCTTATCTCTAGAGAAGAATTACTCTCTTGCTATTTTACCTTTTAACAATTTGGCTGTTTAGGTTTTCCTGACACCGGCTCCCACCCAGGACTCTTGTTTTTCCTATGAATCTATAGATCTTGTTATACAACTTCAATGCTTGTTGTATGTTAAGGTATTGTTAATTAGGTACCGATGATTTAATCCAGCTATTTTGACCCCAAATCACACTGACTTTGAATTTGTGAAGATAAATGTTTTAATTAGAAGTGTACCAGCACCGGTAAATTTTCATCAAAAAAGCATTTTCTAGAGCAAACTACATTCAATTTAGTTCCTTAATGAAGTCTATAGAGCATGTCAACTATTTCCTTTTTGTTTTAATTCTTATTTTCTGAACTTCAACAAGCTCAGTTCATATCCATGTAAATGTTATCTTACATTTACATTTACCTTTACATTTAGGTTTGGTTCACTAGGATTTGTTGTTCTATGTTTACAACATATGAACACCCAGGAAACTAACACTCAATTTCTAAACTTAAATAACTTTACAATTGCAACTGAAGATGTTTTCCAATCCCATCTCCCTGTCCACTATCCTGAGTTTTCTTTCCCATTCCTTTGCTTTGCTTTGTACTTTTGCTACCTATATAACTGTCTCTACATAATAGGTTGAATTTTGTTTACTTTGTAAAATTGAAGCCATACTACATATGTTGTTCTGTGCCTTCCTTTTAATCAACATTGTTTCTAAGATTTATACCTGTTGATATATGTAGCTCTAGTTCATTCTTTTCACTCCGATGCTATGTTGTATTTTATAATATGAACATATCACAATTTATTTATCCATTCTCTGTTGATGTAGGTTTGGGTTGTCTTCAAAAAAAATTTTTTTTTTTTGCTATTATGAACAATGCTGCTATAATAATGAGTTGTAACAAAAGCTAAGACTTATATAGCATTTGCTATGTGCTCAGCATTTTACAAAAAATGATTTATTTAATCCCTATACCAACCTTATAAAGGTTACATAATTATCCCCCCCTGCAGATGAGGTAAATGGGGCACAGAGAAATAAGTAACTCGTCTGAGGTCACACACCTGTGTAAGTAGCAGAGCTGGGATTTGAGCAGGTTAACACAGCCCACTGTGAACACATGCTACCTGCTGTGAACATTCTTACACATGTCTCTCTGGTACAAATATACAAAACTTTCTCTAGGGAAAATAGCTAATGGTAGGATTGCTTGGTCATCTATATGCCCATATTCAATTTTACTAGATATTACCTGACTGTCTTCCACAGCACTTGTAGCAATTTACATTTGTAGTAGATGAGTAATTTAGACTCTTCTGTTGACAAGGAACACATCACTTAAGTTTCCTCAGAAAGCAGGGCTTCTTGTATGTATATCCTGGGATTGGATCTGAGACTATTCTAGGTGTCTCTCTCTTAGGACCTACTCTCTATTTTCCTGGGGTTGCTCAGGTCTAAATCCCTCCTCCTCAGAGCTCCAGGGAATCGACCTGACAAACAGACCTACTGAATTCCACTTAAATGAAAACCACAATAAAACATGGTTTTAAAAAGTTTTTAGGTGGGTATTTTTATACGCATGCACTTGCGTAATCAGACTTGAAACCATCCTATTTGAATTAGACCCAGGGATCAGCAAATTGCAGCCCTTGGGCCAAATCTGGAAGCAGCCCTTTTTTCGTATAGACCCACAAGCTAAGAAGTTTTCTTACAATTGTATAGGGATATTTTAAAGGAAAATGAACACAAGAATATTCAACAAGCCTAATGTGGCCCACAAAGCCTAAAATGTTTACCACCTAGCTCTTTACAGGCAAGTTTCCAGACTCTGGTCTACACAGTGCTGTGAGATGGCAAGCTTTCTAAGGCTTTGCTTGGGACACCCCTATCTGGATAAAAAGTTCACAAACAGGAAGAGTTTATAGTTGGCTTTTCAAATCCCTGGAGTAAGGATTTGCGTACCATGTAGAAATGGTACTCAACAACTGGGGTGATAGACTAGCCATTCCCAGAAATGCTTTATTATAAATTGAGGTGTTAAGTCAGGTGAAGGGAACTCTAGAGGGTTCTTCATATATCATTCTCTTTACTTTTGTGTACATTTTGAAATATTTTAACAATTTCAGAATAAGATCAAGATTTTTGGAAATAAAAACTCTGGAATTGGTTTCAAGTCTGATTATATAAATGCATGTGTGGAAAAATGCCCACATTTATAAAAATTTAGCCATTTTTTTTAGTATGGTAAAATATATATAACATAAAACTTACCATTTTGACCATTTTAGGTATACAATTCAGTCACGTTAAGTACATTCACATTGCTATGCAACCATCACCACCATTCCATCTCTAGAACTTTATCATATTCCCAAACAAACTCCATAAACAGTAACTACACATTTCCCCCCCCTGCACATTAAGGATGGTAGAGTAGAAAAATGAAAGAGCTTTGGTTTCTGATGATTGAACTCCCATCCAGCCCGACTGCCTATGCTGGCATAAGAGAAATCAATGTCTAACTTGTTTAAGCCAGCTATTGTTGTTTTGGGTTTCTATCATTCATAGTCAAATCTAATTCTAATATAGACATCCAGAAGATTATTGACTGCTAAAAATGCAGTTAGTCTGAAAATGATTGTATGCTTATTAAATAAAAATATATTAATCTAGAAATGGAGGATGATAAATGTCTTGTGTATTTACCAGATGTTGCTATAAAATGAAATCTCACGCCATTTAGCAACCCTTTCTCAGAGCTTATGTAATACAGATGGCAAGAGCTTGCCTGCTACTAGTCTATTGGACACATGATGTGATTTTGAAACATTACTTAAAATACAAAAATATGTGAGAGATTCAGAGAAGAAAATATTCAGCTAAGCCGACAACATGACCAACATGCGGATTCTGTGGTGATTCGAAGCTAGAGGTATGCAGAATCATAAAAGATGTCTCACACCAACACAAAAGAATAGTGCTGATTTTGTAATATAAATTACCAAAATAATAAAATTCTAGCAAACTTAGATTATTCTTTAAGTTTGGAAACCTTGTTTTGGAAATGAATCGTATAACTGCATATAAATATATGCTGTCACTATAAATTTTTAGACTTGATATGCACACTGCTAGCTTGTTCTTGTTTGGACTAAATGCGCCAGGAAGTACTGGGGGATAGGAAAGTAACATTAAGTATGGAATACCTTACCTATGGTACTTATAGTTCATTTTGCATTCACAGAAATGCCTTCTTTGCGATAGATGCTGAGAAAACAAAGAGGTCCATTCGTTTAAAAGCTTAGAATCTTACGGAACAAAAACTGAAAATAAAGTTATTGGGAACAGCTAATATACACTGAGTCTAGGCTCTGGGGTAGGCATTATTCTAAGTGCTCCATTTATAACAACTTAGTATAAGGCCCAAGACAACCACATGAGAAAAGTGCTATCATTTTCTAGTCAGAGGGAAAAGGCTAAGAAACTTGCTAGAGGTCACAAAGCTCATGATAAAAGAAACGGGACTGAACATATATTCCGGCCCCAGAGCCCATATCTTAAAGCACAACGCATGCTGCGAGTCATATGGAGAGAGAAATGTAGACGAATCCCTGGAACGTGGAAGGGACATCTAACCTGGAAAGGAATGGTGTCTTACAGGAGAGGACACCTGATCTATGTCTTGAAGGAAATGCATGTTAGATAGAAGTAATATTCGCAAAATCATAGGACATTAAAGAGTATAAATTTAATATAATTCCAAGTTAAATGGCTGCCAACAAGCACAGGAGGAGGAAGGGTGGAAATGAGTTCAGAGAGGTAGGCAAAAATATGTGGGCCTACTTATAACTTGAACTTGATCCCAGTACCTATGGGGAGACCCAGGGCTGGGGTTTTAAGCAGGAGAAAGATGTGATTTCATTTGTACTTAGAAAGATTTTTCCAGCAGCAGAAATGACAAGGATGAATTAAAACAGGGAAACACTGGTTTACATATTATTTGAGTGATCCAGAAAAGACCTCAGGAGGGCCTGAACCACGTCATTCACAGTGCAAATGAGACAGAGATAGGTGTGAAAGGTACTTGGGAGGCAGGGTCACCAGGAGACATGCAACACGTACAGTACCAGAGAAGCAGCCAACTGGGAATTCCCAGCTCTAGCCCAGGAGGCTTAATGGATGGAGTCAAGATTATTTACCACTTCCACATAAAGTATCTAGACTATGCAAGATGCTGTATCTAGACAGTATGGTGCCGTGAGTGGGCACCAAAGTGCACAGGAGTGCTCAAAGTGCAGAGGGTCTGGCAAATGGCAGCCGACCCAGGGGCAGATGATTAGCACTTATTTAAAGCTTACATAGAAGAGGACAGCTTGAATTTTTAATACTTGAGATCAGTTTTAATCACAACCTTGTGCTATGTCACACATCATGCGTTGGCAGATTTCCTTAGCGCTGACAGCTGATTGTTTTGGAAGACATTTGGCAGTGTGGGGAGAAACCAATAGCCTACGTGAGTATATGGGAGAAAGGAGCAGTCTATAAATAGTGTAAGTCAAGATGGAAGGTTAGTCAGTTACATTCAAAATGAGGAGAGTCCTGAAAAATAAAACTGCTGCTTGTCTGTGTATGTTCTTCTTGGAGAGTTACTCAGAGGCAAAAAGAACCTGTTTCCGTGAAAGACTTTGCAACGGTCTGGGCACAGGCTGTGCAGCTTCAGGGCCCTGGTAATGACGTGGACATAAGAGTTGGAGAATGGGCTGGTTTCCAACTCTGGCCTGGGACCAGAATCCAAAGTGGAGGCTGCAGATAGGGACCCTGCGAAGCTGTTGGGGAAGAGGCAGAACAAAGCAGTGTCCTGTGGTGATCGCTCCCAATGGACCAGATCCCCTTAAGAAAATCACAGAAATTTCTGTGGGAACTTTGCCAGAAAAGTGGGTTACGGAAACTTTGAGTTACTAAGTTTTTAACTGAAAAGATCATAAGGTTTTACCCTGCCTTCTCAAGTCCCTCCCATGGGCATCTTGTTTTTTGGTCCTCGCTTCCTCTTGAGGTTTCTCCAAGCAGAGGAGGCAAAAAAATCACTTGACATCAAATTAATCTCTGCAGAGTCACATGCTGATCCCCAATCAAGTTAACCTTTTAAAATATTATTACAATATCCCTCTTCCCAGTCTGATATATTTACATTCGAGTTACTCCACAGTTAAAAGGCTTTCAAGAAAAGAAAAACAAAATTACTACTTAATGTGGTAGTCAGTCTCCAAGATGGGTCCCTAATGATTCTCTTCCCCTGTATTCGTGCCACTGTGTATCCCCTCCCACAATATATCTGTGTGACCAGTAGATACTGTGAAAGTGATGCTAGGTAACTTTCGGGGCTATGTAGTAAAAAACACTGTTGCTTCCACGTTTTCTCTTGGATTACCCACTCTGGGGAGATCAGCCACCCTGATGTGAAGACATCAGAGGAGCCCAAACGTCCCACCAGTGAGGAACTCAGGTCTCCTTCCTGCAGCCAACATTAACTTGCCAGCCATATGAGGGAGCCACCATGGGATTGGATCTTCCGGCCCCAGTCAAGCCTTCTGAAGATGGTGGCCTGGCAACATCTTAACTGCAGACTCACAAGACTCCAAGCCAGAACCACCAATGACCCTCAAAAATGTCAAGAAATATTTAGTATTATTGTTTCCAGTTTGGGGATAATTTGTTAAGCAACAATATATGACTCATATACTTAATTTATATCCACATGAACAAGACAACTCACCAAAGTTACCTTCCCAAAACAAAGAGATTGCCTCCCCAAAACAGGCTTTACCTTCCACATTTGGTCAAGTAAAGCAAATTTCTGGCACTTTTCAAATGGCCACATTTCTGTTCCCCACTTAGAGACAATAATGTTCAGAAATATTACAGTCTAAGTCCAAAACACCCATTATACCACCATAAAGGTAGCTAGCTAGGCCACAAAGTCTGTTGAAATAATTTCAAAGAGCAGACAAAAGTTAATCTACACAGTATCTGTGGATAAACAACATCATTACATTCAATTATCTGAATGGAGAAAGCAGGCAACAAAAAAAAAAGTAAAGTAACAGTAATTTGATTTTAGGAAAAGAGACTATGATTAAAATGCTATTATTAAAGAAAAACTGAATGGTGCATTTTCCCAAGCAAAATGCCTACAGCAACATGAACACCTTGAAAACATCTTACTGAAGTCCCAAGAAAAATGCTGGCCTCTACTTAAGGTAAGAAGCTTGAATAAATTTCAGAGGACTATCGGCAATGTTAGGAGCAAATCAAGATATTTCAATTAACACACAAAAAATAACCAGTACTAGCCCTAGCAGGGTTGGCTAAGTGATTAGAGCGTCGGCCCTCGAGCTGAAGAGTCTCGGGTTGGATTCTGGCCAAGGGCGTGGACATTGGTTGCAGGCTCTATCCCTGGCCCTGGTTGGGACTGTGAGTTGTCATTTACGTAGCTTTGTATTGTGGTTCATGTTTCATGTGTCTGTCTCTTGGTCTACATTGTAAGCTCCTAGAAGGTAGGGACTCAGTACCTAGCTCAAATTCACTGCCATTAGTTAATGAGTTAGTCTGAGTTCCCTGGGGGGGCTGAGGGGATGCATCGGGAGGAAGGCTTCATTGGCAGGTGTAATCCCAGGACAGCAAGGGTGAAGAAAAAAATAAGGGAAGTCAGAGGAGGGTGGGAAGAAGGAGTAAGGCGATGCACTGGCCGGCTGGCTACCACTCTACAGCAGGCCATGGCTTGACCAGTGTCCCCACGTGGCCGTGCAGGATGTGTCTGGGCAGATTACATGGAGCAGCCGTGACTCAGAACCATCTCCTGTGGGGAAACTTGGAGAGGGAGTTTATCTGCTAGCTCCACCATGGCTATCATTTCCCACTGATCGAGGTTCTTTCCGTAAGTTTATTCCCCTCAACAGCCAGGCTGTGGCCCTTTGAGCAACCACTAGCGAAACTACATCCTACGCCCTGCGGCATAGAGCCGCACACAAATCTGGATACGGTGAGGGGGCCGGAGATTCTGGGCATTAATGTCAGAGAGCAGAGATGCATGAACCCACATGGAGTCCTCGCCGCAGCGCCACGGCAAAGCCATGAACACCGCGGCTTCAGGGAGAGAAGCTTCTTGCACTGAGTGGGAAACGAGAGAAGAGCAGGCGCCCGGCATAGCGGCAGAGGCCAGTTGTCCCAGCCTCACGGATAAATCTGGCTTATCTAGCCGGCTCCAGCCTTCCTCCCACACCCGCGAAGCGCCACTGTCTTGGATATGGAGCTAAGAGATGGGGGTTTTATTGTCGGTGCCCACTTGAAGTGGATCATCTAAGGAACAATCATCAGGTTTCGGTCAAATTGCTCCTGTCAAGTCTTCCCAATGATTCAAGCTGGCCTCAGAATCTCCAAAGCGCAGCCCTCTCCTGGGTAGCAGTTAATTCATTTGTTTCCATTGTATTGTAAATTTTAAGTACAGTGGTACCTGGCTTTCGAATGTGACCCGCTGCGGAAGCCGCTCGAGCTCTGGAACGTTCCGGAACCGGGGGATCCCAGCCGACTGCTGGGCCTCAGGATCCTGCCCTCAGCGGAAGTCAGGGGGCAGCTTCCACTTCCGAGGCGGTTCGAAACCGAAGCATTTCCTTCCGGGTTTAGGCCGTTAGTCACCCGGAATGTTCCTCCACGGAGACGTTCGAAACCCGAGGGACTTCTATACATAAATTTGAACTGTGAGCACATGAATTTGAAATAGTTCAAATTCACTATTTGAAATGGTCAATAATTGCATGATTTTGAGCTGGTGAATTATGTGTATACTATTGTCACTTACTGGGACTACTTTAGATGGGAAACGAGAAAGCCTGTTATCATTTTTCAGAATGCGTCATTAACTTTGTGATATCTTTAAGAACATATATTCATAAAGTGCATCTATCTGGTATTCTTGCTAGTGTTATGATCATTTTGCAGATGAGGAAAATTGAGTCATCACTTGATTGAATTGTGGGACTCAAAGCCAAATCTTTAGCCATTAATGCCTGTGTCTTTTCTATTATGTCATACACATGGTTCCATCCCTTCCAACTTTGTGTTTCATCAGATATAATAAGCAAACTTCTCCTTTGTGCATGACATCAATAAAATATCAGTTGAGCCTATAGTATTCTACCTAACATGTTCTTTTAGATAGACGGAAAGCTATTAATAGATATTCTTTTACAGTATGACCAACCACCCATCCACTTAGGTGCTTTAAGTGTCAACAAGCCATAGTTCATTTATCCCCAAGAAAGCAACATCCACATGAATACTAATATTTATCATTTTTTTGGAACACCAAATACTGTCTTTAGAGTCTTCCCATGTATTATTTCATTTAACTCTCACAACAGCCCTCTAAGGCAATTCTGTTATTTTTCTCACTCTACTGATAAGAAAACTGAGGCTCAGAGACATTAACTAATTTGGCCAAAATTACACAGCTGGCAAGTGTATACTTAGTTCTGGATCCAGATTTTTTCCACTCACCCAAACTGCCTTATATTTGCAGTGAACAAAAACATGTTTGTTTTCACATGCGCATTAGCTCTTCTCATCTTTATCACAACTTTTTTTATAGATAAGAAAATTGAGGCTCAAGAGCTTTTGCAAGTTCTTATACCTAAGAAGTGTCAGAGCTGGGAATCAACGCTTGGCTGCAGTTCTTTCCATTCACTGCTTCTCACTGCAAACTATCAAATGCTTGGTTGAAATCAAGACTTCCTGTGCTCAGCTCAGTGTTTGCTAATCTATTATCATGGAAACACTACCTAAAAATTATTTTTCACAAATCCTTTTGAATAAAAAATTACTTAGAACAATCGTTTCCACAAGTTCCTACCCTCTGAATTCATGAGAAACCTCTATGTCCATTAATGTAACTGTAATTTTACTCTGGGGCCTCATGAGGATTTCAGAGAAGAGGAAAATGAGAACTGAGGAAATTATAAGACTGCTACAGATAAGGAAAATAGTAGTGTAGCAATAAAGGACCTCAAAGCAGCTGATGTCTTATAATGGGAAGTCTGAGAGATTACTGAAGGAGGGAAGACAGGACTAGGAAGCCAGAAATGAACAGAAACAAAACACCACAAAATGGAAGAGCCTTAACACACTGACAAAAATACAGAGAATGTTATTTTCTGTTATTTTTTTAGAATATTTATTAGGATTGGATTTGGCTGCATATAACAGAAAGATTCACAATGACAGTGGAAATAAAATGAAAGTTTGTATCTCTTTCATATAATGGCCGGAGTTAGCAGGCCAGTGCTAGCTAGTATGGAGTCTCCACAGTGTTAGAGATGCAGGATCTTGGTTGCTGCTTTGCCATTCACAGTTTCCATTTTCAAAGTCACCTCACGGCCCAAGCTAGCTGTGAGTTGTAATAGTTACTGTAATAATCATAACCTGCATGTCTTTTTCCATACGAACAACAGTAAATCTACTTTTGCCCGGCACTGTATTCACGTTTCAGGCAACAGGAGGAAGAAAGGAAAAGAAGAATCCACTCCCTCCCTTTTAATGAGATTTTCTAGAAATAACAGACAACACTCCCACTAACATACCACTGAGCAGAATTTCATCGCATAATCACACTCACACCTAGTTGCAGGGAGACTAAGACCTTCATTCAGCTGGGCATATTGTCCCCATATAAATGCCGGGTTATGTTACTGAGGAGGAAAGAGAAAGGATATTGGGATATGCCGCTAGCGGGTTCTATCAAAAATGATTCAAGGATAAACAATAATAATAACAATGATAATGCATTTGGCCTACCTAACTCCTCAAAGACATCCACATCAGGATATTCCAATGCCATAAATAAACTGGCACCACAGTACAATATTCTATTTACAAAATTTTTAAGTGAAATCAATTTAGATACTTTTGTAGCAAGAGTAATGGGAATAGGTTGACTGTGAAGCCAAAAATGAGAAAACTTGAGCTTTGTATTAGTATACTAAAATCACAATATTCCTCTAATCTGGCTGTTGCTTTTGTGCTCAGGCTGTGGTGGCTGGAAGCAGATGATAAGAAACTCTTTCACATTAAATGTCATCTGTATTCTCACACTGTTACACTGCAGGCTGCTTAAATTGAACTTGCAGCAAGCAGCCCTCTTTTCTACTTAACTATATTCACTTTTCAAGCAAACATCTCTCACATTTCAAGGGAAAACTATCAAAAATGATATTTAACTCCTACATATTCAAAATACTGCATAGAAGCTAAATGCTCACTTCTCTCTCTAAAATTTTATAGCCCTGGTCAGCGTGGCTCAGTTGGTTGGAGCGTCGCCCCAGGCACTGAAGGGTCAGGGGTTTGATTCCTGGTCAGGGCACATACCCAGATTGCGGGTTCAATCCCTGGTTGGGGTGCATACAGGAGGCAACCAATCCATGTTTCTCTCTCACATCAATGTTTCTCTCTCTCCTTCTCTCTCTCCCTTCCTCTCTCTCTAAAAATCAATAAAAACATATCCTTGGGTGAGGATTAATAAAAAATAAAAAATAAATAAATAAATAAATTGTATAGAAATATGCAAAGGGAATCTTGGAAAAAATTAAGGTATATGATGCATTCCTATGCAAAGACAACGGTTCTTTTAAATGTATTTTTATTTCCAATAGTGATAACAATAGCTAACATTTAGCAGGTGATTATTATGTGCCAAGAGCAGAACTGAGCACGTCACTTTATTTGTTCATAAACTGTAAGATCATCTTCAGTGTGTTTTCTTAAATTTTTGCTCCTTAGGTTCTGTCATTCAATCATCCTTTCCATAAGCATTTGCCAAACATTTAATATGCACCCAGAACTATGCTAAAAGATAGGCATACAGAGATAAAAAAGATAGTATCTGAAAGAAACTCACAAGTGTTTTTTCTTTTAAGTGAACAAATGGAAAAATAAAATGAGTACATTCTAATTCCTCTGTGCATGGGTTCTGAGGCAGATCATGGGGGTTTAAATCTTGATTCCGCCAATGCCTAGCTGTGGGACTTGAGGCAAATCAAGTAACTTTTCGAGTTTCCTCACCTGAAAAACAGGGATACATAGTACTGAATGAGATAAGCCATGTGAAGCACCTAACCCACTGTTTGTCACAGTGTCAGCACTGAATAAACCTTATTATTTGTAAAGTCCTAGCACTGAGACTACCTGAGCAGGACTCCTGACTATGTCAGTTCTGAATTACTTGCTTCAGCCTTTGGATGATGCATGTGACCAATAGCTAACTTTTTTAGTTCCAGGCCAACTGTGCCCTTCCTTACCCCTCCCCAGGCTCTGAAGCCTCCATGTGCCTCACGGCCAAGCCTGTCTGAGTTTGGGCAGGATGAGGCTTCACCTCGCCGGAAGGCCCTATAAGGGTTTTCTGTAAATGAAAAGTACCCAAGCTGAAAACAGGCCACCTGCTGCAAATACCCCGGAGGGTTACAATTTGTCAAGACATGGCTTGACTGGAGAGACACAGATTCAGGTCAGAAGTTTGCAAAGAGGAAGGTATGAGGAACTTGTTCCCCTCACTCGTTCTTTGATCTTTAGCCAGCGTCTTTATTTATTTATTTTTAAAATATATCTTTATTGATTTCAGAGAGAGGAAAGGAGAGGGAGAGAGAGATAGAAACGTCAATGATGAGAAAGTCATTGATCGGCTGCCTCCAGCACGCCCCTGACTGGGGATGGAGCCTGCAACCCGGGCATGTGCCCTGACCGGGAATCGAACCCTGATCGAACCCTGATCGCCTGGATCCTAGGTCGATGCTCAACCTCTGAGCCACGCCCGGCTGGGCACCAGCGTCTTTAGCTTCACTTTGTTTCCCTTTCCTCACCTGCAAAATGGGAACAGGGCTTCCCCTGTCACTAGGTGTTTATAAGAACCTAGAATACAGGAGGCACTCAACACATGCCACATACCATCAATTCTAAAATGCACATTCTCTTTTAACATCTCTGAAACTGGAATGAATCTTACATTGTATCACAGTTTAATCAACAGGGAGGGTGGTTTTTTTTTCTTTCTTAATTGTACATAAAATAACAGTACATCCTACAGTCAATGGCATCTTAAGTTCAATGAAATTCAGTAATATCTTTCTCTTACTATAGTATCTAAGAACATATTTCATTCCCTCCCAAACCTGACAAGTCGCACAGCAAAAATAAAAGCAGCACTATAATGGATGGTGCCTTATAACCATTGAGAACAATTGAGAACAATTTTTTCCCCGTTTCACCCAACAATTCCAATTTTAGGGCTGTGAAAACAACAACCGAGATTTTTGTGAAATAACAGAATCTTTAAAGAGGGCTATTTTTTCCCTTTTCACAGACAGGACCTGTTTTTCCAAAAATAAATGATTGTTAACACTAGATACTGCAACTCTATGAGAGAAAATATGTTCTGCTTATTTAAAGATGTTCTACTTAGACCATACTGGTTGGTTTTGCCATAACATCAAACATTTCTAAATGGTCCAAGTCCTGGTTTTAAAACTGATTCACATGAGAAAAGCCATTAGCAAATGAGTCCCACAAATACACCTACACTCTCACTGGTCACCTGTCCCTTTCTTCCTGGGATGACCTTTCTCCTTGCCTCTCCATCCATTGAATGTTTACCCAAGAGCCATCTAATAAAACAGGAAACCATGGAAGTTTAGAGCTGAAACATTCCTTCATATCCCTTAACTCAAAACCAACTTTTCCTCTGTTGGGTTTCCATGACCCTTTGGCTTTATTTCCATTCTAGTACTTATTTGCCACAATTATATTTTTTAGATCTGTCTCTTTTCACTTCTCCTCATTGGTTTTTCTTTTTTTAATTTTTAAAGTATTAAACGTATTGGGGTGACATTGGTTAATAAAATTATATAGGTGTCAAGTGTAAAAGTCTGTAACACATCATCTGTATATTGCATTGTGTGTTCACCACCCCAAGTCAAGTTTCCTTCCATCACCATTTTTCCCCCCTTACCCTCTCCTATCTCCCCCACCCCCCTTTCCCTCTGGTAATCACCATGCTGTTGTCTGTGTCTATGAGTTGTTGGTGATTGGTTTTGGGGGGTTTTTTGCTTAATCTCTTCATCTTTCTCGCCCAGCCCTCCAACACCCCCACCCCTGACAGCTGTCAGTCTGTTTTCTGTGTCTATGACTCCGTTTCTATTTTGTTCATTAGATTTCATACATAAGTGAAATCATATGGTATTTGTCTTTCTCTGACTGGCTTACCTCATTGGTTTTAAAAACCCTAAAGGGAAGGACCACATCTTTTGCACATCTGTACGCCTCACAGCACCCTACAAAGTGCAGGCATACCTCACTTTATTGTGCTTCACAATATTGCACTTCTTACAAATTGAACATTTGTGGCAACCTTGCAAGCAAGTCTATTGGTGCCATTTTTCCAACAGCATTTGCTCACTATGTATCTCTGTCACATTTTGGTAATTCTCACAATATTTCAAACTTTTTCATTATTATTGTATTTGTTATGGTGATCTATGATCAGTGATTTTTGATGTTATCATTATAATTATTTTAGGGTGCCACAAACCACAAACATATAAGATGGTGAACATAATAAATGTTATGTGTGTTCTGACTCATCCACCAACTAGCCATCCGCCCTGTCTCCCTCTCTTCAGGCCTCCCTATTAGCTGGGAATGCAACAGTATTGAAATTAGGTCAATTAATAACCCTACAGTGGCATCTAAGACTTCAGGTAATAGGAAGACTCACAGGTCTCTCACTTTAAATCAAAAACCTAGAAATGATTAAGCTTAGTGAGGGAGGCATGACAAAAGCCAAGTTAGGAGGAAAGCTAGGCCTCTTGTGCCAGATAACCAAATTGTGAATACAAAGGAAAGTCTTGAAAGAAAGTAAAAGTGCTACTCCAGTGAACACACAAATGATATGGAAAAAGTTTTAGTGGTAAAGATACAAAACGATTGAACCAGCCGACGCTCCCTGGTTGGTTACCGAGTCCTTTGGGTCTCGATGGATACGACACCGCTCGCACCATGACTTGGGTCCCGACTGCGCCACAACCTGTAGAGAGACGTGGGTCCTCGGGGCCTGTTTAGTGCGGGAGCTCGGGTTGTGGGCAGCTCCGTGGCGGCCAAACAGATCCTCTGGGATGGACGGGCTCTTCCTAAGCAACTTAGCTAATCTGCAGCAGCTGGACAATGTTCCTCATTAACTTCTGTCTATTAGCGTAAACATCACATCGTTTCACTCCGGTGGCAGGGACTCAGCCCTGAAATCTACATAGAAAAAGTACCTGGATCCAGTCTTTCAATGGCTTCGAGACAATCAGAAGTGCCTGCTCTTGAGCCTAGTGGGCCTCTGGGCGAGATGTCCCTGCCCATCGGGATGTACCGCCGGGCATTCAGCTATGATGATGCCCTGGAGGACCCTACGCCCATGACTCCTCCTCCATCGGACTTGGGCAGCATCCCCTGGAAGCCAGTGATTCCAGATCGCAAGTATCAGCACCTCGCCAAGGTGGAGGAAGGAGAGGCCAGCGTCTCCTCCCCTGCCATGACCCTGTCATCGGCCATTGACAATATGGACAAGGTCCCTGTGGTGAAGGCTAAAGCCACCCGTGTCATCATGAGTTCTCTGATCACAAAACAGACCCAGGAGAGCATTCAGCGTTTTGAGCAGCAGGCAGGGCTGAGAGATGCTGGCTACACACCTCACAAGGGCCTGACCACCGAGGAGACCAAGTACCTTCACGTGGCAGAAGCACTCCACACACTAAAACTACAGAGTGGAGAGGTAACGAGGGAAGAGAAGCAGCCGCCCTCGGCCCAGTCGACCCCCAGAAGCACCCCCCACTCTTCCCCGAAGCAGAAACCTAGAGGCTGGTTCTCTTCAGGCTCTTCCACAGCCTTACCTGGCCCAAATCTTAGCACCATGGATTCTGGAAGTGGGGATAAAGACAGGAACTCAGCAGATAAATGGAGCCCCTTTGGACCAAGATCCCTCCTGAAGTCAGATTCGGGAGGTTTTGCCACCCAGCCCTACAGAGGAGCCCAGAAGCCATCGCCAATGGAACTGATCCGCATGCAGGCCACCCGAATGGCCGAAGACCCAGCAACCTTCAAGCCGCCCAAGATGGACATCCCAGTGATGGAAGGGAAGAAACAACCGTCACGGACCCATAATCTCAAACCCCGTGACTTGAATGTGCTCACACCCACTGGGTTCTAGAGCTTTCTCTTCTAGTGACTGTGAATAGTGGATGTCTTGCATCCACTTACTATTACCCTGGCTCTGACATAGGAAAGATTTGGGTTTTTTTTACCTCTTAAACTGAGGCTAGAACTGGGAACATAATTGGTTTTCGAGGAACATTAGTGCAGAGCTTATCCCTGCAAAGAAGCCAGCGGGTAGCGCTTTAACTGAGACGTAGACTGAGTCACCTCAGCAGTGGGGGGGGGGGGGGGGACGCTCAGCACCTATTTTTGCATCATTTAGTCTCGACAAGAACTTGATCATTGCTTGCAAGGTAGATAATGTTTGTGCTCCCAAACCAAGGCTTCTTGATTCCTTGACCATGGTCAGCATGAGCATGGACCAGTCGGGGTGTAGAGGCGCTCACTGGCTGGTCTGGCCCTCTGACAGCTGGTGCCGTGTGTGCTCCAGCCTTGTCAGTGAGGGGACCTGCGATCCATTTGAGATCTGGGCACAAAGAAAAGCCAGACTTGGCAGGGACCCTCCTGCGTGGAGACCGGAGCCCTTGCTGTGGCTGTCGGGCAGAGCCAGTTCTGCGGCGCCTCTAGGCAGTTCTGGGCAGTGCTGCTCTTTCCCGTGTCAGCAAACACAAGTCTGGCATAGCCTTTGCTGCACTTTAAAGTGAGATTAAGTTAACTCCGATTTGGTAGGAAAGTTTCTAAGGGAGAAAATTCTGCCTACTGCTTTGCTACAGATAAATGGATGTTAAGCTTTTTAAAAATAAATATGGTGATGACTATCCGTAAAAACACACACACACACACACACACACACACACAAAAACGATCGAACCAGCCACAACATTCCCTTAAGCATAAGGCTAATCCAGAGTAAAGCCCTAACTCTCTTCACTTCTATGAAGGCTGAGAGAGGTGAGGATCCTGCAGAGGAAAAGTTTGAAGCTAACAAAGGTTGTTTCATGAGACTGAAGGAAGAAGCTGTACCCATAGCATAAAAATGCAATGTGAAGCTGCAAGTGCTGAGAGTTGTAGCAAGTTATCCAGAAGATCTAGCAAAGATAATAAATGAAGGTGGCCACACTAAACAGAAGATTTTTCAATGTAGACAAAAGAGCTTTATACTAGAAGAAGATGTCATCAAGAACTTTATAGCTAAAGAGAAGTCAATGCCTGGTTTCAAAGATTCAAAGGATAGGCAGACTCTCTAGTTAAGGGCTAACGCAGCTAGTGACTTTAAGTGGAAGCCAACACCATTCTGAAAATCCCAGGGTCCTTAAGAATTATACCAAATCAACTCTGCCTATGCTCTATAAATGAAATAACAAAGCCTAGATGACAGCACATGTTTTCAGTAAGTTATTACAATACAAAAGTGTACACATGGACACTGCAAGAGAGTGTGTCAGGGAGTCAGCATAACCCCTTAAAGAGTTTAACATCCCAGGTTTGGAAAACTGCTTCAACATTGCAAAATACGTATCCACAGACTTAGAAATAGAAAATAAATTTAAAGATCATGGCATTTGACAGAAAATTACACTGCTTTCATATGAAGCTTCAGATGAATCAGTTATTAATGAGGAAGATAATTTTAAAATTATTATTTTTCCTTGTAGTTGATGATGCATTGACAGGATGCATAAACTGGCGTTTTGAATTTTATACAAATCATGAAGCCACATTTGGTTTCTTGTACAACCTCCATAAGTTACAGGAAATGTCAGAAAAAGCATTAAAATGCCAGTGTATAAATTTACATTTAAAATTAAATTTTGACTTACACAAAACTGATTTGTATGAAGAACAAAATATTTTTTAGAAAAATTGTTCCATGAGAATCATCAGCTCTAGAATAACTTATCAGAAATGTATCCCAAATGTTGTCACAGCCTATAAAATACTTAACTGCTTCAATAACAACTGCATCAGCAGAAAGATTCTAGTCAAAATTAAAAATTATAAAAAATTATGTGCAATCTTCCATTTTTCCAAGAGCAACTAATGTCTCTTTCAATTGTATCAATTGAAAATAAGATTGCTAAAAGTATACATTTATTTAATGGCCTACTAAATAAATTTTCAGAAAAACAAGTCACAAAATTATGATTAATCAAGATATCATGTTAATAACTACTGTATTATATAAAATTATGACACCAAAATATTTTTTTGCACTTTGTAAGTTATATTGTTACTCACATTACTATTACCTTGGTTGTATTTTATAAGTATTAAGACATTTTTAAAGGGAAAGCTTTGTCTGTAATATTTTTAATAGCACTTTTTTCTGCTTTTTCAACAAGGGCCCTGCATTTTCATTTTGCACTGGGCCCCTCAAATTATGTAGTTTTCCCTGTTCATAGAAAAGGGTGTGTTCATGTTTCATCTGGTTAGAACAGCTACAGTCAAGGCCTTTATGTAATGCAATCAAGGCCTTTAAAGCAGATTCTAAACACTGTTACATGGGAGAAGGGAAAAGTTGTACCTCTTATAAATATTCAACTAATTCTTGCAAACCCAGTATTATAGAAGGTTCTAGTTGGGGGTTGGGGGAGGGAAAACTGTAAAGATCAAAGATTCCATTACATAGATAGCAAAACTGAGGCACCAAACTGTGATTCACAAGTGATTTAGAGGCCGACTCGGGACTAAATCTCAAGTCTCTTGAGCCTATCTGGTAGAATTTCTACCACAGGTCCTTTGTGATTGTATCAACAAGGGTCCAGGAAACTAGAACATGCTCTAGGTATTTCAAACAAAATAATAAGAGTGATGACCACCAAGAAGGAAGGAGTGTTCAAAGGGGCTGGAGCAATGGAAGAAAATGTAACTATTGCCAGAGCCACCCCAGAAGCAGAAAGGGGAAAGATACCCTGCCTTCTCCCTCCCTCTCTGCCTTTCATCTTTCCCTACAGATTCCCATGAGCAGAAATGAGCTGGAAGCCAGCTGACAAAAGAGCCAAGAAAACTCAGTCTGTAGGAGTTAGCACCCTGTGATACTGCTGAGTAGAGCAGAGAAAGGGTGAGAAGTGGATTTGAAAGCAAACAAGCAAATGACTGGTCCACTGAATAAGCCAGAGCTAATAACTTCCTCAGGTCCGAGTGCTACCTGAAAATCAAAACAGTCCTGGTAGCCAGATATTACTGGTAGTCCTCAATCACTGAGAGAACACATTTAAAGCCCTTCGCACAGTGAACGGTATAGTGAGGAAAGGCTAAAATCATTCTCATAATTGCTGTCACTATTAGCACTATTGAACAGGAAGAGGTTACAAAATAATAAAATAACCAGGAGAGTTTGTCCAAGGGATGATGAGACCACTACCCAACATGTGCAGTAAAAACACACAGCTGAATTTATTGCCTGCAATAGAGGGGGCGTGGGCGGTGGGGTGGGAAGACTATGCTGGTCAGGCGCAGTCTCTCCAAGCAGAGCAAACTGTTGACCTGATGCAGGGTGTTTGTTTGGGGGAAGCATGGAATTGCAGGAGTTGACAAATTTTCAGAGGTGTAAGTAGGTTGAGATCATCTTGTAGTCCATGGTTACTCAGATGAAACTTGTTGATCAGCTGGTCCTGATAGGTGTGTGACTTGGAGTGAGTCTACCCCAATCGGCTGACTTTCATGAGAAGCTCACTGAGGCAAGCTAGTCTTTATCGATTTAATGGATTTAAATCTGGTTCTTGCGGCTACTTGTTAACTTTGCTAAGCAAAAATCAGTCTTTTCCTAAGTTTAGGGGAACTTCTTTTAGTTTTTCCTTTTAGTCCTCAGTCAATCAAAGCTGCAGGAGAGACCTTTTCTTTTAGCTTACATATAAATGATTCTGATTCCTTTAGCTTAGATGGAGAGAATTCCGATTCACTTGCAGAGTTTAGACATAATATATAGTGTTAGTAACGTTTCAGAATCTTCCCTGGTTGACCAAAAGAAAGTCCAATGCCATTCTATTACCTATAACTATTTGTTTTAAGAAATTTGAACTGGTTTGCTGTGTCCATTTTGGGGGTGGTATTATTTACTATGTCAGCCAAAGTAATAGAATGAATTTTTGACAAATGCCTCTAGCAGTTTAACTCCTGCAGATGGGATCATAATTCTCAGGATTCTCTCCCTATAAAAGGTTTTATACTTTTATACTCTTTGAAAGGAGATCTAGTTTATTTAGGATGTTGGGGAATTGTATTAGTTATCTATTATTCTGTAACAAATCTCAAACTTGGCAGCTTGAAAATAAGAAGATTTATCTTTATTGTACATTCAAACTATATATGAGGTTTGCTTTCTTTTTTTATTATCATTTTTTGTTAATCTTCATTCAAGGATACTTTTTCCATTGATTTTTTGAAAGAGTGGGAGGGAGGGGGGAGAGAGAGAAAGAGAAGCATCAGTGTGAGAGAGGCACATCAATTGGTTGCCTCCCATATGCGCCCCAACTGGGGCTGGAGATCGAACTTGCAACTCAGGTACATGCCCTTGACCAGGAATCAAACCCATGACTCTCCAATGCACAGACTGATGCCCTAACCATTAAGCCACACCAGCCAGGTTATATTAGGTTTGCTTTAAATTAGAAATGCCTAT
This sequence comes from Miniopterus schreibersii, assembly GCF_964146895.1. Lineage (NCBI taxonomy): Eukaryota > Metazoa > Chordata > Mammalia > Chiroptera > Miniopteridae > Miniopterus > Miniopterus schreibersii. The sequence goes on along the minus strand of NC_138103.1, from coordinate 69,151,192 downwards.
AGATTACTTACCCATTTCTGAATATTGACAATAACTGTCCTCTTTCAAAATTTGAAATAAACTCTTCCAAATAATTACTTTTTAAAATATTTTTTCTTTTTTTTAAATCCTTACCCGAGGATATGTTTATAGATTTTAGAGAGAGGTAGGGAGAGAGGGAGTAACGTTGATGTGAGAGAAAACATGGATTGGTTGCCTCCTGCATACCCCCCAACCAGGGATCGAACCCACAACCTAGGTATGTGCCCTGACTGGAATCAAACCTGCAACCTTTGTTGTAAGGGACGACTCTCCAACCAACTGAGCTACCCAGTCAGGGCAAAATGTTTTTTCCTTAATGCCAATCTGAAGATGTTTAATGGAAGGCAATTCCTTAAACTGTCTTGTGTTAAAGAATATACAATAGTACCTGGGTTTTCGAATGTAATCCATTCTGCAAGACCATTCGAGTTCTGAAGTGTTCAGAAACCAAGGGATCAACAGCCGACAGCTAGGCCCCAGGATCTTGCACTCAGCAGAAGCTGTGTAGCATGTTCAACTTCCGAGGCATATTAGAAAACTGAAGCATTTCCTTCTAGGCTTTCGGCATTCGTAAACTGAAATGTTAATCAACGGAGACGTTCGAAAACCGAGGCACCACTGTAATAAGAATCCCCACATCTTTCCAAAAGTATAAAATGGAAACACTTCTCAGAAGTATTCTATTTTAAAAGTTTGCCTATATCTAAAAGGTTGTTTCACTTCTCTTACTGAGTTTCTATATACTAATCAATTGCCTATTAAAGATACTTATTTAACAACTTTTGGATTTCCAGACCTATTATTTTTTCAATAACCATTCCTCCTTAAACATCTGTTCTTTTATATGTATTAATATATAATAATACTTTCATTGCCCTCTATCTGCGAGGCACTCTGCTAATGAGCCTTTAATATACTTTATCTTACTTAATCCTGTTTAAGACAAGAAAAGTGAAGCTTGGAAACACTGAACTGAAGAGTTCATAAGTGGTAAAGCCAGCATCTGTATATAGGTCCTCTGCCTCCCAACTCCATGCTTGCTTTGACAATGCTACATCTGACAGAGTAAGCATCTTTTCCTTCCAAGGTGAAAGCTTAGAGGTATGTTTTCTCCCTTAATGTTATCTTGTAATTTCTACCATAATTTAATTTGTATCTTGGTGAATTTTTTCACCCAAGAAAAAATTTCTAATGCAGAAATTCAAAATATAAGATATCTATAATAGGTTTTGAGATTAAAATCAAAGTTTATTTACTATTTTTAATTTCAGTATATGTCATTTAAAAATACTAGCAGTTCTTCAAAGCTTTATCATAAGAGCATTAATGTATTGTATTTGGGTTAAAGAGAAAACGTTCCTGGGTGGCTTATATTTTATGTGCAAACTGTGTAAAGAGAAAACAAATAACAGGAAAAGTAAAATAAATTAAGTTGCTGTGTTAATAAATCCTTATTATTGGTAAGAAGATTTACTGTTTAAAATATGTACTTTTAATTTAACTGAGAGGATGGAGACAAAAAGGCTACATGTCTAAGCATCTCTTTATTTAATGCGGAACTATTTTGTACTAAAATTTCAATTCACTTTCATTTAAGTTTTATAAAAGAATGGATATTTGACTAATCTCAATTTCACAATCTGATAATTAAATTTTTTTTCAAAACATTTTGGCCAATAAATCTGTTTACGTACACTAAATAATACTTGTTTTCAATTCATTTTCATTATTGTCAGACTATTAATCAGGTGAATTCCTTATTAATTTGCTTAGTCAGTAGTTCCTTACATTTGTCATTAGTTGCTAATCCTTTATATTTGGAAAGTATTCCTATTATTTTTCTTTAGCAAGGTAGAATGCAGATACCACACATCCCCTGATTTATACAGATCAAGGCTCCCTATTCCAAGATGGAACTTTTCAAGTGCAGAAATAAGTTCAGTTTGTTATCTGGTTAGAAATAAATTTCCTGCAGTTATACTAACCTGCAATTTAGGAAGGTTTACATTAAGTTTTTTTTCTTAGTAATCTATACCTATTGGGGGGGCTCTTTTTGCCATGCACTGTTGTAACTACTTGCTACCAAATTAACATTAGAAAATGTTGAAATCATGAGTATTTTAGTTATGAAATATTTTTTCTTGCTATGTTCAGTTTCCTTATCTTAAAAGTGATCCTTTTATACCCAAAATTTACGTTAAATAAATTAGTTTGTTTTTCTTAAATCTTTATAGTCAAGGTGCCATGACTCAGATGCAAGCTGTCAATTAGTTGTTTTGTTTTTTAAAATAACTGCTGTTGTAAATGAAAATTAACAACTTTATTAACAAATAAGCTATCTCAGTATAAATTTTTTTTAAAGTTTCTAGTACTGGTACTATAATCTTTACCTAGAATATGCCTGGAAGGCAACAGCTGCTACACATTTTCATAACATAATACATACAGCACTTGCAAGTAGGATATTCAAAACTACTGACATTTTTACACACGTTGATCATGTGAGGAAGAAAATGATCACAGGGATCATCACCTTAGGAAGTAATTATTATCTCTGCAAATTTAAAATGTTCATACATAGTACATTTATGAGCCATGTGGGGGAAGGAAACTGCTATTTATCTATTCATTACCATTACTATGATTATAAAAAGCCTACCTCTCCCTTTGTCAATTATTTTCTGTTCGTAAAATAGAAAATAATTCCTCATGGTGGCCGGTTACGGAGAACGGGGCCTGTTGTTTCTAAGAGCAAGAAACTACAGTTTTATATGAACACACCCCCGGAGACATAAAACTTGGTTTATAGGACATGTATGTCACCCGCACAGCGGCCGCTATGCTGGCTGCAGAGGGCCCACCCGCACAGCCCGCGGTCAACAGGCCGCAGGCCGCCCACCTGCCGAGGCCCTTCCTGCGTTTCACCGGCGCCGCCGCAACTGCTCGACGGTGGCGCCGGCGGCCTGTGCGGCGTGAAACAGGCTCCCCGGCAGGGCTGTCCCTTTGGAGGCTGCGCTGGGGCACAGAAGTTAGGCAGGGCTGGGGCCATCACGCTGGGAGGGCGCGGACAGCCCTCGTCACCCACACTAACAGGGCCATTTTGGTCCAGGCCTCGTGGCGCACAGCAGCGTCCGCGGCGGCTCCTCGAGAGCCACAGGCTCGGGCCAGCGCCCCGGCCGCAGGGGGAGCAAGCGTGTGAGCCCGAGGCCCGAGGCCGCAGCGCGGGGCCCGACACCGCAGCTGCGCGCCGCCAGGTGCAGGCCCACAGGCCTGTCCAGCCCGGGCCTCGGTTGTCCAAGTCCCGCCGCCGTTGCCAAGGCGACCGCCGCCGAAAGTTCCCGCGGCGGGCTCCGCCCCTCGGCCAATCGGACGGGCGCTCGCAGGAGCCCAGGTTCTCTTTGTTCCGCAGCCATTTCAGGCCCCGGACGGGAGGCAGCGCCGCTGCGGCTGAGGGCCCGAGCGCCGGAGCCTCTGGGATGGTGTGGGACCGGGTAGGTGACGAGAGGGTGCGCGGCCCGGACTGAGGGCGGGAGCGGAGGCCGCTGTTCCGAGGCGGCTGGCGGGCAGCGGCTTGGGGCGCCCGACTCGCCGCCCTCCGCTCCCCGCCCGGCCGTTTGGAGCCAGCCGGCGGCGGCTGCGCGGTTCGAAGCCCAACAGCTGCCGCCCGGGCGCCCTGCGGGACCGGGCCGGGGGCGGGCTGCGGCTCCTCGGGCGTCCAGGGTCGCAGCCTGGGGCCTTCGAGGGCGGCGGGAAGCCGAGGGTGTGCTTCGGGGGGTGGTTGCCGCTGCCGGTTAAACGGCGGCGTGGAGGACCCTGTGCCGCAGTCGGCGCCCGAGACGGCGACTTCCCGCGGGGTCCGGACCCTGCCGGGCGCTGCCCCTGTGGCCGGCCTTGGTCCGCCCGGCAGTGCGGCCCGCACACGCCGTCGCCCGCCGCCTGGGCAGGCTGGTCGCTTCCCGGGTGGGCCGCCCCCGGGCCCTGGCTGCGCGCCGCGGTTACGTAACGTCAGTGTGTGTCCGGCGGGCGCCGCGCGGGGGCGTTTTGCCCTCCTGCCCCATTGTGCTCCTCCCACGCGCGCCGCCGGCCTGCTCTGCGGACGGCGTTCTTCCTCCGAAACGATCGCCTTATTTGTTTACAAATCTTAAAAGTCAGCTGGGTTTTGCAAGGAATGCTTACACTGTCCGTTATCCTGATGACTGATCATTTGGGGCCATCAGCAGGTAGAAATGTCGAAATTTAAAGTTGGAGGCTGTCCACAGATTGATTTTGACAGCTGTGTTGAGAAGCGTCATACCACTCCTGCTTGGAAACAGGGATGACTCCAATGGCGAATGCAGATATGCTGCTCTTTTTAAAACTTATTTATTTATTTTAACCCCGAAGAAAAGATGTTTTCAGATACAGGTTGTATCCTGTACTAGGTATTCCGAAATGTAAGTTGTAAAATGGCTGGCCGGCTGTTTTTAGGATAAGTTCCTTTTGGATTTTAAGCTTCCCTATTATTATAGCAAAGCTTGGGGAAACGATTCTGTTTTCCACTTTTGCCCTGCCCCTCACCCCATTCTTCTTAGAGAATGGCTCCACCAAGTTGAAAACTTGCAACTGCAAAAGAGAAATAGTAGTTTGAAGGTGCAGGTTTTCTTTTTCACTCCTTGGCATAGGTAATGCATAAATGCATAACAGTTTGGCAGCATGGTTTTTACTTCATTTAAATTCATGTGATCCTAGTGGAACTATTAGTGCTTCATTTTCTTTTTCCTAAAAGCTCCCCTCCCCATTGGGCAGATTGGGCTTGATGTGTTGTCGTTACATCTTCGACCTAGGTATTCAGGGAATTACTAAATTCTGCCCGCTGATATTTCAACCTACAAAAATCTTTTAAAGTAAACTTATTACCATCATATATTGTGAGCAGGATGAGTTTGGTAAAAAAATATATATAACATTCTGGTTGTAAATATTTCCATTAACACCTGTTATTGTATTCATTATTTTTATGACTAGTTTTTCTTTATACAGTGTTAATCCATCACATGAACTTAATTTTTCTAAATACTGTAAATGAACTGCATTGAAATGTAAACGTACTGTAGTTAGAAGACTTGCTTGCATGTAACCCGATTGGATTTTGCAAATATTGTTTTTAAGAAAAAAAAAATTGGTTGTAAAGGAAGCTGAACCAAGTGACATATGTAATGAAAAAAATTATGAAATGTAAACTGCAGAGGAGCACAGCAATAAGTGGGAGTTATTTTTATTTTTATTTATTTTTCAAAGGAATAGGGTATGGGCTAGAATTATGGTTATGGTTAGAAAGAGTTAGGATTATTCTTTCTTTTGTTGTTGTTTTTTTGTAAATATATTTTATTGATTTTAGAGAGAGGGGGAGAGAGCGAAAAACATCAATGATGAGAGTTATTGATCAGCTGCCTCTTGCACGCCCGCTACTGGGGATCAACCCCCTCAACCCCAGCATGTGCCCTGACCGGAATTGAGCCTCCACCTCCTGGATCATAGGTCGCTGCTCAACCACTGAGCCATGCCAGCTGGGCAGTGGGAGTTATTTTTCTTTTCAGGTTATAAATTATGGATATTTCTTCCTGGGATTGATATTTGAATGTATATGGTTACCAAAAAGATCTTGTCCCCCCACCCCCCCAAATTTTAGTTTACCAGCAAATGGGTAAGAAAGCTGAGAGAATCAAAGTGATTGTTTAACTGATGAAGTTTTCAAAAACAATTGAGAATAATTCCATCTTCAAAAAGGAAGGATGAGAAACAGCAAAATTCCCCAGATGTTGGGGATCTTTCTTAGTTGGTCCCATTCAGCTGGTGCCGTGGTAGATATCTGGTGAGTGCTAGCAGGTGAGAGTAGTCTCCTGGGTTGTAGAGGTGCAAACTTTACATGGAAGATGTTTGCAAGGGTGGTAACTTTAGATTTGTAGTTATATGGGTGGGTATTGGTGTAGGAGAGTTTCTAGAAGCTGGTTTGGTTGCTCCAAGACCTCTTTACTAGAATTCTGTGAAGTACTGTCAGTAGGTATAGTAAGTAAAAATGTTAGGGTTCCAGAATCTCAGTGGTTAAGTGAGATATTGGAACAGGAAATAGGGGTGCAGATTTGTCTTAGAATTTTCTGGAGTTGATAGAACCCATACAGAAATGGTGGCATCTTTTTTCAAAATGGCACCCAATGGCAGAGCAAATATCTGAAATCAGAACTGAAAGCTGATAACTAAAAAACGAACCCACAAAATTTGTATTGACACGAGCCTTTTTAATGGTTAACTTTTTTTTTTTAAATACCTTTATTGATTTCAGAGAGAGGAAGGGAGAGGGAGAGAGTTGAAACATCAATGATGAGTCATTGTTCGGCTGCCTCCTGCATGCCCCGACTAGGGATCGAGCCTGCAACCTGGGCATGTGCCCTGATTAGGGATCAAACCACGATCTCCTGGGTCCTAGGTCGATGCTCAGCTGCTGAGCCACACCTGGCAATGGTTAACATTTAAAAACAAAGCAAATCTTTTCAGTGAAGTATAGCCGTTAGAGCCAGACTTCTTGGATTCAAATCTTGGCACCTTCCATCATTATCTGTGTGACCATGGGTTACTTAATCTCACTGTGCCTCCATTTTCTCATCTCATAATATGAGGATTAAGTGAGTTAATACAATAAACTCTTAGAATTGGGCCTGGCATGTAGTAAACACTCCATAAATAGTAATCACTATTGTTATCATTGTCATGATCATTTGTATTTTAGAAAACAACGAGAAAATAATATCACTAATATCAGGACTATGAGATAACTGCTATAAACTCTTTGGTGCATTTCATTCCAATATTTTTTCTTAGCTTATTTGATTTTTACACAGTCGAGACATTACTGTATGAATAATTTTTCTTTTTTCACCTAGCACAATAAGCATTTTCTCATGCTATTAAATTATTTTGTCAGCATCTTTTTCAGTAACCACATAATGTTTGTGTGATTTCTCTTAATTATAAACATTTTCCTGTTGGATAGTTAGCAAGTTTCTAAATATTTTTGCAGTTATAAGAAACACTTCACTGAACATCCTTGTACATAAAACTATATGTGTTTTAGGTTATTTCATTAAGAAGATTCCCCAAGTGAAAATATTGGGCCAGAGTATATGAACATCCAAATCTCATGGTCCATATTGCCAAATTTCTTTTACTTAAGGGAATTTAATAATGGACTTAAAATAATTTGAGGAGCACAGCGTTTATTGCTCTTCTTACTGCTTGAATGGAAGGGAAGAGGGAATGGAGTAACATTTTTTTCCTTGCAATGTACTGGGCATTATTTGTAGGCATTTAGCATACTTTTACATGTATTATGATAGCCCTGTGCTACACTATGGTAGTTACTTCCATTTTACCGATGATGGGAGAACTGAAGTATAGATAGGTAAGTACTTTGCTCAAGGTCTCAGAGTGTTCAAGGATGGATCTAAATCTAGATATGCCTGATTGCAAAGCTCATACTCTTCTATTTATAAAATTTTATGTAATATACATATTCAAATTCTTGTAATGAATACATATACATTGAATGACTGCAGAATCTTATAATGAATCTTATAATTCATTATAACATAGTGAATCTAACTGTTGATCATAGACCATGTTACTAAAATAGTGAAACTAAGCTGGAAGTAATGAATGGGTAGATTAGTTAAACCAGACAGGGCTTTACTATCCATATATATTTTAGAAAAAGAGGAGGAATCTTACCTGGGTAAGATGTAATTGGTAACAAACATATAAAGCTGGTTTCTAAAATGCATGCAGCAAGCATTTGTGGCTGAAACACTGTTAGTAATGACCTCAACACAAATGGGGGGGGGGGAAATCCACCGAATTTGGGGGTTAAAAGAAATGACAAAGGTAATTAAATAACTAAACTGAAAAATACACTTACTAAGACCCCTGACAAGGTAAACTAAAGTCTTTATAATAGAGATATATACAAAAATAATAATAGAGAAGTTCCACATAAGGAGAGTAAGACTACCCACAAGATGTGAGAGATTGATTTTATACTGAAAACTGAAGGAAAAAAACATTTGAGTTGCATTTAAAAAATATATTTTTTTATTCTTTTTTTTGAGAGAGAGAGAGGAACATCTATGTGAGAGCAGAACATCAATCAGCTGCCTCCTGCACACCCCCTACAAGGGATCTAGCCCACAACCCCGGCATGTGCCCTGACCAGGAATCAAACAAACCAGCAACCTTTTGATGCACAGGACAATGCCCAGCCAACTGAGCCACACTCACTGGGCTTGAGTTGCATTTTCATAATTGATTTTGAGGTTTTCTGAATCCATTAGTAAAATAATTATCAGTGGAGTCCCCTCAATCCTCAAGTGCAGAAGTTACTTCCATAGATGAAAAGGTTGGTCCTAGAAGGGCCAAGATTCCACTGTTTTTTTCTTTACTAAAGAAGGAATTAAGGAGGAGAAATATTTTAGCAAATCATGAATGTACTAAATAGATACATATAAATTATTAGGGATAGGTGGTATTCACAAAAATTGTAAAGAGTAAAAATATGAAATATTGATCATTATGCTGCTGTTAGTAATAATGTTTTTGAAAAATAATGAGGTAAAAATATAGTTTATTTTGGTTGGATAACAGGAAAATAATGGGAAAGATGGCAAATTATGAAGGACTTTGTGTGCCATTTATTCATTCACTAAACACTTATTAGTGCTGGGATTGTCCCTTTTCCTCAAAGGATTTAAATACTAGAGGAGAGAATAAAATGTAAATAAAAAGTATAGCTATAGTTTTTACAATATAAATCTGTGGAGGCACCCGGGAGGGCTAGTAGTTGATTTCATGTAGCGCAGGAGAAATGGGGCAGGCATTTCTGGGCACTAGGGGCAGCACTTCAGAGTACGTCAGTAAAAAGTTAAGGACCTGCTGTGTTCCTGAAACTCAAAGCAGTTCAGAGGCCCTAAAATGTATAGAGAAGTAGTCCGCAAACTTTTGTAAAGAACCAAACAATAAGTATTTTCTGTTTTGTGGGCCCTGCCAGCTCAGCCATTTTAGTGCAAAAGCAGTCAGAGACCTTATTAGAACTAATGGAATAACCAGATTTGACTGACTTAGTCTCTTGTATACAGTGGAAGGATTTGAGGAAGAAATAACCAGCTGAACTGGTGTTGCCCTAGCACGAGCCATTGAAAGACTTGAAAGGAATTTATAACATTGATTTGTGTGAATCATTAAGAGCAGAATAAAAATAGAAAATAGATTATTTTTAAGTACTGTCAAGCAGTAAGAAAAGACAACTCAGTTTTTTAAATGGGCAAATTCACAGAAGAGGAAATACAGTTAGCAGGTAAACATGAAATACTGTTCTACACCATTAATAGGGAAATGCAAAGTCGTAGGGAAATTCATACATTGAATAAATCAGTAATAATTTTAATTTTAAAGTGAAAACATTTTGACCCAGCAATTTCCATTTCTTAGAGAAAAATGGATATATCAGGAGTCAGTTGTGTTTAATATGTGTTTGTCAGTAACAACAGAACCTCCAGACTTCCAGGTCACCTTTCATCTTCATTCCACTTCATGAATGGGTCTATATTTGTCTGCTTATTATTATTTTTTTTAACCCCTTCCCAACTCTTCATAGTTCTTTTACTGTAGCTGCTGGAATTTATAGCTCGTTATCTGCAAAATCCAGTCTCAGCCTGTGTTAACATTCTCTCCACTTTCTTGCTTTTATAGAAACCTGACTTTTTGCATTGTGCAGTTTGGCTATTTTATTTATTTTTTCCATAGCAGCCCTTATTATCATTGTTCCTAGAGGTGGGAAAGGTGTCTGTGATGCATCTCTACTACTTTCAGACTGTTCTCCCTCCCTTCTCCCTAAAAGTCTTCTCCTTAAAAATCCTCAATTTGGGGTTATGTCAGCAGATAATAATAATCCACTACCCCTCAGGATTGCTGTTAACTACCAACCTCATTTTTTTCTCTTTCTCACTCCAGGCTTATTGCTTCTCTCTCCAATACCGCCTCAAACTTTATATTAAAATTAAAAAGAGTGTACCTAACTGATTTTTCCAATATCCTAGCCTCTCATTTCCTAGACTTTTTCTCCAGTGCTCTTCCCATCTATGGTATCTCTTCCCATCACTCCCATAGTAATACCTTCTTACATTGTCAATAACTGCAGTCCCTCCATAGTTACCATTTCATGAATTCTACTATGTGACCCTGCTTCCTATTTTTGTGGTTCACTGCTTCGACTTGTATCTCAGCCCCAACTATCTTTTGACCCGAATGGAATCTCCAATCTATTTCTATTATACTGTTTTTCTGCTACTCACCTCTTGGTGTTTTCACTCCCTTTCTTACTCTGCTTAAATTGCATGATTAATCATTTTAATCTCTTCTTTGGATCTACTCTCTTGCTCTTTGCTTCTTTGATAAGACCCACAGCCCTAATTGAACAAACTCTTTCTCTGCACTTGCCCCTATGTAACTCAGTGAGGCTGGAAGCAAGCACACAGCCACACATGACCACATACCTCAAGTGGGTCCTTAATGCTGCTGTTGATTGTACTTTATTTTCCTAGCTCACTCTCCTAAATTACTATTTTGTATCTTCATTTCTTCAAATATCCAGTGTCTCTTTTCCCACCCTCACTTTCAGCTCATGACATCGGTTCCTACTTTGCTAAGAACATTGAAGCAATCAGAATATTTCCACAGACTCCCACTACCTTGTGCTCCTACCACCATCTGGTCAATGTGTGCTATCTTCCTGGTTACCTTAGATTAACGGTTTACATCTCTCAGTCTGCTTTTGTACAAGATCCCGTCCTTTCTCATTTGCTCAAGGACATTGCTTCAGCTTCTCTCCTTCCCCATCTATTTTTTTAAATTGGATTTCTGGCAGCAACAGACATGCTATTATTTCTCCCATCTTTTAAAAAAACAAAAACAGAATAAAACTTGATTCACTCTTTACCACCTGTTTCCGAATATTTTTGTTTGTTTCCTTTTGCAGCATTATTCTCCAAAAGAGTTGTCTGTACTTCCTATTGCCAAGTTTTCTCCTTCCATGTTCTATTAAACCCACTTCCAATGAGGCCTTTGTCTGCACCATTCCCAATGAAACAGGTCCTCAAGTTCTCCAGTAACTACTATGTTGCCAAATACCATATACCATTGATTCTGTTCATCTTACTTGACCTATCCACAAGGTTTGACACAGCTATTTTGTTCCCTTATCTTTGAAACACTTCCTTTGTTTTCCAGGTTGACACATACCCCTGGTTATCTCCTACCTCAGTGCTGGCTCCTTGAAATTCTCCTTTGTCTTCTTAATGTTGGAGAACCCCAGGGTCAGTCCTTGGTTTTGTTTGTTTAATCCTCATCTGAGGACATGCTTTTATTGATTTTTTTATTTTATTTTTTAGAAAGAGGGGGATGGAGGGAGGGGGAGAGAGAGAAACATCCATGTGAGAGTGAAACATGAATGGATTGCCTCCTGCACACACTCCAAATGGGGATCAAACCCACAAGTTGGGTATGTGCCCTGACCGGGGAATCAAACCCACCACTTTTCAGTATACTGGACAACACTAACCAACTGAGCCACACCAGCCGGGGCTGTTTGTTTTTTATTGTCCTATCTGTACTCACTCCATTGGTAATCTCATGTAGCCATGTGGCTTTAAATACCATTTAAGGCCCTGGCCGGTGAGGCTTTGTTGGTTGGAGTGCTGTCCCATCCCTTACACCAAAAGGTGGCAGGTTCCATTCTGGGTCAGGTCACATACCCAGGTTATAGGTTTAATCCCCAGGTTGGGGTGTGTGCAGGTGGCAACCAATTGATGTTTCTCTCACAGCGATTTCTCTCTCTCTCTCTCTTTCTCTCTCTCTCTCTCCCTCCCTCCCTCTCTCAAATCAATAATAATAATAATAAACTTCAAAACCATTTAAATGCCAGCAGTGCCCAGATTTAGATTTTTAGCCTCTCTCCCTAACTTCAGCCTCATATGTTTAACTGCCTATTCAGCGTCTCTACCTAAATGTCTAATAATTGACATCAGACTCAGCATGTCCAAAACTGGGCCCCTAAAGCTCCCCCATAGGTTTCCCCATGTCTGTACGTCAGTGAGAACTCCTTCCTGCCAGTAGCTCAGGCTAAAATCTTAGAGCTATTCTTGGAGTTTCTTTGACTCTTCAAATCCATTCTTTCCAGACAACCTTTTATATATATATCTCATCATTATACATCTAGAATCTTACTATGTCTCACCCTCTCTGCTGCTGCCATCCTGGTTCAAACCACCACTGTCATACCTCCTTGGATTCATTAAATAGGTTACTGCTTGGTCTCCTGATGCTACCCTAGCCCCTCCCAACAGTCTTTTCTCAATATAGTGGCCAGAGCAAGCCTTTTATAAGTTAAGACAGTCTCTTTTGCTTCGCTATTCAAAGCCCTGCAATGACTCCCCCTTTCAGGGAAAATCTAGTCCTTACAGTGGCCTACAAGGCTCCTCATAATCTGCCCTTTCACCCTTACCTCCCTGACGTCAGTTTTCCACTACCACTTTCCCTCCTTGCCCACTGGCCTCCTTGATACATCATAAACAAATCAGTCATGTTCCTACATTAGGGCCTTTGCTTTAGCCTTACCTCCAGGTCTCTGCTCAGATTTCACCTTCTTTAAATACCCTGTTTAATACTGCATCCTACCCTCTCCCATCCTCGTTATTCTGGATGTTTTACTGTTCACATAGCACATACTGCCTTCTGACATATATCTAACATATCCGAGTCATCAATCTAGTGCTACATTGCCCTGTGACCTGTTTTGAGCTAAGAATGGTTTTTACATTTTTAAAGGGTTATAAAACAAAAATAGAATATATGCCACATCTGCAAAGCCTAGAATATTTACTGTCTGATGCTTTGCAGAAAAAGTTGGCACTATATATTCTCTTTATTGTCGTTCTTCTGCAAGAATGTAAGCTCCCAAGAGGGCAAAGATCTTTATTTTACTTATTGCTGTATCTGCAGCTACTAGCACAGTCCCTAAAATATAGTAGGCATTCGGTAAATATTTGTTATATGAATGAATTGGTTATAATGGTTCAAAATTGTAAAGAGGGTATGTGTTCATCAATGAACTGCTGCAGTTAGTAACGATATAGAGCTGTATATAATGAGTAGGAAAGCTGAGACATTTTGAATGAGTTTTTAAAGAACAGAAATAAAACGTTTTATTTCTACAGAAACATGTATTTAAATGCATACAAAAAAACAGCTCTATATGGTTATTCATCAAATGGATATTAGAGTACCTCCAGGGAGGAGACTAGGATTAGGAGAGGTGCTTGAAGGGAGCTTGGATTTCATCTGTATTGTTTATTTTTTATATACATACAACAAGAAACAGTCACATAATTTTTTCCTTTAAAGATTTTTTTTTTAATGATGAGAAAGGGGGCGAAAAGAAATAGGTTCTAACTAAAGCAATGAGTGGAAATAGAGAGTAATGGGGTAGAGGGAGAGGGAAGAGAACACTGCCTTTCTTAAATACCATATTTGGCCAGCAATCTGAATGAGGAGAGGCATGAACAACATGAATATCTGAAGAAAGAGTATGCAAAGTAGATAAAGACTCTTGGGTAGAAACAAGCATAACATGATAAGAGAACTACAGAAAAAACAAAACCCACAGTGGGACATGGTGAAAAGGCGGGCAAAGAAGGCTAGGAGATTAGTTCAGGGAGAGGCAGCAGCCCAGATTGTATGCAGGCTGTGGTAAGGATGTAAGGTTATATTTTAAGTGTGATGAGACACCATCAGAAGATTTTGATAGAAGACAGGATCATTTTTCTACTTTGTCTCAGACATTGGGCTAAGGGAACAAAAGAGAAGGCAGGGAAACCTATTGTAGTAGACCATGCTCTTGTAGAACACGGCATCTGGACGAAGGTAGACAGTGGAGGGGGGAGAGAAGTGGTCAGAAGATATATTTTGACAATACTGATTGATGGTTTTATGTGGGAAATGAGGAAAATCAAGGATGGTCCCTTGGTATTTTGGCTTGAACAACTGGATGAACACTAGTAGCATTTAGTGATACTTGGTAGCTAGAGGAGGAACAGATTTGAATGAGATGGGAAAGAGAACCAGCGGCTCTACTTTAGCCTGCAAAGACTGAGATGCCCATTTAACAGACCAGTGGCTATGTCTGATAAGACATTGGATACTTGAGTGTGGAATTTGGGGTGCTATTTAATGGCACAGACTGGATGAGCTTATGTAGATACAGAAAAGAAAAGGGCCTAGGATATGTAGAGGTGGGGAAGCCAGCAAAGGAGACTGACAAAGAGCAGCCAGTGAAATAAAAGGAAAACTAGGGAGATGTGAGGCCACAGGCAAAAAAGGTGGAAGAGTGATTGCCTGTGTCAGCACCGTGGAGATGAAGAGACCAAGAAATCATTGGGTTTGTCAGCAAGAAAATCTCAGTCTTAGTGGAATGGAGTGAAGAAGGGAAGATGGTGACGGTACACCCTTTCATGATGTTTCTATGAATGGAACTAAGTGGAGAAATTAAGTAGTAGTGGAGGGTGCATGTAGTCAAAGCTGGTTTTTTTAAGATATTTAAAATAATTTTTTAAAATAGCCAAGGATATGTTTATTGATTTGAGAGAGAGAGAAAAAAAAAACATTGACGTGAGAGAGAAACATGAATCGGCTGCCTCCTGCACACTCCCCAACCTGTGATTGAACCTGCAGCCTAGATATGTGCCCCAATTGGGAATCAAACCTGCCACCTTTCCATGTATGAGACGATGCTCCAGCCAACCAAGCCACACTGGCCAGGGCAAGATATTTTATTTAATTTTAATTTTATTTTTTTATATATTTTTATTGATTTCAGAGAGAGGAGAGAGAGAGAAACATCAATGATGAGAGAGTCATTGATCTGCTGCCTCCTGCACGCCCCCGACTGGGGATCGAGCCTGCAACTTGGGCATGTGCCCTGACTGAGAATCAAACTGAGATCTCCTGGATCCTATGTCAATGCCCAACCGCTGAGCTATGCTGGCTGGGCCAGGGCAAGATATCTTAAACTGCCCTAGCTGGTTTTGCTCAGTGATTAGAGCATCAGCCCGCAGACTGAAGGGTCCTGGATTCAATTCTGGCCAAGGACATGTACCTTGGTTACAGGCTTGATTCCCCACCCCGGTCAGGGCACGTTCGGCAGGCAGCCAATCGACGTGTCTCTCATTGATGTTTCTCTCTCTCTTTCTCTCTCCGTCCGTCCCTCCCTCCCTTCCTTCCTTCCACTCTCTCTGAAAAGCAATGGAAAAAATATCCTCAGGTGAGGATAAAAAATAAAATAAAAATAATAACTTTAAACTTAGAAAAAAGTTGTGAGAGTAAGTCAGAGAACTCCCATTTACAGTTTTCATGGATTCACCAATTTTTAACATTTTGTCACATTCTCCCTCCACACAGATAAATTTTTTTTTGATCATTTGATAGTAGGTTGCCGCTTTACCCCTTAATGCTTTAATGTGTGTATCTTAAGAGGCAGGGTATTCTTTTCTGAAATCACATATAATGATCAAGTTCAGGAAATACAGTTTTCACAGTTTATATCACAGTTCTGTCACTTGCCCCAGTTACATACTTTATAACATTTTTTCCTCTAGTACAGGATCCATTCCAGGGTTTTATGTTACATTTAGTCGTTGCCTTTTTCCACAGAGAAAGTAGTTTTTTGTTAGTGGACTCTGCCATTTTACCTCATAACAACCCCATAAGATAGAGGTACTATTATCTCATTTTATAGGTTATAAGTTAATTACTCTTTCCATGACTGATAAGTGGCAGAGCAAGAACTCAGGAACTCCATGTTTGCACTCTTAAGCTTTATGCTATAGTGCCACCAACAAAGCGCATGGAAAAATCTGAAATTCCTTGTTTGAAGAGGAAAATAAGTCAAATCTGTATATCAGAGACAGGGATACTTATATCAAAAAGGTGGTTTTAAATGTCTAGATCTGAATTATAACTCTTGGTAATGATGGATCAGGGTTTCATATGTCACCTGGTGAGCATTAGGACAGAAGGAAGAGGGGGAAAGTGAAGATATTTAAACTTTATATGTAAAATTTACTAGACTTTGGCATAAATGATTCGTTTTCAGAGTTTTGGGCACTGATTGTTTAAAAAGGTAAAATAAAGTACTTGGATTAATTCTTTTGTGGTAGAATTTAGTTGGCAGTATATGGATGGTGGTCTAAAGAGTCTTGATCTGTTTCAAAAAGAGTTTGTTTCATAAAATGCTGCTTGACAAACTTTTATTAGAAAATATTATGAAATATCAGAAATAAACTTAATTTTAAGAAAAGGACATTAAACAGTGAATCATTGAAACCACAAGTGCTCCAGAGCAGGAATTAGGATGTTTAGTTCAATAATGTTTTACAGTTTTCTGTTAAACACAGTTTTAAGGGGATAATGGGTAAATACTTCTGTTAGATGGGAACTCAAATTATGAAAATTTTTCTAACATTTTCAAGTAAAGATTGTTCTTAATATTGAATGTGACTTCTGTAAGAAGTGACCTAAGCCTGGCACAGTATTGTGCCCTTTTATAGGAGCCCAGCTATTTGCTGAAAGAATCAGGTGACATGTAGCTCTCACTTAGTAATTTAGTAGTCCCAGAACTACACTTGAACAATGGAATTGGATACAAGTTTCCCTGAAGTCTTGGAGAATTTCAGTAGCAAGTATAAGGAAAAAAATTAAGGCTGGCTTTTATATGTGAAATATGACCGGATTCATTATTTACAGTCAACTAAATGTTTTACTTCTAGAAGTTGAAAGGACCATGGTCTTTAGTTGCTTTATAGATGAGGAAATGAGCCAAGTGAGTGTAAGTGGTTTGTACAGGATTGCCCAGCTAGCTATTCTTTGTGCAGAGGACTGAGACAGGAGCCCCAGATCTCTGACACTCCATTTTTAGTCACGTTATTTAGGCTCTTCATGACACAGAAGACTTAAAGACCTGTGGTCAAAGGCATTTTGTCCTAAAGCCCTATGAAGTTACACTGCACTTGTTAGCACCAGAAAGACTGTGGCCATGACTTCAAGTGCCTCCCCAAATAACATCCTTCCCCTGGTCTGACACCCTCCCGCCTGAAATTAGTCAACAGTAAAACATTGGAGTAACTAAAAGTAGGAGGTTTTTCTGCAGTCTTATAAGCTCAGAATCAAGAGAGTGGTATAGTTGTTTAAGATTTAACATAGGAATTTGATGGGGAAGCTTAAACAGTTGAGGCCTAAAAAGGAAAAGGCTCTAATAAAAACCTTAGCTTTATTTTAACCTTTCATCTTAATGGGTTAAAGGCGTTTGTTTTGATGTTGGTACTTGCTGATCAGGTGCACAGAGGCATTTTTTATTTATAAAACAGAATCTACACATTCACAAGCCAATCAGATTCTAGTATAGCTTAAAAATTGCTCAGCTGTCAGGACAAAATTGTGATTTCAAGTAAAATTACCATTTTCTAGTTCTGGGAATTATAAGCTCCTATACATCTCAATCGCTTTTGAATCAAGTTTATCAAATGCCTAACCACATATTGAATTATTGAAATTAATAACATAAAGAGATCTTAGGAATTTCCTAGTTCATCCCTCTCATTTCAGACTTTTATTGTACTTGTAGTTTTCCAGCTATAAAATTCTGTATATACAAATGCCTGATGTTTGCTTATTGATTTAATTTCTGAAGTTTCTTCCTTCTAGAATATGCATGCTACTCCTTTGAGAATATAATGACAAGTTGACTGGAGACTATTTTATTTTATTTTTTAAACATATCTTTATTGATTCCAGAGAGAGGAAGGGAGAGGGAGGGAGGGAGTTGAAAATCAATGATGAGAGCCCAGCCGGGCGTGGCTCGGCAGTTGAGCATCGACCTAGGATCCAGGCGATCAGGGTTCTATTCCCGGTCAGGGCACATGCCCGGGTTTCGGGCTGCGGCCTATCGATGACTCTCTCATCATTGATGTTTCTGTCTCTCTCCCTCTCCTTTCCTCTCTCTGAAATCAATAAAGATATATTAAAAAAAGAAAAAAAAAGAAAATCAATGATGAGAGAGCTGTCATTGATCAGCTGCCTCCTGCACGCTCTTACTGGGGATCAAGCCCACAACTGTGACCGCAAATCGAACTGGGATCTCCTGGATCCTACCTAGGTCAGTGCTCAACTACTGAGCCACGCCTGGCCAGGCCTGTATTTTATTAACTGTCTATAATATAAATTAGTTACTGTATGAAATTTTTTAATTGAAATAGCATCTTATGTGACTTTAGACAAAGATTTGTTTTCTGTGTCTCCAGCCCTACTCCAGGAAAATGATTAGAAAAATTTACTTTTTAATAAATGAATGTATTTTTCTTTCCAAGAATCAGTTCAGTGTAATGGAAGTAGTATGTGCTTTTGAGGCAGTTCATTAGACTCCTGTGTCTACCAATTATAAGTGTAAAGTCATGGATGGTATCTACCACATAGACTAAATATGCACTCAAACTTTACCATTGGTTTCAAGTTAAGGTAATTTGTAAGCATATATTTTCTTTCCACTCTTCTTAGTTATTATATCAGCTTGCTTAGTCAGAAAAATATATTTAGAAGAATCCAGTGACAATTCTAACATTTTTTTAATTTTAGAAAAGTTTTCATTTACTGTTTTATAAAGGTCTAAATTAAATATGATTTATGAAATATTTTCTTAAAATAAAAAGAAAATACTATATGATACAAATGATTGATTAGCAAAATGAAAAGTACTAGAATTCTAACCTTTCCAGTTAAGTGTATGATAAATGTAAATTATTTGTAGTATGCTAATTTATTTTTGCAGTTGTAATTTTTTATACATTAGTAATTTTTGCTTTAAATATTTATAGTTATGATTATTGAATCTATAGAACTTCTTATTATAGAAGTCTCAAGAATCATTGTAGAAGAATTATAGACCCTCTTTTCTAAACCAAAATTCATTTTAATTTGCTTTTACGTTTTTGTGGAATTTTTTTTTCCTAGTTCAACATGTAATTTAACTGAGCTATTTAATGATTTTTTTTTCTTAAATGGTATTTCTGGAATTATACATCAGTGTTTTGAAAAATTAGGAAGTTGATGAGAAATGCTTGAAAAAAATTTAAGTTATATGTTTAGTTATATAATAGATATTTCCAAACAATTTTTCTAAATAGTTGTACTAATTTTGAAATATTTTTTATATTAAAGAAAATGGTGGTATTCTTATTTTAAATTTTGTAGTAGTCTTACTGTGTCTATATCTTTACTTTGTATTTTATTTAAACATTTAAATGTCTTAACAGTAATTTGTTATTATAACATTATTAAAAATTATTTCCAGCATGTCTCTCTGTCTCTCTCACATGCCTGCTTTCCCCAGGCGAGTTTCCCTTGCCTCTCTCTTTCTCCTAAGTTCCAACGGCCCTTCTTTTGCCTCTGTAACTTGTTTCCTGAACCCATTTCTTCTGTGGCTCTTCTTCTACCTCTGTGATTTTCTAAATAAACTTTTGCTTGTATTTGAAAAACAATTATTTTCATACTTACAGAGTATTAAAATCATAATGAATAAAATTACAAGTGTAGAATCTACTAATTCCCATTATCTAAGCAAAAGTGAAACTTCTTTAATTTTCAGGATAGCCTTTCTCTGACAGTAGGTCTCTGGGATTATAAAATAACTTTTCTGGTATGATTCTGCTTTTGTCAGTTTTTTTTTCATAATTATAAAGATTTTTCTTTATTTTTAAAATTATCTTTGTATTGTGTCTGCCACTTTTAATGGTATAATCTAGGCAGAAGTTGCTATAAGTACATCAGTTTTCTATAACTAAAACTTAACTCTTTAAGTAAATAACCTGTAAGCATTTTTACAAAAAAAAACTATATTTCACACCTTCTTACTGTCTTAAAAAGTAAAATAAAAACACATAATTTAAGCTTTTTGACGATTCTGTCATTACTGTGGGTAGCAAGTATTGTACCATAATATAGTAAATTCTCTGGAGCCTTTGGCTCTGCCCTATTTATGACTTCAAACAATTATACTGTTGCAGATGTTTATTATTTATGTTTTTATAAAGACAATGTATCTACAATATTGAAAAATTTTTTAAGAGAAAAGAAAAAAAGGACCCATAATTCTAACACTCTAATACATTACTAGCTTTTTATTATTTCCTTCCAGTCTTTTTCATTTAATAATTTTGTCTTTATCTTATACATAATTTTTTTTATTTGTCGTTTTCTTATATACAACTTTTCGAGTCATTTTTTTCACTTTATAATCATAAACATTTTCCATGTCATTATAGAAATTAACTGTCTTTTTTAATGGCTGCATTATAGCCCAACAGCTGAATGTTGTGTTATTTACCCATATGTTTATTGTTATATTAGAAATAATTTTGGGATAAAATCCCTGTGATAACACTTTTTTTCCCTTAGGATTCTTAGGATACAGTCTCAGAAGTGTAATCATGAGGATAAAGGATATGCATATGGAAATGCATATGGCTCTGAGTATAGATTGCTGAGTGGATTTCCAGTAGGTTGTTTTTGTTTATACTACTATCAGTAATTTATTAAAGTTGATTCATCATATCTTTAGCAGTGTAGTATATTATTGTTATAAAATTATCTTTGCTAATTAGTCTGACAACCTTACTTCATTATTGCATTCGTTACTAGTAAGTTTTAGCATTTTTTCATGTTTGTTTATGGTTGTATTTCCTCTTAAGAATTTTTTTCATGTGTTATCTGCTGGTTCTAAATTAGTTTTCCAGATAAGTTATTAATCTATCATATCTTGTTATATCACCTAACTTTGTATTGTTTAATATGCTAGGAGCTCCCTTTTATATTTGTTCAAATAAAGAATATGTTTGTCTACCATATGTAAATAGTGGTGCCTCCTGGAAATGCATGATAAGAGATGTTGTAGGTCCTTTGAGATGTAGACTGCCTGAATCTTGGGGAAACAAGTACCACCTGAAAGCTGGCACCGTAGTGAGGATAAATTGCCACTGTTCCTACATCTCCCACTGGTATAAAGTGTTAATAAAATGAATATTGTGAGGTATTTTTTCCCTTGGTAGCAGCAGGGGCAGTGGCTGCAAATGCTCAGAACCAAAATAGTAAAATTTGGAAAGGGGAAGGGAAAGGAGCGGTAGAATAAATGAGTAAGGAATTCTGTTGTCTCTAAAGAGGGTGTACACCTGAACTGGCAGCTTTATTCTTGGTTTTCTCTATTCTTCCTACTTAGTCTATTCTCCACCTGTCTGGGTGTATTCATTATATACTCAGTGCCTCTCAGAGACTTCCATGTCAGCTCTGCTATTCAGTTTAAGGAAACTGATTTCCATGATAGTCATCAACCTTCATTGTACCAACCCCACAGTTTCTAGAGAACTCCCTAAAATGTTCAGTTCCTTTCACTTAAAGGAAATACATTTTGGGAATAGTATGTTATAATGTAATATATATATATATATATATTTACACATATGTGTGTGTGTGTGTATATATATATATATAATGACATAATTATATATCTAAATAGTTATTTAATATTTCTATTCTGATTTAGCTTTTTTGGTACCAAGGAAGAGCAACTCATTCAGATTGTCTTAAGAGAAAGAGGTAGGTATTTTAAGACATTTGTGAAAATGGCTATCAGGAAGCAAGGCAGCACCCAGGAGTAGTTACTTTCATTCTGGTGGACCATGTAATCTTAGAGCTTTCTTGCTTTTCTCCGTGCTGATCCATTCTCCTCTCTGTTTGCTTAGAATTTCTGCCCCATTCTACTTTTGTCCTGTACATGGAATCTAATGATAGCCACTTGCCTACCACATAATGACTTTTTTGCTTCTGCTTTGAGGACTGGTAAATAGTGAATGATCCTAGTATGCCCTGTTCATATTAATTTATTTTTTATTGAATTTATTGCATCATACTGGCATAAAAACAGACATATAGATCAATGGAACAGAATAGAGAGTCTAGAAATTAACCCAGGCCTTTATAGTCAGTTAATATTTAACAAAGGAGGCAAAAACATACAATGGAGTAAAGGCAGTCTATTCAATAAATGGGGTTGGAAAAATTGGACAGATACATGCAAAAAAATGAAACTAGACCGCCTTCTTACACCATACACAAGAATAAACTCAAAATGGATTAAAGACTTAAAATGTTAGAATCAAAACCATAAAAATCCTAGAAGAAAACATAAGAAGTAAAATCTTGAACATTTCTTGTAGCAGTATTTTTTCTGATATATCTCCTCGGGCAAGAGAAACAAAGGAAAAAATAAACAAATAGGTCTACATCAAACTAAAGAGTTTTTGCACAGCAAAGGAAACCATTAACAAAATGAAAAAGACAACCCACTGAATGGGAGAACATATTCGCCGATACAGCTGATAAGGGCTTAATATCCAAAATTTATAAAGAACTTATGAAACTGAACACCCCAGAAATAATCCAATTAAAAATGGGCAAAGGACCTGAATAGACACTTCTCCAAAGAGGACATACAGACGGCCAAGAGACGTACGAAAGGATGCTCAACTTCACTAATCATCAGAGATGCAAATTAAAACCACAGTGAGCTATCACCTCACACCTGTCCAAATGGCTATCATCAATAAATCAACAAGTGTTGCTGGTGAGGATGTGGAGAAAAGGGAACCCTCATGCACTGTTGGTGGGAATGCAAATGCAAATTAGGACAGCCACTGTGGAAAGCAGTATGGAGTTATCACGGAACTGCCTTATGACCCAGAAATTCCACTTCTGGGAATATGTCCAGAGAAACCCAGAACACTAATTGGAAAGCATATATGCATCTTTATGTTCATTGCAGTATAGTTTACAAATAGCCAAGATCTGGGTACAACCCAAGTGCCCATGAGTAGATACTGTGATACATTTACACAATGGAATACTACTCAGCTGTTTTAAAAAAAAAAAAAGGAAATCCCCATTTGTTTTAAATAAGAGGATTGGATTGATGTTATTTAATTCTATTTTCATTGTGAAGGTGAGGTGTTATGATTGCTATTTTCTAATTACAGTTAAAGTTTAAATTGATAAATTCCAATTTTATGGGATGAGGGGGATGGATGGTGATAAGGACATGATATTCAGTTGGCTAATAACTCAGTATCTTTGTTTTTTTAAGATTTATTGATTTTGAGAGAGAGAGAAACAGCGATATGAGAGCAGAACATTGATCAGCTGCCTCCTGCACTCCCCCCAGTGGGGATCAAATCTGAAACCCTGGCATGTGCCTAACTTGGAATCGAACTAGCAACCGTTCCCTGCAGGGTATGATGCCCAACCAACTGAGCCACACTGGCCAGGGCAGTATCTTTATTTGTAATACGACAGTAGGCTTTTTAACCCATGGTTCAGTTTTAAGGGTATGTTCTTCTAAACTGAACACTCTCCTAGTGTATATTGTAGATTAGTGTTATCCTTCATGTCCAGTATAATCTCAGATTTCTTTACCATCTCACATTCCATTCTAGGTTTTTGTTAATTTTTTTTATGTCTTGATCTTGGTTGAGTCTCATTGTTTCTTTGTCATAGTAATAGAAAAACAGACTTGAACACTCAGAATATATGCTGTTTTTGTACTAACCTGTTAGTTGTATAGTATCATGGTCTAAGAACATTATTTCCTGCCTTTTTCCCCACTTGTGGACTATATAGAATTTACTTTGTGGTATTTTTTTCCTATTTTTTTGCACACTATGAGGACTACCCTCAATCAACTACTTAGTTTTCACAACAAAATTTTTACAGATTGTTACATTCATATCTGATTTAATATTTACCACTTGATTTCTGGTACATTACTTTGTTCCTTCTATTCATCCAACATTTCTCTTTTGATTGTTCCATTCCTTTAGACTATCAACTAATTTAAATGACATCAAACAGCCCATCTTATTGCATATTCTTTGCTCATTCTTCATCTTAGCTCTATATGATGGTACAAACTGCCGTCAGTAAACCTGGGCTTTGATGACCATTTCAGTGGTGGGGAGTGAAGTGTGAAGGGAATGAACATTAAGTACCTACTATTGTAGCAGTTTATATTCTGATTTAATCTTTTCATCAACTCCATTTCACAGATGACTAAACTGGTGCAGAATGGTAAGCCACTTCCCTAAAATATAAATGAAAAGAACTGGAATTTGAACCCATGTATATATAATATTGAAACCCATGCTTCCTTTATTGTATCTTCATGCTTACCAGCAATAAATAGTGTAGAACAATATTCAGCTCAGGATTTAAAACTGTAAAATGTAATTTTCTTTTGTAAGTTTTTTCTGCTATCTTCCCACAACTGAAATCTGAATATGTATCCCTGTTATGTGTGAGATCTCAATGCACAAAGGAAAGATTAGCTAAAAGCTAATGATGACCAGCCTCTACTGACTGCTTACCATTTATCCCCTTTCTACTTTACTGCCTAAACTGCTCTGACCCTTTTCCAATTCAGCCAGTAAACATAGTACTATGTTTCTTGTCTTTTTACACTTGAAAATTTGAAATATTTGCTAGAGAACATACAGATTTGTCTCCATCTTGCATGAATGTCCACACATAAACCATCAAGTAAATAATAAAACAGTGCAGAATAATGTTATTTTAAGAGAAGCTACTCTTTTAATTGATCTGTGAATTAAAGAAGTAGTTTGGAGTAGAAGAAACATTGGACCAAGAATAGGAAGACATACATTGCAACTCAAATTTTTTTTTTGAGACGTAAAACTTTCTTCTTTATTTTTAAAATGTCTTTTCACCTTAGAGATATAATTGACCTGTAAGTTTAAGATGTACAGCAAATGATTTGATATATATGTGTTGTGAAATGATTACAACAATAAGGTTGGTTAACACCTACATCGACTTTTTAAAAAATAGTGGGGGGCTGTGAGAACTTTTAAGTTACTCTCAGCAACTTTCAAATATATAATACAGTATTATTAACTATAGTCACATGCTGTACATTATTACATCCCTAGAACTTCCTCATCTTATAACTGGAAGTTTGGTCCCTTTGACCACCTTCATCCTTTCTCTCCTTCCTCCCCTCCTTTGGCCAACACCAATCTGCTCTCTTTCTGTGAGTTTGGAATTGTTTTTGGGTTTTGTTTGTTTTTGGTTCCTCATGTAAGTGAGATCATGTAGTATTTGTCTTTCTCTGACTTATTTCACTTAGCATAATGCCTCAAAGTTCATCCATGTTGTCACAAATGGCAGGATTTTCTTTTTTATGGCCGAATAATATTCCATTGTATATATTTATGTATATTACACATGTATTTATCCATTCTTTCCTCGACAGACTTTTATATTGTTTCCATGTCTCAGCTATTGTAAAAAATGCTACAATGAACATGAGGGTGCAGATAGCTCTTCAATAAAGCGATTTTATTTCCCTGCAATATATACCCAGAAGTGGAATTGCTGGATCATGTAGTAGTTCTATTTTAATTTTTTGAGGCCCCTCCATTCTGTTTTCCATAGTGGCTGCATCAGTTTATATTTTTACCAACAATGCACAAGACTTCCTTTTTATCCACATCTTCACCAGCACTTATCTTTTGTGGGGGTTTTTTTATAATAGCCATTCTAACAAGTTTGAGGTGTTATTTCATTGCAGTTTTGATTGGCATTTCCTTGATGATTAGTGATGTACCTGTTGGCCATTTGAATATCTTCTTCGGAAAAAGATTTATTCCAGGCCTTTGCCTATATTTTAATCAGATTATTTGTTTACTTGATTTTTTTTTTTTTTTGCTAGTGAGTTGTATAAATTCTTTATATATTTGGATATCAACCCCTTATCAGTGGTTTGCAAAATTTTCTCTCATTCCATAGGTTGCCTTTTTACTTGGTTTCCTTGGCTGTACAGAAGCTTTTTAGTTTGATATAATCCCACTTGTTTATTTTTGCATATATTTGTGCTTTTGGTGTCATATTTATGAAGTCATCGCCAAGACCAATTTCAAGGAACTTTTTCCCTGTGTTCTTTTAGTAATCTTTTGGTTTCAAGTCTTACATTCAAGTCTTTAATCCATTTTGAGTTCATTTTAGGGTAGTGTAAGATAGGGGTCCAGTTTCATTCTTTTGCATGTGAAGATCCAGTTTTCCCAGCACCATTTATTGAAGACACTATGTTTTTCCCATTGAGTGTTCTTTGTAAAATAATAGTTGACTGTATATGCATGGGTTTATTTCTGGGCTCTCAATTCTGTTCTATTGTCTATGTGTCCTTTTAATGCAAGTACCATACTGTTTTTATTGTTATAGCTTTGTAATACAATTTGAAATCAGGAAGCATGATGCCTCTGCCTTTGTTCTTTCTCAGGATTGCTTTGGCTATTCCAGGTCTTTTGTGGTTCCATGTGAATTTTAGGATTTTTTTTTTCTATTTTTGTAAAAAATGCCATAGGAATCTTGATAGGGATTGCATTATCAAGATGGCTTTGGGTAATATGAACATTTTAATAAAATTCTTCTAATCTATGGAATATCTTTCTATTTGTTTGTGTCTTTAATTTTTTTCATCAATGTCTTACAGTTTTTAGTGTACAGATCTTTCACCTCCATGGTTAAATTTATTCCTAAGTATTATATTCTTTTTGATGCTATTATAAGTGTGATTGTGTTATTTCTTTTTCAAGTAATTTGTTGTTAGTGTATAGAAACACAGCTGGTTTTTGTATGTTGTTTTTGTATCCTGCAACTTTACTGAATTCATTTATTAGTGTTATGGAAGAGTCTAGGATTTTCTATGTATGAGATCATGTCATCTGCAAAGGGAGACAATTTTACTTCATTTGAGTTGGATGCCTTTTATTTTTTCTTGCCTTAATTGCTTTGGTTAGGAGTTCCAGTGCTTGAATAAGAATGGTGAGAATGGGTATCCTTATCCTGTTCCTAATCTTAAAGAAAAAGGTTTCAATCTTTCACTATTGAGTACAGTACTACTTGTGAGTTTGTCATATATGACTTTTATTGCATTGAAGTGTGTTTCTTCTATACCAATTTGTTGAGAGGTTTTATCATGAGTGGATATTGAGTTTTGTCAAATGCTTTTTCTGCATCTAAAATCAATAAAAATACTTTTTAAAAAAAGAAGAAAGAATTGATGTTAATTCTTCATTATATGTTTGGTAGAATTCACCATCTGGTCCTGAGCTTTTCGTCATCTATTGAGACGACCAGATGATTTGTATCTTTCATTCTATTAATGTGATATATCACATTGATTTATATATGTTGAATCATTCTTGCATCCCAGGGATTAATCCCACTTGATCATGGTGTATGATCCTTATAATATGCTGTTAAATTTGGTTTTCTAGTAATTTGTTTAGAATTTTTGCATCTATATCAAGGATATTGGTCTGTGGCTTCCTTCTAGTGGCCTTATCTGGCTTTGCTATCAGGGAAATGCTGGCCTCATAAAAGAATTTGAAAGTGTTCCCTCCTCTTCAATTTTATGTAAGAGCTTGAAAATAATTGCTGTTGCCCTGGCGAGTGCGGCTCGGTTGAGCATCACTCAGAGTATCGAAGGGTCGCCAGTTCCATTCCTGGTTAGGGCACATGACCAGGTTACGGGTTCAGTCCCTTGTCAGGGTGGGTATGGGAGGCAGCTGATCAATGTTTCTCTTTCACATTGATGTTTCTCTCTCTCTTTCTCCTCCTCTCTTCCTCGCTCTCTAAAGTCAATAAAAATACTTTTTTTAAAAAAAAGAATTGATGTTAATTCTTCATTATATGTTTGGTAGAATTCACCATCTGGTCCTGAGCTTTTCTTTGTTGGGATGCACTCTGATTCCATCCCTTACTCCTTATTGGTCAGATCAGATTTTCTGTTTCTTTATGATTCACTTTTGGTCAGTTGTGTGTTTCTAGTAACTATCTATTTTTTATAGGTTGTCCAGTTTGTTGATGTATGATTGTTCATAGTAGTCTCTCATAAACCTTTGTATTTCTGTATTATCAGTTGTAATGTCTCCCTTTCATTTATAATTTTATTTGGGTCCTCTCTCTTTTTTTCTTGGTTTATTTATCTTTTCACAGAGTCAACTCTTAGTTTTATTGATCTTTCCTGTTGTTTTTTGTTGTCTATTTCACTTATTTCTGCTCTGTTCTTTATTATGTCCTTTTGTTAATCTTTCACTTAGTTCTTCTTTTTACAGTTCCTTGGTGTGTAAAATTAGGTTGTTTATTTGATATCTTTTTTCTCTTGATGTTTGTGCTTATGGCCATGAACTTTTGTACTAGAACTGCTTTTGCTGTATTCCATAAGTTTTGGTATATTGTTTCCATTTTCATTTGTCTTAAAATAGTTTTTTCTCTTTTGATTTCTTTTTTCCATCAGTTGTTAAGGATTGTGTTGTTAATTTCCATGTATTTGTAAATTTTATAGTTTTTGTCCTGTTACTAATTTTTAGTTTCATACCATTGTGATCAGAAAGATACACAATATAATTTCTATCTTGAATTTTTTAAGACTTATTTTATTGCCTAACATATGATCTACCCTAGAAAATGTTCTCTGTGCACTTGAGATGAATATGTATTATGCTGCTGTTGGTTGGATGGAATGTTCTGTATATGTTAGGTCCACTTGCTGTATAGAGTTGTGCAAGTCTGCTTATTGATTCTCTGTCTGGATGATCTCTCCATTGTTGAGAGTGGGATAGTGAAGTCCCAAACTGTTATTGTTTTGCTGTTTATTTCTCCTTTTAGTTCTGTTAATATTTGCTTTAGGTGCTCCAGAGTTGGGTGCATAAACATTTGCAATTATTATATCTTTTTGATAGATTGACTTCTTTATCATAATATAATGAACTTTTTGTCTCTTTAGACCTTTTTTTGTTTAAAGCCTATTTTGTTTGATATAAGTATAGCTATCCCTGCTTTCTTTTGGTTACTGTTTTCTTGAAATATCTTTTTTTTTTTTTTTTAATATATCTTTATTGATTTCAGAGAGAGGAAGGGAGAGGGAGAGAGAGAGACAGAGAGAGAAACATCAGTGATAAGAGAATCATTGATCAGCTGCCTAGCCTGCAACCTGGGCATGTGCCCTGACCGGGAATCAAACCCTGATTGCCTGGATCCTAGGTCGACTCTCAACCGCTGAGCCGCGCCTGGCTGGGCCTGCTTGAAATATCTTTATCCATTTCTTCACATTCAGTCTGTGTGTGCCTTTAAAGCTAAAGTGAGTTTCTTGTAGGCAGCACATCCTTGGATTTTCTTTCTTTTTTCTTTTTCTGCCATTCTTTGTCTTTGTTTGGAGAATTTAATCAATTTACATTTAAAGTAATTATTGATAGGGTAAGGACTTAACTGTTGTCATTTTGATCATTGTTTTCTGTTTCTAACATTTTATTTCACCTGTGGATATTTAAGTTTTGTGGATATGTTGCTCTTCAAACAATGCTGCAATATACATCTTTTTGCTTATATTTTTGTATATTGGTAAGAGTACATGTGTAGAATAAGTTTCTAGCAGTGGACTTAATTAAAGAACATAGTTATTTTAAAAATATGTTTTTATTGATTTCAGAGAGAGGAAGGGAGAGGAAGAGAGAGATAGAAACATCAATGATGAGAGAAAGTCATTGATTGTCTGCCTCCTGCACACCCCCTGCTGGGGATCGAGCCCAAAACCTGGGCATGTGCCCTGACCAGGAATTGAACCTTGATCTCCTGGATCATAGGTTGATGCTCAACTGATAAGTCACGCTGGCCGAGCAAGAACATATGCATTTTTGCTTTAAAAAAATTTTTTTATTATTTTTATTTTTTTTTAGTATATCTATTGATTTCAGAGAAGGGAGAGGGAGAGACAGGGATGAAAACATCCATGATGAGAGAGTCATTGATCGGCTGCCTCCTGCACGCCCCCAATGAGGATAGAGCCTGCAACCCAGGCATTTGCCCTGAGTGGGAATCAAACCATGACCTCCTGGTTCATAGGTTGACACTCAACCACTAAGCTGTGCCAACCTGGGCTGGGTTTTAACTTTTAAACTAGAGTTGTAAGTGAATTACATACCACCATTACAATATTAGAGAATCTGTTTTGCTATGTATTTACCATTACCAGTGAGTTTCACACATTTATATGTATTTATGATATTAATTAGCATTCTTTTATATGAGCTCCAAGAATGGCCTTTATCATTTCTTGTCAGGCAAGTTAAGTGGTGATGAAATCACTCACCTTTTGTTTCTTCAAAAATGTCTTTTTCTCTTCTTCATTTCTGAAGGGCAGCTTTGCCAGGTAAAATATTCTTGATTGATAGTCTTTTCTTTCAGTATTTTAATATATCATCCTACTCTCTTTTGGTCTGCAAAGTTTCTGTTGAGAAATCTGCAGGTTGTCTTATAGGGGCCTCTTTGTATGTGACAAGTTGGTTTTCTCTTGCTGCTTTCAAAATTCTCTCTTTGTCTCTGACTTTTGACAATTTAATTATAATACCTTGGTTATAGTCCTTTTTGGGTTTAACATATTTGGGGTTCTTTGGCCCTCATGAATCTGGATGCTCATATCTCTCCCCAAGTTTGGAAATTTTTCAGCCATCTACCCTGACTCTTAATATTTCCTAGCCAAGTGACTTTCAGCAAGTTAACACCACTGAAACTGTTTCTCAACTCACAGTGTGGTTTTGAACATTAAATGAGACAAAATAGAAAATTACTTTGAAAATTATTAAGCACTATATTTACCTGAAACCACTGGGCAATGATCAGTCAACATTCTGGAACGGAATTTACAATCTTGTTATAATACTTAGGAAGACTTCTAAAAGAGCATTTTTTCCCCTTAAATTGATATCACCGAAATGAAAACTGCTGGAGTAAGGTTGACATATTCAGTCACAATAGTCAATTGAATGTAGCAATGGGAAGATCCCTAGTAAAGCTAATTAATGAATCTACAAAGCTAAGAGAATCAGGGGCCCAGTCTACTTATTTTGTATATTTGTATTTTAATGTGTGGACTTATTATTTAGAAGGGTTTACTTTAAGTTTTATGAATGACTTAATATTGCCATTTGAAGAAAGATGTGGTTATCATTTGCAACATAAGTTGATTTTATATATGAATTTAAATTATGTTTGGCCAATCAAGGGCCGTAATTGTCTAGTAAGTTTTACTTATAATTTACTTAACATTTAATTTACATAGCAACTTATGTGGCTCCCCTATATTTTGACTTGTCCCACTTTTCCATTTCTAAGAACTTAAGTAAAACTCCTTTCCCAGCCTTTGTAAATTAACAAAGGAAATGAACATTGCACTTAATAACTTCTAATATATGCCAGTCCTTGCCAAAGTAGTACAAATTATGATGTGGCTTTAAACATTATATTCTAATGTTTTGGTTTTCATCAAAGGCATTTTTCAGTTGGTTAGTGATGTTTTCATATTCGTCAGTATAGTCTGCATTGTATTCCTCTTTCTCCTATTTTCTGCCATTCCTAGTGCAACTAGAACACTGCTGCTCATTAGAGTAAGAAACTAGTAAAAATTCCTAGGAGCAGATTTATTAAGTCAATGTAATGATTCTCAACTGGCTTTTTTTTTTTTTTTTAATGTTTTTATTGATTTGAGAGAGAAAGGGAGAGAAATAGAGAGACATTGGTGAGAGAGAAACATCGATCGGCTGCCTCCTGCATGCCCCCTACTGGGGATCAGGCCTGAAACGCAGGCATGTGCTCTGACCAGGGATCGAACCTGTGACCTCCTGGTTTATAGATCGACACTCAACCACTGAGCCACACCAGCCAGGCTCAACTGGCTTTATATTAGAACTATGTGGGAGTTTAAAGCTACCCGTGCCCAGGTGCCACCCCTGTATTGAATCAGTGGGGGACATAGGGAATAGGCATCATTTTTTTCCTTTCCCAATGAGT
The DNA here is from genome assembly GCF_964146895.1 of Miniopterus schreibersii. Taxonomy (NCBI): domain Eukaryota; kingdom Metazoa; phylum Chordata; class Mammalia; order Chiroptera; family Miniopteridae; genus Miniopterus; species Miniopterus schreibersii. The sequence goes on along the minus strand of NC_138103.1, from coordinate 69,119,077 downwards.
ATAATGTGCTGTCAGGGTTGAGAACCAATGGTTTAAGTAGCTTGACATACATGGAGAGTGATATCAATTCTGATAGTTACATATTTTGTAGAATTCAACAGAGAATTGATGTTTTTATGATGAAAATGATGTGATCAAAAGTTAAATGTGTATGAGAATTGCTCCTGTGAGTCATGTATTTTAATTAAAAATGAAAAGCTTAAATTCTGAAAGCTTTCATACCCGAACTGTGCAGTTTTCATACCTGAGCTGAAGAAAGCAGACATTAATCAAGAGAGCTGTTGAATTCTTGGTGATACATGGAATAGAAAGGAAAATAAAAGTATACCCAAGAGTTCTGTTATGGGTAAGTCACCTGTTAATGGAGATAGCAGAATGAGAATAGTGGCAGCACAGGTGCACCTGGACTCAGGTGCATTGTGACTTGAGTCCTGCCTTTCTCCATTACTCTCTCTCTGATCTTGGATGCATTACCTAATTTTCCTTAAGCCTGTTCCTTTCTGTAAAATGGAGATGATAATAGTTCCTACTCGTGGCATTAACTGAGATTGTGTATTTAGAGCACTTAGTATTATAATGCACATAGAAGCACTTTATAAATGATACTGGGGTTGCTGTTACTATAGGCTCGGTCCAGACTTTGGAATCACACAGATTTGGTTTTGAATGGCCAGTCTGCCACATACTGGGTAGGCAAGCCACTTTACCTCTCTGAACCTCAGTTAACATAAAATAGAGTTAATATCTATCTCATAGTGTTGTTGTGAATATTAAATGAGCTTAAGTGTTTAGGAAGTACCTAGTTGTAGATTGAGTTGACCTTCGAGATTTCCTTCTTATCACCTGCTGACTTTGATACTAGACTCTTTTTTTATGTATGTTTGTAAATTTTAGCATTTGAGTCACATGTTCAGTCATCTTCAGTGGTCTTCCTGCAAGGGCACTCTAATAATACATTTATTTAAAGTTTTCTTAGTACCTATATTTCATTTTTTTTCTGTTAATCTCTCAGCTCTTAGGTGACAATAAGTTGTAATGCCAGAGGATTATAATTTTTACCTCTCAGCATAATTCTTTCAAGTGGTGAACTATATTATTCACCCTAATAAATCAATCAAGGACAATTTAAAAACTTCTTTGTGCCTAGCATCGTATAACATCAGAGGGTCTGTATGTTGTAGTCCGTGCCTTATCATCTAGTAGAGCTCATTTTCTCAAGTAGCTTGGGCTCAGCAGTTGGTTTTGCTTTTTTCATTTTTCTTTTTGACCCTTTACCTCTGATTACTTTGTAGAATCTCTTTAAGGACTTTCTAGTTCCACTGATAGCTATAATTTAACAAGCCTGTCTACATTTTGATTCTTAGACATTAAAAAACCTCATATTTTAAAAGTAAGTAATCAGCTGCCTTTAGACTTTCCCTTCTTTCATTCCTGAACTTTGGTTTAAAATTCTCATAAAACTTGTACTAAATAATATTACCTAGCAATCTACCTATCTATATAAATAATCTTTTTAGCCTTTTGGATATCTCTGATTTTTTTTCTTCCTTGTTTATTATAGCATCTTTTTGCACTTTGGAAGTCTATAGATCTGATTCATAGTCAGCAGATGATTCAGCAAATTACTTAAACTGTATTTAGATTTGTCTGCTTGTGAAATGAAGGTAATACTTGCCTCTACTTACAACAAAGGGATGTTGTGAAGATTAGGTTTAGAATGTTTCAACTCGTTTACTCAGGGCTCTTGAAATACATCATTTTATTGTATTTTTACATTATATACATACTGCTTTTAAGATCTATTACAATTTTTACAACAGTAAAATACAATTTTTACTTTTCTCTTTTACCTCACTACAAAGGTGTCAAATACATATTATTTCTTTAGTATACAAATGGTTTTATTTATGATTAGTTTCCCAGTTTACAGAAATTGAAAGGCAATATATCAAGAGCTTAGAGATTGGACCCTGGAGCCAGATTAGTTGGGTTTTTGAATCATGACTCTTGTCACTTACTATCTGTGTAACACCAAGCAACTGATTTCTCTGTGCTTCAATTTACTTATCTATAAAATGTAGTTAATACTAATAGAGCATAGAGTTCTGAGGAATAAATTAATTAACATATCTAAGTACTTAGGACACTGCCTGGTACTCAAAAATATTAGCTATCACTGTAATGGACAAAATAGTAGATATGGTTAAGCCCCTAATATTTAAATATCAAAATTTTTGGTACTATTTTGGCTATAAAACATGACAGCCTTTCCCCTACCTAACAAACTAAAACTCCGTTTAATGCATATTAGACAGGTCTTCCTGTGGCTCCTCCTGCCCCTCCAGTGATATCCTACTTTGCAACCTGATGAGTTTTTGAAGTCATTTTTATTATAAAAATATTATGCTTGTTGTGAAAGTTAACATAATACAAAACAGAATTAGATGAACCTCTTCTTCCCCATATCTACTTCCTAGGAGGAATAATTCTTTTCCTTTTTTTTTAATCCTCACCTGAGGATATGTTTATTGATGGGGAGTGTGAGGGGGGTAGGGATCATTGATGTGAGAGAGAAACATTGATCGGTTGCCACCCATACCTGCCCCAGCTGGGAATCGAACCCACAACCTTTTTGGTGTACAGATATTGCTCCAGTTAACTGAGCAATCTGATTGGGGCTTCTTTTCCTTATTTTTATTTGATTATATATTTTATCCGTTTATAACCCTCTCCACAAGTTTTCTGGTAGCCTTAGGATAAAGTCTAAACCTCCAAACACAGTCTATGAGGTCTTCCTGGCCCCTGCCTTTCTCTCACTATCACATTTTGGCAATTCCTGTTAGATCCCAGGGTAAAAAGTCACTTTCTCAAGGAAGTTCCTTCCTGACGACCTAACTAGGTTAGGATAATGTCCCCACAGCTTCTTGTACTTTCCCTACCATAGTCCTCCTGCACTGAGGCAGTGTTTCTGGGTGGTGTCCTACTAATTGGGAGGTGCTATTGTCATTTAGTGTGTAGAGCTGAAGGGTACTAGATGTTCACCATTAAGAATTGTCTTAAGCACTGCATGACTTTTAAAAAATTTATTTCTATTCTTGAAAGTATTACAGATGTCCCCACTGATCCCCTCCATCCTGCACCAGCCCACCCCCCTCCAGGCCTTCATCATACTATTGTCTGTGTCCATGGGTTAAACACTGCATGACTTTTAAATGTCCCACTAGATGGGCACATAGGTGAAAAAAAGACAACCTGTTTATAGCTGTAGTCAGAACCTATAGCCTAATACAGTTTTACATATGCATATGGAATTTTTTTAGGATTTTAATTAAATGCTGAGTTTTCCAGGAACAAAATTATTGAAGGAAGACTGTACCTTGTTTTGTTTGAAACCCTACCAAGAGTTGTTCACCATTATAGGAAATCACGTCACTGATGGCAACATTTATCACATTCATAGTGATTCACCATGTAGGTGAAAACATCTGACTTCTCAGTAAACAGTTGTTTGAATTTAATTGAAATTAGAAAAAGAAAAAAAGGCAAAAGCAACCAGATGAAGGAAAAGCACTTCTCTCTTTCCTGGCTGAATATATATGCTTTCCTCTCTCTTCCTATTGCACTTAATTCACATACTTCGTTCATAGACAGCACATCTGTCTCACTAAATGAGAACTTAGGGCAAAAATGATATTTTATGGATCTTAGAATCTTCAATGCTCACTAAGCATGTGGTAGTTGCTCAACTTAATATTTACTCAGTTGAATTCATGGCAGCAACAACAGTATTTATTCAACAACTATTATATTGAGTCAGACTCTGCTAGCAAAGGAGGCAAAAGGACACTGTTGCTGCTTTCAAGGAACACATGATCTATTGCTAAAATAGACCTGGAAATAATTATAATACAATATGACAGTTTCTAAAATGAAAAAAGCTATGAAGTATAGATCTGTAATGAAAAAAACACTTTAGTCTTCTGGAGAGGTCCCGGAATAATGTCACAGAAGAGTATCCAGTATCAATCATAGTGCCAAGGAAGACTCGTAATAAATAATTGGAAATTGAATAGATGAGCATAACTGAAGAGTAAGGAGTTTGCCAAATGGTCAAATTTGAAGAGGACATTCTGGGAGAATAAAGATGGCAGCAGACTGAGTGGAAGCTACACTGACCAAACTGGAATTACAACTAAAATATAGAAAAAACATTCTGAATAATCAACTGCAACTGAAGAGCTGGAGAGCACCCTCATAACCAAGGAGGAAAAGTGGAAACCGCATAGAGACTGGTTGGAAGGGCGGAGGCACGAGAGGGCTGGCTGGGCTCTCACTGGCAGCAGCTGAAGGTCCAGAGGGATATCTCAGCTGGGGGGGTTCCCACTGAGGCCTCTGGGGCCTAAACTCCAGGCTGGGCTTCCCAGCCAAGAGCACCAGAACTGATAAAGGTGCCCACATAAAATCTGGCTGTGAAAAGCACCCAGGTTTTTGTCTGCCAGGGAGAGATGCCTGGAAATGCAGGCACCCTCTTAAAGAGCCAACACAACATTTTGTGTGTAGCCACTCACCTTGGGCTCCAGCAGAGGGAGGGCAGAGTGGACTGGAGCTGTGTGAGGAAAACCTAGGGCTGTGGGCTGTGGACATAGAGCTCAGAGGGCACCCCTCTGGATTCCTGTGCCAAGTCATTCCCCCATACTGCAGAGGCAGACATTTACCTTCCAAGCAGCTTTTGCCTAAGGAGAAAGCAATTGCCCCACCGTGCTGGAAAATCTCTTGTCCTACCCAAAGGAGTTTTTACAGCCTGAGGCTCTTTAAGAGAATCAGATTAATCAGCCTACAGGCAGAGGCAGACTTCAAAGTGCTTTGAGTCTTTGCCTGATCTGCTTCTGGACCTGGGCCTTGGAAAAACAGACTTTGGTGTGCATCTTGTTTCTGTCCAAATGCACCCAGCTTCAACAGAGGGGACCTCAAGCCATGAGTTGTTGATAGCTCCAAACAGGGTACTCAAGGCCAATCACAAACAGCATCTGACATTGGCCTGCACCAGAGACCTTCCAAAAACACTGAGAGTCCTAGCAGGGCTACCTAATACGTAGAAACAAACCCAAAATAGGCAGCCAAAATGGAGAGGCAAAAAAACAAGCCCCAAATGAAAGAGCAAGAGAAGTCTCCAGAAAAAGAGATAAATGAAATGGAGATAAGCAATCTATCAGATACAGAGTTCAGAATACTGATTTTTAACGATGTGCAACAGGATGGAAGAAGATATGGAAACTAGGAAGGAAATTAAGAATGACATAGCAGAACTAAAGAATACATTGGAAAGAATAAACAGCAGATTAGAGGAAGCTGAGGATTGGATCAGCAGATTAGAAGATGGTAGAAAAAAAAGATCTGAAAAGAAAAAATAATTAAAAAACAGGAGGATAGTTGAAGGGAGCTGTGGGACAACATGAAACTTTATATTTGCATCATAGGAGTGCCAGAGGAGGTTGAAAGTAGGCAAGGGTTAGAGAATGTGTTTTTAAGAAAAAATGGCAGAAAACTTCCCTAACCTTGTCAAGGAAAAAGTCACACAAGTTCAGGAGGCACAGAGAGTCCCAAGCAGGAAGAATCCAAAGAGGCCCACACCTGGACACATCATAATTAAAATGCCAAAAATTCAAGACAAAGAATCTTAAAAGCAGCAAGAGAAAAGCAATCTGTTACCTACAAAGGAGCTCCCATAAGGCTGTCATCTGACTTCTCATCAGGAACTCTGCATGCCAGGAGGGAATGGAATGAAGTATTCAAGGTAATGCAAAACAAGGATCTGAAACCAAGACTATCATTCAATATAGATGGTGAAATAAAGAGCTTCCCAGACCAAAAAAAGGCTAAAGGAGTTTATCACTATCAAACCAGCATTGCAGGAAATGTTCAAGGGACTGCTGTAATAATAATAATAAATAGAGAAACATAGGCATAAAGAATTAAAATGGCAATAAATAAGGACATATCAATAATAACCTGAAGGCCTGGCCGGGTGTGGCTCAGCAGTTGAGCATCAACCTAGGATCTAGGAGATCTCGGTTCGATTCTTGATCAGGGCACATGCCCCAGTTGTGGGTCTATTCCCGGCGGAGGCATGCAGGAGGCAGCCGATCAATGACTCATCATTGATGTTTCTCTCTCTCCCCTCTCCCTTCCTCTCTCTGAAATCAATAAAGATATATTAAAAATAATAATAGTAATAATCTGAAGAACTTCAAGGGAGAGATCAACAGCAATACAGTCATACTAGGGGACTTTAACACCCTGCTGACTTCACTGGATAGGTCTTCGAGACAAAAAGTCAACATAGAAACTGACTAAATGGCACACTAGATTAGGTGGATTTAATTGATATTCACAGAACATTTCACCCCAGAACTTCAGAATATACGTTCCTCTCAAGTGCACATGGGTCATTCTCAAAGATAGACCACATGTTGGGACACAAAACCAGTCTCTACAAGTTCAAGAAGATTGAAATCATATCAAGCATCTCAGATCACAAGGGCATGAAATTAGAAATCAACTACAATAAAAACAGTCAAAAACATTCAAACACATGGAGGCTGAATTGCATATTATTAAACAATGAAGGGGTTACCAATAAGATCAAGAAATTTAAAAATTCCTGGAAGCAAATGAAAATGAACACACGACAACCCAAAATCTATGGGACACAGCAAAAGCAGTCCTAAGAGGGCAGTTCATAGCACTGCAGGCCTACCTCAAAAAGAAAGAAAAATTTTTAGTAAACTAACTCTGCAACTTAAAGAATTAGAAAGCTCCTTTGTGAAGGCATCTGGACCAGGGCTTTTGTTTGCTGGGAGTTTTTTATTGCTGCTTTGATTTCATCAGTTGTTGTGGCCTATTCAGGTTTTCTGATTCTTCCTGATTCAGTTTTACATGATCTCATTCATATGTGGAATCTAATAAACATAATAGACTGAGGAACAAAATAGATCCAGAGACAGAAGCATGGAACAGACTGGGGCATCTCAGTGGGAAGGCGGGGGCGGAGGAATGGTGGGGAGAGATTAATCACAGAACTTATATGCATTTATGCATAACCCTTGGACGCAGACAATAGTGTGGTGAAGGCCTGAGGGGCGGGGCAGATGCAGGGTGGAGGGAATCAATGGAGAAAAACGGGAAATATCTGCAATACTTTCAATAATAAAGATAAATTTTAAAAAATTAAAATGAAATGTATTTTAATAAACACTGCCTTTATAATTAAAAATAAAGACATTCCAATCAGCAATCCATATTCAGATACTCAGAGGTATAAAAGGTGCAATTCATGTTGGTACTGGAGCATAAAGTTGGAGGTTGAGTGGTAAGAGATTCAGGCTGCCCCTGGAAGTGATGCACAGGTCATAAAGAGCCTCTTCCATGAATAGAAGTTAGATTATATTTTGCAGGCTGTAGAAACCATTGATGTAACAATTAAAACTTCTGTATTTTAAATCATACTGTATGCCAAGCAGGTACCTATAACCCTATTACAGAGTTGGTATATTCTCATTTTATAGTTGAGAAACTGAAGCTCAAAGAGATTAACTGTCCAGGTTTTCACAGCTACTAAGTAGAAGAACTAGGATTTAATCTTAGTGGGTTGAGTCCACATCTCCTGCCTGCTTTTTAAACTATATTTTACAGCCCCTTCAAGCAGGGAAGATACTAGATGCTTTTATGTTTATCAACCAGTCTGGCATCGTTACCTCATTTCATTCTCAACTCTAGATAATTTAGTTTTTTTATGTAAATTTAAATTCTTAACAGTTTGGGACTCTTACGTTTTAGTCTTCTGAAGGCATAAATGATATTTTACAATAACTTACCTCTTGCAGGATACTTTTTATTCTGGTACCATTTTCTATCTAGATATTCAAATAACTGTCTTGGCTTATTGAAATACCTTTGGGGGGATCACCATTGAATGTTATGTACCAATTAGCATGACTTAAGTACTCTAAAAGAGAAAACTTTGAAGTACTACTTCCCCTTTTTTGAAACATTTAGATCTGTCTTCAACATGCAGAATTATTTTAAGAAAATCTAATAGTAATCTTGATATTCTATTTAATTAATATAGATATAGTTTACTATTTAAGTTATTTCTGCTTCATAGTTCTGGTGTGCTTCGTTAGCTTGAAGTACTTCAGACATTATCTAAATAACCCTGTGATCTCTTAATTTTAAAGGTTATTAAAATGTGGTAAGTTCTAGAGATAGAGGTGGTGATGGTTGCACAACAATGAAAATGTACTGAGTGCCACTGAACTGCACAATTAAAATGGTTAGAATGCCAAATTTTATAATTAAGTATATTTTACCACAATAAAAAATATATAGAAGTGCAAAATGGCATGAGATTTCTTGTCGAGACATTACCAGTCAAATATTTCTGAGAGCGTTTTATTCTAGATAACTTGAGTAAGGTGTGAGGAAACAGTTTATCTCAGAGTTCTCCGTATCCCAACGTCATAGGCTGATCAAATTAAATGTTCATAATACTAAGCTGTTTAAAAAGAAAAAGAATTATATTTGTTTGCGTGCACGGATAAAGAAGGGAGGATAGTAATGATATTATAGAGCAGTCATCCTCAGGATGGATTCAGTGCAGATGCCTTTTCGATTTGGCTGATACTGACCCCTGGCTTTAGTTTCTTGTTTAAAAGGGAAACTAAGGAGTTAAATAAGCTACCCAAATGTCACCACCACAGGTTGATATGCATATAGCAGCTCCAACTCATAACTAAGGCTCAGACTTTTAGTTTCACAACCCACCCCATCCCAGTATCAGGAGAAATTAAATTTTTACCCATTAAATTCACACACAAAATTAAAAGAACGTGCTGGTAGAGATATGGGAAACATTATATTATTGGTGAATGTGAATTGCATAACTGTTTTAAGAAAGTAATCTTGTAATAACTGTTCAAAAATTTTAAGTACAGGTACTTTTGGCCTAATAATTCCACTGGGTTGCCACTACTTTGTAGGGACATTAGTACAAGAAGGTTTTTTGCTGCTGTTCGTAGTGGCAAAAAAGTAGAAGCAACCTGAAAGCCAATCATGAAATGATTGAATTATTTTTCTATCGATTCTAAAGACCAATGTGATCTATTAAAATGTGAGTTAAACTTGTATGCATTGGCTTGAAATAATGGCCTTGCTATATTATGTGTTTAAAAAAATTATAAAGTAGCCCGTCTGGGCGTGGCTCAGCGGTTGATCGTCGACCTAGGATCCAGGCGATCGGGGTTCGATTCCCAGTCAGGGCACATGCCTGGGTTGTGGGCTTCGATCCCCAGTCGGGGGCGTGCAGGAGGCAGCCGATCAATGACTCTCTCATCATTGATGTTTCTCTCTCACCCTCTCCTTTCCTCTCTCTGAAATCAATAAAGATATATTTTAAAAAATTATAAAGTTAATAGTATAGTATGTGTATGATCTTTAAAAAGAAAACCTACAGCTATATGTTTGAAAATACAGAAAGATGTGAAAGGATTTTTAACGTTTCTGAAGTGAAAAAGAGAAAAGAGGGAAAGGGAGAGCTCTCTAACAATAGAAATTATAGATATTACTTTGGAGTGGGTTGATTACAGAATGGGTACAAGAGAAACCTTGTTACGGGTAATCATCTATATATATCTTGATTTTTAAGATAGATGTGTGTATCTTAAAAGGCCATCTAGTTGTATGCTTATGATACAGGTTTGTGTATATATTGTACCAATTAAAAGTTTATTAAAATTATGGCACAGCAATATAATGGAATGCTATTATGTTTTTAAAAATACTTTAAATATTTAATATATAAAGTTGGGCAAGAAACAGGACAATCTCATTATTTTAAAACATAATGTACATATAAACACACAAAAGGGAAGACAAAAACACTACAATATTAATAGATATGTTCAGGTGATCCTTTTTTGTTTTAAATAAGGACAATTTTGGGGGGTTGGGTCGTTTAGGAAGTCTGTAGAAGGTGGTGAGCAAAGCTGAATTACAGGATATTAAGCAAAAAATAAGAGTGAAGGAGAGAGGAAAAGGTTAAAATAAAAATAATACTAATGAGGTGCCACAATGTCCTTTTTTTTAACCCCTACTAGGAAGGTACTAATTTCAGCTGTCAAACCTTCAGGCAGTAGGGCCATATGAAAAGTCCTCTCCTTTAGCAGACTCAATTTGGTTTTTACAGATAATTCATGCTTTACACTTAAGTTTTGTTTTTGTTTAAGCATTTAGTTTTAATGAAACTGGCATTGATACAGTCGTTTCGATTGATTATAGCAGATGCAACTTGTAGTAGCTTAAGAAACCTATATTCTCCTGATCTTTACTAAGTACTGTATGGTTAATTTGCTCAGATCTTTTTGTCCCATAGTTGTCACATGGGGCAAATTATACCTCCCCAGCGAGAGACTCAGATTGGAAAATGTATGAAAACATTTTAATAAAATTAAACACTGTCGATTGTAAATTTCAGTATTTTGTTTTTCCTTCAGCCCACTTTTCCTTAGTTGTGAAAAGTGGTTATTTCAGATGGAATTTATTTCACTTAGTAAGAGTTCAAAAGTTGAAGGTTAGGAAAGAATGCATTTTTAAAATCAAGTTCTGCAAATGTAAATGCAACATTTAGTGTTTATCGAGGTGTGGGTTGTGATTGCCATGCATGTTTCATATTTTAGACTAAATATGAGTATGTAGCGTTTGTATATCAAATTGAAATGTAAACATTTTATTAGTATTGTTGAGCTGTCAGGGGAATTATCCTTCCCCCCCCCCTCCGTTTCGGTCAGCCTTCATTTTTCACCATGTTAACATAAAATGACTAATAACCAAAACTAGATCTCTACAGGTGTTTCGCGGGTAATTTTGATAAGGATTTGACTTCTAATTAGCCCTTAAATCATTAATAATTTGACGGAGCTTCAGTTAGACTGGGTTGGGGAAAACTGCGTGGCATTAGGACCCAGGGGGCTCCCGCGAGCGGATCTAGGGGCCAGATTGCAAATTCGCGGTGACTCAGTCTGGTCGGCTCCTTGCGCTCGGCGGCCGCGGCGGCAGGAGCAGCAGATATTGGCGGCCGCGCTGCCAGGACCAGTTCCCCCGGGTTTCGCGGTCCGAGACTTCCTTCGGGGCGCCCAGACAGGTCCGAGGCGTCTGGGGAGTGCAGGGGCGGTTCGGGCGGGGAGAAAGGGGTTGCTCGGCGCGGGAAGCCCTCGGGCCTGTGCATGGGGAGTAACATTTGCTCCGTCTCTTCCTGTGTCTGGCTTTATTTGCAGCAAACCAAAATGGAGTATGAGTGGAAACCTGACGAGCAAGGGCTTCAGCAAATCCTGCAGCTGCTGAAGGAGTCCCAGTCCCCAGACACGACCATCCAGAGAACCGTGCAACAAGTATCCTTTCCAAGGCCTCGCCGCCGGCCGCGCAGCTCTCCCCGCTCCGGCCCGCTCCCGGCGGCGGGGTGGCTCCCGCCGCCCCTCCCCCTCCTCTCTCTCCCCGGATCCCTGATCCCTCCGCCCTCCGCCCGCCTGCGGGGAGAGGCCCGCCCGCCGCCACCGGAGCTACTCGGCTCTGGGCCCCGCGCACGCGGCCCTTGTGCTCCGATCCGGACGCCGCCGCGGACGCCGACTTCCGGCCCGCGCGAGGCAGGGGCTCCGAGCCGCCGCCCGCGATCGCGACATGTGCGCCTATCGGGCCGCCACGTCCCGGCCCGCCCACTGCTGACCTGCCGAGGGGGTGTGGAGCGGGACGGACGGGCGGCCCGGGTGCGGACCCCGGCGCCCGGGCCCACACAATGCGCCCCGCCGGGTGGGGCCTGCCGCCTGAGCGGGAGGCCAGGTGGAGGGCGCTGTGTCTGCGCCGGGGCTCCCGCCGAGCGTCCGACCAAAAATGGGGTGGAGCTGGCGCGGAGTTTGAACTACCTACCACCGCGTTGGGCCTGGGGTTACTTCCAGGCCCTTGCCCTAAAAGGGTTGGAGACCTATAAGTAGGGGGTTTCAGACCTCACGCCTGAGTCGTTCATACTAACCACCTGTTGCAGGCTCCCTGGCTCCCAAATGAGTCTTTTTAAATCTTTGGCTCAAGGCTGTCTGTTCAATTATCGAAGCTTTTATGGAGTTAGCTGGTGTAGCGGTCCTATTGCTACGGTTTTAGAGACAGAAAAGGATTAGAGAAGAAGAAAAACCTGCTATGTGTGCTTTCTGTAGTGCCCTAAACTGTGGACAACGGGTGAATTCTAATTGTAGCCAATAAAGGAAACAAATTCACTCACCTGATCATAAACAACCTTTTTATCCCTGTTAGGATCAAAGAAGGTAATTCTCAAAAAATCTTAAGTCTGCTATTTTTGCAAAAAAGCCTCTTGATGTTTATTGTTAATAAGCAGCAAAAATACTTAATATGGAATTTGGTAAGTAAGCTCTTGTAGTGTACTTTGGGTTTATGTAAATTTAAAATACTATGGGAGTTATGTATATATACAATTACATGAAAAGAAAGCACCGGTAAGTTTTGAAGAAGTACTGTGTTGCTGTAACTTCATATCTTAAGTAGATGAGTAAGTACTTACCTTCTTGGTTAATATGCTGCTCATTTAAAAATGGAGGTCTGCTTGTAAATTTTTTAAAGCCATTTTGTTTGAATACTATTAATCCCAAGGGAAGAATAGTCGTCTTGGGGTGTATTGGAGCTTGTATCCTAAATCCTTTGTGGCTCAGTCTTAATTTGTGTTGTCACAGCTCTCGGAATGATAGAAAGTATTTAATGAATTGAACGTATTAAACGACGGTTATTTTTTCAAGTTAGCCAAGCCTACAACCACACTGTAATTTCTAATGTATGTAGCACTGAATATCATACTTGTTTTAGTACATATTTATTAAATACCTTTTATATGCCTGGTACTGTACTTGGGCCAACGATAAAATTTAAAGTTTATTCTTTGTCCCTGGAGCATTGAATGACATCTACGTAAGGAACAAGTTAAATATCAGTAGATGCAATCAGTTTTTTAAATCCACACTATGTATCTTCCAAGTGCCTAATGATGAAGTTGTTCTTTTGTGTCTCTTTAGGAAAGACTGTATCAGTGTTTTTGTTTTTGTATAGGCTTGAGCACTTTTTGAAAGGTCATTTTAATAATAGTATGTATAGATAATGCCAGTTGTAAGAAAGTAAACCTTGTTGGGAAATATTTATGAAAAGTTATTAGCCTGTCAGTATGGTGTTAGTCTTGGCCATTCACTTTTTAAAAAAGCCACTGGGATTTTCTTGGTCAAAGAAAGTAGTCACACATTGGAATTTTTCTAGATACTGATTTTACTAGTTGATTTACATTCTGACCACTATAAACATTGAGGGTATTCCAGTATGTAATAAATAAATAATACAGTGTACCTTGAGTTTGTATCATGGATTTCATTTTTTAAAAAGGAGTTAGGTCCATCGTGTAAAAACATTTGAATATTTCTGTCTATTAAAACACAATTAGGGATGTTATTAAAAAACGTAATAGAGGTTAAAAGGACTTGAAGAAAGATAACAGTATTATGTCTGTTGCCTGCCAACAGAATAATATACCTGCAAATTTGTGCCACTGGAAATGTTAGATCCTGGGGGTGGTAAACAATCATAGAACTATTGCAGTGTAGTAATTTCATAATACTGACTTTATGTAATAAAATTGGATATGTAGGCTTGTGCATAAATGACATTTTAATGTTTAAACTCTGAAGAACAAATGAGTAATAAAAGCATTTTTTAAGTTAATCTTTTTGGTTAGGGTTTTTAAAATTCAAAGAAATTCTGTTTTGAAATTTTATTTTGTGATTTTGAGCATACTGAAGGTGGAACTTGGCTTATGTTTTATTGTATAACTGATATAAAATACTAAGTTTACTATTTCAGCCAAAAAACACCTAAGAGCTTTGTTTAACACAACCACTAGTGTGTTCTTGGAATAGCGTATTGATGGTTTAAATGAGATAACTTTATTCTTTAAAAAAAAAAACATGCAAGGCTAAAAATACCTCAAAAAGGAATTCTTGATTTTACATTAAAAGTACTTAACTTTTCTTTCCATTACACTGAGAAGTTTCCTTAACTACTGTTTGTTCTAGAAACTGGAACAACTCAATCAATATCCAGATTTTAACAACTACCTGATTTTTGTTCTGACAAAATTAAAATCTGAAGGTAAGTAGTAGGGTCTGTGTTAATAACTAGGAAAAGTGTCTTTAAGACCTGTTAAAATATACTAGGAGTTATTCATTTCAAAGGATTTCATTTTGTAGTAACCACTTGCTTTAGAGATGCGGAATAAGCAGACACTTGAGTTCCTACTCTAAGCATTTAGATGCTTATTATAAGCATTCAGTTGTTAATTGAGTGTTTCTATAATAAATTCCCTCATTCTTTGCAAATGAAAGGAGTGTTGGCAAAGTCTACTTTGGGATTTTGCTTCAATCCTTGTACAAGAATGCATAAAGATTTATTCCTTTTAATACACAGAATGAATGCAGGACTTACTAATTGAATGAATGAATATATGTGTGTTCATTGGAAAACAGTTGAAAGTTTGTGTAACCAAAATGAAAAATCAGTTGTAATCACTACCAGAGATGATAGTACTTGTTAATCTCTTGATCGATTCTGTCCTCTCTACCCTCTTTTATATGGCTGTGCACTGTTTTAAGTTTTAATGAAAAAATGGGAACGTCTTATTTATAGACACTTGTAACTTTTTAAAAACTTGTAACATTATACATTAAACTATTTTTATTAGCTATTCTTCCAGAAGTTTTAAGTTTAAATTCTATGGTAATTAAAAGCCTGGAAATTGGTATGGTTTTTAAATGACAGTCATTTGATTTTTTTTTAATACACTTCTTTGCCAGATATTTTGTAGGCTCAGGGGCAATAGAAGTGAACAAAATAAATAAGAACCTCTGTGCTTATAGAGCTTACGTTGTAGTGGAGAGGTGCTCATGGAGTTCTTTGAGTTGAGTATTCCCTTCTTGGAACATTGTCAGGCACACAAAGCACTCAGATACTTCTGAACAACTGATTGGCCTGTAAATGAAAGTACTGTAATACCCTGTTCAGTGATGAGTGTTGGAGAAGCTATAATGCAGTTAGTAAACACTGCACTTGGAGTTAGGAAATAAGTCTCAGGCTCTGATACTCATTTCACCTCTGTTTTTTCAGCTATAAAATGCCTGTGTTAAGACTACCAGACCATCTGCAAGGTTTGAGCTCCAAGCTCTAGTTGGTTAATGGCCTTAATGTGTAATAAAATTTCACTAATAATGTATTCAGATTTTGATAATCCATACACAGTAGAGTGACTTACTTCGAATTATTTTTGAATAATTTTCTAGTTAATTGTAGGGGTTTTAATTTGTGATTGAGAGATGTTTTAAGGAACTAGAATTCCATCAGCATATCTTTAAATTCAGCATTTAATATTCCTAGTTTGATAAGTATACTTATGATACATTGTTTCTTAATAAAGTTGATTTTCCCTGTATACTACAGTAGTTTGTAATTAAATCAATGCTATTTGTTTTTTAAAGAACTTAGTAAAAGAATATTTCTAAACTAATTGTTTTACTTGAAAATTTTAAGCTTATTTCACCAAGCTTTCTACTTTGTCATGTCCTCATTCTAAATTCCAAATACTAAGATGGTTAAAATATTCTTTCTTAAAGCTTTCTTGGGGTATAAAGGAACATCAGAAGTATTTGAAAAAGCAGGCAACTTATCCAGGTAGCAAGAGAAGTTGGAGTAACTGCCAAAAAGACCTGTTAGTTATAAAACCACAAAATGTTGGAAAGGATTTTATTCAGGTTTTTCTGACGCTAAGTAAAATGTATTTCATGTCCTGGCAGGGCAGCTTAGTTGGTTAGAGCATCATCCCAATGCACCAAGGTTACAGGTTCAGTCCTGTCAGGGCACATACAAGAATCAACCAATGAGTGCATAAGTGGAACAACAAATCTATGTTTCTCTCTCTCTCTAAATCAATAAATTTTTTTAAAAATTAAAATGTATTTCTTCTGTTCATTAGTCACCGTTTCTCAAAGGACTAGGAGCTTTACATTTGTAATAACACTTGATATTTTTTCTTGTGTTCACTCATTTATTTGGCACAAGTTTATTATATGTAGTTTTCTATTAAAAAGTTGTTAGCATCCATATTAGAAAAGAAACAGTGACATCTTAAAATGAAAATGCTTATTTAGTAATCTTTCACCATTCCTCATGTGTATTTGTTTACGCTGAATCAAGTAAAATTTTAAATCTGGAAGAGACCTCAGAAATGAGCTCATCTAATTCCCTCACTTTACAGATGAGCAAATTGAGGCCCAGTGAAATAAAGTCTTACTTTTTTTTATAAAAGGAAATGGTTACTTGGTGGCTTTATTAAATGGATTTTGGACAGAGGATATTTTTCATCTTATTTAAAATATTTTAATATAAAAGTTTTTATTTTAAATTGTCACTTTGTGTTATTTATTGAAGCACTTCATCTTGTAACCTTTATTGTAAAAACAATATAGTGTATTTCTTGTAAAATACACTTGCCATTTAAAATAAAATTACATGACTGAACTAATGGGCTAGCTTAAGACAAAAAAGTTTATTGCTTGAGGAAGTTAAATATCTGGCTATTTGTTTTATGCAGTTTTTAACTTTGAAGAGAGGTTAAAAGTGTTTTTTCATTTTAACCTACTTATTAGAATGGGTTGTAGTTGAAACTGGAAAGAAGTTTTATTTATTTTAAATATATCTTTATTGCTTTCAGAGAGAGAGAGGGAGAAACATCAATGATGAGAGAGACATTGATCGGCTGCCTCCTGCACGCCCCCAGCTGGGGATTGAGCCCACAACCCAGGCATGTGCCCTGACCAGGAATCGAACCTCGATCTCCTGGATCCTAGGCAGACGCCCACCACTAAGCCACACCCAGCTGGGCCAGGAAAGTAGTTTTTAAATGGTGTCATGGCTTGAATGGGGTTTATGTGCAGAGACTTTGCTCTCTTTTTGCCTCCATGTGTCTCACCCTTGAAGATTCAGTGCTAATGAGACTTTTAGGAGCATAATACTAATTAGAACAAGCTTGGGGTATTTTATTTTTTTAATAAGGTGTGTGAAATAGTACTGCTATAAAAGCATATTCTGTTCAGCACAGCTCTTCGTGTCTTCTAGTCCTTTGGGGAGGGTGAAACTAAACAGTGCATCTGGTATAGGCTCGGGGGCCAGACTCTTGAGGTTGATATTTTGGCTTCCCCACTTAGTAGCTCTGTGTGACTGGCAGAGGCCTCAGTTTCTTCATTTGTGCAGTGGGAATAATTGTCTCATGAGGTTATGAGGATTAAAATGCAAATTACTTGGAAAGCACTTAGCAGTGTTTAGTACCTGATAAACATTCAGATGTTAACTATTGCTAATATTGTTGATGGTGATGCCAATTGGTAATGCATCAGTTATATTCTACAGGTATTAAATTGCTTCTTGAAAATTTGTTAACACCATCTATGGATTAAACTTTTTCAAAAAAGTAAATTCTGTTTTTAAAGTACTTCTGGAAATTTTAAACATGTTTTACCCTTTTTTTTTTTAGCTCAGAGGCAAGTGAAAAACATGATATAAATGAACGGCAATTATTTGTATGTGAAGGTGACCCTGTATATTCTTTGTCCACTTGATTTTTAATGGGATGTTTTTAGTGACTAATACTTTCAGATCTGTAATTTGATGTTTATATCAGGTTTCAATAAAGCTTGAGTACAGTGGCCATATATAAAATAAATTAACTCTTAAACTAAATTAGTGGTTCTCAACCCAGTGCAATTCCTCTCCCTCCTTCCTTCCATTCCCCCAGAATTTGACATTAACTGGAAACATCTTCGGTTGTTGCAACTTGGAGAGGTGATACTGGCATCTATGGCCAGTAATATTGCTGACCATCTTACAATGCACAAGACAGCACCCCACAACAGAATTATTTGACCCAAAATGTCAATTGTGCCAAGGTTGAGAAACCCTGAACTATAAATCATGGAGCTAATCTTTTGAAATCATTTATGATATTTTTTCCTGGTTATAGCAAAATTATTGGAACGTTGCAATCAATTTTTGAATATAAATATATTTATAAAGTTACTGTTCTTGATACATTTTAAAGTGAAAACTACTTTAAAACTCAGTACTACTGTTACTTTACTACAGATGAACCCACAAGATCGTTGAGTGGTCTCATTTTGAAGAATAATGTGAAAGCACATTTTCAGAACTTCCCAAATGGTGTAACAGACTTTATTAAAAGTGAATGTCTAAACAATATTGGTGACTCCTCTCCTTTGATTAGAGCCACCGTAGGTAAGTTATATTGTTAAAATTTTGCTTATCTTGTTTGTAACTGGGTTGATTTTTGATATGATAGACCATTTTCATAGGAAATTTTGTCATCCATTTCAGGTTGAATTGTGATGGGGAAATTTTTCATTGCCACTCTTAAGTGCTATTGATATAATGTTTACAATTACAATAAAAGTTATCTTGTCCAGTGAGACACTAGGGTCTTGGGTAGTTGCTTAATCAAAGTTGGTTGAAATGGGACATTAACAAGTGATACTAATTTAGGACCATTGCCTTTTCTTTGACTTGGTTTGTGATTTTATTATGTCATTCAACATCCTTTAATGTGTGTTCATATACTTGTGGGAAATTTTCTCTAGAATTCATAGAAGTGACATTACTGGGTCAAAGTATGTTGTTTAAATATTTAAAATTGTAATAGGTATTGTTGAGCACACAGTTTTCACTTCCATCTTTTTGTACACAGAAAATTAAAATTTTTCACTTTTTACAACTATGTTAGGCGTTAGAAGACTTTTCAGGGGTGGGTGAGCTTATATGGAGCCAGATAAATTTGAATTTGTTAAGTCTGTCAACATTCTTTAATGCTTTTCTAGCAGAAGTAATGGCTATCAGTAGTGGCTCTTAGTACCAGGGTGTTACTTATGTTTATTTTTTATCATTGCTTGTTTTAAGATATGCTTGGTTTCTTTTAGGCAGATCCAGAGCTTTCTCTTTTCCTCAGTTCTTTTATATTTTAATTTTAAGAAAGAATAATTGGCCAGAAGATACAGGCATACTATTAGTCTTCTTTTTTATCTTACCTAGAAGTCTATTTTATTGTAAGGGTGATACCTTAAAAATGCTATCCGTACATTAAGCCTTACCATATAATTTAAGATTTTTTAGCTATGAGTAAATATTGGCCAACTGCTTTACATTTTTTAGCTCTTTACTATTGGGAACAACCTCAAGATGGTGGAAATTTCAGAGGGAATTTATATACACTGTGGAATTTGCTATTTAGTAATAATCATTAAGCATTTACTACATGCCAAGCATTTTGTGTGCATATCTCAATGAATTCTCAAAATAACTATTTGAAAAAATACTTATTTTTTTTGTTTTTACAGATTAGTATTTTGAAGTTTAGAGTACATATAATTTGCCTATCAGAGTTTATGCTCTTGATACTAAAAGATCTATAATTGCCAAGTATATTTCTTTGTTACTAATATTAAATTTATTAAGGCAGAGGAAAAGATTAACACAAAATGTTTTTGTTATTACTGCATTAGTTTGTATTGACACAAAACTTTGTTACATATTTGTGTAACTATCACAACTAAGCTGCACTACACAGTTGAAATAATCCACAGTGACATAGTCAGGTCCACTCAGTTTTCCCACATCACCTTGCCAGTCATTCATCCTTGTTCCAGTAAAAGGGAAACTTTGTAGGAGTGTGTCCACACTAGAGGGATTGTTGCAAAGAGAGTATGTAGGATTGTTCTCTGTTGATGCTTTATCTTTCTCTCTCCATACCTAGGTCCCTCCATGTCTTTGGTCCTAGGTTAAGTCAGGGAGTTGTTCTTAGTTTCTTGGTGTATTTTTATTTCAACCTTACAGACTCATACTCCTCACCCCATGATAAATGATACTAACACTTTCGTATATTTTTTTCTACTCTTTTGTATGTAATTTCTATAAAATGGGAGTGATTTTAATTAGTAAAACTATTCTTGGAAAAGAGCAAGTTGTAGTCTTCAGTACAAATGCTTGTTAAAAATAAAAAAGAGGTTGAAGTGTTAAGATTAGAAACATCTGATTATGCTGTGGTGATATGGGGGTCCTTGATGAATGTTATTTAGATGGTTTGGAAGTTGTAGACTGATTTGGGACATTTAAGAAAGTGTGTGTGGGTTTGCTCATATTTGTGTGCAATTGATCACATGGCAGTATCTAACATAATGCAGTCAGATTTCCTAAAGGTGTGTGTTTTCTTTCAAGGTATTTTGATTACAACCATAGCCTCCAAGGGAGAATTGCAGAATTGGCCTGACCTCTTACCAAAACTCTGTAGCTTATTGGATTCTGAAGATTACAACACTTGTGAGGTACAAATATTTTCTTTGTTATATAATTTTTCTTGCGATATTGTATACTAGTAACCTTTGAAAAATTTTCTCCAAAAATATTTCAAAAGTTAAAAGCCCAAAGTTACCTTTGTGTTTTCCATTAGCGATCATTTGTCTGTTTTCTATGAAGACTTAAGTTTTAAAACCTCTTTACTATATTTCCTACAAAGAAATGTCTCCTGTTTTTATGTCTTTTTTGGTTTCAGAGAGAGAAAGAGAAAAAACGTCAATGATGAGTCATTGATCTGCTGCCTCTTGCATGCCCCCTGCTGGGGATCGAGCCTGAAACCCGAGCACATGCCTTGACAGGGAATCTAACCTCAATCTCCTGGTTCATAGGTGGATGCTCAACCACTGAGCCACGCCAGCTGGGCAATGTGGTATTTTTTTGAAGATAGACTTAAAATTTACCAAATTCCCAGACCACGAATATTTTTTAAGCTTCTCTAAATTGGTTTTGTGCCTCTTTTTGTATGACATGCCTAGTCTAGTTTTAATCATGCATTAATTGTAATCATTGTTCACCCACTGATCAAATCAGTAGCAACCTTTCCGTTTGGGGAGGTGAGGGAGTTGGGCTTTCTTCTACAATTTCTCACTGTTAATGAGTGCTTTAAGAATCTCTCATTAACTAGGCTTCCAATTTGGGTAGAAATCTGTTTTAAATGGAAACCATTTGAGGTGTTTTGTGTAAGGCAGTGACCCCTCTTCCTCTCAAAAAAGAGCAAGGCTTGGAAGCAGGTTAGAAACAGGAATAACCTAACACTAAGAAATTAGGTGGGCCCGGCCGGGTGTGGCTCAGCAGTTGAGCATTGACCTATATCCAGGAGGTCATGGTTTGATTCCCAGTCAGGGCATATGCCCGGGTTGTGGGCTCGGTCCCCAGTCAGGGGCATACAGGAGGCAGCCGATCAATGACTCTCTCATCATTGATGTTTCTGTCTCTCTCCCTCTCCCTTCCTCTCTCTGAAATCAATAAAGATAAATTTTGGGGGGGAGCAGAAATCAGATGTCTTGTGATGGGGCAGTTTGTTGCTAGATCTGACTTAGTGAAGAGGAGACTAGGGAAAGGATAGTTAGCGACCAGTCTTTAGAAAAGACTCTTAAGAAGAAAAAACTTGCTTTCTCATGTATACATTTTCAAATAATGCCTTAGAAATACACTGATAAGGTTACAGAGAAACTGAAATAATATTTGGCCATCAGATAACAGTTGATTAAAAGTTAAATAAGACACCCGGTGGGTGGCTCAGTCAGTGAGTGTTACCCAGTACACCAGATGGTCGTGGGTTCCGTTCCCACCAAAGTACATATCGGAGGCAACCGATCCATGTTTCTCTTCCCACACCCTTTCCTCTTGCTCTAAATTCATTTAAAAAAAATAGGACAATTATATTTTTTAAAAGTTAAATAGGGCTTTGGTGTAACAGTAATAGCATAAAAGGAGATCAAAATTTTCAGCAAGCACTTTCTAAGAATAAATTTTAACTGCAATTGTCATGAATTTGTGGACTAGCTACTACATAAGTCACACTTTAAAGAGTGACTAATTGTACTAGGGAGAATAAGTTCCAAGGAGCTGCTTATGGAATTAAAAACAGTAAAGTGTGTAAGTGTATGAGCTAATAGGTTACACATTATATACAAAGGCTCTAAGCCCATTTGGTGTAAAAATGGCTATAGAGAAATAGTTCCAATCGGAATTACCTGCCCTTTAAACAGCTTTTGTCACCATTATCCAATTAATTGTTTACGTATAAGTAATTTTTAGACCTCTTCTGTGCTTCAAAAAGAGAGGTGGTACAATGCTTAAATACATTTATATGTAAGTAGAGAGTTTTACAAATTGATAATATTAAGAGAAAATGTTGACTAAAATTGACAAGAATATTTCAGAAGTTAGGCTTTTGAATTAAATATTACAGTCCCTACCAACTAGCTTATCTTCTCTAAGTTATTTAATGCTAAAATAAAAATGTATCATATTTAAACAGATTTTAGATAACAGTATAATTTGTCTTAAAATTGATTAAATTTATAGATTTTTGTGAGGAAGCATTTTATGTGGACTGAGAACATTAATTGATACAAACTAGTCAGTATTCCTCAATTTGCTTTTAAAATGACTTTATTTTTTATTCTAATAACTTAAATGTCTTTTATAGGGAGCATTTGGTGCCCTTCAGAAGATATGTGAAGATTCTGCTGAGATTTTAGATAGTGATGTTTTAGATCGTCCTCTTAACATCATGATTCCAAAATTTTTACAGTTCTTCAAGCACAGTAGTCCAAAAATAAGGTATTAAATTAATTTATAAACTCTGATATAAGCCTGAACCACTTCCTTATTTTTGCATTACCTAATATTTTTGTGACTAGCAAAGTATATTAGATATTCCACAAAAGTGAGTTTTGATAACTGAAATTTATTACTTTAAAAACAAAACCCATGAAATGTTGACTTTTTCTGATGAAATTGTCATTGAATGTGATAGTGATACATGTTTAATTATATTTGTAAAGGTTAACAGTCATGCTTTTAAGGTCCTTTGTGAAAGGTTAAAACTCTATGTGTCGGGGGAGGGCGTTTGTTTTTTAATTTCTGAATCATGCTAAGTCCAAGGACCTTCATTTGCAGCTGTGTAATAAAAGTTCCTCTAGTATGACATCTAAATTATTAAGTAATTTTAGCTTAAGGGGCTTAAAACCTACTTATAAAAACATTTTGATCGTGAAGGTGAAAGGATTTTTGAGAACACAGTGAAATCACATAGTAGGCCTGGTTGTTTTTTTCTCTATATCCCTAATTCCTTGAAGACTGCCTAGCATCTAGTTCTTGAAATATCATTATATTTAGAATATTAAATTATCCTTTGGTTAATCTTATCATCAGTGTCTTGTCATACTATAATTATCATGATGCTTTTATTTACATTGTCAACGTGTGTAGACTCTAACTTCACCAAAAGTTCTCCGGCCTGCTGTACTTTTGTCACCTCCAGTTATATATATTTTTTCTAACTTGAACTTTGCTTATGTTTCTATGAAAAAGTCATTGCTCTTCTAATTGTCATTTGAATTTTTTTTTTAATATATCTTTTATTGATTTCAGAGAGAGAGAGAAACACCAATGAAGAGAGAGTCATTGATCTGCTGCCTCCTGCACACCCCCGACTGGGGATCAAGCCTGTAACCCGGGCATGTGTCCTCACCAGGAATCGAACCATGATCCTCCTGGATCTTAGGTCGATGCTTAACAACTGAGCTACGCTGGCCGGGCTGACTTGTTTTTTTACAGTTGTTGGTGCTTCATGCTTTTATGTAGAATAATCAGATTTATTACTACATAAAGTAGAAGTCATAGTTTCTAGAGACTACAGGGATATGCAGCTGAATGAACATTAGTGTATAGGCTGTAACTATTGGTTCAAATGCCCATTGGGGCTTACTTCAACTTTCCAAGCTGTGTTTCAAAGGATTGTAGTTTTCAACAGTGTGACCAGAGGGTAAATTGGAAATCTCTTTCTTGCTTAAATTCTCTATTTAGTTACATTTTTACCTTGATTTAATTTCCCTTTTCCTCTTAAGCGTACTTAATCCATTGTTAAACTCATAGTGGAAATTTAATAGGTGCTTATTTGTGGTAATGTCATGAAAGTAAACATTTTCAAAATAAAATTTTACTCTTCCTAGTATAGGCAACTAGATAGAGGAGTTCTTGTTCCCTAGGAAGTCTCCCCCTTTTAACATTTCCACTAAGGTGTGAAAGTATGATTTGCATACTTCTAAGAAATTTTGTGACCAATTCTCACCAATTAAAACAGGAAAAACCCAAAAAACATTTTCTTGGTAATTGGTACACCATTACTGGATATAAGAATTTATTTTGTAATTTTAGTAGACATGTTTAAAACTTAACTAGAGTTCAGCAATACAGAAATGTTTCCATTCAGTGAGTGTTCGTTACTGCTCATTTGAGGTTCTGTTGTACATACGTTAAAATATTTTTATTTTAATGTACATTTGAGTAAATAACTATATCTGTTGTGTATTTTAGTTGTGCACTGAAATATCTTTATGTAGTTCTATTCTACAAAATTAACCCTTTATTAATACAGTTTAACTGATATTTACGCTGCATGTTTTTCCCTTGCACAGTAACTGTTGGACTTTGAGAATGTAGAATGAGGCAAACAAATATAGTTTTATCCATCACAATTTAAAAATCAGCTTCTTTTTTTTAGTCATACTAGAGGTATACAAATTGGGTTATGTTTCGTAGCTTACGACACAGTCTCATAATTTCCCACTTCTATTCAGTCTTTAGTTATATTTTATTTTTAATCATCACTCCAGTCCACCACCCATAATAAAAGCTAAGACCTTGGAAACAACCCTATTGAATCCCAACTTGATCCTTTCCTTGGAGCTTTAAAAATTTTTATTAGTCTTTGTTTTCAACTTTATGAAAGGTATTATACTGAATTTAGTCTTTGACTTCTTAAATTTAATATATTGCTAAGATTCATCCATCTTGTGTCACTATAGGTCACTTGTTTTGATGACTATGTATTACTCCTTTGCACGACAGTTACACAGTGTATTCATGGACATACACAAACAAACCCTGTAGCCTTTGGGTGGCTTCCGGGTTTTTGCTGTTGTGGGTAGTGCTGCTGAAAACATTTGTACGCTTGTTCCCTTTTGTCTATTTGCAAGAGTTTCTCTTAGGGAGACAAAGTCTTGGGAAGGAGTATCTGAGACATAGGGATTATCTAGGTAAAATATTCAGCTTTTTGTATTATCACACATTTTAATTTTTGCCAACCATACAGATACAAAATGGTATTTCATTGTCTTGATGGTTTACTTCTCTGTCGCTGATTATGTTGAACATCTTGTCATATGTTTCTTGGCTGTATGTGGTAACTTTATCATCCGTCTTCTTTTTTCTGTTGGGTTATTAGAAGAGAAGGCATACAGGAGAGTAGTAATTGATAAATAATACAATTTCGTGATAAATACTCTGGAAAATGAGAAAAAGGGGTTAGGCAGTGAGTGATTCAAAAGTATTTTGAATAGAAGGTTTTCTGTAAAGGTAACATTTGTGCCAGCCCTGAACCAAGTAAAGTAGTAAGTTTTTGCAAGATCAAGGCGAGGATGGGGGAATAGCAAGTACAAAGGCCCTGCAGTTAGGAAGAGACCTTTTAGAGTGACAGAAGAAAAAAAATTTGTAGCATAGTAGGCAATGAAGTTAAGGGGTAGGGAGTAGCCACATTATACAGTAATAGCTAGGCCAGGTAAGCAAACTGACCCAGTGGGGCCAAACCCAACCATGACCTTGACCTGTGAACTAAGAATGGTTTTAGATAGTGCCATTAAGAATTGATGTGGAATTGGATTGGGTATGTCAGGACACATAGACTGTAGACTATTCCCTGTTTTTAGTTCCAAAGGAATGAATATTCTTTAGTTTTAAGTCTGTAGGTAAGTAAATTCTCATTATGCACCCATCCAGCCTCCCATTCTTCAGAGGTATCCACTATTAAAAATGTGCACATATCCTTTCAGACACTTTCACTTTTACAGAAGCAATACTATAGTGCTCTGCAACCTGCATTTTTCACTTACTATATTATTTGTATTACTTCTGTGTTAATACACAGAAATTTGACTCACTTTTTAGGGTGTGTGTATGTGTGTGGCTGTACATACACTATAATATTTTTATAGAGGAATGTTTAAGAGTTTCTGCAAATAGGAAAACAATCCAATGAGCATATGTTAAATTTTACTTTTTTTTTTTTTAGATCTCACGCTGTTGCATGTGTTAATCAGTTTATCATCAGTAGGACTCAAGCTCTGATGTTGCACATTGATTCCTTTATTGAGGTAAGATTTCTCCCCCTCCCCTTTGTTTTTGAGGAGGTTAGAAAATGT
Organism: Miniopterus schreibersii; assembly: GCF_964146895.1. Taxonomy (NCBI): domain Eukaryota; kingdom Metazoa; phylum Chordata; class Mammalia; order Chiroptera; family Miniopteridae; genus Miniopterus; species Miniopterus schreibersii. The sequence continues at coordinate 69,092,588 of NC_138103.1, read as the reverse complement.
TTATTGCATGAAGTTTTTATAACTAAACTTTTCCTCTGTAACTGATTTTTCCACTTGTATCGTGATGTAAACATTGTTGTGGTGTGTGTAATATCTTCAGTACAAAAATTTTTGCTTCAATATATTTAATTGTATATGGAAGTTAAATCTCCCAAGTTATTTGCAATATGGTGAGGTTGAATAAACTTGATAAAAAATCTGAAGGCACAGACTAAAAAGGACAGGCAGTACAGTAAGTGTTCACTTTACATTATCAGTATGTTCTGTGACTTAAGCCAAGCAAGTATAACGAAACCGATTTCACCATAGGGCTGATTGATGTAAACAAGTCACATTCCTACCACATCTCATCAATGTTACAATGAAATGTTACTTGAGGACCTGCTGTGCTTCTGGTTTTTTGATGGTTTCCATTTATAAAATTAGAGGTGTCAGGAAAAACCTTAAGCAAACTTTTCTAAAGACACTTTTAACTTTTTTATAAAAGCAGAAAGACAAGAGCATAATTATCTGTTCATGAACCCTAAGCAGTAGAACTCTTTTTCAGAACTTCTTTACTTGACAACAGCAATTGTGAAAGGATTGTTTGTTCCCTACCCACTTAACTTTTATTTTCACCAAATAAATCAGTCTGTTTCTTTTCAGCTGTTCTTTTGAAAAATCCTTCAGAGGCCCTATTTCTGTTGGAAAATTAAGAGGGGGAAAAAAACATGGTTTTTTTTTGTTTTTCTCATTTGCTGAGTACCTGCTGTGAATCAGGCACTGTGCTAGGGATATATAAATAAATTTTATGCCTCAAGGTGTTTTCAGTCTAGTTTAATATAGAGGTTAGTGGATAATATTAGAGGTCTGGAGTAGGACTGCCTGGGTTCAAATCCCAGCTCCACAGCTTAGTAGCAGTTAACCTTGGGCACCTTAATGAGTTGTGTTTTCAGTTTTGTCATCTGTTAAATGAGGCTGATAATAAACCTACCTTGTTGGATTGTTATATATTTGCTGTAAATAGGAACAGTGCCAGCCAGAGTAAGCACTCTACATGTTAACTACTGTTATTATTTTTAGAAGTTCTAATTACAATAATATTTCCTCTTAGTATTCTTCAACAGCTAAAAGGAACTGTGATGGACATACCAGCATCATATACAGAAATATAATTTAGAATAAAAGAAATTCTCTCTACAAATAAAAACTTTATAAGACCATACTCTGCAAGTGGAGCAAGAACATTTCCCGACATTTTAAATATAAGAGTCAGCCAGTTTTCCTTACTACAAGAGCAGTAAACCTCCAGAGGAGGTGCCTGACACATAGTACGCCCTCAGGAAGTATTTGCTAAATGAATAAATGCAGTGTTTTTTCCATTACCAGTGTTTTCATCAGGGGTTGATGTCATGTCTCCTAAGTTTGACATTATTGGTGGGCAGTGTATTGGTTACTAATACACAGCTATAACCTTCCTTGGCAAAGCTGGGTATTAATATTAAGACAACATCAAATTTAATGAAGGATGTAATCTAACATATAAAGCAGCACCTGATGGAAAAAACAGTATTCTTCTCTGACCTTGTAAAACATACCTGATTAAAACAAGAACTACAGAGTTTTGAAACCATCAGGGACTTGGGGAAATCAAAGATTTTTAAATACTGGAAACAGTACTTCATGTACTGTCACATTTGATATTTGAACTCCATTGTCTTACCCCTTTCTTAAAGTAAGTTTTTAGGTTCATCTATTTGGAGACGTTTTTGTGACTTCCTGGGAAAGGACAATGGGGCACATTGGATTTTATTTATTTTAATGATCTTTTTAGTGCTTTTATTTTATGTGTGTTTGTACATAAAGTAGGATTTCAGGAGTGAGATTAGGATAAAGTTTACTGTTTTTTCTTCTCACATTCCCTCTTGCAACCTCTGCAAGAGACAACTTGGTCTCCTAGTGGAGGCTTTTGGTATAGTATAATGAATGTGGACTTGTTCATGATTTCATGAAAAACAAATTCAGATCCCCCCACTGGCTAGCAAGTTACTAAACATCTAAACTCCTATATCTTGATCTGAACAGTTGAATAATAACATCTTGGCGGTGCAATGATTAAACAAAACAGTCTCTTCATTTAGACTTTTTTTTAACCTTGTAGAGAAACTTGTTAACAGTCTGAGATTGAATGCTTTTATTTTATTTTCAGTAGTTAACAATAGCAGCTTCAGGCTTAATTTTTAGAAACTCAATATATATATAATTTCCCAATCATTGATGCTTTTATAGAACTTGCACCTGTTACCACCTTAAGAAACAGAGTTGGTAGGACTAAATCTCTTGACAGACAGTAATTTTGAAGGGTAAATCAAATTCTATTATAATGCTTATTTCTGGTTCAACTGGATGAGTGCTTCTGTGTCCTAGTGACATAGTTTTATTATAACTATGACAAACTAAAAGTTTCCTCAAAACACAACCAATCATACTCCATCAGAAAGAATGGCTTTTAGGTCATTTACCAAAATCATAATTTTTGGCAGTTATCATTCTACATTTGTCTTATTTTATAACTTAATATTGTAGGCCAATTAAGTCAGTCTTTATTTGGACTGTATCTTAGGACTTTTAAATGTTACCAACTTGCACATTATTGGTTATTATTTATAAACCTTTCTAATGTATTGGAATCTTTAACTATAAAAAATGTTTCTTGTGCAATAGAATCTCTTTGCATTGGCTGGGGATGAAGAACCAGAGGTACGGAAAAATGTGTGCCGGGCACTTGTGATGTTGCTTGAAGTTCGAATGGATCGTCTGCTTCCTCACATGCATAATATAGTTGAGGTAACACGGCAATTTAAAGACCCTCTAATCGTCTTTCCCTCAAGAAAAAAACCTTGGGCACAAGATATATAATATGAAACACTATTTTCTAATATTATTTGACACATTTTCAGGGGGACTACAAAAATAGTTAATGATTGTCTTAAAATGATAAATTATCTTTATGGTGGTTTTTCTTTCATGAGATTTAAGATGTTTTCATTCAGGTGTTTCAAAGAGGAAAACTTGTTTTAAGTAATAGATAACTTTTAACCAGGATAACTAGGAAATGTTTGGATTATTTGTGTTTACTAGGTATGAGTTCAGCTAAATGATCAATAAACTGTGGTAGATTAAGTGGCATATTCTGTATCATTAAGAGTTTTCTACCCATTACTGATAAAATTGATCTGGTCAACTTTATGTTAACAATGAGATTTCTGAGTAGAAAATACATCACCGTTATAGTTAGTTCCGGCAAACTATTTAGATTTAAAAATATGATTAAAATAATTTTACTAGGAAATTCTAAGTACATTGATCACAGTTTAGCCATATTTAAAGGAAGGGATAAATAATAAGATGTAATTATTACTGGAACAAAGTAATTTGCAAGTGGATTAAGTAGTGTGTATCTAGTTCCTCCCTTTTCACTTCTAGAGGTCCATATGATATGGAGAGGGAAGATCTCTTTTTAAAGGATGGGGTGTAAAACCTGTTAGAGCACCCATGATGTGCAGCAACTCCCTTTCTAAAACATTAAGAAAGATCACTGTACAGATAAGCATATGTAGCATAAATAAGTTTATCTGAGGAGCCTATTCCTCTATGAAGTGTTTAGAAGAATCAGGTGGAGTTGGTTGAAAATTTTAACGAGTTTGGAGTTAACCAGAAAGTTAAGAAAGACATTTTATTATTTGCTAGGGCTGTGTCACAGCTGGGAGCCTAATTTATAATGCTACAGTTGTTTCTTCAGCAGTATTCTGCGTAGTGGTAAGGATATGATATGGCATGTAGGGGTTGGGCTATCAAAACTGTTGTGTTGCTTATTTTGCCATGTGAGATGTTTCAGGCAGAGGATGTATATGAAGAATTCATCACTTAACCCCAATTCCAAGTCCCAGGTACATTGGGAAATAATGTGTGACTTTATGTTTATTTTGTTTTTGCGTGTAAGGATTTTTTAAAGAGGGTTAGACGGTATGCCTTTGGATGGATTTGGGATCAAATGTTCCTCCAAATAAGAGTGAATTGGTATATTCAGACCATGTAATTAACCTATTTTGTTGGAAACTATAGATTATAGTTGCACTAAGAAATGTCACTACTTTCCAAATTAAAAAAAGATAACTTTTGTAATTATATAATATATACATGTATCTCTTTTTAAATATGTGAAGTATATACTTGCAAGAGACTGCTTGAGTATATATGTTTTTAAAAGATTCTTCATTTTAAGAAAGGTTTAATGGAATTTTTTTTATTTGCTGTTTCTACAAAGACTTAATGTTTAATTCTCACATTTTTAAAAATCTCAGTGGTTTCATAAAATACATCCATACAGAAGCAGCTAAACAATGCATGCATTGAACACTTCATTAGGCAACATTCGAAAGCAGCAGTTCTTAAGTTTGGCTACATTTTAGAATTAACTCGGAAGCTTTTTTTAAAAATGTAAACTGTAGGTTGAAAATCAATATAAAGTTCAAGGCCATAGCAAAGGACTGTTAACTTGCTGAAATAGAGGTTTATTTTAATTATATGATTTTAACTAATTAATACTAAGGCTCCTTTGTTTACAGTACATGCTACAGAGGACCCAAGATCAAGATGAAAATGTGGCTTTAGAAGCCTGTGAGTTTTGGCTCACTTTGGCTGAGCAACCAATATGCAAAGATGTACTCATAAGGCACCTTCCTAAGTAAGTGTTCCGTCTTATGAATGCTACCTTGTTCTTAAATTTAGCAGTGATTCCTCATTTTTATATTTTCAGGTCACATTCTTCTATCATCAGGGAGTTAAGTTCTAAAGAAGTCAAACTTAATTTTATCATTGGTATTAGTAAAGAGATTTTTCAAGAAGCACCTACATTTTTTTTTTAATTAACGTGAGTGTGGTTTATTCTAAATCATACTTAATTTTGGATAATTCATGGCACAGTTGTCATTTTTTATAATCCTTGTAATTTCACCATGGACTCTGGTGGGGTTTTTCTCAAAAAAAAATGATTTCCCACTAGTTGCAATGCTATGAAATTTTTGGTTAACCTGTTGGTAAGGCTGTTTTAACCCAACGAATGCTGTTTGATGAGGGGTTTGTTTGTTTTTGTTGCTGTTTTCCATTTTGAGATACAGTTGACATAAAACTGTACTAGTTTTAGATATACAATGTAATGATTTAACAGGCATTAAAATCAGTTACTTAAACGGAATGCTTGGTAACTTTTGAAAATTAATACACTCTCATGGAAGAAAATTAAAATGCAGAAAACTTAAAATGTCTTGGATTTTCACCACTCTGAGTAATCACTGTTAGTATTTTGTTGTGTTGTTACCATATACCAAATACCATATATCAGGGTGTTTCAGGGAGAATTAAATTTGTTAGTGCATAAAACACTTTACATAGCATCTAGCTATAGTGCTTACAATTCTGATTATACTGTTCTATGCTTTGTTCTTTTCAATTACTTGAATGTCGTGTACTTTCCTCCAGGTCATTAGTCTTTAAACTTTGAGTACTGTTCCATCATAGTGTGTGTACCACATATATATGATTGACTTTTTTTCTGTTGAATATTTAAGTTGTTTGCCCTTCTTTCTTTCAACCAAGTAATCCTGTAGTAAGCATCTTTCTTTGTTCATAAGTGGTTATTTCTTTCAGGTAGAATTCCTAGAAATTATTTTTACCGAGGTCAAAGGGCTGAGCATTTCAGGATTCTTCATAAATATTCCAAATTGTTCTCTGGTGAAGTTATGCAGATTTACACTCCACTAGCTTGTCCCATCCTGTCACAACTGTTATCAGCTATTATAATTTCTCTAATCTTAACCATCTGGATGAGCAAAGATCAAAACCACTTGTTTTAATATGTTGTAGTATTATTGGAGTTTGTTTTGTTTGTTTAGAAGTTTATGGTACTTGGGCATTCTCATTTTCATAGTTAGTAAACTTCTCTTTCTTTTCCAGTAAATTCTTTCCCCACCAAGAAAACAATTTCACCTGTGTTTTATTCTAGTCTGTCTGAAATTTATTTGGAAGTAAAGTACATCATATACTACATGGATATTTTTTTCTTTGCTTTAGGAAATCCATGTATCACTTTTCTCCTTAACTTGTGATACCACTTTTATGATTTCCTTGTTTCTTAACGTAGGATCATATAATTCTAAGAGTCATATAAATCAGTATTACTTTTTATAAAACTGAAGAGCTGTTAATGAAAACCTAAGCTCTATAACATAAGGAGATAGTGATAAAATACAATTATAGCGAGGTGCTGTAACTCATTACACTAATTAGACATTCTTAAAGCAAATAGGACTTGAGTAGTAGCAGGCTAAAAAATCAGCACTTCAAACATTAAACAACTCAAGCCAGTCATAACTGTGTTTGATTTATATTTTTAGTGTAAGTAATGCATTTTTAGTTGAAATAATGCATTGTGAGCCCCGCTGGGTGGCTCAGTTGGTTGCAGTGTCCCCTACACCGAAAGGTTGCAGGTTCAGTCCCTGGTTGGGGTATGTGTAGGAGGCAACTGATCAATGATTCTCTTTCTCTCTCTTCCCCCCCCCCTTCCTGTCTCTAAAAAATCAATGGAAACACATCGTTGGGTGAGGATTTTAAAAACAAACAAGGGAATGTTTGCTGGTATATTTTGGGTAAATTCTTAGGGAAGAAATTGCTATTGTTTCTTATTATATTTATTTCTAAGCACTATTAATCTTATCTCCACTAAGATTTTATCTAATGGATCCCATGCATGACTTTAAAAAGAACTACAATATATGTTAGGAATTATGTACTCATTGTTCGAGTAGAGCAGACAGCACAAAATATGCTGTAAGACAACGTTAGTGGTGGTTGTCTCACTGGTATTTTTGTTGTTCCACTTATGCATTCTTTGGTTGCTCCTTGTATGTGCCCTCACTAGGGATCAAACCTGCAACCTTGGCATATTGGGATGAGGTGCTAATAACCAACTGAGCTACCCGTCCAGAGCTTATCATTGGTATTATTGGTATATAAAAGCTTGTTAATAATTTTATTGATCTTTAGTTCTTTTTTTCATGAGTTTGTTTTTCTATAGGTTGATTCCTGTGTTAGTGAATGGCATGAAGTACTCAGATATAGATATAATCCTACTTAAGGTAAGGAAACTTCTGGTGAATAAGGAAGATTATTTTTATTGACTTAGTAAATCTTTGAATTCAGCTAATAGAACATTTATTTAGAATAAACCATATGTAAATAGGCTTCCTGTTATGTGTAATATGCTACAGAGAATTCAAAGATAGAGGCATTAAAATACCTTAAATATGGGCAGAATGGGATTCAAGTGCTCGCTGGGTTATACCGGCCGGCTAGGACGCACTGTGATGTGGTTGACAGTACCTAACACCTAACGAGTGTTAGGGAATAGTCTATTCCCCCTTCCTAAAGAAGAGGGAGGTGTACTTCAGAATTCTGTGCATGACCACTGTCCCCATCTCTGCATATTCTGATTCTTTCACTCGGGCATATTATTAGCCTATAATGAATATCACCAAAATTTTCTCTATAAAATAAACACAGGGTGATGTTGAAGAAGATGAAACGATTCCTGATAGTGAACAGGATATAAGGCCCCGTTTTCATCGATCAAGAACAGTGGCTCAGCAGCATGATGAAGACGGCATCGAAGAGGAAGATGATGACGACGATGAAATTGATGATGACGATACAATTTCTGACTGGAATCTAAGTAAGTTGGAGAGGGAAAAGCACAGTTGCCTGCTTTGGTAACAGCTTTATTGAGAGAAAATTTACATGCCATATGATTCACCCATTTAACAGTACAGCTCAGTGGTTTTTAGTGTATTCAGAGTTGTGCAACCATCACCACAGTAAATTTTGGACCATTTTCATCATCCCAGGAAGAAACCCATTCCCGTTAGCAGTCATTCCCATTTTCTCTCAGTCCCCCGGCCCTAAACAGCTGCCAGTGTATATTCTGTATGTATGGATTTGCCTATTCTGGACATTTTCTATAAATGGAATCATACAATATGAGGTCCTTTGTGACTGGCTTCTTTCACTTAGCCTGTTTCAAGATTCATCGATGTTGTAGTATGTATCAATACTTTATTCCTTTTTAATGTGGAAAAATAATTCATTGTGTGGATTTACAACATCTTATTTACCCATTTCTCAGTTGATGGACATTTTGTTGTCTCCCCCCCTTTTGGCTATTGTGAGTAGCCAAATGATGCTGTTAATGTTTCTGTAAAGTGTATGTGTGAACGTGTGTTTTCAGTTCTCTTAGGTATATACCCAGGAGTGGGATTACTAGGTCATATGGTAACTCCTTTTAACCTTTTGAGAATCTACCAGGCTGTTTTCCAAAGTGACTCCACCACTTAAGATTACAGTTTCTTGCCAATAGTTGTTACCTTTTCATTATAGCCTTCCCAGCATATGTGCAGTAGATATGGTTATGGTTTGCATTTTTCTGGTGGATCTGTTCTTATATTTACTATTCATTATATTCTTTTCTTTTTTTTTTAATATATTTTATTTATTTTTTATTTATTTTTTAAACATGTCTTTATTGATTTCAGAGAGAGGAAAGGAAGGGGGACAGAGAGAGATAGAAACATCAATGATGAGAGAGTCATTGATCAGCTGCCTAGCCTGCAACCCGGGCATGTGCCCTGACCAGGAATCGAACCCCGATCTCCTGGATCATAGGTCGCTGCTCAACCGCTGAGCCATGCCCTGCTGGGCTCATTATATTCTTTAAATATATCTCAAACTGTCATTTGTCAAAAGACTATATATTTTGTTTGATCCTATAAAACAGGAACATTGGCCATAAACTTTCTGTTTTCTTTACATAAACTTATTTTTGTGCTAATTTGCATGAGAATTGCTGTTTATCATGGATAATTCTAAAATAATATAAATTGCTTTGTCATATTCAAACTTACAAAATATCTTTTAAATCTCTCATTTTCATCCTTAGCTGCAAATCCACATTATCTGTCAAGCCGGCATTCTGGGCCACACTCTAAATAACTCCAGGGAGGAACTAGACACCTGTGTTTTGCTTGTTTGCTTGCTGGTTTTTAAAGCTCCACTGCTCTAGTGTAGGGTTATTCAACCTCAGCACTAATGATATTTTGGGTCATAGGATTTTTTGTTGTGAGGGCTACCCTGCACATTATAGGATGTTTAGCAACATCCCTGCCCTCTACCCAGTAGATGCCAGTGGCACGCACGCGTGCGCGCGCACACACACACAATTCTGATAACCTATAATGTCTCTAGACATTGCCAAATGTCCCCCGGGAAACAAAACTGTCGCCAGGTGAGAATCAGTGCTATAATTCAGTGTGTTGGGCTTTCTAGTAACTATGAAGTGGTTAAGGACACGAATCATCAGCCTGGAATGTATAATTCATTTGGTTAAATAATGCTAATTCCTCTTGCCCATTTAGTTTCCTATAACTACCAGTTTCTTAGAGTGCCTAATGTAGGCCAGTAGCGACTTAGCATGCATATCACATTTACAAATCTCATATCGGAACCCAAATCTCACTACTGTCACAAGTTACCTCCCACTGTATCCTTTCATGTCAAGGGCAGGGTGGATTAACACGATATAGATAACTCTTCAAAAGTAATGTGCATTTCATGGGAGGGGGCACTTTCTCTTCACATCTCACCCATCTTTATATCCTTCCAGAATCTTTTCTCTGCACATACAGAAAAACACATGTATATCTTCTTTTTTGGAAAGGAGGCTGACTTTACAAAAGTGAAATCAGATTATATGTACTCTGCTGGTGATTCTCCATATATTATATAACTCATTCCATATCAGTACATATAGATTTCATCTGTTTCATGGCAGCATAATGTTCATTTGTATGGATCTACCCATACAGTATAACTTAAGACCCTTATTAAATTATTACTTCTGGCCAATATAGCAGCTTTAAAAAAAAAAAAAAAAGGATTTTAGCATCATCTAATAGTTTATGATTAACCGTTTATTATGCCTAGTTCATATTGGGGAAAATTTGGATGCTTAATTATATTTTTGATCTTTCTAATTTTTTTGTTTTCTAAAATGATTATGTTCAATGAAATCTGAATTTATATGTAGTCTGATAGTTAATAATTCCTTAGTCTGTAAAGAATGTTTTCCAGCATATTTTGTGTGTCTTGTACTGGTTACTTTTGTTCCAATTTATAGTTTGCTAATTCTTGGTCATAAAAATGTACTCAGAATTTTTTTCATGTGACAGACTGCCTCCTATTGTATTCTTTGAAACTCTACAAAGGTATGAATAAAGTGTTGTACAGCAGCAGATACTCATTTTACGTGTGTGTGTAACTAAAAGATAATAGAGATTAATGAAATATTTTTGAATTAAATATTTTCTTAGGAAAATGTTCTGCTGCTGCCCTAGATGTTCTTGCAAATGTGTATCGTGATGAGCTTTTGCCACATATTTTGCCACTTTTGAAAGAATTGCTTTTTCATCATGAATGGGTTGTTAAAGAATCAGGCATCTTGGTTTTAGGAGCAATTGCCGAAGGTAAGTCTAGGTCACATTTGAACTGTAAAGCCCTTAATAATTAGCCTTAATACGACTAGGCTGCTTTAAGGAATTGTTACTCTATAAGCAAAGACTGTTCACTCTTGACTTTACATACTTTGCTCTTGTGTTGCTGATACAGGGAAGAGAAGACTATGATTCACATTAACCTTGAAAGGGATATTTGAATCCAAAAGCCATCTTAAAATAAGTGTTTACTTTGAACTGGTAAACAGTTATTAACTAAACAGCCATAGGCTTACTTCTATCCCCAGCCAGATATTTTGCAGATGCTTTTGTTGTGATAAAGGGAACAGAATGAGAGGACAGGACTCTGTCAGAAGCATTCCCATTGCTAGAAAAACAACTTTGTTTCATACGTACATGTAAGATACATGATAAGAGGGTCATCATTCTCTATAAAGGGTTATTATTCTGTCCTACCTGTAAGCACCTATCTAGAAGAAATTAAAGTTTTAAAGGCATTTCTGAAAGTCTTAATTGTTGTAGCAGAAGTAAAGTGAGCTTTCCTAACCCTGCTGGAAAGTATATGTAGGAGCAATTAGGTCTCATTTCAGTTTTTAATAATTTTAGAACAGATTATTACAGAATAGTTACTACAATGGAGATGATCTGAATGTTTTTCATGGATGCATGTGTCAGTTTAATATTCAACTGAAATGGTTTTGTTTTAACCATATTTTAGCACTTTCCGAAAGCTTTCTGTTATTTTTTTTCTAGGTTGTATGCAAGGCATGATTCCATACTTGCCTGAGCTCATTCCTCACCTTATTCAGTGCCTCTCTGATAAAAAGGCTCTTGTGCGTTCCATAACATGCTGGACTCTGAGCCGCTATGCACACTGGGTAGTCAGCCAGCCCCCAGACACATACCTGAAGCCATTAATGACAGAATTGCTAAAGCGTATCCTGGATAGCAACAAGAGAGTACAAGAAGCTGCCTGCAGGTAGGACAGATTCATAACAAAATGTTCATTGCACGGGAAAGAAGTGGGTATTTCAGTGAGAAACTAGTTTTCAACCTTGTGGTGGAATGTTGGTATTAAACCATTAATGGGGTTTTTATTATCTGTAATTATCACCTTATAATTTTGTAAATCCAAATGTCACTAAATAGACATCAGCCTTGGCTGTTTCTTAACACACACACACACACCCTTTCCCCGCTATAACAGTAGAATTATGTGTCACCCTGATTCCCATCGGTATCTGGAGTGGTGATAGCAAGGGTCCTACTCTTCAAGCAATAGCAAAGTTAGAGCAGATTCACATTAGTCTACAGGTCAACTAACATAACTCCACAGAAAGTCCCACAGCGACCTGCTATCTGTCACTTAGTGTGTCTGCTTGAGTAGCTGTTTTGTCAGTTGAGTTTGGAGCTATTTTGTTTTTATAGCAGATCCGCAGTTTCATTACTACAAATAGTTCAGTTTTTGGAACTAGAGGAAAATAAATTTAAGTGGAATTAGACTTTTCCAGATCTGAAGCAAAAATATCTGGAAGAGTTTTAATTCATAATAAGATTAAAGAAAGTTGAACAAGAGGCTTTTGGTGATTAATAGCACTAAATTTTTTTTTAAGGGGCGTAGGATACAGATTATATTTGATTTCCTGTAGTTTATTTATTTGGCACTTTTTTAGCCTTCTGCTAATTGTTAGGCATATGTTAAATGCTGGGCTTAAGTTCCTGCCATCTTGAAACTAGTAGGAAGTACCAAACAACTATATAATTTATGGCAAGTGCTAGTGTGCTTATTTAGTTCACTCTGCTAACGAGCAGGACTTTCACTTAGAAAGAAGGGCCATGGCAAATTTAGGCCTAAATTGAAGTGATTACATTGAGACTAGAGTTTTTTCCTTTCTTGTACATTTGTTCTAATAGATAAGCCATACATAAGGCAAATTTGTAATAACAAGTGTACTTGGCACTCTAGTGTGGAGCTTAGAGAAACATTTTTTAAACTTATTGAGGAATAATTGACAAATACTGTATATATTTAAAGTGTACAATATGATTTGATATACATATACATTGTAGAACAATTACCAAAATCAAGATAACATTCATCACCTCACATAGATAATATAGGTAACTCTTTTTTCTTGGTGACAGTGCTTAAGATCTCTCAGCAACTTTCAGGTATACAATACATATTATTTTATTTTGTTAAAATGTTTTTGTTTTTTTAATAAGAAAAAGTTTATTTAGAAAGTTAACAGAGGCAAAAGAAGGGGCCCCTGGAGCTTAGGGGAGAGAAAGGTAATGGTAACATGCCTGGGGGAAAGAAGGCGGGGAAGGGAAAGGCTGGGCCTGCTGGTGGGGGAAGAGTGAGCTACAGTACTTATTATAGTCACTGTGCTGTACATTAGATCCTCAGAGTTCTTATAATGGAAAATTTGTGCCCTTTGATCTATATCACCCTACTTCCCCCTTCCACTAAGTGAAACATTTGAGGTTGTAATACTGCTGTGTTCTTATACATGTCAAACACTCCTAAGTATTAAATATATTTGTCATTTTGTGACCTGTGGTATGCATCTGAAGGGTAAAATGTGAATTAGAGTTTAACAGTTCTAATTCTAATTTTATTAATCTGGAACAAGCACTAGAATGTAAGCTCCCTGAGAATAGAGACATTGTTTTTTCATTGTTTTAGGCATATAAAGTGTAAACAGATACTCTTTAAACTATAGACTTAGCTTTCTATCTCTATTTTAAAGGATTCCTTTTCTACAACACTAATATTCTCTCTCTCATTACAGTGCCTTTGCTACCCTAGAAGAGGAGGCTTGTACAGAACTTGTTCCTTACCTTGCTTATATACTTGATACCTTGGTCTTCGCATTTAGTAAATACCAGCATAAAAACCTGCTCATTCTTTACGATGCCATAGGAACACTAGCAGATTCAGTAGGACACCATTTAAACAAACCAGTAAGTGTCTGTGGTTAACTGTTATGAAAACAATAAATAGATAGTTGTTATGGAAATTACAGCAGCATCTCACATGAATGCAAAACACTTTGTAGACTAAAAGAAAGGGGATAAAGGTTTTGTGCTCTGTATATAAACTTTTATAACTTTTATTTATAAAGTGTTTTTGTATCTACCACTTCATAAACACTGTAGCTTTAGAGTACCACATCTAGACATCTTTGTTTTCTCACCAGAACTTACACGTATGGGGAATACACTAGATAAAACAATTAGAAATTGGGGTAATAGCTTAGAAATGGTAAATAGTGATACAGAAGTATGGCCAGGGAGCCACACTCTGTCTCTAGTAGTGTGCAGAGTAGAAAAAGAGAATGGGATTGGACTTGTAGTACTAGAATTTTAATATAGTTCAGAATTCCTGCTGAGGGATAGATTTTGTTTATGATTGCTATATGCATGTCTTAAGAAATTGTCTCTGTTTATAAGTTATACTTAAAACTTGATGGAAGACACTTGGTTTGTGGGGTTTTGCCTTTGGTGTTGGTTTTTTTTTTGTTTTGTTTTGTTTTGTTTGGGAGGGTGTTTTCTGAATGTCTCAGACCCGTTAGAATCGGTGCTCCTTGTTTACATTATTACTACATTTATTTACTTGGCTTTATGGATTCTTCAGTTTAAATAAGGGCACTTAAGTGATTATTAGTCTTTCTACAAATACCTCTATAAGGCAGACCTGTCATTTATAACATACTGTACAACTAGAGCCATATTACATGTCATAGGCCCCAGAATTTAAAAACTCAGTCGCTAAAGAGTAAAACTTATACGAATCATTCCTGATTATGATCAAGTAATTTTTATGTATGGTATGTTTGTATGTATTTTGTTTCAAAAGATGTAAGATGACTTGAAAATAGAACAAAGTCATATAAATTAAAAAGATAGGCAAAAAAATAAAAATTTTAAAGGTGCAGAGAGCCTTAAAATACATTCTGTAATTTTACACAGTTACTCTAAATGAATTTTAATTTTCATAGACTCAGAATGGACTTGTTGACATTAATGGAGCTTACATGTTTTTCATTATTGTAAATAGGAATATATTCAGATGCTAATGCCTCCACTGATCCAGAAATGGAACATGTTAAAGGATGAAGACAAAGACCTCTTCCCTTTGCTTGAGGTACACTAAACTGGTACCCCTGACTTAATTTGTGTTTTATCAAAAACATTTAAATCTAAATAGGTATATGTGATAACTGTTTTTAAAAAATTTACAATCCACCATTTCTGTTAAAATGCTGATAAATATGTAACTTCTTTTACTTTCATTATAGTGCATCTGTACTAAGAAATACTGTTAAGTAGGATTATATTATACATGTTTTCTAGTCTGCTGTTCTGTGTCTCGTTGTAAATGGGGAGCCTTTTTTTTCCCCTGAGGATATTTTTTCCACTGATTTTTTAGGGTAGAAGGGAGAGGGGGGGAGAGAGAAACATCGATGTGAGAGAGACACATCGACTGGTTGCCTCCCGCACAAGCCCCAACCGTGGCAGGAGATTGAACCTGCAACCCAGGTATGTGCCCTTGACCAGGAATCAAACCCTAACCCTTTGGTGTGTAGGCTGACCCTCTAACCACTGATCCATGTCTGCCAAAGCTCAAACCTGCTCTTCTTTTAATTTATCTTTATTGTTGAAAGTATTACAGATATCCCTTTTTTAAAACCTGCTCTTAATTGTCATGAGCTCTTTCCATATCATATACATCTGTCTCTATTTAATCATATTTCTTGATATAGATATATAGCTATCCAATAATTAATACACAGTTGACCCTTGCATATTTTTTTCCATAAATGCCTGTACTGTTTTTGATCCCCATTTGGGTGTCCATGGATGTGGAGGGCTGACTGGGTGTGTTATCTACCTCATTTTATATAAGGAACTTGAGCATCGTCAGATTTTGATATCCTAGGGGGTGTTCTGGAACCAGTCCCCTATGGGATACCAGGGGATAACTTAAGATTGGAGGGAGTCGAAAGTTAGGGTTGGCACCCCCAACCCGTGTAGTTCAAAGGTCAACTATAGTTTAATTTTTATATACATATATTATCTATTATATTAGACACATATACTCACACATATGTGACATAGCATTGGGACTTGATGCTAAAAGAGAGAGACTTCACATTATACCCTTTCTGTCTAGTTTGCAGTTTTAATTCCTATATGAACTAAATACATGTTTAATTAAAAAGAAATGTTATATGATGTTTAAATAACACTATCAAATGTGATAACTTAAACCTAAATGACTTGATATTGCTAGATCCAGTTCAGTCATTGTCATTCTTGTTCCCCTGTCATTTCAGGGGTCACCACTTCTGCCATGGGTTGTCCCTAGCCAGAGAAGTAAAAACTTCTGGGACCAGGAGCAATGGTTCTCTCTTACATTTGAGAAAAAATAGGAATACATAAACTTAATCTATTCTTGTAAGATAACATTCATTATAGAAACTTTTTTTTTTTTTTTAATATATCTTTATTGATTTCAGAGAGAGGAAGGGAGAGGGAGAGAGAGAGAAACATCAATGATGAGAGAGTCATTGATCGGCTGCAGCCCGCAACCCGGGCATGTGCCCTGACCGGGAATTGAACCCCAATCACCTGGCTCCTACACCAAAGCTCAACCACTGAGCCATGCCCAGCTGGGCAAAACTTTTTTTTAATTATTGATTTTTAATGCGGGGGGGGGGGGGGGGACATTGATGTGAAAGCATAACATCAATTAGCTGCCTCCTGCATGCCCCCTGCTGGGGACTGAGCCCTCAGCCAGGGCATGTGTCCTGCACAGGATGTCGCCCAACCAATTGGGCCACACTGGCCAGGACTAGAAACTTTTTTACATTTTTTTCTGAGGAAACCTACCCTGACCCACTGGCAAACTTAACAGCAATGAGTGGCATCCAGAGGAGAGGTTTGAAAAGACTAGCAGAGCCAGCTCAGAAATAACCAGGATCTGAATTAGTAAACTTTCAAGCATTTATCATAATGTTAACTAATTTTACACTCATACTTTATTCTTTTTAGTGCCTATCTTCAGTTGCCACAGCCCTGCAGTCTGGCTTCCTTCCATACTGTGAACCTGTGTATCAGCGTTGTGTAAACCTAGTACAGAAGACTCTTGCACAAGCCATGGTATTTGAGAAAATTTTTGTATCTCTTCCTCTTGGCATCATAAACATTTTTCTAAAGATAGGCATAATGTATACAAACAAAATTTTTTAATTCTAAGTAAGTTTTCAAAAAATTGTGTCTGATTTCAGCTCAACAATGCTCAACCAGATCAATATGAAGCTCCAGATAAAGATTTTATGATAGTGGCTCTTGATTTACTCAGTGGCTTGGCTGAAGGACTTGGAGGAAACATTGAACAGCTAGTAGCCCGAAGTAACATTCTAACACTAATGTATCAGTGCATGCAGGTGAGACCTGTTAAATTAAAATGAATTGAAACCTGGTTCTCTTGTGTCACACTGGGGTTAATTTCTTCTTATTTCTTATAGGATAAAATGCCAGAAGTTCGACAGAGTTCCTTTGCCCTGTTGGGTGATCTGACAAAAGCTTGCTTTCAGCATGTTAAGCCTTGTATAGGTATGAATATTTTCAGCTGCTATGATGTGATTTTTAACATCAGAGATGTTTTTTATTATTAAAATGTAATTTCATGGAATGCCAACATTTGTAAATGTACGTTTGATTGGTTACAGTTGCTCTGATTGAAGCAGACGCAATGGGAGTTCCCTTGAACTCACCATTATGTCAGCATTTTAATTAGGTTTCTCAGGATAAAGCAGCATACTTTTTCAGATCCCATAAGAAACTTTTCAGACAACTTACTTACAAAGTAAATAGTGGTTTGTTCTTGTTTTAATAGCGTAGCATTTGTCTTAGCTTTCTGTGAAGATAGCAGGATTTCTTGAATAATGTAATCCTAATGATGTAATCCATCAAACCCATGGATTAAATGGGATTTGGGTTATTTTTTTCTTCATTTCTATATGCAGTCATTTTGGATGATAGTTATTTATACGTGATTTAATAAACCTGGGTTTAAAACATTGATTTAAAAGGTTTTTTTAATTTGATGCAATTGTTTCTTTGGGGTTTTCCTTTTCCAATTTAATTGAGATATAATTGACACACTAGGTAATTTATAAGTTTAAGGTATACAACATAATGATTTGATATGTTGTACGCCTTATGTATATATTGTGAAGTGATTACCACAACAAGTGCAGTTAATATCCGTTACCTCACATAGTTAGAAAGATTGTTCTTCCTTGTGATAAGAACTTTTAAGCTCTCTTAGCAACTTTAAAATATACCTGTAGCCCGGCCGGGTGCGACTCAGCGGTTGAGCATCAACCAAGGATCCAGGCGATCGGGGTTCGATTCCCAGTCAGGGCACATGCCCGGGTTGCGGGCTCCATCCCCAGTTGGGGGCGTGCAGGAGGCAGCCGATCAATGACTCTCTCATCATTGGTGTTTCTATCTCTTTCTCTCCCTCTCCTTTCCTCTCTCTGAAATCAATAAAGATATATATTTTAAATAAGTAAGTAAAATATACCTACAGAATTAACTATAGTCATCCATGTGATACATTATATCCCCAGAATTTATTTCTTATAGACTGGAAGTTTCTTCACCCAATTCCCAGTTGTACTTTTGTGAATAATTGTATTTCTGAACTTTGAGTAATAACATTAATTATGATGTATTAAAATAAACCATCAGGTATATTACTGATTCTCAACCAGGGCAATTTTGTGTGCCACCCCCTCCTGCAGAATATTTGGCAGCATCTGGGGACATTTTGTTTAACCTGGGGATGTGTTGCTGGTATCTAGTGCATAAAGGCAAAGGATGTTGTTCAACGTCCTACAAGGCACACAACAGCCCCCCCATAACAGAATGATCTGCCCAAATTATCAGCATTGCTGAAACTGAGAAACCCTGGTTTCAGATCCACTAATTTATTAAGGGTTTTAAAACATATTCTAATTCTTCATTTAATAGTGAAAATATAGAGACATTTTCCATATCAATAAATTATTTCCCTGAGGTACACATCCTATAGGAGAGGCAGGATCATTGCTTGATTCTTTCTCTTTATTTACCAGTTTTCAAAATTGATTCCCAGCATGCTCCACAGGTATTTATATTGTGTTTCAGAGTTTAGTTTGTGTTTGTTTTTTTTGAGTATTAGTATGAACTCAGTGATACCCGTATTGTCCTACCTATGGGCATAGGGAGCTTATGTTTGACTCCTGAGTTCTTTGTGGTATAGCACAAAGTCCAGGTTTGTTTGGTACATTTCCTGCCCTTATCCTGCAGTGAAACATTTCTCTTGAGAGCCCTCATTCCTTTTAAGTGCAAAATGATATTGAGGGACTACAATTCGAGCACTAGGGTAAAAGTTATTTTAAAAACCAAAATCACTGACTTTTAAAAAATTTTATGCATGTGATAAACTAGTTTTGAAGAAACCTCTAATGTGTCATGCATTCCTCACTTCAGTTTTCTCAGTCTGCTGACAAGAGTACTTTGACCACCTCTTTTTAGTCATACCTGAAAAATGCCAAAACTTATGTTCCTGGTCTACTTTATATGAAAGTCCAGATATTGCCTCTTCCCATTTCTTAAGCTAAATATTTACCAACACCTTTAAAATATTGCTATTTCTTGCCTGCATTTCGGTTTCCACCTAGTAGGTTTTCTTTAAAGCACAATACACTGCTGTTGATAAGTTTTACTACATAGTTTTTAAAACATTTTTTTCTAGCTGATTTTATGCCAATATTGGGAACCAACCTAAATCCAGAGTTCATTTCCGTCTGCAATAATGCCACATGGGCAATTGGAGAAATCTCCATTCAAATGGGTAAGACTTTTTTTCTTTTTTAAAAGTATAAATTGTTAGATGCCTTAATATTTTTGTAATGGCCTTTTTTGCATTTTGTTTTTAAATTTAAGTGAGTTTTATAGATTTATAAATAGCTTTTGTCACAGTTAATAAAGGGAGCAAAATTGGTATTTTAACGTTGAAATTTTTCTTTTGTTTTTCTCTTTTGGGAATGATCTAGGTATAGAGATGCAGCCTTATATTCCTATGGTGTTGCACCAGCTTGTAGAAATCATTAACAGACCCAACACACCAAAGACGTTGTTAGAGAATACAGGTACCATATGACTGAACTGTTTTGGTGAAGAGAAAATTACTTGCCTTTTCATTTTAAATTAAGATGTGTAGAGAAACCAAAGCTAGCTTTAGAAACCCAGCTTATTATTAACAGCTATTTTAGTGTGTTAGTAATGAAATGTACTGTTTTAGTTGCATTCCATAACCAGTTTTCAGAAACTTTAAAAAAACTTTTTCCCCTCTTCTAGTGTTTTTAATATTTCCTAAAATGGACCCCAGCTAAAATAACTATGGAACAATATGAATTTTACTTTTACATTAATTCAGAGATTAACTGGGAGCTGGGCAGTAATGATTTTCTTTTTATCTGTAAAAATATGGCAGTGTAGTAACTAATTGGTTTACAAAGGCATATATACATATATTTTCTGTTTTGTTGTATACTTTCCTGAGAATTTAGGCAGTACTTTGTGGGATTTTTATTCAGGAGGCTTGTTTCTCTTTTGCCTTTATAGAGAGCATGTTTATATTAAAGAGTACCTTCCATACTATAGAACACATTTCGGGGTATTTCCTTCCACCTTCTTTGATTTTTTCCAATAATAATAAAATTAGATATAAATTTTTCTTTCAATCAGGGACATATCTTTCTTTATATCCTAAGGTAATTCCAGTAATATATTCATAGTCAATGAAGGTCTTACCAAAATACCAGACAAAGATTTAAAATAAAGCTTTCTAAAATTGATTTCAAGGGCATTTTAATTTTATGATTTTTAATTATAGAAAGTTTATTGTGGCCTAATGTCATTAAAATTGATATGTTTATTGGTATGGAAGGAAATCTTTTAATTATGAAACAGTTATATCGCTGTTTGGCTGTATGGGTACTGTTTATATCATAAAGCGAATCAGATTTTTTTTGCTGAAATGTACAAAAATATGTAGTATGGTTATGAAATCTTGTCAGGTTTTTATCTCTTTAGAACGCAGTACCTATACATGGCATTCAGATTTGGAACACTTGCCATTATAGAATTTCTATTGAACCTAAAGAAACTTTCTATTTATTTTTAAATGTGAATGCGTAACTGCAAATAAATGTTGAGTGTAATGTATATTAAAGTTTCTTGTGGGATATCAGCTGATGAATTTTTTATAGTTCCTTTAACAAATTGGCTTTATCTATAAGATTATATTCTAAATATGATTCTACTCTAAATAAATCAAAAGGTATTGATAATGTCCTTCGAATTGCTGGATTGAATGATGTGATTAAGAAACACACTTGGCATTCACTGGATTGCTCTTAATACGAGTGGCTGCAGAAAATGTTTTCCGTATTCCTTACCCAGAAGGGGGAGATACTTACTAAGCAAAATCATTGTCAGTGTCTAGTGTCTATAGATTTTAGCAACTTAATTACCATTGTCTTAATATTTCATAAAGCCAATTCCTTAGTGTATGCAGTATTTGCTTTTTCCCCAAATTAGTATATCCTACACTGAACTTTTTCAATGGACCATCATCTGCTTTATCGCATGTTTCATTGGATTGTTCATACTTGCCTGTTTAATGAGAATGTTGCATAGTTTGTGTCTTTTGAACATAGGTTTTCTTTCTCTTGCTTCATATGAATCTGCTGGATTTTAGTATTATCTGTGTAGTTTGCTTCAAGTAATCCTTAAAACATTTTCCTTTACCCCCCACCCTTTTTTTATGGAAGGTTAACCTGTAAGTTTTTGAGAGAACACCATTAAAGCACTTCATGGTTTGTTTTCTGTTCGTATTTTTTTCCCCGTTGTGTATAAATGTATTTATATGTATGTATCTTTGAATTGCAGAATGCAGTTCTGAGTTGCACTTGTTTTAGCCCTTTTAAGTGTAAGGACTTCCTGAATTTTGATGGTGAATATATGTTTGATTAATCCCCATTTTGCATAGAATATTAGCATGTAATCAGTACAATGTTTATTTTGTGCTATGCCTTTTATAGGAAAGACAGAATATTTGTTCCTTTGGTCCACATATCACATGTCATTACAGTGGACTATCTGAGTTTCCTTTATGTCAAATATGGTATGAAATTAGTGGACTATTACCTGAATTGTTATCACGATTATAGAGTTTTTACAATGGGGTTTGACATAGCACAGCAATTTTTCAACCCATTCAGTGTGTGCCATACATCTAAAATTTGACAGTTGATTTTGGTAGCAGGCAACAGAGGGTCCACTGGTTTGTTTTGGAAATGCTAACAAACAAAAACTTTAACAAAATTTGAATTAAATTCTTAGATAATCTTCAAAGAATAGAAATCACTTATAAAAGATGTCAAGAAGTGAGAAAGAAATTTTAACTGTTTTAACTGAGAAGTGTGTTTGAATAGACAATTCAGAAATGTAATCATTCGCCTGTACTAATATTTATTGGGAAAAAACATAGATTTCATTATTAAATTCTGAGATTTCAAGTGGCTTTGAAGAATTTCTAAATCCAAATAATCGCTCATTTTTTTATTAACAGAAAGTGTAATATAGTGACACTTCATTGAGCGAGAAAAGCAATTCATCATGATTTTTGGTGTTCTCTCAATCTTTAAAGTTTTTTTAATTCCTTTTGTTTTTCCTTTTTCAAGAGTATGCCATATATGTTGCTGCCCCTTATTTTAGGGGGTGGTAATAAACAGCACTGGTGAAATCTTATGTTTATTATCATACACAAATTCTGTTGGTTTCTGTTTCTGAGTTATTTGTTGTTTTTTCTTTATTTTTTCTCCTTCCCCCTCATTTGCTCATGTCTTGGTTGGCGTTTGGTGGTGTATAACCGTGATTGCGTTACCTTAGCAATAACAATTGGTCGTCTTGGTTACGTTTGTCCTCAAGAGGTGGCCCCCATGCTACAGCAGTTTATAAGACCCTGGTGTGTATTATTCAATCTTTTTTTTTTAATTCATTTTTCTTCACTCTTTCTTTCTCTTTCTATCTCACTTTTAGATATATTTTCAGTTGGTTACAAAAATCACAATCCTTAATCATTGCCAACCATGTGACTAATCTTGTCCTATCAGGTTTGTGAGGTTTTCAGTAGCATCGTCATGTATATTTATTTTATGTTGTGGCTAACGACTAATTGATGCATGGGATAAGATTGTCACATGCTTGCTGTGTTAAAAAGCTTGATTACACATAAAAAGCATTTAAATATCCACCAGTAAAATAAAGATGCATGCAAATTCTATAAATTTAGGTTTTTGCATTGTTTCTTTTTTAGAATTAATTTGAAAACTTGGATTGCATTAAATACATATTTAAATTTGTTATGTATAAAAATCTTATTTGCTCGTTAATGTAAAAGTTAAACATCTACACCATAAATTCTAAAATAATAGTTTATATCGTGGCAGTATATCCTATGTTCTGCTTCTTTCAATTGATAATCTTTCAACTCAAGTCATTTTTAGTAGTGTTTAATGGAATACAAGTCATAATACAGTTTTTTAAATTGGTAATTTACTCTTGGCTCAAGCTCATTAATAGTTTAAATGGGAGATTAAAATCAATTTTCCATGTCATAGATGCAATCTATTAATAAGAAAATGTGAATTTCATGGCTTTTACTATTTGAGATTAGATGGGCCCACATACAGGAAGTGTGAGAAACTTAAACTTTATGAAAATTCTCTGAATATAAACTTTATACTGTGGTGCTTATTCCATTAAATACTGTCCATTAGTATTGTAATTGAACCTGTTTCTTACTTAAAGGCTAAACTCAACTCTATGATTTAATAGGTGCACCTCTCTGAGAAACATAAGGGACAATGAGGAAAAGGATTCAGCATTTCGTGGAATTTGTGCCATGATCAGTGTGAATCCCAGTGGAGTCATCCAAGTAAGACATCCACAAGAATTTGTACTTAATTTTAATGTTCTGAATAATGAAACTTTGTAGGGAGGAAATATTTTAATACTTTTATTATAAAAATATATATTACATATTTTACCAAAGATAAAATATGTAATATTTTTAAAATGTTGTATATTTCCTAATATTTTTAAATGCCTACTTTTTTGTTTCCTAAGTTTTGTGGGTTTTTTTGGTCATGAAATATAGTAGTAGCGGATTGGGAGCATACAGTTTCGTTCTTGCATTGAATTAAGCCAAAGCTTTGTTCATTCACATTTAGACCTCATTTATGTACTTTGTATATGTCTCCCATCCTTGAATATCAGTTTGTTGAGTTTGAGGTTGTCTACATTCAAGAGAGTCACCAAAAGTAGAATACTCTTTCTGTTGCTTAGAATCAAACTTTATAAACTCAGTAGTAAGTAAAATAGAATACTGCATCAGCCATTGAAACTGCTTTAATTTTGAGAGCTTATGCTTTATTTATCCTTATTTTGTTTCCTGTCTTAGTTATTATATTTAAACAGTTTTAGCATTTTTTAAAAATTATTTGGCAATAGTATCGAGCATGAGTTTGACCAGACCTCTGGATCCAACTACAGATTTGCAAGACGTGCAAAACAGAAACGTGTTGATTGAAACATATATGAAATCAACAAAAATTCAAGCTGTGGCACTCCCAGTTGAAAGTCCCAGGTTCCTCAACAGATAAATTGTAAAGAGAGAAAGTATGTGCAGGGTTTTCAAGAAAATGACCATTTACTTCCCAAGAGATGGGTGCTTTGAACATTTTTTGAGACCTTTTAATATTTTTGTCTTGTATTAATTACTGTTGTTTAATTCAGGTTTAGAAACATTATGCATTATATTACCAGCTTATAAAAATTCAGATTAATGTGGATGATGGGCATTAAAAACTTTAAAACTTAGAACTGGAAAAATCTTTTGACTCATTTCACATTTGTAAAACATTAACAACTTACTATTAAAATGAGCCATCTTTAGAGATGGTCCCTACTTTCAAAATAACCTCCTGGCATTAAGTTTCTTTTTTTTGATATTTAATAACTTTATGTTGCCTTAAGTATATTTTAGAAGTATCATATGACATCTACTGTGTTAAAAAGGAGCATTTGCCCACTGAGATTTTAGTGGGTTTTTTTCCTTTTTTGAATTAACATTTGACGTGTATATGGTCATGAATCACTACAAACCTAAGAATTGATAGAAATTTCTACTTTTAACATATGTATTTGGATATAGTTAAAAGAAAATATCTTAAATTTTTTTGTTTAAACTTTTAATCACAAATTCTAGAAGTGTGTATGTATATTTTAAGTTTTTAACATCACACTTTGATATTTGGAAGACATAATTTGAATAAAACATGAACTTTAGGTACATGGCATTTTATTTGCTTAAATACATGTTTTATACACAGACTTCATTATTAGTAAATTTTGAAATTAATGAGGTGTTCAGAATTTAATAGTAAAATTTAAAATACTTGACATGTCAGAATGTCAGCTATGTCTTGAGTGTTGTATCTTGAATTTTTTCTGTATGATAATCTATATTTTAAAATACTTTAATGAAATATTTAAAGCATATTCTTGCTGTCACCTTGTTCTTATAGTCAGAATAACCTGATTATCTTTCAGATAACTAAGCTTTAGGGGTTGTTTGTTTGTTTGTTTGTTTGTTGTTTTGGGTTGGGTTGGGTGTTATTTGTAGCTACATAATTAGTTTTTTCTAAGTTTTGGTCATTTTATTTAAGTTTCTATCTGAAGATTGGTCTTAAAATTTAGGTCTATTAATTCCTATACTTCAAATTTAAGCTTATTTGTTACATACTTTTGACCAA
The DNA here is from genome assembly GCF_964146895.1 of Miniopterus schreibersii. Taxonomy (NCBI): domain Eukaryota; kingdom Metazoa; phylum Chordata; class Mammalia; order Chiroptera; family Miniopteridae; genus Miniopterus; species Miniopterus schreibersii. The sequence goes on along the minus strand of NC_138103.1, from coordinate 69,067,045 downwards.
CTTTAAATTATTTTTAGGATACTTAGAATTGTAATATTGCTGGATTTATATAATTCTTTAATCCAATAAATGAAGGTTTTGAAATTGATGCTCATTTGGTAATTTTAGTTCATTGATGATGTTTAACATTTACTAGACAGTGGTTTGGTTTTGTGTTGTAAAATAAAACATAAAAGAGCATTAAATTCCAATATAAAGTGAATGAGTAGAGGTTCATTCATGGTGGACTGATAGGGACGACCATTAAGTAATTCACTTACAATTTTTATGATCATAGTTGATTTTTTTTTTTTTTTTTTTTAGCTAGGATTCTATCTATCATGATATACATTCTGAAGTTTACATATCTTTTTTCATGTGTTTGACAAATATAATATCAATCTAAAATGTATTTCTTGCTTGTTACAGGATTTTATATTTTTTTGTGATGCTGTTGCATCATGGATTAACCCAAAAGATGATCTGAGAGACATGTTCTGTAAGGTAACTAAAAAGGCTTTATAATACACATCTTGGGATTATTACAGTCCTAGTTGGAAAGTTTAAATTACTTTTATATTTCATATGAAACTAGACTTCTGAGTCAATATTGGCAGACTATATATAACCTAAAACATTTGTTCTCAATAAAAAAGTTGGCTTGATCTTCCCTTAAGATACAGCAGTGACTGTATCAGTAGAGCATACTGCTTGAAAAAAATATTTTCAAGCAGTACCACTGATACATGTGGTCCCATTATCCCACTTAGGCAAATTAGCATAGATTTTCAAAGACGGGTGACTGAGATTTAGAGTATAATATGAACTTGAACAAAGTAAATCTAAGTGGTTTCCATGGGGATTAAACTTACATAGTTCTTTGTTTTAGTAGTCACCCCCTTTTGATTAAATCTAGTCAGTACTCAGCCATAACAAAATAAGAAATAAAATGCGTATTACACATTTGAATCACCTAATAATAAAATTAGTGACCTATATATAGTTAAAGCCAGGAACCCAAAGCTTTGTACATTTCCAACTTCAAAAAACTTAGTATGGCATAAAAATTTTATTCCTTTGGGTAAATTCTATACTTTTTTGTTTGTCTTTCATAAGTATTATGTCAGAGATTGCTTAGCATACATCTGTTACTATGCCACTTGGTAAATTTTAAACTTCTCAAAACAGTTTCGCATGTTCAGTGAGGTGCTTTTAGGCAAGACGTGGAATAGTGTAGAATCCAACAAAGTCTGAGAATTACTACTTAAAATGGATAAAATTTTAGAATAATAAAATCAGTAGTGTTTGACTTTTGAAGCTATGCAGATCTGAGTTTTTATCTTTTGTTATTGATAAATTAATGATTTTTTTTTTACTCTACAGATCCTTCACGGATTTAAAAATCAAGTTGGGGATGAAAATTGGAGGCGTTTCTCTGACCAGTTTCCGCCTCCCTTAAAAGAGCGTCTTGCAGCTTTTTATGGTGTTTAATCTCATGCACTTGAGCTGCAGTCCCATAATTAGGGGTAAGTTGTAAGAAGTTTGGGATTTTTCAGGATGAAGAAGCTCAGGACTGCAGTCTAAAACTACTGAATAGAATAGAGCTGTTTGCTTTCTGCAGAGGTTGGATAGAATAATTTCATGTTATATTGGACTTTAAATTTTAAATTACTTAAGTAGAATTTTTTATAGAGAACCATGAAGCAAGATAAAATGCATAGTTCTGCTTTCAATCCTAGATAGAAAGAAATCCAAGTTGGTATGCTAATTAGATTACTTAACATTGCTTCAACTACTGCTTTTTGCCCTGTAAGAGATCACCAGAGTAGAAATGGTTTAAAGCATGAATTTATAGTTTCCAATATATCAAGCACTTTCTATGTAGTGAGCTTTAGGGAAAACCCAAGTAGAATTGGAAGTGGTTTTGGCTCAGTAGCTAAGAATATTTAGTGTTCAGTCTTCAACATACACTTTTATTGAACACCTACCATGGGCCCAGCACTTTTTTTAAATGGGCAATGGAAGATTGTTTTCATTTGGGGTGGCAGAAGGGTAAGTCCACTTGGACTCTTGTTCCTTGAGATTTTTCTGTACTTGTTAAGTTGAACTAACAATTCTGGTCTCTTAGCCTCAGTTCCTTTATTAAGTTCTTCTGAGGGTTAAATTCTGTACTATATGTGATGCCAAAATTGGGTATATTGCCTAACACACTAAGTTGGTTCAACAAATGTTAGAAACATGGGCCAGTACAAGTACAGGGAATCAGATTATACTTCTTTAGGTTTTAGACATAAACTGAGACATATTTTACTTGTGTGTCCAGCAGTTGTATAGCAAATTGAATTGCCTTTTATGTTAGAGTTTTATTTGCCCTGGAAAGATTTCAACATTCAAGTTATCTAATTAACCAAGAAAATAGTAGAAACAGACTTGCAGTGTCTGGAATCTCTCAGTCCTTTGTGTATATTGTCCCACTGTGGTCTTGAGTCCTAATAACTGCTTCATGGCCTTAGCGTTTTGGAAAACTGCTTGATTCACTTATGTTAAATCATGAGAATGCAATAGATGAGAATGAGTTTAGCATTAAGGGCCAAAAGATTCAATCATGAGTTAAGTCTCAAGCACTTTCAGATTTAATACCTTCTGTTGTCTCTGTCATCACCAATTATGAATTGACTATGGTGACCATGTTCTAAGATGAGGTATGTAGTAATTCTCAGTTTTCTAATTAGAGATAAAAGTCAGTATCTTTTCCTGCCTTTTTTGTATTACTCTCTTTTTCAGAGGCAGAGGAAATGGGTTGCTTGTACTTCTCCACAGATGGGCTTATCGCCCTCTGTGAAGTCACATGAACCTTCATAAGTGTCCCAAGTTTGCTGTGAGTGGTTAGTAGAGTTTTGTTGTGAGAGTTCCACTGTCAGGTACTAGTTACAATTTCCCAGCAGTCTACCTTTATTTTTTTATGTCATTTTCATCATTAAAACTGCTACCATTGAAAAAGTCCTTATCAGGAAAATCAAGAGTCCTGAGAGTATAGGAAATGACTTGAGTAAAATAGGGTCGAACAAATTATTAGTTAGGAGTATAAAGAAGTCAAGTGTTAAAATTTACTTTTTGATATTCACTGAGTGTAGTGGGGACACCTGTAGTACCTCCCAAGTGAAAACATTGGACAACCAAAAATAAGTAACGCTCTTTGCATGTGTTTTTTATTGATTGGATTTTTATTTGCTTTATATTGGTAATACTGGTGAAAAGGGTGAGTTGTAATTCTCACTAAGGAAAGGGATTGACCTAAAGAAAGTAAGCCAGCTTACTATAAGAAATAACTGGTTCTCATTGTAGCTCATTACGCAAAAGGAGGTCAGGAATTAGACTGATAGCATCCTGCAAGGTGCACTTTATCTACATTTCATCTATATAAAGTGCTGCACACCTCTCAATGCATGCTTGACATCATTTTTTGTATCTGATGCAGGTGACAGTTGAGAGATATAGGAGAAGAAAGCAACATGGTTATCACTGACATGACCTTCGGCAGTTTGTCCAATTTCTTTTCTTTCTTTAGATAGAGATAGTATCATTATTTGATTAATTTTGTGGACCACTGTCTTTCAAAGAGAAACAATTGTTAAATTATGAAATTGTTTTCTTTTCTTACAGGTCCTTCAGTCTTGGAGACTATGAGGGAGCCTCTGCACCCAGGGAAAATGTTACCCTTTACAGGGGGGAAGGGTAAACCAGTAGGGAATACAGTACAATCCCAACCCTACTGGGAGGGGCGGGAGGGAGGTGTTGCCGTCACTGTATTAAGTCGATGTTGGGAAACGTTTTAACATCTGGAGCCTTTGTGGGTGGAAATCTGTCTTCAATTACAACTCCGCACTGGATGTGAAGAAGCAAAAAAAAAAACCTATTCTGTCTACTCACAAAACAGTACATTCTGGAATATTGTGGGGAATTGTACCAAAACAAGAACCATATAAATGATGCATAGGGATAAAAGAGAGGAAAATTTCTATAGCGCACAATAAAGGAAACCTAAGAATGGGGGTTACAAACAGTAAAGAAGCTTTTTTATTATTATTTAAAGGTTTTTATAAATTGTCCCACGCGATGGGGCCTTGTTTTTGCATGCTGATAAAGAACTACACAAATGAAGCTAATAGACGTAAAGTCAGCTTGCCGACCCATAGTAGAAGCAGGTTCTTGGAAGTTACAATTTAAGGTACCCCCAAAAAAGTTGGAAATAAAAAAATCTAATTTAAACAATGAAGCACCCTGTGAAATGCCAAATGAGTCACTCCTTTTACCTTTGTGGGGTGGGCAGGGAGGGAGGAATAAATGGGGTTGGACATATCAAACTAAAGGTTGAACTCTTGAGTTTGCATTAAAACATTAATGTAGTGGATATAATTTGATGGTTGTACTTCATTAGATTTAATTTCTAGGCCAAGACGTTAATTTTAAAGTGCAGTTTAAGGTTCAGGCATGCATTCTGGCTCATAGTGATCGAAAGTAAGTTAGTGGGAAAGTAAGTAGCATGCTTGCATCGCGTAGAGTGGGATTGGCATTCATTTACCTCTGTTGCGCCAGTTTGTGTTGCAGTTTACCAATTCAATATAGCCCTGCATTTAAAATTCCTGTTTAAGATTTGTGGGTTTTATTTTTATTAAGAATATAGATATATAAAGTACTGTAGTTTACAGCTAGGCCTTGAGATATCTTTTTAGGATCTGTTAGGAATAGATTGATATTGTACTGTGTGTAACCTGCACAATGTGGAAAGCTGATATACCTGTGCAAAACCTTTGCCTCTGTGCTGTCAGTGTGGTGTGCTTTCTGCATGGTTATATACTACTAGTGATTTTATCAAATTTCTAAAACTTAAATTACATGGTAAAAGATCTTTAAGAGGCTGCATAAATGTTAGTTGGCACATAAAGACAATTGTAGAAGTTGAAGACATGATTGCTATATTTCAATGTTTATTCCCACTCAACATATTGCCTTCTAAGCTTTTTTTGTTCAAAGCATGATCTTAAAGATGTGTTTAAGTTAATGGATGTAATGCAGGGTTCCTACACTGTATTGGCGCATGTTGGTGGCCCTCTGTGCCCTAGATATACGCACACAGGGTGCAAGTAAAAAGCTACAGAGTGAAAGTTGATTTGGATCCTCCTCATTTCATTTGTTTAGCTTTTCTGTTATTTTTCTCTACTTACATGTATTCCTGTGAATAAATCCTTGTTAAGTTAACCCTTTACTTTTCCTTCCATGTGTATTTTCTTATATACTGTGAATGTGAAATCCTAACTGGTACACTTGATCTTGTCTCCATATAAGTGCAAGTCTTTATTAATTTGGATTGCCTGAACAGTGTATCCCATGATGATGAAGGAAAATGGAGAGATTTTTCTTTTTAACTCTGCTGGTCAGAGATGAAGCCACACCTTTCCATTTTTCAATGCTGCATATTTAATCTGCAACAAAAATGTTAAGCCATAACAACCTTTTTATATTTTAGTTTGTCACCTTTGCATTGCAGAATAAATACTGAATAACCATTTTTGTAAGCAGTTGCTCCTCTTTGCATGGTTCTCTGTTCTTCTGAAGGTGTCGAATGATACAGCCATCGCACTGAAGTTTGAGCTGTATGTGTGTGGATTTATAAATACCGTTTTAAAAAATTTCAAATGCATGGTAGCATGCAGAAAGGTTTCTGTTTGTGTGTGTGTGTGTGTGTGTGTGTGTGTATGTATTTTTTTTAACATGTTCTTTCACCTTCTTTCCTGTACTTTGGCTTTGCAAATTTCAGTCTGTAGAGCCTGAAATTAAATGATACTTTCTTATCCAAAATTTTTTTTAATTATAAGTTGGATCCAAAGGGTATGTAGCATTTCTCTCTTTCTAGTACTATTGCTTCACTGGGAGCTCAAAATTTGCTTTCTAGTTAGTCTTTAAACCTGAGTGGGTAGCTATTTCATCCTCAAATTCTAGTGATGTTCTCTAGGGGTGTTTTTTTGTTTTTTTAATACTTTTCAGAATTTAATATGGGAGATATTTTAATATTGTAGAATAGGTAATATTTTAAATTGAAGGAAAATGGCAAAATTCTTCTAAACACTTTAAAACAAACAAAAACAGCCTTCAATAAAGTTATTCAGACCTGTGATTCTTTGTTGACTAAAAAAAGCAATATTGTCACCTTTTAGATTAAAAATTGGTTTTCAATTAGGCAGATGGGTCACATAAGATTATGCTCATTTGGTAATCACTTAACCTGTTTTTAAATTAAAAGGAAATTTAATTTAAAAATAGAAAATAACACTTAGCTAAATATAACTGGCATCCTGAGATTGGGTTGGGGTTTTTTTTTTTATTCCCCCCTCCTCCCCTTGAGGTATTGTTTTCCTGATTTATATTTCAGACACTTAGTATAGCATAAGAATTTGCAGAAGCCATTTACGTTCTTTTGAGGTAAGCTCTGACTTAGCATCTATTGTTCTGATAAAACTTAATACATCATGGGATATATATATATACACGCAACTTAATTCTTGTGGTATAGTCTTAATAGTTTTGAATGTTGACTGGATGTCTCTGAAATTGTGAGTTTGTCTTTGTTACATTCCAGTGTTTCTGCCTCTTGGCATGCTTAAAGCACGGCTTACTTCATCCGCTCCTTACACACTAAAGTGCTGTTGGTGTGCTCAACTACAGACATAGCCGCTGCTACGTGATGTAGATTTTCTACTTGAATATTTTTATGTTGTAGGAACCTCAGGAGGTCAGTGTTTACTGTTTTATATATGCCTTCTTTTTCCTGTTTGAGCTTCTCTCTTTTGAAGGATTCTAACAGAACAAAAGCTGCTGATCAACCTAAGTTGGAAACAGAAAGTGTATTTAATATAATTTAAATGCAAGTTTAGCAGTTCCATTTTTTTAGTCCATTAGTAAGTAAACTTAGTGCCACAGATACTCATTTATTCAGGAAAGAATTTTGCTTTTTGTATTGTCTAATCTCTTTAATAACTTCATACTATGTTTTAAAAAATCACTTTTTTATATTTTTTGGTTGATTATTTCCCAAATAATCAACATGTAAATAATCTTTAAGAGCCAGTTCTGATGCTTTACATTATTGCTACTTGATTTTGTGACGCAAGTTAGATTTCAGAAGAATAGATTTTAAAACACTTAACCAAGCCATTACATCTTTAAAAACAAAATAAGTAGCATACATTTTGTAATTAACATATTGATAAACACTGTGATTTTTTGTTAAGACTTTTTCATTGATCTGAATCGCTTAAATTACATATATTGTATAATAGTACCAGATGTATATTTTAAAATAATTTCAACTGACTTTCCTCTATTGAAATGCTTTGTCTACTCAGTTACAAAATATTCAGATACAAGTTTTATCTCAGGTGAATACTCTTGTATCCTGTTTGCTTTGGTGACATGCTTACAAAGGGTCATACTTAAAGTCTTTGTTTTTTAGTGTACTTCATGAAGAATCTTCCATTTAGTCTGTCTCCCCATCCCCCTAGCAGACTCGGGTGGTATAATCCCTCCTGGCAGGCTTGCGTGTAGGTTCACCTGGAAGGTGACTTTAACTTGGCCCTTTTCTTCAAACCCTCAAGACAGGAAAGGGAAAATCTTCCCACCCTGTGTTAAATTATCCTGCATAACTGAAATGCCAGAGTTTAATTGTCTTTAAACCCTTTAGTTTAAATTTAACAAATACTTTGCCATAAAGAAAAGAAGTGTGTGTTTGTATTTGTGGGGGTTTTTTTGCTTTATATAATTTATATTATTCATATTGAATGTATTAACAGATAACGGTGCAAATCATTCTTCCCAAGAGAGGAGTGTGTCGTGCGTAACTGCAATTTAAACCCTTCCTTTAGTCGTTCCTTAAAATACGCACAGCTTTGCTTGAATTGTTTTTTGCAAATAATACAAGGGGGAAACATTAACTTGCTACTGGTATTATCAAAGTGTAGGCATTGAAATCTTTAAGAAAGCTGGTCTTCAGATTGTTAAAGGCCTGACATAATCTAGATGAAAAATCTAATCAGTAAAGAACTGGGTGACAGCATTATCTAGTAGTAATACCATACAAGAACATTGTATGCCTACTTAATACCTTTCATACTGTATTAAATACAGAGATATTTCTAATGCCTCTTAAAAATTAAATTTTGCGTAAGAATTTCATTCACTTGTACACTCTCCAGGTGACTTGTGACTAATTTTTTTCAGTCTTATTTAGATCTTTCCCCATTGGTATTATATAGAGAGAGTTCTTTATCTTTATGCCTAATTATACATATTAATTTTATGGTATGCCTTTAAATTATAGCAACTGTTTATTGTGATTTGTATCCCAGAATGTATTTTTTTAATGTATGCATGATTTTGAGGGAAGTTAAATGATTTTTTCACCTCTTGTACATTTTAAAATCAAACCAAATCAATTTGCCAAGCATTATATTGCTAATTAGGAAAATATTGTTTTCCCTTTTTTAGAGTATTTGTTTATCATAGAATCCCCTTATACTATGGCTTGGTATTATGCATAATTAGCTATTTTGCAAGTCTAATTACCTTCTATAACATGGTTAGCCTAAAAGGCAATGTTGGTCCCCTCCTACTACCAGCGTCATAAAGGGGTTCCTCTGTACTTCCACCATAGTACTTCATTACTCATCCTCTGTGGATATATAACAAAATTAAGATTGGATGATTTTTTTATGGAGATAATTAGACAATACTGTATAATTTTACTTAATAGATTATCTGTGAGAAGAGATGTTTAAACGTGATTAATGACTTCATATTATAAAAAACAGTTTTACACTTAATATTCATGTTAATATTGGGTGCAATAATTTAGTAGTTTTAGCTTTAGTTATAAATAACTGGATCTTTCTGCTGACAACTTAGGTTGTATGAGTTATGCTTAAAAGCTTTAAATCTGATGTTTCCTGTACCTGCCACACTATGTTAGAATGTGTCCTTCAAACATATCCTCCTGCAACTTCTCAAACTGTACTAAATTGATATTTCTTGAAGTCTAACTCTGTGCTAACAGATCTTCATTTTAAATAGAATACGGTTTTAATTTTTGATAAGCTGCTGAATTTTAAAGAGAGTTTTTTGGGGCCACCAAATATTTTGGATCATGCAGAGAATATATATTGTACTGTAGTAATTTTGTATTTACATTTGTATGATGTGACATAATAGATGTGAATGTTAATCACTGCTTGACTATGTTAATAAAGTTGTTTAACTATAGATGTTTCACTCTGATTTTTAATGAAGGAAATGAGTTTTCTCTCCCTTCCCCCATTTTAGATCCAGATAGGTCTTGATATGTTGTTCTTGTTGGGGGGGAGGGGGGTAAGGTTTTTTCCTCTTAGTTTACACATTGGTGCACTCTTGTTTTTTAAATGGAATATTTTCTTATCTGTATAGTGTAGTTGACTATTTCTCCCACATTTTAATTTAACTCCTATTGATAGATGTCTGACTTTACTGGCTTTTGGTGGGAGAGGAGGGAAAGATAGTGCTCTACAAAAAGAACTACAAGGTGAAGTGAATGAAGCATCCTAAGGGTAGACTGCATGGGTGCATATGAATGTGTCCTGTTAAGGCTTGGCTGTCCTTCAAAAAATTAAGACTTAGAACTTTGGAAACTAATATTCATAAAAGTACTTTTCTCTTCCGACAGTAATCCATTATAATAGTTGTATCGTACTAATTCAATGTGTAGTTGTATTTCAGGGGAAATGTGTGCATAACTAAAGAGTAGTCTGGGTTTTTGAGATTTACATTTTCCAACAAGGAAAGGATCTGAGATTACATCAGTTTAACCCATGAAATTTTAAGGGAAATGGGGTTGGAATTTTTTCCCTTTGTTGCCTGTTCATGAACATATTTGAGATAGCTCAGTTGTGTTGGGGGTAGTGTTGAAACTTGAGTATCATGTTCTAAAACACATCTTCAAGAGTTTAACACTCCAGAATTTAGGCCCTTGGGCTGTGGGAGAAGATAATCAAACACAGCCTAATAATTACTCAGGATTTTGATTTGCTGCTGTAATACTCCTAGATTATGTGGAAGCTAAAAATCTTTTGTAAGTCTTTAATATTTTAGTTCAAGTACAAACTTTAAGTTGTTTTTACTTTATATTATACCTGTTTTTGAACTGACAGGCATTTCAGTCTTGAAATGAGTTCATGAACCTGACTCCAGTAATTTACATTACACATAATGCTTTAGGAATGCTTGGAAAAGTAGCATTTGAACTACACAGTTCTGAGCTTGGAGTTCCTCATAACTATAAAGTTGGATATAGAAACTGCTCAAGCTGTGACTATCTTATTGTAATACTTAATCTCAGTCTTCTGTTAACTTGATGTAAAAGAATCTCCTGAGACATCCACATAGATCAGTGTTCATTCAGTTCAAAACAAATTGGAAGTTACAATTTAGAAACTAAACACGGTTTCTAAACCATTGGCAAAAGTGATATAGTAAGTACTGTTATACTAAGAACCTTTAGATTTTTGTGCCACTCATGAATGAAATTCACTTCTATGCATATAATACTTTTGATCCAACTATTTAAATTTTATCCGAAAGTATTCCTTTTCAAGCTTATGTTGGTTTTTGAAGAACTTCATTAAGCAATTTAAGATAAATGAACTATTTTTAGTGAATTTGTACATTTTATTGTTAACTTAGATGTTAATAAGTAAAAATTGACATAGTAGAGACACCACAGTCTATGAACCGTTTACACAACCATCTTACTGTTGGACATTCACAGTTATTTCTCCAGAACATATTCACCAATGGTATACCTGATAAGGGGTTAATATCCTAAATTAAAAAGAATATAACACCAAAAAAGTCCAGTTGAGAAAGGGGCAAAGAATCTTAGTTGACACTCCTCCAAAGAGGACATTCAGATGGCCAATAGACATGAAAAGATGCTCAACATCACTATCAGAGAGTTGCGAATTAAAACTACAGTGGCCCTAGCCAGTTTGGTTCAGTGGTTAGAACATTGGCCCCTGGACTGAAGGGTCTTTTAGATTCCGGTCAAGAGCACGTACCATTGCAGGCTTGATTGCTCACCCTGTTGGGGGGTGTGAGGGAGGCAACCAATCGATATGTCTCTCACATTGATGTGTCTCCCACTCTGAAAAGCAATGGAAAAAATATCCTTGGGTGGGGATTTAAAAAAAAAAAACAAAACCCACAATGAGATAGCACCTCACACCTCAGAATGGCTATCATCAATAAATCCAAGTGTTGGTGAGGGTGTAGAGAAAAGGAACTCCTGTGCACTGCTGGTGGGAATGCAGACTGGTGCAGCCACTGTAGAAAGTAGTATGGAGTTATCTCAAAAACTTAAAAATGGAACTGCCTTCTGACCCAGTGATCCCCCTTACGCGAATAATATCCAAAGAAACCTGAAGCACTTAATTCGAAAAAATACAGGGGTGGGCAAAAGTACGTTTACAGTTGTAATACAAATGAATAATACAATAATTAATACAAGAATGAACTTCATGTACTCAAAATTTTAAACCTTTTTTCTCCTTTTTAAAATCATTCTTATTTTTTAATTACAGTTGACTTTATTACATGAGTTTCAAGTATACACCCCAGTGATTGGACATTATATAATGTACTAAGTGACCATCCTAATAAATCCCACACCCATTGGGCACCACACATAGCTACCAGAACATCACTAACCACATCCCCTGTGCTGTACTTTATATCCCATGACTATTCTGTAACAACCAATTTGTCCTTAATCCCTTCACCTTTTTCACCCATCCCCACCACTCCCCTCCTATGAGGCAGCCTTCAGAATGTTCTCTCACCTGTGAGTCTCTTCTTGTTCATTTTGTTTTGGAGGGGGATTCAATTGTTGATTGGTATGTATTGCCGTTTTATTCATACTTTATATCTTTTTTTTTTTCTTCTTAAAGAAGACCGTTTAACATTTCATGTGATACTGGTTTGGTGGTGATGAACTCCTTAAGTTTTTTTCTTGCCTGGGATTCTAAATGACAGCTTTGCTGGGTAGAGTAATCTTGGTTGTGGGTCCTTGCTCTTCATCACTTTGAATATTTCTTGCCACTCCCTTCTGGCCTGCAAGGTCTCTGTTGAGAAGTCAGCTGACAGTCTTATAGGATCTCCCTTGCTTTTCTCTTGCTGTTTTTAAGGTTCTCTTTGTCTTTAACCTTTAGCATTTTAATTATGATGTGTCTTGCTGTGGGCCTCTTTGGGTTCCTCTCATTTGGGACTCTCTCTGCTTCCTAGACTTGTAAGTCTATTTCTTTCATCAGATTAGGGAAGTTTTCATTTTTTCAAATAGGTTTTCAATTTCTTGTTCTCTCCTCCTGTTATCCCCATGATGTGAATGTTGGTGTGCTTGAAGTAGTCACAGAGGCTCCTTACACTATTCATTTTTTTGGAATTCTTTTTCTTTCTGTTCTGATTGGGTGTTTTTTGCTTCCTCATATTCCAGTCACTGGTTTGATCCTCAGCTTCATCTCCACTGTTGATTCCTGTAAATTACTCGTCATCTCAGTGTAGCCTTCATTTTTGACTGGTCCTTTTTTGTGATGTTGAGGTTCTCCCTAAGCTCATGGAGCATCCTTATAACCACTGTGTTGAACTCTGCATCTAGGAGATTGCTTGTTTCCATTGTTTAGTAATTTTTGTGGAGTTTTATTCTTTTCTTTCATTTGGGCCATGTTTCTTTTTCTCCTCATTTTGGCAGCCTCCCTGTGTGTGTTTCTGTGTATTAGGCAGAGCAGCTACATCTCCCAGGCTTTGTGGAGTGCCCTAATGTAGTAGCTCTTTCATAGGGACCAGCGGCACAGCCTCCCTGATCACCTAAGCTGGGCACTCGAGGTGCCCCCCCCCCCGCCACATGGCCTGTGTACACCCTCCTCTTATAGTTGAGCCTTGGTTGCTGTTGGCACAACAATGGGAGGGATTTACCCCCAGGCTGATCAGCTGCAAGGACTGGCTGCAACCACCAACCTTCAAGCACTGTGATGGATCACCTGTTCAGGGACCCACCCCACAGGGCAAGATTTAGGTCAGTGGGGCTCTAGTGCCCGCTGAGTCTGCCCTTGAGTGTCACTTGTGGAGGTAGTTGGATGGTGATGCTTTGATGTGGTCTGAAGCTGTCCTCGGGTGTGCTGGCTCAGTGGCCTCCCTAGAGGTGCAGGCTAGCATCAGCCTCTGCCTTTTTTCTGCCCAGAGCCACCCAGCATGAGCTACAAAGCAATCTGCAGGTGGCTGCTACTTGTGCTGGGCTTGGAGATGCCCAGGCGAGGCCAAGCTGTGAACCAATGCTGGCTGCTGCTAATACCTGGCCTGGGACCACTTAGCAAGAGGTACGGGGTACACCGAGGTCAGATGAAGCTTGTTTGAAAGATTTTAGGACAATACGAAGCATGAGCTAGACAGGCCATTGGTTTGGAAACACCACTTGAAACAGCTTGGATGGGCCTGAAAGTTGGGTTGGGCAGGGCCTCAGGGAATCACCAGGGCAGGGCAAAGTGTGAGCCAGGTTGATGGAGTTTCAGATACTGCGCCTGCCTGCCAGGCCTTAAGGCTCTGTGGGAGTGGGGGATGGGGAAGGGGCGTGTTTCAGAAAGGGAACAATGATCTCTGCCAGCACTTCATCTAGCAGAAAGCTTCCCCTCCAGTTCTCGGCCTGATGCCAGACAATTCAGTTCCTCCCGTGTGTCTGTCTGTGGTACCTTTCAAGCTGAGTGAATTTGGGTAAGTCAGCATGCAGGCCCTTTAACAGGAACTGCCTGGGACTCCAGAAGCCTTCCGTTTCCCTCAGCCTCAATCCCTGCTGGTTTTTACAGGCAGAAGTTATGGGGGCTTTTCCTGGCACTGGAACCCTGGGCTGTGGGGCCTGGTGTGGGGCTGAGGTCCCTCGCTCCTCGGAGAGGACCTCTGCAGCCAACATACTGTTACAGAACAGTAAGGAGCTAGGAAAATTCCAGGTCAAGTGGAACAGGGAAACTAAGATAATAGTTAAACAGCAGTTTGCAGCCACCTAATTAATACAATCTTCCATAAACCGAGGATTCTTCAGAGCAAATGGTTTGCATTTCTCCTCCCCAGCCAGAGGATAAATAGCTTAAATTACCCTACTCAGGGAGACATAACAAGTCCAATTATCACCATTTGTCAACCACACCCAAGGACGGACAAATTAAGGGAGTAAATCTCATTTTGGTACATCAGCATAAAGCAGATGAATATTCTGTTGATCCGCCCTAAGACCTTCCCTAAATGCCCAACCTTCAAAAACCCTGAAAATAAAGGTCGCAATGTGCCCTCCTTCCAGGGAGCACCCCTGTACCATTCCCTTCACCCTCTTCTTCCCCCAACTGGCACATATCCCCTAACCGCTAAAGGACCCCATGAGACTTGCAACCTGGGGAGCAGTGGGCAGAGGCAGCTCCTCCCAGGCTAACCCCCTGAACCTGTCTCCAAGGCCCCTTTTCTCTGACTTCCCGGTGAGCCAACGCAGCCCAACCTGGGCTCCCCCGTTGCATCTTCTATGCCCTTCCTTGTTTCACTGTCCCAAGTATGTTTTTGCTGCGGCCAATAAGTTCCTGCTTTTCTGCACTTTGTCTCTTGATTGAAATCTTTCCTTCAAGAAGAACCAAGATCTCGCCTTGCCTGTGGGTAACAATATCCCTCCCGACTTTTATCCGCCACACGTGGGTGTGGGATCAGCCGGTTCCTTGTCTCTGCCCCTCCTACCAGTCTTGATGTGGCTGCTGCTTTAATTGCCTAGTTGTAGGACTTCCGTTCAGCCAGATTACAGGCAGTTCTGAGCGATGGTGGCTTTGTAGTTTAGCTGTAATTTTGATGTGGTTGTAGAAGGAGGTGAGTACTGTCCGTCAGTACTTTACCTACGCCATCATCTTGCCTGGAAGGCTGTAAACCGACTTTTGTCCATCCCTGTATATGCACCCCTATGGTCATTGCAGTGTCATTTACGATGACCAAGATTTGGAAGCAGCCCAAGTGCCCATCATAGGTGGGTGGATAAAAAAAGCTGTGGTGCCCTAGCTGGTTTGGCTCTGGTTAGAGCACTGGCCCACTGACTGAAGGGGTCCGTGTTCGATTCCAGATAAGGGTACATACCTTGGTTTGCAGGCTCCATCCCCCAGACACATGCAGGAAGCAATCAATCGATGTGTCTCTCTCATGTCTCTGTCTCTTTCCCACTCTCTGAAAAGGAATGGAAAATATATCTTCCAGTGAGGATTTAAAAAAGAAAAAAAAAAAAAAAACACAAAAAATCTGTGGTACATTTACACAATGGAATACTACTACACTATAAAAAAAAAAAAAAAACCCACAAAAAAACTTACCCTTTGTGACAACGTGGATGGACCCTGGAGAGCATTATGCTAAGTGAAGTAGGCCAGTCAGAGAAAGACAAGTACCATATGATCTCACTCATATGTGGAATCTAACGAACAAAATAAACTAAGAAACAAAATAGAAACAGACTCAGAGACAGAGAACAGACTGGCAGCTGTCAGGGGAGGGGGGTTGGAGGGCTGAGTGAAAAAGGTGGAAGCATTAAGGAAAAAAACAAACCCTCAGACACAGCCCACAGTGTGGTGGTCGCCAGAGGGGAAGGGAGGTGGAGGGAAGCAGAAGAGGGTAAAGCGGGAAGTAAATGGTGGTGGAGGGAGACTTGACTTGGGTTGGTGAACACACAGTACAATATCCAGAAGGTGTGTTACGGAACTGTACACCTGAAACTGATATAATTTTATTAAACAATGGCATCCCAATAAGTTCAATTTTTAAAAAGTTATTTCTCAAGTTTCACTCTTAGAAATAAAGTTGTGATGAATGTCCCTATGCTTAAGTGTTTGCATACGCCTGCAGTGACTCCTGAGTGGAATTGCCACTAAGAAATTAGTACTTTCAGGTAAAGTACTAATTTTCATACCTAGCAGCAACACCAATGTGTGTTATCATGTGTCCTGCAAATTGTGCGTTGATAGCATGATTTTCTAACTTTATATTTAGGAAATTTAATATGTAGAACCTATGTTTCCATATCACATATTTAACAATGATCTGAGTCTTGCCCTGGTCTCTTGGAGCTTTCGTTCTGGTGTAGGAAGGCAAATGAGTAACAGTGTGTGACATGGCGGATAGCGCCAGTGAGAGAAAGCAGATGGAAGGTGGGGATGGTGGGGGAGACTTGCTATTTTAAATGGGGGGAGAGGAGAGAGAGGAGGGTGTGAAGGGTGTCTTTTGAGCAAAAACATGGAGTGAGTCTTTGGAGGCCAAGTATTTCAGGTAAAGGAAACAATAAGAACAAATGCCCCGAGACAGTAATGTCTCCTGTGTGTCGCATGCAGATGAGAGGGATGTAGCCTGAGGAGGGGGATCGAGGGAGAAGAGTAGTAGACAAGGTCCAGAGGTAACCGAAGATCCGATGGTGTAGGTCAGTTTTGCGCTTGAGTGAAGTAAGGGACCGTTGTAGGGTTACTGGGGATATTTTAAAGGAGGGATTCGCCAACACACAGGAAATGGGCTGTGAGGGAAGAAATAAGGGCGGCCCTTAAGGCTTTTGGTCTAACCTGAGCGGCTGGGAGAATGGAAATGTCACCTGGAATAAGAAAAAGATGTCATTTGGTTTGAGACATCCATGTGAAGAAGCAGGCAGTCGTAGTTTAGGGAAAACTAGAGGTGTTTAAACGGGGCTTCCAAACCATTAGACTGAGGACATCATCGGAGGACGGGGCTCGGGGGGAATGAAAGTGCAAGGCCTGGGACCTGGAACACTCCAACACCGACATCTTAATCGAGTAAAGAAAACTGGGAGAGCCCTGGCCGGGGTGCTCCGTGCTTAGAGCATCGGCCTGTGGACTGAAGGGTCCCGGGTTCCATTCCGGCCAAGGGCACGTACCTCGGTTAGAGGCTCCACCCCTAGCCCTGGTTGGGGTGTGTGCAGGAGGCAACCAATTGATGTTTCTCTCAGTCTCTCTGAAAAGTAACAAGAAAAAATATCCTCAGGTGAGGGTTAAAAAAAGAAAAAACCTAGAGGAGCATGGTGTTCTCATGTGTAGAACAAAGAAGGCCTGAGAATTTGCTTTCTTAGCAACATGGAAGTCCTTGATTTTGGCAGACTTTTTTTTAATGGCTATATAAGAAGCATAATGAGAGCTGGATCTCCCTCCAAGGGTTGAGAGACCATAGGCTTCCTTTTCTTCGAGGCCAACATAAGTTGCTTTGTTTTCTAAAAACAGAGTTCAAGAAATATGGAAGCTCTTGAAGACTGAACAGGCCAAAGTGGCCTGAGATAGATACTTCCTCAAATGATTATCAGCTTGTGGTGTTTAACTTTATAATTAAAAACATATCCCAAAAAGATCAGCATCAGGTTTTTGTTTGTTACTAGACCCAATTATTTTATAGCTTGAAATACAAAGTTCATATGAAAAAGTAAAAGAAGCCATAAAAATTGTGGAAAAGTAGCCATGAGGGTGGAATAATACCAATCTGATTTATTATTATTATTATTATTATTATTATTATTATTATTATGGCTGCAGGAATTAAAACTACTGATTCATGCCCTAGCCGGTTTGGCTCTGTGGTTAGAGCGTCGGCCCGCGGACTGAAGGGTCTTGGGTTCAATTCCACCCAAGGACACCTGCCTCCATTGCAGGCTCGATCCCCAGCCCCGGTTGAGGCATGAGGGAGGCAACCAATCGATGCTTCTCTCTCTGTCTCTCTCTCTTCCACTCTCTCTGACAAGCAATGAAAAAAAAAACACCAAAAATCAAACTACTGATTCATGAAGAGGCAGCTCAAAAGAACTAAGTCTGGAAACATCTAAATACACATGAAATTAGTTCAACAGGTCCTCAAATAACATTTTGTTCAACATTTCGTTAGAACATCACTGAGATGCCTTAGGAACTAAACTCTTGTTTATATCAGTTAGCCTGTGGTTCAATCGGTTTCATTATTACTCGCTCATTCCCTAAGTACTTAACCTATAGGACAGCCACAAACAAACGAAAACGAAAAGATGCTACGTATCTCCACATTCACTAACTTCACAAAAATTGGGAATACCAATTGTTACTAAGGATGCACCAAAGAGGAACAGAAACTCTTAAAATGCTGACTCAGTACAACTACTTTAGAAACCATTTTGCCATCCCTGAGTCAATTTGAACATCTGTGTTTATGCTAAGACTCAGCAGTTCTCCTAGGCATATACCTTAGAGTAACTCCTTATATTTGCCAGAAAACATAGGAATCTTCATATCAGCATTGTAACAGCAAAAAATAAAATGTCCCACAGTATAGATGAATTTTTAAAATAGCACTAAGAAAAGAAGCCAGTTTCAGATACCTACAGAGAAGCCAGTCACATAAATTCAAAAACAGACAAAATTTAAAAACAGGGAATCATAAGTGTAATACAGAATGAAAAGCGTTGCATCTTGGAAGGAGAGTGGAGGATACAATTATGAAAAGTCCGGGTACATTTACTGTGGGTACATTTTACTGTTTTTAAGTGGTACAAAAATACACTCGTATATTTTACACATAGCTTTGTAGCACCAGAGACCTATCTGGCAACCATATACAGGCTATACCAACCTCCCTTTATTTTATTATTTTAGCAAGTCCATCTTTTAATAAAATCAGGCCTGAATTAAAAAAACAGGCAAGTTTACGGTTACACTTCAGATGTGTTCATTCAAGCTCATTTTAATTCAGTGTACTTAGGAACTAAAGATCCATGAGAGCTTTCGTTATTAAACTTCTGAGGTATTTGAATACTTTTTACAAAGCCAGGTAATATACTATATTCACCCTTCTGGCATCTTTGCTGGTAAACTTCTCTAAGTAATTTATTTTTACATTTTCACTTTGAAGGCACCCCCCCCAAATATATTTAATATGTCTTCTTAACACTTATTTCCTTATCACAACTGAGACTTTCGAAAATGTAACTTGTATTCAAAGGCCCCACTTTTCATATGTAAAAAGGAAGGAATTGATGGTGACTAAGCCTTCCTTCCATGTACACTAGGATTTTACAAACATTTCTGTTTCTGTTAAGCCTCATGCTTTTTGTCAATTGTAGGCATACACATTTTAAGATCCTTAGAACTTAGTTTTCTTGAGAGCCCCTTATGACTAGCTTAAACTATACTCAGTGGTGTACAAGTCAAAATATTTCCACCAGATGGTGCTATTTACCTAGCTTAACCCTGGAATACGGGTATCAGTATTTTTTAGGAACTTAAGGCACGTGTATAAAGAGCAGATTTCCACTCCTTAAGCTCAACTCAGTTAACATGACATTTTACATGAAGAAAATCTTGAAAACGTTTTTCTTTAGAGCAATTTTCAAATTTCAGTGCCATTCTCCCTTAGAACACAGGGGATCTTCAAGATGCTTCCTTAAGTGCAAGTGCAGAGTTTGTGATTTAGACGTCTCAAACTTCGACATGCACACGTGCCACCTGACAATCTTGTTAAAATGCAGATCCTGAGTCAGTCAGTCCGGCGGGGCACTGGTTTGTCGTCCACTGATTGATGTGCTCATTGGTTGACTCTGGTGTGTGCCCTGACCCGAGATCAACCCCAGCCTCGGCGTGGCGGATAGGACACACGCTAACCGACTGCGCTACCCAGCCAGGGCCCCTGGGTTATGGTCTCATACTGTCTGCCCTGTTGCTCAGACAGTTCCAGCTTTGACGCTGGGAACACTCTCAGTTTGGTTTCTGTGTACTTCTGACATGCCCCATCCTTTTTTATTTTTCATTTTAGCACTTCCTGACTTTCTGTCATTAAGTGGTGCTCCAGGCTCATGCGTTTCCTGCCCCATCCCTGGAATCAGCTGTTTCTCTAAGGAGCCCTGGTTCCATTTTTTGGAGAATGGCACTTCAAAACCAAGATCTGGGCGCTGGGTACCCCAGCTGCTACTGGGGTGTCTCCCGCTCTGCATCCTTTTGATGCACAGAGCGCGGAAATAAATGTCTGAATACTAGCCCGTGTTTACCCATATAATCATATTTACATCTGTATACGTATATAAAAGCACCGAAGTTGGCGAGTTCAGATTGCTCTCTTGCTCTAATCTAACCTAGTCTCCCCTTCTGCCCCTGCCTTGCTTATTTTTAACTTCTTTCTCAAAGTAATAAACCAGCTCCAATTATTTTCCATGTATTGACTTGTCTGTTCAACCCTTGTAGACACGCAGTTTCAGAGTTACTAACCCACGCCCTCTGAGACACTAACCGACGAGTACAGTGTTTACCAACAGTTCCTTTTGTCTTCTGCCTTACGAACCCCGTCAAACATTTTACAGAGGTCCTTAGGTCGGCTCTTTTTTTGCCACCCCCTTTGGGGAGGTTGTCACACACTTGGGAGACAGAGTCACTTGTCTCCATCTGCACTTCATACTTTGATCCCCACCTCCCCAGCCTCCCTGGTTCGTTTTTTTAAAGCCTGCATACAAGTTCTCTGGGTTTTGACAGATGTAACAAATCATTTCTCGACCATCCCAGATCCACACAAAGCAGTTCCATCACCCTGAGCAAGTTTTCCACGGAGCCCCTTCGTAGGCAGCTGCTCTCCCGTCCTCCAGCCTGTGCCAGGCGCGGACCTGTTTCCATCCCTGTTTTGCCTTTTCGATGCCATGTAGCTGGAATCATAGAGCCTCTGAGCCTGGCCTCCTTCGCGGAGCGAAATGCTTTTAAGGCTCATTCATACCAATGCATCCACGGCTCGTTCCTTTTTATCGCTAAATTCTATGGATATACGACGGTTTATTCTTTCGCTTGTTAAAGAACATCTCGGTTGTTTCCAATTTTTGGAAATTATGAGTAAAGCTGCTGTGAACCTTCGCATATAGGTTTTCGTGTGAACATAAGGTTCATTTGGGTAAAATGAATGGGTAAATGTTATTGTTGTTTAAGTCTCTAAGGTTGGGAGTAACTTATTACAGAGAGATAGGTAACTAATACTTCTTTTACTGAACCACTTGAGAGTAAGTTGCAGGTGCCCTTTACCCATACGTAACTATGTATGTGCTAAAATACTCTTATGTGACCACAGAAAAGTAATCAATCTTAGGGTCTAATGTGCCCTTTTTCAAATCGGACAAGTTGTTCCAACAATGTCGCTTACAACAAAGAAAACTCCCATACACTCGTCATGCTCGGGGGGCATGCCTCTCCCAGTAGCATTCCTCCATCACTGTCTTTCAGGACATTGACATTTTTGATAAACCAACTATTCTATAGAATGTCCCACATTTTGGGTTCATCTACTGTTTTCTTACTATTGAATTCAGAAATATGCATTTTTGGCAGAAATACTATTATATTACAGACACATTATGCCACTTTGTACTGTTATTAGGCAATATCAACTTTGAGTTCTTAATTAAGATGCTATCTACCACGTTTCTCAAATGTAAAGTTATTATTTCCCCCTTTGTAATTAGTAAGTATCTTGTGGGTTTGAAATTATGCAAACATCCTGCTTCCAATTAATCTTTCATCCGCTAATGTTAGCATTTATTGATTATTCTTGCCTGAGTCAATTATAACTATGGATTGCCAAACTGTGTTTTTCTATATTTTTTAGTTGGCATTGTAAGGAAGAGCTTCCCTTTCCCACTATTTATTTATTTATTTATTTAATCAACATCAGTAAATGTATCTTAAAGAATTTTGGCTTTACAGATGTGTCAGATTAAAATTTGGTAATTTTAGCCGTAGCTGGTCTGGCACAGTGGTTAGAGCATCAGCCCTCAGACTGAAGGGTCCCGGGTTCGATTCTGGCCAAGGGCACGTGCCTCGGTTGCAGACTTGATCCCCAACCCTGGTGGGAGCGCTTGCAGGAGGCAACCAATAGATGTGTCTCTCTCTCATTGGTGTTTCCCTCTCTCTCTTCCACTCTCTCTAAAAAGCAATGGGAAAAATCTCCTTAGGTGAAATTAAAACAAAAATGGTACTTTTAGGCATAGGTTTTTCCTTTCTTCTCTCCTCTTTCTGCTTCTTCCCGCCGCCTCTCACCTACCGTAGACTGCAGAGCACCAGTGGACATTTATTTGCCTCAGAGATGGGCTCAAAGAACTAAAGCAAACAAAAAACTCACTTGGATTTCCGAATAATTGTTTTCAATTCCTGGTATCAACTTTAATTCCTGGTATCAACTTTAATTCCTGGTACCTTGATATCTTGTATCCTAAGGGCTACTTTTCTTCAAGTTTATCTTTCTTACTGAAAGTAGACTGATAACAGCCCCGGCTGAGCCCGCTCCGGAGCCTGCCCGGCTGATAGGCACTGCCCCACCCGGCAGCTGGCAAGACAGCCCCCGCCGGGCAGAATCCTCGGCCGCCCCCCCACACGCACGGGCACCCCGGGGAATGGGGGCTTCCTGCCCCAGTTTCAGGCTCTGTGGACATAGGGTCTTGTTTCCCAGACGGGAGATACGGCCACAGGGACTACGGGAAATTTCATTAACTGCTAGTGGGCCGCTTCAGCTCCTCATGCCAGTAGACCAGCAGGCCAAGAAGGGCCTTATCTTACCGGGAGAGTAACTGCCTCTGATCATCAGGAGTAGAAAGGCTGCTGAACGGCTGGGGCAGGAAGGAATGATTTTGGCTTTCAAACAATCCACCAGGGCTTCTTTTGTTCCTCTCAAGTATGTTTATTCCAATGCAGAAAGTTGGAAGATAACTCCAGGTGGGTTCATGTATCCAGTGGGCCTACTGCTTCATCTATCCATCACTGAGAGAGGTATACGAAAACATCTCACTCTGATTGTGGATTTTCCTTCTTCTTTTTGTATTCTGTCAATATTTGCTTTATATACTTTGAAGATAGATTATTAGATACATATAAGTTACGAGTCATTACCATTTCCCAGGGAATTGAATTTTTATTATTATAATAAATTAATAAGTAAATTAAATGTATTTATATTACCTTTCTTTTGATTTGTATCGCCTGATTTATATTTTCCATCTTTTTTCTCTACCTTTACGTGTGTCACTTAAAATAGCAATTAGAAAGCATAATTAGATTTGCTTTATAAATCCAGTCTGACAACTTTTGTCTTTTAACTGGAAGAGTTTAATCCACTTTACATGCATTATGACTACTCTTATGTTTAGATTTATCTCTGCTTTCTATCTGCCCCTCTTTTCTTCCTGCTCCTTGACTTTTTTTGGAATGATTAAACTTTTTTCATCTTTTTAAAATCTCTTTTACAAAATGAGTTTGAAAGTTATATCCTTTATTTTATGGTGACCTCAGCTCTTTTACCATACATACCTAACGTCACTCAATGATGTTTAATATTAATCAGTATCTTCTTTTTTGGAACAATTCCTAGACCCTAGAATGTTTTCAATCTGATCACCATCCTCTTAAACTTTTTATTTTTAGAGAAGAAGGGAGGGAGGGAGGGAGGGAGGGAGGGAGGGAGGGAGGGAGGGAGGGAGGGAGGGAGGGAGGGAGGGAGGGAGGGAGGGAGGGAGGAGAGAGAGAGAGGAACATCGATTGCTTGCCTCCTGTATGCACCTGGTGCCTGACTTAGGATCAAACCCACAACCTAGGTATGTGCCCTGACTGGGAATCAAATCTGCCACCTTTCAGTGCACAGTATGATGCTCCAACCAACTGAGCTACAGTGGCGAGGGCCATCCTCTCTTAACTTATGTGCCATTGTTGAATAGTATTTTAGTTCTTTCTTTTTTTAAAAAAAACAACTCCATAAGGTATACATTATATTTATTTGATAAATTTAAATTCTGTTTAGATTTATCCATATATTTACTATTGTCTTTCCTATCATTTATTTGTGAACTTGAATCTTCTGTCTAAAGTCATTTTTTTATATGCCTGAAGTATACACTTTAGAATTTCCTTTAGTAAGGTCTATTTGTAGTAAACTCTATTTTAGTTTGTGTGAAAAAAACCTCACAATTTTGCTTTTTTTCTTGAAATATATTTTGGCTGGGTAGATAATTTTAGGTTGACATTTATTTTCTCTTAGCACATTGGAGATAGTATTTCACTCTCTTGAGACTTTTATTGTTGCGATTGAGAAGTCAGTCTTCAGTTTAATTGCTTCTTTCTGGGGGTAGGTGTGTGTGGGGGGGTTGATGATTTACCTTTTCTTCGCTTTTAAGATTTTTTTTTTTTTTGTCTTTAGTATATATTTCACCACGATGAATCTGAGTGTGGAAATATTTTTAATTTATCTTACTTGGGATACATTGGACTTGCTAGGTCTGAAGATTAATGTCCATTAATAATTTTTATCTATCCCCTTTTAAAATAGTGAATCTTCTTTTAAAAAATCTCTTATCTACTGCCCTGGCTGGTGTGGCTTGTGGCTCCGTTGGGTGGGCATTATCCTGTGCACTGAAAGGTTGCTGGTTCAATTCCCAGGCAGGACACAAGGAGGTTGTGGGCTTGATCCACAGTGGGCAGGGAGCATGCAGGAGTCAGCCGATGGATGATTCGCTCTCGCATCCATGTTTCTTTCTCTATCTCCCTTCCTCTCTAAAAATCAATTTAAAAATCTTAAATTTTTTTTTAAATAAACAAATAGATAAAAATAAGTCTCTTTTCTACTTTTGGGACTACCATGAAATGTTCGTTAAAATCCACTTTTATCTATGTCTTTTAATATCCTTTCCCTATTTTAATCTTTTTCTCACAGTCTTCACAGGCATTTTTCTTGCTGTGTTCTAATTCACTAATTCTGTCTTTACTTCTGACTAATCTGCCATTTAATCCTTGCATAGAGCTTTTAAGTCTTTTGGGTGTGTTTTTTTTCCCCTTTATTAAAAATGAGAAACAGAAAGGAGATTTTATTTTTAATTAATTTTTATGCTTTTTGAATTAACATGATACTTAAGGGTGTGTTAGAAAAAGTAAGTACACTTTAAGAGACTCCGGTTGCTCAGTTGGTCAGAACGCTGTCCCAATACACCAAGGTTGCTGGTTTGATCCCCTGTCAGGACACATACAAGAATCAACCAATGATGCATAAATAAGTGGAACAACAAGTCGATATCTCTCTTTTTCTCCTTTCCTCTCTCTAAAAAGAAAAAAAGAGACTCCCTCATGATCACTTATTTTCTCAATAAGACTTATAGTTTATTTTGCATGACATAATATTAACATTTATTAGTTATTTAAAATGTATACTCTATGAAACTAATATTTTGGCATTTAAAAAAATTATTTTTCAATTTACTTAAACTAAAAAAATCCCACCAAAACAGTTCACCCATTCCTCTCACCCCACCCCCACCATCTACCTCTGGCAACCAGCAATCTGTTCTCTGTATGCATGAGTTTCCTGGTTTTTTATAATATATATACTTTTAGATTTTACATATAAGAGAGATCATATAATATTTGTCTTTCTCTGTCTGACTTATTTCATTTAACATAATGTCCATAAGGTCCATCCATATTGTTGTAAATGTCAAGATTTCATTCTTTTTATGACTAAGTAATATTCTATTGTATATGTAATATAATATATGTGTATTATATTATATATATATATATATAAAACATTTTCTTTATCCATTTATCAGTGAACACTTGGGTTGCTTCTATATCTTGGCTATTGTAAATAAGGCTGTAATAAACATGAGGGTGTATATATATCTTTGAATTAGTGTTTTTGATTTCTTCAGATAAATACTCAGAAATGGGATTGCTGGATCATATGGTAGTTCTATTTTTAATTTTTTGAGGACCCTCCATACTGTTTTTCATAGTGGTTGCACCAATTTACATTTCTACCCACAGTGCACAAGGGTTCCCTTTTTTCCACATCCTTGCCAACACTTATTATTTCTTGCTTTTTTTTTTATAATTGCCATTCTGACAAGTGTGAGGTGATATCTCATTTCCCTGATGATTAATGATGTACAGCACCTTTTCATGTACCTACTGGCCATCTGTATGTCTTCCTTGGAAAAATGTCTATTCAGAAGTTGTGCCCATTTTTTTCTTTCTTTTTTGGACTGTGTGTTTGCTTTTGTTTTATTTTTATTTATATATTTATTTTCTATTGAGTTGTACGAGTTTTTAATATTGCGGATATTAGTTGCTTATCAGATATATGATTTGCAAATATTTTCTCCCATTTAGTAGGTTGCCTTTTCATTTTGTTGATGGTTTCCTTTGCTGTACAGAAGCTTTTGAGATTGATGTTGTCTTATTTGTTTACTTTCACTTTTGTTGCTTTTGATTTTGGTGGCGGATTCAAAAAATCATCTCCAAGACTTATGTCAAGGACCTTACCACCTATGTTCAGTTGTGTTGCCTTCAGTATGTGCCATGACTGGGGATCAAACCCACCAGTAATTGAACTGGCAACCCTTTGGTGCACAGGACAATCCTCAACCGAGTCACTCCAGCTGATCCGGTGTAAGCTGGGGTCGAGTTTCATTTTTTGCATGTGACTGTCCTACTTTCCTAACACTATTTTATTGAAGAGACTATCCTTTCCCCATTCTTGGTTCTTTTGCCATTAATTACTTGTCCATATAATCGTGGGTTTATTTCTAGACTCTGTTCTGTTCCACTGGTCCATGTGTCTGTTTCTATGCCATTACCATTCTGCTTTAATTACTATAGCTTTGTAATATAGTTTGAAATCAGGAAGCATGACGCCTCCAGCTTTGCTTCTTTCTCAAGATTGCTTTGGCTACTTGTGTTGTTTTATAGTTCATACAAATCTTAGGATTGTTTATTCTATTTATGTGAAGGATTTGCCTTATTCAGTCAATGTGAAGGTCAAGATTAGCAAGTTTCTTTGCTGTCTTCTTTGCAGCAGGTTTACTTCTTGCTCACCTTTACTTTTATAATATTGCTTTTGGGGTCTCAATTTATGAGAAAGATGATGTTTTAAATCAATAACAAAATAATAGGAAATTCAGTAGACAGTTGTGAAATAACTTGAAGGAAATTAAGTTAGATCCCTGTATCATGCCTTAAACTAAAATTTATTCTAAGGAGATTAAAGATTTAAAAGTAAAAAATGAAACCAGGGGAAGATTATCAATATACTCTTTATGTTCTTCCTCTCCTGAAGCAACTCAACTTGGCAGAAGTTTGGGGAAAATTTGATCACTACCAGGGCCCTCAGGGTAAGCCCCACCTATGAGACCGAAGCTTTGGATTTTATGGGGGCAAGCAGGTAATATCAAGGAATGTATTTATTGCTTCGTAGCAAACCAGTCAAAACCTAGTGGCTTAAAACAACAATTCTTCACTTTGCTAATGAATTTGCAATTTGGGCAGGGCTTAGAAGGGAAACACATCTCTGTTCCACATTTTATTGGCTGGGATGGCTTGCCTGTGGACTGGGAGATCCACTTTCAGTAAGTGTCACTCATTTGACTGGCAAATTGGTTCTGGTTGTTGGCTGGGTGCTCAGCTGGAAATGTGTTCTTTGGGTCTCAGTTCCTGGCTATATGAACCTCTCCAGGGCTGTGGGCTTCTCCATAGCATGGTGTCTGGGTTTCAAGATCAAGTGTCCCAAGAGAACTGGACGGCCGTTGTACTGCTTTTTATGAGCTAGCTTCTAAAGTCACATAACATTATTTTTACTGTAGTCACAACCCTGCCCAAGGGTTAAAGGAGAAAACACAGACTTCACCTCTCCTTGGGAAGTAAATTACGTTCTGTCATAAGGCGACAGGCTTGCTACAAACCTGCCTCTTCAATATCACCTGGGACATGGTCTGCTGAGCTTACAGACGACCCACACACCTGGAAAGGGGACCTGGGAACTACTGCTATCTGATTGTTTCACAGTGCTCTGGGAGTTTTCCATTAGAGAAGTCATTACATACTGACCCACACACCTACCTGGAAGCCACCACCACTACTGCCTCATTACAACTGTCACAGAGTTTTCAGGTTTAAATCCTACTTCAAGAACTTATAGACGACTGTGTGACCTTTCTGTATCTTAGTTTCTTCATTTGTAAACTGAGGATAATAAAACCTACTTTAGATGATTGTTATGAAGGTTAAATGAGTTAATTCATGTAAAGGCTTAGAACAGTGCCTGCTACATTGTTAACCTAAAGAGGATTCTACCCTAGGGACAGACTACTCTCCTCTGTGCCCATCTGACCACGTTTCCAGGATGTAGTAAAATTGCTCCTGGCCAGAAAGGGCCTTCCAAGTGGCTGACCACCTTCAACTACCTTATGACTAAATCTAGGCAGCCCTGTCTTTTGGCCTGTGAGAGTGGAAAATGCTCACCTGGAGCCTTCTCCTTCTGGCCACCTGAGGAAGATACACACTACCCCATGCCACTGGCTGTTCTCCATCCCAGGGTAGGGCACCTTCTGGGCTGCTCCTCTCCGGGCAGTGTGAATGGCCTCCATGAACAGAACACTGTGATCCCTAAATGGATCATGAGTAGAAAGGCAGACAGCCTCAATCAGTTGTCCTCAGAACCCTCTCAGCAGCCAGGGACCCTGGTTAATCAAACCATCATTCAGGGCAATGAGCATACAGGAAAACCACTGGCTAGAGGAAGGGCATCAACCCCGGAGACACACGAGGAAGTGAATTCTAATGAAAACAAGGCATGAAACAGGAGCCGGACTTCTGCTTTGCCCCTCCTCCAAATCCCACTGATATGGCAAAGAAATAGAAAAATAAATTCAAAGCAGGAGAGGAAAACCAGAAAGGGTGCTTCCAGCAGACCAATACAGTAGGAATTTTCAAAAAGAGAAAAGAAATGGGAACCAATTGACAGAAAAATCTAGCAGAGCAGAAATCTGCTTCCTTATAGGGAACAGGGCACTTGAGCAATTGACAAAAGAGAGAAACAATTGAGCCATACCCCTAGAACTCTACTAACTTGCCAACTCCTGGAGCTGCTTCTGCAGCAGCTGGCTCTGCTGTTTGGGCTCAGATGATAGCCACAAGTACAGTTTTGAAGTAGTTATTTATCACAGCAGATCCAGAGCAGTGGTGTGGGAAAGCCAGGCTCTTGGGAGTGTATGTGCACAACTCTCCCCAACTCCCACTCAGTGATTTTATGTTGTTAGCTTGAAATTGGCCAAGGTAGGAGAATTTGTACTATGGAATTCAGCAAATGCTGCAAATCAACGCCTCCTTCCTCCACTTTGGAGAGGGCTGTTAAACATTTACCAGCATATCACTGCTCCAGCATTAGCTAAGATTAGAGAAAAAGGACAATGCCCGGAGGGTCAGGGAAACCATGTTAAGAAAAGAAGTTACCTACATAGCCTGCCCACCCCTCCACAATCCCATGAGGCAGATTCCTGTAATCAAAACATGCATTCCCTGCCAGGTAAACAGCAGTTCTCATCTGAAGTGAGGAAATGCATTCCAACTATGAATAAAGTCCAGTCCAGACTTGCACCTACAAATAGGAACAGAAAACTAAGAATCAACAAACATTTTGGGGAAACCGAGTATAAAAGGAAGCACCAAATTCAACAAACAGAATTAGCTCACACTAAAAATAGAGAGTTAATAGAAACAGGTTAAACATAGCTAATATCTTTATATTACTTAATATATTACAGTTACTTAACAGCATATTACATCTAAAAAATAGGGCCAATTGCTATGAAACACAACCAGAATTGATGGAAATTTTCAAATGTGATTGCTAAACTGAATAGTTGGACTGAACATGCAATTCTTGAGTTGGAAAACTGAGTTGATTCTTCCAAAATGGGTATTCTAAAAAAGAAAAAAAAAGAAGGGGAGAGAGAGAGAGGGAGAGAGAGAAGAAAAAGAAAAGTAATGTTGAGAGACCTGAAGGGTACATATAACTAAAACTGCAAGTATAGAACTTACAGAACTGTGATAAGGGAGGAAAATGATCCAAGAACATTTCCCAGAACTAAAGAGGGAGTTGGAAGGAAAGGGCGTAGGAAATGCCAGGCAGAATTAGTGTAAACTTATCCTCTGGAGATGTATAGGTATTAACATGACAAAGAAAAGTTAGGTCTTTCCTGCCTCTTCTTTTAGAAGCCACCCCTAAGTAATGAGACTGAGAAGCAGTAATGCCAACTCCATATTTGATGAACTGGGAGGCATCTGAAGCTAAAATAGGAAGAAGGACCCACAAAAGCAGTGAACATCGGAGGTGCGGAGAAGCATGGAGCCCAGAGCTGCGGATCTGGGCAGAAGCCAGCAGAACCCATGACTTTAAGGTGCACAGCTTAAGACGAAAGTCAATACTCTGTTTTGCAACAATGGAATGACGTCTGGTGGTGGAACTTCTCTGAACTTTGTTTTGAACTGAGAAAAAGCTGAGGAAGTAGATTTTAGCAAGAAATATCATAGACTAATCATGTTTTTCAGGAAGTAGCCTGTAGTTGAGGGAGGAGGGAGGGGAGAAAGGCTGCATTGTGACACCCCTCTGGTGCCGTCCTCAAGTAGGCTAGAGAGAAGCAAAACACAAGGCAACCGAGACCCATAGCCCTGTGTTGTGAGGAGTTTCTGCTGGTCATGATTACGGTCCTAACCTCTCTCACACAAATCTCCAGTAGATAACTAGTCTGGGGGGAACGCACCTTATTTAAAGTTGAATGAGTAAACTTAAAAAAAAAAAAAGTCAGCATAAGAACTGTAAAAAGAGAGAAGAAAGAATGAGAGGGGGAAAAACAACAGGCAAAACAAGTGGCAGATAAAGAATGAAGAATTCTCACCATGGAGCAGATAAAAACTGAGGCCAAACTGCCGTTAAGTTTTTAAAATTTCATCAGTTTAAACACAAACACAAAGCAGAAATATGTGTTCAGGGACAGTAAGATAGAAAAAATAAAGACACGTTTTCCTTCGTATTGATGAAACCTGAGACAGCAGGGCCCAGGGAGAAGTGACAAGACAAGAAAGATTGCAGATGTAAACGTGATATTGCAGGCAGCACACAGGAGAATAGGCACTGCTGCAAACACAGGGAGGTAGGCACAGAGGGCAGGTCATTGAAAGAAAAAAACAGAATAAAATGAAAAAATTTAAATCTAAAAAGGACGAGAGAGGAAAATTATAATTTTGGAAGACAAAAAATGAAAACTCTATTCAGGCATGATTGGTGCTTTTATTATAAACACTAAAATAAGAGATAAGCTACTCAAGTGAACATATAAGAAAATTTTAAGATACAATTAAAATACTCCAGAAATAGAAGACTTATAACAACTGATGGAAGAAACACAGCATATCTTTGGCAAAATTGCTTTGTCCTATACCAAAACCTGTTCTTCCCTTCTTCCAAACAGCAGAGCGTAAGGCTGGAGTCCCTGAATCACTGGGTGGAGAAGTGTTGCCTGTGATTTGGAACACCTGTTGTAGACTGTTACCCTAAAGAGAAACACACTTCTGTTTTGTTAGGACCATTTCATTTGGGATTCTTCATAATAGGTTAGCCTGTCCTAACAGGGTCAGAGAAAAAAAAAATAGATTTGGAACATCTGTAACAAGATATATTGTCATAAATTTATTTGGCTTCAAAGAAAAATTAACAACTGTTTGGACAGGTAGGTTGAAAAAATGATGTAGAAAAGGAAAAACAATTCAGGCCAGCTTAAGACTTCACAGGTTATTTACTGTGAGGTGGCTGTAGAGCAATCCTATAAAATTGAGGAAATAAAGTATGACAATAATTACACACATTGATACTAGTCAAATAGTCATTGAAGTAAAAAAGGCAACAGAAAAGCATTTTATTTTTGTCTTGAGTGTACGCATATTCTAGTGTCTTTGGTGGTGACGTCTGTGTTTTCCTACTAAGCATCCAATCCACTTCAGTATCTTTGGTGGCTGCCCTATCCCCCTACCCCAATTCCATTACCATTTTTTAACATCTGGGCAAAATTCTGATTTGTTTCTTTCCTTTTAAAGTTTAAGTTTATTTACCCCATTTTAAATAGGTAGTACATCCACATGGAGCAGGATTCAAAAGGTGGTAAAGCCAGTCTTCTTTTCATTCCTGTTACCTAGTTGCCCTCTTTAAAGGCAATTGCACTCGGTTCTCAACATCCTGAGGATCGAGTGCAAAGGGGGTCACAGTTACCAGCTTCTTACATGTCTCTCCCAGGATAGCATAGGCACACATAGGAAAATAAGCATATGATATACCCAGATTGTGTATATATGTATAAAATATTTCTGTATATACGTAAAATGTTTGTGTAGACATATGTTTGTATGTATCCACAAACACACACAAATGGAAATATACCATTCATTCTGTTCTACACCTGGCTTTTTCCGACTTAATATATTTTGTGTATCATATTAATATATAATATTAATATATTATTTGAATATTCTCACTGGGCTATAAGATTTCTGAGGGCAAGATTTACATTTTCTGCACTGCTCTGTATCACACATCTAAAACAGTGCCAACACACAGTGCACAACACACAATTGTTGAATGAATGAATGGGGATATATTGTACATCTCCATCTACACCTTTTTTTTCCCTATAAAAAAGGGAGCTCACAGATAAAGTGAAAAGTAGGAGACAATGTGTTTTTAAGAGTAAAGAAAGGCTGAATTCCACCCTAACCACCAACACAAACACATATACCTTCAAAACAAAGCAACAAAAATAAACAAACAGACCAAAAACAAACAAAAAAACAAAGAGAGAAAACCAAGAAAGATGCTACAAAGAACAGTCTAATAGCTGTTTATGATAAGACAAAAACTTAATCTAAAGGACGGACCAGTGAATACGGACGGAGGAAAAGAAATGTGAGTGAGGTTATGCAGAAGGTAATGGTTTGGCAACTTTTCTTTTTTGGAGGAGATATATTTGAAGATAGATTTGAATAAGGGAAAGAAGTGGATTTAGCTGGCATGTGGGATGTGGGAAGGAAAAAAATAACATACATTTTTTTGGACCTAAATGAAAAAAATAACTGGTGACAGTTTGTACTTGAAACACTATAAAAAAAAAAGTATATCAAAACAGATGTCATCCAGTGGAGTTGTAAGGCTAGAAACAAAATTTTCTTTTCTTACCTTTGGATCTGGCCAGTTCGGCCAAATCCAATTGACTCCTTGCACATAGTTCATCAGAATTTAGGAGTCTTTCTTAAGGATTTTGATAGAGAACGTTGTAGTCATGTCTAACAAGCTGGTTTGGTTGTGTGTTTCCTTCTGCCTGTGAAAAGGGAGTGCTTTTTAATGTACAATGACCAGATGTCCTGTTTAGGGTGGGACAGCCCAAATTTTGATTAGAATCTGAGTTTTTTGACAATTATATTTCTAGCATGTTTCGGAACTGACAATGAGGAGAGAAGACTTTTAAAAACAGTAATATATAAAAATCTGCTTGAAATTTTTATTGGATCCGTATTAGTTACAGAGACAATAACCAAGGAAGGGACTTTTTTATGGAAAGAATGTGACAAATGATAAACACCAGACCATGAGTTAAAAAAACAAAACTCATAAATGAGAGCTCTGGGTGGATGAGTCTAACTTTCACCCCTGACTCTCACTTTCCTTTGACCTGTTTGTTCTCTTGCTAGAGGCCTCACTCACCTTCCTTTGTAACATTTTCTTCATGCCTTTGTTAACAGTTGTTTAATACTGTTAATGTTTACCACAAGCTAACAGCAGTTTACCAATTACTAGTTGTGTGACCTTGGCAATTTATTTAATCTCCTGGAGCATGTTTTCTCATCTGTAAAAATTGGGATAATAATAGTAGTGACCTCATAGGGCTGATGTGAGGATTCACATCATAATACGGTGCTTTTACCATGCAGAACTAAAATTGTACATGCATTATAGTTATTTTTACAAATGAATTGATCATCCTAGAGAGTGAGTGGGTCCTAGAAGTATTGAGTTTCAGAAATTGCTCTGGATTCCACTATACCTCATGGACTCCCAAACCACTGCACTAATGGAGGAAACTCTCAGTGAATCCAGAATAATTTCCTGTAAAAAAGAGAAAAGAAAGAAAAGAACACAAATGAATTTTTTAAAAAATATGTTTTTATTGATTTCAGAGAGAGGAAGGGAGAGGGAGAGATAGAAACATCAATGATGAGAGAGAGTCACTGATTGATCGGCTAACTCCTGCACGTCCCCTACTGGGGATGGAGTCTGCAACCCAGGCATGTCTCCTGACCGGGAATCGAACCTAGATCTCCTGGTTGGTTCACAGGTTCATAGGTCAACGCTAAATCACTGAGCCATGCTGGCTGGGCCATGAATAAATTTTATGAGGTTATCGTTCAGAACAGTGATTCATTTATTTTTTCATATAATAAATATTTTTTGGTCACTAACTATATGTGAGGTATTCTTCTAGAAGAATACCTCACATTATTTTGTAATTATCATCTCTACTGTCTTCTTCATTATGGGTCTATATTAGATTTTTAACTTCTTAAGAGCACAGACAGCCTTTTCATTGTATTAAGGGCTCAATAATTGCCTATTGCCTGAATAAATGAAAAAGAGGAGTTAATGAAAGTCTTAAGGAAGATTCAATTCAGTTACATTTATATTCAGACAAAAACAAAGAACAGTGATTGCTCTTTAAATCTCATTATGGCCTGGCCGGGTGTGGCTAAGCGGTTGAGCATCGACCTAGGATCCAGGCCATCGGGGTTTGATTCCCGGCCAGGGCACATGCCCGGGTTGCGGGTTCAATCAATGACTCTCTCATCATTGATGTTTCTATCTCTCTCTCTCCCTCTCCTTTCCTCTCTCTGAAATCAATAAAGATACATTAAAAGAAAAAGAAAAAAAAAGAAAAAAAAATCTCATTATGTTATTACATTAAAATAAATTTTAAATGTTTAATAGTTGTCATAATCTCACCACCCTAACACATATATTATTCTTCCATGCTTTTTTAAATTTTCCTCTATTTACATGCATATTTTTACGTGTTTGTAATTTTAATGTATTTTCCATGTCATCTTCTTCCTTCCCCCTTAATATTTATGGCAAACATTTTTTTAAGTTTTTACATTATCATCACCTTTATGACTTTCTATAATTTAGTAATTTCTCTTTTCTTATTTTTGAAGCCCCTCTTGGGTTCCATGTGGTTACTAGCAGTGTAAACCCCTGAACATTTGTAGGTGTTTTTGTGCTTCTTCCACAGACAGAAAGGTAAGAGAGTCCCTGGTAAAGTATATCACATTCTGGGGAAAGAAATGATGCCACATCAGGGAACACACAGTCAATCACAGGTGTACTCAGGAGAGAAGAAAGCTGTGCCTAACAGGCTTTTCTGAACTGAGAAGAGTGTGGAGGGTGGTATTTAGCT
Organism: Miniopterus schreibersii; assembly: GCF_964146895.1. NCBI lineage: Eukaryota > Metazoa > Chordata > Mammalia > Chiroptera > Miniopteridae > Miniopterus > Miniopterus schreibersii. The sequence goes on along the minus strand of NC_138103.1, from coordinate 69,031,632 downwards.
CTATTCTGCAGTTTAACTTGTTCCTGTATCCCAGTCTGCTTGGATACCATCTGCTAAGCTTTTGCTTTTCTTTCTATTTTGCATAAAGCTTTTGCTTCCAATATGCTGCTATTGAGTAGGGAAAAACAAGAGAACACCAGACTTCAGGGATCTGCCTGCTTCTCTTCCGCCTCTCAGTGGAGCTTAGCTCTTTTGCCACTCGTTATTGTTAAGTGCAAGGTGAGTTTAGAGAAGGACTGCTGCCGCTTGAAGAAATTAGCAGGGACAGGAGAGGTTTATAGGAGCTTCTCCTCTGCCACGCTCATCTTGGAAACAAGTGGGTGTACATTTGCAATATTATATTAAAAGCAAACAGGAAAATGAGTTTTATTTTATTGCCAACTCTTCTGGAATATAACTAGTTTTAAATGAAGTAATGAGGAAATGACCTTTGTAACTAAATGTTCATTAATGTGCTGTGAGCTGTAAACCCAGGATTGGAAATGGGAGATCAAACTAAGGAATGAAAGCAAGGAAGTTCTCTGGGTGCCTTGCCCTCAAATCTTGGAGATAAGCCATGTTTTGTAAACTAGAGAATTTAGATTTAGGTTATTTTAATTTCTCCTCTCTTATTTGCTACCACTTATCAAGTTATGTCTGAGCAGTCCAGGTATGCTATGGGCTGTAACATGCATACTTGGTCCACAGTTTCATAGGGACCAACAGCATCCTCTGAAAGCCAACGTGCTGATGGCAGGTATAAAGGAGATATTCTAAGGGGAAGATGAATCTAATGATGGAGGCACCCAAAATTTGAGGCTAAATTGTTTAGGGGTCCCTTCAATAGAAGATCTGCTAGAGCCAATCTTGAATATTATTGTTTCAATTTTACTTTATTTTTATTACAAAAGGTAGCTTATCCTTTATGAAGTATACTCAAACCCAAAAGAATTCTTTTGAAAATATTTAAAGGAATACGAGAAATTTAAATCAAGTAGAACTTAAATAATAATATTTTTTAATAGGTTCTAAGATATAGCACCAATTAAGAGTATGAGTGAAAGAAGAATGGATTTATTGCACATCTAAAGTCTCATGCACCTGGACATTTCTATAACAGGCTCAATCATTCATCCATTCTTTTACTGAACATTTACTGAGCGACTTTTTTTTTTTTTTTTTAACTGAGCAACTCTTAAGTGCCCGGCGTTACAGGCAGTGAGTGGGAACACTGCTGTTATCTAGTCTGTTTTTAATAATTTCAGAATCTGTTTGGCTAAGCAAGGGTAAGTGTGTGTGGCACAAATGCTTCAATGCATATGAGTGAACTACTCACTCAGGACCTTATCTATTGTCTGCCACAGTATATATGCATCCCTGGAAACCTCACTTGAGAGGACAGAAGGTGGGTGATACCACTCACATTCTTCTACTACACCATCCTGTCTGAAATTTAGTAATCTTAATCACTATTTACTGCAGAGTCCCACAATTTAAATATCAGGTAATTACAGCATATGGTGTTTTGGCCCTAATAAACCTTGTAAATAACCAAGACACACAGGATATCTGTCTTTGTGGCAGGCCTGTCTGATATTTATGGGATCAGAGGTAAAAGTACAAATGGAGGCCAGTGTACCACATGCAACTATTTGAATATGTACTATGGCAAACTGTCAGTGTTGGAAGCACAATTTGGAACACTAAGAGAAGGAAAATTTGTGCTTGACACCACTTTGTTATGCAAAACAATCTTTTGCTATGGGAGAATCTACTGCATTCAAGCTGAGAGAAAGGATTCCACAAGTTAACTACTTGTCCTTTTTAAAAACATTTTTATTTTTTTACCTAAGCACTTCTGCTATTCAAATTCTGCCTGAACTCCACAGCAGTTTATCTCTGAAATGGGCAGCTATACCACCCACAAATTTTCACTGCATTTGGAGTCCACTTTTTGTTTTGAGGACACAGGGTAAGAGACATGAAGTTTTTCCCTGGGGCCAACTATTGTTGGTCACTATAGAAAGTATTTATGGTTGTAGGCCAGTGTTCAACATTAGATTAGGAGTAGCAGAGGCACCCATGTGTTTTTTAAATAAATTAATATGTGCATTTGTGATATGCAAGGTTCTTAAAAGCATCGGGTCCAGGATAGAGGCATCTCCTGCCCAGCTCTAAGAGTTAGTGCTTAGTGATACTGGGAATTTAATGCCAATCTCATTTGCATGGAGATCTAGAAGGATGCATTTTTTTCTAGAATTTCTTCAGCATCATGAAAGATAGGGCTAGACTAATGGCTTAGAGAATTGTAACATATTTCTAAGTTTGACTTTCCCCAAAACTAGGCGTTAATGACAATGTTATAAAGACTTTCTCAAGGAAGGACATAGCAAACACATACAGAAAGGGACTAGTACAGTGAACCACCACGTTTCCCTTACCTCGCTCCAACAATGGACAACTCACCAACAGTCTTGTTCACACTCTATACTCCTATCCATCCCCCCTCCCTCTGTGAGTTTTTAAGCAAATTCTAGATGTCTTATCATTATATCCTATATATTTCTAAAAGATATTCTTTTAAAATTTTTTATTTATTGATTTTCGAGAGAGGAAGGGAGAGACAGAAATGTTGATTTGTTCCACTTAATTGTGCGTTTATTGGCTGCTTCTTGTATGAGCCCTGACAGGACATGGAACGGGCAACCGTGGCACCCCCAACCTTGGTAGGTATGGGAGGGGGGATCCGGATGCCGGCTCTCATCAAGTTAGGCCCCCTGCCCGGACTAAAAGATATTTATTTATTTATTAACAATTTTTATCATATAAATCCCTTTATTTTTTTAAAGCTATCTTTATTGATTTCAGAGAGAGGAAAGGAGAGGGAGAGAGACAGAAACATCAATGATGAGAGAGTCACTGATTGAGTCCCCAAGCCGGCATGTGCCCTTACAGGGAATCGAACCCCGATGGCCTGGATCCCAGGTCAACGCTCAACCGCTGAGCCACGTGGGGCTGGGCAAAGATATTCTTAAAATTATATAGGCCCTGGCCCAGTAGCTCAGTTGGTTAGGGCACCATTTGGCTACACGGAGACTGCCCAGTCCCCGTCAGGGCACACCGAGCATCGACCAAGGGACGCGCCAGTGAGTGGAACGACAGATTCATGTTTCTCTCTCAAATCAATAAAAAATTAAATATATAAAAGATATGACAATATCCTTCCCCAATTATCCCCAATTCAACAAACACTGTACAGTGTCCTCCATGTTAAAGGCGCCATGTTTTTACTTTAGAGGATGAACCTAACTTCCAACGAACCACCAGTGGTGTGCGCACTGGGTTTGCGGCCGCGCGATCCGCGGAGGCGTGCCCGGCGTGTGTGGCTAAAGCGACCCTCAGTCCGTGGGGCTCGGTTTCGAGAGCTGCTGACCTGGTGGCCGTGAACTAGAGGCCTCTGACAAAGGCTTAGTTTTCCCCTTAACCTCTGGAAAGCAAGGTGTGGGAAGGGGATTTGGTGTCTCTGTTATGCTGACGCGTGTTCAAACTTGTGTCTCTCCGCCAACTGTACAAGTTGCTAAGAGAGCCACGGACTTACATGAACACGTCCTGGGAGAGACTTTTTTAGAGCTTCCCGGCCTTCGCCCGGAGACTCGTGGGTGTGGGTGGTTCCCGCGGCCGCCGGACCGGAGGTCTGCCGCGCGCTGGAGGGCACGGGCTGGGCGCCGGGGTCTCGCGGCTCCGGTGACCCTGGGCGACGCCGGGCGTTTCCTCCTTTTCCGGCCGTGGAAAGTTTTGTTTTGGTGCTTGGTTCCTCGTCTAGGAAAGGTGCCCTGTTGACAAGGGTTTCTCAGTCTCCTCTAGGCGGCTGGAGGCCGGGTTCCCCCATCCAGCGTGCTCGGACTCGGGATCCTCGAAGGCGGGGGAGGCGAGTCTTGTGAGGAGGAAGCGGGCGGGCGACCGGGCTCCCGGCTCCACTGCCGCCGGCCGGCCCCTCTCGGAGCCGGGTCGCTGGGCCAGTACCCAGTGCACCGCAAAGGGTGCAGACGGTCCCCCCTGGTGACTCCACAAGGACCCGGTTCTCCACCATTCCCAAGAGACTGCTCAGCGCGGCCCCGCCCGTGCTGGGAAGCGAGGGAGGCGACTCGGGCGCGGGAGCGGGCCGCGGGGCGCATGCGCGCACCAGGCCGCGTCTAAGGGTTCGCCCCGCGGCGGCTGCCGCTAGGTGGCGCATGCGCCCTGGAGGGTGCGGGCTGGTCTCTGGGAAGAAGGCGGTGGCGGTGAAAGGTGGGGGCGCCGTGGGGGCCGGGCCCGTGTTTACACAGCGGCGGGCGGGCGCGGACGCAGAACCCGGCGCGGCGGCTGCACGATGGTCATGGCGCATTTCGTCGAGAATTTTTGGGTAAGAGAAGGATGTTGGAAATTGTGTGGGTTTCGGAGTCCAGGGCTTTCTGCGCCTGACCTCGGCCTGTGTGCGCTCCGGGCCGTGGCGGCGGCGGCGGCTCCTCGGGCTGGGCGAGCGTCCTGGGACCGCCGCCTGCTGGATCCCGCCTGGATGAAGCCCGGCCGGCGACTGGTCGGCGGCCGCCCCGACTTGCAGACTCGCAGCCCTTGCCGGGGCCGAGGGCTGTCAGCGCGGCCCCTCAGCCCGCGGCGGGGACGCCGGGGAGCCGCCCGCCTCCCGCGCTGGGACAAAGCGCCGGATGAGGCGGGAGACGGGACCCGGCCCCGCCGGAGGCTCCTGGCGCCGGGCTTGCTCCGCGACTCGGACGCGGAGGACGGGCCCGCGGCGCGGCCGCCCCCGCTGCGCGCGAGCGCGGGCCCCAGTGTGGTGGAGGGGGCTCGCCTCCTCCCGCACGGCCGGCCCCCGTCTGCGCCCTTTGGCCCCCACCGTTCGCACTCGGAATCCCGTGAGGGCTGGGGCCGGAGCCGCACTTCCTCTCGGCTCCGCAGTTCGGCGCCCAGGACTTTGCCTCAGGGCCTTTTCACAAAGCGTATAAAAGTTGAATTTAATGATCCTGGATTCCTGGGGCTTAAGTGCTCCGAAACTTCCCCTTGTCCCCGCGCTCCTTCCCCTTCCTCATTCTTTCCATACTGCTCTAGCCCAGTGTCAGCATTAGGTTCTTATTTGAGAATGCCTTCTCCGTCTCCCTGTGCAGTGCCTTTGCTGCAGTTATTGTTTGCTGTCCTGGGAAGTACAGTTCAGCCATGGACAGGAGAGGAACATGTTTACTCAGGTATCTTGGGTGAATCTCATTTTATGTCCTGACAGTTGCAAGTACTGCAATTCCATTTTAAGATGTAGAAGTATTTAAAGGAGTAATCTTGCAGTGAATAAGGATTGTGCCTGAAATCCTTATTTCTAAGTGTCTCAGGCATGACCTTGCTTAGTAATCAGATCAGTTCAGAGTTACTTGTTTTGTATGTTCCTTGTTTTCCACAGGCAACATAAATACTGGACAATAGGTGGTGTTTTTTCCCCCTGAAAAGTTTTATTGAGGTACAGTTCACATACCACGTACTCATTTAAGTGTACAATTCAAGGATTTTTTTGGTATATTCATAGAGTTGTGCAGACCTCACCACAGTCGATTTTAGAACAATTATATCACCTCAGAAAGAATCCTTGTATCCATTAGCGGTCACTCCCCATATCCCTCCTACCTCAGCCTTGGGCAACTAACCTATAGATTTCTGCCTCTGTAGATTTGTCTATTTTGAACATATTAAAGAAACGGGATCATATATGTGGTCCTATGTGACTGGCTTCTTTCACTTAGCATGTTTCCAAGGTTTATCTGTGATGTAGCATGCACCAGTCAGTACTTAATTCCATTTTATGGCTAAGTATTCCATTGGAGATATATAACATTTTATTTATCCATCACCATGAGGGACGTTTAGTTGTTTCCACATTTTGGCTATTACGAATAATGCTGCTGTGAACATTTCTGTACAAGTTTTTGTGTGCACATATGTCTTCATTTCCTTTGGGAATGGGATTGCTGGTTCATATGGTAATTCTCTGTTTAACATTTCAAGGAGCCAACAAACTGTCCAGAGTTGCAGCACCGTTTTACAATTCCACTGTCAGTGTCTGAGGGTCCCAGTTTTTCCACATGCTGGACAACACTTGTTATCTGTCCTTTTTATTACAGTGGGTGGGTGTGAAGTGGTATCATTGTGGTTTTGATTTGCATTTCTCGGGTGGCTAATGATGTTGAACATCTTTTCATGTGCTTGTTTCCCATTTATGTATTTTGTTTGGCAAAATGTCTGGTTAGATTCATTGCCCATTTTTAGATTGGTTGGTCGTTTTATTACTGAGTTGTAAGAGTTTTTTTTACATTCTGGGTGTATGTCTCGTATCAAATTTTTGACTTTGTAAATATTTTCTCCCGTCTGTAGGTTGTCTTTTTCATTTTCTTGATGGTGTACTTTGAAGCACAGACGTTTTTAATGTTGATGAAGTCGTGAAGTCCAGTTTATCTAATTTTTCTGTTACCACTTACGCTTTTGTTGTTTTATCTAAGAAGCCTTTCCTAGACCAAGGTCACAGAGTTTTTTGGGGGGGAAGTGGGAGGATTTTTATAAGAGCCAAACTGACAGCATATGCTGAGGAGCAAGATCGCAGATGCTCCCCAAGATCACAGAGATTTACTTCTGTTGTTCCCTTCTGTGGGTTTTATAGCTTTTGTTCTGACATTTAGGTCTATGATCCATTTAGTTAGTTTTTGTGTGTGGTAAGAGGAAGAGGTACAATTTCATTCTTTTGCATGGGGATATCTAGTTGTCCCAGCACCATTTGTTGAAAAGGCTCTTCTTTCTTCATTGAATAGTCTTGGCATCCTTGTCGAAAATCATTTTTTGACCAAAGATGTATGGGTTTACCTCTGGATTTTTAGTTTTATTCCTTGTCTATTCTTATGGTAGCACCACATTGTTTTGATTACTATAGCTTTGTAGTAAGTTTGGAATCAGGAGTGTGAGTACTCCAACTTTGTTCTTTTTCAAGATTATTTTGGCTATTTTGGATCCGCTGCACTTCCATATGAATTTTTGGGTTAGCTTGTCAATTTTAGACTTTAGGTTTTACAATGGCAATTTGTAAAACTTTTAAAAGAATAATTTAAATTGACATTCTTAAAATGTTTTGCATATTTTTTGATGCATGAATGTGTTTTGGAAGTTGACTTTAATTCCAAATTGTATGTTAACATTTTAAAGTTATCGTTTGCTTTCTGTTAACTGAGCTTTGAACATAGCCTTGTTTGATGTTTTTGGCTGTTATGAATAATGCTTCTATAAACATTTTTGTACAAGTTTAGTGTATGTACCCTTTTTTGTCTCTCTTAATAGAGGAATAAATTTCGCTGTCTGAAATCTGCAGTGAATCCCAAGTCTAATTTATGTTTCAGTCTTTGCCTTCACTTTACTGTTGAATACCAGTAGTTAAAATAGACTATTTTATTTTACTTTCAAGACTGGAATTGGGGCTGAAAGCTCTAAATTAGAGCTTAAAAAGCTCCAAAGGAGGGTTAAGTGAACTAGGAAAGTCTAGGAACAAAATAACTTTTGAGAATTTGATAGTTGTGTGCTTAAAACAACTTAAAAATTTGTATATTTTAGGATCACTTATAAAATAATTTCCTAAAATATATATTTTTATTGATTAGAGAGAGAGAAGAAGAAAGACAGAAACATAGATTTGTTGTTCCACTTATTTATGCATTCATTGGTTGATCCTTGTGTGTGCCCTGACCATGGATGGAATGGGGCAACTTTGGTGCATGAGAATGACACTCTAACCAACTGAGCTACCTGGCCAGGGCTTAAAATAATTTCTTAAAATAGAGAACTTAAAATTAATTTCACTTTTTTTTCTGAATGTTTAAAGCACACTGTCAAAACAGAATAAAACTTGTCAGAGTGAGATAATGGGAGACTTTAAAGTTTTAGGTTTGTAAGAAAACAACCTATTAATTGTTTTTTCTCCTGCATGTAAAAGACCTTTTGCTGTGGCATTTTATTAGAGGACAGTGTGAATCATTCAAACTCTCGTCAAGTTCTTTTGAAAGCAGCACATCCTGCCTTTCAGTCTTTAAAGTATAGTGTTTCTTAACTAAAAGTGTATGCTACATTACAAATTCTTTTACTATACTTTGAAGAGAAAAATGTATTCTGCCTTCCTACACAAACAGGTATTTTGTTGCTGATAAGTCATTTTTTACCACAAAGCATAGGGCCATTGATAAGCTGAAAATATTTTTCTTTTCTATTAAAATTGGACAGCAAAAATCTTAATAGCAGATACTACACTTTTGTCTTTACTATATAAAAACAGTTGTTAGCTCATCAAAAGATTATGTAACTTTAAAAAGGTATCAACAGTTATTACAGGGAGGAAGTGTCTCTATATGCCACTTCATTCTCCAAGAGTTGAGTACTAGTTAATAATACTTTTGAGATTCTCTATGTCAGTGTTGCACTATAGTTATTAAAATGGCTTTATGTTTTTATGTAAGTTCAGATTATTAAATTCAGGAGCTAAAAATTTTTTTAAAGGAATGGATTTCATAGGTGATAATTATTATTTTTTTAATATGTTTTTATTGATTTCTTTTAGAGAGAGAGGAAGGGCGAGGGAGAGATAGAAACATTGATGAGAGAGAAACATCGGTTGGCTTCCTCCTGCATGCCTCCTACTGGGGATCAAGTCCGAAACCCAGACATGTGCCCTGACTGGGTCTTGGGGCATGGGACTACACTAAACCAACTGAGCCACACTGACTAGGCATAGGTGATAATTTTTGAAGAGGAAAAATAAGTAAGCACAACATATTTGATTAAATACCTTATAAATCTCATTTTACATAATAAACCTAATTTATATAAGCTATGAAGCATTTTCCAAAAGATACCAAGTATTCTTTAGCATACATCACATTGTTATAAACTGACATTTTTCCTTAGGTAACTTTTTCCAAAGATTATCTCCAGTCACTACATCAAGAATGCACAACAGTTATCTTAGGTATTTTTATCCTGAGGTTTTTCCTTCTTTTCCTTATTTCTTTTACTGATTAACCAGTACAAGAATTTCATTCCATTTGTCTGTTGATTTCACTGGTATTGTCATAGTTAAGTTTTAAATAAAATTGGAGCACTTCATTATATATCCAAAATTTGATATATGATTACATGATAAATTGGGAGGATTAAAATGTATTTTTTTTTTTAATAAACCTGGAATTGCTATTAGTAGGACATTGGAATGCAAAACATTGTTATATTTTTGTTTGATTATGTAATATAAATTTAGTATCTTAGATGAGAAACTAATAACCACGCGCGCACACACACACATACACACACACACACACACATATTCTTTGGGGTTATTTAAAAATGTATGTCTTTAGCAAATTAGTTGAAGTCGCCATAGAAACCCAGAATATAGGCTTTCTATTACTTAAAATTTTCAAATACTGTAGTTTGGGGTACCTGCTTAGGATATGATCCCATCAGATGATACACTAAAATTCAAAAAGTGTATGTGTATGTATATTTACATATCTACATTAACATATTTGTGAAATTTATACATTTTAGTATTCAAAAGTTACAAAAGGAAATAAATACAGTATAAAAATCTCCTTACTTTTCTCCAGTCATCAAGATCACCCCAAAGGAATTCACTGTTACCAATTTCTTACATAGCTTTCCAGAGATAACCTGTGTATATTCAAGCAGATAACATCCACTAAGTTAAAATGTATAATTGTATAACAGTTAGCCATGCCCAAATTGTTTTCAACTGCAACAAGCTATGAAAATAAATGCAAACTACAAATTCATCTAACTAGGTTCAAGTAGACTTGACAGGCAGACATTAAAAAATTACAGTATTGTAGATGGCACTAAATTTTATTTTGAGGCCCTTGGATTTTTTGGTTGGGGGTGGGGGTGGAGGGGTGGTTGTTTTGTATTTTCGCCTTAATCTAGGAGGAATTTGAAAGTGAGAAGTTGATACTGATTTAGTCTGCATAAATTCAGTTCAGGGGAAGGATTTTAGAACATTGATATGGAAGGGATAAAAATTTGCTGTCTGGGTTCTTTTCTAGCCCTGCACACTAAATCCTAAATGCTTTAATCCTTTTAGAACTACTTTAATTATTTAGGCAAAGGCATGGGAGAACAGGTATGCTTTGTATCATTCTGCGTATTTGGCTAGCATTAAGTCCTTTGGAAGTAGTTTTTTTGAGTCATGGGGTATCTTTTGAGATTATTCATCCTGATTTCATAATTCTAGAACAATTAATCCTAAGACATCCATATAGAAGTTTGTTGCCATGCAGATTTATAAAGGAAAGGGAATAATGGCTTGGCTTTTAATTTACCTGGTGTGGAAAAATTAAAGAATATTAGAATTAGAAGAATTTTAACAATCAGGTCCACAGAAGTTAACATAAATTGGTCAGATATGGGGAGAAACAAAAACAGCACAACAGCACCTGAGATGTATAGTTATATCTATTGATGAAGATTGTAGAGAATGTTGCTGGAATGACCAGAGTTAGGATTAAATTGGGACATGGCTAGTGAACTGCGCGATGGAGATGAAGCAAACCATTCCATCAGTTCCATGAGGCATAGACGTGTTCCTTGATGGAAGCGCAGGATTAAAAATTATGGAAGATACTGACAGGCATGTTTACTTGACTTTAGGGAAAAGATAGGAAGGTACAATATAAGTAAAGCAAATTGTGGTTCTGGCGTCTTAAAACTAAAAAGTGTTCCTTTTTAGTTGGGTGAAATAACAGCCAGTGAAGATGGCTTTACCTTTTAATTATAACCATTATGATGTAATAGGTAAAACAGGAGACTACAGAAGAAAGGAAGATTACCTATAGGCTTTCCCTCTATCCTCTGAGATACTTAGAAATACAAAATGGTTCTTTATGGTTTTGTATCTTAGCTTTTTCAAGTGATACTACTATCAAGCATTTTTCTCTTGTGATTAAGTATTCTTGAAAATATTTTCAGTGACTGCATAGGTTCCCATGGAATAGAGAGGCCATACTTTTTTTAACCACCACCCCTCCCTTTGGACATTTAGGTTACTTGTAATTTTGTTTTTTCCTTTTATGAGTTATGAGGACTTGAGATTTATGTATTAATGTATACAAGATGCCAGTTTAAGAGGTAGCCTTCAGTGCCTTTGTAAGCATAGCTTGAAGAGTTTTTGAGAAAGCTGACATTGTTTTATTTCATTTTGAAAGTAATGAAAATTACATTTATTTACAGATTACAGAAAATTTGAAAGATATAAAAATGAAAGTTATTTCACAACTGTTTGCATCTGCTATTTTTGTAGAATCCATTATGTAATATCTATTTAGATGGCTTTAAGGATTTAACTAACTGGGAAGAAGTGACTTATAATTAAAAAGTTTAGGGAGTATTATCTGAGGGGTGAGAAAAATATTTTTAACGTGATAAGATTTATTTTCATCAGTCAACCAACAAATGTGTTTGAGTGAGTTTTGTACCTGCACTAAGTAGTTTTGGTTGCTGAGCAGTGCTCATTCTGCATATTTTAATCATTGTTTTTTGCTTTAGCAATATCTTGTCAGTAGTTCTGCAGAATAGTTTTAGTGATCATGTGTGAAAAACTACTTGCATATATTTTATTTTTTCCTAGCAGTTTTCAAGGCAAAAATGGTACTGGAGGGCTGTCATTGCTTATTTGTTGAATTCCCATCAAAAGTGTCGAGAAGATACTTCACTAGAGGGTCCATTCTTCAAAGAAAAAAGAGTATCATCAGAATTAGTTAAATGTTTGATTGTGTTTTTCAGAGAAGGCAGGTAAAGTGAGACTGCACCAGACATGTATTAATGTTATACTTTGCAGTGACTTGTCCAAGGTTATCTAGTAAGTGTTGGTAAAAACTAGAGTAAAAGCAGAACGTAGAGAGGTAGAAAGTGATATTTTTTTACTTTTGAAGCAGTATAGAGTTCAGAGGAAGGTTAGGCATGTTATTGTTGTTCACATGACAGCACCTCCTGACCTTTTTCTTCCCCCTCCAAAAATATTTTTTTTAATTGAAAAGGAAAATAGGTAAAGTAAACTTTTTAATTCATACAGTCTATACTCTTATCTTCTGCCTGTTTTTCAGCTCTTGGACTCATCAAAGTTGAAGTGTTTAATTTTCTGTTGCCCTTAAAAGGTTCTTTGAAAGAAAAGTTTCAAACCATTAACTAAAATCTCTGGGGTTTGCCCTGGTCCGTAGCTCATTTGGTTAGAGCGTCGTCCTGATTTGCCAAGGTTGCGGGTTTGATCTCCGGTCAGAACATATACAACCAATGAATGCATAAATACCTGGAACAACAAATTGATGTTTCTCTCTCTAAAATAAATTAAAATTTTTTAAATCTGTGGGGTTTGTAGCCTTGTGCTTTTCTACTATTTTTGTGGCTCTTAAAACCTAGATATGTGAATTCCATTTTAGTTAAAATAGAAATTTCATAGCCTTTTAAATAGAGATATGCATTTTTTCTTCAAGTGGAAATATGTTAGATTGTATTTTATAACGTATTTAAAAATTTTAAGTATAAAGTTGTTATAAAATCAACCAGAAAAAGGTGCCTTTGGATTTCCAAAGTAGGTTTGATGCTTTATTTAAACTTTTTAATTTGAAATTTCAAGGATGTCTTACTTGTAGACTACATTAGGCTAGAAAAAAATCTGAACATTTTCAGTGACTTGGTGACCTTACTTATAATTTAGTTATCTTTTCAAGCTAAATTTCAGTTCAATTGATAATTTAGACCCAGGACAATATGCATAGTAGACCTCATTTTCATGATTAAAAAGTAGCATGTTACTATATGTATGTGAAAAGAAATCTGGACAGATATACATCAAACTGTTAACTGCAGTAGTCTTAGTTAAATTGGAGTGTTAAGAGGAAGTCTGATTCTGGACTTTCATCTTCAAAGGATGGTAAAACTTTTTTTTCTACTTCATGCTAGGAGTACAAAGATTTTTTAACGCTTATTTATATTGGATCATAACACAATTTTTATTTGCCCCAGGTCATAGTCAGTGGATATTCTGTGAAAGTGATACCTCTTTGTAAAGTGCATTAAGATTAGCAGGTAAAAGAACCTATCTTAGTGCAAACTTTTATAGCAGTTGTTCTCCTTGGATCAGCAATGGTGTTAATGTTTCTGTCAATCAATACTGAAAGTTTCTCTGCAAAAATTTATTGATTAAAAAGGGTAAATATTATTTACTGAACTTTTGGGACAACTTTATTGAGCTATACTTTACATACCATGTAGTTCACTCATTCATTTAAAGTGTATAATGCTGTGGCTTTTGGCAATATTCACAGTCAATTTTGTTAATATTTGCAACCACCATTACATTTAACTTAAAAACATTTTCATTACCTCAAAAAGAACTCCTATACCTTTTATCATCCCCTACATTACCCCCCAACCCCCAAGCAACCCACTAATCTACTTTGTCTTTATCTTTTTTTATTCGGGACTTTAATATGAATAGAATCATTATACTATGCGGTCTTTTGTGACTGGCTTCTTTCTTTTAGCATCATGTTTTCAGGGTCAATCATTATTGCTGCATATAGCAGTCCTTTATTCCTTTTATGGCTGAGTAATATTCTAGTGCCCGACTATATCACATTTTGTTTATTCATTTGTCAGGTGGTGGACTTCTGGGTTGTTTTCCATCTTTCAGCTATTATGATTAATGCTGCTATAAACATTCTTGTACAGATTTCTTTGTGGACGTATGTGTTAAACTAATGAATTAGCTAGCTGAAAAGAAGCTCATCACTGATTAGTAAATACCTACCCTTAAAAACCTAGCTACAGCCTGTCCGGGCATGGCTCAGCTGTTGAGCATCGACCTAGGATCCAGGAGATCCTGGTTTGATTCCCAGTCAGGGCACGCGGCTCCATCCCCAGTCTGGGACGAGGCAGCTGATCATTGACGACTCTTTCATCATTAATGTTTCTATCTCTCCCTCTCCCTTCCTCTCTCTGAAATCAATAAGATATATTAAAAAAAAAAAATCTACCTGCAGGTGTACCTCAGTTTGCATTTCACAGGTTTTTTTTTATAAATTGGAGGCACGTCCCTTCACCAGCATAAAGCTTACGACTTGCTTTCTGTGCAATACTCACTTTGTTGTGGTAGTCTGGAACTGAGCACCCAGTATTTCTGAGGTATGCCTGTATTTGGTTATGGATTTGTTGTTGTTTTTTGGTGGGTGACAGTAATGTTCTGACAATGATTATGGTGATGGTTGTACAACCCTATAAATATCCTAAAAATTATTACAGTGTACATTTTAAATGAGTGAATTGTATGGTGTGTGAATTTTATCTCAATAAAACTGTTGTAAAAAAAGAATAAAAATTTGAGCAGAAGGAAAAAACAGCCATTGATAAGCAAGATTTTATGTCAACAGTTGTGGTATACTTGGGAGAAAATTGCTTTTTAAAACTGCTTGTCATGATAGCTCTTAACTCTGTTACTTCTGTATTGAAGACTTGGCTTATTTATTTTTTAATCCTCACCCAAGGATATTTTTCCATTGCTTTTCAGAGAGAGTGGAAGGGAGGAGAGAGAGAGAGAGAAACATATATGATGTGAGAGAGACACACATTGATTCGAACCTGCAACTGAGGTACTTGGCTGGAATTGAACGTGGGACTGGTTAGTCCTCGGGCCAACGCTCTAACCACTGAGCAAACCAACTGGGGTGGCTTTATTTTTTATTAGAAAGTTAACCTATGCTCATTATTCCACTTCTTAGAAATAATTGGCTGTTAATAGTTTGCTGCATATGCCTTTAGAATCCTTTTATATACATACAAGGTGGGGCAGAGGTTTACAGTTCATATGGAAAATAATACAGTAGTTAATAAATAATAATACACGATTAAACTGTTTTGAGTACCAACAACTGTAAACCTACTTTTGCCCCACTCTGTATATGCAACATTTTTTTTCAGTGAAAATGAAATCCTACTAGGTATACTGTTTTGCACCTTCCTTTTTAATTCAATTCAATTTAATTTTTTTTACCTAAAAATAAATAAATAATAAATAAAAAAACAATACCAGGCCTCCATAGAAGAATGGGGCATTATGAATTCTGCAGTCATCTGTTCCCAGTGAACATAAATAGCAACCCTATCCAACTGTTAGGGAAAGCTGACCTTCCTCAGTAAATAAGATTTGACCATTCAACTAAAAGAAAAAAGAAAAATCTTGCTTATATATGGAATCTCCCTGTACATTTTTTAGCCATTTCCTGTAAATCTACAGTTCTTTCAAACTAAAATTTAAAAATATATTTCTCTTGTAGGAAGGTACCAACCTTCAGAAATTGAGGTAGTAAGAACCAATTTGTTAAGAAAAGACAAAACCAAGCAAAACTACTCTCCCAAGAGAAAAAGGGAATTTCCCAACTTCTCTTTCTTGTTTCAGACAACCTTATTGAAAACATATTTTAGCTATCATAAAACCTACCCATTTTAAGTATACAACTTACTAGTTTTTAGTAACTTTATGGAGTGGTGCAACCATAACCATAAATCAGTGTTAGAATATTTTCATCCTTCCAATAATTAGATCCCTCATGTTCGTATACAGTTAATACTCTTTTCCACCTTCAGTTCTAGGCAGCCACTAATCCACTCTCTTTCTTTATAGATTTCACTATTCTGGACATTTCATACAATCATACAACATGTGGACTCTTATGTCTGGCTTCTTTCACTTAGTAAAATGTTTATGAGGTTCATAAAGTAGTATGTGTCAGTGTTTGTTTCTTTATTGCTAAACTGTATTACATTTTATGGATATACCTCATTTTGTCTACCCACTACCCATTTACTAGTTGATGGACCCTTAAGTTGTTACATTAGGTTATTTTTGGCTATGAATAATTGTATGTTTCATTTTTTATCACTGACAGTACATCTGGGCAGATTTTTAAAATTAATACTTAAAATCTGCAAATTTTTTTCTTGCTATAGTCTTTTGAAGAACACTGTATGTATGTTATTGTAGGCTATACTGTGATTTATTTAACCAGTAATGCTAGTGGATGTTTTTTAATTGTTTCTGATTTTTTACTATTGTGAACAGCACTATAGTGAATATTCTTCCACATTTTTTTTTTATATGTGTGTTTCGTGATACAGAGTTCTAAAAGTGGAATTTCTGAATCAAAGGGCACGAACACTTACAGTTCCAGTAAAATATTAAAGACCAGAAAACATTTCAGTCATAATTCTATTTGATAATAAAGGTCTGTTGTCAGGTTATTTGTACATTTGTGTATTTTAGCAAGTTCTGCTTGCTTCAGTTAACAAATATGGTAAGAAAATTTTTTTTGTCTTGAAAATAATAGGAACATATCTACTTCAAGGTCTAGTGTGATAAAATGGACATGTAATTCAGAATTATTTTTGTTATTTTACTTTTCTTTGTATTAGAACATTTACTAAAAACATTGGGGGCTACTATAAAAGTTATAGAACTTGCATGGGTATACTTTTAGTTAAAAAAAATACTGGGTAATCTCAAATGGTGGCAGAATTATAATGAGTCATGGTTGTCAGTTTCAAGAGTGGTTTCTCTTCCCATTTCCCCAGAATTTCCCATATTTTGTGCAAGGGAAGATGCTGAAGCCAAATAGGTCTAGACCTGAGCTCCAGTGCCCTCACTCCTTCTGTATTTTTTCACATATATCTGAAATGTGTGTTTATTTAATATACTATCATTTTATCAAGGCTATAAAGTAAGATTTTGATAAGGTGACAATAAAACCTGGGTTCTTTGTTAGACACCTTGACTTTGAATTTGAGTCATTTGTTTTGTGAAATTGTTAAAGAAAATGGTGCTTAGAGTTAGACTCATTACATTTTTTTGACTTTAGTAAGTGAATGAATTGCAAATAGGAAGAAATGACAAATGGATTTGTAATCATGCAGGGTGTTTATGTTTAGTCATTAGTGCCTTTTCAGGCAGCCTTCTTCTGTATCCCATCCTTACTAGGATGAGTTTTCCTTTTCTTTCCAAGTGAAGACTGGAGGGATGGAGTAGCTAGTACTTTTTCCTAAGGTATATTATATCACTGTTACTGTATTATTATATTGTATAGTAAACAAATTAATAAACCTCATTCCCTGTATTGGGAATTTTAAGTAATAGGCTGTTTGGATATCTGAACGTCCCAAGTAAAGAGCTTGCTCCTTCAAGGACTTCTGTTTTTTTAATTCTCACCAGAGGACATACTCTTTTTTTTAAAAATTGGTTTTCAAGAGAGAGGAATGGAGAGGGGGAGAGAGAGAAACACTGATGTGAGAGCAAAACATCGATCGAACCCCCAACCTTTTGGTGTACAGGGGACTATGCTGAGCCACACTGGCCAGGGCGAGGACTTCTTAATAAGAGCCCAGATTTCTCATATAATTTAACCTTTTCTTGATTGTTCAATGTTTAAAGTGCTGTAACAGAGGCACACAATTCTCAGGACCTTGTTGCCCCAATTATAAGATGGTCTCTGAGTTCTTGTCTCCTTAAAGAAAATTCTTTTTTTTTTTTTTTTTCCCTTGTAAACTTGGTAAATATTATTTCTTCTAATGGTCTGTGTGCTGGTTTGAATAGCCTCTGCCAGCTCTTTTCCAATTTGCCCTTTAAATATGCATAGTGCACTTTGGGAACCCAGGTAACCTAGATTTGTTAGAATTATGTGCAAATGAGAACTAGTGGGTGTGTTAGGTGAGAAATTTGGGGCATAAGAGCTTCAGACTTTGGATTTTAATGTGTTAGATTTAAGGTTTGTTCCCCCCCCCCCCCCCCGCAGATTTGTTTTTTTCAAGGTCCATATTATGGGAGTTGGTGGATTGTCTAATCACTTGTAATTTCTGTATTATATTCAAGTAATGGAATGAATCCCTGAGAGGTTTCAGGCCTGTCATTATTTGTAATTTGTTTTACTAATCTGCATGATGTTATTTTTGCTTGCTATAGACCAGTGATAATGTTTATTTCAAAAAATATCCTTATTTTTGCTGGAATAAATTTGCATTCAAAACCCAGGGAAAGTAAAAAATAAACTTAGGTAATAAATTTTTTCTTTATCTTAAACATGAAAAAATTGTAGAAGCCAAATGGATATGTTTGGATTCATAGGAGGCTGTAGTTTTCTGTTATATTCGTCCTGAAAAATGGAAATGGATCTTCAGAATGCTAAGGATATTATTTATATTACCTCCTTACGAATATTACATTTTAATTTGTTGTATGTATGGCAGACTAATTACTTGGTGTATTAGCTGACAAATTTATCAGGGATCACTTCAACATAACTGGAAGTTACTATAACATGTTTCCTGTTTTTGGCAAACTTTGGAAAAATTAGGTTTCAGATTGTGTAACACTTGCTTATGATAATGCTTTTTATTTCCAGTAAATATATTCCATACTTCATTATTTTATTATCACTGAAGAAAAATAAAACTTCTATTTGTGAAGAGAGTTATTGAGCTTGGTTTATTGATAAGTCTATTATTTTACCTATAACATTGATATTTCTGATGTTTTCTTTGCTATGACTAGTTAATTTAGCATTTATTGGATTAAATAACTAAAGGTTTTGTAGGATTGTGTGGTGGTCTGGTTCTGTTAATTTCCCATTAGTTGAGGACTAGCCAATAGACTGTTACTGCTCTTTAATTAAAATTTTATCTACTTTCTCACTTCTCAAATTACTTGTTTACTGAAAGACTTATATTAGCAATTATAAAGTATCTTGTGGGATATTCAATGCTTATGTGATTAATAATATGCTGTCTTGACTCAGAAGTCAAGGTATAGTAATTTTAAAGCTCAGTCTTTTGAGTTAAATCAGCGATTTTCAACCCTTTTCATCTCATGGCATATACAAACTAATTACTCAAATTCTGCAGCACATCAAAAAATATATTTTTTCCAATCTGACAAAAAATTAGGTATAATTTTGATTCATTCACATTGGACGGCTTTTGTTGTGTTGGCTGTTGTCATTTTTTTATTTGACAACCTAAGGGAAAAGAGGGCAGTCCCCCTGACTAAATAGCCAGGTATTGCATGTTTTAAAAATTCTTGCGGCACACCGATTGAAAATTGCTGAGTTAAATAATTAGGAATCCCTTAATGCCTGTTTAAGGAAGTGAATTTTGGTATTTGGTAATGTATTTAAAGAGGCCCATGGCTATCTTTTCTAAATTATACTGCATATTATTCCTTAAAGTTTTAGACTTAGTTTCATTAATATACCCTTATGAGTAATTATGGAGTATGCATATGTATGTGATTGTATATATAATAAATTATAAACTTTATGAAACCTTACAATATTCCTTTGATACAGTTTTAAGTCTTACAATGAGTAACAGTGGTTAAATTTAGGAAAGACAGCTTACCTGTCTGTCAGAATTGCATATTTGTTAATGTTATTAAGCCATGTTGACAGCTCTCTCCCTTTTTTTATTTTTTGTTAAACTAAAACATCTTTTTAAATTGTAGGGGGAAAAAAACAGTGGCTTTGATGTCCTTTACCATAATATGAAACATGGACAGATATCAACAAAAGAGCTAGCAGATTTTGTAAGAGAAAGGTATGTATTTTTTCATGTAATTTAACAGTTTATTACAAGTTAAATTTTAGAATATAAATGAGAAAATTTTGATTGTAAAGTAATCAAGTACAGTTGTTAAAACTGTACTTTGTTAAAGTAGTTATACTTTAAAGTAGTGGTTATCTGTAATCTACACGCTGAGGGCTAAATAGTGGCTCCAAGTGGCATTGTTAAACTGGTTTATGTATCACTGCTTGAAAATATTATCTACATATTTTTCATTGAATGTACTAACAAGGTGATATAATAGGAAAATTTGAGGAACTTTGAAGGATAAAATATTACCATTTCTTTAAATAAACATGTCAGTAAAGAAAACATACTAAAATAACTTGAAAAGACTGTTTTCTGAACTTGTAGTTTAATTATGTATTATTATAACTTTTATCTTAAAAAAGTCCTAAAAAATGTGTTTTTAAATTCTGCAAATTTACAAAATGTGATTGTCTTTTTAAAACTTTATAATATAATGGTTAATTTAGAAACTATTAAAAATAATTATAATTTGATTTGATTAAAGGTGTTTTGTGGCTGGCCCCTCTTGGTGGTTTTTATATGAATACATTTAAAATCTTTACCTTGATAATATAGAGATATTTTGCCTTTAGATACAATACTTCATTTATTCTTTCAAGAATTTATATCCAGTGTCTGTAGTGTGTCAGGTACTTGTCTTGATTCTGGGAATATAGTGGTAAAGCCATAACTTCTGCCTTCATAGAGTTAACTGGTAGGAATTGGTGAACAAACTTTTTCATGTAACACCAATCCTCTTATGGCTTCCACCTCTCTATTGGAGTTAAGAGGGAGTCCAAAAGCTCTAAGTGCTATGAATAAGGCTATCCCTCTCCAGCTTCTATGTCGTCATTGGCAGGTGTAATAAGGGAGAGACCCCAGAACTCTGCGTCTCTGGCATATCCCCTAGCCTGCCTTCTTCCCCAATACTTGCAACACTATTATAACGAACTACCTTGAGACCTTTAATGCAGTTATCATTATGCCTTTTAGCCCTGTTTATGTCAGTAACCCTAAGAAGTCCAGGACTCCTGGGCTATCTCTTTGCCCAGAATCTAACGCTGGTGTGCTTCTGTGAGCAGTGAGACAACCCATTCTTCCACTCCCCCTTCCCTGCTTTATTTTTCTTTATAAAACTTAAACCATCTGATATAAACAATATTTTACTTATTTGTCTTAGAATATAAACCTCATAAGAGCAGGGATTGTTTTTTGTGTCATTTTTGCTTATTACTCTATTTCCTGCACTTGGGAGAGTGCTTGCCCCTTTAGTAGGCCCTCAGTAAAGATTTTTAAAATTTTAATCTTCACTCGAGGATACTTTTTTTTTTTTTAATATATCTTCATTGATTTCAGAGAGAGGAAAGGAGAGGGACAGAGAGAGATAGAAACATCAATGATGAGAGAGTCATTGATCAAGCCTGCAACCCGGGCATGTGCCCTGACTAGGAATCGAACTCTGATTGCCTGGATCCTAGGTCGAGGCTCAACCTCTGAGCCACGCCCAGCCGGGCTCGAGGATACTTTTTCTATTGCTTTTCAGAGAGAGAGGAAGGGAGAGACAGAGAGAGAGAGAGAAATATCAATGTGAGAGAGAGACATAGATTTGTTGCCTCCTACACACGCCCTGACCAGGGCTAGGGATTGAACCTGCAACCGAGATGTGTGCCCTTGGCCGGATTTGAACCAGGACCCTTCAGTCCACAGTCTGACACAATAACCATTGAGCCAAACAGGCCAGGGCTCAGTAAAGATTTTTTTTTTAAATAATTTTTATTTTTCAATTACAGTTGACATACATTTTTATATTAGTTTCAAGTGTATAGCGCAGTGATTAGATATTACATAACTTACTAAGTGATCATCCTGATAAATCTTGCACTCATCTGACACCATACAAAGTTATAATATTATTGACTATGTTCCCTGTGCTGTACTATACATCCGCATGACTATTCAGTAACAACTGATCCCCTCAGCCCCCTTCCATCTGGCAGCCATCAAACTGTTCTCTGTATCTATGAGTCTGTTTCTGATCTGCTTGTTCGTTTATTTTGTTTTTTTAGATTCAATTGTTGATGCATATTTATTGCCATTTTATTGTTTCTATTTTTTACCTTTTTTTCTTCTTAAAGAAAACGCTTTAACATTTCATATAATACTGGTTTGGTGATGATGAACTCCTTTATTTTTTTCTTGTCTGGGAAGCTATTTATCTCTTCTTTGATTCTAAATGATAGCTTTGCTAGTTAGAGTAATCTTGGTTGTAGGTCCTTGCTTTTCATCACTGAATATTTCTTGGCTTCTGGCCTACAAAGTTCATGTTGAGAAATCAGCTACCAGTCTTATGGGAGCTCCCTTGTAGGTAACTAATTGCTTTTCTCTTGTTGCTTTTAAGATTCTCTCTTTGAGGGGGTGGGAAGTGAAGGGGGTCTTAATATATTGTGACAGGAGAAGATATGACTATAGGTGGTGGGCACACAGAGCAATATGCAGATCTTGTAACATAGAAACCCATGCCTGAAACCTGTATGTTCATAGTAACCATTGTCACCCCAATAAATTTTAAAAAAAGAAAGATTCTCTTTGGCCCAGCTGGTGTGGTTCAGTGGTTGAGCACTGACCCATGAACTAAGAGTTCCCCAGTTTGATTCCCGGTCAGGGCACATGCCCAGGTTTGGGGTTCCATACCCAGTAGGGGGCGTGCAGGAGGCAGCTGATCAATGTTTCTTTCTCATGGATGTTTCTCTCTATCCCTCTCTCTTCCTCTCTCTCTCTCAAATCAATAAAAACATATTTAAAAAATTTCTCTTTGTCTTTAACCTTTTTCATTTTAATTATGATATGTCTTGGTGTGGGCCTCTTTGGGTTCATCTTGTTTGGGACTCTCTGTGCTTCCTGGACTTATATGTTTATTTCCTTCACCAGGTTATAACATACTTCCTTGATCTATTTATGTCTAATAATAATTGGTACTTTTACCCTCTTCCTGAAAATGCAGGAAGCTTATAACACTACCACCTCCTAACTTAGGCTTTATATGCTATTTGTATGTATGTGTGTGACTTTTTACTACGGTAATTAAAAGTTTTTCATTTTTAAGAAACTTTTTATTGTGGAAATATATACTTATGCATACCATTTTTGTTCTGTATTTCTTCAGTCTTCTATTATGGAAAACCTGAAATTTAGTCAAAAATAGAGAAAATATTATAAACCACTAAGTAATAAACTATAGCCTTTTCAGATTGGCTTCTTTCACTTAGTAATATGTATTTAAGATTCCTTCATGTCTTTTTGTGACTTGATAAGCTCATTTATTTTTTGTGCTTAATAATACTCCATTGTCTGGATTTACCACAGTTTATTTATCCATTCACCTAATGAAGGACATCTTGGTTGCTTCCAAATTTTGTCATTTATGGATATAGCTGCTTTAAACATCAATGTGTAGGTTTTTGTGTGGACATAAGTTTTCAGCTCCTTTGGTTAGATACCAAGGAACATGATTGCTTGATTATAGTGTAAGTGTATGTTTAGTATTGTAAGAAACTGCCAAACTGTCTTCCAAAGTGGCTTTATCATTTGAATGCCCACCAGCAATGAATGAGAGTTTTTGTTCCACATCCTTGCCAGTGTTTGGTGGTGTCGTGGTTCCAGACTTTGGCCATTTTATTTTTTTCTTGGTGCACCATTCCTGGAAGTATTACAATACTGGGTCGATGTGTGGAGCGGACAGAGCAAGTTCCTGTTCCATTTCCCTTCTCTAAAAATACATTTAATATATTGTCCTCTGATAGAGTATGTATCAGATATTAAACTGATAAGAACAGATACTATACTTGATCTTACCCAAAAGGCTGAGAAGTGATAGACTTTGGCCATTTTAATAGGTATTTAGTGGTATCTCATTGTTTTAATTTGCAGTTTCCTGATGACGTATGACATGGAATATCTTTTCATATGCTTATTTGCCATCTGTATATCTTTTTTGGAGAGGTGTTTGTTCAGGTCATTGGCCCATTTTTAAAATTAGGCTGTTTTCTTATTGTTGAGTTTTAAGAGTTCTTTGTGTATCTGGGATACCAGTTCTTTTTTAAGGTGTGTCTTTTGCAAATAGTTTCTCCCAGTCTGTGACTTGCCTTCTCATTTTCTTGACATTATCTTTCACAGAGAAGTTTACATTTTAATGAAGTCCAGCTTAAGAATGATTTCTTTCACAGATCGTGTCTTTGGTGTTGTATCTAAAAAGACATCACTATACCCAAAGTCAGCTAGGTTTTCTCCTGTTATCCTCTAAGAGTTTTATAGTTTTGCAGTTTACTTTTTTTGTCTTTGATTTTCAGCAGTTTTACTGTGATGTGACTAGGTATAGATATCTTTTTATTTATCCTCTTAAGGTTTGTTGGGCTACTTGGATCTGTGGTTTGATATCTTGTCAATTTTGGAAAATACTCCATTTTTATCTCTATAGATATTTCTTCTGACACATTCTTTGTCTTTTTTACACGTTAGACTTTTTTGCTTTGTCCTTTGTCCTTTATTTCTGTTTTCTGTTTTACATTCTTTTGTCTTTTTGAGCTTTATTCCAGGAGACTATTTTCAACTCTCTTCTAGTTTATTAATTCTCTCTGTAGTGTATTGAATTTGCTGTTAAATCTTTTTCTTTTTTTAAATATATCTTTATTGATTTCAGAGAGAGGAAAGGAGAGGGAGAGAGAGAGATAGAAACATCAATGATGAGAGAATCATTGATCGGCTGCAGCCCGCACCCGGGCATGTGCCCTGACCGGGAATCGAACCCCGATCGCCTGAATCGTAGGCCGACGCTCAACTGCTGAGCCATGCCTGGCTGGGCTTGCTGTTAAATCTTATCCATTGACATATTAACTTTTGTATTTTTCAGATACAGAATTTGTATTTTTATTCAAGTTTGCTCTGGTTTCCTCCACTTTTAAAAAATGATTTCTAGTTCTTTACGGAAATTCTTTTTAAAATACATATATATGTTTTTATTGATTTTAGAGAGAGAGGAAAGGAGAGAAAAACATTGATGAGCTGCCTCCTGCACACCTCTTACTGGGGATTGAGCCCACAACTCGGGCATGTGCTCTGACCAGGAATCGAACCAGGGGCCTCTTGGTGCATGGGACGATGCTTAACCACCTGAGCCACACCAGCTGGGCTCTACGGAAATTCTTGATTTATTTATCTCCTTGAACATAATACATAAACTCATAAGGTCTAAGTTTTATAATCTCAACTTTTGGAATGTTGCTAATTTGTTCCTGTTGGTTTTTGTTCATCATGTCTTGTTTCCTTATATGCCTGGTGGTTTTATGAATGTATATAAGGCATCCATGCAGGACCCAGCATCAGGGTTTGAAAAGATATGGATTGAAGTCCTTTTGAGGGTTTGCCTATTTATGGTTCATCCTTACTCTTGGAGTCTCAACTTAAAGGGCACGGGATTTCCCATGCTTTCCACCTTTGGCAGGCCTCGATCTATTGTTTCTTCTCCCTTACCTGGTGAGGCTGTGAAAAGCTCTGCTCCACTTCTCAGTCTTAGCTGCCTCTTCTAGATGCCCCAAGGGAAAAGCTGCCCTACATATCTGACTCACGTTTTTGGACATTCTTCTCTTGGATCTTGGCCTGCTGATTCTTAACTGCCTCTTTAGTTCTCAGATGCCTTTTAGTCACACACCTCTCCTCCCATGATTTTCTAGTTTTCCTTATTGGAAGGTTTTTGTATCAATTCACAATTACTAGAAATTGACCACTTTTTTTTCTTGCTGTTAAAACTTATTCATTGAGATATTAATATTTCTTTCTGTATTAACTTTTTAGATTATCGAAGTACTACCTTTGTAATATAGTATATTAAAAGGACAAAAAAATTTAAAGGAGCGGAAAAAAATCACAATGCCAGCAGTGAGAGGCAGATAATGTTAATAGTTGCTTGTTGTTAGAGAGCTGGTTATGGGTGTGGGGTAGGGGGATAGTGGAGATAAGCTTAGTTTGGATAATCTGAGTTTGAGATGCTTAAGGTATCTGAGTAGAGTTGTGCTTGAGGCATTTAGATATTAAACTGATGGTTTGATGTAAGAGCAATGTGGAGATCTGGATTTGGACATTAAAAGCAGCAAGTTAGTTGAACCTATCAAAGTAAATGGAAGGGCAGTGGTGGCTGTAGACTGTTACACTGTTAAGGGTAGAACAGATTGAGAAGGGATGTGATAATTACAGAGGTAAGATAGAACTTAAGTTTCATAGTGTGAAGAAGGCCAGCATGTACAACAAATACTGCCTCATGTTTTTTTTTTTTTTTTTGTTCTTTTAAATATATCTTTATTGATTTCAGAGAGAGGAAAGGAGAGGGAGAGAGAGAGGAGAGAGAGAAACATCAATGATGAGAGAGTCATTGATGGAGCCCACATCCGGGGCATGTGGCCTGACCGGGAATCAAACCCCGATCGCCTGGATCCCAGGTCGACGCTCAACCGCTGAGCCACGCCTGGCCGGGCCCCCCTCATGTTTTGTATATGTATCTATGGGAAAAATATTTTATCTCATACTTAATGGCTTTGGTTGATTTTTTTTTTTTTTAAGACTAAAATCCTTTAAGCTAAATAGTAGTTATATAAAACAGTATGATAGTATGAAATACTTGTTAGTGTTTTAGATCTAATCACAAAATAGATTAAGCCTGAAGTTCAGGATTTCAGACTTTCTAATAATTTATATTTAGTATTGTGCAAAAGACTATTATTAATCTTTTGTTCTAGTAAATGTGTATAATAATGAAATCACAATGTTGAAAGTAATCAAACTATATTAAGTACACCAAGTAAGTATTAAAAAATAAGACTTTCATGCTGAATCAGTTTACAGAGAGAGAGAAAAATACAAGAAGCAGTACCCTTGCATTTCTTGTTTAAATAACCATTGGTACTAAAGATAAAAAGAGTGGTGACTTCATGTAAGTTTTTTGTGTGATATAAATTATTTTAATTCTATACCAGACTAGTTCTTTAGGTAGATGTATAAAAGGACATCTAACAATAGGCCAGAAATTCATGACCACATACTTATTTTTAACACATAATTGGACTTAGCTTTTTGTTTCTACAGTTTTAATTCTATTTTGGTAACTTTGCTATGTGTTTGTTTGGTAGTTAAATGAGATATGATAATATGGAAATTTGATTTAACAGAGCTACCATAGAAGAGGCATACTCCAGGTCAATGACAAAACTAGCAAAATCTGCAAGCAATTATTCACAACTTGGGTGAGTTAATTTCTTTGGAGAACTCTTTTTTAGTGCCGATTTAGGCAGAGTTCTTCAGAATATTGAGTTTCATTGAGGATGTAATAGTTCATAAATGTAAAATATTTAATGTACTTATTTAAAATGTATCTGTGAATATATTCTTTACTTGATTGAATATATAATTTAACTTGCTGAATTACTGAATACAAAATATGTGAAACTTATTTTTTCTCCTTTTATTAAATGACATAGTCACTCAGTAGTGTAGTTTGGAGCTTATAAATATTATGTGTAATGCATGTTATTCCTGTTTTCTGTAGCTTCATTTAAATTCTGCTGAACAGTGATCTTGAAAAACTCACTAACGATTGAAATGTTAAAATGCGTTAAAAATGTCTCATGGTTTTTTAGACTATCATTAAATCTTTTAAGAATTTGTGTTGAAGAAATGTATTCTTTGGAAAATGATACCAACAATAAGAATATGTTTAAAATGAGATGTGCTCACAGCCAGAACAACTCTGGGAAGAATAATTATATAATTTGAACTGTAACAATTCTGAAAGGAATACTTAATCTGATTTAATTATCTGAAATGTGGGAAGAGGTTGTATTTTAGCTCAGATGTGAAAATAATTTGTGTAACATTTACAAAGATTTTTATAGTGATATTTAGTAAAATATTCCTCTGTATATGGGTTTCTGATGAATCTGTGAATCTCCTGAAATTTTATGTAAATTTTTATGTAGGTATTATTAACTCATATTTCTGATAAAGAGGGTCTATACCAGTTATCAGATTGACATATGATTTTGTGATTCAGAAAGCTGGTTAAGAATGACTATTTTATGAAAGTATTCTGTAGTGTCGTTGAGTGAGTTTGAATAAAAATCTTCCTACTTTGTGGTCTAGATAAAGAAGGGTGGGACCCTCAGTTCATCCACAGGGTAGTGACACTGTCCATTATGTAAGTGCTGACAGCCACAGCTAAAAGGACCTTTTGTAGCTATGTACAGTGGCTGGGAAGGATGGGGAGCTATCACCCTTTTCACCTAGAGAAGAGTGAGGACTGGTAGTTGGTTACTTTTGTTTTTTCCTCCCAATTCTCCTCCAATTCTTTCCCCTCCACTCCCTTGACATAACTTCATTCTTCCTTTTTTCCATCTCTCTACTCACTTTTCTGGTAGCCTTCTATTTCTGGAGCCTCCATTTAAACTTCATCTTCTAAAACATAATTTCTTCTTTATTCACCACAGTAGAAGGGTCAGAAAGTAACTAGAATAACAGAAGCTAGCTTTCACCAGTTGGCCATAGTTTTATTATTGGAAATTCTAACCTATTTTTAGTAACCAAATGGAAGATAATAAAGTTATTGACAACCTTTCTGTCTTTGGAATGTGTGCTTCTCATAAATAAGTGATATTTTATTTTTTGTGTTAGTGTCATCTCAAGATCATAAAGATTTTAAATATTAATGTTTTTGTTCGCTGATGTATATTTAAGCAAGAAGTTGAATTTAACCTTTCTATATTTAGTTCATTTAAACATATTTTGGATTCATCAGTTTTCTTTCTTAGTGTTTATTATACATTCATGTGTATTACCTGACCAGAAAAAAAGTTCTATATATCAAGCCTTTGTAAATGGAATTATATTTGAAATTCCTTAAAGAAACCTATATTTGTAGAAATCTTATGTTGAACTGCTTTTCACTGTAAGGAATCTTTTGGTAAAGTAAAGGGACACTCCTATCTTATCTGCTTTGTGAAATCTAGACTATCATGTATCAGGTTTACATGAAGTGATGTACAAGTCTTTTGATGCTGTAGTGAGTGGATACATTTCAGGTATCTTTTTTCTTTCTAAATTTTCCATCCACTTGCCAGATTTAGTGCTGATGAGATCTTAAAGTGTGAAGTGATATTCTAATCAGAACAAATCCTAAGTATTTTAATAATCCTCTGAACTGTTTCACTATTGCTTAAAATGAACATTGTTAGTTAGCTTTTCTACTAGATAAGAAGTGTAATAATTGGCACAGAGTACATATTACAATAAGTAGTTTCTTTCTCTATCCTCTTGACTTAGTGATCATTGCTGGTATTTTCTTTGTTTTCTGTTATAAGTTTTGTCATAAAACAAAGCAAGTGCTGTTGAAACTATCTTTGAAAGTACCTGAGGAAAGCATAGGATAAAATTATTCTTAGATCATTCTCTATTGACCAAATTAGTTTAAATTAACCGTTGGCATTCTAAATACTATCTAAGCTATTATAACACAGTAAGTAATTCTTGGAAATATTTGAAACTGCCGAAAATAGTAAATCCTCAATATTGAGAAAAGGTGGTAGGAAAGTATGTCGTGCATCCTGAACCAAGGTTGTAGAAAGGGGAGTCTATTAGTGTTTGTTAAAGTACACAGATAAATAACATTATAATGGTCCTCAAAAGGTTTCAGATAACAGTTTTAAAATAATTCTTATACACTTATTAATGATGAAGACACTAAAAAATCATGTGCAAGTTTTTACTTTTCCATGTTTAAATTCAAAGGAACTTTTAGTTTTGATGAAGCATTTTATTTATCTATTTATTTTTTAAATATGTTTTTATTGATTTTTTTTTTTTTTGGAGAAAGAGGGAGAGGGATAGAGAATTGGAAACATCAATGATGAGAGAGAATCATTGATCGGCTACCTCCTGCATGACCCCTACTGGGGATCAATCTCACAACCCCCGGCATGTTCCCTGACTGGGAACTGAACCGTGACCTGTGACTCCATATTACAAACCCAATTCCTCCATGGGTCCACTGGGCCACACCAGTGGGGCTGATGAAGCATTTTAAATGGAGCACTAAGTAGTCTAAATTAAAATTTGTTAATTTAATAAGTTAATTTTTAACACTAGAGAGTGATTAGAAATGCTTCTGATACAAGTCTAAATAGCCAAGGTAAATAATATAATTAAGTGAAGGCCATGGCCAGACATGTGATAAGTAGTTAATCCATTTTTGTATACTGAGGTCCAGAAATATTTTACTTATTTAATATATTTAATTAACCAGGGATTTAAAAAGTAAGATCAAGCCCGGCTGGGCATGGCTCAGCGGTTGACCATCGATGTAGGATCTAGATCAAGGTTCGATTCCCGGTCAGGGCACATGCCTGGGTTGCCGGCTCGATCCCCAGTCAGGGGGCGCGCAGGAGGCAGTTGATCAATGACTTTCATTGTTGATGTTTCTGTCTGTTTCTCCCTCTCCCTTCCTCTCTCTGAAATAAATATACATATTTTAAAAAAAAGGTCAATTTGTCAGTCATTTAATTTTTAATTTATTTTAATTTCATCTTTTACCTAATTAAAATTGCTGAATATAACATTATTAATTTCTCTAGTTCTATTTTGGAACCCTAAAATTTTTTTCATTTAGTAAATTATTCCCTTATTTCCTTTCCCTTAGAACATTTGCACCAGTGTGGGATGTGTTCAAAACATCCACCGAGAAATTAGCAAATTGTCACTTGGATCTTGTTAGAAAATTACAAGAATTAATAAAGGAAGTTCAGAAGTATGGAGAGGAGCAAGTAAAATCTCATAAAAAGGTATCAGTTTTTTCTTGCGAAAGAATTGATTGGTCAGATATTGAGTGCTTTACAGCTTGATCATTTTTGATGAATCATTTCATACCAAACAGACTAAAGAAGAAGTTGCAGGAACTCTGGAAGCTGTTCAAACCATTCAGAGCATAACTCAGGCCCTCCAGAAATCCAAGGAAAATTACAATGCCAAGTGTGTAGAACAAGAACGCTTGAAAAAGGAAGGAGCTACACAAAGAGAAATAGAAAAGGTAATTATAATAAAAATAATTCCTCTATGGTTTCAAAGCACTGTCATATACAAGAATGCATTTAATCTTCAAACACTCAAGAGTGATCTCATATTTAAGATGAAGACACCTTTCCTCTGAGACTAGTGATATACCTGAGTGAAACAGAAGTAGGTTGCAAAATATGTTGTGTATGGTAAATGGATTAGTGAATACATAAAAAGGAATGGTTTCTTTTTGTAAGTACCACTTTACAGGATATATTTGTAAGATACTTGTCGAGATACTCCTTGGTATCAGATTTAACAATGAGGTAAAACTTTTTGAAGTAAGACTTTGGTATAGTTAGGCATAGATACTTAAAGATAAGCTTTAAATATAGGTCGTGGTCAATTTATTGCTGACTTTGAGCACATTTATGTAGTATTGTGGTAAACCATAACCCTTTCACCACTTGTGTTTTAATTGAAAGTAGATTTTTTTCTCCTCATTCAAAACAGTTTAACCATTCATTTGTTTGACGTGGAATGAGCCATAGGGAGTGATAATTTTGAAAGCTTTGTAAAGTATTGAAATATCTAGTAAAAAAAGAAAACCAAATTGTAACCATATTACAATTATAATAATTAAAAGCTGTGCAAACATGGGCAGAAACTAGAAGAAAATATAGAAAAATAAAAACAGTTGATATAATTTGGGGCAATTCTTTTAATGTTTGCATAATAAATAAAAATTGGGAGGGGAAGAAAAATGAGGCATAGTAAATTCACAGTTTTAAAACACTCTCCATTCCAGACACAACAGTTATGAATAAAGTATAAAAAGGGAAAAGAAAACAAATAACAGGGTCCGAAAAGAATACTACCTCTGTGAACCAGAAATGGGACAGAAACCTGAAGTGGCATGTAGAGATTGATTATGCAGGCTTGTTGGACTCAAAGTCCTAAGTTAGGCAGTGGGTTTTGGCTTTTGTGTGGTTAAGGGGGACTAAATGTTTCATATTTAAGATAATCACAAGGACCAGCGTTTACTGGGGAGATCTCAGGAAATAGGCTGGACAGCTGGAAGATGAACTGGACCTGTAACTAGTTTCCTTCAGTACAGTATGCATTAGTTACAGTCACAGCAGTGCCCAAGATGGAAGACACGGCAGGTATATCTCTGACATAACACCCTTTTGAAATGGATCAAGCCAAGACAATGTTTGAAACAATGGCAATTGAGATTGAACAGCTTTTAGCAAGGCTTATGGGAGTAAATGATAAGATGGCAGAATATACCAACAGTGCGGGCATCCCCTCCTTGAATGTGGCCCTAATGTGTACATTATAGTGACATAGATATTGCAGGATTATACACATGAATTCCATAAAACCAAAGCAAATTTTATGGCAGTATGGGAAAAGGAGAATCTCATGGGATTAATACAAAAGGATATTGAGTCATATAAAACTGGGTCTGGAGTAAACAGAACTGAACTATTTTCCCCCATTTTTGTTGAATTTATTGGGGGTGACACTGGTTAACAAAATTATACAGGTTTCAGGTGCACAGTTCCACAACACATCATCTGTACACTATATTATGTTTACTACCCCAAGTCAAGTCTTTTTCTACCATCATTTATCTCCCCGTACCCTCCTTCACCTCTTACCCCTTTTTCCCCTGGCACAACCATACTGTTGTCCCTGTACATGAGTTTTTTTCTGTCTCTTTTTTTTCTTAATCCCTCCACCCTCTGCCACCAAGCCCCCAAACCTCCCCCCTGCCCCAAACAGCTGTTAGCCTACTCTCTATCTATGAGTCTATCTCTATTTTGCTGTTAGTTCATTTTGTTCATTAGATTGCACATATGAGTGAAATTATATGGTACTTATCTTTCTTTGACTGGCTTATTTCACTTAACAATGCTCTCTAGATCCATCCATGCTGTCGCAAAGGGCAAGATTTCCTTCTTTTTTGTGGCTGAGTAGTATTCCATTTTGTAAATGTACCACAGCTTTTTTATCTGCTCATTTACTGATGAACACTTGGTCTGCTAACAAGTCTTGGCTATTGTAAATGCTGCAAGGACCATAGAGGTGCATATATTCTTTTGAATTAGTGTTTTAGGTTTCTTCGGATAAATTCCCAGAAATGGAATTGCTGGGTCATAAGGCAGTTCCATTTTTAATTTTTTGAGGTAATTCCATACTGCCTTCCACACAGTCTGCATTCCCACCAACAATCCCTTTTCTCCACATCCTCCCCAACACTTGTTTGTTGATTTATTGATAGCCATTCTGATGGTATGAGATGATATCTCATTGTGGTTTTAATTTGCATTTATCTGATGATCACTGACGTTGAGCATCTTTTCATAAGTCTATTGGCCATCTGTATGCCCTCTTTGGAGGAGTGTCTTTTCAGTCCCTTTGCCCATTTTTTAATTGGATTTTTTTTTTTTTGTATTGAGTTTTATAAGTTCTTTATAAATTTTGGATATTAAGCCCTTATCAGATGTATCATTGGCGATTATGCTCTCTCACTCAGTGGGTTGTCTTTTCATTTTGTTGATGGTTTCCTTGCAAAAACTTTTTAGTTTGATGTAGTTCCATTTGTTTATTTTTTTCCTTTGTTTCCCTTGCCCAAGGAGATGATACATCAGAAAAAATACTGCTACAAGAAATGCCTGAGATTTTACTGCCTATGTCTAGGATTTTTATGGTTTTGAGTCTAACATTTAAGTTTTGAGTTTATTCTTGTGTATGGTGTAAAAAGGTGGTTTAGTTTTACTTTTTTGCACGTACCTGTCCAGTTTTCCCAGCACCACTTATTGAATACACTCTCTGTAGCCCTTTGTATGTTTTTGCCTCCTTTGTCAAATACTAATTGACTATAAAGGCATGGGTTTATTTCTGGGCTCTCTGTTCTATTCCATTGATCCATGTGTCTGTTTTTATGCCATTACCATGCTGTTTTGATTACTATGGCCTTGTAGTATAGTTTGGTATCAGGCAGTGTGATTCCTCCATCTTTGTTCTTCTTTCTAAAGATTGCTGTGGCTATTCAGGTTTATTCTATTCTGTGAAATATAAACTGAACTATTTTTAAAAGAACATGAGCACCTTCAAAACTCAGATCATCTGATAGAAGACAATAAGAGACAATAAGCATTGCTATGGCAACAAAAGAAAATGTGACTTTACAGAGTGGAATGTGATAGTCGATTCAGAGCCAGATGAACACTTTGACCCTTCGTTTTCCTTCTGTGAATGGCCTGAGCCAGCAAATCAATCTTTTGAAGTGGTGAGACTCACTCATCCTGGGTGGTGTCATTGGTGTCTGTATCGTCCTATTACTGCTGTATGCTTTCCATTGATGGGGCATCTCCAGGGACTTTTGATAACTACCACTTTCAGGCCCTGATCTGGGATAAGGAAAAGTAGGAAGAAGAAATTGACTGTCCTGATAATTAGCCTGACCATCAGGATTAATTCAGGACTGATAGTGATGGACTCTGTGACATGATCAGGTTGAGCTGAAGCCATAGTTTTTCTGTGCTGTTTTTTCTAACACACACTTCATTCTGTTTTTAGTTTTATTAAAAGAAGGAAAAAGGGTAATCACAAGCAGCGCCCCACTCACTGTATAAAGCTATAGGTAGGGAAGAAAAAAGACTTGAGCTACTGACAAGAGCTAAAGCTTTATTGGAAGTTGGGGTTTTTGGCATACAATTCTGACCACAAATCAGTCAGGCCAAGGAACCAATTCATGACTATTTTGGCCATATCCCCAATATTATTCTGGTGAAGTAATTAAAAAACTACTTTTATAAGACTGATAGTAAACTGGTGCTTTGGAGGGCTGGCATGAGATAAGCTGAAAACTGCTAGATGGGAATGGATGAGCATAAAGGATGGAATATAACAATTTCAAGGAGGTACCATTTACATTGTGTTCTACAGAGTTGTCCAGCAGGACTGATGGAGAGAGAAGAGGGGGGAAAAAACAAGAAACCTCCCATTTGAAATGAGTAAACAACCAAAATTCAAGAGCACATCTAAGAAATCTAATACTAATACAGACACCAATAAATTTAACAATTGGAATGAGAATTCACTCCAATTTAATGTAAATTTATTAAATGTAAATTTATAAGACAGATGAACAAAAACATTAATGTGTGTCAAAATTCAGAGAAGTCAGTGTAAACTTAAAGAAGATTTAAGAAACTAAAAGAGGCATGATGAAACAAGATCTACTAGATTGGAACACAGCTAATTAGAAAACTTGGAACTGAAAAATATGGTTATTGAAAAACAAAGGAATAGTGAAGACAAACATTGGACTTGATATAGTAAAAAAGAATTTGGACAGTAGCACCGAGGGTACCCACCCAGAACATAACACAGAGAAATAAAGATTACTAACATTCATCTAATAGGAATTTCAAAAGGAAAAAATGGAGGGAATGGTGGGCATGTAGTATTTGAATTTAATTGCTGAGAATTTTTCAGAATCAAAGAAATTTAAGAGTCCTCAGATTTAAAGTACATTCTTGGTGTTAAGCATGTTAAGTAAGGATAAATTTAGACCTAGACACCAGAGAAAAGGAGATTATTAAAATATACCAGATATTTCCTTTTCCTCACATCTCTGAAATCAGAATGCATCTTCAATTAATGGTATCCTATAATCACTGTTGTGAAGGTGGCATTTGTGGTGTAGTTTCATTGCCCATTGTGAACTTAGTTGTTATGCCAGGTCGCACGATTGGACAACCTCATTACTTTGATGTTTCAGTTAGCACATCATTTTAAGACCAGTTGAGGAAGGAATAGTTCTGATTGTTGTCTGAAAACCTTTTGTTGAGACCTTCTGGTAAGATCAAGAAAATGTAAGCTCCATTATTTGGAAGAAAACTTGGAGATATAGTGGAACACTTTTAAGAAATGCTGTGTTAGATGACATCGAGGATAATATGTGGGAAAAAACAGACCTCAGTGATCCCTGAATTGGAAAGTAATTGAGAAGAGTCGGAATCTGACTATGAAGATTTAGGAGTACCTCAAATGATTCATTTTCGTCTCTTCCCTATTCTGTGTCACATAGGAGTGGTCTAGAATAAAAATCTACCTCTGAGTAAGCCAGAAGAGCTCTTTAAATAAGTATAAAGTAAATATTTTAATTTATAAGAAAACATTATTTCATGGTTTAATTGACAGCATTTTTTTATTTTAGTGGTACACAAGATAATGATGGGCTTTACAGTTAATGGTATATTAGATTTAGTAATAGCCAAGCATAACTACTACAAGTATAATAATAAATCTCCTAAATCAGCAAAAAGAAAAGGATATTAAAATTTATCCATAAGAAGAGAGAAAGGAAGTAGAGAGCAAAGTAAATGAATGATACACAGAAAACTCAAGTCAACAGAAATAAGTCTAAATACATCAATAACTATAATACATGTAAATAAATTAGTCTCCTATATAAATAGGTTGGTTGTCAAATTGGAAAAATAATCTTATGTAAAATGACTTTGTTTGGCAGGAGGAGAATGTTTCATATAATGAGACTATTCAGCAATTTAAATGAATGGGTAAAATAAATAAAAGGGGATTTAAATAAATCAAAATAAATAATATGGGATTTAAAATACTCTAGCAAAAAAAAATACTGGAGTGGGAGGAATGGATAGAATCCATTTTTTATGTACTCTAAAATTTCTATTACAAAAGTTAAAAAAAAGAGCTAGAATGACATGAATTAAAATGGGTAAATCTGAAAAGTATAATGTTGAAGAAGAAAAGTAAAGTTCCAGAAAAATATGTAGATTTTGATACCTTTTACATAATCTTTAATTCTCTGCTAGAAAGTCATTTTTATTTATAAATAAATACATACTAGGGACATGCATGGGGACAGTAAACACGAAGCCACATGATGTGAGTTACCTTTGTGGAATAAATGGGGGGAGAATGAGACTGGGAAAGAAATGGGGCATTTGTCTATGTAATAATTAATTTTTCCTAAAAATTTATAAAGGAATATGAACAAATGCAGTGAAAAGTTGACTGTATTTCAAAATAAAGTACTTAAAAAAATGAGCTATAGGAACATTTACTTATAGTATATACTGTAACATACACATCAAGCAGTGAATTGGTATGCGTCCATATAATTAATGCAAAAGTTTCCTAGCTAAATTAGTTGACATTTTCTGGAGGTTTAAAATACTTCTGGGTTAAACAGTGCTCTTTATTCTTTTTTGTGTATGTAGGGACCACTTGAAAAATACATGGTAACTAGGGATTATACTTAAAGAAATGATTGCCTCAGTCTTGATACACACCAGAAAAGGTTTAATATAAGGTAATAATTGAGATGAAATTAAGGGACATATTTTTGATTAACATATTGAGCAAAGCTATAGCATGTGGTTGTGTCCAGGGGTTGTGAGTTGGTGGCCTGAAATACAGCCTGTGATTCATTTTGCTCTGTGGTGGGGTGGACAGCTCAGAGAAAGGGTGCTTTTTTCTGATTGTTCTGCTGAGAGGTGTTAGTGGGTCCCTGATTTAGATATATTCAAATCCAAGTCTAAGTAAATAATTTATTTTGGCCTATAATAAGCTTATTATTATACTATTATTTTTAATCCTCACCTGAGGATATGTTTTTATTGATTTTTAGAGAGAGAGGAAGGGAGAGAGAGAAACATCGATGTGAGAGAAGCATCGATCAGTTGCCTCCCACATTAGCCCTGACCAAGGATCAAACCCACAAGCTAGGTATGTGTCCCGACTGGGAATCGAACCCACAACCTTTTTGGTGTATAGGACGACACTCCAGCCAAGTTAGCCACCCAGCCAGGGCTATAATCTTATTATTAACATGAATATAGATTTTTAAAAAATGTGCATAGATCTTTGAATCATTTTTTCTTTGGTAAATTTGAAAACACATATTATTATGACATAGTATGTGTCTTACCCTCACTTACAGACCCTTATATTTATAAAACACCGTTTAGAAGGCACTTATGGTTGTGAACTATGACTAAGTACTTTATATGTATATATTTGCTTCATAGGACTTTATTATAAAAATTATAGACACTTAAACAGAAACTTTTCTGGTAGTAAATTTATTTGTAATGTTCTAATGAATAAAATAAATAAAAGATGTAAGAATTATTTTGTTATCAATAGGAAATCTGTTAAAGCCCTTTTACTTATGAGAAGAAATGTAGCTATTGCTTTTAAACCATAATTTCCTCACTTAAGAACAAATGCCCCAACTTCCCTTTTAGTAATGACTTTACAAAAGTGGTCAAGTTTGTTACTACTAGGACATTTCGTTTCTATAATTTTATTCTAAGAATTTATGGTATTACTAAGCATATGTACTATTTAGAAAGTTGTTTTTAGATTATTGCTGTATAGTTGTTTCTAATGAAAGATGTTTCTTGCTTTAAAAAAATGTAGATGTCCCCAGTACTTTCTAAAATTGCCTCATCTCTTAAAGTGTATTAAATTATTATTTCATATTAACTTACATCAAGAAAGAAGATAGATCATTTTGTAGTTCAAAATGTTTTTGTTTTGTTACAGGCAGCTGTTAAATCTAAGAAAGCTACAGATACCTATAAACTCTATGTGGAAAAATATGCATTAGCAAAAGCTGATTTTGAACAGAAAATGACAGAAACAGCTCAGGTTTGTATTTTTAAGGCTTTAAAATCTAAAACAGGATATTTATGTTTACTGGTTAAATATAATTTTTCTGTCATATAATTTTTTAGTATTAGAAATGTTAAAATGTTCAATCTCAATGTTTTAATATTGCTGTTTTACAAATACACATTTTGTTTTGGAGATTGAAGACCAAGATGCAATAATTATAATGGATTATTCAGATAGATCAGAAGAGGCTATTTAAAGAGAATTGGGGAAAATGAGGACATAGGTAAATGATGAAGAAGACAGTGCTGACTGCTGGCCTTATATGTGGATTTTAAAATTGACTTCTGCTTAAGGGGAAAACTGGAAATAACTCAGTGCTGAGGATATAGCAGTTAACAAAACAAAACTCTCTGCTTTCATAGAACTTCCATTTTAGTGAGAGAAGAGAGACAATAAAAAAATGTCTGTCTTCCATAAGCTTGGGATATTTATATTCAATTTAATGTTCTTAGAGCCTTAATTAAAGGCCTAGGTTTAAGATGGGTGCCTTTTATGAATCATTCCTAAAACTTCCGCCCCCACCCTCTTGCCCTCTTGCCCTCTTGCCCTCTTGCCCTCTTGCCCTTCCCTTGCAGCACCTTTCATTATGTAACATACCATGAATTTTATTTGTTGTATTAGGATAGGCTGGGTATGCTGAAGAACAAAGAATGCCCAAAGGCCCTAGCTGGTTTGGCTCTGTAGTTAGACTGTTGGCCTTTGGACTGAAGGGTCTCAGATTCAGTTCCCAGTCAAGGGCATGTACCTTGGTTGCAGGCTTGATCCCTGGCCCAGGTTGGGACGCATGTGGGAGGCAACCAATCAATGTATCTCTCTCACATTGATGTTTTTCTCTCTCTCCCCTCCCATTCCTCTCTTTTTAAAAATATCAATGGAAAAAAAATATCCTCGGGTGAGGATTAACAACAACAACAAAATCCTCCAAATCTCAGTGACTTACGATAGCAAGGGTTTATTTGTTACGCTACTTGTTCACCCTGGGTCAGCTGCATTATTACCACTCTGGTACTGAGGCTGGTGGAGGAACCTCTTCTTATAACATTATTCTTAGTTGTCATGTCTGAGGGGTTGGAACATGGTGAAGCACAGTGGTTCATATATATGTATTTTATAATTGTCTGTCTTCCCCCACAAAAATGTAAGTTTTGTGAGAGCAGGGATTGACTTGTTTACTGCTATTTCCTCAGCACTTAAAACAGTTCTCAGTTCATGGTAGGCTCTCAGTAAGTATGAAAGAAGGACTTACAAACGGACTCTTTGGACTCTAGGGAATCTTCTCACTGGGAGTGGTGAAGGACTCACCAGAGACCAAAGGCTTGCTCGTGTGTAGGCATCCATGCATCCATGTTTACTCATAATGTTGTGAGCACTGTGCTAGAAACTGGGTGTATACTGTATCTACTTAAATAAAACAGATATCTTCATGCTCTGGGAGTGTAGAGGAGGGGGGCAGACATTAAATACATGCCTGAATGTAAAGTTATAAATTAGTACAGTGTTACAAGGGGGAGAATAGGCTTCGGTGACATAGAATAATAAGAGTGAACCTAATTTGGATTAGGGAGTTAGGAAAGGCATTTTTTGGAGACGTGACATTTGAAACTGAGACGAATGAGTAAGAGACTCATTCTAGGACCAGAGTGTTCCAGGCATTGGGGACCATAGGTGTGAAGACTCAGGAATGTAAAAGAGCTGTCACATTATAGAAAGTAAAAAGTGCTTACTAAAACTGAGTAAGAAGAGATGATGGTGAGGCATGAAGTTAAGGAGAACATAGGCAAGGACCAGGCTTTAGTAAGGGTTTGGGTTTTCTTCTAAGAGTAGTTTGAAGACATTGGAGGGTGGTATGCAAGGATGTGACGTGATCTTGTCTGCATTTTGAAAGATAATTCTGGCAGTTTTGTGAAGAATAGATTATATTGAGGACAAAGGAGAATCAAGAGCCCAGTTTGGAAGGCAGTTAGTGGTGAGGTGAGAAGGATGAGGGCCAATGTGGCGGCCTTGGAGAGTGAGAGCAATGTGCATTTGGAGATGGCTGGAGTGGGGTGGATGGAAGAATTCTGGGAAGATCAAGATCTCTTCTAGGTTTTGGCTTTCAAGTTTACATGGATAGAGATGAATGGGAAAGACTAGACGAAGAACTGTTAGTTTGAGGCTCAGAAGGGGACCAGATGTTTAGTTTTGAACAGCCTGTACCTGAGTGGAGACAACAAATGGGCAGTTTTGGAGGATCTAAGTAAGCTGAGCTGGACATAATACTATTTGCAGTCCCTTAGTCACAATTCTGGATTCCAAAAGCTCTGAAAACCATGTGTTTTTCTCTAACTCATTTCGCAGCAAAACTTGACTTAAATTGATGTGAGGCTATTTTTATAGTTTTTATTTATATTACTTAGACTAAATATACATGTTTTAGAAATACTAATGTTTTTGATAAATAGATGCCACTGCAGATCCTGCTGGTAGTGTTATGAAATATATGTTAATAACACCATGTTATCTTTATTTTAAAAATCCAAAATACTGAATTCCGAAACACCTGGCCCTAAAAGTTTTGACTAAAAGCTTGTGAGCCTGTATAAAATAGGGGCTTGTCAGCACACAAAGCCATAATGACATCACCTTTGAACAGAGTGTGGGGGAAGAAAGGGCCACCCACACTCTGAGATTCATCATTGACAGTTTGATAGAGGAAGAGATGCTGAAACCCAAGTAGGAGAAGCCAGAGAAGGAAGAAAACTGGGAAGTATAATGTCTTGGCAGCTGGGAAATCATCATGTTTCAAGGAGGGCTTATATTTAGTTGTGTTAAATTGAGGCTCCAACTCTAGTGAGATAAAAAGTTTTAATTTCTATAGCAACAAAGATCATTGTAGACTTCAGCAAGTGCTCTTTTTGTCTTCTAAATCAGAATACTCATTTATAAGGCCATTATCATTGACTTGTTAATTTTGTATCAAAATGACTAGTTTCTAGCAATGAAAATATTTACCTTTCAATTATTTATTTGAAAAAACAGGAATTAGAATTTGCTAGTCAAGGGTTTTGTTTATATTACTTTATAAATGTATTCTTAAAGAATTTTTAGCATTCATTTTTTCCCCCTCTCCTTACCTTTGTCTTCTGCTTCCTCATTACCTTTTTTTCCTTCCCAAATTGGCGTTTTAATTGTTTATCCTGACATTTCCAAGATGGGATCATTAATTTATTTGATCAGATATATAAATAACCAGTGCTGCTCTTAAATAAAGATTATTGTATACTGTGCTAATAATGTCCCCCCTCCTTTGTCTCTGTCTCTGTCTCTCACCGGCAAAACAATTAACTATTGTTTGTTAATAGACAGTAGACTTTAATTTGGGTTATTTAGAAGTGAAAAAAATTATTGTACATCTCCACTTTCCTTTTCTTCCAGGCTAAGCAGATTGACCTAATCCCAGTAGGAAGGGACCTGTTTAATGAGAATCAAATTTGGGTGGCAGGACCTATATTTACTAGTGGGGAAGGAAATTGAGTACCTGGGGTTAAAGAGGTTAGAATGTAGTTGGAGTATTTGTGACTTAATTTTTTTCATTGGGTTGAGAATAATCATGATTAAAATTGTGACTTCTCTTTGTGTTTTTGCTTTTTACCACTGTCAGTTAATGACGCTTGAAAAACTTTAAATAATATGGAGATTTTGTTCACTTTAGACAGTTTGATGGCTAGTTCAGGGAGTCTGAGATTTGTTTAAGCAACACCCCCAGATTAAGGATTTAGGATTAGAGTACTTCTGTATATATTTCTAGTGGCAGAAAGAATTGTACTTTTTAATATATTTATGCAGCAGTATATACAGACAGTGAATTTGAAATTGCAAGGAGGAAAAATCATCTCATTTGTTCAAGAAAGTTAATTTATTTATATTCAAACACTTGAGAGTATATATTCTTATTGCTGAATTGCTCTGAGTTTAGCAGTCACTAATTTTGAGGAATTGTGATATTTAGCAGTGTCTCCCCACCAAAAAAACTCAGCACAATTTCAAAATTGCATTTGAATCATGCATTGAGTTTGTGTGTGGCTTCATGCTCAAGATTTTTCTAAATAATTAAGGATCTGCCTTATTCACTAGAGCTGTTTCAAAAGAGAATGAGAAGGCAGCACAGTTTTCTTGGAATTAGAAATGCAATTTTGACCAACTTTTCCTGGATGTGGGTCTTCCTCTGTGAGGCAATATCTTGTTCATTAAGTTACAGAAATTTAAGCTGAGGGTAACTTCTTATAATATGACCATAAGGTAGAATCATGTTCCTGCTGAATATTCCTCAGTTCTTAAGATTATATCAGGATCTTGCAATGTTAGAATTCTCATTGACTTGGTCAAAATTAGTCAAAACAAGCACTCTATTTTAACTCTGCCATTCCTCATGAATAAAATTGAAGTGTTTGGGTTATTGTTGCATTATTGATAGAACTGTAATTGCACCTTTATTGATTTTTTGAAAAAAGTTCAGAAGCTTAACACAAATATGGACACGATCATTTGGCTTAGTGATTTTTGATCATGAAATTCAGTGTTGAAGAAAACTGGATATTAAATATGGGGTGATGGAATTTAATTTGATAAACTAACCAGAGAAAAAATAACAAGGCATTTAGGCCTATTTCTTAGAACTGATTTAA
The DNA here is from genome assembly GCF_964146895.1 of Miniopterus schreibersii. Classification (NCBI taxonomy): domain Eukaryota; kingdom Metazoa; phylum Chordata; class Mammalia; order Chiroptera; family Miniopteridae; genus Miniopterus; species Miniopterus schreibersii. Next base: position 68,988,415 of record NC_138103.1, on the reverse strand, counting down.
TTTGGGGTGGGAGGTGGGGGAAGGGTAATCAGGCTTGCGCAGTGGAAATGACGAATGTATTTTGTTTGAAATGGCTAGTTCAGTATTTCTCAAATCCTATTTTGAGGAATATTGTTCTGTGAGATAGTAATAGATATTCGGAGGTGAAGAAAGACAAAAGGGTTGTTTGGTCAAAGAATTTTGGAAAACACTGGGTTAAGCACAATGAAACAAGTTTTGTTATTCAGTCATTTTTAAAGTTTTTAATGCTTATTATGAAGCCAAGTCTAGCAGTGGTTTTCTTACTGGGAAATAAATACCAGAATAACCTGGGAATTCTTTCCAAACAACATTCTCACCTCTTCCCACCCCCCACCCCCAGGTGTAGTGGAGGATATGTGTGTTTTGTAGTTTGAAAACATTCCCCAGGTGATCTGGTGCATCCCCACCTTCAGTTGAGAACTGCTAAAATAGAGTTTACAGGCTTCCCAAATTTATTTGGCCACAGAATATCTCTTTTGAAGACTACATATTAACATTTCAAAGATGAGAAAGACATTTCGAGAGTCTGTGGGCTAGATTGTAAAGTCTTCAGAAGTAAACTGCGGTTTTTGCTCTGCTGACTAATTGTTTTTCAGTTTTTGAAACACTTCTCCCTTGGCTTTTATGACACCCTTCTGGGTCTTCTTATTTTCTCACCACGATTATAGGTTTTAATTTGTGTTATCTTCACACTCTGAAAAAGTTCATGTTTACCTGAAAAATGGTATAACACAAAGTTAACTTTTCTCAGTGCTATATTTCAGCATGTTTACTAAATCCATTTGTCTAGAAGCATTGCTGAACATTACATGATGAATAACTTGCTAAATTTGGTTAGCTGAATTGAGATATCTTCTAAAAGGTCTTTCAATTTCAGCATATATATATGTATATGTGTCTGTATATATATTTTATATATGTAATTTTTTATATTTGCTACTCAGAAATTTCAAGACATTGAAGAAACCCATCTCATTCACATAAAGGAAATTATAGGATCCTTGTCAAATGCTGTAAAGGAAGTTCATTTGCAAATAGGCCAGGTAAGTTTTTACTCTTGAACTGATTCACCAACATTTTATGTTCATTTATGACTCTTCAGAAATCTGAAACTCATAACATGATACTGAATTATTTCAGATAAAAAAATGTGTTTACATGTATTAAATATAAAATAAACTGGATTTTAATTGGCCACCAAGGATGATGATTCAAATTAATTTTTAAAATTAACTACGTTCAGTTCTCTTTACATTAAAATTCTGAAGTTACCAATTTTTTAATATATCTTTTTTTAAGTTTTACTATTTTAAAAGTTAGAGCAGCAGCTTCAGTAAGTTATAGAACTTGTACATAGAAATTTTCCAAAAATGTAAAAGAGTTTAATGATCACAATTTGGGATTCATTGAAATATAGTAGAGAAAGATGATGTCTGCTATTCTTTATTGTTAAAGATCTAAAACTGTTTTAATTGCCTGTATAATTTTTATTTATCATAAGGATTATGCTCTAAAACATTCCAAGAGGGAAACAGGAAGCTGCATTTAATTCTAAGGTCATGCAGCCATATCTTAAGGGGTTCATGTAAACAGTTGTTGGTGCCCACAGATCTAACACTGTATGTTAGGTAACAGAGCATGTTAAGTAAATGAAAGTTCTCAAAGGCTCTGGGTCAAAAAATACATATTTTTGGGTAATGAATTTTAATTGCTTTGTGGAAGTTTTGTCTGACATACAGTAAGAATATTTATGGAAAAAGAAAGAATTTATCTTTATCTCATTTTAATAGGTCCACGAGGAATTTATAAATAACATGGCTAACACTACAGTTGAAAGCTTGATACAAAAATTTGCTGAATCAAAAAGCACCGGGAAGGAAAGACCTGGTAAGATAATAAACTCTGCAAGGAAATGTATTTACATTTCCCATCAGCAACTAATGTGTTTGCCTTTAAATTCCAATACTGCAAAATGGAGCTTGGGAGATACCTGAAAATGTGTGTAAAATCTCAGGTATCATTTACTCTGTGTCTGGTGATATGTTAAAAATTAAGATTTTTGTTTTAACTTTTAGTGCTTAATAATTTAGTATTACTTAAAATGGTTATTACAACCTTTACTAACTTAATATATTGCACTTTATGTTTTTGAAAGTAAGTTAGCAACGGAAGGTCATTTAAAAAAGAGGAAGAGTTGGAGACAATATTGAGTGCTCAGAGCATTGAGGCCAATGAAGAACTCTTAAATTTAATAACTTTTTTTTTTACTCACACATATATTTAACAAATCTATTAATTGAATGCTAAGAGTGTTCCTGGCACTGTTTTAGATACTGGGGATACACCAGTGAACAAATGAATACAAGAATCCTGATTCCTATTTTATGAATAGATGGTTATAGGTATTCAGAATCTTACTTTTTAAATAAGCATATTATGATACATCAAATATAATAAGTAGCTCATTCCCTTCTTTTCCCTTCTCCTGCTCATCATAGTCTTCCAGATTTCTTCAATCTATTTGTTACTCTACCATGTTCTTGCCAGATATCTGTTTCACAGGTAAAAATAATTCAGTCCAGTAAAGAAGTTAAAGTATGGTTTGGAATTCAGGAAAATAGATAAGTGATTTGTAGAGAAGTCTGGAACCATTTTTCTTCAGTACAGTTCACAGAACTAAGGCTTGAAACCTAAATCGCCTTGACTTCATTCTTCCTACATTCCATTAAGTTTCAAATCACACTGATTCAGTTATGTTAGTAGATTTTCCCTTCAGACCTTCTTTCCATGCCCTCTCTACCTACCTGATTAATTGTAGCATCAGGTTTCTAAATATTAGCACAGCAATCCATTGTACATTTTATAGCACATTCATGCTATGACTGTACAATTATGAACTCATAATTGCACTGCTTATAAATCTTTGACATTTTATTAAAGACAGAATGAAATTTAGATTCTGAACTTGCATTCAAAGCCTTTTAGGACCAGGCCTTGACCAGTCTTGAGTCTTATTTTCCATCATTACTTTTACAGATACCCTTTAGTACAGTCTGCCTGAACTGTTCGCTGTTTCCTGTACAAGCCCTTCTTTTCTCTTGGTACCTTAGTTGCTCTTATGTCCCTACTCTAGAAAATGCTATATCCCACTCCTTTCCCATCCCATATCTTTCCATTTATTTGTTTAAAGAATAAATTCTTAAAAAGAGTCAGGTCATGTGTTACTTCCTCCATCAAAAGTTCCTGAGAAATTTAACAGTACTTTTTTTGGCATTGTTGCTATCTTAAATTTTAAGTTGTACTTGTGAAGAAAAGTTACATATTTGATTCGTCTGTTTATGTGTAAATACATTTTTGATAAATTAATGACCAAATGGGTAAGGTTAGCGTATTAAGGTTGGAATGGATGGATTTGCTGTTTGAAAAGTCTTGGTGAGCGAATAGTAAATTATGGTTAAAGTTTAGTGAGCACTTAACTCTGTGCCATGTACTATGCCAACCACTTTGCAGGCAAACTTTGATCTTCAACAACTCTTTGAGGGTAGGTACTACTATTCCCATTTTTCAGATGAGGGAAATGTTGAGAGGTTAAATGATTTGCCTAAACTAGTACATGGCAGAGCTGGGATTAAATGCCAGGATTCCAGTCCCCAAGGCCTATGTTTTGGAGCAATTAGAATAGAACTCAGTAGGTTTACATATATATAGAAAATAGGATGTTAAGACATAACTACAAAACAGTGAGAAACCCTAAAATTCCTTGAAAAGAGATTAAATTATAAATGAAGACCAGTTAAGAGAGGTAAAAACAATTGGGGAACAAATAGAATTTTATATAGAGCATTTAGAAGTGTTCATAGAATAAAAGCAAAGATACATTGGCTGGTTAAAAATGCCTTAGACAGAAATCTAAACAAGATTGGTAGATTGTATCATATTTTCTTATTTGTGGTACAGCACACTACTTAGTCCTGTAGTTTGTGGTCCACCTTTCCTAGCATTGAGACCTTTAAGCCTTAAGGCTCTTATCTGTAAAGTGGGGATAATAATAGTACCTACCTCATGGAGTTGTGAAGTTTACATGAGATAATGTTACATTTATTGAGTATTTAATGTTATTTTCAAAAATTAACGTTATTTTCAAAAATTAATGCAATCCTAATTAATAGGTAGTTAATAATGGATTGTTTCTTTATAAATTTAAATTTCCTGGCCTCAAGATATACTAAGATGTAGAAAATTTCTGTAGCTAAATGGTGAAAAGGGAGTCCAAGAGTGGCAATGTTGTGAGCTTTCCTACAATCACTAGACCCAGAATTAGATAACTGATTCAGGATGACTATTGACATTGTCACTGACTTTCAAAAAAACTGATTCTAGAACTAACTTTAAAAAAGGAGGGGAGGGAGTGTGGGATTTAGTAGAAGGAAATATATTACTTCTCTAGTTGACTTGCTATGGGTGACTAGTTACCGCCCTTTCATATTTATTTGTTCAGCTTTTGGACAGATGAACAAACTAGTCTTGGAGCCCATTGCAATGATGAAAAATTTTGAATTTCTCAGAAAAATAGCAGTCTAAATTTTACATGTGATTGTATGGAATTCATAGGCTTAAAGGATTTTGCTTTCTAACATGTATTTAACCTTCAATTTGTATCCTATTGATTGCTATTAACATTTTATTTCTCCTGCTTTGTAAGAGCCCCCTCTGGTGGATGAATTCTTTCTTAAATTAGCTTTAGTCCTGTGGACTACACATTTTAAAAAGAGGCCCAGTTCTTTAAAAGCTTTGTAAACCTAAAGGTTAGCCTATTTCTCTTGTGCTGAAAAGTGACTGTTTTTTTTAGTCAATTATCTATTGAAAGATATAACCCCTAACTTTGTCTCTAATTATTGTGTCAGTCAAACACTTTGAGAGCATTAAAATTTTTTTCCTATTCATTGAGACTATTTTATACTACTTATTACATGCAGTGACATTTTTGTCATTACTTTTTTGAGATATAATTGACATAATATTGTACTAGTTTGTAATGATTTGATATATGTATTTATTGCAAAATGGTTACCAAAATAAGTTTAGTTAATATCCATCCCCACACACAGTTACAGTTTTTTTTTTCTTGTGATAACTTTTAGGAACTACTTTCTTACCGTTCAGATACACAGTACAATATTGTTAAGTGTAGTCACCATGCTGTGTATTACATCTCCAGGACTTTTTGACCTTATAACTGGAAGTTGGTACCTTTTGACCACCTTTACCCATTTTGCAAACCCCCCACTCCTCACCTCTGACAAACACCAACCTGTTCTTTGTATTTTTTTTTAGATTCCACAAATAAATAAGATCATATAGAATTTGTCTTTCTGACTTATTTCAGTTAGCATAATACCCTCAAGTTCCATCCACATTGTTATAAATAGCAGAGTTTGCTTCTTTGTTATGGCGGAATAATATTCCATTGTATATATACACACCACATTTTCTTTATCCATTCATCTGTAAGTGGACAGTTAGGTTGTTTCTATGTCTTGGCTATTGTAAATAGCCAAGTGAATATGGGGGGTGCAGGTACCTTTTTGAGATAATGATTTTATATATTTCAGATATATACTTGAAAGTAGAATTGCTAGATCATATGGTGGTTCAATTTTTGTATTTTTGAGGAACCTCCATACTGTTTTTGACATTACTTTTTAAGTATAGTACTGCCTGGCTCTTCTGGAATTTGGGTCACTGTAATTGGATGCTTGAAATATCAAACACCGGTGGTCTGAAAGGGTCATGAATGAACAGGTATTTTCTAATTTTGAATATCTTTTTATGTTCTAATAAGATTATTCTAGTATTTCTACCTATTCTCATGTATTTTGTTTGCCAAAGGAGATTAAAATGCATATTTTTGAAGTTTCCTGGTTTATAGTCATTCTGCTAATTTTATTTATTTTATTTATTTTGAGAGTATGTTTATTAAAGCCGGAGACAGTGAAACAAGGAAGGGTCTAAGAAGAAGCAACAGGAGAAAGTCTAGGCAGGGCTGCTTTGGCTCTCTAGAAACGTTTGGGGAAAGAAGTGAGCCAAGGGAAGCTGCTGGCAGCACACTGGAGAGTCAGAGAAAAGGAGGCCTTAGTAGACAAGACCTGGGAGTTAGCCTGGGACAGGCTGCTACTGCCCAGTGGTCCCCTGACTGCAAGTCTTATGGGGACCCTTGGAGTTTAGAAGAAAGAAAATTCACTTGAAAAGGAGATTCGAGCGGGTGTGCCCCAAGGAGGGCGTGCCATCATTCTGCTAATTTTACTATATGTTGTTTATAATTCATAAAAGTTAAACAAGTTTCTCTTTATAAGAAACAAAAGAGTGAGTAACTTAAACAAAATGAAAAGTTGGTAGGTCAGTGTTTAATATGTTTAAAGAAAAGGTTTTCTTGAAAAGCTCATCGTTTTTTCATTATATGGCAATGTAGTTTTATAGCTTCCATTTTTTGACTTCCAGAGAAATGTTTGAAGATACAAATAGAAAAAGCATGAGAAAGGTAGATATAAAAAACAATTAGCCCAGCCCTAACCAGTGTGCTTAATGGTTAGAGCGTCGGCCCTCGAGCTGAAGGGTCCTGGGCTTGATTCCAGCCAAGGGCACACACCCCGGTTGCAGGCTCGATCCTTGGCCCCAGTCGGGGCACATGCAGGAGGCAGCCAGTCCATGTGTCTCTCTCATGTCAATGTTTCTCTCTTCCACTCTCTCAGAAAAGCAGTGGAAAAAATATCCTCACATAAAACAATCAGCCTTGCCAGCGGGGCTCGGGTGAGCATTGTCCCATGCACCAAGAGGTCACCTGTTTGGTTCCTGATCCCCAATAAGGAGTATGCGGGAGACAGTGGATTGATGATTCTCTTTCATCGATGTTTTTCTCTCCCCCTTCCTCTCTCTTTAAAGTCAATAAAAAATATTTTTTTAAAAATTAGCCCCACCCTGGCAGGTGTGGCTCAGTGGTAAGGATGTCAGCCGGAGCACTGAAGGGTCATGGGTTCAATTCCCAGTCAAAGGCACATATCTGGGTTGCAGATTTGATTCCTGGACCTGGTTGGGGTGCGAGTGGGAGGCAAGCAATCGATGTCTGTCTCTCCCACCCCCCTTTCACTCTCTCTGAAAAGTAAATGGTGATTCTGATGCAGGAAACATTGCACTAGAAGGTTCAACTAGGAGTTGAGATTTGGAAACACTGGATTGTGGGAATTTTTTCTACAAGCATTTTATTAAAGTAAATTTTCTTGAAGTGAAGTGGCATTGATGTTGTAACTTGTAAATGACTTGGCAGGCGAAAAAACTGTATGTATATAGGTATGTTTATAGAGAAAGAGAAAGCAAATATGGCAAAAGGTATTATTGTGTGTTTTTTTGTTTTGTTTTTCCCCCCAAAAGGTATTATTGTTAATCCTCATATCATTTATAAAAATGATATGACTTAGGTTCTCAAAGAGAAGGTAACTAGTCCAAGGTAATCAGCCAGCAAGCACACAGTAAAACCAGAAATTGAACCGTGCCCTTTGCATATCACCACAAGCTGGAGTTTGATGCTCATTTTCTTTATTTTTAAATATATCTTTATTGATTTCAGAGAGAGGAAAGGGGAGGGAGAGAGAGAGCTAGAAACATCAATGATGAGAGAGTCGTTGATCGGCTGCAGCCCGCAACCCGGGCATGTGCCCTGACCGGGAATTGAACCCCAATCGCCTGGATCCTAGGTCGACGCTCAACCGCTGAGCCACGCCCGACTGGGCTGATGCTCATTTTCATGTTAGCTTGCCTGGTTCATCATCCCAGGCATGTAAGAATGTGGCTGTGTTTTGTTCCGCAGACCCAGGAGCAAGCGTGAGAATGTGACACTGACTCTCATTATTATGAGTCACATGTATCTTTTCTCTCCTCCCTCCACATCCCACTCCTCCTTTCCCTACCCCCTTCACTATCATTCTTTTTGTTAGACTTTGGGGTCTGTGCATGTCTGTATATTTTGCTTTGGCTTCTAATTAGAACCAAGCGTTCTGCAGTTTTAGTTGGGCCCATGTAGAAATATGCTTGATTTGAGTAGCCCAGATTTATTATTTGAGTTTTGAGGCTAGTTTTTAACTAGACAGAGTTACAAATTTGCCCTGTTGGTGGCCTGAGATTTAGAATTGATTCCAAAACAATGGGAGCTATTAAATATTTCAGATTTTTTATACTCTCCATCATTCCACAAAATATTAGTGGTGATTAGATTATTGTTAGCCTGGCTGGTGTGGCTCAGTGGTTGAGCATTTACCTATGATCCAGGAGATCGAGGTTCGATTCCCAGTCAGGGCACATGCCCGGGTTGCAGGCTCGATCCCTAGCAGGGGGCAGGGCATGCAGGAGGCAGCTGATCAATGACTCTCTCATCATTGGTGTTTCTATCTCTCTCTTCCCCCTCTCCCTTCCTCTCTCTGAAATCAATAAAAATGTGTGTTTTTTTAAAAAAGATTACTGTTAAATAAAATAAATTGTCTTTTCTCCTGTAACATTTCTTAAAAGTTTTGATTCAAATTAGATTAGGACGAATTCTTTAGGTGTTAACCTTTTCTGTTTCCTATTTTTTATAGCAATAATTTATTCCTACTTGATGATTAAAGCATCGTGTAAAAATTGTCTTGCTTTAGATAGTTGACCTCTTGGAGGCCTGCCTTTAATTTCTTCTGCCTTTAGTTGAACTCATGATGGCATTTTTAGATAATGTGTAATAGAGCATCAGGAGACAGAGCCAAAATGGTCTTATTTGCTTTTATACAAACTAAATTGCTCGTGTGGCCTAGCATAAAATATCTAAGCGCTAAGAGCAGTTACTTATTTTGACAACAGAATTAATTGAGCCTAAAAGAATTGAAATACCAGTTGTAGCAAACTATTCTTTCTGACTCTCACTGTGGCTTTGGGACTGTCAAGGGAAGTAACTTGTCTTATGATCAAATAGCAGAATGATGGGCAGTGGACAGCATTTGAGGGAGATGCTGAATAAACCTTCTACTTGTGAAAACTGTTTAGACGTGACATGCTGCTAAGGGGGTCAGAGTGTGCATTGATACCCAGCTGAGCTGTCAGCTGGCACTGAGCCATGCACTCAACGCTTTCCCATGTGAAGCAGCATGTCATTTGAAAAGAAAATATTTTTCATGCCTGATTTATTGTATTTTTAAAAAAGATATATTTAGTTTTATTAGACCACAAACTGTTAGTATAGTGTGTCTGGTATAAGAAAAAAGGTATTGTGAAAAAAATTGTAGAATTTTGTTTAAAGGGATTATTTTTATTTTTATAGAGCTAATTAATGCTTTTACTATTTTCACAAACGTGAAGGTATCTGAAAATCTTAAAAGAACATGTACTATATTTGCTGAGGTGATGTTGTAAAAGTCTTTCTAGACATATTTTTACATATTTGTAAATAATGCAATTTGTTTGGCATTCATGTTTTGTTTTTCTCTCTAGAATAAGCCCATAGCCTGAGTATTAAAGATTCTGTGAATGGTTACTGGGCACAAATTATATGCTGTGTTACTGTGTAGAAGAATTTTTGATTAACCACATTTCTGGTTCTTTTTTGTAAATGCTCAGATTTATTTGACAGGTGGTTATATTCTCTCAAGCTTTATTATGAGTGATAAAATTCCTAATACATAATAAGCTGTTGGTAATTTAAATAGAAATTTTCCATTATTTTATTTTTTTAATTCTCACCCAAAGACATGCTAAGAGAGAGGTGTTGTGCAGAGTGAAACATCAATGTGAGAGAGATACACCGGTCGGTTGCCTTCCAGACATGCCCAGACCAGGGTTTAAACTCACAACCCAAGTATGCACCCTGTCCTGGAATCAGAACTTCAACCTTTTGATGTACAGGATGATGCTCCAACCAAGCCACTCCAGCTAGGCAGATTTTTCATTCTTTATAATATTTACACCAAGTACAAAGTTACTAATTATCAGATACACATAGTAAAGTTCTTTACCTTTATTTATTTTTCAGATCTTATCTCTCTGACAACTGTAACATAGGCCTTTAAAGGAATCTAAGAACAAGCTCATTTAATGAAATCTTAGCTTCTAGCTTTGCAGAGAGTGGACTTGCAGTCCTTAAATTTTTAATTGGGCCATTTTCTGACTTAAGTTCATATCATAAGATACCCTAGAGGAATTGCTGGTTAATTCATTAGGACCTTGTTTATCAACTCACTTTTTTATGATTGTTCTGCTTAGCACTAAATGTTAATCTCTATTTGAATAGAAACTGGTACTGAAGAAGTAAATCTTAGATTGGGGGAAATTTTAGCCAGTATTTTTAGATGCTCCTAGTTGTAGAGAAATCTTTCTTGTTAATCAGTGGTTTTCATTGATAATGGAATGATCACTAAGAACTCTGATCATGAATTTGCACACAGTTATAGTTAAGCTTAATGTCTCAGAAGAAACAGTAATGAAATCCTCTATTATCTACTCTTTACTTCAAACTCTGTTTTTAAAGTTCTTGATATAACAGGTTGTATCAATCACCATTAATGAATTAAAAATTATTTCACAGCAATACTAGACTTATATAAATGTACATATTATAAAACAAGGCTAAAGTGATAATTTAATGGAAGATAATTTTTTAATCTTGTATTTAGCTTTGGGGATAGTTCAGTAGAAGAGTAAGTAATTCATGCTTTTGCCACTTTCTTTACTACTTAAATAATTTGGTATTTTTATATATATGAAATATATTCTATGGCATTTAATGCTAGTCTCAGCAGACCTGTCATTTCAGGGCTATTTTAGCTGTTTTCTGATTTCTATTTTATCATCTCCCTTTGTACAATCTGTCACTCATGCAAGTGCTAAATTAATTTTCCTATAAAACCATTTTGCAGGTGTGTGTGTATCACCTTCTCACATGAGAACTCTTCCCATTGCCTACAAATTGCAGTTTAAATTCCTCGACCTGTTATACAGTTAGAGCAGTGATTTTCAACCTTCTCATCTCATGGCACACATAAACTAATTACTAAAATTCTGCGGCACACCAGAAAATATATTTTTTGAGGATCTGACAGAAAATAGGTATAACTGATTCATTCACACAGGACAGCTATTGTTGTGTTGGCTGTTGTCATTTTTTAAATTTCACAATCTAAGGGAAAAGAGGTCAGTGCCCTGACTAAATAGTCAGGTGTTGCATGTTCTAAAAATTCTTGTGGCACCCCAGTGTGCCTCTTACAGCACACCAGTTGAAAATAGCTGAGTTAGAGATCTTGGTTGTAATTCTGAGCATCACCACTTAGCTAGTATATAATTAATTAATTTGTTCAATAAATATAGAAAACCTATTATTTGCCTTTGACAGTGGCGAATGAGACAGGCAAGGTCCCAAGTGTACATTCTAGTAGTTTTACTATCTTGGCCTCCTGTCCTTCCCATGAGCACAACCGAGGTTTCAGCAACTGCCTCTTTCTATGTTTGTTTTCTCTCAACTATACTGCAAACTCCTTGAAAACAGAAACTGTATATTAAATCTCTGTGTCTTCAGTTCTGTGATATCATGTATAAAGGGCTTTCAGTAAATATGATCATAATAATAAGCTAGTCTCAATTATTTTCATTGTTAGGATTATTTGACTTTTAAAATTATTACTGATATTTTAATTAATACTATCAGATAACACTGTAACACTTTTCAGAACATTTAAAAAAACAGTTGACCCTTGAACAATGTGGAGGTTAGGAGTGCCGATCCTCACACAGTCAAAGATCTGTATGTAACTTGACTCCCCAAAAACTTAAGTATCCATGGATGGATTGGTTCCTGAACCCCCAAGGATACCAAATTCCAGAGATGCTCAAATCCCCTATATCAAATGGTATAGATCAGTACATATAGTTGGCCTTCAGCATCTGCAAACTCCCGTGGATCAAAACAGTGCAGATATTTATTGAAAAAAATCTGCATATAAGAGGACCTGCACAGTTTAAACCCATGTTGTTTAAGGGTCAACTTCTATTGTAATAGGAGTTGATCTGATTGTTTTCTACCAGCTTTTTTTTTTTTTTAAACTAGCAGTTGTTTATATATATATACATATATTTTTTAGGCCTTATTGAATTTGAAGAATGTGACCCTGCTAGTGCAGTTGAAGGTAAGTTGACTAATTGCTATATGTGACAACTAGCTAATATCTTCGGTTTATTGAACAAATAAAGAGGGGCTGCTATCCATGGTGTGAGCATGTTTATGGAATGATGTAAAAATAAACAGTAGGTTAGCTGAAAGGATTATTAGTGATTAGAATATATATTTTAAAAGATTAAATATAACATGTATTTGCTTTCAAATATACGTTGAGATTGTTTTCTCCATTGACATCTATTTTTAAACATTCTATTGTCAGAAATATGAAACTCATCACTGTACATTAATGTATAGTGCTTGTTCTATAGTAGGTAATGTTTCAGTAATTAATGAGGTTATGCATTAATGTTAATATTACCATCATTCAAAATGGGTGATGATTTGACTTGAGAAATGGTCTATACCCTTTCTGTTTAAGTTGATCTTTTTCATAGTATGAAACCCAAGAAATGCCTGCTATTTTTGTCATGTTTTATATATCTTACTTGAGCTACTAGAAATAATTAGAAAGCAAACTTCTATTTTTTTCTAAGACCTGCATAAGAATTTGGAGAGATGGTTTGCTGTTGTGTGTGAGGTTACTATTGGAGCAGGCAGAAACTCTGGGGCCTAGACTTCTTATAGTTACTAGCTGTTTGTGAGCAGTAATGATTTAAATTCTCTGTACTTCAGCTTTCTTTATTGTAAAATGTAAATAGTAAATACTACTCTATGAGAATAAAACTATTTGATTTTTAACCTTTAAAAGATGGCATTTATATTCCCGTAGTGGGGTCTCCCAGCCGGAGCTTTTTTGGGCATTTAAATTCAGCTCTGCAGGCATTTACTTTTTTGCCTCTATCTTATCTATTTTTTGAGTTACTTATGAAAAGTAAAAACATTTATAAAGAAAATGTATTGTTTATTATTAAAGTTATCTTTTAATATATGTTACTGATGTTAAAAAATATAAAAATTACATTTACAATTTAAATTACATTTTGCCGGGAACTAAAGTTCCCTTTCGTCTGATAAAGGTTAAAATATTATAACATGCTATACAAATGTATGGTTTAGGGAGTTTGTTTTGCTTGAATGCAAGTACATTATTCTAACACACCTGAATTCTGTCTAATCCTGGCTATAGTGTTTACTAGTTATATGACACTGACATAAGGTATATAACCAAGAACAAAAAAATACCCTTGAGTTTCTTCATATATAAGATGAAAAGTTAGGTTAGGTGTGCTCTAGATCTCAAAAGAGTAAGCAGCTAAGCTTTCAGTGCTGAACTCCATCAACAATTTAATAGTGTGACTGACCTTTAAAAATTAATTTGTCATGCAAGAAGAGGAGGAAGAACTGCCATATTAGGCAAAACAAAGATATTTGTTCCTCATTTATGGTAGGGTCCACTTACAACATTGTTTAATTAGAGATAACATATGGATGCCATAATTATGAGTTTTCCATGTGATACTATTAATGGATCTGTTGTGTCATCTTTTTATTTAAAACAACACATTTATATTTTGTGACCCTCTAAACAGGAAACATGATTTGACTTGTATTTATAATAAAACCTAATACAGTGAGTAACGTACCAACTTGGGGAATACTTAGAGAAGAAAAGAGAATTATATTGATGAAGTGAATGTTCTAAAACCTTCTGGTGACTAATAAGCTATGTTATGTTAACATAAGTCTAAACAGATTATAACTGCTTTAAATATTAGGGTTTAGCAATAGATACATTTATTTCTTTCATCCAAATTTAGTATTGACAGTTATGAGTAAATTATGTGTCAAGATACAAGATGTATTCATAAATTTATCAGGAACAGTTATGTTTCTGTAACAGTACACATTTATTTTAAGGTATAAAGCCAAGGAAGAGAAAGACTTTCGGTTTGCCAGGAATAATTAAAAAGGAAAAGGATGCAGAGTCTGTGTAAGTATGTTAAGTATGTCAACATCCTTTCTTTTGTGATAAATAATTAAGACTGTTTTGAATTTGAAAAGGAAAAATTCTTTCAGAAATAAACTCATTATATATGTTTAAGGAGTGAAAAATACAAACTTTTCTAAATATATTTGCCAACTCCTCTGGTTTTAGTGAAAAATAATCACTTTTCTTATTTTAAAATTTCAAGATGAAGCTTTAATGTCTTAAAATTGAAACTTTAAAGATACTCTTATTTTGTAAAATTAAACACATATTTAAAAAAATTAAAAATGTAGAGAAAACTATAAAATCTTTTAAGTCTTCATGCTTAAGAAAATCTGCAATCAACAATTTGTTGAAAATCCTTTTAGACAACTCTAAGCTTTTAGGGACACAGTCATTATGTGCAGATGCTACTCATCTTACAGTGGAGTTATGCCTTCATAAACCTGTTATAATTGAAAATGTCGTAAGTCAAAATGCTTTTACTACACCTACCAAACGTCATAGCTTAGCCTTAAACGTGCTACCTTAAATATGCTCAGAACACAATATCCAAAAAACACTGGCAACACAGTACAGATGGATTCTGACTTAACAGTGGTTCAACTTATGATTTTTCAGCTCTACAATGATGTGAAAACAATACACATTCAGTAGAAATTATACTTCGAATTCTGAATTTTGATCCTTTCCCCAGCTGGGGATGTGCAGTACGATTCTCTCTTGTGATGTTGGGCAGTGGCAGCCCCACGTTCATGAGGTTAAATGACTGATACTCTACAGTGTACTATGTTGCCAGCGTTTTTTGAATATTGTGTTTTTGCATCTCATCGTGTCTGTAAAACATCCATCTGTGTCTCCTGCTTCTGGTGCGAAGAGGAAGGCAAATAAATACTCAAGACAGTTGCACAACTGTAAACTAATATAAGTATTCTGAGCACATTTAAAAAAGTAGGCTAGGCTAAGTAAACTATGATGGTCATTAGGCTATTGTATTAAATGCATTTTCAGCTTACAGTGTTTTCAATAAATAGTGGGTTTATCAGGACATAACCCCATCATGAATCAAGGAGCATCTCTGTACACTGTAGCGTATTGATCTATCATTAAGTTGAACCACTGTAAGTGGGGACCATCTGTATGCATAAATGGAAAATGTTAAATGTGGTAGGAAAGAAAGCCCTAACATATTTCAAACATTTATACCAGTCATCATTTTTAGACAGAGATGGAATATAAATTCAATTTACCTTTTTTAAAAATAAGAAATTAGTATGCAAAGACCATATAATTTAGCATGTAAGAATTTCAACTAGGCTCAGTTGGTTGGCCCATCGTCCCATGCACCAAAGGTCGAGGGTTCCATTCCTGGTCAGGGCACATATTCAGATTGTGGATTTGATCCCTGGTTGGGGTGTGTATGGGAGGCAGCCTATTGATGTTTCTTACATCGATGCTTCTCTGTCTCCCTCTCCCTTCCTCTCTCTAAAAATCAATAAAAATGTATATCATCAGGTGAGGATTTAAAAAGAATTTCAACTAGTAATAGTAGCTAAGTGAAGTTTTCTACCTTGAATACACATTAGAACTACCTAGGAAATTAAAATAAATATATCTATACCTGGCCCCGTCTCAGACCAATTTAACCAGATTCTTGGACAAGAGGCCCAGCATAGTTTTTGTTTTGTTTTGTTTTGTCTTAAGCAGCCTGTGTAATTGATGATATACACCTGGGGTTGAGAATCATTGAGCTCTGATTAACCAGAGACAAGTGGAATTAAAGAAATCTTTCTTTCTGTAATTACTCAACCCAGTGAGATTGAAGAGACACTAGTTAAAAGTCTTAAGTGATTTGTTGACCCAGTAACATTGGCTGAAATTTTGTTTAAACTTCTCTAGCATAATCAGAACTCTCACGAGATTTAATGTTAATGGGCACTCATATTTGCAGTAAAAGAGAACAATTTGTGCATTGGGGGTTTTTTCCTACTACCTAGTTATATTCTTATCATCTGAGTTTCTTAGAATTTCTACCACTGTAAATATGTTTCGTCCTTTCTTCTAAATGGCATTTGGTTAATAATTTAAGACCAGTTGCATAGTGATTTATATCTATAGTTACCATCTCTTCTGTAAATGTCTTTTTAGAGCATTTGTGAAGGGATATTTTGCTAAGGGGATGGAACATACTCTCTTTTTATAACATAGGAAATACATTTTGAAGTCTAAACAGTTGATTTGAAAGTAAAATTTTAACACAGCCAGTAATCTGTTAGTGACTATATTATAAAAAGTAATGGCCGTAAGTTAAATATTTATTTTATTCTTTTTATTTTTTATTTTTTTAAAATATGTCTTTATTGATTTCAGAGAGAGAGGAAAGGAGAGGGAGAAAGAGAGACAGAAACATCAATGATGAGAGAGTCTTTGATGGGCTGCCTCCTGTATGCCCCCTACTAGGGATCAAGCCCACAACACAGGCATGTGCCCTGACTGGGAATTGAACCCCCATCTCCTGGATCCTAGGTCAGTGCTCAACTGCTAAGCCGTGCCTGGCCAGGCAATATTTTTATAATGTATGTTTTTCACAGAAGTTCATTCAGGGACTTACTATATTTTTATATACTTGTGTTTTTAAATAATTTTTCATGATGATTATTTTCCCAATATGATCATTAGGCTATTGGATATTGGAATATTTTTATCAATGAGAATGCCAGGGCAGAAAATTATTCTTAAACTACTGTACCATGATTGCCTTCTTTCAATACTTCTGGCAGAAAAAATGTTACAATTCACTTTGCTTAAAATGCCCCAGGCTCTTGGCAAACTTATCCTCATAGCCTGAAGGCTTTTGAAATACCAGTAGTTGTGAATGAGGGGTTCTGCTTAGACAGGGCTCTTTCTGGGGCTCCATCTGCACATTGCATAGAGCCTGCTGTGGAGACAAACAGATGAATGTTTTCACACACACACTGAAGAGCTCTGGCTTCATGCCAGAGAATAAACTCTATGGAACTTGTATATGTGCTTTTATATTTAAATGGTATCTTTTCAATAAAGGTAGAAAGTAGAAATGGTCTAACATTTTAATTGATTTGGTTCTGTACAGGAATTGAATTGTTATTATTGCAGTGTCTTTTCTGGTGAAACATTTCTCAGAGTATACATAGGTTTCCTCATTTACCAATAGTAAGGGAGCTCTTTTTAAAAACTTGCTATTTTATGTCGATATAAAGACATGAGATTTGTATTTACCCTGTCCCTTTGGTGCTTCAGTTTGGAGTAAGAGCAGTGTAGTCATCTCACACTTTTTTCATTTATTCAGTCTATTCCATTCTGTGTTCCTGTAACAAACATTTTCACTTTGTAGATTTTTCTGCTTGTGCTTAGTCTTTGATTAGAGATTACTCGTTTATCTTGTACATTAATTTATTATGAACAATTTTATTGTTCATTTGGCTCTTAAGGTGTACATAATGCCTATGTGTTCAGCCTGTTAAAGTGGCACATTTTGATACCATGTGCATTATCTGTCTCAAGCCAAAGAATATATAACTAATCCAAATACCTTTTAAATATGCACCCTAATTTGTGTTTGTGAATTTTTAAAGAATGCATGCATAGAAGTTTTTCTAACCTTATTCCTCATGGCTTCAGTGTCTTTAATTTTACATTTTTAGGTTAATTGAGAAAGTTGGTTTTTATGTTTTAGTTTTACTTTTAAAGTAATAGTTTTTGCTTATTTTTATCCAAAGTCATATTTGTTTATCAATTAAATGATAAAATACCAGTTCTGAACTACATATTACATTAGACTAGAGAGCTATTCCAAATGGAAGTCTACCCATTTAACAAATTTGGAGAAAATTGGTTTTGAAACCTTTTAGATAGACTAGCTTATAGAAAGTACTGCACTGTAAAACTTCAGTTTTGCAAGTATAGACTTTAAAAAACGTTTTAAAAATTTACTTTAAAATGTTTTATTACCATTATTTACCAAGAAATATAAATATAGACTTCTTTTTTAATCCTCGCCCAAGAAGTAAGGATATTTTTTCCATTGATTTTTAGAGAGAGTGGAGGGGATGTGTAGAGAGAGAGAGAAACATTCATGTGACAGACACACATCAACTGGTTGCTTCCCACACAAGCCCTAACCAGGCGTGGGGATTGGACCTGCAACCCAGGTACATGACCTTGACTAGGAATCAAACCTGAGACCTTCTGGTGCTCAGGCTGATGCTCTAACTACTGAGCAACACCGGCCAGGGCAATACAGACTTTTTTTTTTTAAGCCAGGCTTTCTTCTTTGAAGGAAACTTTTTTTTACACTTTCTCTCCCTGAAGAATTAAGTCAGTAGAAATCCCTGTAGGACTGACATTTTCCTTGATGTGATTCATGTGTATATTCACGGAAAAGAAGTACTTTTGAAAGTGGTTTTAGAAATACTTGTGTTTTATTTTGTCCTGTATATGGGTACAGGAATGCCTTCTTTTGAATTTTAAAATCATTTGGTTTTTTTAATCTTCATGAGATGATTTCTCTAAGTATTTTTTGTAGAGTTTAAGTAAAAGTTATGCTTAAATGCCAAGGTAGTATGATTATCGGATCGTTCTAATAGTTGAATATTTCTAATACTTTTTTTGTTTTAATAGGGAATGCCCCGACGCAGATTCACTTGTAAGTAGATTTTACTTTGATATAAACAATTTAAATGAGCTGTTTTCATTAGCAAATACCCAGCATATTTAAGTTGAATTGTTTACAAATCTTTCCAAGGAAAATACTGATTATGTTATTGTAAACTCACTATTAAAATTATTTTACAGATGCATTTTTGGCTTTATGTTGCCAGATGCTTTCCTATTAAATACAAGGTGTTTCTAACTACCTTTGAAAAGTGGACATTTTACTTTTAAAATTGGAGTAATGCCATAGCATATTGCTTTTTTGGGGAAAATGTGTCAGATCTCAAATGTGCTTACTTTATTTTAAAATATGGTGCTGTTATTATTTATTCTTAGATCTGTTAAAAATAATACTTCATCTGTTCATGTATTTTAAGTTTTATTTAAGAGATTGTCATTTTAGAAAGAATAACCATGGTTAGTACTTTTCTGTGCTTTTTTGTTTTGTTTTTTAAAAAGATTTTTTTTATTTTTTATTTAAGTGTATTTCTTTATATATAATTAAAGAAGATATCAAATGGAGCTCCCTGTGGTTACAGTGGAAGAGTAAATTTACCAAATGGTATAAGCAGTGTGTAAACAGACAACATTTTTCGAACTGCTCTTTAAACACTGGTTATGTTGATAAGTGTAGTAGAGCCAAACTACCCATTTCCTCTGCTTATTGTTTTTGCTTGCATAACCATTGTTTCTTTTGGCCCCAAAACAGTTTCATCTTTTACAGCACAATGGTATATCAAAATAAAGAACTAGATATTTTGTGAAACACTGTGTTTTATATTAAGATAAAACTAGTATTTTGTTTTCATATTTCAGCTTTAAAATAAGAAAACTATTATTTGTTAATAAATTTATACTTAAAATAATGAAATAGGTTCCTAATGAGCTCTAGGAATCATCAGAGTGTTTTTGGAGTTACATTTACCTTACCATTTGCCTGTTATGGTACCCTTGGTTTATTATTATTAATTAATGAAAAAGTGAGCAGATGTGTTTGACATTTACTTTTTGTACTCATGCATTTTATTTCTGAATTAATTTGTGTGATGGTTACATTGCATGAAATGCTTTAGTACTTCATGTTTTATATATACTCCCTTAAAACATTATTAATTCTCTCAGCTCATTGATACTATTCTATAATGATCAGTATTAACCAATTTTGTTAGTCATTACTTATCTGGAATTAGAAAAGGGCTTTTAAAGAGGACACAAAATTCTTACCCATATAAGAAATGATTGGTAAATTTGTGTAGAAATAAAAAAAATTATAAAATTAGAAAAAATACAGCATAGAAGGATTTGAATAACTGAAGATAAATTGGCAGAGTGTATTTGCAAGACACATAACAAGGGG
This sequence comes from Miniopterus schreibersii, assembly GCF_964146895.1. NCBI lineage: Eukaryota > Metazoa > Chordata > Mammalia > Chiroptera > Miniopteridae > Miniopterus > Miniopterus schreibersii. The sequence continues at coordinate 68,968,234 of NC_138103.1, read as the reverse complement.
CTAATGACTTTCCGTTGTAAAATTTTTATACAAATCACTATAAAAGGTAAGCAAGCACCCAAAATGAAAAGGGCATTAAATAAAAACAAGCAGTTTTCATAAAAAGAAATAAAAATTGTGAAATGTTGTTCAAAATACTAGTCTCATTCTGATGCAAATTAGAATGAAATGACTGTGTTCACCTATCATATTGGCCAAAGTAGGAATGCAAATTGGTAAGTCTGCCTTGTGGATAGTTTGCGGTATCTCCCCAAATAAGAAATACATGTTCTTTTGACCCTGCAATCCTACTTATTGGGGTTTACTGTTGTGACTATATTCACAAACCTATATGAGATTCATCAAATAAATGCATAAAAAGAAGGGGAGGGAGAGAGGTAGAGATAATTGTTTATGTTAGAAAAAACTGAAAACATTAAAGCATCCACCAAGTTGGGATTGGTTAAATTATTATTATTATTATTATTATTTTCAAATATATCTTTATTGGTTTCATAGAGAGGAAAGGAGAGGGATAGAGAGAGAGAAACATCAATGATGAGAGAGTCATTGATCGGCTGCCTCCTGCACGCCCCCTACTGGGGATCCAGCCCGCCACCTGGGTGTGTGCCCTGACAAGGAATTGAACCCTGATCACCTGGATCCTGGGTCAATGCTCAACCACTGAGCCACGCCCAGCTGGGCGGAATTGGTTAAATTATTAAACATTCACTTGATGAAGTAACAGATGTTACAGTTACCTTACTCTGTGTCTGCTGACATGGAAAGAGCTTACCAGGTAAAAACAAATAGGAACTTTTAAGTAATCGCTGTTTTAAAAATATAAATGTGTGGGTACAGTAGTCCCTCCCCATCCATGATTCTGCCTTCTGTGGTTTCAGTTGCATGTTCATTTGCGGTTAGAAAATAATGGAAAATTCCAGAAATAAACAATTCATAAGTTTTAAATTGCGTGCCATTTTAAATAATGAGATGAAATCTCACGCTGTCCTGCTCCTTCCCACTTGGGATGTGAATCATCCCTTTGTCCAGCATATCCATGTTGTAGATACTGTCCACCCTTTAGTCTTGGTTGTTATCAGTTTGTAGCCATCTTGTTTATCAGTTTGACTGTTGCGGTATCACTGTGCTTGAGTTCAGGTAATTCTCATTGTACTTAATAATGCCAAATTCACATAACTTTAATTGTAGTGTATTGTTATAATTGTCATATTTTATTATTTTTGTTGTTAATCTCTTACTTTGCCTAATTTATAAATTAAACTTTATCATAGGTGTGTATGTATAAGAAAAACCATGTGCATAGTGTTTGGTGATATCCATGGTTTCAGGCTTCCACTGGGGGTCTTGGAACGTATCCCCTGAGTTTTTTGGGGGGGACTAGTGGATATGTGTTCTGTTTTTAAAAGAGAATGAGTTACAAGACACTTAATTTTGCTTACCTTTGGGGAGAAGGGTTACAATGGTGCTAAGCAGTGAAAGGAGGCTTGCTTTTTTGTTTCCTTTTATTTATGGCTAGTTTTACTAATTACTTGTAAAAACATCAGTAGGCTGCCTTGGCAGGGAAATTGTTTATTTTCTTTTTGGTTTAATGTCTATGTAACTTAAAAAATTATTTTGAAGTCCTTTGTACTTTGAAAGTTGACCAAGGAAGTGTGAATTGCTCTTTTCTTTTGGTTTTGGCCAATTTCCCCAATCCAGACAGAGAGATTGAGAAACATTCCATTGACTTCTGTTCTGTATTCCAATATATATTTTTAAATCACTACTGCTATCCACAATCCACCAAAACTGCCTTTAAGATTGGTGGAAGTAAACTGCTCTTTTCTTCTTCATTCTGCTTTTGACTTAGTGCTTTGCTCTAGAAGTGTTGGGTCCTAATATAGAAATTATGGATTGAATGGACCAAAGTGTCAGCAGGGTAGAGTGATAGGTGGTTTTTTATTGTAATTGAATTTATTGGGATGACATTGGTTTCCAAAACCATACAGATTTCAGATGTAAACTCAATTAAAATATCATTTGCATACTGCAGCTCATGCCCATTTATTTCCCCAGGCAAAAAGGCAAAGTCTCTTTCTGTCCCCTTTGTCCACCTCCACCTACCTCCCTAGCCCCCTTTCCCTCTCTGTATCACAACACTGTTGTCTATGTCTGTGTGTTACATTTATATTTTATTCCCTTCACCTTCTTTACTCCAGCCCCCAACCCTCTCTACTCTCACAACTGTCAGTCTGTTCCATGTATCCATGCCTCTGTTTCTGTTTTGTTTTTCACTTTATTTTGTTCATTAGATTCCCATATAAGTGAGATCATATGGTATTTCTCTTTCTTTGACTGGCTTATTTAATTTAGCATAATAATCCACGGGTCCTTCAATGCTGTTGCAAAAGGTAAGAGTTTCTTCTCTTTTATAGCCACCTAGTATTCCATTGTGTAAATGTCCCACAGCTTTTTACCCAGTCATCTACTCGTGGGAACTTGGGGCTGTTTCCAGATCTTGGCTATTGTAAATAATGCTGCTATGAACATAGGGATGCATATATCCTTTCTGATTGGTGTCTTGGGATTCTTAGGATACTTTCCCAGAAGTGGAATTGCTGGGTCAAAATGCAGTTCCATTTTTAATTTTTTGAGGAAACTCCATCCCATTTTCTACAGTGGCTGCACCAGTCTGCATTCCCACCAACAGTGCATGAGGGTTCTCTTTTCTCCACATCCTCACCAGCACTTACTGTTTGTTGATTTATTGATGATAGTCATTCTGATAGGGGTGATGTGATATCTCATTTTTGCTTTAATTCACATCTCACTGATGATCAGTAATGTTGAGCATCTTTTCATGTCTATTGGCCATTTGTATGTCCTCTTTGGACAAATGTCTATTTAGGTCCTTTGCTCATTTTTTAATTGGATTGTTTTTCTTCCTGGTGTTGAGTTGTATAAGTTCTTTATATATTTTGGAAATTAACCCCTTAATCAGATGTATCATTGGCAAATCTGTTCTCCCATTCAGTGGGTTCCCTTTTCATTTTGTTCATGGTTTCCTTCACTGTGCAGAACTTTTTTAGTTTGATGTAGTCCCATTTGTTTACTTTTTACTTTTTTCCCTTGCCCAAGGAGATGTATTGGCAAAAATATTGCTGTAAGAGATGTCTGAGATTTTATTGCCTGTTTTCTTTTAGAATTTTTATGGTTTCATAATTTACATTTAACTCTTTTATCCATTGTGAGTTTATTCTTGTATAAGGTGTAAATCGGTGGTCTAGTTTCATTTTTTTGCATTTACCTGTCCAGTTTTTCCAACACCATTTATTGGAGATACCTGTCTTTATTTCATTGTATGCTCTTACCTCTCTTGTCAAATATTAATTAACCTTAGAGATGTGGGTTGATTTCTGAACACTCTGTTCTGTCCCATTGATCTATATGCCTGTTCTTATGCCAGTACCAGGCTATTTTGATTACCATGGCCTTGAAGTATATTTGGTATCCAGTAGTGTGCTACCTCCAACTTTGTTCTTTCTCAAGATTATTGAGGCAATTAGGTCTCTTTTTTGGTTTCATATAAATTTTTGAAATATTTGTTCTCAATCTGTGAAATATTTCACTGTTGTTTTAATAGGAATTGCACTGAATCTATAGATTGCTTTGGGTAGTGAGGACACTTTAATGATGTTAATTCTTCTAATCCACGAACGTGGTGTATGCTTCCACTTACTTGTATCTTCTTCAGTTTCATTCTTCAGTATCCTGTCATTTTCCAAGTACAGTTCTTTTACCTCCTTGGTTAAATTTATTCCTAGGTGCCCTGGCCTGTTTGGCTCAGTGGTCAGAGCGTTAGCCTGAGGACTGACGGGCCCCAGGTTCGATTCTGGCCAGGGGTGCATACCATGATTGTGGGCTTGACCCCCTCCTCCCCCCGGCCCCAGTTGCAATGAGTGCAGGAGGCAACCAGTCGATGTTACTGCCTCACGTTGATGTTTCTCTCTCTTCCTTTGTGCCCCCTTTCTCTTCCACTCTCTCTGAAGAGCAATGGAAAAAATATCCTCAGGTGAGGATAAAAAAAATAAATTATTCCCAGGTACCTTGTTTTTTTGTTGTTGCAATAGTAAATAGGATTATTTTCTTAGTTTCTCTTTCTGATAGTGCGTTATTGGTGTATAAAAATGCCACCGATTTTCAAATAGAGTGGGACCTCGGTTCTCAAACTTAATTTGTTCTGGAAGGCTGTTCAAGAAGCTATTTTTGTTCAAAAACTGAATAATTTTTCCTTACCAGAAATAATATAAATTGAATTAATTCATTCCAGACCCTCAAATTCCCTGTTCTAATCTTTCTTACGTACTGTACATGTCTAATGTACCGTTTAATCTATAAACAAACACTTATTTTCTTAAATTTATTGAACCACCCCCTGCTAGCCTTAAGGAAATCACTTTCAGCACTTGTTCCATGGGTGTCTCTTTCAGGAGGTCAGTATGTGGCATCTTCCCTTTTTCATATATCATTGCCTCTGAAATGCTGTCATTGGCTAACTACTTTTCGTTTATGCAAATCAACAGTTTTTCTACCTCTTCAGTTGCCTGGGATCATTTCTTTCACACCCTTAGCAACATTAGCATTCTTGATGGCCTCTTTATATTTTAAAATTGTGCCAGCAACAAAAGCAAAAAACAACCCACAAAAAAATATCCACAGCACAATCTCCTGAGATGTCAACAAGGCAAGGTTTAGCTGTAAACTAACTCATACTGGCGCATACTGTTCTCTGTTTGTGGCCTGACATGCTTTTTGTCATGCTGATGTATCATCATGAAAGGGTTGTCAGGTGGAGAACGGAAGTTAACTGAGACATTTTTCTGTGAACAACTTGGTTGAGAACTGAATTGTTCAAGATGGGAGATGTTTGAGAACCTAGGTTTGACTATTAATTTTGTAACCTGCTACTTTGCCAAATTCATTTATTAGATCTAATAGTTTTTTGATGGAGTCCTAGAGTTTTCTATGTATAATATCATTTCACCTGTAAATGACAGTTTTACCTATTCCTTTCCAATTGGATGCCTTTTATATCTTCTTGTCTGATTGCTGTGGCTAGTACTTCCATTACTATGTAGAATAATTTTGTTGCGTATATATTTTTAAATTGTTGGGGGTGTATCTTTGGGGTAAATTCCTTGAAGTGGAATTCCTGGGTGGAAGAGTAAACACACATGTATTTTTGTTAGATATTTTTAACCTCTGGCAACCACTAATCTTTTCTCCATTATTATAATTTTGTCATTTTAAGAGTGTTGTTTAAGTGGAATCATAATGTGTGTAGCCTATTGAGATTTTTTTCCCCCCCCCACTCAGCACAATTCTCTGGAGATTCATCTAGGTTGTTGTGAGTTTGAATGGTTCATTCCTTTCTTTGCTGAGTAGTATTCTGTGGTATAGATATACCAACGTTTGTTTAACCTTTCACCTCTTGTAGGACATTTAGTTCCCAATTTTTGGCTATTAGAAATAAGTCGCTTTGAACAGTCATGTACAGGTTTTTGTGTGGATATAATGTCCCTCTCTGACCCTGGTAATTTTCTTTCTGAAGTCTGTTTTGCCTAATAGTAAGGTAGTCACTCTACCTATTTTTTTTCCTTAATTAATGTTTGCATGGTATATTTTTTTATTTTTTTACTTTCAACTTACCTGTGTTGTTATATTTGAAGTGAATTTCTTGTAGATAGCACATAGTTGGCTCATTTAAAGAAAATCCATTCCACCAATCTCTGTCTTTTGTTATATCTGGACTGTTTATATTTAATATAATTATTGACCTGTCAGGACTTAAGCCTGCCATTTTATTTTTTGTTGTCTGTTTGTTCATTTTCACTTTTTTCTTTTCCCTTCCTTCTTGTGGTTTATTTGAACCTTTTTAAAATTCCACTTTATGTATAGTTTTTGAGTATCGCTTTGTATAGCTTTTTATTTTATTTTATTATTTTTTAATCCTCACCTGAGGATATTTTTTCCATTGCTTTTCAGAAAGAGTGGAAAGGAGAGAGAGACAGAGACAGAGACAGACATTCATGTGAAAGACACATTGACTGGTTGCCTCCTGCATGCGCCCTTACCCGGGCCAGGGGTGGAGTCTGCAATTGAGGTACTTGCTCTTGACTGGAATCGAACCCCAGACCCTTCTGTCTGCCGGCCGATGCTCTATAACCATTGAGCTAAACTGGCCAGGGCTGTATAGCTTATTATTATTATCTCTTTTTATCCTCACCCAAGGATATTTTTTCCATTGCTTTTCAGGGAGAGTGGAAGGGGGGGAGAGAGAAAGAGAGAGACATTGATGTGAGAGACACATCGACTGGTTGCCTCTAGCACGTGCCCAGACCAGGGGTTGGGGATCAATCCTGCATCCGAGGTACGTGCCCTTGGCCAGAATGGAACCTCTGGGACCCTTTAGCCCTTGGGTGGACACTCTGACCACTTAGCCAAACTGGGTAGGGCTGTATAGCTTTTTAAAAGGTTACTCTTGGTCATTCTCCAGTACCTTCATGTAGTTGTTTATGTATTTTAACCAGAGTTTATAGCTGTAATCTGTAGGAAGTTGATCCAGAAGCAACTTACTTGGTCCTAGAGAAAACAGCTCAGTATTTTTTTTTTTTTAATATGACATCATACTTTATAGCATATTATAAACAAATTTAAAAGTAGTATCAGCAAATCCCAGGTAGGACTTCTAAAAATCTGGTATGTTCCTAGGGTACTTGGGAATAGGAATAAAGTATTTTGGGAAAAAAAAATTATTTCTAATGAGTCTACATTTGGCTAAGTTTATTTTAAAAGTATTTTTAAGTGTTATTTGCATATTAGTAATATGTAGAAATCAAAGAAAGTGCTCTAAGGTCATAACTACATCACTAGTCATATTTTTATCTAGGTACTCTGCTCTTTACCCTATATTAGATTTTTTACTTCTAGACTTTAATCCAGCCTGGTAACTCCCTGCTGGCTACATCAGACTGTTTATTCGGTTTAGAAACTAGAGCCATATAAAATTCTCCTTGATCTTGTGCTGTGCCTGACACAGATTAGCAATCCTTTATATTTCTCTTGCTGAGGTTTAGCAAGTGATTGGAAAAAGAACGGTAAACTTTACCAGCAGAAGGGTATTGACTTCCCAATAACAACTGGTACCCTGGCATTTCTTGGCAGTCTTTTTCTTCTCTTTTCATTTAAAAAATTTTTATTTTGAAATAACTTTTAACTTACAAAAAACACGCAAGACTAAAATAGTACAAAGAACACTTATATTCTTAAACACCTTGCTGACTGGCCACAGGATAACTTGTGTCTGCACTTACATTAATTTAAGTAATTTTAAACACCTTGCTGACCAAAGTAGCCGGCCACATGGGCGAGTTCTGGCTTGAAATAGCCAGTCAGCAAGATGTTAACTTTTTTTTACATTTGTTTTAACATTTGCATTCTCCCTACATATGTTCATGTGTTTATGAATGTAAATGTATTTTTCTGAAAGTAGAAATGTCTCTTACCTAGTTACAAGAGCATACTTAGAGCAGTGTCTCTCCCTCCTGTATTCCTTCTGCTCCATCACTGCCTTGTGGATGACCAACCTCGTGTTTTGATATATCCATCCAGTGTTGTTGTTTGTTTTTTCCCATAAAGATTAGCAGACATGCATATGTTTTTTAACTTTCCTTTTTCTTACTTAAAAGACATTACACTATATATGTTCTTTTGTACCTTTTTTTTTAAGTTACTATTTTCTGGAAGTGCTCCATATCAGATCACAGAAACCTGTCTCTTGTTTCAGTAGCTGTATAGTACTCTGTTTCGTGTATGTACCACAGTTTATTGAGCTATGCTTATTTAGATACTTTTCAATAATTCTGAGTTATAGATCTTTGATGAATAATTTTGTTGTATATGTATTTTTAAATTGTTGGGGGGTGTATCTTTGGGATAAATCCTTGAAATGGAATTCCTAGGTGGAAGAGTAAACACATATGTATTTTTGTTAGATATTGTTAAATTACTCTCTGTAGAGATTGTACTACAATCTCAACATTGTTGATAGGTTCTGCAACTTTAAGTGAAACTAAACCAATTTCACCATAGGCTAATTGATATAAACAAGACTTAAATTCCTATAGCATCTAGTCAATGTTAAAACAAAACGACCTTATTCGAGGGCCTGCATTATTTTGTATTTATACCAGCAAACTATAAGAGTACATTTCCTCACAGCTTTGCCAACAGAGGTATTTTTAAGCTTTTGAATTTTTGCCAGTCTCTTGAGTAGTATTTTAGTGTAGTTTTACTTTTCTTGGTAGTCTTTTATTATATATATATATATCTCCATTAACTTAAGCTGTCAGTTCTCTGATTTAATCATTTCCCTTCCCCCAGACACACAGTATTGTGCTTTTATTTCTTTACTTTGAAAATTTGGGTGAATATTGTTTATTCACAGAACTGCTGGCACTTCTACCTGAACACCTGTTCTATTCCTTCAGTGTTCCTCCTGTTTCATTTTGCAGTGCTTTTCTATTTCAGATATATGAAGCATGAGTGTCATTTGAAGCTAATTAAAAATTTCCCCATAGTGTTAGAATTTTGTTAACCTGTTGACATTTGATATATGATACAGCTCCTCAGTAATAATAGTTAATAATAATAGGCTATTTTGCTAATCTCTAGTAATATTTTTTTAGTGACTAGAGCCATCATTACAGTCAAGTTTTCTTTTCCTTCTTTCCATAGAACATTCCTGATGTAGATGAAGAAGGCTATAGTATAAAACCAGAAGCAAATCAAAATGATATCCTTTTATCATCTGGGTATTCTTATGGATTGTGTTGGCATATAAGTAGATAGTTTAAAATAATTTATTTAACAAAAGTTTTAAATTAATTATAATAAAATGACTCCATATTCTTCATTTGACATGTTATTAATAAAAGTTAGTAGTTATATTTCTCTTAAAGTCCATCTTTTAAAGATTTTTGTTACTTTTTTAAATGTGTAAAAAACTGGTTATGCATTAAGACAATGTAAAAACTAAATTTTTTAACTGATACTCACATACCAAAGAGAACCATTTCTACTCATCTAGTGATTCTGATTCTGAAGATGAAGAACCAAAGAAGTATCGGATAGAAATTAAACCTATGCATCCAAATAACTCACATCATACAATGGCTTCCTTGGATGAATTAAAACTATCTATAGGAAATATAACGCTCTCTCCAGCAATATCTGTAAGTAAGAAAATGAGGAAGTTTCTACTTTTTTTTCATGAATTAAAAAAAAAAATATATTGATTTCAGAGAGAGGGAGAGGGAGAGAGAGAGAAACATCAGTGATGAGAGAGAGTCATTGATCGGCTGCCTCCTGCACGCCCCCAACTGGGGATTGAGCCCGCAACCGGGGCATGTGCCCTTTTCGGGAATTGAACCCTGATCGCCTGGATCCTAGGTCGATGCTCGACCGCTGAGCCACGCCCGGCCGGGCTGTACTTCTTATATAGAAGTCGCTTTTTTTGTGTGTGTGTTTTTTACCTTTGTACCTGCATTTTGTTAATTCTAGGAATAATAAAAAGTAAGATATTGTTTAGCAATAGTTACACATGTTGGATGAAGAAATATTTAATTTATATATTTTTTCTTTTTATTCAGCTTTATTGAGATATATAGTTATAGTTTTTATACAGTCAAATGAACTGTGAGCTTGGCTTAGTTTTGTTTCCTTTTGAAAGTATATTACAGAGGAAGCAAAAATGTAGAAAATCCACTATTTCTGCCACTTGTATTTTATAAATAGTGCTGTATGTCTCAGGCAGAATTTTGTGAACTGGCAGTATTAATCTTTTTTCCTCATCAAATTTTAAAGTTTTTGTCCATGTTTTGTGAACTTTATATAGAAAGGAATTCTATAAAAATGAATTTAAAGATTAAACGATATCTTTGTATTTTTTTGCTTGTCACTGTAACATTTTTTTCCTATACTTTTCATAGAAGGAAAGTGAAAGATAAGAATTTTTCGTTATAGTGATTAATTTCTCAGTTCTCAGATACCGTACTTACTAGCTTTTGAGGGAGAAAAAAATCATAATACATCTTTCCATTGATGTCTTACTCTAAATTCAAATATTTTAAACTATGGGGGGAAAGTATGTCTTAGAATGATATTTAGTATATCTGTGCTTGTTCATAATTGATGTTAAACCTGTTCTCCTTGGTAATAGAGAATAAAAGTTCCCACCATTTCATATTGTTATTGAATTATATATTTTAAGTAGTCTTTATGCATTTATTTGAATAAAAATTTTTTTCTCCCACTCATTCACTTTTAGAATTTAATTTTAGAACCTTTTTCCCACTAAAAAGACAGATTTCTGAAATGAGGTTTTATTCTACCATTATTAGTTAACATTAAGTTTAGTGCCAGGGTTAAATTATGGTATATATATCTGAAGTAGAAAGCTCTGAAACCATTAACAATTTTGTTGTCTAAGAGCATAACTAAAGTATATATGTAAATAAAAGCCCAGAGGAGTAAGCATCAAAATGTTGAGCATCTATTTCTGAGTTGTGAGCTTGTTGATGGTTTTAATTTTCTCTTTTGTGCTCTTCTTTCTGTCATTTGTTAAAAAACAGTGAACACATTAATTAATTTCATTCTCAGAAAATAAATAATAATCATAAAGTTTCTAATGGTTAATATTGGCTGTGAAAGGAAGATATCATGAGTATATTTTTTTTGCCCATTTCGCTTATCTAGCTTAAGAGTTCCCTCTACCCCCCAAACAATGTATGTGTTTTAAGGTGTTATAGATTTTAAGTATGATTCAGCAGGAAATAGACAAATTATTAGAACTGGAAAAATAGGATATTTTAAATTCTAAAATGAACACTATGTCTTTTTTTTCTTTCCATGTACTACTAGAGACACAGCCCAGTAAGTGCAAAATTTTATACTTTTATCTATTGAGATTTTTTAAAAAAACACCACCATTGTAACGTTTGAACATTGATTTTCAAAATATTTGTGTTAATTTTTTTAAATTAGCAAGTCATAGTAAGTTGCTTTAGATACTTAGTAGTTTAATACTTAAAAACATTTTATTGAATGTTAAAAGTACATGTATTATTTTTTAGTATAAAACAAAAACTACTGAAAGTTTTTCTGTATATCTTTTCCTGTAAATACAGTTTACAATTGAGCAGCTATACTAAACACAGCTTAAAATTTAGGTTTCTATTATTAACATTTTACAAAATATTTTATTGCCAAATTAAATTATTTATTTAATGGCACTTACCTTTTGCATTTCTGTTTTAGGTGCAGATGAATCAGAATTCGTCTAGTAAGTTTGACGTTTAAGTTGGCTATTTCTATTAAAATTTATTAGGCAATTTGCTAAGCTTGTAGCCTTATATATGTAGTTATAGAAATAGTCTTTTCTCATCATGAGCCTTAACAGTGGACTGAAAGGATACTTATAACAGAAGACAAATTATTTATATTACCTCTCTTAGCTTTGAGACATGCATTAAACTTTAATACCTGACTACAACATTTTTCAGAAATCAGCAAAGCCAAAGAGTAGCTTCTGATTAAAAATGTTAAACTGTTTAATTGGCATAACTCTGCTTCATGAGTAATCTGTAGTTTTATAAAATGAATAATCTGTAGTTTTACCTATTTTTAAGTCATATCATAATTGCAATTTCTATTATATGGTTTTTAGTATCACACTTTAATTATATTAAAAACATTTTGGGGGTGTTAATACCTTGTGCAGAATCATGCATAAAAATAACAGGTTGTGGGAAAAAGTGAGTTGAGGCAGCACACTCAAAAACTATTCAATTTTGTAAATAGTGCTTGATAAAAAACCTTCAGCATCAATCCTAATAAAAATTCTAGCTCAATTAAAATTACCCATTAAATTTATAATAAATACTAAACAAAAAGTAGGATTTTATTTATTTATTTGGTTAATCCTGACCTGAGGATATTTTTTTCGCATTGCTTTTCAGAGAGAGTGGAAGGGAGGTAGGAAGAGAAAGATAGATACATTGACTGGTTGCCTCCCGCACACTCCCCCACAACCCACATATAGGCCCTTGACTGGAAATTGAATCCGAGACCCTTCGGTGGGCGGGCCAGTGCTCTAACCACTGAGTGACACTGGCCAGGGAAGGATTTTATTTTTAAAGAAATGGTGGGTAGCTTGATGATAGGGGATGTGAAGAAAATGAGGATAAAGGGAGCTGTTACCTTATAGAGATGAGGGCAGTATGCAAAAAGATGGAGAAGAACAGCACAAGGAGCACTGTGAGGCAAGACAAATGCTAAACTGAGCCAAATGGGCGAATGTGGCGTGAATGGGCGTCATGTACAGGGTGGTGTTCCTTACTTTGTTGCAGTTACCCATGTTGATGTATTTTGCATTCATCAGCTATTGCTTGATGATGCAAAACATTGAGGTGCGGGGAAGATTGATTATTAACCAACATGACTTGCATTACTGATGCCTTTTCCCTATGTACTAGTTGCTTGTGAAATGATTCATGTTACAAATGCAAAAGGTAGCAGGACAGACTATCTTACAGAGACTGTTGCTCTAGGTTGTTATACAAATTTTAATTTTAAAAAAGAGGATGTTTTTCAAGTGTTGGTAACTGCTTTTGGTGAGTATAATAATCACTAATGATATTCTTAGAATTTGGAAAATGCTTTCATGATCATCATTTAAAATTCTTGACTGATACTTATGGAGGTATTTAAACATCTGTTCTAATTTTTAAAGTTGCAGCCCATATTTTCCTCTTTTGAAGAGCTATTTATTTTAATAAATACAAGAGGTTAGTTGATTTGACTTAAATCATTTATCGCAAAAGATATTAGAAGACATAAAGATTTATCAGAAATTCAGTTATTATTTTAATATTCACAATAGAAAACTTGTTAAATGTTTATTTTTCTTTTCACAGTTTAAATTATGTATATCTTATGAATTCCAGAATTTTTTTAATTGTTTTTAGTAATGAGATAATTTTTAATTAGGTGAAGAGTTAACAAAATTGAAACCATCTGCTGCATGCAATGAGTAAGTCCCATGTTTAAATTTTTAAAAAAAATATTTTTTTAGAGTATTTTAGGGTCATAGCAAAATTGAGTGGAATGTACAGAGTTTTTGCATATACTCTGCCCCTACATATGCTCAGAATCCTTAATCAGATAGTACATTTGTTACAATTAATGCACCTACATTGACACATCATTATTACCCAAAGTCCATGGTTTACACTTAGATTTACTCTTGTTGTTGTACATCCTTTGAGTTTTGACAAATGTATAATGACATTTCCACCATTGTAGAATGATTCAGAATAGTATGACTGCCCTAAAAATCCTGTTTCTTCCACCTTTTTATTCTTTCCTCCCCACTACCTTTAAATTTTAAGTATCCTTTGTCTTGTTTTCTAGAATTTTATTATCTCTGCAAGTTTCCATTCTAGTAGGGTGTTGTGAATTATCCTGTTTCTTAAGCTGTTAGATGTCATGTGGAATTTTTCATTGTTTTAATTATTTCTCATTGGGCAATATTTTTATAATAATTAAAAAAAAATCCATTCAGTTGTATTTGGCCTTGATGGTCTCACTGCTTCTAAATAAACAATAATATCCCAAGTTCATATATGTCTATATTTCAGCTAGTTATTTTCATGAAAATTTTCCCTTCAATTTTGGCTGTGACCTTGTATACTTCATCAACTTCAAAGTAAGGAAGTGTCTCAAGTTGAAAAAGGAGAGGGCTAGAAAGCTTGTTGCCAGCTGTTAAAAAGAAAAAATATTTTAAGCCAATGTTGCATGTTCCTTTTTCATTTCTGTGTCTACCAATAAGAATACTTTCTTTTAATTTTTGTGTGTGAGTAAAAGTAGGTTTAATTAATAGATAATTAAATAATAAATGGTTTAAAGTTATTTGATACTTTTCAAGCTAGGCACTAGTTTTAGAGTATTTTAAACTTCGTCTTTAGGAATCATATGCAATTGTAATTCTAGGCTTTATCATGCATGATGTAGGGTATGTCCATGTAGGTGCATGTTGAGATACTAGATATGTGCCTATAGATCATTGTAACATTTTTATTATATAGTGGGCCTGTTTTCTAAGATTTAAAAAAATATATTAAAAAAAATAATGGCAGTTTGATGCATTAAAATATTGTTTTAATGGGGATTAATCTTTTTGCTTATACCTTAAATATATACATTTTTTTCCCCCCTCAAGTGTACCTCAATAAAGCTGGAAAAAAATAATTAAAAAAAAATAGGTGGTAGCTAAGGTCAGGTGCTTCAAGATCCTAGAGGTTATATTTATATAAAAGTTTGTTTTAAAGAGCCAGATGTTGAAACCAGTACAGTGGATTCCAAGAGGTCAGTGGAGGAAAATCTTTGGTTATGCAGCACAGTGAGTTTTCTGAAACTAGAATGTTGATTCCCTTGATGAGTTTGTCCATAGTCTTGGTCATGTCTCACAAAAAGGCATGTCTGCCCCAGATACTTCACTAGACCGCCTTAGTGTCCCAGGCAGTGACTTGCCCAGGGAGAGTTGCTCTTGCATAATCTACTGCAGTGATCAGATCTGTGAAGTTTATATCAAGTGTTGGGTTTACTTATGTCCGTGAGAAATACTTTAAAAAAACACCCTTTACCCTTTTTCTTTTAAAATAAGTATGACCTTATAAAATCTCCACCAGATTTCATCACTTAAGATCTGACATTGTTGTAGAATTAAGTAGCTGTGTGTCCTTAAGCAGCTCATTTAGAGATTCAGTGCTGCTTTTTTTCATTTGTAAAGCTGAAATTATTATTTCCATTCTGACAGCCCCTAAGATTATTAAGAGTATGACAAGGTGTGATCAGTGGGGAGGAATCTTCTACCCTCTCCCTACCATCTTCACACATTGTTACTGTAGATTCTGCTTATAGTAGTTAACAAATTGGTTTATTAAATTTGTTAAGTTTCTTCATCTATTCTATTGGCAGAACATTCAGCTTTATATATGTTGAGCTATTATAATTCTGCAAAATGATAGTGATTAGCTTTCATACTAATAAAATATTCCTTTATTAAAATCTTTATTTTTAAAATATTATGGTAGGAAAGGGACCAGTGATTTACTTGCTTGGGACCCCCTGTTTGGTGGACTTCCTCTTGACCCATCTTCTTCAGCGTCACTCACTTCATCATCATCAGGTAAATATGTACACACACACACACACACACGTATTTTATACTGAAGAATTCAGTAGTTTTTCTAATGATTTGTTCATTACTTATCATTGTACTTAATGATAAAAAAAATTTTTAACTTGTCCTCTGATTTTTTACTGGTTTTGTTAATTTAGCTTAAAGACCCTATGGCCTAAACAATGAAAATTTATCAAACATCAACAGGTCCTGCCCTCCCCCCCCATTTATATATTTATGTCTAGGCATCACTCCCATTTTAATGCCCAAGTAATCTTATTGTTTATAGATAAAATTCACCTGTATAGATGTGCATTAATGTAACCAAGTGCTTGCTTTTTTTTTTTTTTTAATATGTCTTTATCAATTTCAGAGAGAGGAAGGGAGAGGGAGAGAGCTAGAAATATCAATGAAATTCATTGATCGGCTGCCTCCTGCACGATCCCTGCTGGGGATGGAGCCCGCAACCCAGGCATGTGCCCTGACTGGGAATCGAACCTCGATCTCCTGGATCCTAGGTTGATGCTCAACCGCTGAGCCATGCCAGCCGGGCAACCAGTGCTTTCTTGATGGACATTTAAGTTGCATTTTCTAATATTATGAACATTCATGAATATAACAAATTTTGTGCACGTCTCATAATATCCTTATAATAATTTATCAATATAAGATTTATGAGTCACAAGATTGCTCATTGATACTTATTGCCAAACTGCTTTCCAGAAAGGTTTTAGCATTTCCCAAGCAACATCTGAAAGGACTTGATGATTGCTTTTTAGTTATTTTGACAAGAATATGTTAAGTTTTCTCTTTTCTTCAAAATATAAAATCCCATTTGCCAACACTCAAAGCAGGCATCAAAAATGCATGTTTAGCCCAGCTGGGCATGGCTTAGAGGTTGAGCGTCGACCTAGGATCCAGGCGATCAGGGTTCGATTCCCGGTCAGGGCACATGCCCAGGTTGCGGGCTTGATCAATGACTCATCATTGATGTTTCTCTCTCTCTCTTCCTCTCCTTTCCTCTCCCTGAAGTCAATAAAGATATATTTAAAAAAAGAAAAATGCATGTTTAATAAAACCACTGCTTGTTCAAAGATCGAAAATAAAATTTCTTTAAATTAATCTTCAACCTTCTCTGGGATTTTGGAAATGCCATACCTATAGTATTCGGGGTTAAGGGAGTGCTGGCACTGTGGGGAAAGAACTTGAATCTATTGTCCATTGACTTCCTGCTATGTCACTTTGCTAGGAGCTACACACATGTTATTTAATTTCACCTCATTAACTGCTGCATGAAGTTGTTTTTATTGTCCCAATTTTATAAATGAAAAAAGTAAAGCTCAGAGATGATCAGGAATTCTTCTCTAAGATCTTGTACCTAAGAAATGATGAAGCATAGATTCAAACCTGGGTCTTACTACTGCTAAAATCATTTGCACTATGGCAGATTAACAAAACAGTAAGCCTTGTTGAAACATTTTACTATTAATAAAATAAACACTAGTATTTAAAATGAGACCATTTAGAAACTTATATATTTTTAATTTTTTAAATTGTACTTTAGACAACCTTAACCTGAAACAAGTTGGAATTTTGAAGGGAAAGTGATCTGTACCTAATATTTGTAAAACAGCAAGAAATAGTCAGTAGATAGTTGAACGTATTCAGAAGTGTCATTATAGCTTTTCTCAAAGGGCATTTGTTACTAATTAGTTTTCTAAAAATAACTTTACTAATAGGTTGTACAAGGAAACTAAAATTGTGCAGGTAAAACTGAAGTTGTTGTTAGGATCTCTTTTTTGTTTAGTGGGAATGTCGGAATGATGTTTTATATTTAGAATGAAGAGGGTCCTAAGCAGTGTTTTTCAATTTTGTTAATACTCTTTTATAAATTTTTTCAGAACTTTAATAAGAAATTTCTCATTGATATCACAGAGGCTTTAGTTATATTTGTAACTCTGCTCTTTGTTTCTCACTGTTTTCTTTAGCACAGCCTCTTCATTTTCAAAGAAGCTCTCTTCCTCTTGTTCCTGTCTAAAGAATGTTTTACCCATATCACTTTCGGTTTCAGGTTAAAAAGTGATGTGTTTTTGTTCAGTGGTCATTTGCTGTTTAGTAGCTAGGATATGATAAAGCATTTATTAACCTTTGGCTAGTTTTAAAATTCACTTTGGTATGTATTTTTAACCTTTATATAGTCTGAAAAATAATGTCATAAATTATTTTGCTTTTCAAAGAATATTAGTGACATTGAAAGAGATTATTATTGTTACACAGTGATGAATAGCACCACCAGAGAGAACCCATAAGTTTCCTTTTGCTTCATGGTCACAAAGTCAATGGATTTCCTTTATTGATGAACTTGTTAGAAGTTCATCTCTCCAGTGTAGCTCAGACAGCATTCCAGAGATTGTACTGGAAAGCTGAACATACCTTTTGGGTTTCCTGATGCTTTGGATAAGAGATCTCCCAACAACTGTATCTCTGTGGATCAAAGTGGCCTTTTCCATAATATCACGTCCTGAAAAATTACTGACAGAAGAAGCTAATAGTGTTGTTGATTTTTGTTCTGCATCTTTATCATTGCTTCTGGAGTCTAGATTAGTGTCTTTTTTTGTTCAGATAAAGAATGGTATGGGAAACATTCCTTGTCTATTCTCCGTAGGCATTGTCAGAGGACAGAGGTAGATTAGCTCCTATCTGCTATGTTTTTATCCTTTAGAGGCCACTTCTTATTTCTTCATATACTGCATCTAATGGATATTTCTTGGAAGTGAGCATCACCATCACCACCACTACTACCAAAAAACCACAATTAAGACACTTAAGCTTATAAACAATTGTAATAATCTCTTTCAAAGGCTTCAGAAGCAGTACCTAATTGGCATGTGCAGATAGATTCATTTATAATGTATAAATTTATTGTGAATTTATAATTAATAGATTCATTTATAAACAATGGTGTTAGTAAGTTTTACTGGCTTTCCTCAAACAACAATTTCTGATTATTTGAGGAAGGTGAACTTCACACTTCTACTATGCTTGGTTTTGAGTCAGGATAAGTGCCATTTGGAGAAGTCACTTGATTGATCAGTAATGAAGTTTCAGGTGTAAGTGTCTATTATGTTAGGCCTTCACAAGTTTGAAATAATTTGCGTATTGGCCAGTGCTGATTTCATTGATAACGAACATGTCTTTAAAGTAAATGTGTCATAGCACAGGGAAGAGATATGGTCCTCAGGTTGGTGCACATTCCTCCTAGTGTATGGCTTAAGTAGGAATGCAGCATGGAAGAGCTGCTGCTGACTGGAAAAGGGCAGCAGCCTTAGAAACTAAACTTGATTTCTTACCAGCTTTCTACTGTTTTCTTCAAGTAGCCTAAAAGATGCTCACAACTTTTATCCCTTCATATGATATGCTTTCTAAAGATTGCATACCCCCATGGCATTTACTTTCACTGTCGACTCCCTTTTTTTTACTCCTGTCGACTCCCTTTTTTCTTTAGGTTACTTCCTACCACTTCCATGTTCTTCCTTTTCATGCCTCCACTCCTCTGTCGCTGACCAAGTGTCCTTAGCTTTACCTTTTGTCTCCCCATGGATATACTTAGGCCTATTGACATATTTTTAACTTTACACATCTATAAACTTAAAAACTTACTGAAATGTATTTCTTCCCATCCATACTATATTCTTCAGTCTCCGAATTATGTGACTTTTGAATGGTGCACACTTGAATTCCATTCATTAATTTCTACCATGAAGAGAGTTATTTTTAATTAGGAATACTGAGGTTAATATTTCTGATTCATAAAATTGCAAAATTTGCAACTGATGTTGAAAAATGGTGAACATTAAATTTATAAAGGATTTAGGGAAAGCTAAGATATTATTTCAACACTTAACAAAAGTGAATTAGAATAATTAGGGAAATTTAAAAAATAATTTTAATACTTTTATCACACAAAAAAGTTACAAAAATATTATAATGTGGTTCAATTTAAAAGTTGAATTACAGTTTTAAAGGTAAGTGTTTTCATTTAGAGTTCATGTTCCTATTTTGAAGGTTTTGTTTCAAAGGCTTGATCTTGCATTAACTGTCTGTAAAATAGGTATATGGGAAATAAACTAAAGGCTTAGGCCTTAAATTATTTGTTTACACCAGTTAACTTATCAGATTCAATTTTTATATGTATAATTGAAACTGGAATACAATTTCTGTGTTAGTTTTATTGAAAATTTAATGATTTTTCCCCCCAGTGATAATATTAGTAGCTTCGAAAAAAGCATATTTGATAGGCTCTCAGTATTTCACCAAATATCTATACTTACATTTTAAAAAACTCCTGAAAAATGAGCTTTGAATCCTAACAGTTCCTCTATAATAGAATGTCTTTATGTAAGGATTGCTACATACTAATGATTTTCTCAAATTTTCTTTTTCCCCTACCAGCCAGGCCCACAACTCCTCTTTCTGTAGGCACCATTGTCCCACCTCCAAGGCCTGCTTCCAGACCAAAGCTTACTTCAGGCAAACTCAGTGGGATTAATGAAATAGTATGTACTCATGTGTTTCTCTTTTTTTAAAAAATTATAACTATTTTCATTTAAGATGCAAATGATATATTTCTTTATGCCAATGTTATATTTCTTTATGCCCCTTTACAGTTAAATGTTTGGAATTTTCTACTGGAGTCTTTTCCCAAACAACACTTCCTTCACTCCCCCATCCTACCTCATTATCATACCCGTGGAGCAAGACATTGTTTAGGAGGAAAAAGATTTCCTGAGAAAGTTGGCACATTATAAAAATACTACTCAGTACTCAGCGTTTCAGAGCTGAGAAGCAGTTTTTTATAATTCTGCTTAAAAGTCAAATATTAAGGAAAAGATGGTTCTTAGGCCTTAGAAATATTTTGCCAGGAGAGTCCTGGAGGACACCTAGTTCAGCTTTCTTTATTTTGTATATAAGGAGACTGTAATACACATCACTTAATTGACTTGTCCATATTGAGTACATATTGCTGTAAAAAAGAAAAAAGCATTGGTCTTCAAAAGTTGTCAGATAATGAAAGACATTTTATGGGTTCTA
This sequence comes from Miniopterus schreibersii, assembly GCF_964146895.1. Taxonomy (NCBI): domain Eukaryota; kingdom Metazoa; phylum Chordata; class Mammalia; order Chiroptera; family Miniopteridae; genus Miniopterus; species Miniopterus schreibersii. The sequence continues at coordinate 68,947,860 of NC_138103.1, read as the reverse complement.
TTCAGAGTGAGGCTCTCCCAATCCAGTCTTCTTGCCTCTGATCTAATCGACAGAATTAAATTTCTGGAAGTCAAGCTTAATCTTTTTCTCCTGATATACATATCCACTGTTTCCCCATAATTCATGTGGTTGAATGTTTTAGCTGCATGTACAAGGCTTTTGATGCACTGCCTGCGTTAACCAGACTAACGGTCTATCTTGCTCAACCATTTGCGTTATCAGACTAACTGTCCAACTTTCTCCTCTTTGCATCCTAGGTTCCAGCCACTTGAAACTTTCTACTGTTCCGCAAACACATCATGCTCTTTTATCTGCCCATATCTTATTATGCCCCCCCCATCTGAAATGCTCCTCAGTTTTCTTTTAGACCCTGTTAAATATCACCACGTAGATAAAGCCCTCTTTTATCATTACTTCTCCCTCAGTGGATTTAATCATTTTCTTCCTTATACTCATATATTTGGCCTATATTTCTCACTGTGCACAAATCACATTGTACTTCTCTTTTTCCCCCCTCACCAGCCATACTTTCTTTGCATACATCTCCCGTACTGGACTATGCCATAGCCAATTTCATATCCTTAATTCTTTGTATAATACCTGTCACGTGGTACATAGTAGAAGACGTTTCATGACTAAATGAAAAGGCTTGAGCACCATGTGTTGAAATGGTGACATCTTTCTTTTACCCTCAATGAACAGACTTAGTGGAAGTGAAAAGAAAGACTAAATACCAGCTGCTAAGGAGATGGTTATTATTTAAGTAATATAAAAATTATATCTTAATAATGTGGGTGTTTTCCTGATTACAAAAGCAATGCTTGTTGTAAAATTTGGAAAATGGAGAAAACACACAAAGAACATAAAAATTCCTTCTATATTTTACCAAAGAGTAACTACTGTTAACATTTTTATATATATCCTTTCATTATTTTTTGAATACATGGTACTTATTTATTCAGAGGTAGTAAAATATAATTGTTACAAGCACAAGTCTATTAGCCACTAATTACCTGAGCAACATTAGGTAGGTTATGTATTTGGAATCTCAGTTTCCTTATTGGTAAAATGGGTATAATGATAATAGGTTGTTGTGATACTTAAGTTAATACGTGTATGTAAAACACCTAGAACTTTGTCAAGTGAAAATAACTGCTCAAAAAGATAGTTGCTATAAATGGTATGTGTATATTTTTTAAGTAAAAAGTCTTTTCTTACATAGTTTTTGTTCTCTTGAAAGTCTTTTGGGAATTTTATATCATGAATTACATAGAATTAAAGAATTAAAGTGGTAGAATTCTTTATCAGATAACTTTAACATTGTTAAGTCTGTTAAATAAGTAAAAGCGGGACTTGTGTAGTTGAACCCTTCACATCACCCTTCACTTTCTGCCCCGGCCTTGAGAGCTTTCTAGAAAGCACTCTCTACAGGCTTCAAGGAGCACCATTTGAATTGGCTGCATAGCATAAATGCTTGATCTTCTACACTATTGCCAGCATTAAATTTCCAAAAAATTTTTAGTAATTTCTTTATTTGACATTTAGTTCATTTCCAAGTTTCCATTATAAACAGTGTCTTAATGAATATCCTTATGTTTACTTCTTTGCAGACATTACTGTCTTAGTAAAAATTTTAAAGCAAAATCCATGAGCTAAATGGTGTGCACATTTTTAAGACTCTTGATGATTGTTGCTCTGTTGCTTATTCAAAAGGTTATGCTGATTTGAATTCTCTCCAGCTGTACATTTGGGTGCTCTTTTTCTTGCATTCTTGTATGTGCACTTTTGTCAGAAGGTCTATAACCACACCTTCCCCACACCCCTACAGAGAACCCCTCATTGATCTTGAGCTGTGGCTCTCAAAGTGTGGTCCCAAGACCAGAAGCCGCATTAGCATCTCTTGGAAACTTAGTAGAAATTCACTGTCTCTGGCTTCACCCCAGACAAATCAGAAATTCTGGCCCAGCAACTATTTTTACAGGCCCTCCAAGTGATTCTGATGCATGCTAATGTTTGAGGACCACTGTTTTGAAGCTGTGCTGTCCAATAGAAATGTAATGCAGGCAACATACATAATTTTAAATGTTCTAGTAGCCACATAAAAAAGTAAAAACAATGAAATATATTGTGTTTTACTTCATATACAAAATATATCAATTTAACATGTAATCAATATAAAAATTACTGAGAGTTTACATTCTTTTTATGTTTATGCTAAGTCTTCAAAACCCATTGTGTATTTTATAGTTGATGCTCATCTCATATTTGAACTTGCCTCATTTCAAGTGCCAGTGTCTACTACTGTACCAGACAGTGATGCTCCAAAACAAGCAGAAACCACTTGGGAAAAGAGCTGTTTTTGCCTCTTCCTAAAAATGTATAAAAGGCAGATTCTAAATTATAGATTGTAGGAATGCAGCCACATTATATTGGTCATGAGGCCTTGTTGCCACAGGAGAAATGTCCCTCACAGTAAAAGTCTTGATTTCAAGACTTTTCCCAAACTTGTTAGTTTCAAATCAGCTGTTGAATTTAATATTTATTTGGCTTCTTATCTTGCAGTACCCCAATCTGTATACATACACAACTGCATTTTTCTGCCTTGCTGTAGCTTTTCAACTTATTTTTTATAATAATGAGTCATCAAAAAGCCATTCTTTGGAACTAGCTAATAGTTTAAAAATAGTTAAGTGGGTGGGGGTTTACTAATTGTAAAACACTTTGGGCAGTACTTTCTAATTTTCATAAAAGTTTGTATCTGTAAATTTTATTTATACAATGAAGAGTTGACTAGTTTTATTGTATGAACATTTATAGGGTTTGTTTGTTTTTGCCTTTTGTTTTTCAAGTCCCTTAAATATATGAGGACAGGAACAGTGTTTAATTCACTGTACCTAACCCATGGCCTGATACATAGTAGGCACTAAATAAATATTATATTTGTTTAATTCTTTTATAAACAGGAAAAGGTTATTTTTAAGTAAGTGAAATATGCCTTATTTTAAAAAGTGAAACACCTTAGGAATTATTGCCAATGTATTATTGGAACAATTCAGATTTTGGAAGGAAAACTTTTATTTACTATGGTAAAAGATAAATGAATTGGAATAATGTTTTTCATATTTGTTTTTGTGTTAAATTAGAAAAGTGGGAAGACAGTAAAATTAAGACTTTTCTCAAAACCATATGGTGGTAACTTTCTCAATGAGGAAGTATTAAAATGAATTATAAAGGAAAATATGGAAATTTGTAAGCACCCAAAATAAAGGACAATAAAAGCAATATTTAGGGGGAAAATATTTGCAGCAAATAAAGTAAAGGGTTAGTGAAAGCTCAGGTAATACTAAGTCCTCCCAAGACTAAATCAGACAGAGCTAATACGTACAACTCATAAAAGGGAAAATGCCGATTTTTAAAACTCTATCAAAGTGGCTAAAAGTTGTATTATTTTCTCCTTCTACTAAGGCCCATCCATTTATAGCTGGCAAGGGTGCAGAGAAATATTTTCTTGTATTTATAAGCAGTAGAGTAAACTCAGTAACCCTTTTGGGAAGCAGTTTGGCAGTAGGTGTGGAAAACCTTCATACTGTTGAATCATTTAACTTCTGAGAATCTATCTTAACCTTACTTTTTGAAACACAGAAAATGTTTTATGTACAAAGATTCTCTTGACAGCATTATTTTAAAATAACCTTTTCAGCTTTTAATATATTCTCAAAACTAATCTGACTTATGGCATCTCTGCCAATACTCCCAACAGTCGGTAAGGGATTATCATTGGTTACAGGTGAAAGTTAGCTTCCTAAGTTTCATCAGGCTGAGGATTTGTTGTTGTTTGTTTAATAGGCTGGTGATAAATATAACATTAGGAATTAGGAATTCTGAGTTATAAGAAATTCACGTAATAAATTTGGTTTAGTATATTAAAATGAAACTTACTTGGTATCTAATCATCTTTTTCTGATAATGGAGAAATTGTTTTACCATTTTGATAAATTTTTGTCTTTAAGCCCAGGCCATTCAGCCCACCTGTCACTTCCAGTACCAGCCCACCTCCTGCTGCTCCTTTAGCCAGGGCAGAAAGTTCTTCCTCTATCTCATCTTCTGCTTCATTAAGTGCTGCCAATACTCCAACAGTCGGTAAGGGATTATCATTGGTTACAGGTGAAAGTTAGCATCCAAAGTTTCATCAGGCTGAGGATTTGTTGTTGTTTGTTTAATGGGCTGATGATAAATATAACGTTAGGAATTTGGGTTTTCTGGAAACACACCTGGCATTATCAAACTAGTCACATTTTCCTTTTCTTGTTCACAGTTTATATTGTCTAACTAGGAGAATTTTAACCATGGTTAGCTCTGTTAATGCATCAAGTTTACCTGAAACTAATACAAAATAACATTGAATATAACCTGTAAGTAAAAAAAGAGAATGCATCACATTTATAAGCTCCTGACTGAAAAATACTGTGGTTGACAACACAATACAATGTAGCCCTTTCTACTATGAACTGATACTTGCATTCTTAAGGAAATTTGTATTTTAAAAACAATTGATTCAATGAAAAACACGGTTTTGTACTTGCAATAAATTTTTTTTTCTACAAGAATTTAAATCACGAAGATTTAAAAGTAGGTATTAGGGCATAGCTAATACTGAACAAATTCAGTATTCCATTTAGATTTTGCCCAAGAGTTTTTTCTGTTATACCTTTATCCAATTTCCCCTGCAAATTCTTATTACCTTTCTCACCCACTGTTAGTACAATCAACAAAGCCCAAATCTGCTTAAACAAAGCAGCTGTGTTTTGGGAGCATCAGCTTCTTATCAAAATTGTAACTGTCCCTATTGCTGCTGCTTCTAAGTAATAATGGGTTTATCCTTGATAATGTACATCACTGGTTTGTAATAACTCAGCATAATTCAGTAGTGCTCAAAGTGTGGTCCTTGGACCTGCAGCATATGTCTGCATCACCTGGAAACTTACTAGAAATACAACCATTTAAATCGAATGCTGGGAGTAGGGCTAGCAATCCTAGAACAGGCCTTCGAAGTAATTCTGATGCATGCTAAGTTTGAGAATCACAGTCCTAATTAAGCTGATTTAATTATGTTTAATTTGATTTGTCAAAACTCACACAGGAGAAATACATCTTGTGCCTGTGGCCATTGTAAAAATGGCATAATATAGACTAAAATGAGATAAAAAGTGATTTGCTTTCCAAATGTCTGAACATGATGTTACCATCTTATTTTATTATACCTTTGTGAACATAGCATTTTTTCCATCTTTTAACTTTATGTAAACACAGTATGTCTAATAAGTTTGTCTTTGTGTTTGCTGTAACAGCAATTTCTTACTTTTTGTACATGTGGTTTTGTTAATTTTTGTTTCTGCAGAATCTACATTTTAATCATAAAATACATAGATGGGAGTCCTATTAGAAATCAGGCAGGTGGTCTGTACCAAAATTAGCTTTAGTTTTACATTATCTCTATTATTTAGAAGTTTTCCTCTTTGTGATGGAAACTTTAATTTTGATTGAGTTGATACATAAGTTTTTAGTTTGATTCATTGTGGCAGATAGAACCACAGTAGGTAGGTGACTGTGATGATGCAGGCAGGATGTATGTGGATTTTGTACAACAAAGGTTCTATAAGTCTACCTAAAAAATTTTCTTTATTATGATGCTTATTCAGCTCTTTGCTTAGATGTAAATTTTTGATTCTTACTGTTTCTTGAAAGTATTTTCTTTTCCTGCAATATTTTGTTTTATTTAAATATGATAGAAGATGATAATTTGATTGGGACACTCTCTGAAATTGAAAAGCACTGTGAGACTTCACAAGGTATTGTATTAAAAGCAAATGTATATGTTAACTAATGATCCTAAAGTGTATCTAAAATACTTTGTTATCTAAATTTTCCTTTTCCAGCATTGTATGGTGTCTCAGAAATCAAGAATAACTCTAAGGTTTAACTATCTCAGTTTTGTACTAATAATGTCCAGTTGCTATACAGGATCCATTGATATCAAATCCCCAGTGATAAGAACAACAATTTTGCATTATCTTTCATCTCCCTGCTCTTCTCTCAACATTGAGAAATGTCAGTACATCTTAACTCTAAAGCTATCGGAACCAGAGAAAAAGTGATTATGAAAGAAGCAGAAAGAGTATGTCAGTTAAGGCATCATTTTCCCATGCCTCCTTAGCAAAGTGTCTGGCACATATTAGTGGCTAGTAAAATAGCTATTGAGATTTTGTGAATAAATTTTTATACTATTGGATTTTTAATTTTCACCTGAAATTTTAAGATGTCTTGTTTGGGGGGAGGTTACTTTTCCCAGTGGTGTAGAAGCAGCATTTCTTGTTCTCATGTATTTTTCTAACTGTGAAGAACTTTCTCAGTCAAAATTCCTTCAAATTCTCAAATACCACATCTTCCTGGCCTCTAAAGCTAACAAAAGATCTTTGTTACTATTTGTAGGATCTCGGCTTTAGTTGTGAGGCAGAGAAAGCCAGTACTGATTTTTGTCAGAATTAATTCTCTAAGCGTATCAAAAGTAACTCAGTCTTTCACGTAGGTAATCACCTCTGAAATAAAAGTACTTGATGGCTGTGAAAATTGTGCAGTATTTATGCAACAAAAGCGTACATTCAAATTTTAGAGCTATTTGTTGACCTATGTTATTCATTTTTAAAATAAGAATGAATAATTATCCTGTTGACTTATTTTTACAAATTGCATTACATCATATATTAAATGGAGGCATAAATGGCAAGAGGACATTTGTGGGGGGAAAAAAGGCAGTGCACTATTTTGAGGGATTTTTTTTATGAAGTAAACCAGATACTTAATTTACATTGGAAAAAACAAAACAAGTTGAACACATGCATAGATTTAACTTTGTTTACACTTTATTATGCTTTTATTTCTTTTATTAAAAATATGTTTTTATTGATTTTTGGAGAGGGAGGAAGGAAGAGGAACAGAGAAATAGAAACATCGATGAGAGAGAAACATCATTGATCGGCTGCCTCCTACACACCCCTACTGGGGATCAATCCTGCAACTGGGGCATGTGCCCTGACCGGGAATCAAACCATGATCGTTTGGTTCCTGGGTTGACCCTCAACCACTGAGCCACACTGAGCCAGGCTTATTATGCTTTTAAAACACTATGCTTTATTATTATTTTACTCTAAAGTTATCTGAGTGAACTTTATGTCAGGAAAGTTATTAAAAATAAGTTATTAGTTACATTTATTGAGACAATGTGGGAATATAATACAAGTATTAGAGAAAGAAGAGGTAAAAGAGACTTAAAATAAATACAAAAATCCAGTTTAATGCATTGATGTGTGTGATTGATAGAATCTCAAAGAATTTAGTATCTGAATGATTTTGAAGCCATATTTTAGTAATTTTTGCTCTTCAGGTAAAGGGCTTTTCCTTTTGACATTCTTTAACCCAACCCTTCTGTGTCATTACATTTAAAAGAAAAAGTCATTGTGACATGTTTTCCTCACTTTTTTGTCCTTTGTATTATCTGCTCTTTTTAACCTCCAGATTTTACTTGCGGCATCTTTGAAACCAGTAATAGAGTCATTTGTGACAAGCTAACATTGTGAATATACCTGTCTGGGTATTTAGTAATGTTTTTTAGTAGGATTTAACAAATGAATTGTATGTATTCTAGGTGTGTCACGAGGTCCCAGCCCCGTCAGCCTTGGAAATCATGACACCTTACCTGTGGCAGTCGCCCTTACAGAATCTGTTAATGCCTACTTTAAAGGAGCAGATCCCACCAAGTTAGTTTTAAAAAGATGCAAATACCTGTGTGTGTGTTGTGGGGTGGAAGGGGCTTGGTGGTAAATTTTAAGTTATTTTTGATTCTTTGTAGGTTAGGGTTTTATATTTGTTTACCTGCTATAGTCATTTAAGGATTGTCTTTCAAATTAAATCAGTATAATCAGCAGTAGTGATGTTTCCCCCCCGGTTTATTTACGTTCTTGCCAAGGCTTTATGACACATCTGTTGCTTTACATATTTGTAGAGCAGAATGATATTTTATATGGGGATAGAACTCTGAATATTGGCCTAATATATATGTTTTGTGAAAGTCTGACATTTGCAAGAGAGAGACTTAGAATGCATGCTTAATATCCAAGACCTTGTTTTAAGAAAATGATATTTGGGTAAATGGCCACCCCTATTTTTCATGGAACATTATTCATTCTTCAGATATTTGAGTGCCTACTATGTGTAAGACTGTTTGTTATAAGTGCTGAGAATACTTCTCTTTTGAGCTTGCATTATTGTGAGAGAAAACTAATAAAGAAACCATTTCTCTCACAATAATGCAAACTTGTAACAGCCTTACACACAGTAGGCACTCAAATATTTGATGACTGAAGATATAGGAAATGAATAATATTATGTATGAAAAGTTAGGTGTATTGATATATGCTATGAAGAAAAATAAACCAGGGTAAGGGGATGGAGAATTGCAATAGAGGGCTACTATTTTATTTTATTTTATTATTATCATTTTTTAAAAATATATGTCTTTATTGATTTTAGAGAGAGGAAGGGAGGGAGAGGGGGAGAGAGAGAGACAGAAACATCAATGATGAGTCTCTGATCAGCTGCCTCCTGCATGCCCCCTGCTGGGGATTGAGCCCTCAGCCCCGGGCATGTGCCCTGACCGGGAATCGAACTGCAATCTCATGTATCATAGGTCGGTGCTCAGCTGCTGAGCCACACCTGGCTGGGTAGGGCTACTATTTTAAACATGTTTGAAAGACATTAAGGAGTAAGTCATGCAGGTATCTCAGGGAAGAGCATTCCAGTGAGTGTAAAGGACTGAGGTAGAAGCATTCTCGGCACATTTAAGAAACAGCAAGGAGGAGAGTCGTCAAAGATAAAGCCCTATGTAGAGGGACCAATTCAGGTTGGGCATCATAGATGGTAAGGAGTTTGGAATTTATTTTGAGTGCAGTGGAAAGCCAGTGAAGGCTTTTAAGCAGTGGAGTGACGAGGTTAATGTTTTTGAAGGCGCACTATGGCTGTCATATAGAGAATAAACTGGAAGGAGTCAGAGTAGATGCAGAGAGAGAGTTAACCACAGAAGTCCAGGTGAGAGATGTTGATGGTTTCTATATGGGTATTAGCAGATGAGATGGTGAACAGATTCTGAATATATTTTGAAAATAGAGTTGTCAAGATTTAGTGACTGAGTAGACTGCTAAGTTTGAAGTACTAAGACAATTTAGTGGAGATATTGAGTTGATAGTTGAATGCATGATTCTGGAGTTCAGGGCATAGATTCAGGATAGAGAATAAAATATTTAGTTGTCATTAATTTGTACATAAGTTAAAGCCAGGGGCCTTAGAGAGTAGAGAAGATATCTGATGAGAACTAAGTCCTGGTCCCCTCCATTGTTTAGGAAACAGGATGATGAGAATGATCCAGCAAAGGAGTTTTAAGATAGCATGCAACAAGAGAAGTGAGCAGAGGACTGGTAGAGCAGTGTCCCAGAAACTAAGTGAATAATCCCTTTCATGAAGGAAGGTTGTGAAGCTATATCTGATGCCACTAACAGGTCAAAAAGCACTGACCATTGACAATTTGGAGGTCATTGGTAACCTTCACAAGACCAGTTTTAGCAGAGTGATGGAGATGAAAGCCTGCTTGATGGAAGTTCAGGAACAGGACATGATGCAAATTATAGACAACTGTATTTGGAGAGAGCAAATGTAGACAACTCTTTCAGGATGTTTTGCTCTAAGTGGAAGCAGAAAAATGGGGTATAGTAGCAGAAGAGAGATGGTAGAATCAGAGGAGAATTTTTATTGATTTAGTGTTTTTTAAGGCTATTATTCATTTTAGCATGCCTGTATGCTGATGGAAACATCCAGTATTTATGGGAAAAATTGAACCAAGTGAAATCCTTCAGTGTGAAAGAGGAAAGGTGCTTCCATACACAGTGATAGGATTGGCCTCGGGTGCATAGACTGGTCATCAGTTGAAACGGGAAAGCAGAAGGTATGGATACAGAGTCAGGTAGAGTAGGAGTTCTGTAGTGAGAGTATCTGCATGGATATTGAAATCACTAAAATTTATGATGGTCTGTCTCTGTACCACTACTACTAACAATGGATCAGGAGCTAAAATTTCCAGAAAATGAAAGGGAGTAAAGATGACATGAAAGGGATGGGCTAGAGAGTAGTATAGTTCAATGGCAATGGGTTTTAAAACAAGCTGGTGGTTTTTAGGACGGAAGAAGGGATATAGGGTTGGAAGAGGCAGGAAGGAACAAGGAGGACATTTACCCCTGACTTCCACCCTGAGGTCCAGTACTCTGGAGTTTAGGGGGAAAAGTAGCCACGGTGGGGGTAGTGTTAACTTCCAGGATAGCCAGGGGATGGTTTGGGTAAACAAGAAGTGGAGTATTAGTATACCTGCATTTGTGTTGAATATGCCATTTCACATAGGATCATTTTTTAAAAGTAAACTGAAAAAATCATTCATTCATAATTATGATAAACATATATAAAGTCCTTTTAAAACCAAATATGCCTTAAATGGAGATTAAAGCACCTACTTAAACTATTTAAAATTTTCAAAATCCCAATTTCAGGTGTATTGTGAAGATCACTGGTGACATGACAATATCATTTCCAAGTGGAATTATTAAAGTCTTCACAAGCAATCCATCTCCAGCTGTGCTCTGCTTCAGGGTGAAAAATATCAGCAGACTAGAGCAAATTCTTCCAAATGCACAGCTTGTGTTCAGGTTTGTGTACTTTTGTTTTGAAGGTGGAACTTCTTTTTAAGAAAATTTTCCTTCGTTTTTGAAGCAATAATAATTTAATTTGAAGACAATATCAAAATTATTTATGATTAAACAGCCTTCTGCTGTCTTTTGGTTCATGTTTTTTATGGTGGTAGTAATTATTACATTGTTAAACCCTTTTCTGTCCATCTTCTCATCTTTCAGGCAAGCTTCTGCTGTGTTTATTCTTTGTCCCCCAACTTTAGTTTTCCTTCATCCCATCTTTTGGTATCTTTCTACTAGTTTTTCCCAAGTCATCAAATTGTTACACAGAGGCAAAGAATAAAGATAAGTCAAATAAAATAACAAAAATATTTCTTATGCATACAGTGATCCATCACAGTGCGATTCTAACACAAAAGATTTTTGGATGAACATGCAAGCTGTTACTGTCTACCTCAAGAAACTATCAGAGCAAAACCCAGCTGCTTCTTATTATAATGTAGATGTATTAAAGTATCAGGTGAGTGTCCTGTCGTTGAAAATACCCTATATTTAAAATACTAACAAATAGAATATTGCAGATCATTAAATGAATAATATGTCATAGCCAAATGAGGATCATTTCAGGAATGCAAGGATGTTTCAAAACCAGAAAAAATCTGTTAATAAGTCTATGTAAATTTTGACCAATTTGATCAAATTCATCATCTATTTCTGATTAAAATATTGAGTAAATATAAATACATGAGTGGGTCCTTAATCTGAAAAGACCAGCAGTGTCAGTCTTAATATAACACCTAAAGCAATCAATCAAAGTCTGGAATGGCAAAGACAACCATTATTGCTGTTAGTATATAAGATTTTTCCTGGATGTGTTAGGATAGTTAGACAAGAGAATGAAATAAGTGGTAATAAATATTGGAAAGGAGAAACCAAAATTATTAATATTTATAAGGAACCTGTTATATTCCTAGGAAGCTCAAGAAAATCAGCTAAAAAACTATAGGAGAATTTAGTAAAGTGGTCAGTTTAAAAATTAATACAAAAATTAATAGCTTTCAAAACCATCAGGAAACTTTTATAGCAAAATATTCACAGTAAAATTAATTAGGAAGAAACAGCACAATCTCTACTGCTTGAATATAATTAGAAAGGAATACTTTATTCATTCATGGAAGACTCATGTTATAAAAAAGTTTAGCTGTTTCTAAATCAACTTATTATATAACCCAGTAGAGGTGTTTATGTATTTGTGTTTGGAGACTTGACAGTCATTTTCAAGTTTTCTGGAAGAATAAAGTTTGGAAGAATAAAGTTAAGAAGTGCTTTAAACAGTAATGTGGAGTAATGTTTTAGTTTTAATGGGAAAATTATTATAAAGCAACAGTATTTAAAATAGGTTGCAACTGGCATAACAGTAGATGGCCAGATCAATGGAATAACTTAGAGCATACAGAAATAGATCTAATAATAAATGGAGAATTGTTTATATGACAAAATAGCATTTCAAGGAAATGTAGAAATGATGAATTTTTCAATAAATGGTGTTGAGGCAGCAGGCTAGAGATTTGGGAAAAAATTAAGCTAAATTCCTAACTCAGACCTTTAACCAAAATAAAATCTACATGTATCAAAGGTTTAATAATATAAATGAAACCGTAAAGATACTAAAATAAATTACGAGTGAATATATTTATATTTATGGGCTATATATGTATATCTATTTATTACAGTTTTTTATCTTTAAGTATGAAAGACCTTTCTAAGAATGGTACAAAACCCAGAAGCCATGCAAGAAGAGAGTGAGATATTTGACACAAAAATAAATTTGTGTGTAAAGTATTTAGCTAAAACAAACATACCCTTAACAGAATCAATATTTAATGTGAGGCAAAAGTATTTGTAATAAATACATAGGATAGACCAAAAGGCTTACTCCAGAGAGTTCTTATAAATTAGCAAGTAAAAGTTGAATAACTCAGTAGACTAGATAGATAACTTATAGACAAAAGCTCCATGCCAGTAGAAATTAGAGCAGTGACTATTTAGACAACAATGAGACACTGGTTTAAGCCCATCAGATTGACAAAAATAAAAACGATTGCTTTATTAAAAGAATGTGACCACTTGTTACTAGGACTACAAAAAAGAGAATTTCTTTGAAGGCAATTCTATTTTTTGTTTTAAATATGTTTTTACTGATTTTTAGAGAGGGAGGAAAAACAAACAGAAAACAATCGATCGGCTGCCTCCTTAACACCCCCTACTGGGGATCAAGCCCACAACCCAGATATGTGCCCTAACCTGGAATCAAACCTGTGACCTATCAAACCAGCGACCTTTAGCTGCACAGGACAGTGCCCAACCAACTGAACCATACTGGCCAGGGCAGATGTAACCTTTAATTCAACAGTTCTACTGCCAGAAATTTGTTCTTCAGAAATCACACAAATGAGGGTGGGGAGTACAAAGGATATTCACTGTATGGAAACCACCTAAGTACACATGCACAGAGGATGAGATTGATTAATTGAATTATTATAGCCATTAAAAGAATGAGATGGTTCCATGTTTGCATATGTCTAAAAAGTCTGGAAGGATATGTATCACAATGTTAATAGGAGTAAGAATGCTAAGAGATTAATTTCCTATTGCATATACTTCTATATTGTCTGAATTTTTAATAGGGTAATTTTATTTAAATGGCTTATGTTGCTAAGAAATAAATACCTAAAGAGTAAAAAAGTGCTGCTGCCACTTAAGTTGGCTTAAAGTTTATTCAAAGTATTAATTTATCATTTACTCAACAAACATTTATTATTCAGTGCTTGCGAATTGCTGGGAGTTGGATGGGGAGATAGTAAAATAAAGAGTAAATAATATCGTGTTCGAAAATAAGTGGTATGGAAAAAGGAAAAAGTGTGTAAAGTAAGGTATGAAAAATTGCATTTTCAATATAAATTTAAACAATGATCAGAGTAGGTCTCATTGAAAGGGAGTCATTTGAGCAAGGAACTGACGAATTAAATTGTACCATTTACTATGGGTCATGTGATTAAAATTTGACATTTGAAGTTGGAAGTATTCTAATTCCAGGCTTGCAGAAACTTCATGGTGACACATCCATTTTTCTGTTCTGAATCTAAATTTTTAGAATTGTAAGATTCTTTATGAATTGTATGTTGACTGTTGAGAAGTATTCAGATGTTACATGCATAAATAAAAATCACTTGATAACATGGCTGATTTCTGGGCTCTGTACCTAAGCTGTTGAATCAAATTTTCTGCATTTAGAGCCAGGGGAATGTATATTTTAAGCAAGCACCAGGTAAATTTTGATGTAGGTAATTCCATGTCCAAACTTTGAGAGTGGCTCTTCTTCTTTACTCTAGCAACAGACAGCTTCCTCATTATTTATTTTTGATTCTGTGACCTCCTATGTTCAAGTATACATGTCATTAACATGATTTGTTTACTTTTCAAATAATTGTGTGTTTTTCTCTTTAAAGGTATCATCAAATGGTATTCAGTCCACTCCTCTAAATCTTGCAACATACTGGAAATGTAGTGCTGGCACCACAGATCTTAGAGTGGATTATAAGTACAACCCAGAAGCTATGGTGATACCAAGCGTGCTTTCCAACATACAGGTGGTGGTACCAGTGGATGGAGGGGTCACAAACATGCAGTCTCTTCCCCCTGCAATATGGTAAATTAAATAGATTTCTGAATTCCTGCTAAATTTGTTTTAACCTGTAACTTTTAGAACCTAAGTTATGAAAGTTGTATAAGTTTGAAAAGTTTCAGTGCATGTTCCTGTAGAAACCAGGCTACAAAAACGTGTTCATTTTGCTAGTCAAGCCACAGTAGCCTCAGTCCAGAATAAACAAACTAGTTTTGCTGTCACCCCCCAGACTTGAAGGATTCAAGACTTTATCCTTAGGCAAATTGCTTAGCCTCTCTAAACTTCTGTTTTTATTTTAAAAATAAAGATTAGAATAATTATTTTCCAGGGTTAGATATAGCATCTGACATATCTATAAGAACACCTATCTGAGTAGTGTTTACTAGTATTAGTTACTCTACTCTCATCTCTTAACTACCTCTCTGTGCGCTCTACTAATATTAGTATAGACCCTAACCATTCTTTATATTTGCCTCACCATTTAATAAAAGTTTGTTTTTCTTGAGTAATGAAGGAACTGGGCCATCTACAATTCAGTTTTTCTTTCTCAGACTAATAAAAATGAGAAGAATTACATAATTTGGTAAAAATTCCATTAGAGAAAGATATGACATTATATTTTATATCAAATATTTTCACCAGGTGATACTATTGAAAGTAAATTTAGTACTATAGTTTTGGTGAAATATTTAAAACACATTTATTTGTTGAGTGCCCTCCTTGTATAAGGTATAATAGCCACCTAATCTGAAGATATTTGTTGTTATAGGAATGCAGAACAGATGAAGGCCTTTTGGAAACTGTCTGGTGTTTCAGAAAAATCAGAAAATGGAGGTAAGCGTGTGCTTGTTTGTTTTCAGTGAGGTAACTGAATTTGTACTTTTTAAGGCATGTTTATGCAAAGTTTTCTCCTAGAATTTTGTGCCTTCAGTTCTAGAGTTGACCACTAGGTGGAAGTTAATACCTTAAGTAAGAGTGGACCAGTTGAGATTCAGAACTCATTTCCCCCCCATCTAGATTGAATATGTCTCTGTAAGGAAAAGAATTTTTTGTTTTGCTGTAACTTTATAAATGTTAAGTAAATGCTTCTTCTGTTCACATGCTAACATTAAGAGAAAATACCTAATAAAGTAAATTTAAAGAAGTAGAACTATTTATTTCAGCTAGGTAACTTGGTAACTAACTGAAATTGATTCAACACACACTTTTGCTCACTGTTAATGGAGTCCTCCTGACTTCCCAGAAATCATGCAGAAGCTTTCAGGCTTTAAAAAGCCCCTTTTCGAAATAAAAATAAATGAATGGGACTACACCAAACTAGAAAGTTTCTGCACTGCAAAAGAAATGTCAAAACAGAAAGGCATCTGACTAGATGGGAGGAGATATTTGCAAACAATCTCTCTGATAAGGTGCTATTATCCATAATATAAAAAGAACTCATACAACTCGAGGGGGCATCTGCAGTGCTCTCAACAATAAAGATAAGTAAATATATAAATAAAACTCAGACAGCTCAACAACAAAAAGCCAAGCATTCCAATTAAAAAATGGGCAGAGGACCTGAACAGACACTTTTCCCAAGAAGACATGCAAATGGCCAACAGACACATGAAAAGATGCCCAGCTTCACTAGCTATATGGGAAATTTAAATGAAACGCCACCTCACACCTGTTAGAATGGCTAATATCAACAAGACAAGAAATAGCAAGGTGTTGGAGAGGATGTGGAACAAAAGGACTCCCTATACACTGCTGGTGGGAATGCAGACTGGTGCAGCCACTATGGAAGACAGTATGGAGCTTCCTCAAAAGATTAAGAATAGAGCTACCATACGACTTAGCAATCCCTCCCCTGGGTACCTACCCCCAAAATTGAAAACATCTATTTGTAAAGATGTATGTGTGCACCCCTATGTTCACTGCAGCATTATTCACAGTAACCAAGACATGGGAACAACTTCAGTGTCTTTTAGCAGATGACTGTATACAGAAGACAAGGCACATAATACAGTGAACGCTACTCAGCCCTAAGAAAAAGTGAAATACTGCCATTTGCGACAACATGGATGGACCTTGAGAATATCTTGCTAAGTGAAATAAATCAGATGGAAAAGAACAAGAACTGTATGATTTCACTCATGTGGGATAGAAAACCGTAACAAATGAACAAACAACACAGTCTCACAGACACAGCAGTGTGGTGGCTGCCCGAGGGGAAGAGGATGGGGGAGGACAAAAGGCTCGTGTGTGGTGACAGGAGGAGACGGGCTTTGGGTGGTGAGCACACGTGCAGCATACAGGTGCGTGTTCAGACTTGTACACTTGAAACTCATGCTATTGACCAGTGTCATCCGGCACATTTTTTAAATGCCCCCTTGCCTATTCAGTTTTCATATGGAAACCTTTCCTGGTCATGTCCCCTTATTACAGCTAACCCTGATAGGTCTTTAATTCTATGATAATTTTTTTTAGGGAGATAAAAGTTAATTGCCTCCTCCCACCGAGTGTGCATCTGTGTTCTCAATGCAAAGGAAAAGTCCTTGCTGGCTGATCACTCCCAGTATTTTCCCTAACTGAATTCAGAATATAATTCCCAGGACAGTCAAATCTTTAGCATTAATTATTTTCATTTTCTCTTAAAGGAGAATTACTCTGCCCTCTTGACTACCTAATTAACTTCCAGTAATTTTTCCTATTAAGTAGGTTTTGCTGAGTTTTTTCTTTTTAAGCTTAACGTGATCAAAACATAAAAACATTGTCAGTTTGTCTCACGGGTATTTCTGCATAAAGGACCAGGAACATACCTGTATTGTCCATTTATACCTGCCATGTTGAATCACTTTTACTAGGAAGCCACTTACTGGGTGAAATAACCAAGCTGATTTATTTCTTTGTTGCTAGTTGGTACTTAAAGGTTGCCTGTTTTCAGGTAGTCAACTGTACTGACTTTACGCTAGCATGTGTCTTTTGGGGAGACAAAACTGAAATTTCTAGTTGAAACTGGAAGTAAACCAGAAATCCTACTTGAATTGAGTACTTAAAACCAGTTAGCAAGGAAGAAAAGGATGTATTTTCCCATTTCATGAAACTATACTATTATAAATACTTACAAAAAAGGGAATTAGTTCTCTCAAAAATCTAGAACAAATGTTTCAAAAATTTTTTTGGAACCAAAAGTGACCCTGAATAGCCTCGGCAGTCTTGAAAAGGAAGAACAAAGTTGGAGGTCTCACAATACCATTATCAAACTATAATACAAGACCATTGTAATCAAAACAGACTAGTACTGGCATGAGAACAGGCATATAGATCAATGAAACAGAACAGAGAACCCAGAAATCAACCCACATCTCTATGGTCAGTTAATGTTTGATAAAGGAGGCAAGAGTATACAATGAAGTAAAGACAGTCTCTTCAGTAAATGGTGCTGGGAAAGTTGGACAGGTACATGCAAAAAAATGATACTAGACCACCAATCTACACCATACACAAGGATAAACTCAAAATGAATGAGAGACTTAAATGTAAGTTGCAAAACCATAAAAATTCTAGAAGAAAACATAGGCAGTAAAAGCTCAGCCATCTCTTACAGCAATATTTTTGCCAAGGAAAAACAAAGGAAAGGGAAACAGGAAAAAATAAATGGGACTGCATCAAACTAAAAAAGTTCTGCACAGTGAAGGAAACCATCAACAAAATGAAAAGGGAATCCACTGAATGGGAGAACAGATTTGCCAATGATACATCTGATCAGGGGTTAATTTCCAAAATATATAAAGAACTTGTACAACTCAACACCAGGAAGACAGACAATCCAATTAAATAATGGGCAAAGGACCTGAATAGGCACTTCTCCAAAGAGAACATACAGATGGCGAAGAGACATGAAAAGATTCTCAATGTCACTGATTATCAGAGAGATGTGAATTAAAGCCACAGTGAGATACCACCTCACCCCTGTCAGAATGGCTATCAGTAAGTCAGCAAACAGCAAGTGCTGGTGAGGATGTGGAGAAAAGAGAACCCTCATGCACTGTTGGTGAGAATGCAGACTGGTGCAGCCACTGTAGAAAATGGGATGGAGTTTCCTCAAAAAATTAAATATGGAACTGCATTTTGACCTAGCGATCCCACTTCTGGGAAAGTATCCTAAGAATCCCAAGACACCAATCAGGAAGAATATATACACCCCTATGTTCATAGCAGCGTTATTTACAATAGCCAAGATCTGGAAACAGCCCAAGTTCCCATCAGTAGATGAGTGGATGAAAAGCTGTGGTACATTTACACAATGGAATACTATGGAGCTATAAAAAAGAAGGAAATCTTACCTTTCACAGCAGCATGATGGACCTGGAGATTATTGTGCTAGGTGAAATAAGCCAGAAAGAGAAAGATAAATATCATATGATCTCACTTAATATGTGGAATCTAATGAACAAAATAAAGTGATAAAATAGAACCAGAGACATGGGATAGATGGTACAGACTGACAGCTATCAGAGCGGAGGTGGGTGGGACAGACAGGATGAAAGGAGTTGAAGAGATTAGCCAAAGAACATATATGCATAGCCCATGGACACAGACAACAGTGTCATGATGGCCAGAGAGTGTTGGGGCTAGGTGGAGGTGGGTTAAAGGAGGGGGAAATGGGGGGGCATCTGTAATAGTGTCAACAATAAAAATAAAATTTATTTAAATAAATAAAAAAAGATACAGATTTTCTAGCCAGACATTTTAATAGTTTCCCTCTGCTATTCAGGTATCAGGGTGTCTATGTGAGGAAATGGAAAAATCTTATAAATGTGGTTCTGATTTGGTTAGTCAGCCTTTGAAAAGAAATACCTAAATTAGAATGCTGTAAAATAGAAATCTGTTTCTGTTCTGGCTTTATGCCCAGAAGAGGGACGGGACATAATTCTAAAGTTTAAGGATTGCCCAGGTGGCTGCTCTTGGCTGTGGTGGAACTTTCACATAATTGAATTGCAGATCAGGAATTGTATAAGTTTAAGGAGGGCTTGGACAGTGATTAAGAATTAGGCAGCAATTCATCTTCCCCACTGACACAATAGTCTAGGGTGAATTAGTGTTAGATTTTCTTCTTTGAGATTTCTCTGTAGTGTTCAATTTCTGTGTCGGGAATCACAGAGTGTGACTCCTGCTAACTGGCAATTCTGTCCACTTGCCCCAACCAGAAAGCTGGTAACTTCTAGTAAACTCTTCCTTTCTCACCTCATGATTCCATCTCCTAAACATCTTTCATATGCATTCCTTTTTTTCCTTAGCCTGTTCAGATCCCCTTTTCCTCACCTAGAGTTCTAGATTACTTTATTGACTTTCTGTTGCTTCCCTTTCTCAGACATTAATCTGAAATGTTTTTGTCTTTCTTACCTTTGGTGGTTCCCTGTGGTTATTTCTTATCTTGGCATATAAAAATATTTAGAGCTTGTTCCTTGCTACTGCTCCAGTCTCGTCTTCTGCCACTCGCCTGCTGTTCTCCAGCTCTTCTGGTGTAGAAGTAGTTCCCGTAAATGCATCATGCTCTCTCCCGTCTCCCATCTCTGTAACTGTACTTCCCTCCGCCTGAAATACACAAGGTCGCCCCCACCACTGTCTTACGTGCTTTTGTGTCCCATAGTGCCCCAGAGCTCTTTACAGCACTTATCACATTCACCGTAATTATTTGGGTTACTGTTTCTTCCATGTTGTTAGGCTTGAAGTGTGTTGAATAAATGGTTATATCAAGAAGAAAGCACCTCAGAAATACCTATTTTGCATGATGTTAGACCAGTTAAATGTTAAAAAGAGATGACTAGAAAATAATGTTGATAGAGCTCTCCGCAGTCCTAGCTGTTTTTCCTGTTTTCCTCTCCCACCCCCATGATATGATAAACAGCAGTCATTTCCTTTTTACTTTATTCCCACTCACATTTGGGTTTCCCCTGACCTGCCCTCACTGACTTCCTTTTTCTCTTTTGACTCACTTCAGCATGTATATAGCATAGGAACCTTGTATTAAGTCAAAGAGGAGCATTGGTTAAGATTATTCACTTAAAAATTCAGATTCACTGAATAAAGTCTGATTTGGAAAAGGACTATGATTCAGTTACTGTACACAAGTCATGAATTTGGCATAGGACTGATAATAGTTTAGCTTACGTGCTCATTTGATTTTTTGGTACGAAATGTATATTACCCTGTGTAAATTCTTTATTCTTTTCCTTGTAGGTTCTGGGTCCCTAAGAGCAAAATTTGATCTTTCAGAAGGACCCAGTAAACCGACAACACTTGCAGTGCAATTCCTCAGTGAGGGAAGTACCCTCTCAGGAGTGGATGTTGAACTTGTAGGCACTGGCTATAGGCTTTCCTTATTAAAGAAACGGTTTGCTACTGGTAAGTTGGGAGATTTCAAGTTTTTTCATGTATGTGGGAAACATTTGTATTCTAACCTAAAGGCATGGAAGTTTTTTCTTTGATCTTTGTTATAAGGTGCCAGGTAGAGAGGGACACCTGGGAAGGAATACCCATGGTTGGTATTGCTGAACACCTGTGATCTGATTCTGATGTACTATAAACAGCAATTGGGAACTGGGGTTCTGTATCTGTAACCACAATGGAAATGTCCTTTGAGTTCATTTGAAATTATAATTGCAAAGCTCTACTTGGTGTTTTTCAGGACGATACCTGGCGGATTGTTGATGGACCTAGCAAAGTGGTTGGCTCAAGGGAGTAATACAGACCTGCCATTCTGCATTATCTGTTCTTTCCAAACACTATTCTAACTTGTATTACGTTTTTAAAACATAGGCATTCTTGAGAGCTGACTGTAAATATTATATTGCACCTTTGAAGTGAGTCATCGAAAGAAATAGCACTGAAATGATTTTCAACGCTGTAAATGATCAACTGCAATATTCAGGAAGCACATTGATTCAGATTCTCAGTACAAAGAAGTTTTCATAATTTTAAATTATCTTCAGAGTCTATATTTAAAAAAGGGGTTATAGTGTAATATCAGGCCTAAAATTTCAGGAGAGCAAGCACAAAGTAATTTAGCTTTCCATAAATTTTTAGAGTCAGATAATTTTGAATTTTCTTAAGTTTGATGTTGAATGGGTATAAACATAACGTGAATTCTAAGCTTTGGATGATGTTAATTTAGAAGACTCAATCAAATTGAGTTATGTGCCATAAAGTAATCAGACCAGAGTCCGGGTTGTATGCAAAAAATTTCTCATTTGATTTTTATAAACATATAACTGTAAGTGGTGTTTTATATGATTTTTTAAATCCTCAAGTGCAATGTGTTTTAAAATAAGCTTGCAAAAGACAGCAGAGAAATTGACTTCTGCAGTTAACTTTATAGAAGTTCTGATTGTTTTGATGAATTAATGCTGTAGATTTAATTTATTTTTATATGGATTGCATAATGTGTGCCTTTTAAAACAATAACAAAAAACCAGAAATGTGCCTATCCAGTTTGTGTTCATTAATGTGCCTCACTTTTTTCCTCACAGTCTGGATTTTCTGTTCAGAGTCTTACAGTGATCGGGCATTTTTACAAGATAATTGCAATTTTTATAAATAATTTTGGCTGGAATTAGGAAGGGAATTTGGAATAACTAAAGGATAATTTATACTTAAGAACCCTGGCTCACTTCTTTAGTGAAACACTGTAGCCATTAGAAAGAGAAAGAGCTGCCTAATGGCTTATGTTTGTAGGGGAAAAAATTACCTTCAGATATTTGACTATAACCTCATCAAAAGTATGTAAATCTTAAAAGAAATTCTGAAAAACTATTTAAGGTGAATTGATAACTGACATTTTAAGTCTCAATGTAACATTTCCCTCCATTCTGTTTACCATTGGTAAATTATACATTTGTTTACTGAATGTGTTGTGAGCATGAATTTTGTAGTATTTTGTGAGGAACACATTTTAGAAAAGATTAGTTTTGGCAGTAGAGAAGTCTGCCATTTGTTTTCATTTCAATAATTGGAACAATTACCAATTTGTATGTTTTTAAAGTGATGGATTGGGTTAAACATTTCTTAAATAAACTACTAATATTAAATAGTAAAAAACCTAACTTTATAGCAAATCCTGATTAATTGAAGGAATTAAATATATTGGACAAAGTTTCATAATTTACAAATGGAAATTTTATTTATAAGGATAAATACCAGTGTCTTGCATTTCGCATAGTAGAAGTGATAAATTGTGTTATATATGATAATTTATATAAAACCACTAATTGTTCTGTTAAGCTTTACAGAAAATAAAACTCCTACTACTAGACATTTAACGTCTTGCTATACTAAATACAGCAGAAAATCTACTCCTTAGCAATATATATATAACACAATATGTGCTTTTTAAAATATATTCAGTGTTAGCCCAATTCTAAATTTAGATTTGACTAAAGCAATACATAAGACAATTTGCTAAAATGTTCATCATTACTAATTAGTGAGCAAAATTAGTAATTCTAGCTCTTACACTGTGATCTTTTAAATACCAATTATAGTACCTTACTGGAATCTTAACTGTAACTGCATTGTAGTCAAACTGCTTTTATTGAGCAGTTAATATTTTATTGGAATTCAGACACCATTATACTTACAATGCTTGTTTTTAATCAAATTTTACCTAAAAATGTACAAATTAGTGAAGTGGTAAAATTTCTGCACTTTCTTAATTACCACAGAGTGTCAATACATAAATTTGTATTGGGTGCAGGTTACATTTTGAAGCCATATGAGTTTATATTGATTTTTTTTTTTTTTTTTTCATTTAAAACCCCATTATGATGTAAAAAAGACCAGTAGATTTTCATTGGGAAATGTATTTAGCAAGCTGGTTCTTGCTTATGTATAGTGATAAACTTTGTAGCTATCTCTTTAACCAAGAATTTGTAAACACAGAACTCTAACAAATGTGAGTTTTTAAGAATTGTTATTTACTACTTCGAGTTGTAATTAGAACAATGCAAATCTATCTTACAAAATTTTGTAAATATTTTTGATTTTTTCATAAAATGTAAATTTTACATAAAAGTTGTACCATTAATAAACATGTAATATATAATTTATTGGGTAGTTCATGTGACTTTGTACTCTGTTGGTAGTAATAGCCATGTCATAGATGGTAGGACAGCAAAGCTAGGTAAGGAAGGGATCATTGAATTTGAACTTTGTATCGCTGGACAGGCATATAGGTCTATGCCTTATTATCTAAAATCAACAGCCCTTGCTATGATTATTTCAGGTTTCATTTTGGCTCTTGACCTTAATCTTAATCACACAAAACTATTAAATACTGACCTGCATCATTTGTCAACCTTTCAGCAAGCCAAAAATCAGCATCATTATTATCAGACTTAATTTGACTAGAAATGTATTATCAAAAATCCATTTCCCATTTTCAAACAAAAATCTCAACACTAATCTCTGACCCAAAAGGGCCTAATTATATATTTTTTCTTTATTTATTAAATAGGAATAGGCTTAGGGCTAATGTAATTTCCTCAAGTGACTTAATAAAACCAGGATACCAGTAAGCAAACGATTGACCAGTTACTGCCATCAATCAAATTCCGTAGTTATGGAATGCAGCTTCCCCTATAGCCTCCTCACTAAAAGTGCCAGCCAGCATCTCCAGTGTCATAAATTAATTCATTAAATTTAAATACAGCCTTCACCTCATCATTTTTCAAAGTAGAAATAAGCCAAATCAGAGAAAGAAGTATCACATGATCTCACTCATATGTGGAATCTGATGAACAAGATAAACTGATGAACAAAATAGATCCAGAGACATAGAAGCATGGAGCAGACTGAGGGATCTCAGGGAGGGGGCGGGGTTGGTGGGAAGAGATCAACTAAAGAACTTCTATGTATAACCCATGGACACAGATAATAGTGCAGGGAAGGCCTGGGGAGGGGGCGTGCAGGGCGGAGGGGTCAGTGGAGGAAAAGGGCATCTGTAATACTTTCAACAATAAAGATATATTTTAAAAAATAAGAACAAAGCAAAAAGTACATCAAGTTACCATAGCCTCCATCAACAACCCCAAACGGAAGTCCAAAGACAGTTACAGTAGAGACTCAGAACTCAAGAGTATTCCTCAGTAGCCATAGCTGTTGTATAACCAAAAACTGCCAACATTCCCCCCAAATAAATTTGAAAACTACTAAACCTAAAAAAGACCTACCAAAATTTATTATTATACCACAATTCTACTTATAGCTAACCCTAAACCACTATAAAGGTCTTGAAGTAAAACTTAACTACAAACATAGTTAAAGTAAATGCAATATATGTCATCGTTCTCACATGGAATTTAACCATAACTAATGACATGAAATAGAATTGTATTTCAACTACAAGAATATGAATGGCCAACATCTGTAAATCCTACCCACTAATTAACATTATTAACTCATTCATGGATTTACCAGCCCCATTAAATATTTCCTCATGATGAAGTGCTGGCTCTCTTAGGAATCTGCTTGATTTTACAAATACATTTATACATCAGATACAATAACCACCCTTCATAACCCACACCTGCTGAGACATGAACTATGAATGAATTACTCTACACACCAATGGGGCCTCTATAGTCTTTCTTTGCATTTCTTTCACATAGGACGAGGCCTACATTGTGGATCTTACACCTCCCCAGAAACGTGAAATGTTGGAATTGTCTTACAGTAATAGCTACGGCATTTACAGGTTACGTTCTACCATGAGGTCTTCCGAGGAGCAACAGCTGTCCCAAACCAGCTGCGCTCTCACTGGCACTCGTCTGGGCGAATGAATCTGCGGGGGGTTCTCGGGTGACAAACGATTCTTCACCTCCTACCTCATCCATTTGTTATTTCAGCCTGAGTCATTATTCACCTATTTTTTCATGAAACAGGATCAAATAACCCATCGGGAATTCTAGGCCTTTTATTTTTAATTCTAGCCCTAGCCCCACTAGTCCCGTTCTCACTCAGTCTTCTAGGAGATTGGACAGTTGCATACAGCTAATCCTCTTAATACCCCACCACCCACTAAGCCAGAATGATACTTCCTATTTGCATGCCCAACCTTATGGTCCATCCCCAATAAGTTAGGTGGCACATTAGCTCTCTTCTCTATTCTAATTGTAGCAGTTGCAGCAATAACTCTTCCATCAAAACTTCAGAGCATAATGCTCTGACCCCTCCTCCCGTGCTTATTCTGACTGCTAGGAGCAGGCCTACTAACTTAACATGAACACCCAGTTACCGTCGGCCAGCTAGCATCAGTCTTATACTTTCTTCTTGTACTTACGCCACTCAAAGCTTAATTAAAAATAATCTTCAAAATGAAGAATCTTTGTAGCTTACTTATTGCTCTGGTCTTATAAACCAGAAAAGGTGGAAAACCTCCCTAGGTCATTAAGGAAGATGCTCCAGTGCCACCATTAGCAGCCAAAGCTGAAACAAACTAGTCCCTGAAAGTTGCACATGAACAGTGAGTGAAATACGGTCACATGCTATGTCCATATTAAAACATTCTAGACGAAATCCATTGCTATGTACTTTATGCATTAAATTACCTACCCCACTGCAATGTATCAGTACCTACATACTTGATCATACATGGCCGTACTATGTATAATTGTATATTAACTATTTACCTCACATATAAGCAAGTACATCAAACTGAATATTACATAATACATAGAATGGGTTATTGTACATAAAATTACCTTCCACATGGCTAGTCATAAACCAACAGATAAAATTGATATTACATAGGACATATTTTTTGTGGGTTAAAACAACCACCACTTATTTGCTCACAATTCTGTAGGTCAGTATTTTTAAAATTTATTGGGATGACATTGGTTAATAAGATTATATAAGTTTCAAGTGTACAATATAATACATCACCTGTATATTGCATTGTGTGCTCATCACCCAAAGTTTAGTCTCCTTTCCTCATATATTTGACACCCTTACATAGGACATAATAGTACTGATTGTACATATCCTATTAAGACAAATCAGCTCTAGTCTCCATGCTTATCACAATGGACAACTTTCCTTAATCACCAAGCTTTGGGAAACCAGCAATGCATCTACAAATGTGCCCCTCTTCTCACTCCAGGCCCATGACATGGGATTTTCTAGAACAACTATATCTGGCACCTGGTTCTTATTTCAGGACCATCTCACCTAACATCACCCACTCTTTCCTCTTATTTTTTTAAATGTATCTTTATTGATTTTAGAGAGAGGAAAGGAGAGAGAGACAGAACCATCAATAATGAGAGAGTCGTCATTGATCAGCTGCCTCCTGCACACTCCCAACTGGGGATCGAGTGTGCAACCGAGGCATGTGCCCTGACTGGGAATCGAACCGTGATCTACTGGATCCTAGGTTGATGCTCAACTGCTAAGCCATGCCTGGCTGGGCCCATTCTTTCCTCTTAAGACATCTTGATGGACTAATCAGCCATGCTCACACATAGCTGAGTTGTCATACATTTGGTATTTTTTAATTTCGGGGAGATGCTGTGACTCAGCCGTAGCCATCTGAGACCTTAACACAGTCAAGCAACTTGTAGTTGGGCTTATATTGAACATCATTTACCAACATTAACCAGAAGGTGTTATTTAGTCAATGCTTACAGGACATAAGAGAATTTTACATGTATAGCAGTCCCCCCTTATCCATAGGGGATACAGTCCAAGACCCCCAGTGGACACCTGAAATCACAGATAGTACTAAACCCTATGTTTTTTCCTATATACACATGTCTGATAAAGTTTAATTTATTAACTAGGCACTGTAAGAGATTTAAGAACAATAAAATAGAATAATTATAACAATATACTGCAAAAAAAGTTATATGAATGACTTTGGGGCCCTTATTAAATACAATATTGAGCAAAACACTGTGATACTACAACAGTTGATCTGATAATCGAGACGGCTACTGTGTGACTAACGGGTGAGTAGTTTATACAGCATGGATGTGCTGAATAAAGGGATGATTCACGTCCTGAATGGGATGGAGTGGGACCGTGTGCGATTTTTTTCATGCTACTCAGAATGACACGCAACATAACATAAATTGTTTACTTTTGGAATTTTCTATTTAATATTGTCAGATTGCAGTGGACCACAGGTAACCACCATAGAAAGCAAAATCCCTTAACCCTGTAGACCTTAAACTATATATTAACAATCTTGGCAAACTCCCAAAACAAGATTAAAATATAACAGTATAAAAAAAATTCCATTTACCATTGCAACAATAAAAATAAGATATCTAGGAATAAACTAACCAAGGAGGCAAAAGACCTGTACTTGGAAAACTATAGGACATTGAAAAAAGAGAGGAAGATACAAACAAATGGAAGTATATACTGTGTTCATGGATTGGAAGAATTAACATCATTAAAATGTCCATACTACCCAAAGCAATCTATAGATTCAACACAATCCCTATTAAAATGCCAATGGCATACTTCACAGAACTAGAATACTCCAAAAATTTATATGGAACCAAAAAAGACCCCGAATACCTGCAGCAATCTTGAGAAGGAAGAACAAAGAGGGATCACAATCCTGGATATCAGACTATACTACAAAGCCATTCTAATCAAAATAGCCTGGTACTGGCACAAGAATAGGCACATAGACCAATGGAACAGAACAGAGACCCCAGAAATTGACCCATGCCATTATGGTCAATATTTAAAAAAGGAGGGAAGACATACAATGGAGTAAAGACAGTCTCTTCAACAAATGGTTTTGGGAAAACTGGACAGGTACATGCAAAAAGATGAAACAAGACCACCAACTTACACTGTACACAAGAATAAACTTGTGTTTATGGATAAAAGATTTAAATGTAAGCCATGAAACCATAAAAATCCTAGAAGAAAACATAGGCAGTAAAATTTCAGACACTTCACCTAGCAGAATTTTCTCCGATACATCTCCTAGGGCCAGAGAAACAAAGGAAAAAATAAACAAATGGGACTACATCAAAATAAACTTTTACACAGCAAAAGAAAACACCGTCAAAATGAAAAGGGATCCTGGCCGGATGTGGCTCAGCCATTGAGCATCAACCTAGGATCCAGGAGATCGAGGTTCGATTCCCCGTCAGGGCACATGCCCAGGTTGTGGCTCGATCCCCAGTCAGGGGCGTGCAGGAGGCAGCCGATCAATGACTCTCATCATTGATGTTTCTATCTATCTCTTGCTCTCTCTCCCTTCCTCTCTTCAAAATCAATAAAGATATATTTTTTAAAAATGAAAAGGGAGCCCATTGTATGGGAGAACATGTTGGCCAATGATACATCTGATAAGGGGTTAATTTCCAAAATATATAAAGTAATCATACAACTCAACAAAAGGAAGACAATTAAAAAATGGGCAGAGGACCTGAATAGACACTTCTCCAAAGAGGACATACAGATGGCCAAGAGACATGAAAAAAATGCTCAATGTCACTAATCATCAGAGATGCAAATTAAAACCACGATAAGATATCACTTCACACCTGTCAGAACGGCTCCATCAACAAATCAACAAACTACAAGTGCTGGGGAGGGTGTGGAGAGAGGGAACCCTCGTGCACTGCTGGCGGGAATGCAGACTGGGGCAGCCACTGTGGAAAACAGTATGGAGGTTCCTCAAAAAATTAAAAATGGAGCTGCCATATGACCCAGTCATCCCACTTCTAGGAATGTATCCTAAGAATCCTGAAACACTAATCAGAAAGAATATATGCACCCCTGTGTTCATAGCAGCGCAATTTACAATAGATCTGGAAACAGCCCAAGTGCCCATCAGTAGGCGAGTGGATAAAAAAGAAAACTACAGACCAATAATCCTGATGAATATAGATGCAAAACTTCCCAATAAGATACTAGCAAACCAAATTCAGCAGCACATTAAATGGATTATTCACCATGATCAAGTGGGATTTATATCTGAGATGCAAAGACATTTCATATCAATGTGATATATTAATAGAAAGAAAAAAAATCATAGCTTTTCATGAAGATGGTGCTTAAAACGAAGAAGGAAGCCCCTGCCCTTCCGAGAACCCAAGACAAAGCCAAGGCTTTGAAGGCAAAGAAAGCAGTGCGGATAAGCCATCCTCAGCCACAAAAGAATGATCCACACGTCACCCACGTTCCGACAATCCAAGACACTGAGGCCCTGAAGGCAGCCTATGTGTCCTCAGAAGAGGGACCCCGGGAGAAACCAGCTTGACCACTGGGCCATCTTCGAGTTCCCCTGATACCGAGTCAGCCAAGAAGAAGACAGGAGACAATGCATTGTGTTCCTTGTGGACGTCAAGGCCCACGAGCACCAGGTCAACAGGCTGTAAAGAAGCTCTATGACCTGACATGGCCAAGGTCGACCCCATGCTAGGCCTGAGGGAGAGAAGAAGGCATATATATGTTCGACTGGCTCCCAACTATTTGTTGCCAACAAAATTGAGATGATCTAAACTGAGTCCAGCTGGCTAATTCTAAATATAAACATTTTTTTACCTTAAAAAAAATCTCAATAGATACCGAAAAATCATTTGACAAAGTTAAGCATCTTTTCATAATTAAAAACTCTTACGAATTGGCTATAGAAGAAATGTACCTCAACATAATAAAGACACATATAATAACCCCACAGCTAAAATTAATA
Organism: Miniopterus schreibersii; assembly: GCF_964146895.1. Lineage (NCBI taxonomy): Eukaryota > Metazoa > Chordata > Mammalia > Chiroptera > Miniopteridae > Miniopterus > Miniopterus schreibersii. The sequence continues at coordinate 68,917,685 of NC_138103.1, read as the reverse complement.
TAAAACCTCCGGCTGCATCTCACTACCAAACACCATTATTTGTTTAGTTGGTCCTATTATGGCTGTGCTATTACTATGGTCACTCCCAGTTTTAGCAGCTGGAATTACTATATTATTAATGGACCACAACTTTTTTTTAACCAAAGATGATTTATTTGACCAGTATAGTTTTGAAATTTAGTTTGACAACTTTTAAAAAATTGGAAGACCTTCACAAAAAACCCCTCTGGATTTCTGGTTTCTCCTGGACCAAAAAACAAAACAAAAACAAAAATCAAACAATGAGGCAACACTAAGCCCCTCTCCTGCGTGGCAATTGGCTGGAGCTGCATAGTACCTGCTTATTTATTTATTTTTAAATTAAAAAAACATTTTCATTAACAGTCGACATACAATATTATATTAGAGTCAGGTGTATAACACAGAGATTAGACATTTATATAACTTACAAAGTGATCACCTTGATAAGTCTAGTACCCCTCTGACATCACACAGAGTTATTAAATAGTATTAACTATACTCCCTGTGCTGTACTTCACGTCCCTGTGACAAGCCACAATCTAAACACTACTTTCTCTGATCCTGAAAGCGGAGGCGATCCAATTTTATAGCAACATTTATTCTGGTTCTTTGGCCACCCAGAAATTTATGTCCTTATTTTACCTGGTTTCAATAATTTCACATAAGATCACATTCTTCAGGGGGGAAAAAGCACCTTTCAGGTAGATAGGAATAGTCTGAGCCATAAATCTATTGGCATCAGTCATATGCACTCACCACATATTCACAGTCGAAATAGATGTTCATACACGAGCATATTTTATATCAGCTACTATAATTATGGTTATCCCCACAGGGGTAAAAGTATGTAGCTGACTAGCAAACCTCCATGGAAGCAATATTAAATGATCATCAGCTGTATTATAAGCCTTAGGCTTTATTTTCTTATTTACAGTAGGAAGTGTAACAGGAATTATAGATAATTCATCCTCAGACATTATCCTGTGTGATACATTCTACAAATCCTCCTACAACCTCCTACAATTTACCATTGTAGGAGAATCTGTCCACTGCCTTCTATTATTTTCAGGCTATACACTCAACCTGAGCAAAAATTCATTTTACAATTATATTTGTGGGCATTAATAGAACTCTCCACAACACTTTTTGGCCTTTCAGGGGTACAACGTTACTCTGACCATCCAGCTGCATACTCAACATGGAATACCATCCCATCCGTAGGTTCGTTCATTTCCCTAACAGCAGTAGTACTAATTAACAATTTTTATAAATTGAGAAGCATCTGCATCTAAACAAGAAGCATCGTAGAATTAACAACTACCAATCTCAGTGATTACATGCATGTCCCCCACTACATCATACATTTGAAGAACCTACTTATTTAAACTTAAAATAAGGAACGAAATGAACCTTCTCCAAGTGGGTTCAAGCCAACCGCACAACTACTATGTCTTTCTCAGTATGTGAGATAGTAAAATTACATAACTTTTTCAAAGTTAAAATATTATAGTTTCAAACCCTTTATATTTCTATTGCATATCCACTCCGACTAGGATTCCAAGATGCAACATCGCCTATTATAGAAAAAATTTTACATTTTCATGATTATACACAAATAATTATTTTCCTAATTAGTTCTTTAGTCCTTTACATCATTTCATTAATATTAACAACTAAACTCACACAAGTACAACTGATGCACAAGAAGTAGAAACAGTTGGCACTATTTTACCTGGGACCTTAATTTTAATTGCTCTAGTATTATAAATTTTTTTTTTTTTGAAATTTCTGAGATAAAGTTTAATTTTAACTTATAAATTCTTATATAAAGTATTTTAAGTAGGAAAAAGACTTTTAAAACTCTAATCAACATATTTCCAACAATGTCTATCATTAAAAAGTGAAATGAAATTATTAACTGTACTACACATTTTAACTCCTTACATTAATTCTCAGACATTGTCTTAGAAAATGACATTATGACTATTATTAATCTTTCTTTTTTAATTTTATTTTTGTTTTAGTATTACAAATTCTTTATACAATAGATGAAATGAATAACCTTCCCTAACTGTACAAACCTATACTCACCAATGTTATACACAGACTACAAAGATCTATATAATTCCCACAATGGGTCAAAAGCCAGAACTATGACTAGCAGAAGTTGAAAACAAAGTGGTCCTACCTACAGAAGTAACAATCTGAGTACTAAATTTGTCCAAATATGGCCTACACCCATGAGCTATTTCCTCTTTTGGCCTAAAGACAAATGCCATTCCCGGGTACCTTAATCAAACAACCCTAACATGATCAGGCTTATACTGTGGACAATGTTCAGAAATTTGTGGGTCAAATCATACCTTTATGCCTATTGTCCAGGAATTGGTTCTACTAAAATATTTCAAAGAATGATCTGCATCTGTAATATAAAATCATTTAAAAATCTAAATGGTGTTAATCTTTTAAGTTAAAGACAGAGTTTCAACCCCTTCTTAATGATATGCCACAACTAGGTACATCAACATGATTTATTGCTATTATATCAATAATTATAGTACTATTCATTACATTTCAATTAAAAATTTCAAAACATTCTTCTTCTTTGACTCCAGAAGTAAACAATTAAAACATCAAAACATTATACCCCTTAAGAAACAAAATGAACTAAAATTTTTTCACTCCTTTTACTACCCCAACAGCAACAGGGATTACCGTGGTTGTTCCAATTATATTTCCAAGCATTTTCTTTCCCATACCTGTTAACTGTTAATTTTTATCCAACAACAACTGGTTCAATTTATATCAAGACAAATAGCCATTCACAATGATGGACAGGCGTGATCTCTAACACCCATATCACTTATTTTACCTATCAAAGAACCACATCTACTAGTCCTTCACATTCATTTACACCTGCTACACAGATCTCAAAAACATTTAAGAATGTACATTCCCCTATGAGCAGGAACAGTAATTACTGGTTTTTGCCAAAAAACAAAAGCATCTTTAGTCCATTTCCCATCCCAAGAGACACCCACCCCACTTACTCTATATTAGTAATTACTGAAACCATCAGCCTATTTGTCCACCCAATAGCCTTAGCTGTATGACTAACCACCCACATTACAGCTGGCCACCTACTAATTCATTTAATTGGAGGAGCAACCTTGGCCTTAATAGGCATTAGCCCTGCCATGGCTTTTATCATGTTTATTTCTTTTGATCTTACTATTCGTGAATGCACAGTATCTTTCACTGGAGCTTACATATTCACACCACCAGTAAGTCTTGATCTACATAATACTCAGTGGCCCACCAAACTCATGCATGTCATGCACAGGTGGGGGTGCTGACTGCCCCAGAGGCTGCAGGGGCTCCCCCTGGCACTTTCCCCAATTTCCCTGGCTTAGAATCTCAAAGACACAAGGAGGTGAAGAAAGGGGATGAGGGCCGACTGGTGCCAGTGATCCTCCAGTTGGGGGAGTAAAGGATCGTTGTAGCAGGAATGGTTAGATAAGTGAGATGAAAGGAGACTCTCCAATTCCTGCTTTTGCAGGAGGAGCTGTTTCAGGTCATGGCTGGTCCAGATTGAGCTGGAGGGAGGGGTCAGCTAAGGCCGGATGTCCGCTGGGTCATCCATGTGAGGGTAAAAGCGTCTAAGAGCAAGGCCGGATTTGAAACAGAAGAGACTTGAGTTCCAGGTGCCAAAACCTGAGCTGGAAGATGGGCGATCTTGGAGATTATTGATGACAGTGACAGGAAGGGCAGAGAGGGACACCGTGATTTAACCAGCGAAGGGTGGGAGAGAAGGGTTCTCAAAAAGCTAATAAATAACTATGCTGTGATTAGTGCCCTGAGTAACACATACCAGGTACTCAGAAAATAACAGGGTGTGGGGTGCGTGGGGAGCCGGGGCCTATTTAGATTAGGAGGTGTCTCTGGGGAAATGGCATTTAATTGGTAATTAAAGAGTGAACGGGAGTTTGTTAGCTTGCCCTTGAATGACTCTAAACTGACATTGAAAAAATAGCCACAGCTCCCTCCCATGTGCAATGAAAAACGATGCTGCGGGCAGGCTCACCTGGGAGAGGCAGAGGCGCGGGGCCTCCCGTGGCTCTGCGGCTTCCTGGCCCGGTGAGGGAAGCTGCCCCCCCCGCCCCCCGCCCCTGTTCTGTGTGTAACACGGGGCACAGCAGGACTTACCTCGTGGGCTTGCTATGAAATACAGATGAGTGAGACGTGTACATCACCAGAAACACAGGAGGTTCTATGTAGGGCTTACCTGTTGCCACTACTTAGGAGAAAATATTTCTCCTGGAATTGCATCCAGGCGCAGATCTCAGCAGGTCTTTCTCTCTGTATTTACTTAATCCTTTCAATAACCCTGTGAGGTAGGTGAGCAAGAAAAAGCCCAAGAGAAGTTTTCTTTCTCTTCTTTCTAAATCAACACTGCCCCAAGCCCTGGCTTCACCTGCATTCTGTGGCTGTGACAAGGCGCCTTTTGTTAAAATCTGGGGCATTCAGGAGGTGGCTTCCTGCCAAACCACCTTTTAATTTATCAGCCTCTCGCTCTCAGGTGTTCGGGCTTTTATTGCTTTGCTTTTTAGGCCAGCAGTTGCTGTGAGAGACGCCAAGTGTGTGACTATGAGATGACCAATGCCACCTGGCGAGGCTGCACGCCGCCCACCAGACCCCCTCGCCAGGTGCCAAGGTGCCCACATACAGCACACGGCGGTCCCAGGTGTCTGGGTCGGGCCATTTGAGAGCCATGTCCAAGTGTCTTAGACAGATTACCACCTCTGATCCTAAAGCCGGCGAGTCACCTGCATGGATATGTCAAAATGACCTCACCTCACCCTGCACATTACCTGTGAGCTGTTTGAATGAGGCAAGAAACGCTGTCACCCTTTGTTTTTTTCTTTCTTTTTCTCATTTATTTTCATTTTATTTCACCTTGCTATATTTTTGGAGCACTGAGAGCTGATTTGAATCCTTTTTGGAATCATAGGTCTCACCCAGGAATACAGGGCCGGAAGCAAGGGTGAGGCTTTGGGGCTAAGACAGGCGGGGAAACCAGAAGAGGGGAGGCAGTGGAGCCTGAACCCTGGCTGCTGACCGCCCCCCACATTCCCCTCCAGGGGAATGGTAAGGCTCCCCATAGATGTACCGGTGGCTGCAGGCCGAGGTAGAATGACAGAGCAGATAACACAGGGTAACCACTGGGAGGGCAACTTTTTGAGATCATGTGATACACACCTTTGGGGATGCTTAGAAACACCTGGAAAGTGCTCTGCAGGGTGTGCTGGCAGGGCTCAAACCATGGCCACCTGAGTGCTGGGAGTCAGCATGGCCTCATTTTGGCCTCACTGAGAATCTTGTTTCCCCCTCGCTCTCCCCTTACTTCCTCGGTGGGCTCAGCAGACCCACCTTCCCGAAGGAGAGGAGCCACGGGTGGAAGGTGAGGTGAGCAGCTGGAGATGGAAGGGAACTACATTTATCGTGGCCCGCCATGTGCCAGGGATGCACTCCTCAAGACATCCTGTGAGGTCGGTCTGCGAATTCCCATATCCCGGAGGAGGACACTGAGGCACAGAAAGGTTGTTTCCTTGGCCAAGGTCACACAGCTAGTGACAAAGCCGGGATGTGAACTCAGGTCTACCTCATCCCCTTTTCACATGCTGTAGAGAAATAATTCATTCTCTGGGGCCCGTTTAGTGGAAGGTGTTTGATGGATCCAAAATAAGACGGCAGGAGGAAGCTACATTTCTGTAAACTCTTACTGTCAACATGCTGGTCTCCTCTGGCTGCTCCCAGATGCTGTCCCCACTGTGGAGGAGGTAACTCTCCCTCGACAAGACCATGTGAGCTCCGGGGAAATCCTCTCTCCCAGAAACAACGTGCACCCCCTACCCCTGGCTTCAGCTAACTGCACTTGAGCTGTTTATAAACCTTGCGGGAACAACAGCACCATCCCCGGCAATAAAATGACTGCAGAAGATTAGTCTTTGCACTGGGCATCAGCTAAGGGGTCAAATCTAAACCCTCAACGCAAGCTTGTCAAATCAGTCAGTCTCACTCTGGACATGTGACTCAGGCCCCTTGGTCTACGTCCAACACAGAGGGAAGGAAATGCCCCAGGAACCTTGGCGTCCCCTCATCACAGCCCCGTTGCAGGCGGAGGCAGCTAGATGGGGCCCAGCTAGGTTCGCAGGCACTGCTCAGTCCTGGGAATATTAGTTGAAACACCGATCCAAGACCGAGCACTGGAGAGTGAATTCCTGCACACCAGCCCCAGCAGAGTCCCAGCAAATGTGAGGAATTGGAAGAGAGAGGGGAAAGCATGCTTCTGGTGCTGAGGTGAATTTGGGGCAGTACCAGAAAGAGGCCAAAAGAGAAAAGAGAAACTAGAAGCTGGCAGACTTAATGGCCGACTGTCTTTCTGTAGTCTTGTGCATTCTGAAAAATGGTGACAGTGAATTCTACAAGCCAAAACACACCACTTGCCCAGAACTTCTTTTCCGGGTTGGCAGTGCCCTGGGGAGTGTCACATGGCCAGTGTTGAGGGAGCAAAGGGACAAAGCAGCAGGCAGCCCTGCCCCAGCAGAAGTTCATCCCTCCCAGGGCTTCTGCTGCCCCCGCGCCCTGTGGAAACACCTGAAACCCCCACATCAGCTGGCACCAGTCTGCCCCTTGCTCTGTGACTTCTTGGAGGCCACAGCGGCAGACTGTTACTAGGCAGGTGTAGCCACGTAGGCACATGTCAGCTCTGCCAGAGGAGGGCCAGCCTTCTTAACTTTGTAAAAAACATCACTGACAGACCACAGGAAAGTATTCCTTTCAGAATTTCTGAACTCCAGGCATGTGTACTCAATTGCCTACTCAACTTCTCCACTCAGACGTCTAATGGACATCGCAGAGTTAACATTCCCCAAACTGAACTCCAAAACTTCCCCTTCCAATTGGACCTGCCCTCAGTCTTCCCTATCTTGGTCAATGCCAGAGACACGGCCAGGTCCTCAGGCCAAAAACCTGGGAGCCAGAACCCAAAGAAAATCCTGTCCACTCTATCTTTGGGATATATAGGGAACCCAATAGCTTTTACCACCTCCAAACACAAGCCACAGCTCTCTAGCTCCTGGGTTATAGTAATAGCTTCCTAAATGGTCTCCTCCCTTCCACCCTTCCTCCTCCTCAGGCTAGTGTCACCCAAAAGCCACTGTCTTTTTTTAAAATAGGTTAGGTCATATCACATTCTGCCGAAAAAACAAACAAACAGTTCTCCAAAGGCTTCCCATCTCACTCAAAGTACTTATAATGGCCCATGGCAAAGCCCTACAGTCTGGTGCACGTGGCCTCACACACACTTTCCCTCTGAGCCCCTTTCCTGTCCCTCTCTCTCTTGCTCACCTGCTCCATGCACAGCTGCCATGTCCTGAGGACATTCAGACAGCTCTGTGGGTAGGTCCACCTGGGGAGAAACTGAGGCCTCCTGCCCACAGCCATGGAGTGAGCCACCTTGGAGCCACCGAGTCAGGCCTGTAGATGAGGCAGCCCCAGCCAACTGCCTGCCTGAGAGACCCGGAGCCAGAACCAGCAAACTATGCTGCTCCCAGATTCTGACGCTCAGAAACAGAGAGAGAGAATAAATCTTAGTTGTTTTAAGCTTCTAAATTAGAGGGTGATTTGTTATGCAATAATATTTTATCAATATGCTGCTTCCTCATTTCCTTCAAGTTCAGCTGCTGTGTCACCTTCTGGGAGTTGCCTTCCTTAACTACCCTATTGAAATTGAAGTCTCCCCGGCACTCCCCAGTTTCCTTCTGCGGTTTCTAATTCTCCACAGCACTTACTGCTTTCTAATGCTTTGTATAATTTACATGCTTGTTTTATTGTCTTTCTCCTTAAAATATAAGTTCCATGTGCACAAAGGACTTCCCGTTTTGTTTATTGGCACAAGGTCAGCACTCAAATACTTGCCAAATGGATAAATGAATGCTGGCCTTGGTCTAACTCTGCATTTACTTCCTGAATTCAAGGCTCACCCATTTTCTAAGCTTGTTCTGATGCTACTTGTCTAAAAATTTTGTCTGGGCTTATCTTTTTTTCATACCACACAGGCTGGTTTTAGATAGTGATGAGGTCACCCAGTCTCTCTCCTAAGAATGGGTCTGCTACCAAGACAAGCACCTCGAAGGCTGGCGGGTATGTCTTCCCTAATTGACCCATGACTGGTTTCCACGGAATTTAATTTAGTCAAACGGGCTCCAAAAGACACAAACAGTCCAAGCTGCAGATATTCCAAGTGGAAGCTAATCTGATTGTCCTTGGTGCCAGTACACTGGAGTCTGTCATGTGTGGCCAGCCCGCAGTCATGTGGCACCGGAGGGGCAGCTGTATCAACAGGCCCCTTGCAGGTCCACACACAACACAACAGGAGACTGAGTTTTAAATAAGGGAGAAGGAAAGAATAAGAGACAGAAAGGCTCCTGTACAAGGAGTTGTTAGCAGGCCCGTGGAGAGGGGGCAAAGTCCACAGTCGGGGCCTGTGGTCTTCGGAAGGCCAGTGCCCGCTGCTGTCACCAGTACAGTCACCACTGTGGGTTATCTGCGGGTTGGCTAGGCATACTCTGAGGTCTTCCAGAAGGCCTGACACTTTGACCAGGATTATCTCCACATTCGACACAGATTGCCGCAATGTCCTTAGGATACAGTGTCTATATTGCTGTAATGATCTAAAAGCCATGTAATAAAAAGCCACTTTTTGTGTTTTGGGCATTGCGTGTCCTCTGGGTGACAGGTGTACCCAGGAGGAAAATGAAGAGTCAGTATATTGAGTTCACATGAACCATCTGTGGACTAATTTTATGTCTTTAGGCTCCAGTTTTCTCAACTGGAAAATGGCTGTTTTGAGCTCCCCTGTCGCCTTCTGGCTCCAACCTTCTCTGAGAGCTGGAGCCAGGCAGTGAAGAGCCCCAGGCTGCAGGTAAAGCAGGTAACACAGAGCCTGGCAGGACCACGGGGTCACGCGGCTGGGATTCTTCACTGCAGTCCTGACCAAGGCTCTTTAGTAGTCAGGGCAGAGATGTGCAAAGGCCAGGGCACAGTAACTGTGAAAAGAGCCACCTTTGGCCACCGAGGCAAGTGCCCCCAGCAATCTCCAACGCTGTGACTGGTCCAGTATGCCTCCGGGGTGAAGCCACACCTTACCACCCAGGTGTCCAGCCCTCAGATCCCAGCTAATACCCTTGCCTCTCTCTTTGCCTCCTCCTACCCCCTTCTGAGAGCCCCCTGAAGCTCATTCTTTACCCTCAGTGGGAACTACTGGGAATGACGTGCTGTATTAGCTATGCTAAGTGTTTGTACTTTAAGGTTAGTGTAACTTGTGACTGGGCTTCAGGCAGAGTGGACAGGAAGCTAGGGAGAAGTGGCGGGCTGGGGAAGTCCCCAGGACTCCTGAAGCTAGGGCTGAGCCCTTCACTCACCTTCCACAGCGCCCTGACCTCTGGTGTGGAAACTGGCACGGCTGAATCCGTGTCACGTGCCACAGGGCAGGTTACAAATAGCACGGGGATTAGCAAACCCATCCCGAAATTTCTGGTTCAAGGGCAGGGAAAGTTACTAGTTTAATTCCAGCAGGTCATTAGCGACGGAGAACCGGGAAGGGAGTTCCAGGGCCAAGGAGGGCTGCGAGCTCACCTGGGGGTCGGGAAAGGCGAGCTGACCGGCCCGGGGACAGCCGGGGGCCTGCCTCCGCCGGGGTCTCGGAGCTGCGAGCTCACGTGCACGCTGCCGGGCTGCGGGGGACCCTCGCCTCACTTTCCAGCGGCGCGCACGTTGCTGTGACCTGGCATCTCCGTACCCTGTTCATCGGGGAGCTCTCGGCAGAGGACTCGCTCCAGGGACCCCAAGTCAAAGTCTGCGGAACCGCAGGAGGGACACGGGGCCGCTGGGTGGACCCTTCCCGGGCGCGCGGCGGCCGAGGGCGCGGCGACGGGAACGGGGGCCCCGTGCGGCCGCCCCCCGGGAGGGGAGAGACGCTTCCCTTTCTCACGCCCCCTCCCGAATCCTGGAACCCAGCCCCGGAAGGAGCCGGCTGCCTCCCGCCGCCGGGATCTGGGCCGCGCGGCGCGGGCTTCAGACGGGCAGGAGCGCAGCCTCGGCTCGCCGCCCCGACTCCCCAGGGCTGCGGGCGCGGGCGCGGGCGGCGGCGGGGCGCTCGTTGCCCCCGGACTCCTCGCGTGCACGGCCAGGGGCGCGGAAGCGGCCGGGTCCGCCGGCCCGGGCCGGAGGCCGCCCCTCGCGCTCCACGCCGGGCTGGGGCGCGCTTCCGCCCGCGGGGCGCCGGTGGCAGCCAGCTCCCGCCAGCGCGCCCGGCCCTGCCCGCGTCGCCCCAGCCGCCGCGCGCTCGCGGCACCGCCTCCTCCTGTAAATACGGTGGCGGCCCGCCCTCCGCGCCCCGACCCGCGGGTGGGAGTGTGCGGTGTGGATCCGCGCCCAGCACACCGCCCAGCGCCCGCGCCGCCCTGCCGAGCGCCCGCCCGAGGCCGGAGCCAGGCGCCCGAGAAGCGCCGGGCGCGGGCAGTGCGCACGCGGGACGAAGCCTCAGGTAAGCGGCTCCCGGCCCGCGCCCCGCCCGTGTTACCGCCGAGGCTGGGGGCGAGGAGCGGCCCTCACCCGCGCCCCGCGCCCCGCGCCCCGCGCCCCGCGCCCCGCGCCCCGCGCCCCGCGCCCCGGCCCGTGGGAGCCGCGCGCCCACCCGCTCGGGGCCGTCGCGCTCGGGCTCCCTAAAACCCACGAAGCTATTTCCCATAAAAGACATTTGCCTCTCTGCCTGGATCCCCAAACGCATCAGAGCTTTGGAGGCAGTTAGGTGCTGCCTATTTGGAAACGTCTTTTGGAAAACGAATGGAGCGTTAGGGAGGCGAATTTGGCTCTGGGAGGTTAGGTGTAGGTTGGTATTTATTTAGAAAAGGTTTAACTTTCCATTAGTGTAGACGTCTGTGTGTCCGATTGCGGGTTCGTGTATGAGAGAGAACAGACTGACCGCCTACCCCGCACACTATTTTGCATCAGGGATTCACACAAATGACAGGTGCTGGGTCCAGTAGGCCATGGGAAAGAAGCTAGGGATCCAGTTTGGGGCTCCTGTTTTCTTTACTGGTATTTGGGAATCTGTCTGTAGTGGGTTGAAGCCTTGTGACTCACTTCAAATCTGAAGGCATCAAGAATACTACGAATTCCTGATAGGACTTTGTAGCAGAGACTCACCCTTATCTCTGGAACCTGCAAAAGGGATTCCATGATTCAGAAATTTTAGAAAAATATTATTGCAGTGCTTTAAGTCTTTGTCTCAGCTCAAACACATTTTCATAAATACAGTTCTTTCAAGTTTAAAAATGAAAACCTATTTCCCTCTTACGCTTTCTTCTTTCTTCAACTTCCTTTTGATTCTATCATACTTTTTCCTGGAAAATTACTTCCTCGTATAAGACAGGCTGCTTGCTTTCTTTACCTGAACTGACCCTACTCTGTCATGATTTGGGTTTGTCAAGATGGCCTTGGTTTTGGAGCCGCAGCCTTGAGCTCCTTCATGTGACCCTGGATGCAAGCGGCACGAGAGATTTTAAAAGTTTCCCTTTCCTTGAGCAGTGAAGACAGTCTTCACACTCAGGCTGTTTTTTCGAGTGCCCCAAATCGCATATCCCATTCTTTAGAGCAAACAGGACAACTGGATAATAAAGTCAGTCTGGGTAAACTGGACTGCTCTTCAGCAACTTGTCCGCATTATTTAATATGTGACACCCTTGGAGAACAGGGCTTGAGTGATCTTGTGGAAAGTGCTTTCCCACTTGATTTCACTTATACTCTTCTTTCAAAGTCAAGTTCTATTGCTGTTTAGTGCTTTGTAACTGGTGATTTTATCAGCTGTTTATTTTTAACAGCCTAAACTTCTTTGTGGAAGTGGGTGGCACCAAGGAGGGTGAGTGAGAGGCTCCCTGGCCACCTGGGAGACAAGGCTCCACCTCGCCTACTGTGCCGTGCCCCCTTGGTTCATCCCAGGCCCAAGCAGCCAGGCCACCAGATTTCAGGACAAGGAAGTCCTGAGTGAGAACTCAGGAATCACATTTTGACAGAATTCACTTAATATCCACCAAACCCACTCTGTTCCTGAACTGCCTTCCCATCCCTTTGAAATTGCTGAACTTGGCTCTCCTGTAGATGTAGCCTCAGAATAAAGCACAGAATGGAAAGTTGCTGTGGGTCTAAAACAGGAAATGGAAAGTTAGCAACTGAACAAAAATTTACTGACATGGAAATGCTCAGAGCAGCGGTGATGAAATGTGGGATCCCTGTAAATAAAAAAAACGATCCCTGTGTTCTTCCCCCACTCACCACTGTTTGCTTGCCTGGGGGAGTGAGCTTGTAAGACTCAGGACAGGAAAAGCCACACCCAGTTACTTTTACTACATGGTTTTAAAAAAAATGTATTAATTTTTTTGGTAAAATTTTTAATTACACTTGACATTCAATATTATAATAGTCTCAGGTGTACAGCATACTGGTTAGACATTTATATAACTTATAATTCCCCCAATAAGTCTAGTGCCCCCTGACACCACACATAGTTATTACAACATTATTGACTATATTCCCTATGCTGTACTTTACATCCTCATAAGGAGTTTTTGTTTTTTAAGAGATACTCGTAGGTGCAGGTAATTGCATTTCCACTTCTTGAATATCTTCATAAAATTAAATATTCTGGAGTTTCTGAATGCCAGGCCTTCTGACTCATAAACCAACTCATTGTTCTACAGTGTATCAGTTGCATAAAGTTCTACTTGCGATGATTTCATCCTGGTGTGATTTCTGAAATGGCCAGCAAAAGGACAGAGTGGGTTGGGAACACCTGTGCCCACTATAACCTGGTGTTTGGTTATATTTGCAGAGCTGTTGAAACCATTGGAGGGGAGGAAACAGAGCCCACCCCTCCCCGGGGAAGGGGCTCTCCTGGCCATGTCTCCTGCAGTAGCTGAACCAGATGGGGTCCAGAGAGACAGGCATGTCAGCATGCTCATTTTCTTCCTTTTCGTCTTTGGTGCCATCCTGCTGTTTGTGGGAGTCCTGCTCTCCATCTTTGGGTACCAGGCATGCCAATACAAACCCCTCCCAGACTGCAGCATGGTCCTGAAGGTTGCTGGGCCTGCGTGTGCTGCAGTAGGGCTGGGCGCTGTGATCCTGGCCCGCTCCCGGGCACTACTTCAGTTCCGGCAGGGGCGCGTTCGAGGCAACCGGGGGGACCCTGACCGACCCTTCATCTGCGGAGAGAGCCGCCAGTTTGCCCAGTGCCTCATCTTTGGATTTCTGTTCTTGACCAGCGGCATGCTCATCAGCATATTGGGCATTTGGGTCCCTGGCTGTGGCTCAGACTGGGAGCAGGAACAACTGAATGAGACAGACACTGTCAACGAGGAGCCCCAGATCTGTGGATTCCTGTCCCTGCAGATCATGGGACCTTTGATTGTGCTCATGGGATTGTGTTTCTTCGTGGTTGCCCACGTTAAGAAGAGAAACAACTTGAACGAGGGCCAGAATGCCTCTGACAGTGAAGAGAGACAGACCCAGAACACGGAGCCCGTCCAGGTCACTGTAGGTGGGTGGCTTCATTCCTGCACGTGCTCGTATCACAGTGGCTGCTGCGTGAAGGCTTCGCTGGGCTGCCCTGGGGTCTGGCCTCGACTCACGATCTCTCTCTCTCTCTGACACACACACAGTGCTGCTGCTGTGATAAGCCCCATAGGAGTCCTTGCACACATCATTTGCCCCAGAAATTCCATATTATTTAGCAAAAGCTTTGGGACATTAAGTGGTGTCCTTGACTGAGGTCATAGAGCAAACTAAAAGGAAAGTGAAAGGAACCTCAAGGACAGTCTGTGAGTCCTCTGTCACCTTAGGGACCTGCCAAATGATCCTCTTTCCCCTGTTACTCCCACACTGAAACCTATGGCACTTTGCATTGCTGGACTAGTGAGCTCTCATCCCTGACTGTCACGGGTTGACTGTCCTTGGTAAGCCCTTAACCTCTCGTGGCCTTGGTTTATAGATCTATAATGCGAGCATTGCATTTCTAAGATTCCTTCCAGCACTAACATGCCAGGATTCTGAGTCCGTCCCAAGTCCACCGGTCTTCTATGTTTTGAGGGGCCTTCTGTTTTCTGCATTGTTCTGTATTTTCTGTGACTTCAGGATTAGGGCAAAGTTTGGAAGCAGTGGCATAAATGAAGGTGAAATGTGACAACACCTGTCACTTCTTTCCCCCATGGAATGCCGAGGAATTCCTTTTGGGTCCCTTGGATTCTGCCAAATAGGTGTGTTACCATTTCCCAGAGTCAACCCCCCAAAGAACAGCATCAGTAACTTGGGCCTCAGCTTCACACAACCAAGGAAAAACGCCATCGCTATTCAGTTTTGCAGATTACTGTGTGTGTTTTCCTTCTCTCTTCTACTTTTGAAAGGATAAAGCTCTGAAGCCACATCCTTGACACCTGAAAGGCTAGGCAAAGAGAATTACGAGCAGAAGCCGTGGAGGGAACAGAGAAGGAGAGTGGCGAGTGAGATGTCCCTCAGGTCCGGGCTGTCTGCGGAGCCAGCAGTGCACCCGAGCACAGGCTGGGGCGGTCCCTGGGCTGCGGGCCCCGTAGGGACCAGCCTCAGAGAGGAAGGGCAGATGGACTTACAGACAGCTCCTGCATTGAGCCAGGGTTGATGCTCCCAGCTTACTTCTTTGTGTACTTATGTACTTATGGTGACAACACAGATATTAATTATCTATTAATAACAACTGACACAGGTGTACAGTTTATTCCTGTGCTAACCCCATCTAAGTGCTTTAGCAGGTGCTCTTCAAGGGCCTTTTGGGTGAAACTCCTTCATGCCCACAATGACCCACTGAGGCAGATACTCTTAGTATCTCCATGTTAGAGATGAAGAAACTGAGGCCCAGGAATATCGAATAACTTGCCCAAGGTCACAAAGTAGTTAGTGGCAGAGCCAGGATCCAAACCCAGGTGGGTGGGCACGCATGTACTGTGGCCCTTGCATAGCACCTTCCCCAGGGCACTGGGCTGGAATTCTGTTTCTGCTGGTTTCATCTACACCTAGTGTTGTGGGATAATTGACACATGACAACAGGGCTCACCCAGTATAGACATTCTCAGTCTTTTGGGAAGCACAGTGGGGTCCAGGTGAGCATTCACGGGATGCTCAGTCTTCCACTTGGTTGGGAACATTTTGAGGTGTGTCCATTGATTTGCTATTGGGAGAGTTGCAGAGCAGCCTCCGTCCTGGTGGCTGGAATGTGGGGGGTAGTGGGCAGTGGGGCTCTACCCCCTGGGCGGTTCTGTCCTGATGAATAGTTTAAAATCTCAAAATCTTTTCCACTTAACCCTCTAAGTTCCATCAAACCCATGAAAACCTAGCACCCTAGCTCCTTGTTTTTCTCTCCTTTGATATTATGGCATAGGGTTTACATTTTTAGAAATCATGACTTTTAGCACAATTGATAAGACTCTAGACTTTGTCTCTCAATGGTCAGTTCTGCCTTATGAGGGAAATTGGGTGATAAGAGGCAGTTCTTGGCTAAGTCCCAGAATTCAATTCAGTTGTTCACAGAATGGAAGTTTCTCCCACCCCCAGTAGCTAAATCAATGATGTTCTCACTGTGGACACACTCAGTGCTGGACCCTGGATGTGCAGCAGGCATAGGAGACAGCCCTCCTTCGAGGGGCATATGCTGTGGAGTCACGGAGGACACCAAGTCCTGCAGGGCCTAGTGACAGGAAAACCCAGGGAGGATGGGAATTCTTTCCTGGTGAGAGCAGATTGCAAGGTGTGGGGGGCTGGGCGCTGACTGGGCAGGATGGATAAACCCCAGAGATAGCTGTTGACTTTGAACATTTCCTTGTTTGTGTTTGATAGGCGCTCGGCCTGCTCTAGAGGCTTAGTCCTAGGTCCTGTGTTCCACAGGTTAAGTGTAATTAAATTGAACCCTTAACCTTACTTCCTCTGACCTACCAAGGCCTTCTGAAAAAGATTAGTAGACAAGCATTATGTTTGATCAGGTTTGGGTTAGCAAGGTAAGATGGGACAGCGAGGGGCATGGAGTTAGTGCATTTTCCGAAGGGCGAAGTCACCTTTCCGGGAGTGCTGGAGGCACAAGGAGCAGAGTGGAACCTCTGGCCAAGGCTGCAGGGTGGGAGTGTTTCTTCAGATGTGCAAATAAGTGCTACTTGCTGGCGGAGTGTGGAGGAAGCAGCTGGGAGGGTGTGGAGCAGCTGAGAGGGTTTGTGCTGTGTCCAGTGCTGTTTTAATGGCCGCCCATGCATCCAGTCCTTCTACTTGTCCCAAGACAGGTACAGTGGTGGCCTATAATTTACAGAGGTGGAAGCTGAGGCCTAAAGGGGTTCAATAACTTGGTCAGGGCCATGCTAGGTTGGTAATGGCAAATGGAACCTGGGAGCTCTAAGGAATCCTGTCCCTATCCAGGCAAGCATCAGATCTGTGCCCTGTGCAAACTCGCTCCTTCCACAGAGAGGTCCTCTCTCCACTTTCATTTCTCCAGAGCTGTCATTGGTGTGGCCACTGTTCCAAGGCCGCCCCCAGGCCTCTGTATAGTGGTGCTTGCCTCATGGCCACAAGGCTCTGAGCAACTCATGTGGTGCATTTTGTATTGGAATCGGAATACAGATTAGAGTTTGCATCTGGTCCCTAGTTTCTCCCCCCAGAACACCAGTGCGTGTGCTGGAATTGCTAAAAACAAGCTTTGCTTTGAGATTGACTTTGTTTTTTGAAGCTTGGGTGACATGTTGGCAGGTGAAAGACTCTACAAGAGCACGAACCACAGCTGTGGCGATACCAATGACAAGGTGTAGGGTAGCTGATGGCCATTTGTTCAGAGGTGAAACTGTATTTGAGAAACAAGGCATTTGCAATGAGATATAGGCACACTATTTTTTTTTAATTGTAGTAAAATATATATAACATAAAATTTACCATTTTGACCATTTTTAAGTGCACAGTGGCATTGAGTACATTCACAATGTTGTGCAACTGTCACCACTATCAATTTCCAGAAGTTTTTCATCATCCCAAACAGAAACCTGGCACCCATTAGACACTAACTCCAATTCCCCTTGCCCCCAGTGCCCAGAAACTTCTAACTTCTGTCTCTAAATTTGATCCGCCTGCTCTTTGATTCTGGAGTTGGCACACCATTTCTATAGATGAGCCAAATGTGTAATTAATTTATTTTGCACTTGCTAGTTTGTTTGCACTTACTACTCATCCATCTTCAACAAAATCTTGTGTTTCCTTAGGTGATGCCGTGATAATATTCCCGCCCCCTCCGCCACCTTACTTTCCTGAGTCTCCGGCTTCTGCAGGAACTCGAAGTTCTGGGGCAGACGGTTTGCTTCCAAATGAAAATCCACCTTCATATTACAGTATTTTTAACTATGGGTAAGACTTTCCATTTGAACTTCAAGAGTAGTACTTTCATCTTTTCAGGCCTACACCTTGATTCAGGCCAAAGGAGCACAAAGTTTGCAGTATAGGAGTAAACATCAGAGTGTTAGTGTCTTTTTTTGCTGGCATGTCAGAATTATTACCTTAATATTAACAGCACCTTTCAGAAAACTTTGGGCAGCACTAAGTTAAAAATTAGAAAAGTACCTGTGCCAAGTTAATATGAAGCCTTCTCCGGGCACTTTTCTGTGCTCCTAGGAGGGTGACTCTCACAATGTTTAACAACCGTCAGCCAAACTGAGCACTGAGCCGGGCTCGGGAGGTGGGAGGCCCCCTCCTTGCTGCTTTAGATTGTGGGGGGTCCTAAGGCACCTCCAACAGGTACAGAGGGTGTTAATATCTAATGGAGGTACTTCAGTGACTGGCTAAAGTCACCTGCACCCTGACCAAGCTGCATTTTACCTTCAATATTCAGTTGTTCCCTGGGCCTCAAAGCCTTCTCAGTCTGATTGAAGGGATGTAACAGATCCACAGCCCCAGCCCCATGCTCCCACATGCCACAGGTTAGGAGGCGTGCCTGGGGTCTGATTAAACAGCAGAAATCTAAGTGCATTTCCTTTAGCAGAGCAATGCAGCTGAAGGTTTTGGAGTCAGAGCAGTGGCTCCGAGCTGTGGTTAGTCAGCACAGTTCACAAGGGGAAAGGCTGGCGGTGGCCAGATTGCTGAGGGCGCTGAGCCTCATGGGCAGGCTGAGGTGACAGGAGCCTAAACTGTGGTGGTTAGCAGGGGGAGGGAACCTGGAATGGAGAGGACAGTGAGGAGGAGTGGAGATCATCATGTCAAGGGGGAGTGACAGGGACAGTGGATGTCCCTTACTGAGGGGGAGGTGGTACCGAGCTCCGTGTAAGTGGGGAGAAGATGTAGGGCTGGCTTGTGGTGGAGCCTGCAGGTAGACTGGAGAGGGTCGGTCTCGACAGAGAGATGGAGCTGGGAAGAGGTGGCTGAGAGCAGGAGGGAGCGAAGTAATGACCTACGGAGGATCCACAGGCAGGTGGTACAGGAAGGAGCTCTGGGAAGCGCAGGGAGGGGCAGGGCTGGCAAAGGCTCTGGCGCCTTCTGGAAGGGAGACCAGGATGTAGGAAGTGAAAGAAGGACTGCCGGAAGATTTCACAGGGCCAGGTGAGTGGATGAGCAGGACTCAGTGGCAGCTGGCTTTTGAGACACTGAGACGTGCATTTCTGAAAGCAGTGAGAAGCAGGGCCTGAGAGACGCAGCGAGCGTGCTGGGGGTGGCTGGTCCCTTGCCTTCTAGGCAGGTGTTCTTACGCTTCAGACTTGGTGGAGAGCTGGAGATCCGACCAGAGACGAGTGTAGGAACTGCGTGGATGAAGGGGAGGTTAGGTTCTGGACATTTGTCCAATTCTGTTAGTGATTTTGTTTACACTTTTCTCCAATAAATGAACTTCTTCAAGCCCTAAAATAAATGTCTATTAACTTGAAAAAAAACAACACACAAAAAACTACTCCTGCTGCTTCGATGATCTCTGTGTGCCAGAGTCTGGCTTTTCTTGCCTTACCTAATGTGATTCTCAGTCCCAGGAGGTCTGCACTGTGATCCCCATTTTACAGATGAGGAACTGAGGCTTAGCGATCACACAGCTAGAAAGCAGCAGAAGGGACATTCAGTGCTGAGGCCCACTCCACTCACGAGCATGCCTTCCTGCTTCCTTCAAGCCTGTGGCCTGATGATTTAATTTTCTATTTGCATCAGTTTGTCTACCTTATGTTAGCTGCGTCAGAAGACACAACAGCAGAGAACAGTAACTGTATGTGTGTGTTCTTTTTGGACGGCACCTGTACATTTGTACTCCATGTCTTTTCAGTGACAAAGGAAATGACAAGAAGAGTGAGACTGTCTTAATGTTACAGTCAGCTCTAAGGGAAGGAAGTGACAAGGAATTGAAACATATCTATAAATATAAATAATAGTGTGAAAAAAATGACTCCTTAGATCCTCACAGATTTGAAAATAACCTTCTCCTTAAGGCATGACACTCTTTCCCTCTCCTCCCTTCATGTTCTCTCTCTCTTTTCAGCAGGACCCCGGCTCCTGAGGGCCAAGGCTCGGCCTCTGAGAGAGAGCATGTATCCATATATACTATTTCTGGGGCTCCTTCGTCCTCTGAGATCTCACACACTCCACATCTCTCATCTGAACTGCCTCCCAGATACGAAGAGAAAGAAGCTGCCGCAGCAGCACCCTCGTCTCCCTCTTCTCAGCCACCCCCACCGTGAACCGTGGACTCCAGCTCAGTTTTGTATAGAATCAGTCACTATTTTATTTAATTTGTTTTTTAATAAAAAATGCAATCGCATCGGCTATGTTCTGATTTCCCTAGCACAGCATCAACATCAGCTACACACCTTCACATACACGAGAGGGTCAGGGATGGAAAGTTAAAAATGAGATGTGCGTGGGACTCTGAGCTAAGGCTGGGGTGAGGCCCTGGGGGCTTCGGAGGGTCACTGCAGGACAAGAAGAGCAAGAATTCAGTAATTAGTAGTTTGCTTGCCCTATAGGTAGATACAAAAGGCTATCCCTGATAGTTTCTTATTATGGGCAAGGCCCCTAATTCAAGTTCTAGGTAGTTAAATGGAGAGAGGGGCAGAAGTTTCTATTGTAGGGTCTCGGTTGCCTTTAGCTGAAAATAATCTGCATACCACAGAGGCATATCTGGAGTGACTTGTTCTGAACCTCCACACAGGTTAAGCTGTTAGGGCTTCACACCCTGGGAGAGGCAAAGCGCCCCTGGCTGGGTGGGCACTTAAGTGGGTTCTCTCACACCTGCTACTGCAGGTGGTCAGGGAGATCATTCCTATTGGATGAAGGGAAAAAGGCCCAGAGAAGCTCATGGACTTGTTCAAGGTCACGGGCTCCTAAAGGGAGAGGGAGGGCTCTGAGCCCATGTAGGCGGCTTCTGAAAGCCCGGCGCACACGCCAGTGCCCTGTGCTGTCGAAGGCCAACCGGAGT
This sequence comes from Miniopterus schreibersii, assembly GCF_964146895.1. Taxonomy (NCBI): domain Eukaryota; kingdom Metazoa; phylum Chordata; class Mammalia; order Chiroptera; family Miniopteridae; genus Miniopterus; species Miniopterus schreibersii. The sequence continues at coordinate 68,897,107 of NC_138103.1, read as the reverse complement.
GGCTGTTAATGTTTAGCTTGGTCTGTTCTGCTTCCAACGTTAATTGTGCTGGGGCCGAGAAGCCAGATTGCTCTCCTGATTTCTTTCTTTCTTCTTCCTCTGCTTTCCTTTTCCTCCCCTTCTTCCCCGTTTCTATTCCTTTTTTCTTTCCTTCACTTAGAAAGGAAGTTATCAGGGTAATTAAGTAATTTACATTGGGTGGTTACAAGGATACTGACGTCCTGAAGCCTCGTTATAGTGAAGTGACCCTTTTAAAGAAGAAATTTCTTGGGGTACTCTGATAACTAGATTCCCCTGGAGCGGTCCGGGGAGGATGGGCGGTTTCGTGTTATAACAGAGCGGTGCCACCTGTCTGGGCCACCGACTTCTGTTGTCCTAAGGACACTGCCGAACAGAAGGCTACTTTTGTATAGCTGGGTACAATGATAAAAATGTATTTAATTCTAGATAAAAGCTGAAGAGATAATCACTAAGTATTAGCAGTTCTACCGGGAGAAACTGATTTTTAGAATATGAAATCTGTAATAACAGCATTTTTGGTAATAAAATTTGATGTAGAAAAATGTGAACTTTTTATGCCTTTTACACAAGCCGTCATCCCCATAAAAATCAGTATTATCCAGCATGTAAGTTCAACTTAAGGGTGTCACTGCTCCAGTAGTTTAGCGGAAGCAGTGACTGATTTCATGGGAATCGCTGCCGCAGTAAGTCGGGGCAGCAGTCGGTTCCGGCAGTGCCCATCCGGGTCTAAACTGGACGTTTATTGCATTGAACTGCTCTTCAAATTCTGCACTTTTTCCTGGAAGGTTAATTATTCACATTTTAAAATTAGAACAGAGGGTAGATTATCACCACTTCCTTCTGCTATTTGTTTATAATGATTAAGCTGAAACTTCTAGGTAGAATTAGTTTGAAACATTTATGAGTTCTCATATATAATCAAGAGCCCTTTTCCTGGCTCTGAGTTGGTTTGTAATGAAGAATTCTACTTTTATATGCTAATAAACTAAATAAGCTGTTAGAAATGCTTAGATGTGAGTTTGGCTGGGAAGTCTCTCCTATTTCCACGAGTCCTTTCCGTATTCAGCAAGGTGGGGACTGACGCCGCAGCACCGAAAGGGGTCTCTGAGTGTGAAGATGTCAACTGTAGGACTGAAACCACAGGCGGCAGGGCTGCTCTGAATCATTTAGTTGTAGGAAGACGCATCCTTTGCCTGCCAAGTTTCCGGCAAAGGATGGCGGCATCTGAAACTCACCTGGCTACCGTTCCTTCTTTTTTTCCTTTTTTCCTTATATGTGTTAACATTTTAAAAAATCGAGATGAAATTCATATGCATGCATACCTCGTTTTATTGCACTTTGCAGATGTTGCATTTTCCTACAAATTATAAGTTTGTTGTATCCCTTCATCGAGCAATTCTATTGGCACCATTTTCCCAACAGGCTCAGATGATGGTTAGCATTTTATTTTTATTTTTTTAGCAATAAACTACTTTGTGTAAACAGAACATTTATAGGCATTGGGCAACCAAAAAATTCGTGGGACTCCCTTTATTGCAATATCCCCTTTAGTGTGGAGTGTGGAGCTGAACCCGCAATGTCCACAAGGTAGGCCTGTGCCATGAAATTAACCATTTAAAGTGAACAGTTCAGTGCATTTAGAACATTCGCATGCTGCACAGCCACCACCTCCCTCTAGTTCAAAACATTTTTATTGCTCCAGAATAGAAAACTCATTCTCATTAAGCAGCCACTCCCCATTCTCTCCCTCCTTCCTACCACTCCCCGCCCTCTGCCAGCCACCAACCTGCTTTCTGTTTCTATAGACTGACCTTTTGGGGGCATTTCATATAAGTGGGGTCATACACTATGTGGCCTTTTTGTCTGCCTTCTTTCATTTAGTAGGATTTGGGGATTTATCCATACTGTAATATGCAGCAGCGCTTTATTCCGTTTTAGAGCTGAATGATAGTCCACCGTATGTATACGCCACAGTTCTGTTTCTTCATCCATCTGCTGATGGACATTTGGATTGGATTTGCCTTTTGGCTGTTGTCAGTAATGCAGCTATGAGCATTCGTGTACAACAGTTGTTGGAGTACCTGTTTTCAATTCTTTGGGGTATATACCTAGGAATGGAATTGCTGGATCATATACTAACTTTTTTAAAAAAAGATTTTTTATTGATTTTGAGAGCGAAAGAGAAAGGGAGAGGGGGAGAGAGAGAGAGAAACATCAAGGTGAGAGGGAAACATCCATTGGCCGCCTCCTGCCCGCCCCCTACTGGGGATCCAGCTCACAACCTGGACATACGCCCTGACCAGGAACTGAACATACAACCTCCTGGTGCATGGGGCAATGCCAACTGAGCCACACCAGCCAGGGCTCATATGCTAACTTTAGTTTGAATTTTTGAGGAACTGAAAATTGTTTTCCACAGAAGTTGCACCTTTTTATATTTCCACCAGCAATGTAAGAGAGTTCCAATTCTTCCATGCTCTTACCAATGCTTGTTCTTTTCTGGTTCTTTTTTTAAAAAAAATATGATTAGTATAGCCATCCTAGTTAGTACAAAGTGGTAAATCATAATTTTTATTTGAATTTCTCTAATGACTAATAATGTTGAGGGTCTTCTCATGTGTTATTTGCTTCTGAACATTATTATCAGTAGCACAAGAAATCTTCCTCCAGATTCTCTCCTTATGGTATTGGATGGTGTGATGGCTCGCCTTATAGAAAACAGTGAGGAAGTCGACTGCCCACACAGGCGGCAGTCTCCCTTGATTCTGACAAGGTGAGGTCCTGTTGGTATTTCTTCAATCTATGAGCTAAGGAGGAATGGGACAGGCAAAGGGAAACAGGTCTCAGAGATTGAGAGCTCGGGAAGGTAAGTATGTGACCATCCAGTTTCCACCTGCGAGGTGGGAGTGGGGTGGGGAGATGGACAGGAGGAGTTAAGGTGACCTCTGTGACATCCTCCTGTGATGTGACTGTTGGCCTTCCAGTATGGTTGCTGTGCAGAGGACTGAGGCCACATGAGTGATGGGTCTTCCCTAAAGGGAGGTCATCATTCCAGGGTAGGTTGGAGGAAAGGAATGGATCCAGACATAGGAAATCAGCCTTGGAAGGTGGCCTTGTGTGGGCAGAAGGGAGCTTCTAGGTAGTCCGGATGGATCTTTTAGGATCCAAGATGATAGAAACTATGACAATTGTTGAAAAAGTTCATTCCTGAGTCCCATTCTAGCCCAGTGAATCCAGATCTCAGGAGGGGGCAGTGTTTATTGGGCGGGGAACCTGGGAAACACTGCCTGGGAATAACAGAGAAACTGCAGAGGTGACAGCATCATGTGGGCTCGATACCTGGCTTATGAGCTCCTTGTAATTTCTAGGCCTTCTGGAGAGTCCTGTTTACACACCCCAGCCTGTGCTAAGGGTCCTTAAGGGAAAGACGTAGGTTCACAGTCAGCCCGCAGTGCTCATGGTGGCTCACACAGTCTTCCAGGCAGCTCTGTTGGGGATTCGTGTGACAGCCTCCAGCGGGCGGGTAAACAAAGTCTGAGTTGTGTTAGCTGCTCTTTCCTCTCCCATGAGGAGTCTCCTGTGGTTTCGGACCGGAGGACCTTGAACTCATTTATTAAGGAGGGCGTGGTTTTATCTTTACTTCCTTGTGTGGGAAGACATCAAGACTGCTGCATGTCTACAACTGGGATCGCTGGTGACATTTGTCAAGACGATGCAGAGTGGAGGAAAACATAGTTGGGTTAAGACGGAAAATGCTCGAGAGCGTGCAGGTGCTATGAGAATTGCCTCTGCCTTCCTCTCAGGAACGCCCAGCTCCTGGCGAAAGTCCAGCCCAGTTGAGAGAGTCCCCCCATCAGTGTGGTGGGCTGGGCCCTGCCAGCTGCCATTTTGGACACAGAAAACCTTGATCCTTGAACCTCTAACGCAGGAGCTTCTCCAAGGAGAGGGAAATCGGGAAGCACACTGTGGAGGTGGTGGGTGGGCCGGAGGGGAGAAATGTCCTCTGACTGTTGGTGGGAAACCATGCATGGCCGGTCAGCTCCATGCCGTGAGCCTCCTGGGATCTTGCATACCTGGGATTCCTGGAGTATCATGCATGCTGCCACCAACCCGAGTACCCCAACAGGAACAAAGTGGAGGACTTGGATGCAGCTTTCCCTAAAGGGACTCCTCTGGGGGAGAGTGGGGGAGATTCCAGCTGGGTGAAGCATGTGACTGCTGCAAAGTACTGTCTGCCCTTCACCTCACTCAGGAGGTGCCCCAGCCTCTGGCTGAGGTGGGGCCGTGCTGGGAGCGCAGTGCCTTCACCCCCTTCCTCTCCGAGGGGGCAGGGCGCAGACAGCAACCCCCTGAGGAAGGGCGTGGGCAGTGATTTAACTCCCCCGGGAGGCTGCTAGGGCCTGAAGGAGCCAGAACTTGGGCAGGGTGTGTTTGGGGGGTGGATGAGCCACCACTGCTCTCATGTGTGACACCACCAATGGGACGTTTCCCTAAAGGCCTTTGAACTAGTGAGTGAATCAGCCTCCCGGTGCTAGGTGGGCCAAATGGCTTATTAGGGGTTTTCATGGAGGAGGGGGACTGTGCCTGTTCCATGGGATTGAGGGGCCAGGACCCAACATGGTGGAAAGGTCCTGGGCCAGCCCTGCAGGGGCTCGGTTATTCCGCAAACTCAGAGTCATCCTGGTATCCCCAGCTCCGCAGAGGAAGTGGCCATGTCCCTGTTGGCCAAGTCTCCTGGGCCTGGCCGACCCCCCTGTGCTGCTGCAGCCTGCCTCCAGGACCCTCTGCAGGCGCTGAAGCTCTGCCCTGCCCGCCTGGTGCTGGGGCGGCCAGGCTGCTGGAACCTGCCCGAGGAGCCCTCAGGGCGGGTGAGGGCACAGCTCTGACAGGCCGGGAGCCGCCTCTCTGCTGTGTCCCTAGCTCCTCTGCGGAGACGAGCAAGTTACTGTGAGTCCCATGGGCAGGATCTGGCAGGGCCCATGTCCTTCACGAGGCCGTGTCCTTCACTGCTGTGCGCGGGGAGGGGACCTCCCAGTCACACAAGGCCATGGGCAGGTCACTGTGCTTCCTTCCTTGCCCAGTACTGGGGTGTCCTTCAGCTCTGGAAAGGAGCAGAAATTGGGGTCCAGCTCTTACAAAGGTCTCCTCTTTCTATAGTAGGTTGCTGGCTTTAAGGTTCTTCCTCTCTTTGAATTACAATTTAATAATACTATTATTTTTTTTAATTTTTAAAGGCATTTATTTATTTATTTATTTATTTATTTATTACAGATGTCCCCTTTTTACCCCCATTGATCACCTCCACCCCGCATCCATCCCACCCCCAGGCTTTCCCCATACCATTGTCTGTGTCCATGGGTTAAGCTTATAAACATATAAGTTCTTTGATTAATCTCTCCCCACCCTCTCCCCCCTCCCCACCTTCCCTCTGAGATCCCTCAGTCTGTTCCATGCTTCTTTGTCTCTGGATCTATTCTGTTCATCAGTTTATTTTGATAATTATATTCCACATATAAGTGAGACCATGTGGTACTTGTCTTTCTCTCACTGGCTTATTTCACTTAGCATAATACCCTCCAGCCCCCTCCATGCTGTGCCAAAGGCCGAAGGGTCCTTCCTCTTTACAGCTGTGTAGTGCTCCATGGTGTAAATGTACCACAGCTTTTCTATCCACTCATTTACTGATGGGCACTTGGGCTGTTTCCAGATCTCAGCTATTGTAAATTGTGCTGCTACGAACATAGGGGTGCGTAAGTTCTTTGTGATTGGTGTTTCGGGTTCCTTAAGATATATTCCTAGAAATGAGATCACTGGGTCAAATGGCAGGTCAACTTTTAATCTTTTGAGGAAACTCCGTACTGCTTTCTGTAGTGGCTGCCCCAGTCTGCATTCCCACCAGCAGGTAAAGGGTTCCCCTTTTCTCCCCTCACCAGCACTTGTAGTTTGTTGATTTGTTGACAGCAGCCATTCTGACAGGTGTGAAGTGATACCTCATTGTGGTTTTAATCTGCATCTCTCTGATGATTAGTGACGTTGAGCATTTTTTCATATGTCTCTTAGCCATTTGTATGTCCTTTTTGGAGAAGTGTCTATTTAGATCCTTTACCCATTTTTTAGTTGGATTGTCTTCCTTTTGTTAAGGTGTATGAGTTCCTTATATATTTTGGATATTAACCCTGTATCAGATGTGTTGTTGGCAAATATGTTCTCCCATACAGTGGGCTCCCTTTTTGTTTTGTTGATGGTTTCTTTTGCTGTGCAGAAGCTTTTTATTTTGATGTAGTCCCATGTGTTTATTTTCTCCTTAGTTTCTCTTGCTCTAGGAGATGTATCAGCAAACATATTGCCATGTGTCTGTTCTTGTGCCAGTACCAGCCTGTTTTGATTACAATTGCTTTGTAGTATAACTTGATATCTGGTACTGTGATCCTTCCAACTTTGTTTTTCTTTCTCAAGATTCCCGTAGCTATTCAGGGTGTTTTTTGGTTCCATATAAATTTTCGAAGTGTTTGTTCTAGATTTGTGAAATTTGCTGTTGATATTTTAATAGGGATTGCATTGAATTTATAGATTGCTTTGGGTAGTATGGACATTTTAATGGTGTTAATTTGTTAATCCATGAACATGGTGTATTTTCCCACTTGTTTATATCTTCCTATATTTCTTTTTTCAGTGTCCTGTAGTTTTCCGAGTAAAGGTCTTTTACATCTTTGGTTAAGTTTATTCCTAGATATCTTATTTTTTTAGTTGCAATGGTAGATGGCATTGTTTTTTTAGTTTCTCTTTCTGAAAGTTCATTATTGGAATATAAAAATGCCATCAATTTCTGGGTGTTAATTTTGTATCTTGCTGAATTCATTTATCAAATCTAGTAGTTTTTTGGTGGAGACTTTAGGATTCTCTATGTACAATATCATGTCATCTGCAAATAATGGCAGCTTTGTTTCCTCCTTTCCAATCTGGATGCCTTTTATGTTTTCTTCTTGTCTGATTGCTGTGGCCAGGACTTCCAGTACTATGTTGAATAAGAGTGGTGAAAGTGGGCACCCCTGTCTTGTTCCTGTTCTTAGGGGAAATGGTTTTAGTTTTTGCCCATTGAGTATGATGTTGACTGTAGGTTCTTCATATATGGCCTTTATTATGTTGAGGTATGATCCCTCTATTCCCACTTTACTGAGAGTTTTTATCAAAAATGGGTGTTGGATTTTACTGAATGCTTTTTCTGCATCTATTGATATGACCATGTGATTTTTCTTCATATTTGTTTATGTGATGTATCACGTTTATTGACTTGTGAATATTGTACCAGCCTTGCATCCCTGGAATAAATCCCGCTTGGTGATGGTGTATGATCTTTTTAATATATTGCTGGATCCGATTTGCTAATATTTTGTTGAGAATTTTAGCATCTATGTTCATCAGGGATATTGGCCTGTAATTCTCTTTCTTTGTAGTATCTTTATCTTGTTTTGGAATTAGGCTAATGCTGGCCTCGTAAAAAGAGTTTGGAAGCACTCCTTCCTCTTGGATTTTTTTGAAATAGTTTCAGGAGGATAGGTGTTAGTTCCTTGAATGTTTGGTAAAACTCCCCTGTGAAGCCATCTGGGCCGGGGCTTTTGTGTGCTGGGAGCCCTCTGATTACTGCTTCAACTTCATCACTGGTTATTGACTTATTCAAGTTTCCTGACTCTTCCTGATTGAGTTTTGGAAGGTTGTAGTTTTCTAGGAATTTATCCATTTCATCCAGGTTGTCCAGCTTGGTGGAATATAGTTGTTCATAGTATTTTCTTACAATCCTTCATATTTCTATTGGGTCAGTTGTTATTTCACCTCTTTTGTTTCTGATTTTGTTTATTTGGGTCCTCTCTCTTTGTTTCTTATCAATCTTGTTTATTTTTCAAAGAACTAGCTCTTGGTTTCTTTCTTTTTTTTTTTTTAAATATATCTTTATTGATTTCAGAGAGAGGAAAGGAGAGGGAGAGAGAGAGAGATAGAAACATCAATGATAAGAGAGTCATTGATCAAGCCCGCAACCCGGGCATGTGCCCTGAACAGGAATCGAACCCCGGTCGCCTGGATCCTAGGTCGATGCTCAACCGCTGAGCCACGCCCGGCCAGGCTAGCTCTTGGTTTCATTGATCTTTTGTATTGTTTTTTCAGTCTCTATGTCATTTATTTCTGCTCTGATCTTTATTATTTCTTTCCTTCTACTTACTCTGGGCTTTTCTTGTTGTTCTCTTTCTAAGTTTTTAAGTTGTAGGGTTAGAGAGTCTATTAGAAGTTTTTCTTGTTTTTTTGAGGTAGGCTTGTAGTGTTATGAACTTCCCTCTCAGGAGACTGCTTTCATTGTGTCCCATAGACTTGGAGTTGTTGTGTGTTCATTTTCATTTGTTTCCAGGAAGTTTTTGATTTCTTTCTTCATCTCTTTAGTAACCCATTCATTGTTTAAAAACTTGCTTTTCAGCCTCCATGTGTTTAAATGTTTTTTAGTGTTTTTATTGTAGTTGATTTCTAATTTTATGCCACTGTGGTCTGAGAAGATACTTGATATGATTTCAATCTTCTTGAACTTGTCAAGACTTGTTTTGTGTCCTAACATGTGGTCTATCTTTGAGAATGTCCCATGTACACTTGAGAAAAATGTATATTCTGCAGCTTTGGAGTAGAATGTTCTGTAAATGTCAATTAAATCTTTCCGATCTAGTGTGTTATTTAGGGCCACTGTTTTCTTGTTGATTTTTTGTCTGCAAGACCTTCCAGTGAAGTCAGTGAGGTGTTTAAGTCCCCTAGTATGACTGTATTGCTGTTGATTTCTCCCTTAAAGTTCTCTAGAAGTTTTTTTTATAAATTTAGGTGCTCCTATATTGGATGCATATATGTTTATCAGGGTTATATCCTCTTGTTGGATTGATCAGTTTAGTATTATGTAATGACCTTTCTTGTCTCTCATTATGGTCTTCATTCTGAAGTCTATTTTGTCTGGTATGAGTATTGCTACCCCAGCTTTTTTTTTCATTTCCATTTGCATGGAAAAATTTTTTCCATCCCTTCACTCTCATCTTATGTGAGTCTTTTGTTCTGAGGTGGGTCTCTTGTAGACAGCATATATTTGGGTCATGTTTTCTTATCCATTCAGCTACCCTTTATCTTTTTATTGGGGCATTTAATCCATTCACATTTAAGGTTATTATTTAAAGATACTTATCTACTGCCATTTTATTTCTTTATGCCTATGTTTCTCATTCTCTTTATTTCTACTTCTAATTATAGCAGTCCCTTTAACATTTCCTGTAATGCTGATTTTGTAGTGATAAAGTCTTTTAGCCTGTTTTTGTCTGGGAAGCTCTTTATTTCACCATCTATCTTGATTGATAATCTTGCTGGATAGAGTAGTCTTGGTTTCAGGTCCTTGTTTTGCATTACCTTGAATACTTCATGCCATTCCCTTCTGGCATGTAGAGTTTCTGATGAGAAGCCAGATGACAGCCTTATGGGGGCTCCTTTACAGGTAATAGATTGCTTTTCTCTAGCTTCCTTTAAGGTTCTCTCTTTGTCTTGAATTCTTGGCCTTTTAATTATGATGTGTCTGGGTATGAGCCTCTTTGGATTCTTCTTGCTTGAGACTCTCTGTGCCTCCTGAACTTGTGTGACTTTTTCCTTCACCAGGTTAGGGAAGTTTTCTGCCATTATTTCTTCAAACAAGTTCTCTAACCCCTGCTTACTTTTGACCTCCTCTGGCACTCCTATGATGCGAATATTGTTACATTTCATGTTGTCCCACAGCTCCCTTAAACTGTCCCTCTGTTTTTTAATTGTTTTTTGGTTTTGGGTTTCTTATTGAGTGATTTTTTCTACCCTGTCTTCTAATTCTTTGACCCCATCCTCAGCTTCCTCTAATCTGCTGTTTATTCCTTCCAATGTATTCTTTATTTCTGCTATGTCATTCTTCATTTCTGACTGGTCATTTTTCATAGTTTCCATATCTTTTTTCACTCTATGGAGCATTCTTACAATCAGTATTCTGAACTCTATATCTGAGAGATTGCTTATCTCCATTTCATTTAGCTCTTTTTCTGGAGACTTCTCTTTTTCTTTCATTTGGGGCTTGTTTTTTGGTCTCTCCATTTTGGCTACTTTTTTGGGTTTGTTTTTAAGTATTAGGTAGATCTTCTAGGACTCTCAGTCTTTTGGAAGGGTCTCTGGTGCAGGCCAATGTCAGGCGCAGTTTGTGACTGGCCCTGAGTACCCTATTTGGAGCTATCAACAACCCTAGGCTTGAGGTCTCCACTGCTGGGGCTGGGTGTGTTTGGACAGGACCAAGATACACACCAAAGTTTGCTTTTCTAAGGCCTGGGTCTTGAGGCAGATCAGGCAAAGACTAAAGCACCCTGAGGTCTGCCTCTGCCTGCAGACTGATTCTCTTAATGAGCCTCAGGCTGTAGAAGCTCCACAGGGTGGGGTGGCTGGTTGTTATCAGTCTCTTAACAAGCCTCAGGCTGTAGAAACTCCTCTGGACTGGGTGAGAGGCTTTCCAGAAGGGTGGGGCAATTGCTTCCCCCCCAGACAAAAGCCAAAAATTCGCTGCCGAGAAAGATGTCCCTCACAGTCTGGGGGAATGACTGCGCAGGAATCCAGATGGGCGTCCCCTGACCTCACTCTCCAGAGCCCACAACCCCAGACAGCACCCCAGACAGCTCCCCACACAGCTTCAGTATACTCCACTCCCCCTCCGCCGGAGCCCAAGGTGAGTGGCTGCACACGAAATGTGCGTTGGGTCTTTATGAGGGTGCCTGCAGTTCCAGCTGCCTCTCTCTGGCAGACAGAAACCCTGCCACTTTTCACAGCCAGATGCTATGTGGGCGCCTTTATCAGTTCTGGTGCTCTTGGCTGGGAAGCCCAGCCTGGGGCTTAGGCCCAGAGTCCTCAGTGGGAACCTCCCACAGCTGAGATATCCCTCTGGACCTTCAGCTGCTGCCCATGGGAACCCAGCCAGCCCTCTCGCCTCTGCCCTTCCTACCTGTCTCTGTGCCGTCTCCACTTTTCCTCCTTGGTTATGAGGGTGCTCTCCAGCTCGTCTTCAGTTGGTTTTCAGGATGGTTTTTCTATGTTTTAGTTGTAAATCCAGGTTGGTCCCGGGAGAGTGTCAGTGTAGCTTCCACTCAGTTCGCTGCCATCTTGGATCCAATATTACTGCTAATTAAACTGCTGAGTAAAGTAGAAGATATTTTGAAGTTTTTTTTAAATCCTTAAAATGTACCTCACTAAGCACATACATACAATTTGAGTAGCATGTTGAAAATCATTTAACTAATTCCTTTCCTTTGTATTTATATTACTAATTTGATATACATTTAGGGTAATTTATTCCAGTTATATTCAATATTGAGTTTAATACTGTTTTAAAATTTAACATAATTAATTAATTATTTTTAAAAATAATTTTTTATTTTTCAATTACAGTTCACATACAATATTGTATTCATTTCTGGTGTACAACACAATGATTAGACATTTATGTAACTTATGAAGTGATCACACTTATAAATCTAGTACCTGTCAACAAAAGAATGTCCAACCTAAGAAAAAGTCTTATAAGAGTTTATCTGAGCCAAACTGACAATTGTGAGGATGCTAAATCTCAAAAGATTGAGAAAATGCTCTGGAGAATGGCAGTTTTGCAGCTTGTTTTATACCTTAGACTCAGAGGAGGAGCCGGCAGGAGGGTTACATGACATCCACTGGTGGCAGAGTTGGGAGGCAGGAGGAGGCAAAGGGGAAACGCCTGAGACTGGATAAGGAGGAAAACGGAGAGACGCGTATTTCTTTTCCATCGGGGGTGCAGGCTAGTCAACATTTAGAGCACAAAGAGATGGCGTGTGGGCAGCGAGATGACAGTGTGGCCCGTGCTCTGGTGCTGGCAGCTGTGCCCTGAGGGGTCTGGAAAAGAAGCTTACTCTGACATTCCGAAGGTATGTTACCTTAGATGCACAGGGACAACAGACATTCCCAAAGTTAAAGATTGACCTTTGTCAAGGAAGCTACAGGCCTAGGACTTGACCACCCACCATGACCCACTTTTAGTTAGGATTTTTTACATTCAGACCACCCTGTGTGATTACTTTGGACTCAGGTTTTTAAGGCCTGCCATGCAGGCCTCCCCTGAGCTTGTCAGGTTTAGTATGTGGCCTCCTTTTTGTCCACATACTCATCTGACACTATACATAGTTATTACAATATTATTGACTCTATTCCCTATGCTGTACTTTACAATCTTGTGACTGTTTTTATAACTAGAATTTGCACATCTTAACCCCTTCAGATTTTTCATCCATCCCTTCAACCCCCCTGCTATCTGGCAAGCATTGGTTTGTTTTCTGTATCTGTGAGTTTGTTTCTGTTTTGTTTGTTTATTTTGATTTTTGGATCCACATATAGTTTAAATCATATGGTATTTATCTTTCTCTGTCTGACTTATTTCACTTAGCATAATACCCTCTAGGTCGATCCATGTTGTGGTAAGTAGCAAGATTTCACCTTTTTATGGCTGACTAATAGTCCATTGTATATACATATCACATCTTCTTTACCCATTCATCTATCAACATTTAGGTTGCTTCCATATCTTGGCTATTGTTGATAATACTGCAATGAACATAGTGTTGTCTTTTCAAATTAGTGTGTTGGGTTTCTTCAGAAAAATATCCAGAAGTGGAATTGCTGAGTCCTTTGTTTCTTGTTATAGACTTTGCTTTAAAGTCTCTTTTGTCTGGTGTAAGTATTGCTGCCCCAGCTCTTTTGTTGGTTTGTTTGTTTCCGTCTGCATGAAACATCTTCTTCCATCTCTCTACTTGCAGTATGAATGAAGGGCTGTATGGCAAGAGCAGCTGTGAATGCATCTTTGGGCCTCTAACTCTCTGAACTTGAAGCCTTCCCACACCCTCTCAGTTCTGCAGCCCTATGAACTCTCGCTGGAGGAGCTCACCCTTGCATAAAGCTGGTAGACATTATTCTAGGGGAGGCAGGAGAATCATTCCCTAGCTCTGGTTCTTATTTCACCAGGCACAGAAAAGTACAGCAGCTGCTTCAGGCCTCAGCCAGAGAGGGGCTTCAAGTAGTGCACACATCTGCAAGCTCCAGCTCCTCTTCCCCAGGCCGAGGGCACCCGGCCGCCATCCCTCCCAGAGAGGTCCTGCGGTTATTCGTGGTAATTAGCAAAGCGGTGTGTCACAGGCTGAGATGCTCTCTTGGTGGCATGGGGGCTAAAGGAGCCATGTGGTGTCTGGGGTCGGGCTGCAGGTGGGGAGCAGCTGTGGGGACTGGCCCCTCGTGTCGCTGCTGCCTACGCCTGGCAGAATGGATTCCATTTCAGGCAGCAGAGATTCACGCTGGGTGGCCTCTGTGCCTGCTCCCACATCAGTGAAGGTTGAGAAGGGCATAGCTCCCCTTGGAGGAAACAGGCCCTGCTGAAGCACCTCTCCTCTCGCCCGTGTATCTGTCCCAGCAAGGTCTTCCTCGCCATTCAGGCCTCTCAGCAAGCTCAGGCAAAATCCTTGAAGCTTGACCAGTGAGGCCCATTCAAATCAGAGTGGGTGTGGGGGAGACTTTAGGTCCCCCCAAGTGACACATTTTCTCACGTAAACTTCATACAGAGGCACATCTTGACTCTATTCCAGGCCTTAACTACTTTTGCTCCTTTGAAGATGTAAAACAAACAAAAAGAACAACAAAATACAAAAAGTAAACAAACACGCACACGCACACCTGCATGTGCAGCCAAAGCCTATGGTTTCCATCTCGTGGTTTTGTCTCCCAGAGGAGGAGATGAGTGCAGGCACAGGGTTAGGTACATGCTTTACCTAAGTGTCTTCCTTTGCAGTGATAGGACTTAAACTGATGCTAAGAATCAGAGGAGGGTCACCTTGGCCTTCGGGCCTAGTAACCCTGCCCCTCAGTGCCCAGCGAGAGCTTAAGGGGCCTCCTGATGAGGGCCTGGTTGCTCCAGCCTTAGCAGGGACCCAGCTCCCCAAGCACTCATGGAGAATGCTTTAACAAACACAGAAAATAATTATAGCTGGTGGTCACTGACCTTACTATGCTGCATGCTCTCTCGATATCATCTCTCTTGATCTTCACACTCTTGTGAAGTAGGTTCTAGAACCAACATCTTTTATAAATGAGGTTCAGAGAGTTATAGCCGCTGACCCAGCCACACAGCAGGTCACTGGTGAGGCCAGGATTTGATGATGGGAAAGATTCTAGAGCCTGAGCTCTCAACCACTATGCGTGTGTAAGTCACACACACATGCACACTTAAAGGTACACACCTGCACCTTTTGGTTTATACAGTGTAATCTGTTTTATAACATTCACAGAATCATAGATGGTTGGGAGTAGAAGTCACCCTAGAGATGACCTATCTGACCCTTTCCCCCTTTCTATTATACACACACCCACCCACCCACCATCACACACACACAACTGAGGACTTGCTTTAGAGAAATAGTTCTTGATCGAGCAAGTTTCAGAGTCATCAGGTTAAAACACAGATCTCTGGGCCCACAACAGAGCACCTAGCTCAGTAGGGCTGGGATGGGGCCCCAAATCTGCATTTCTGACAAGATCCCAGGAGATGCTGCTGTAGGTCCCAGGTCCTCACTGTGAGAACCACTTTGTGACAGTAAACTGGACATGTTAAGACTGGTAAGACCCACTGCAGTGCTGTTACTTAAACAGTTTCAGTAAAGTCTGGACAAACACTCCTGGTAGGGTCATTCTTACCCGAGTCACTTGTTCTCAAATAACTCCCTCTTTGGGCCCCAGCAACAGAAGCAGGATGCGGTGGACAGAATGCTAAAAATGCCCTCCTCCCAAAAAGGTTCCACACTCCTCATTCCCCCAGAACCCGTGAATAGGATAAGACTATCATTTCTGTGGTGGCTGTGTTGTTATATGGCACAGTAGATGTAACAAAGGGATTATATGGGTGTGTGGATTTTAATCATCTGGGTCCTTAAAAGCAGAGAACTTTCTATGGCTTTTGCAGCAAAAAAATGAGGCAGGAGGAGAAGGTAGAGTGGGAGGTCAAGGAGATATGAATTTTGAGAACGACTCGAAGTGCCATAGCTGTTTTGCAGATGGAGAGGGCCATGGGAGATGGAAAGTAGGTGACTGCTAGAAGAAACCTCTGCAGGAAAAGGGGCCCTCGGTCCGACACCTGTGCGGGGCTGACTGTGCCAACAGTCGGAATGAGCTTAGGAATAGTCTTCTCTAGAACCTCCAGCCTGCAGAACTCTGAGAAATCAATAGAAATACCACAATAGAAATCAAATACACAAATACTTAAGTTCCTGAGTTCAGAAGGGAGCTACTGCCCAATGCAGACCTACCCCACTCAGAAGATCCTCAGACCATGAGCTGGGCCCCTGGGAGGCTCACCTTGTTGTTTGCTGAAAATGTCAGTGGCCATGCCCTAAATTCCACCTCCATCAAGGTAACTTTCAGTTTAATTGAGGAAAAAAATCTAAAGGTTGTCTGTGATAATACCCTGAGAACCTGTGGCCCCGGCGACCCCCAGCAGACACGAGCTGGCTCACTGCAGAACCACAGACAGATCACTCATCAGCAAGCGTGTGCCCTTCATGGAAGAGCAGTTTGAAAACAGTTTAGCAAAACAGATTGTCCTCCTGCACTGCTACCTGGTCACATAACATCCTTTCCTGTTGCTGAGATTAATCATCTATAGAGCTGTGGCCCTGTCCCTTGCCTGAACACAGGGTCGCTCAAGCAGGAGGATGGGATAAACATTCAGGGTTGTTACAGCAGTGATTCCCCCCCCCCCCAATATTCTTATGATTCTTGTAACAAAGCAAAATGCTTGGGGACATTTTTTGGTTCTTGCCATCACCATAGTATAGCTATGAGAGTATAAGTATGGTCCAACCACCATGTCTTTTTACTATAAAAGGTGAATATAACTATCTGCCATAGTCAGGCACAATTCAAGTAAATGGAACAGGTTAGCAGGGGATAATCCCTACTATTGACATTTTCCCCAAATACCTCCCTCCAACTGACTAATAGACACTGACATTCATTGAAGTGCAGACTCATCTCTCAGGATGCAGGTTCTGCAGCTGTTGCATCCAGGGCCCCCCCAGATGCATCAATCCTCTCACCACAAGTCCTGTAGGGGTGTGGCCGAGTAGCACAGGGGCCTTGCTCATGTTCCCTGCAAGTCTGCAGCTGGGGTGCTCTGAGGCACAGAGCTGGTCAGGGCGTGGCTTTTGGACCCTGGCTGCCCCTCTCTGTGACAGCTGCCTGCTTTTCTGCTTTAGCCCTAATGACCAGCCATGTTGTGGAGGAAATACCTGCCTCGTGAGGGGCACCAGGCCCAGTCTAGCTGCCGGATTCCCAAGTAGAGTCAGGAGCTGTGTGTTCTGACTCTGTTTTCCTCTCACAGTAACTGGACTCAGGGTTGAATCCAAGGACCAGTTTCCTCGAGCTGATCATGCCCCCCAGGCCACTTCTGCTGTTGTTGATTTTCTCCCCATTGTGGAGTGATGGTGGCCGGTGACAGGGTTCTCCTGTGCAGAGCGCAGCCCCCAGCTCCTTTCCCCCTGCTTTGCCTTTCTCCCCCAACCCCCTACACTGAGTCTCCCCCCGACCCCCCACAGTGTGCTAGGGGTGAGGGAAGCCAAACAGTGTCATGTGGTGGGCAGAATGCTAAAAATGTTTGGGAAGAGATTCTTTTTAAATTTTGGAAATTTTGAAGGGTTTCGAGCCACATATTTGAAAACAAAACTGGCAGATCACTGGTTTTCCATGTTGTCCAAGATCATGGCTTTGTATTTTATTGTGCTTTTTATGTGCTTTCAGGGGTTGGAATATTTAGTACTTTTTTGTTACTAGAGACCTGGTGGTATTTCATCTGTGCTCAAATCAAGTGGAGCCCTAGCTGGTTTGGCTTAGTGGTTAGAGCATTGGCCCCCGGACTGAAGGGCCTTGGGATCAATTCTGGACAAGGGCACAAACCTCAGTTGCAAGTTCCATCCCTGGCCCGGTCCAGATGCATGCAGGACGCAACCAATCCACGGGTATCGCTCACATCGACGGTTCTCTCTCCCTCTCTCTCACTCATTCCAGAAAAGCAATGAAAAACCTATACTCAAGGGAGGATTTAAAAAAACAACATTTTCCCTAAGAAAATGTAGTGTTTTCTATTAAAAATTTTTTTTAACCCTAACCCTAACCGTAGCCATAACCCTAATCCTAAACATAACCGTGACACTAAACCTAACCATAATTCTAACACTCTAATCCTAACCTGACACCTAACCCTAACAGTAAGCCTAACCCTAACCCTAACCTTACCCCAAACCCTAGCCAAAACCCTAAATCTAACACTAAACCTAACCCTAAACCTAACCCTAAACTTGGCCCTAATGCTAGCCCTAACCCTAACTCTAGCCCTAACCCTAATGCTAACAGTAAGCCTAAACATAAACCTAGCCCTAACCCTAACCCTAGCCCTAACCCTAATGCTAACCCTAACCCTAACTCTAAACCTAGCCCTAACCCTAGCCTTAACCCTAACCCTAACAGTAAGTGTAACGCTAAACCTAAACTTAACCCTAACCCTAGTCCTAACCTTAACCCTAATTCTAACACTAACCTTAGCATTAACCCTAATACTTACACTAACCCTAACCCTAACCCTACCCAGAACCCTAGCCCTAGCCCTAGCTAGCCCTAAACCTAACCCAAGACCTAACCTTAACAATAACAGTAATGCTAATCATAGGCCTAATCATAGCCTTAACCCTAACCCCAACCTTAACCCTAACCCTAGCTCTAACCCTAACCCTAACCCTAGGCCTAACCCTAACCTTAACAATAACCCTTAACCTAGCCCAAACCCTAGCCCTATCAGTAAGCCTAACCCTAACTCTAACCTTAACCCTAACCCTAATTCTAACCCTAACCCAAGCCCTAAACCTAACCAAAACCCTAACCCTAACCCAAGCCCTGGCCCTAACCCTAACTGTAAACATAAACCTAACCCTAACTTTAACCCTAACCCTAAGCCTAAACCTTAGTCTAAACCTATACCTGTTTTAATAATATTCCAACTTGTTCATATATTTTATTTCAATAGTGAACATTAAAAAGAAACTTGCAACTGTAAATAAAATAATAATTTAGAAGAAGCTCCAATTAAAACATGACAAGTAGTACAAAAGGAAAATCTGATTTAAGAAACTTTTTGGCCCTGGCTGGTTTGGCTCAGTGGTTAGAACGTCTGCCTGCAGACAGAGGTCCCTGGTTTGATTCCAGCCAAGGGCATGTACCTCGTTTGCAGGCTCATCCCAGGCCATGGTCAGGGTGGGTGTGGGAGGCAACCAACTGATGTGTCTCTCTCACATCGATGTTTCTCTCTTTCTCTGTCTGTCTGTCTCCCCCTCCCCCCATTTCCACTCTCTCTGAAAAGCAATGGAAAAAATATCCTTGTGAGGATTAAAAAAAAATTATTAAAAAAATGAAGTGGACTTGGCCCACACTGATGTGAAATAGATTATGCTGCAGGATCATGATCATAGGCAGTTAGATTTCTGAAAGATGAATTTGTCACTTTACCGCCCTTTTTGAAAAATTCATTTGATCATACACACACACACACACACACGCACACACACGCATGACTTCCACAAAGCAATTTACTTCCCACCACGACATAGTCAACCAACTGTTTTGTTAACAAATACAGAACCATGCTAGTTTCATTTCCCGAGAGTTCTCTGATAAGCTCTGAATACTCTGTTTTTGTGGTTTTAGTGTCACTTTTCATTCATCCCTTTGAACTGTAATCATTTCAAAATTACCATTTTTAACTAGGAATGTGGATTGGTGGTTAAAAACAGGAGGTTTGATATATAAGTCTGAAAAACAATGAAAATGTACAAGGAACTCAGGGGAATTCAGAACTTGACATTCTTGGTGACTGTGACAGTGTTGCCCCACGGGTCCCATCGAGAACTTGTCAGCAAATAAGAATGCGTGAGTGAGGATACAACATGGCTGATCTAAAACCTTGGGACAACCTTGGATGTCCACATGGACAAAAATTCAAGCAGCGTCACAGACTAAACAGAGACAAGGCAATCAGCATTCTCTGTGGAAGACTGTATTTTCCAGGGAGTGGTAGTAACACACCCTACCCCACGTGTTCTTCTGCACAGTGACCTTCACATCCCTCCCAGAGAGGAAGAATCCAGTTTCCTTCCTTTTGTATCTGGGTTGGCTTAGTGATTTGCTTGAGCAATAGACTGAAATGGGGGAGACCACTTTTACTGCAAGACTTCATCCTTGCTGCTCAAGGGAACATACCTGAGGGGTCACCTGCCTGGTTCTCATCTGGGTGGCAGTGAAGCTGGAGATTACAGGCTTTGTCCTGTAGCAGGGAGAGGCATTTTAGTGGAGAAAAAAGTACCGTGATCTCCCAGGAGCACTTGGGATTAATTTGGATTAGGGTTTCCAAAGATTCCTGATGACAAGGGCCACTTGGGGCAGTATTCTCCCTTGGAAATTTTGGTTCTGTTTTTCTGAGTTGGGAGCTCAGATTTTACCCCTTAAAACAGTGGCCTGGATGATTTTTATCATCAGGCAAGTTTGGGAAGCCCTGACTTGGAGCAAGGGAGCAACTCTTTTCCTTCTGCTCAGTGTTGCAGAAAAGGAGCTGATATAATATTTAACCACTGAAGAGAGACATCTGCTTGCATCAGATCTGTCTAGGAAAGAAAGAGGGCTACAGCTACCATTCTGCGGAGGAGGAAATTCATGGGGTTGCTTTGAAGAGGTTCTGTAGTTATGAATGACAGATAATGCCACTGAAGGTGGAGCTTTCTTCTCTAAATGAGCTTGGGTTTGATTGCAAAACACAGAGGGCTTGAACATGCAGACCAGGGACTGTGCTGCCACCATGGATGGAGGGTCTGGAGCATGTGTCTCCAAAACGCTGGGTTATGCCTGACGCTCACTCAACCTCTGCCAGGGATGTGGTGCATGGGAAGGTTTCCTGTGGCCTCTCTCCTCTCCGCAGCTGGAGGCTGGAATTATTCCTCAGATGCTGAAAGCAAAAGGCACATGGGAAGTGGGAAGGAACACACACGGTCAAGTCTGCCTATTTCCAAAGAGCTGACCCAGCAGGAAAATTGGGGCAGGTGTCTGAGCATGTGGTTGACACATCAAGGCCCCCCCGCACGGCCAGAGGCCCTGGAGGTCACTCTGCTATTTCTACAACCCTGGTTTTGGTAAGACGCAAACAGGGCGTTGGAACGGTGCCTAGGTGTCTAGAAAGGCTCTTTCTGGCACACAAGGCAGCTCAATAAACACTTTGTGAATGAGTGAATGAATGAATGGGAATGAGAGAGAGATTGTCACTGAGTTGCAAAACAGAGACCGTCAATTGATGACAGTTATGAGAAAACTTCAGGCTTCAGTTCTCAGACCTTTATTCTTCTACACAAAGTTCAGGCCTCTGCCTGTTCTACTCTGTTAACCACAGAAGCCCAAAGTTCCCCCATAACTAACCTGCGCCTGGGATCCCTTTGCTCGGCTTTTAGGAGCGCTCACAATCCCTTTCCCTTCCAAGCGGCGGGTGACTGCGCGAGGACCATGGAGTGGGGCAGCAGACCCTTGGAGGACTTCCCTCTCAACGTGTTCTCGGTCACTCCTTACACACCCAGTACGGCGGACATCCAGGTGTCCGACGATGACAAGGCAGGGGCCACCTTGCTCTTCTCAGGCATCTTCCTGGGACTGGTGGGGACCACGTTCACCGTCATGGGCTGGATCAAATACCAAGGGGTCTCCCACTTTGAATGGACCCAGCTCCTTGGGCCCATCCTGCTGTCGGTCGGGGTGACATTCATCCTGATTGCCGTGTGCAAGTTCCAAATGCTTTCCTGTCAGTGGTGCAAGGAACGCGAGGAAAGGGTCCTTGACTCGGAGCCGACGGCAGGAGGACAGTCGTTTGTTTTCACTGGTATCAACCAGCCCATCACCTTCCACGGGGCTACTGTGGTGCAGTATATCCCTCCCCCTTACGGCTCTCAGGAGCCCACTGGGGTGAACCCCACCTATCTGCAGCCAGGGGTGAACCCCTGTTGTCTCTCACCACCTGGCGTGGTGGCCGCTGCCCCTCCGAGCCCTCCTCAGTACTACACCATCTACCCTTCAGAGAACCCCGCCTTTGCTGACGACCAGGACCGCCCTTCCTTCATGGATGGTGGACGTGACAGGTACGGGGTGCGTGGTGGGGACCCCCCCCCCGGTCGCAGTCATGGTCTATGGCTATGTTGGGCCTCTAAGGAAGGTGGTGGGCCTGGGCCTGGGCCTGGGAGTGGCGCTGTGGGCTGTAAGGCGTCTGTGTTTTCTGCTCACATTTCAGGTCCAGCCCTGATGCTGAGCAGCTAGAAGAGACCCAGCGGGGAGGCGAGGACTCTGCCCGCTTCTCTCCTCCCCCCTATGAGGAAATATTCTCCCTCCCTTGCTAGAGACCCTGATGCCGAGGGAACAGCATTGAGGTCATGTTGCTGGCAGATGAAATGCTCTGTGCTGTAACCTTCAGAAGTCAGACAGCAGAGCAGCCCGGGCAGCCTGGCGGATGCCATTCGAGGGGGGGTGGGGCGTAGAATGTCTCAGCTTGGTAAAAATTGGGCTGGGGTGGAGAAATTACCTTCTGATACAGCTAGGGATCCCCTGCATATGGTTCAGAAGCAGGAATCTCCCCTGTTTATCCATCAGCCACTCCTTTCCTATAAGAAGGTACTGGTGTCTCAATTTTAATGCCAGCAGCCAGGGGAAAGTCACTGCTGCTGTGACTTTGGGGGTTTCCACAGTGGCGAGAGTGGAGGTGGGAGGGAAGCAGGGAAGAGAAAACAGATTTAACTGAAGCTTTCCCAGGGCCCTTCTCAGTTTCCAAGGGAGATCTGCATATCCCATCAGGTGTCCCCTGAGGACTCTGGGTATCTTAAAGCTGCATAAACAAACAAATAAATAAATGGAATAAAATAAAGTAAAGACTATCTCCTGTTAGGATATTAGATAGGAGGCTAAACCATACAAATAAATAATAACAAGACAATGATGACATTAAATCCTTAAGTTATCATTGGGTGGCAGTGACTCTTAGCTGCTGATGTTCTTGTTGGCAAGGTTGAAGTTTGATGTCCACCCCAGGTTGGAGTCTGTGCTGGGCATGAACTACCTGGGCCCAGTGGCTGACAGAACCTGGGGACTTCTCTAAGGTGTATAGAAGAGTTCTATTGAGTTAGACAGCATAGAGCTGCCATGTCAAAGCCTGGAAAATCACAAACCGTGGAAACAATCTTTATGGCCAAGACAAGCTCATCTTCTTTATAAAAAAACCACGAAAAACAATATGCACAAAAAACTTGGTGCCCTTAATTTCCCTGAATCTGGACTGTGTAATAAACAACCAGAACAGACTTACAGACTTTGGAAGAGAGTTAAAATCGCCAGGTTTTAAAAGAAAATATTTTCCTTAGGTTACAAAGGGAAGGGCACTCAAGGCTACAAAGAGAGACTTACCCAAAGCAAGACAGGATTTTAGCAGTTCTTTAAAGTTTTGGTACTGTGTTTACATATGGAGGATTTTTGCTAATTTTTATCAGAAATATCTAGTTTTCCAGGGATATGATTCATATAAGCTTGGTATATTATTGTGGTTTGTATTTTATCTTGGGAACAAAATCTTTTCATATGAGAATTTATTTTCATGTTTGATGACAGAAGGTGATGGAAAAATAGAATTCAGTTCACAGAAACTAGCTTTATACTCAATCCATGAAATACTGGATTCCTAGCTGCGGGCAGGGAGTTGGGTGACAGGAACATGGCTGAGCATCACCAGTGGCATGCCTACTTAGAGCCCTGCATGCCCGCCTCTCTCACTCCTTTCCTTCCTCATTCTTACCCACCCTACAACTTTATATTCCTGGGCTTGGGTTTGGCAGAAAGGGCTGCTCAAAATGGAAAAAGATGTTAGGAGAGAATGTCTCTGTATGAAAACTTGGAGGAAAGCACAGCCAATTTGTCTGGGTGATACCAGCAGTCCCACATGCAAGGAAGTGGCCTTGGGGAGTTTTGGGCTCCAGACAGCAGCAACTAAACTGCCCTGTTCTAAGACAGTGAAATGCTCACCATAGAGGGAACTGATACTTTTGAAGACAGTATGTCAGAGCTAACAGCTTCAGGAGCTCAGGGTGGGAGGCTGGCCTGCAACAGGCAGGGGTCAGAAAATGGGAATTTGTTCATTCTGTCGATGTTGATGGACTGAGCATCCACTCTGGGTCAAGACCAGGGCCATGAAGTGGGGCTATAACAGTGAAAAACCAAACCAACAGGAGACCAGATATGGCTCTGCCCTCGCAGAGCTGCTAGTCTAGTGGGGGAGACACTGACAGTTATTCTCGGACACCGGAGGGGGGTCCTGGGGCCGTAAGAGAGATTTGAGCTAGTCAGGAGAGCCATCGGAGTTTGCCTGGGGCGCGCAGTCAAGGCCCTTGGCACACACAACCCCAGGGAGCACTGTTCACACGGACAGCCAGGCGGCGGGTGTGCTCGGCTGAGGACTGTCCTGGGAATGAAGCGGGGAGGGTGCCGCCCGCACATGCCCTGGGTGGCAGAGGCCTCGGGAGGGGCCGCAGCTGCGCAAACCTTAATATGTCACTGCCGCTACAGCTCTCGGGCAGAGCTCCTTCCAGTTCCCGGCAAATTGCACCCACCAGCTCTTGGCTTCGGATCTCCGTCTGTCTTTATGTGGGGGGTGCAGGGGCCAACGTGACAGCCCCCCGAGCGGCCCCCGGACTCTGACACCAGGTGTCTGAGTAGCGAGGACACATTCCTGCAGCGCCTGGGCTGCTGCCTGGGCGTTTGCCTCGCTCTGTCCTCTGAGCATCTCATCCTGGCCAAGGGAGAACCGTGGTCGGGACAGTGAACTGGAGGGTCAGGCCCACTGGCCACCCGAGGCTGTTGGTGGCGGAAGCAGCCTGCCTTGGCCCAGGTGCTCAAAGGCTCTGTGTGCAGGCCCCAGCCCGGGGGCCTCGTCAGCCTCGTCAAATATTTTGGTCTTTGCTCGCAGAGTAATCGGGAAGCCATTAAAATGTTTTAATAATACCTGTGACCTGATTCTGCGCACTTCCTGTTAGGGCAAGACCCAGAGGCACGTAGGCTGTAATATTGATTTTGCTGGCAAAGCTCAGAGCTCAGGGCTCAGTGACCAGGAAACCAGGGGACATGCCTCACCTCCACCCCGGCCGCCATGGGGCCATGTGGGTAGGCACGTTCTGGTGAGCTACACGGAACTCAGCTAAGATCTTGTTAATCAAAGGAGACAGGTGTCTGAAGAACTTGAGGTTATCTGGAAACATCTTCTGCGAGCCCCTTTGGGCTCCTTTTGGCTGGAGAGACTGAGGACAGCTTACAATCTCAATGGACAGGGAAGGGCTTGTCCAGGCCTGGATATGAGGCCCAGACACCAAGCGAAAGGGGCTTTCACAGAGCTCTTAGGACCCTTCTCCCCTTGGACCAACAGAGGGCGATCTCTGTGCAGTGTGGACCTGCACTGGCTCCCGTGGGCAGAGCTCCAGGCAGCGTCTTTCAGGGGGCAGAACTTCCCAGAGATGGCAGTCCCCTTCTCTTTTGCTCCACTGAGCCGGGCACAGGTCTAAATTTCAAATGCACCAAGTGGCTCTCTGCTACAAAGCCAGCCCTTTAAATGATCTCCCTGTTGCTTTTTTTTTTGGGGGGGGGGGGCGGGTAGGTTGTACAGTATAAAAATAAAGCCCCTTGTTTGTGAAGAGCTGGCCATGGTGTTTGTTTTCTGCTTCTGACCTCGGGGTCTCCTCCTGGCTTTGTTTACTGCTAGAGCAGTGGAGTAGGGTTGCGATGAAGCCCCACACCCCGGGCAGCTGGTGTTTCTCTCCAAACAGAAACTCCTCCCGGTGACCGCGGGGCAGATGCCTTCTCACTAACTGAGAGGAGAGAGGTGCCCGCACACAGGCACAGAGGTGACTAAGGCCTAGTGCTCAGCAGTGTCCTCATCTGTCCCGGTAACCAGGGCGCTGTCTGCAGCTCCTGCCACCCAGCATTCACCAAAGATCTAATGCAGGGCCCTCTACACAGCCCACATTCTCAGTTACTGTTGAGTAACAAATATGAAATGAATAAACGAACTTTTCAAGGACCACTCTAGCTCAGCTTAGCTGTTTCACTGTTTCCTACGTTATGAAAAATTTCAAATAAATATCAGAGTAGAGGGACTAGTATATGAAACCCTATGTAGTCATCACCTAACCTCAACTCACGGCCAATCTTGTTTCATTTATACCCCCACCCACAACCCCCCAGCTGGAGTTTTAAAGCAAATCCAAACCATCAAATAATTTCATCCTAAATTACTTCATTGTATGTTTTTAAAAGATAAAGACTAAAAAAACAAAAACAAAAAACCAACACATTACACCTAAAAATTTTATAACTTCTTAATGTCATTAAATATCTAGTTAGTGTTTGACTTTCCCCAATTTTTTGTTTTTTTATTTTATTTTTCCTCTTTGTTTTGTTTGAATCAGGATCCAAATGAGATTAGCTTTTTGCTAAATGCACCCTAAATTTCCAGCTATAATATGCTATATTTGGGGAAGTACACAGATGGCATACTATTCATAGTAGCAGATTCATATTTATCAAATTTCACTTACCAAACAAAAATGTTTTTCAAGATATTTTTACTCCATATCTCCTTCTCTGTCGGTTCCCTGAAACTCTAGGTATCCTGTGGAATTGGAAACTTATTTTTTCCTACTTTTAGCATATTATTAAAGATTTTTCTAAACGCAGGCCCAGAAAAAAATACATGAAAAGAAAAAAGATCTTTAAGTGAGTGTTTAGTTGAGAAATATCTACTGCAAATTAGTTTCAAAAGTATCAGAAAACGCTGACAACTTTAACATTTTTGGCTTGGTCAGTAAAACTTTTTTAGAAAAAAAGAATTTTTAGTTTTTCCTTCAGAGACCAGAAAAACTCCTTTGAACATATCTAAAGTGGGAACAAAAGTCTCCTCCTTAAGAAATAAAGGGCAAAGCCTCTTGTTCTACATTAAAATATTACCTGGTATAATTTAAATCCTAGAGGCAATTGACTGTGGGCCTCTTACCAATGAGTTCTCAATTCTCCTCAAATTAAAAATGAATCTATTTTCTGCACATGCCCACAACTCTTCCTTTGAAGGTGAGTGTGTGTGTGTGCGAGCGCTTGCTCACACATGTGTTCCCTACACTCCCTTAGTATAGTATGTGATTTATGGATTTCTTGCCCACTTTCTGCTTGTAAATCATCAAGAGTTTTATGTCCCAAGCAGTCAGCAGTTGGTTATAAAATCAACAGAGAACTGTACTAAATAAACCCTGACTGGATTGCTCTCAGAATTGATGACAAATCAGAAAGTGAAGACAACGCCACAGAAACATTCTCACCTGCCTCTGGGGTACCACAAAGGTCTCAGATAGGGGAATTTTATTTGCCTTGAGCTTTTAGGAAGATTAATAACCAGATGAACTGGGAAGGAAATCCGCTTTCTAGGTTCCAGAAATTTTCTTTTAACAAAAAACTTGTCCTCCGGCATCAAACCTACAGGTGTGTAAATCACAGACACAAATATGTGCGCTGGACTCTGCGCGCACAAGGGGCCGGCAAGGAAGCTGAAGAAAGAAGACAGAGGTCCTCCTGCTTACGCCTCCCTATAATTCGCTTCAAAAAATGCAATTTTTAAAAGGGTGTGTGTGTGCGCACGTGTGTGTTCTTTTTTAACATACAGAATCTTTTTTAAAATCTTTATTATTGAAAGTAGTACAGATGTCCCCTTTCCCCACATTGGAGACTATCTAGTGAAGAACACATGAGAACTGTTAATAATCATTTCTGGGGCAGCGGGTAGGAGGCTTATTTTCCTCCATGCTAATTAATGAATTTTTTTTACCATGTCCATATATTACCTGTTCATAAAATTGTTTTTAGAATAGAGGAAGAAGAGATGGAAATGATCTTACTCCGTGCACTCATCTTCTTGGTCCTAAAGTAAATCATTTTCTTTGCCACTGCTGCTTATATGTGTAACAGATACACATGCGCAAGACACAGATACTAGTGTGGTACGTATACATCCATCCATGTGGACAAATCTGCCGTATGAATAACACTTTTACATGGACACACGCACGTGAGGCCTCTGGGGGAGAGAACAGCTTTCATCGTGTATATGGGAGATTTTTCACACATGTATGTCGCCGCCAAAGTCCTCTGCCGGCTGATGCGTGACGCTAGGTAGACACTGGCGGATAGCAACGACATCATTGTAACAGCAGCACAGAACAGAGTCACGAGTCAGATTCCACAGGATGGCTTTTCTCACCCAGCCTCCACCTGCACACCTGGAAAACAGTTCGCAGCCAACAGTGACGTGCTTACCAAAGAGCCACCACCTTTGAACCTTCAGAGGGGAAGCTGAGGGAAGCTAAGTAAACTGATTCCTATTAGAGGAGCCACAGGGATTAATTTTGGGAGGGCTCGGATCCCACTCTGCGCGGGTGTGAGAGGGATCAGGGCCCCTTTCCCTCCGGTTCCCCTGCTGTCGGGCTGAGGCTCCTCCTGCTGGGCCTCTGGGGCTGGTCTGATCCCACTTCAGCCAGGAAGGAGCCCTGATCCCTCATCGGCCAGAACAGGAGCCATGAAAACATGCTTGGAATTTTTCAGAAGGAAAATAGACTGCAAAGGGAAAACAAAAAGCTCTGTCTACAAAGCTCAGAGTGGACGACAGGTTTAGATTAGAGTGTGTCTGCACCTCGTTTGCACCCCGGAGAGGCCACTGGGGACTCACGCTTGGGAGTCACCTTTCTGGTCCCTGTGCTCAAGTAACACCCTGACTCCCCGGCTTACTCTGTGGCCCTTGAAGGCCTGTGGCGGGAGGCTCCGTGGTTACTGAGACTTACGTACTTGGCAGACATTTTCTCAAAACTGAACAAAATCGGCCTGTCACTCCAAGGAAAATAACTGACAGTATTTGTTGCCAATGACAACATTCAACCTTTCAAGTGAAAATTAAAATTCTTGAGAATGTATATTTGTCATCATGAGCTTGACAACATCCCCCAAAGTGGACTTTTGAGATCAGTAGTGATATTTTTAAAAATGTGACTTAAAAAGTTTTATATAATGAAATATGTCAACATTTGAAAGGTCTGCATAACTCAGTGAACAAATATTTTCCACATGACCACTACATGATATTATAGAACCATGCTCAGGTAAAAAATCCATTCACAGTGCAAGATTAGCCAATGGATTTTAATGTAAGAGAGTACAAAGTAGTCATTGATGTGATTTCAGGTGTCACATTGCAACCAGCCTTTAAGAACCAACTATGTGAATTTTGGTGTAGCATCAAAGAATAATATCCAGGATTATCTGAAAAGCTTTGAAAATAGTTCTATATTTTCCAACTATATATCTGTGAGGCCAGATTCTCTTTATATAATTCAACCAAAACAACATATTGCAGCAGAGTAAATGCAGAAGCAAATATGAGAATCTAGCTGTGTTCTGTTAAGTCAGATATTAAAGAACTTTGCAAAAATGGAAAATAATAACACTCTTCTCACTTTTTAAATTTTTTGCTTTGGAAAATATATGTTATTTAACATGTAAATGATTTATAGTTGAAATTTTATTTTTACTTTTAAATTTTTTGGAGGTCTTGAAACTGGTGGTGTTTTTTTTCATTTTATTGAGGTATAGTTGACATAAAATGATAAGATATTTGAAGTGTAATAAATAAATATTTTTAGTTTTAATTCCTCATATGATAAATACTAATAGATATTACTCATACAAACAATAGCTCTTTGGGTTCCTCAATAAATTGTAAGAGTATAAAGGACTCCCAAGATCAAAAAGTTGAGAACTGCTGGCCTATATTATTGAGGGGCAGGGGGATGGCAACGTGCCCAGTTAAAAGAGTCTATTTCCCAGCCTCCTTTGCAGCTAAGTTCGGCCATCTGATTAAGTTCTAATCATTGGATGTAAGCAGAAGTTTTCAAAAGAGGCTTCCTGAAAGACTACCTTTTATTCATTATTTTTTTTAATGTATCTTTATTGGTTTCAGAGAGAAGAAGGAAGAGGGAGAGAAACAGAAACATCAATGATGAGAGAGTCATTGATCAACTGCCTCCTGCACGCCCCCCACTGGGGCTCGAGCCCGCAACCCGGGCATGTCCACCGACCAGGAATTGAACCACAATCTCCTGGATCATAGGTCAAAGCTCAACTGCTGAGCTATGCCAGCTGGGCCGAATTCCTTTTTTGACTTTCTGCTTTTCTTTATTCTTGGACACTAAAACTAGTATGTGATTGCAGAAGCCCCAGCAGACACCCTGAACCATGAGGTAACCTTGAGAATTAAGGCCACTTGTTACAGAGATGGGTAGAAAGGCTGGGTCCCCAATGACTGTGATGCTGTCTGACTCCAGGCTTCTATTAAATGAGAAATAAACTTTTAAATCTTGTATAAGCCATTATTTTGTTTTACATGTGGCAGAACTTAATCCTGCTTCCTTTAAGTGTGATAATATGCTTAGACAAACCACAAAGGGCCCAGCTTTGGGT
Source organism: Miniopterus schreibersii (assembly GCF_964146895.1). Classification (NCBI taxonomy): domain Eukaryota; kingdom Metazoa; phylum Chordata; class Mammalia; order Chiroptera; family Miniopteridae; genus Miniopterus; species Miniopterus schreibersii. Next base: position 68,867,347 of record NC_138103.1, on the reverse strand, counting down.
GGGTTATGTAATTATTTACTGTGTATTTCTAAGATTGGGCTTTATTCTTATGTCAGCCACTGTCTTAAGGTGTGATGTTGAAAAAACATTATTCAGGGTGAGTATTATAGACACTCAGAAATTTGTTCAACTCTCTGAGCAACAAGCATTTAGGAAGCCCATCATATTGGCGGGCAGTGAACCAGCACCGGGGATCAGTGCTCTCAGAGCTCTGTGGTCCAGGGAGGAGTCGCCTCACTCCAGGACCTAACTGTTCTCACAGCTCTGCTGAGGGCCTCACATTAGGATAACGGACTAGGCTCAGTGTCTAGAGAGAAACAGACAGCTTGTCACTTAATTGGTGTTTCCAGGGCAGGAATTAAAATTCTCTGGAGTAAATTTTATTGTTGCCCACACTCAATGAACCAGAATGGCCTAAATAAACAAAGAGGCTTCCCCTCTCCTTAGTTTGATGGGTTGACATATTTCCCCAACTATCCATGTCCATTGTTGAGCAGTCTCCATGCTACATTATCAATAAAGTAACTAGCTGGCTTTGAAAGTATAGTTGTAGGAGGCTAACAAGACTTGTCCATGGAACCGCCTATAACCAAAATCCTCTAAGCAAAGGTAACTTTCTGTGGAATCTTGAACTGTCCCTTCCATCCTGTTACAGAGTATATTACCGTTTACTGGGGCCATCATAGGTGGGGGCTGGATGAGGGAGGATACACAGAAGCCTTGCTCACAAAGGCCAGCAAATTCCAGAGGGGTAGCATCTTTGGAGTAAGCAAATCTCTCCCAGGCTCCTTGAGTTTGGGATGGATTCAAGCCAGACCTGACCACTGCACAGCCTGCTGAAGATTAAACAGAAAATACTGTTGATTAAAAACTGCAAATGCTACAGAGCTGTATTTATTAACTCATGCTCCCCTTATAGGGAAAGCAGGTTTGAGTGAAAACATAGGCTGAATTAGAATACCGGCTCTGTCACTTATTAGCTGGGTGACTTTAGGCAAGTTGTTTAACTTTGCTGAGCACAAGAAGTAATGTACATTTTTTCAAATAATGCTGTTTACTCTAACAGATGGCCCCATATGGGCAAAATGTGCTGGCATAGTTTGAGAGATGACTTTTCTATTAATTTTACCCTACTATAATCTATCATGTAGAATTAGGTTTGTTTTCATACAACTAAAAGACCCAAATAACTTTCACTTAAATGAGTTTATTTCTCTCTCACATAAAAAAAGTTTAGAGGTAGGTAGTAAAGGGCTGATCCCTCCGTCATCAGTGGCCCAGACTCCTGTCTTCCTGCCGTCTTCATTCGGCACCTGATTTCTTCTTCAAAGTCATCTCCCGGTCAAAGATGATTGCTAAAGCTCCATTATGTCTACATTCTAGAAGGTAGAAGGAAAAAGATAAAGATAAGAAAAAAAGGCACACCTCACACCAGATTCAACCCTTATAAAGAAAACCTTCCTGGGAATTCCAGGCTACACTTCTACTTCCACCTCATTGACCCCTATTTGGTCCTGAGGCCACACCAAGCCGCAGAGAAGTCTGGGAAATGTAGCTGGTTTCGCTCCTGCTGTTCTAGCACAAAGGGGAGAGAGTAGGGTAGGCATTAGCTGGGCAACCAGCAGCCTCTTCCATACTTGGTTCTCTCTCCCACGTTGGTCTACATTCAAATATCTGCTCAAGAATGTGGAACTTTTCAGAAAAATGTTTGTTTTGAATCCCTCTGCTGAACCAAAAATATTAATTTTGAAATGCCAAGTATAAATATACATGCCAGATGCAAGGTTTCAGCCAAAGGAGCTGGGCTTGTAATTTTAGACAGACAGATGCTTTCATCAGCAGGGTATCGTCGCTGAGTTACAGAGCATTGACGCTGGAAGACGGGCAACCTTCTGGCTGAACCACGACACCACGGACTTGTGTGTGCCACACATTCATCTCATTTCTCTGGGTCTTGTGGTAGTTTTGGTCTCTCCCATCTTCCCATTTGAAGGCCATTAGTTGTTATGGAAACAGTGACATTAAATTCACATGGCAGGATCTGATGATACCGACATATGCAAAGCAAAGTCCATTCCAGAAGCTGTGATTTGATAAACCTGAATTGTTCAGAGTTTAACTTGCTCTCTGAGTTTGGGGTGGAGGAAGGGGGGAGTGTGGGAAGCCAGACACCTTTGGGAGCTGCCATAACTTCTTTGGGGCACTGGAGCTATATTTAGTGCAATTAAGTTGCTAATTCAGTAAAAACTGCACAGTTCCCTTGCGGCCTGAGAGAGTAAAATGCAGCTGCTAATGGTGGCTGATTTATGACCAGGGAATGACCTAGGCACTGGGGGAAACGAGTCAGATTCTTCTGAAGGCCTAAATCATTCTCTTAGCCAGGGGATCAAAACAGCATGCTCGCCCTGGGCAGAGCACCAGAGTTGGGCAGCCTCCAAAACCAGGCTTGAAAAAGTCCCAGTTTTCAGCAGGATTAGACCCCTGCCTGTCTCATCCCTCAGAAGGCTGCAGGAAGTGTGCGAGGGCCTCAGAAGGCTCAGAAGGCAGTGCCGACACTCTTCTCAACCTCAAGCTCAACCCGGGGGGGAAATGATTCAAAAGGCAGAGAAGCATGTACTTACCCTGAGATCTCTCCTCCTAGCAATTTCAGGGCACCGACGATCATGTGTGGGCGAGCAGGGCACTTCTGAAGGGCCAGCAGGTTGTGTACCACACATCCCCAGTGGACACCATTCAAGGCACAGTCTAACTCAGTGGCTCTCAAGCATGTCTACACATCAGAATCACCTGGACAGCTTGAGAAAGCCCAATGCCCAGGCTGCCCCTCACACCAATGAAATCAGACTCTCTGGAGGAGGGACCAAGACATCAAAAATGTTTACAGTCCCCCAAGGGGTTCCAGTGTACAGCCAAGCTCAAGAACCAACGGTCTGTCTCACACAGACTTTTATATGAATGGCTCTCCCTGAAGCTGCCTGGGGGACACCCTGCACGGACACATGGCACAGCCCTGGATGGGAATGGAGAAGCAAAGAGGTAGCCGAGGACATAGTAGGAAGGTGAGTATGCCTTCCACAAAGAATATACCTCAAAAGCAAATCCAGAAATTGGGCCAAAGGACAGCCCCTTAGTGGCTGAGTGACTTTGATAATATCACTGAAAATTGTCCCTGTCTTTTATCTGTCAAAGGAAGTAGTCTGGGCTGCTTAACGTTGCGGTGAGGCTCAGCTTGATGTTCAGCCCTGGTAGAGCTCTGTCAGTGGTGGCCATGGCATTCGCCCACAGGCTCCAGGCCTAAGAGTTCACTGCCTTCACCAGGGAAGGCTGCTGGGGGAACCAGAGTCACCCTCCCCTCCCTCTGCCCTAAGCTGATGGACCCTCTGTCGCTGTGCATAATGTACGTTTCATGAGTTCAGTGATAAACACTTCTGGCAGAATACATTTGAACTTTAAGACCCTGGTGCAATCTTTTTCTTTAAGGACCATAGAATGCTGTTTAAGAAAGTAGGTTCTGGTCCTGGCCAGTGTGGCTCAGTTGGTTGAGTGCTGTGCCATGCACCAAGAGGTCGCAGGTTTGAGCCCCAATTGCTGATAGATGTTTCTCTCTCTCTTCCTCTCTTTCTAAAAATCAATAAAAACTTATTAAAAAAAGAAAAGAAAGTAGGTTCTGGGCTTAAATGGCCTCATCTGGCTCCATCATTCTGTTATGACCTTTGGTAAGTTCTCACCTTTCCTGAGTCTCAGTTTCCACATCTGTGAGATGGAAGTACCACTATTATTCATGCCCTAAGGTTTATTGGGAGAATCAAAGGGATTTAACACCTGGAACATAATAAGCACCTAGTTTAAAAAAAAAAAAAAAAAGGAGCTGATATTATTAGGCCCATCCCCAAGAGCCAGGCCTAAAGACTCTCTTTGTGGCCCCATGGATTTCCATGACACTTCTTGCCAACTTCAGGTCAGCTCAACTCCAAGGACCCCCAGAAAGCTCCATTTTCCTGGAGCTCCCTTTCTGAAGTGTCCCCACCTGATAGAAATTCCTTATCTCATGAAAGAGTTCTTGCTTCCTAGGGCAATAACCATGCAAGAAAACATTCCAATGTTTGATCACCTATCTCGGTGTGCCCCAGGAAGTCACCTCTCCCTTCTCCCCACTGCTCCTGAGGGCAGGCCATGTACTGTCTCGGCAAGGCCCATACATCTATTCCAAGAGCTATTTAAAATGGACACTTTCTCCCAAGTGTGCCACCCACAGCCTGCCAGACCGCTCCACCCAAAACACAGGGCTGGGGAGGGGTGGCCTGCACAAACTGGCAACTCCTAAACCTAATAATAACTCGAGTTTATTCATGGCCCAGAGCCCCACCCATATTAATTTGACATCACTGTTTCCATAGGAAATAATAATCTTCAAATGGAATAAAGCAGGAGCTGAAAATCCCACAAAATGCAGCCAAATGAGACCAGCATGTTCCTGAAACAATGGCCACAGTGGTGTGACCGCAAGCCTGTGAATTTTGATTCCAGATGACTTCCACATCTCCATGAGTGGTTCCTCCACTACTGAGGAATGCAGAGGACTTGCAACTATGAAAACAATACAGCTCAGCCTCACAGATCCTATGGGAGCATATCTTTACAGAGACATGACTCTTGCATTAAAAGTCAAGACTTATTAATGCAATCCCGCATCTGGAGCATGTGTTAATCCTCAACATTTCAAAGTAAGCATGTGGATAGTTCTCTACGGAATTTAAAATACACGGTGCAGGCTTGCTCTCAGTCACTGTCCGTGGCCCTCATTTAGCACCCAGGATAGGTTCTTCTCGGGCTATGTGTCTACCTTATTACGTTTAGGTGTTGAATACAAGCTCCTTCAGGGGAGGGGCCCTGTCTTATAACAGAGCCTTGAATCCCCAGAATCCACACAGAGGTAGGTATTTGTGTTAACTGATAAACAGGATCACATAATACTGCCCAAGAGAGAATGGAATCCACATGACAGGTATTATCCGAACACATTTAAGGGCATTTCATTCGCACACTCGTAACCAAGGTTAATTATAAGGAGGCCCCATCCTTACCTGCTAACTTATCTTCATCCTCATGTCTCAAAGGGAGGTCCCTGAACCAGCACTGCGACACGGCCAGGAGCTGGTTCGAAATGCAGGACCTCGGGATCCAGCCAGGCCTCCTGATCAGAACCTGCATTTGAATAACATGCCCACTTCATAAGGTCATTCATAAACATATTAACATTTGAGAAGCTCTGGTCAGTCCATACCACCTTCATGTGGATGGTTGAAAGTATTCAAATAAGATTCTGGGGGAGGGGAGCGAGAGAGAGAAAGAGAGAGAGAGGGAAGGGGAGAGAGAGAGACAAAGGGGAGCCAACAATAATAGCTAACATTTACTGAGTGCTCATAAAGAGCCTAGGAGGTCGGCACCATCATTATTCCAATTTACTAGCTAGCTAGCAAGTTGTGGAGATACAATCACACCTACAGAGCGCACACTCGTAAACACTGTTAATTATAAGGAGACCCCATCCTTACCTGGTCACTGCCTGGGAGGCTCAGGGTCCCAGGGGTTCCCTGCTGTCTGCATGACCATCTCTCCCACGAGGCTGCTGCCTCCCCGGCCTCACTCCGGCACAAACACCCCAAGTTGCTTAGCGGTGTCAGCTCGTGCCCTTGCTCTGAGGACCTTGCTGTATTAGCCTCCTCTTGCCACCAGCTTGCTAGGTAGCACATGCGGGATCATGGTGGCAGGCTCAATCACATTGCGCATCTGGCTCCATCCCTTATTAGCTTGTGTCAATTTCTTTGGCTTCCCGGGGTCTCACTTTTCTCATCTGTTCAAAGGGCATAAGAGCGCCTGCTTCACTGGGTAGTTTTCAGAGTGAACAGACTCCCCCGGAACAGTGCCTAGAGCACCGAAAGCACTGATAACATCTGCTTGCAGGCCCTGACCACACACATCCCTGTCCTCTCAGTGCTCTGGTCTGTGCCCAAATACGTGCGTGTGAGTGAGGAACAGCGCCTGGGAGAGACACAGCCATGGTTTCTGTGTTAACCGCGGAGACAGGAGACGGCAGTGAGGGCAGGTGAGTGAGTGGGCACCCAGAGGAGTCTGTGCCAGGAGGAGGCTGCGCCCCAGTCTCCTAGTCCCTGGTCACCCCCATCACACCAAAACCCTCCTCCCAGGTGCATTTCCACAAAAGGACCCACATACACTCAGGTACGTGCAGGCTGCTTCTGGAAGCCTCAGACTAAAACACCACACATTTCAGAGCTTTGAAGAAAAGTGTCCTCACTCCATTAAAGAGTCATTTTAAGCTCCAAGAACCTGGGATGAACAGCAGAGGCATCATAAACATCAGGCTCTGACTGCTTCAAATGCATTCAATTCAAATATACAAAGATTCCGGCTAGATGTATAGCTTCTGAAGATCTGTGGGACAAGAGGGGACCCTGCAGGGAGAGAAGCCCAGACCGTCAGCGCTGGGCCAGGGCTCCCCCTGGAGAGGGCTGGGACACACGTGTTGCAGTTTCCAGGGCTCCCTGGCACTTTCGAGTCCTCTCCATTGAAATCCACCCCAAACGGCCCCCAACTGCTTCACTTTCATCTCAGCTACCCCTTCTATGCACCACCATGGTTTTCATATTTAGTTTCATAATAATACATATTAAGTTTATATTTAGCTCCATTGTCATGGAAAAGATGTATATAACCAACCCCTTTCGCAAACAATCGGTGTGGAAATCTAACGGTGAAATGTCGTGAGGTGGCCTGAGGCAGGAGGTGGTCTGCTGGCTTGACCAGGGCTTAGCTTTCTCACAACTGCTCCAGCTCTCAGTGGGGATGCCCCCTAAGGGTACAAGACACTTGAAACTTCTGCCACAGGGGGATGCAGCAGGCGTGCATTTTTGCAGGACCAGCTATATAATTTGCATGTAAGTACAAAATAAAAATGTGGGGCATCTTGCTCAAAAATTGTTAAGAGTTTCAAGGTGGTGACAGCAGTGTTAAACCAAGCACAGAGCCCTTCTAGGTGTGAGGCTCTGGGTGACAGCACAGGTCACACACCTATGTGATCAACCCTGCATTTCAGGCCACAATATCGAATTTAAGGGCTGTTGCTTTCCCTTACTTCCTCAAAATTAAATTTCAAAAAATTAGGGTGCTCCTTCTCCCATCCTGGGAGCCTACAGGAAAGCTGGGCTTTCCTGGTACTAACAATGGCAGGGGCAGGAGGGAGGCCGTGGCCTTGAGCTCTCCTACTTTCCCTCTTTACCACTGCTCCTCTGGCTACACGAAGCCACAGCCAATCCTGGTCCTCGCCCTCTGTCTTTTGGGTATTCAGGGGCTCAGAGAGGCCCCCCACAGCTCTCCTTCCCACTGACACAGACTTGGCATCCACCAGCCACCAAATTTCTGCCTCCCCGTATTCTTGGGCCTTCGCTTTCTCTCCTCACATCTGGGAGAAGTCAGACCCTCTTGTAGGATCTGGCTTCACTCACAAGCCCCTACTCATATCCTGGGGTAACTGCTAATATGAATGTAGGGTGCTTCTGTCGAGTCCTTTTCGTGTTTTGATATTATTTACATACACACACACACACACACACACACACACACACACACACACACATATATATGTGTGTGCATATATATATATATATATATATATATATATATATGTATTCCAATTCTATGTTTTGTGTTTTTAATATACATGTAAAGGACATCTGAACTTGATTTTTTACTCAGAATTATATTTTGAGACTTGACACACTGAGACATACATATTCACTCTTCATAGTTCATTATATGAATATATCACCTTCTAGTATGCAGTTTCCTATTGATGTATGCTATGGTCTGAATGCTATGTCCCCCTAAAACTCATATGTTTAAACCTAACTCCCAAGGTTATGGTAGTAGGAAATGGGGCCCTTGGGAGGTGATTAGGTCACGAAGGACAGAGGCCTCATGAATTGGCTCTGTTTTTACAGCAAATATATATGATATAAAAACAAAAAAGGACTCAATGGAAGTACCCCACACTCATATCAGCAGTTACCCCAGGGCATGGGGGTGGGAATGTGTGTGAAGCAAATACAACTGAAGAGGGTGTTGGGAGCTGGGTACATGCTCCAACTGTGACTACAGTGTTTTATTTCCTTCATAAAAAGATCTAAAGCAAATGTGACAACATCTTAACAACTGTGAATCCTGGGTGGTGGGAGCTGGGATGTTTATTTTTGTCTTGCTCTATATTTTAAATTTTTCTCAAAAAGAAGAAGGATGGCGGTGGTAATTGAAGACCAGTTCTGGCAAACACAAATGCACAGCCATATGCAATCATATAACCACATACCTCTTGCCTCCAGAAGAAAAAATTCATATGGAGAGTGTGGGAAAATGATAATTTAAAGCACCATTTATCCTCTATACTGAAGAATGCAGAGAGTTGGTAACTTGCCTCGTTGGTGCAAGGACTGAAAATTAAGAGACAAGGAAAGGTGAGTCTATTGGTCAGGGTAGGCTAGGTTTTGCTGCAAGAACAAATCCTTGAATCTCAGTGCTTAACACAACAAAAGTTAACTTTTTTATTCATGCAAAGCCCACTGCACATGCAGGTGACTTTCCAGGCAGCCATCCCCCAAGAGGCAATTCAGACTGTGTTAATTCTGTGGCTCCACAATGTCAGCTCAATGCTTCCACTTAGATGGGGAAGAGGGAACCTGGAGAATCACTCAGGGGGTTCACTGCCTCAGCCCAGAAGTAATGAGGACATTTCCACTCACACTTTATTGGTCAGAGCTAGCAACCTATCCCTGACCAACTACAAGGAGTCCTTTTAAATGAGAATAGAGCTAAATGTATCTTTATATTGCTATTATTCTTTAAAAGTGGTCATGTGCAGCTTTGTAATCAGATTTGCAGCGTGTTTTTAATTGTCTTCAAATATGGGTTAAATGATCTCCTAATAATTTCTGGGTCTGTTTACTAAGCTTATTGTTATGCAAAGAAATTACATTCAGAAGCAGGAAACCACTTTATTTGCCTAAGAAACCATCTCACTACCCCAGACAGTGGCCATGTGCATCTCTGAGACTCAGGGAACGGACCACTGTGGGAAATAGGAACTGCATCTGGCTCTGCACTTCTACTTCCACATAAGCTCCTCTCAGGGAAATTCCTGCTGTTCCTAAAGGGTAAAATTTCATCCCAGCCATTTCCCTGTTTCTGCCTCCACCTAATGCCAGTCATTTGTGGCTTTGTTTTTATTATTAAATTTCACATGTTTAAGTGTTATTAAAACATTCTGCATATATCTGCAAGGCACCCTGCCCTGGAGTTGCTGGAGTCCCTTCTCTATTTAAAGAACCCAAGTCTTAACAATATGGTGCCATGTCCTGGGCACAGCAAACAGAGGGACCCTCCATAGCTGGAAAAAGCAGGAGCTCCCAGAATTAGAACATCCCTGGGGGAACACAGTGCCAGGTGAGCAGCAGGCTCTGCCTGCAGTGTTTGTTTTCTAAGGAATGACCAGGACACTCTTACTGGGAGGAAGCACAATTGAGGTGCTGTATGTGGTGAGCCTGCCTGCCGCCCACCAGAGGAAAGACGAACGCAGAACCTGTCTTAACCTTTCAGATCCTGTGATTTCTGGTTCTGTCCTTGGAGCCATCATGGCCCAGTCAACCTCAGGCAAAACCAGGGTTCCTCTTAGCCTCACCTCTCTCCCGAGCCCCTAGGGATAATCCTTTCGTCTTGGAATCTACTCCTCCCTGGCCCTTGTCCAGGCTCTCCTGGCATCTGCCCGTCTGCAATAGTTTCCGGGCCAGTCTTCCAGCCTCCAGTTTCTCCCACACCTGGAGTGCTCAGCCTGCTGCTGCCCCCCTAAACCCCACTGGGACTCCAGTACTTCTTTCAAAATTGCAGCAGCTCCCCCTACAGGACAAAGGAGGACACTCAGTCCGGCCGAGAGCCTTCTCCAATGGGATCCAAACTAACACATGGATTTTCCCCACTTCTCCCTGCACAGACCTTCAGCCACACTGTGACAGGGTTTGTCACTGGGTGGAGGGAAGGAGGGTGGGCAGGGGGGCCATTTGGCTAGAACCCCCATTTTCACAAAGAGCCCAAATTTAGACTTCTGGCATGATTTGCAAATGAGATGATGCATATGGCCCCCGGGACGAGCTGTCGGGGCTTCCCAGGCAGCTTTATATCTTGGGTCTATTACTGGACCACATTGCCTGTGGGGAACTTAAATAAATATATTTTTAATAAATTCTATAATTTTTGCAAATAGTGCAAGTCTCTAGCATTATGTTTTACATTGAAATAATTTAATTGTTCAATGTAAATGTACTTTTAAATGACCACAGAGGTGGTTGTCACTTTCTTGAGCATTTCTTTGTCTTTTCATCTTATCTTTTTCTCGTCCTTCTTTTCCTGTTTTTTTTTTTTTCTCCTTTTTTGGTGGTGGTGGGGAAGGATTCATTTCTTAGCATACCAAATCCTTTTATTATTATTATTTTTTAATGGCCTAGGCTGGCTTTCCTTGTCTGTGCCCTGGGTGTGGCTCTCTCTTCTTCTCCCCAAAAGCATCACCAAGTTCCCCTGCCCAGGATGCTCTCCTTCCTGCCGAGCTCAGGCCAGGCTCCTCCAAGCTTAGCCTCCCCTTCCAGCCTCTCGGCCCTCCCGCAGCCCCCGCACCTCACTGAGCTGCCCGATGGAGTCAGTGCTTGATTGGATTTGCCGTAGACCACCTCGAACTCTGTGTTATGGTCCTGCCTGTGCAGTCCTGTCTTTCCCACAGAACTGGAAGCAGGAGCTGTGTCTCATCCTCACTTCTTGTACCCACAGCATCCCCAGCATCCCCAGGGTGCCTTGAAGTCCCGGAAACCTCACAGTAAGTGCCCAGAAGGCCTCACTCAGGCTGCTGAGGATCCAGCTCATGGTGCCCGTTTGTGGGCTCCCCTTAGGGAATGACCTTCAGGATGGGCATTCTTAACTAGAGGTCCTTGGCGGGCTTCAGGGTGTTCCAATAAGCCTCTGAAATTGTGTGAAATCTTATGTGCATGTGCAGGTTTATGGTGAGAAGCTTTATAGCTCTTATCGGAGTCCCAAAAGGGCCTGTGGTCTCAAACACGTGGTGAACTCCTGCCCTGAGACGCTCCAGGATACAGCAGAGAGACGGATGAAAGGGCTCATCCGCAAAATGGGAGCAATGTCCACGCGTGCCTCCATGTGGGCGTGCCCAGGTGGCCACTGTCAGTATCCCTGACGTCCCAGAAATGCCTCTAAGGAAGGAATGTCTCCCACCCCCGGCCTTAGGTCGGGGTAATCATCAGAATCACCTGGAGAGCTTTACAAATACAGGCTTCTGGTCTCCATTCCAAGACCAAAGAATAACAATCGCCAGGAGAGGACCTGGAGGTTTGCGTCTTTATCAGGCCTCCTCCCTGGTGGTTCTGATACACAGCCGGGCCTGGGAGTCGTTGCCCTCAGCACTGTTCAGTGCCCCGTGCTCCTCAAGTCACCCTCACCGCTGCTTTCACTCATCCTCGGAGGTACACTTTAAGGAAACTGCCTGAGCCTCTGAGGCAACAGTCGGCTGCAAAAGTCTTTCAGAACAAAGAATTAAGTATCTTTATAATTATATCCAGGCCTGTATTTAGGTCACGGCTCGTATGGCCTCTTGAACTTCAAATAAATACCTATTCTGGTCCTTGTTTGAACAGGTGTAACACTATCGGGGGAGACTAGATGTATCCAGGCAGGAAGGCAGCTCCCCCAGCTGTCAGAAAGCCCACTGCCCTTTCATTCCTCACAAGAGAAAAAGCTAATTACACTGTCAGAGCAAAATAGATGGGCGAGTTCTAACCCTGAGCTCATGAGCCACTCAGGGTAGGCTTTCCTCTGGGCTGGATTCAGGGCCCGCCCTCGGATGGCTTAGAGGCCACTGCAGGGGGCCCTTCAGGCCTGGCAAGGCCTGCCGTCTCCCGAATGCCTCCACTGTCACAAACACACACACACATAAATCCACGTGCTCCCACACACCAACGCATGACTTTCACACACACTCCTGCAACACTCACACACGTTCACAAAACTCTCACACACCCACGCTACCACCCAACCATGAGAGTTTTCTTCTGTGGACCTCAGACTTCCAGTTCCCTGTCAAAATGCCTCATTTCAGCACTTAAAATCTCATGTCCAGGAACATCCCTCTCCCCCAAAGTCCTGGGCAAACTACAACGGCTGGTCAGCCTAACACACATCTACACAAGGAGAGGCCCGGCGCACTTCCTCAGCCACAGTGTCCCGTGAATGAGGTTTCTCCGTGTCTTCCGAGTGGGGCACCCGGGCACTCAGGCCCTCCCGGCTACTGGCTCACTAGAGCTGACACGCCCAGACAAGTGCTCCCGGAGGCAGCAAGTGCCTGCATGTCTCAGGTGAAAGATAGAATCTGACTGCATATTAGAATCACCTGGGGGACCCTGCCGGCAATGCCCAGGCCCCAGTGTAGACAGCGTGCTTTAATTGGCTGGGTGGGCCTGGACGCTGACAGTTTTCCCTTGGCGGTACATCAGTGACTAGCACAGGCCCTGGCTAAGTGTGGGCAGTGAGTAAATGACTAGTGACAGCTATTGAAAAGAAGGATGGGGTGTGGTTTCATTCTTCACGTAGTATCACGGTGTTCCCATCAAATCCAAAAGAAGGTATTCTTTAAGTCACGTAAACAATTAAGTTAATGGAGAGTATTGACTTCCTGTTGCCTTAGAAACAAAATTTCACAAATTTAGTGGCTTAAAGAATGCCAATTTTTAAACTTCCAGTTCTGGAGGTCCGAAGTCTGAAATGGGGCTCGCTGGGCTGAAATCGAGATGTTGGCAGGGCTCTGTTCCTTCTGGAAGCTCTGGGGGAGGGTCCACTTGCTCACCATTCTTTGGCTCTTGGCCTCTTCCTCTGTCTTCAAAGTCATCAGTTTTGCTCTCCACATCTTTCTCTCACTCTCTTGCCTCCCTCTTTCACTAGGAAAAGGACTCTTGTTTTATAAGGACTCCTATGGTTGCACTGGGCCCACCCAGACAATCCAGGACATCCTCCCCATCGCAAGATCCTTGACTTAGTCACACCTCAGAGTCCCTTTTGCTGTGTAAGGTAACATACAGGTTCTGGGGATTAGAGAGAGGACATTTTTGGAAGGCCATTATCTGCCTACTACAGGGAGGAGGTGTTTGTCCGTTTTAAACTATGTAATCTTCCAGAAGTTTTTCTCCAACCTTTGGCGCCCGCTCCCACTTGCCTGGTAGCAAATGCTGGTGGAAGGCTGAAGAAATTATTGAGCAAATTAACAGACAGAACATTCAGAAACTGCCAATCGGGGAATTCAGTAGTTTCCTTTCTGTGTGAGTGAGAACCTGTTTACTTGTGATCGTGACTTTATAGTACATGCCTTAGCAAGGTCATGTTTTTTGCTTGTAAAATTGTTCCTAACACATCCGTGGGGACTAACCTGTGAGATGGTGCCCTGCAGAGGTGACTGTGACTTTGCAGGCACTCTAACCTCTGACAAGTCTGAGGAGGGCCCCTGAGTTCTCTCAGCCTCAGAACTTTACAAGACCACTCCTCCCGGGACAGGGAGACCATCAGCAACCTGAGCCAGAGAAAGGGGCTTGAATGTGCGGTGCGGGCCCCAGTTCCTCAGATGAGTGGAGAACTCAGTCTAGAGTGTGGACAGGAAACTGGAACTCAGTGGGCGGTCTGCAAGGGTGCAGGATGGGGGAGCTTCCAGGCTTTCAAAACACAAAACAGGTGGCTTTCAGTGGTGCCGGCTGGCGGCTAGGGGAGAGCAGGGCAGGGGAGGAGGGAATACGAGGTAGGCGGGCTCCTGGAAGGGTGGGGCCAGCACCCAGAGCCCCGACTGGCTGCCTGAGAGGAGAGTGACAGGTGAGGGGTTGCACCTCCCAGGGTGCCTCTCAGAAATCTTGGGACTGCCAAGAGGCACAGGGAGGAGCCTGAGCGCTGGACTGGAAAATGCTTTTCTCAGGCTCAGAGGCCACGGGTGGGGGGTGCACAAAAGTGGGAGTCCAGCCAGGCCCGAGGCCCCCTGGAGAAGACCAGGGAGTGGAGTGGCTGGAAATAACCTCTGCTGGTGAAGTAGCTTGATGTGGGTGACATGGCATCTGAAGCCATGAGCCCAACCAGAGGCAGATCAGCCAAGTCTGACAGGCTTTAATTATTTTAGGGTAAGAAATCTGTGCTTTGTAAACATGCCAGATGTCTATGCCTTTGTATATTTTGAGGTTTTTGTTTGTTTTACTTTTTGTTGTTGTTGATGATGTTGTTTTAGGAAAACTCCAAATAAGAAAAGGGTAACAGGGTCTGGGAAGGTTCAGCTGGAGAGTGCAGGCGTCCTTGTGTAGCTGAGGCCCCAGTGAGGCAAGAGACATGACAAATCTCAACCCCAGAAGTAGCTGCTCTTGCGTCTTCCAGGGAGATTACCTCTTCCACACATTGTGTGAATGAGGGAAATAGTGATTTTAGTGGCCTCTTAGGTGTGGTGACAGGAAGAACGGGCACCAAAATGGACAACTTAGTCATGTCCCATCCTGCGCACACAGAAGGCTGGATGACAACGATTTTTTAAAAGTAGCTTGGCAGATATGCAAAATGCCTCCTGGCTCACGGAAGGGCCTTAGCTGCCCATTTCCCCTTTACCCTCTCTAGCCCTTACGCAAACAACAAAATAAATAGAAGTCCACAGTCATCTCAACAGACCTGCCTGACATTGATGAACTCTCGCAAGTGGCAACTCACGGAGAAGCTCTGAGATGTTTTCATCAGGGGATTTAAATGTTCTCTAAATGAGAATTCTAATGGCGGTTTTCCTGACAAGGCAACCAGGCTCAAGGAAGTAAATGGTGGCATTAGTTAAGTGACCCTGCAAGCAAGGGATGCATCTGTACACAGAGTAAGTCCAAGGGCCCACTTCCCTGACTATCCCATCTGACGTTCGTAATCTCAGTCAAGCAGGCAGCAAATGTGTGTCCCAGGAGTGGCAGCTGACTGCTGTGTCCCAGAGCTTTCATTCCAAGCTATTTTCCAGGGACATTTCCATTGCTCACACTTGAGGGGGGCAGCTGAGAGAAGGGACAGGTAATTTATTCAGGAGCTTGAAGCTGAGAAATAGGTTTGGTAAGAAAATACTTCAAAGCCCACTGGAGAACTCCCATAAAACACAGACCCTCTGCAGCAACCGGGGAGTGATTTAAACCCACTTGGGATTTCCCGGAGGGGAAGGAGTGAGACTGACCAGCTCCGTTCAGAGGCTCATGAATAATTTCACCTGACAGGGGACACTGAGCCAGCAGGAATCCGGGCTGTACAGAGGAAAATAGGTTTCCAGCTAATCTTTGTTACTCCAGCCTTATTCCTAAGGGGGGCACTGGGTGGGGGAGGGGAGCCCAGCCGGGAAGTTCGCCGTTTTTAGACACATTCTGTTTCGTCCTTGTGCAAGGAGTGTTGGCTGGAAACACCCTTTCTGGCGGCCGCAGCGCAGCGGGCCGGGCTGGCCGGGGGGAGGCCCCGCGCCCGCCGCCGCCGCGGGTGCGAGTCATGCGGGAGGCCACCTGGGCGAGCGGGGGCGGGGCGCGGGCGCGGGGCGGGGGCCTGAGGGAAACGAACGCCTCCCCGCGGCTCCGCAAAGGCGGGGCTGCGTGGCTGTGCGCGCCGCCTTAAACCCAGGCTGCGGCCCGGCCCCATCTCCTGCCTGCGCCCCGCAGGCCCTCCCTTCGCAGGTGGTCGGGTTGCGGTCCACGGAGCCGCGAGCCCCTCCCTCGCAGCGTGTCTTCGGGGCTCGGGAGGAACGGCCTTAGGTGGGCGCGTAGAGGGGGCTGTGCAGACTTGCCTGAACCTTCTCGAAGGTCCCGGGGGGTCTCGGTCCCGCAGGCATCCCCACGGTCCCCCAGGGGAGCCTTCCCTGTCCTGCACCAGCCTGGCGCGCTCGCGCGCAAGGTGCCCGCGGTCGCGGTGGCAGCGGCGGTGGCCCTGGGTGGCCGGGGCCTGGGAGCGGCCGCGCTGTTTTCTCCCCGACGGCCGCACGGGGGCAGGAGAGAGGGACCGGCGGCGCCGGGCAGCCTGGGCCGGGAGCGGGGCCGGAGCCGCGGGCATCCAGGCAGCTCAGCCCGACACCCCCGGGCAGCCGGCCCGCTGCCTCAAGAGCCCGGGGACGATGGCTGCAGCCTCCGAGGGGAAGGCCGCCAGGGGAAGAAAAGTGGGGGGCTGCTCCCTGCGTCCCTTCTTTCCTGAGGTCCGAACCCAGCCTCCCAGCACCTGGTGACGGAGTGTTACCCCGTTTGCAGACGCTGAGGCCTGGGGGTGCTGTGAGCTGAAGGACGTACCTTAGAAGTGAATCCAGCCCGCCTCTCCTGAGCGCCAGGATTCAGACCTTCCCATTCAGGAGCCAGCTCTCTCCGTCTTCCTGGCTGGACACCCTTCCTTTCTGCTTTCTCCCGCCCTGGCCCCTCCACCAGACCAGGTGCAGACTTGCCCAGTTTCCGTCGCCCCAGCCCAGGAAGCTGCGGCAAATCCCTTCCATCTCCACCTCTCCTTTTCTTTCCCATTCCAAGTTCCATTCCCGGCCCATCTGAACCCAAACCAGAGAGCTCCAGCGTAGATGGAAATACCCCGAAACGGGGGGGGGGGGGGGGGGGGGGGGGAGGCCGGGACCAACCTGCCAAACACCAGATCGCATCTCTGTGGGTGCTCCACCACGGGGGGCCTGAAGCTGCAGAAAAAATCCTCGTCTTCGCTTCATTGTAAAATGGCTTGCAGCTGACTTGTTTCACTGATGATATTTATAACCCCTTTCTTCCTCCTGTTAGCAGGCTGCCTTTGACTGAGGAGGGTGCTTGGGCCAGTCCAGGGCCTGTGAGCTGGGAGAGGCCTGGCCTTGTTGGCCTTGGATGAACACAGGGAGACTGGGCAGACAGCAGTGAGCCCAGTGTGGCTGCATCACACAGTAGGACTGTGCTGCTCCTTCCGAAAACTGTAGCCCAGGACTCCTGAGCCGCGGGGCACGGGTCACTCCTTCTGCTGGGACTCCACTGCCTTCCAGTCCTGTGTCTGCTTTTCGAGGTTGGCAGTGCCCAGGCCTTGATTCTGCACTTTCCTTCCTGCTGGCTTTGTTTCTGGTAGTTCTGCCCCCCTATTAACATCATCTCCTGGGGAGGGTGGGCAGGAGAACAGGGAGCTTCGAATGCCAGTCAGCCTTGCCCTTCTTAGCAGTCCTTCCAGGGCTGGGCTTGGTGGGAAGGGAGCTGGACTATTGGCTAAAATGAGATTTGGGGATTATCTGTGGATTTAATCTGGTCTTCTCACATCTACCATTTCCACAAATAATTAGAGATTATGAGATACATTCAGAAGTTGCATTAGCCTTAAAGAATTTGGAGAAAATCTAAATAGGCTTAAATACTGTCTTGGAGTCCAGAATGTTAATTAACATTTTTAAGGCATTTTCCCCCTCTGGGACTAAAATCACGCCTATATGACAATTACTGAACATATTTTAAATATAATATATTTTGCAGGAAGGGTGAGCTGAGTAGAAAAGCAGTTCATGCACTATTGTTGCATTAAGCGAGACTAGGCCAGACAGCACTGGCGACTCGAAACTTCTCTGTTCCCCAAAGGTGTGTTCTGATCCTAGAGAGTTATTACTCACATGTGTGGGAGGTAGAGGGCGGTCCACAGAGCCATGCCCTCTCTGTGAGCATGTGTGTGCTGCCTCCTCCTGGTGAGCACTCTGGACACAAGTGTCCTCAGGAGTAGTGGGCAATGCTGAGAGCAGGACGGTGGCCGGCCTCGGGGCCCAGAAGGCTCCTTCCAGAAAGTCTGAGTGGAGGCAGTGCATTCTTTTTATTATTGTCTTACCCGTGGGAGCCCTACTTTAGCACTGACGTGGAAATGGCACCTGATTGTCACAGGATGATTGAGAGTATCTTGTGCATCGGTAATGTTTGACAGCTCTCAAAACAATATTATATTGTTCTCTTATTGAGTCGTCAGAATAATGGTGAGGTAAGAAGGGACAGATCATCAGCTCCATGTCTCTCTGAGAGGAGACAGCACAGTCAGAAAGCTAGTGAGAGCAGAGCAGAACTGGCGCCCAGGCCTTCCCACCTCTCCTCACCATTAGAGTTCTGTGACAAGACATTGTCACCATTTCTTATTTGCCTCCACTGGCATGCCTGCTGTATGGTCTTCAAATGGCTGCTACACTTGAGCATGCCACTTTGACACTGGCTTAATTATGTAAATTATATTTATTAAAATGTTTAAGTGTCATTTTTAACACTATCTCTCCTTTGGAATTCCATTATTGCAATTCAACCTATTAGTTGTATCTGTCCATAATAATCAGCAAGGTTTTAATGTAGCCATGTTGGGCAGTTTCCCAAAGTTGCTTAAATTCCCTTATAAAATATCACCCAGCATTCACTTTGTCCCACTGATCTTCTTTTCCATCACTCGACTCCTAGTGCACACTGAGATATTCCTCAAGGAATGGGTGAAGATCACAACTTATAAAAAAAAACCACACAAAAAACCTGGAACACATAAAATGTTTAGCGCATAGAATAACTTCAAATATTTATATCTATAGGTATTTTTAGAAAGATTGATAAAAAGAATTCTCTGACATACCCCACATGGTGACAGCCCAATTCATGCTCAGAAAAGCATTCAGCTTTTTCCATCAGCACCATTCATATCTTAGAAGACAGACTTTGCAGGGGCCTCCCCAAAGTATTTCCTTAAACCTCTGCCAACCTGGGGAGAGAGGGGGTGGAGATATTACATAAATATCTGCATCGAGTTCTTGGATCGAGTTGCACAATGGCCATATATGGTGAAAGGTAGGTTTTCCCCCGAGACTGTGTTCTTGGAATATGTTAAAATGCACATGTCTCCGTTTCTGCTCCCAAGAAGCTGGTGTACAGATGTTAAGCACTGGGGTGGTGGAAACACTGCTGTCTACAGTTTACATGATTCTAATAGGCCTCTAGAATGTGCTTAAAAGGCAGTGTTCAGAATTAGGCCCCTAACCTTCTTTGACGTAATTGTCTTTGGAGTCACATCTTGAAGGAAAAGAATGAAGATTTGGAAGGGAATTAATTTTCTCAACCAGACTTACTATTTTCCCCCCTGCACTTTATAGTAAATTGTTTAAACTCAAAACAATTCAGCTAATTATGGATTCCTACCTGGGCTATGCTGCCATGTGAGTGGCTGCATGTCACCGTTTCTGGTTCCTGACTCGCCGTCAGGCCAGTTCTGCCTGATTTCACTCATGCGCTGCTGCTTTTTATAATCTGAACATTATTTCCACTCAGAGGTTTTCAGCTTTGCAGAAAACCTAAGAATTTGAAAGGAGTTGAAAGGAGAGGGGGACCCTTATAATCATCATTTAGATAATTAACACTGAGTTATTCTGATTTTTGCTGTAAAAAGGATACCCTGAGAGAAACCTTTAAAAAAAGTTAAAAGTTTGAGTTTAACAGCTGAATTTTCTAATTTTCATTTTTAAAATAGAGCTTAGGCAGTCTCTTTTGGTAATTAAAATATGATTTCCCTTCTATTTTCTATGCTCAATAAACTCTGTTACAATATATTTTGAAATATAGGACATTGAGTCTAGGGCATTAAACAAAGACCTTAAAAGGCTTTGAGGGGATTTTTTAAAATCCAGTTTCCTAACATGTAAAATGGAACTTGGAACGACTTCATGGCTTTTAATGTGTTTTTTCCCTATCTTCTAAATGCAATAATCTCTAACCTCCACTTGATCATTAGAGATTTATATTCACTATAATTTATGTCAACTTATATCTGGGACTTTTTTTTTTTTTTTACAACGTTTGGCAGCCAACTGCTGGTGGAAACTAGAAATGTTTCACATTAGTCAGCAGCCCTCTTAAATTATTTCTATGAAATAATTTACTGTGGAGTACAAATTCTTATATGGCATTTAAAGTTAATGATTAGGCAGAGAGATATATCAAAATGTGATTGGTCACATATGTACCTGACTGCATGGTTTTAACTCTATGCATGTTTTATAAGAATTGCTTTTTAAAAAGGTATTTTAGGGCTTATGTATTTTTCTACTAAAATATTTTCCCATTTTTAAAGGAAATTAAAATAGATGCACAGGTGCTTATAAACTCTCTCCTCTAACTAAATGTCCATAAAATTATTTTCTATTTCACGATGGCCATTTATGGCGTAGCACTGGTGTGTGGTCTGAAACTACAGGAAATGACAATGATAAAGATCTCTTGTAGCAGCATCTGAAGCCAAGATGTAGAAATCCTAACAAAATATGAGATTTCTGATGAAAATTGTAATTTGTCTCTTGTTCGCTGCAGGTAATGAGTAACCAAGTGATGTGCCTCCAACAGACAAGAAATGAAATCACCCCCAGAGTTCCTCATTCAAAACTCGGAAGGAGCACTTCCTCATTCGCTTTGATTTCGTGACACAGTTACGGTCAAGGCTTGTAGATATTTCCTTGTTCAATTTCGTTTATCACCCAGGAAGGGACGACTTGGATGGCCCTGAAAGCTGGGTTGAAATTTTTATTTTCATGGGAGTGGCTCCTAGAGCATTTCTTTTGTATCTCAAACAGATATTTCTTTTTCTCTTCCCTTCCTCTCTCTCCCTGTTTAACAGTGGTTGTCTTCACTCAACTATTTATGATTCATTTCATGAAAGGTTAGGTTTTCTCTGAGGGTACTAAAAAGTCTCAGAGTGGTTTTAGAGACTAGCAGCAACAAGGAACTCTTTCCCTTCGCGCTGTAAAATAAAGTCATTGTCAATAGCCTACAACCTGCAATAAACTATTAAAAAAGGAATTTATGATGGCTGGTTATTATCCTCCTGAAATAATGTTGTTACAAGTCTGCCCTTGTCCGTCATCTGCCAGAGTCACGTGCTGGATCTCAAACAAAGGGAGGGCCTGGATCCACACAGAGCCTCTGGGCAAATAACCCGGGGTGGCCTGGCCTCATAGGCCTTGGGCCTTCATCACCCTTTCAGAGCAACCGAATAATAGCCGCACGCGTGCTTTATCCTGATGGCAAGAAAAGGCACCTGTTGGTGAGGTGGAGCTTGAAGTGGGAATTAGAAAAATATTTGCATGGCTGCTAACAGCAAATTATGTGGGAGTGCCTTGGGGGCGGGCACGGGCACAGAAGGCAGGACTGGACAACGTGACTGGAGGCAGGCTGGACGCCCCTAGAGCCTTGTTTATAATGTTAATCTAAGTCCTGAAAAGTGCCCCCTCTTCCTCTCTCCACCCGGTGAGCAGCTTCCTTTGCTGAATCCGGCTTTACCCGCCCAGCCCCCTGGGGTGACCTCTTTGGTGTCAGCCAGGACCAGAGGAAGAGGGGTGCTCTGCTGCGGGGTGATGGGGAGGCGGGTGGTGGAAGAGCTAGGGCTCCTCACAGGGGCCGGGCTGTCCAGGTCTCCGGCCAGCACGGGCCTGCTGGTGCTGTGGGGTCACCGACGGTAGGCGCCCACCTCAGAGAGAGGTTTCGAGAATGAAGAATGGGGTGGCGTGGGGCTGGCAAGAATGTGAGGTGGTCGAGGAGGTGGAGGGGCGAGGGGGAGGAGGGAGGAGGGAGGAAGAGGTGGAGGGCTACCAACCAGGCCAAGGCCCGAAAACGGTTTGACTGCAGTCCAGGGGCTGAAGATAGAAAATTCCCTCTTCTAATGTAAATCATCATTCCCTGAGCAAAGTAATAGAATTGCACTGGTAAAATATTGGCTGTTTATTTTTTTTAAAATTTATGTTGTGCCTACAAATGTTAAAAAAAAAAAGTGCTCTTCAAGATTTGGGTGATTATTCACTGCTTCCTAGTAAATGCTAAAGCAAAGAAAACTGGTTTTAAAATGAGAATAAAAATGTGAAACTAAGAACAATCACTTTTTGGACATTAATTTGCATAAGCATACTTTGACATACTGTGCCGTTCCTGACTTGTTTCAGAAAGTTATCAGAAGCATATGTTGAGTAGGTTTTGAAAACCGAATTGCTTAGTTCTGCGAAGCAATGTCTGGAGTTAGAGGCTGTGGAAATAGAATAGCTCACACATGCAACTTTAATCCCATTATTTTTAAAACTTGGAAACACTTTGGTATCATCTGAAATGGTCGATTATCTTATTTTGTGTACCTAGACAAATACTAAAGCTTTGTTTAGGAAAAAAAATATGTAATTTTAGAAAACTGAGAGTCAAAGTCTGGAATTAAGATTGCTGCTTAACACTAGGTTTTGATTCGTAATTGTCTCAATATGTGACATCACTTTATCATTTCCTCATAGCATTATCTCTCCAGTTTAAACTTTTTAAAACTCATCTCTAAAGGAAAATCTAAAATCTAAAATATTGTTATAAATTTCTGAAAATTAAAGACCTAGTTAAAATAATATAATGAAACAATAAATGCCATCTGCCAAAGTAATGCTAATTTATATTAGCATTCTGTTTAGCTTTTTTATGCAAAATTTCAGAGCAGCTGCTATCCACTAACATTTATGGAATGGTGGCCTGTGTAGCAGTGCCTGACCTTTAATTAATCAAAGTTGGAATATTTTCAGCAATATTTATCAAGGGTCACTTTTAAGTGATCAAAGCTATCAATGATAGCCCTAGCTGGTTTAGTTCAGTGGTTAGAGTGGCATCTGGCAGACTGAAGGGTCCCAAGTTTGAATCAGGTCAAGGGCATGTACTTCAGTTGCAGGCTTCATGGGGCCCATGCTATGTGGGAGGCAACCAATTGATGTGTCTCTCTCACGTCAATCTTTCTCTCTCTCTCCCCACCTTCCACTCTCTCTGAAAAGCAATGGGCGGGGGGGACCTATCAATGATAACCTTTAGTAGACTATTTAGTTTTGGTCTAAATTTTACTATAGAAGTCACCCCCCTTGTGAAGTGCCATGTATTATATCTGCAATTATGTTGTCAAAGTAAAATGCATTTAGGACATAAGGAAGATATTTCTTAATTAAATATAGAAAAAAGCCACAAATGACAATGTTCATTCTTGTAACATGGTGCTATCCCATGATTATCTGTAAACAGCCAGAGCAAAGGAGACTTAAACAAGTGGCCTTTTGGCCAAAAGATGGGAAAAAACTCCGATATGTTTAGCCATTGAAAACTTGTGAGAACTCATCACTATACTGGAAAAATAAAATCCAATAGAAAGTATTGTTTTCTAAATATTTTTCTAATTATCACCTTAAATCTCTGTGGTTCTGAAAATATGAATAAATAGAACTCTAAGTTCTTCATTTCTTCCCAACTTCAAGCTTAGCAACAAAATTAAATGAAAACAGTTTTCTGGTATTCTAGATGTCAGGAGTGGTGAGGAACAGAGATGCAAGAATTCCAAGAAAGGCTGCGGAGGGTCACAGAGGATTGTGGGAGCAGTTAGGGTGTGCTGAAGAATGCTCCTTCCTCTCAGGTTGTCCACTCCTCACTCTGACTTACCACTCTGTTAGAAGACCATTTGGACAAGAAGAGCTGCTAATGCTGGGTTCATTATCTCAAGAAAAACTGAACTAGTGATCACCCATGTTGCCATTACTCCTTGGTAGCAAGAAAATGCTGAAATGAAAATTGTTGAATCATAAAATGTTAGAGCTGGAAGGGACATTAAAGTGGTTTCTCTGGATACAGTTTCCAGCTAACTTGGGACTAAACTGGGAATAGAATAACTCTTGACTCTCAATCTACAGCTGTTTAATATGTAAATATTAAGAGATGCTTTAGCCAATGGATTATAGATTAGAACATATTTTGTTAGATTTATTCCTAGCTATTTCATCATTTTCTATACCAAAACTTGGGTCCAGCTCCCCAGTGTCCCAAATTAAACCTGGAGCACCTTTGCCCCATCTAAGCCATGGAAACCAGTGCTATCCAGCAGAAACATAATGTGAACCACACATGTGATTTAAAATTTTCTTGCAGCCACATTTTAAAAAGTAACAAGTGAAATTCATTTTAATAATAGTGAGTTAGTTATTGCTGTGTAACAAATCATCCCAAAGCTTAGCTTAAAACACACATTTATTATTTCACAGTTGCTGTGGGGCAGCGTGCTCGGGCTGCATAGCTGGATTGTTCTGGCTCAGGGTTTCTCCTGAGTTTGCAGTCAAATTATCAGCCTGGCTGCATCATCTGAAGCATTGACTGGGGCAGAAGGATCTGCTTCCAAAACGTGTCACTCACGTGGCTGACAGTTGGTGCTGGCTGTTGGCTGAGGTGCCTCAGTTCTTCTCCATGTGACCTGTCATCCTCCAGGGGTTCTCTTCTCCATTTGGCATCTTGAGCACAAGAGTCTGTTCTTTACTGGTGGCTGAGCTCTGAGAGAGAGACAGAGATCGAGAGGAAGCAAGCTGGTGGGGGAGAGGAGTACTCAAGATAGAAGCTGCAGTCTTTTAGTAATCTAATCTTGGAAGTTATATCCCATCACTCCTGCCACCTTCTGTTTGTTAGAATTGAGCTATTAAGTCCAGCCTACATTCTAGGAGAGAGAATTACTTCTGGACATGAATACCAGGAGGTTGAGGTCATTGAGGGTCTTCTTAGAGATGGCCTACCACAAATGTATTCTAATTACCCCAATATATCTAAAATATTATTTAACATATAATTAATATAAAAATTATTAATGAGACATTTTACTCTTTTTTTATACTAAGTCTTCAAAGTCCAGTAGGCATTTTATACTTACAGTACATATCAATTTGGACTAGCCACATTCCAAGCACTTGTAGCCACATGTGGCTGGTGGCTCCTGTAGCACAGCACACCAAAAGACCCTCTGCAGTCATCCCAAGACCCAAAGACCCTAACTAAGGGAATCCTTTACCCTAGGAACTTAAATGATTTATGTGATTTATCAGACTTGTAGCAAGTGCTTCCTATGTACCAGGTACCGCAATAAATGTGGGGAACCCCAAATCAATGACTCATAGGGCTTACCCTAAAGGAACTTGGCTAAATAAGTAGTTAGATTCTGAATCTAGATCAACCATGTTGGGTCCATCTCAGAGCTCTAGCCTGTGATGGGACCTGGAATAAAGCAGAGCTCAGTCCACAGTCTTTTGGGAAGGTTGGTAACCCAGAGTCTGTTTGGCCCAGCCAGAGCTTCTGACAATGACCACACACATCATTCGCTCCCCACCCTGAGGCCATGTCTCCAGCCCTGAGCTGGAGTCCATATGTTGGCCTGAAATCTGATTTGCCTTGGACATGGAGCAAGTTAAATATTTGTTTAACTCAGTACATTGTACTTTCCACTATTCTCCCCAAACAGGGCCTGTAGCGGAAGAGAGATGTATGGGAATACCTCAAGTATTTTAGGTTTCTTGGGTGCTTTGGAGGGGCCCCACGGAAATGCTGGTACATCATACTTGCACCAAATTTCATCTATATGTGACTAAATTTATATGGGCAAAGAATGCCCTTAATTATCTCACCAGCTATGAATGGGTTTCCCATCAGAGAGAATTATTTTTAGTCTTTTCTCTGTCCTAACTCTGAGAATGCAAATTTCTCTGCTTTTGCAGAATGTACATATGGACTTCACTTGCATCTTTTCACAATGAATGTCCTAAATTTTATTCACAGTAAGTTATAAGAATCTCCAGAGTATAACTCCATTGCCAGGGCCTGCCAGAGGAGCTTCCTATCTTCCAAAACAGCTATTTATTTAAAATGCTATTTATTAATGGTGCTACTCCTGGCAGTTCAGTTAAAGAATTCTGGTTTTCATCTGGGGGAAATGCGATATACTTTTCATTAGCAGTAGAAGAAAGCACCCTCTGAGTAGTTTTTCTACCAATGTAAATAGTAGTAATTTATTTTAAAGTTAGAGGAAAATCCATGCCTGTCTCAATGGGAAGAAATTAGTTTCATTCAGATGCTATTTGGAAAAATGGTCTTGAATACCTTCTTTATTTTTTGTCTTCATAAAAATACTGTTTAAAAAGTAGAACTGTGTGAAGACAGTTTCAAGAAAAGGGCTACAAAGAAAAGGTATCTTTTTTACATGTAAAACCCATCTCTAAATTTTTATTGGTTATACTAGTTGCATCTTTAACATAAAATGTCTTTGTTCCACAATGTGGACACAATAAAAAAACATGACACACCTCACTGCTGTGTCTAATAATGTCATGATTTTGGTTGAGCTGCCATAGACTACGGCTCAACCATAAAACCTGGAAAAACATTCAGGGGGCCTGGAACATAGAAAAATCCCTAAAGCTGTTTGGCTGGAATTTGAAGGGTGAAATTAAAGCTTCTGTTCTGTGTAAATCTGTCCAGATTTAGTGTTTTACAGCATCAGACACTGCTCTGGGAGCCAAGAACTGACTCTGCCTAAAGGCCCCTCCACGTAGAGAAACTCCCATGCCCTGAAGTCAGAGAAAGAAATGAATTTTAAACATTCCATTGTAAATACAATTTATGCATGTCATCTTCTCACATGTACAGTGGCTTCGTTCTGAAAGTTCAGTTTGTTCCTGTTTGGAAGGTTCTAAATAAAAACGAAAAGAGATTATTTTAATTGGCCTTTGGGAAGAACTGCATACTAAAGCTTGGCATGCGTGATGGGAATGCATGACTGTATTTTTGCAGTTTTAGAATGCAAATTTAAGTCCACAGAATATACTGTAGCAAATATGTGTATATCTATGTCTACATAGATACATAGATATACACACACTCCCGCACATGATGTGCATAGGGACACTGGTAAAAATCTGTATTCTTTTAAAATCATTGTCATTTATTCTACCATCCCACAATGAGACAGATATTTCATTGCTGCAGTGTTGCAGGAGCTATGACGGGTGGGGGACGTGCAGCTCTTTGGAGAAAGAGGGAGATTCAAAGATAAATAATATCTTTCAGCCTGTTCCATACCATATGGAACTTGGATTTGCTTCTCAAAAGTAGAAGCTGAGTCGATCGGCTAAAGCGCGAAGCTAGGGGTTTGCTTTAAGTCCCTCCATTCAGCCCGGACAGGCCGCTGCCAGCAGTTCCCTGGGCGTCCAGTCTCCCCGAGGGCTTGCTCGGCATGTTCACCCCGCCTGGTTGGGCGGGAAGAGGTGGGGATCCGGGGCTTCCCACCCCAGGAAGGGTCGTGAGCAGCGCTCTCCCCCCGCGCCCGGGCCACCCGCGCGCCGACCCGAGAGGCGCGCCCTCTGCGGGTCCGCGAGCCCGCCGCTCCCCGCGCCCCCGGCCCCGGGCGCGAGCAGGCCCTCGCTCGGGGTCTTGCTGGAAGCGCGATCTTGACGTTGGGTCCTTCGGGCTGGGACCCCCGGGTCACAAGAGCAACTGCAGCGGGTCCCGACCTAGCCTAGAGGACCGGACTGCGGGGCGCGGCCCCCCGGGCCCTCGGGCCGGCCGGCGGGGACAGAGGCAGAGGGGCTCGTGCAAGCCCCGGGGCTCCAGCTGGAGGCGCTCACGCCCGGGTCGCCCCACTCACACCTTTGAGGGGCGTGGGGGGAAGGGCGTCTCAAAAAGTCCTAAACTCCTCGGCGCATTTGTCAATACGGGGCAGGGCTCGCCTCCCAAGGGCCGGTCCGCGGGGACCGACGCCCGGTAGAAGCCGCCCGCTTCGCGCAGCAGGAGGGGCGCGGTGGCCGCCCTGGCGGGACTTGCGGCGCAACAGATGTGTTTTTAAACCCCAAAGGGAATTGATCGTAAAACTCGCGAAGCTTACGCGTCCGGGGCCTTCGCTTGCACTACCCCTTCCAAGTCCCTCGGAGGGGTGCTGGCAATTCTGGATTGCGAGCCGTGGCCTTGATTTTAAAGACCCCGTTTCCCAATGTCCAAGCCCGGGCCCGCCACTCCCCCGGTGGCCCACTCGTCCCGCCACCGCCTCTCGCCCGGAACCGCACTCCCCCGGCCACGCGCTCTGCGGTTACGCGCCTGCTTGGGGCGCGGGCAGAGCTCGGAGTAACCCCCAACGCCACACTGGCTTTTGCGGGGCACCGAGTCAGGCTTATTACGTCATTTTCACACCTCCTTTTTCGGATTGTCTCGCCCATTTTGAGTCCACCAAGGGAACAGGCCCACATGGCAACTTAAGCAAAAAAAAAAAAAGTGTTGCAATTCCAAGGAAGTATAGTTCGATGGACATTCTCATGTTCCTAAGCATCTTTTTTTTTTTTCTTGGTATAATAATTTCATCTCTTGGCCAAGGTTCTGAAATTGAGTATTACATTTCTGGCTTTTATATGTTGTTGAAACCAGTGCGGCGTGATGAAATATATGAGTATTAAATCTCCAAAACAAAACAAAACAAAACCCCAAACCAAAGCCTCCTCTTTAGGGCAGCCTGATTAGCAGCTGGAGAGCAAGGGGGAGGATTTCGGAATCCCGAGGAAGGAGCAGGAAGGTCTCCCTTGCTGTCATCAGAACCACCACCCCTTCCAGAACAAATAAATAAAACACTGATTGCCTCTAAACCTGAGGCCTAGCCTGAAAAGTGCGATGCAGCCTGCAAGTTCAGAGAGCCCCACCCATTTCTATGCAAGGCAATAGTTCCATACTTTTCAAACCCAGGCTTTCACATTTCCTGACTCTTGTACTCACAGAAGGGAGATGGGCTAGGAGGTCATTCTTACAGGACAGAGCAACGCAATGCCTTTCCTCACTTAGGACCTTCCCACATATTCCCTGGCCGAGAAAATTATCGGAGGCCTACAATTACCAACATTTAAAAATCTACCTACAGTTATAACCTTTATTTTGTATTTAATCCTTAACAGGCTGAGGGGATTTTAATTAACACTACAATTAGAAGTAAAATGAAAATAGGTATTCGGCAAATAACATTCTTCCTCTATTTGTTGCTCTCACTGGGTTTTAAACCCAGTGGGGCGGAGAGGAAAATGTAGGCAAGTGTGCATTTTGCCTGGATCTGAACCTATCTTAAACTTCTGTCTCCATCACAGTCATGTCTGGAACCCAAACTGACTTTGCTCGGCTTGCTAACCCGGGTTTCAGTTGTGCAGACTCCGAACCCGGGTGAGTTTAGGCGACTCCTGCAGGGCGGTGCTGTCTCCAACGCCTCTGTGGAGGACCCAGGTGGCTGCAGCCAGGCAGCAAGAGGCCCAGAAATCGTCCCAGCTTTTCCCCCCAGGCTCAGGCCAACCGGGAAACTGTTAACCTTGAGCTTTATTTAAAGCACACGGTTTTCGCATCCCGGGCCCCTGCGCCGGGCCAGCAGCCCCAGCGCGCGCTCTGCGGCCTGGGGAGGGCTCAGCAGCCCGCGGGCCCGTCTGGGCCACAGCTGTAGGGTCGGGAGCTCCTCTCTTGGACTCCAGTCCTTTCAGAAAACTCTTTTCTTGTCGGATGTGGTTTCCCTTTAATTAATCACTCATGCCCGCGTGTCCGCCGCGCCGCTTCCCCACTCTTCCTCCAGCCCCCCATAGGATCCGGGTTTGGAAGCGGGAGCGCAGGCCGAGCCGCTGGGGTGTGCGGGTGTGGACTCTGCCAGCCGCAGTCCAGAGACCCCAGTTGGCGAAACTGTAAAACCGGCCTCCTGGAAGATGCACTCCCCCCTCCCGGCCTTTCCCAGGCCAGTGGGCTGCTCAGGCGTCGGGGCTTCGCAGCTCCAGGCTCGGCCTGGGTGGTCCAGGTGTTCCGGGTGGTCCCGGAGGCCTCGCTTCCGACAGGTTCTCTAACCTCACCTTCCTCCCCCCCGCCCCCAGACCTAGGACAGGGCGTCCGCTGGCACAGCCGCTGTCGGCTCCCACCCGCACCCCACTGTTTCAAGGGCCCCTCCAGGCCTGGCGGGGCCTCCTCTGGTGCGGTGGCTTCCTGCACCACGCGGGGCGCACCAGCCAGCCTCTCGGAAAGCTGGGGCCCAGAGGCTGTTGGCCGAGGTCCGTGGAGTCTCTTCTCGGGGAAGCCCTGGTCCCAAACCCCAATCCCAAGCTGTTCTCAGGGCGGCGGGCCGGGTCGTCGAGTCCCGACGCAGCGGGTGCGCATTAAACACGCCTCGGTAGTTGCGTGTCATTCTCCTGTCACTTCCAAGCCACCGACGGAGGCCTCCTACGCCGGGCCCAGCTTCAGGGGCGCCGCGGGTGTGGCAGGGACCACCCTGGGACTACGCGGCTGCAAGGGTGGCGCAGGCGCCCCGCGCCGAGCGAGGTGCGCTCAGATATTCCCGTCGGGAGCTTTGGTGGGGCCCAGGGGGCCGCACGGGGCTCGGGGCGCAAAACGGAGTTAGGAGCTGAACGACCCGAGCTCCCCTGCGCCCCGCGCTCGGGCGGCTCGGGGACCAGGCCGCCGACACGCTGCGAGCGCAGGGCGCGGGCGCCGGGCGCGGAGACGGCCCGCTTCCCCCGAGCTCCGGGCCGCTGAGCGCGCTCGCGGGGGCCCGCGCGGGGGCTCGGCCCGCGTGGACTCGGCCCCGGCCCCGGCCCCGGCCCCGGCCCCCCGCGCGCCCGGCCGGCTCCGCCGCGTTCCCAGCAGCCGGCAGCGCTTCCTCCCGCGGTGGCAGAGCCAGGCCGCCGGCCCAGCTGTCAAAACAGGGGGTGTCTCTTTCATTCTGGCTCACAGAGTCCCAAAGGGGAACAGGGGCCTTCATGCTTGTGTTTGGACACAAGCAATTATCCCTAATTATTCTTTTTCTTTTGAGCCTGCCCGGCCGGCCGGCGGGCTCGCCGCGGAGCGGGCCCCGTAATCCCCGGGCGGCCGCTCGCAGTGGGTTCCGCGGGCGAGGCCCGGCGCTTTCATGTCCCTGCGGGTTTAGCGCTGATTCAAACTCATTGCGATGGGGGAATTAACCCCGGGGGCCCCGGCTTTCAGGGGCCTCTGATAAGAGATTATACGTGTTGATGGCAAGCTTTTCTTGGCAAAATGTTTTCAAAGGGCTTGGAGTTGTTAAATCAAAGCGCCATTGAATGGCTCGGGGCCGCCCCCTCCCCCTACCCTACCCTCCCCCTCCTCCCTCCCTCCCCCTCTCCATCCCTTCTCCCTTCATCCCTCCGCCTCCCAGCCGCCGGGACTGCGCGGCCGGCCGCCAGCCCGCCCCGAGCCGCGAGTCCCTCCGCGCGAAGGCCGTTCGCGTGGGTGCTCCTGCCGCCGGGCAGCCCGGCACCCCTGCCCGCCCTCGCTGCCTCCCTCCCCTCCTCTCCCACACGTCCCAGGTGAAAGACACCCCCACCCAACAAGCCTGAGCTTTGTAGAGAACGGAGGGGACGGGGTAGGGTAAGGAGGAGTGGAGGAAGGGTGGCTTTCTTGCCCCCCCCCAAAGGTCAGCCAGTCAGAGGGGTAGTCTTAGGGCGAAACCGTGCAGTGGACCAAGCTCAGGTGTCCCCTGAATCTCAAGGCTCCGCCCCGGGGGCCATGTGGGGCCCCCCAAAGGAAGAAAGCAAGTGTTGGGCGGACCGTGTGGGTGTAGATTGTGCCCTGTGGGAAGCCTCTTTGTCCAGGGAGTGGGTCCAGTTTATAAATTACACAGGCCTATTGGGCACTCTGCTGGCCCTGCTAGGGTGGAATGGGGAATGCACAACTTAGATGGGGGCTGAAAAGGTCGTGCAGGGACTAGATAGGTATCTCCTCTTGGAAAAAACAAAGTATGAAAAACAAGTGCCAAATATGTGAAAGGGTGTCTGCAGTTGTCTTCTCCTTCCCCCTCCCCCACAGATCACACACACCACCCTATACCGGCCCACTCCCCCAGCTAGCCTTGGCCATTCTTCCCTCCTGGCTTACCTGCCCCCCACCCTCAGGACTGGAACCTTGCGCCCCCCTGTTTGGCTGGTCTGCCGCCCTGATTCCTGCCAGCAGCATGGGATAGGCGGGATCGGGCCTTCTTGTCTGTACCTCGACCAGTGCTTGGGGCCCTGCTCAGAATGGACTGGTTATGGGAGAGCTGACTGCCTCACTCAGCACCCACACCCCACAGGGGATGGGCCCCCCCATGCCAGCCGCTGCCCTGTTCACTGGAGCTCTGAGGTGCATCAGCCTCTGGGCTGCTGGTCCCGCTCCCGCTCCCCTTCCTGTTTACTTTTTCCTTCCCTCTCTAGCTTTGCTGAGACCCAGTGTGCTTGTGCAGAAGCCTGCCCAAGAGCCTGGCCAAGTTATAACC
The DNA here is from genome assembly GCF_964146895.1 of Miniopterus schreibersii. Classification (NCBI taxonomy): domain Eukaryota; kingdom Metazoa; phylum Chordata; class Mammalia; order Chiroptera; family Miniopteridae; genus Miniopterus; species Miniopterus schreibersii. The sequence continues at coordinate 68,835,124 of NC_138103.1, read as the reverse complement.
AAATCTGGTGCCAAGTTGGCACCCACTTAGTTTGCTGGCTTCCTGAAAGGTAAACTGGTTCCTCATTTGTTTTTCTGCCTCTTTCAGAGTTAAGGAGCTATGGGCCCTGTAGGATGCAAAATTCAGCTGTGACTTTTTGTTTTACATTGCTGTGGAATTTTTGGCCCTGTGTCTCCCAGTAGCTGGCTAATATGTACTTAGTTTTGTCTTTTTTAACTTATCTTGTCTATCTAAGGTACATGTGGTTTTTGTAATATTAATCTATTTCATTGGTAATATTTTATTTAAATTTTTTATTTTGCATGATAACTGAGACTCACTTATAGTTCCCTTTTACATACACTGAAAACTTCCTGGTTTTGGTATTGTACTAAACTCACTTCATTCTAATCCTCAAATATTTATTGAGGACTTACTATGTTCTAACCACTCTCAACAGTGAACCAAGATGAAAAATGACAAAGATCCCTGCCTTCATGGAGCTTATAATGTAGAGGAGAGACAGACAATAAAAGACTTAATAAATAAATGATATGGTGCCATAGAACATGATGAGTGCTGCTGTAAAAATAAAGCAAGCATTAAAAAGAGAGACAATAAAATGTGTTGGAGGGGACATGGAGGGATTGGAACCCTCATATGTTATGAGTGGCAATGTAAAATGGTGTAGCCGCTTTGGAAAACAGTCTGGCAGTTACTCAAAAGGCTAAACATGGAGTTACTATGTGACCCAGCAATTCTACTCCCAAGAAAAATGAAAACATATGTCCACACAAAAGCTTGTACACAATTGTTCATAACAGCATAATCCATAATAGCCAAAAAGTAGAAATAATCCAAATGTCCATCAACTGATGAAAGAACGAACAAAATGTGGTATGTCCATAAAAGGAATATTACTCCACCTTAAAAAGAAATGAAGTAGTAATGCAGGCTACGACAGGAATGAACCTTGAAAACTCAATGCTAGGGGAAGAAGCCAGTCACAAAGGACCTCAGAGTGCATGGCTCCATTTATATATAAAACGTCCAGAATAAAGAAATCCATAGAGACTAAAAGTACCCTAGTGGTTGGCAGGGGCTTGGGAGGGGGGAATTTGAAGAAAACGGGGAATGAGTGTCACGGGTGTGGGGTTTCTTCTCGGGGTGATGAAAGCGTTTTAAAATTGTGGTGAGAGCTGCCCGACTCTGTGAATATACTAAGCACCATTGAACTGTATCCCTTAAATGAGTGAATTTCATGCTGTGGATTATATCTTAATAAAGCTCACAAAACAATAAAGCAGGCTATGATGATTAGGAGTGTGGCATCGGTGTGTGTGTGTGTGGGGGGGGGGTTGCTTGCAAGTTTTAATAGAGAAGACCTGTTTGAGAAGATGACATTTGGGCAAAAACTTGAAGCGAGGGCATTACCCAGTGGACATCTGGAGAAGAGCGTTACAGGCAGAGGAAACAGCTACAGCAGAAGCTCTAAGGTGGGAGCCTGGCTATTGGAGGGATGGTGGCGTGGTGTGGCTGCTGTGGCCGGTGTGGCTGGTGTGGCGTGGTGTGGCCGGTGTGGCTGGTGTGGCTGGTGTGGCCGGTGTGGCTGGTGTGGCCGGTGTGGCTGGTGTGGCTGGTGTGGCTGAAGGGAGTGATGGAGGATGAGGGGGGTTGAAGAGGTCAGAGATGAGAGGGGTGAGGTGTGGGGAAGGGGGTGTGGGTGGTATAAGGCTTCTGCTTGGGCCTGTGGTTTCAGTAAAGGAAGCACACGACCTGACTTACCTTTCAAAGGATTTCCAAACTGCAGGAGAGTGAGGATGGCGCAGGAAGGCCAGTCAGGAGGCTACCACAGAAGTCCAGGGGGAGAGGGAAGCTCAGAGCAGGTGGCAGCAGCAGAGGTGGTGATAAACGATCATGTTTTAGATATATTTTGAGGTAGAGCCAACAGAATTTCCCGATGGATTAGATGTGGAAAATAAGACAAAAAGAGTTTTAGACGACAAGGCTTTAGGGTTGAGTTACTAGAAAGATGGCATTGGTAACAGCTGAGATGAGGAGACTGGAGTGGGATGGGTTGGTGGGAGGTCAGAATTTCCGTTTTAGACATGTTAGATTTGAGGTTTGTGTTGTATATCCAAGTGGAGAGGTCTGTTAGGCAGTTGGACATATGAGTCTGGGGCGGGGAGGCACGTGTCTGGAAATAGAAATTTGGCGATTGCTGCCCGTTGATGGCATGTAAAGCCATGCGACTAAGAACAGCGAAGGAATGAGCACATGGAGAGAGGAGGAGAAGATGAAGGGCTGAGAGCTGCAGGCACTGCAACATGGAGACGTCACCGAGAAGGGAAGAACCAGCTAAGGAGACCGAGGAGTGAACAGTGATGTAGGAGGAAACCGAGAGAATGAAATATCCTGGAGGCCAATTGAAGAGATGGCATCAAGGAGAAGAGGGTGATCAATGGTCTTCAAATGCTGCTGAGAGATCAAGTCCAAGGCCATAGAAATGAGCAATCTGGAGGACTTCAAGAGGGCATTTCCAGTGAAGCAGTGCAGTGAAAACCTGGTGGAAATCTCCATTTCAAAGAAAATGGGAGGAAAGGAAGTGGAGTGAGTGTAGCCAACACTTTCAAGGAATTTTGCCATAAAATGAGCCGAGAAGCTGGGTGGAGCTGGTGGGGGAAGTGGGCCAAAAGAAAGTTTCTTTCAAGATGAAAGAAAATAACCATATGTTTATATGTTAATAGAAATGATGCAGAAGAGAGAGAGCAATTGCTGGAGAGATGTCCTTTCCTACCCTTAGGTAAGTAAGAGAAAATAATACCCAGTTTGAAAGTGGAGAGATTGACTTCAGATGGGAGAGTGGATAGTTCATTTATAGTAACAGGTAAGAAGACAGAATATGGGGGCCTGTAGGTGGGCCGAGGGTAAGGTAATAGAAATCTGTGCAAGTTCTCTTCTGATTGTGTCGGTTTTTCCAGTGAGGTGTAAAGCAAGGTTTTCAGCGAGTAAGGATGTGGGAAGAGGTGTAAGAAATATGAGAACAAAGAAAAAGGAACAAAGAAATAGTCCAGTATGAGAGTAGGAAATGAATTAGGAAATATAGTATGTCTGCCAGGGAGCATTAAGGGCTCACTTGAAGTTCATGATCTTGAATTTAAAATGAGCCAGTCAGATGGTCTTGTGTTTTTCTTCTGCAGGCTCAGAGTAGGTGGAAAGTTGGCTTTAACGCAGACCATGGTTTTGGCAAGTGAGTAGGACTAAGGAGAAAGAGCATGCCTCTTTAGAGTGCCAGAGAGAATGAGCTGGAAAGATACAGGAGGTGGTGGCTGGAGAGGGGTTCCATGAAACTGGACTTGGAGAGTTCCAGTTACAGGGTGGAGTCAGTGGAGGAGATCACTGGGGGAGAGGAGCTCAAGGGACCGTGAGTTTAGACTATTAGAAGGGTCATTTAAGTGTGTACTGGAATGACTAAGAATGGAGAGATAGGCAAGGAAATTACACAGATTGAAATAAAAATAACAGCCTTATTGCTAATAAATGCTGTATTGGAAGATGCGGCTTAGATGTGCAGCAATCATAGATCTTTCAGAACTAACCCCTAAATCTAGATTGATCCACACCCCGTGCTGCAGGCAGTACAGGATTACCACTGTAAAATGTGTGGCTGAGCATGGAGATCAGAAGGCAGGTTCTCCGTGTGCAGGCTGCCTCCCAAGAGAGGGCACGAGGCAGGGGCCTGCTCTGCCCCAAACTCAGCCACACTGTCACGCTGACTATGTCCCTCCACACGCGCGCAAAGCTGCCGAGATTATTTGACGAAGCAAACACAGTTCTGACACCAAACCCAATAAATATAAATAAACAAAAACTACAGATATTTTGAAAATGCAAAAATTTGGGAAACAGAAATATTGTGTGTTGACTACAAGAACAATATATAAAATACCATGTTTATCAAAAAATTCAAGGATATTACAGTGTAAAGAAATATATTACAGTGATATAAATGTATATTAATGAGTCACTAAAAGACAACATGATCATTTTAATGGAGGTTCACACAAAAACAGTAAAGGACATGCCCGGCCGGGCGTGGCTCAGCGGTGGAGCTTCGACCTAGGATCCAGGTGACCGAGGTTCGATTCCCTCGCTCGGGGCACATGCCCGGGTTGCGGGCTTGATCCCCAGTTGGGGGCGTGCAGGAGGCGGCTGATCAATGACTCTCTCATCATTGATGTTTCTGTCTCTCTCTTCCTCTCCTTTCTCTGAAATCAATAAAGATATATGTTTAAAAAAAAACCCAAAAAACAGTAAAGGACAACAGAAAAGAAGGATACCAGTATCCAAAAATATACAGACCCATTTGACACGATCATTTGAAAATCCAGAACAAAGTTGGTCTCAAATAACATTAATATCATGTTGGAAATTTTGGATAATACAAGGCAAATTAAAATGAGATGAGTAAATATTTCAAATAATCAGTCAAAATATCATTTTTGGTAAACGACTGTATAAAAAGAAGAGACAAAAGAATTAACTGGAAATTGCCTTGAAGAGTAAGCCGAGGAAAATGTCAATTCTCCCAAAATTAATGTGTAGTTTTAACCCAATCCCAACAGAATAAAAAGTCCAATACAATCTTTGAAACTCTGTGACATTTTAATAAAATTGATAAGAAATGTAAATGAGTAGGAATAGCAAAGAATATTTTGAGAAAGAAGAGCAGTGAGGGCTGTCAGTTCTGAAAATATATTTTAAAATAACAATAAAATAGGACCCTAACACTAACAAAGATATCAATGAAATAGAATAGAAAACCCTGAAATAAATGTTATTGTACATAAGAATGTAATATGTGATAAAGAAATTATAACCAAATAAAAGTAGAACCCAATAAACCCTGTTGGGACAACTGATAACTATATTGGGGGGAATTATGTATGTGTTTCCATTATACTCTTCTCCCCAGCTTTAAGTATAACTAAAGAATTGAACTGCAAAGAAAGAAAAATCACAGAAAAAGTAAAGAAAATATGAAAGAACACTTTTCAGCTCTTTGGAGTAGTGAACACATCATATGCTTTGAAACAACAGAAGAATTCATAGCAAAAACAATCAATGGATTTAACGATATAAAAAGTTTACACTTTTGTATAAGCAAAAATAATTAAAATAAGAAGGCATGGAGAAATGCATTTGTAGCACACACACATACACACATAGAGCAACCAGAAATAGGGTTAATACATATAATTATACAAAGAGTTCCCTCAAAGTGGAAAATAACTTATGGTATAGTCATACAGTGGAATTCAATCCAGCCATTAAAAGAAATGAACTACATCTTATAGTTTGTCAAAATGGATAAATCTCAGCAATATAATAGTGAATTTAAAAAGAACAAGTTGCAGAATGCTGTTTATCAGATTTTAAAACTTACTAATCAATACTCTATGTGTGTATGTGTGTGTGTGTGTGTGATGACCAAAGACTAAAAATATTAAAATGTGGAAGGAAGGATATATAGCAACTGTAAGTGTTGCCTCTGGAAGGGGGTGGGAAGTGGATCCAGTAAGTTTATAAAGGAGCTCTAACTTTTCCATATTTCTGAAATATTTGATAATAAAAAAGAGGATTTATGAATTGCTAAGGGAAAAAACCTTAAAACTCCAAAGTATTTATGTGAAAACAACATGAACAAACAATTCACAGGCAGGGACGTGCACACATAAAAAGATGTATAGCCTCCTTAGTAAGTAAAGAAGACTAAAATGAGGTAACAATCATATTCATTAAATTATTTTTTTAAACTTTAAAGAAAAAACGCTGTCCCACATAGTCCAGAAGTTAGTGGATGCTTTACAATATTTACACAACATGTAGAATCTTAAACTTTTGGAGTGGAAGGTATGGCCATCTGGTGCAAGAATGTCCGGCAATGTTGGAGATTTTTCTCGTTTTCTTTTCTTTACAGCTAAGACCAGACCCATCATCACTCCTGAATCTCAGGAGCAAATTTCTCTTTTAAAGAACTTCAAACTTCCTGGAAACAAAGCATAATGAAAATAGCTAAGGACAGAATCTGCCCTAAATATCTCCCAAACAACCAACTCTTAATCTTTAAATGTCCCTCAAATAAAACCTCTAATTCTTAAATATCCACCAAATCCTCAAACTTTTCTCAAAACATTCAAGAGAATTCATAATCCTGTAAATGAAATCCAGACTCCTGTGAAGGCCTCTCCCACCTACCCTTGAGGGTGAGCTAGCAGGAGTGCGTGCACACACGGACACACAACACGCACACATGCCACTGCCAACAGCACCCCTCCCCTCCCTCCAGCGTTTACTTGTGGTTTTTTGTTTTTAGGGACTTGTCAGTCAAGACAGAGCTCCTCTTTTGTGAAAGAGCATGCCTCTTCCACACCGGGACATTTTCTAACCCCCCAGCGACTATCATCAACACTTGGCTTTTTCTATTTGTTTTTAAAGAAAATGGTGGGGGGCATCAGTGGAATAGAGATGTTGAAGCAGCCGGAGGCATTTTTATTTTTGTTTTTGTGTTTTCACAAGGGAGCCCTAAATATATTGAATTTCTGGCTCGCCTCAGCTCCTAAAGCTATTTCTTTGGGATTCCATTCTTCTTTGAGGTTCTCCACCCTCCCAAAGTGGCTAAAAAGAGAGACAGCAAAGAAAAAGTTGCACTTCCTTTGGAATCTAAATATTTGAGTTCATGAGTAAACGGAGACATGTTTGTGTGACAGTTCTCACCAACTTATGCCTCACAGTGATTTCAAACTAAAATAGAAGCGAGGCTGGCAGTTTGCAGGTTCCAAGATGTCTCAGAGAGAATTCCCAGACCCTCTATATGTATTGACTTACCAGGGGAGGAGAGAGGATACCAGGCTTAGTAACAAAGGGGTTGGCTGGAGCTAAGGTGACCTGAAGCTGAGCCGAGAGAGCGAAGCAGGTGACCTGCTTGGGCAAAGCCTTTTCAGTTCAGGTAAGGACGCAGACGGCAGCGGTGGGATAAGAGCTGGCTGTCCTAGAGGCTTCCCCCGGGCCAAATACTATTCTAAGCACTTTACATGGATTCACTCATTCAGTCTTCCTAAAAACCTATGATGGCCATTCCATCATCACTCCTGTTTTGTAGACAGAGACCCAGGTCCAGAGAAATTGCGTAAGCTGCTCAAGAGCGCACAGCTAGGAAGCAGCAGAGCCTGGCCTTCGCCAGCATCCTACAGTCGTTAGAAGCCACCTTATCAGCTCCTCCCCTGCAGCGCCAGAAACTTGACCAGAAACCACATGGGAAGAGGGGAGAAGGGAGTTATGATGAATGTTCTTGGTGAATCACTCCCAGGTACCTTTTGGTTTAGAGTAAGGACTCGACACTTAGGGCGCTTACGCGGCCCTCAGCCGCAAGGAGCCCACCTGGGGCTACACAGCTGAGCACGGCCTGTGCCCTGCTCCCCAGGCTCTCACCTCTGGAGAGATGGAAATCTCAGTTGAACTCTGGCAATATGGTGGAGTATTGGCCTGTGAGTCCCAATAGTTGATATTTAGGAATATTTTGAAAGTAAACTTTTATATTTTAGAACAGTTTTAGATTTACAGACAAGTGACAAAGATAGTGCAGAGAGTTCTATACACTCTGGGTCCAGTTCCCCTATTACCAACATCTCATATTAGTATGGTACATTTGTTACAATTAATGAACCAATATTATTAACTAAAGGTCATACTTCATTCGATTTTGTTAGTTTTTACCTAAGGTCCTTTTTCTGTTCCAGGATCCCATCCAGGATACCACGTTATGTTTAGTTGTGATGTCTCCATAGGCCTCTTGGCTATGACAGTTCCTTCGACTTTACTTGGTTCTGATGGTCTTGACAGTTTTGAAGAGTACTGGTCAGGTCTTTTGTAGACTGTCCCTCAATTGAGATTTATATGATATTTTTCTCATAGTTAGACTGGGTTTTTCATCCCTCCTTCCCCCAGTATTGGTTTAATCAACAGACCTGTTTCCAGAGGGTGGTACAGTGACGGACGGGGAGTTTCCAGGAGTTGATTAGTGATGAATGTGCTGCCATTTGGGGTTCAGGACACTCCTTCATGGGTCCTGCTCACGAAAATGAGTGAGCGCTGGGACAGGCGCCTTGCCGTGGACTCTCGAGGTTTCATTTTGAGTCAGGTGAAATACACTGACATTTTACAATGTAGTTTTCCTTCTTAATAATTTTCTTTATTTTTCCTGTGAATGTATCATTAAGGAAGCAGAGATTATGACACCCCCTTTGTACCTCCCCTGAACTCTGTGTCTGGGTGTCTTTCTGGTTTAACTACGGCGTGACTTCATTCTTTTCAAAGGCAATTTTTAAGAAACAGACTTATAAAAAATCTCAGCACTAGAATGAATGATAAGAGTTTTGGTCATCTCTACAAAACTGTATAATCTATGTGTATCCTGAACAAATACATATACAAATGCAAACTATTCCATGAAAAATTTCAGACATAAAAGTCACTTAGAGTTCATGTCATAGTTAAGGCAAATGGAATGTTACTTGACCTGTTTCCAGTTGAGTGATTCAGGGAGTTTAAAGATATTTTAGGGAAAATAATCTCAAAGAAGCTTTAAAAGGCTAGAGGGACCTGCTTGAATCATAAAGAATATTATATTGCTTTACTAAATTTAAGTTACTATTTTAAACTAAGACTTCATTGGGCTTATTAAATCTGGGTCTTATTTAGGAAGTATTCTTAAATGATGGTAATGCTATTTTTACTTTCTTCTTCTGGCATCATTGCGATGGTTTTAACAGAACTAGAGGTGGGGTGGTTCAAGAGAACTTTGTTTTATTTGGCCCACTTCCCTCACTGCTCCCACTCCTCCTCCTCAGTCCCAGCCCCAGCTGCCTCTTTTATTCAAAGATCTAGCCTGAGATGATTGGACTAGAGACAGATACCTGACCCAATGAGGAGTCAATTTATGGACGAGGTGAGCCAATCTTTCTCCCAAGAGCATTTACAGTTGGAGACAGAGAGACTTAGTGGGCCTGTTGATGGATGATGATGGACCCAAAGTCATATGGAGTCAGAGAGCTGGAGTCAGTCATATGCCAGTTGAAGTCATGAGGTGGTCAACTACAGGAAGCAGTAGAAGCTGCTCTGTGGAGAGAGGTGGGAGAACAGAACCAAGGCCCAGAGACCCAGGGCATGAGAGAAGGAGGGAGGAGCCCCTGTTCTTTATTTCCTGGTCCAGACCCCTATGGCCAGATGACATGGGTTTTCTAGTTCTAAATGCGTGTGAGATTGCTTGTTACTCATTAAGTTTTCTAGCTAGGCTTCTCTCATAATCCATCGGATTCCAGTCAAAGAAAACCTCATATACCAAATGTCAAATTCAGGCTAGAGAGGAGCTCCCCACCACTTCAGCATCACACCAAGTCACCCAGACTCCAAAGGTCCGTGGGGCAACACAGGGATGAATCCAGGTGATAAGTAGGATATAGGAAATGGATATACAAGGAGCTTTACCATGCATATAGCTTATAAATGCCCAACTCGACATTTTCTGATAGCATTTTTCCTTAGTCTTTTCCACCTGCAACCTCTGTGGGTCAATGAGTATGTTGTGCTAAGATCAGAGCTCAATGTAGTCTCTGCCAAGTCACTAGTGGCATCATTCCAACAAAGCGGTCCCTTCCTCTGCTCCTGACAGGTAATGGCAGAACTTTCTAGGGATGCCTGCCTGAGACAGAGGTTCACACATTCAACAAATTCTTATTGACTACCTGCTATGGTGAGGCACTGTGCTGGGGACATAGCAAGGACTAAACAGTAAATCTCTTATCTGCATGGAATTATATCTTGTAAGGTGAGCAAGGGCACTTGTAATGAACACTATGGAGAGCACAGAAAGGGTAGTCTTAGGGGATGACTCGTGATGGTAGGGCCGGATGAGGAACCTACTTAGATGGCTTGTCAATGAAGGCCTCTCCAAGGGTGGAGAAGGGGCCAACCATAAAAACAGGGGGAAAGGCATGCAAAATAAGTCCATGTACTTTCCTTATCAGTGGGAACCTCAGACTGGGAACCACTGATTTGTGGTCTCTCCCATATGCACCCTCTTGGGGCCATGCTGTCCCATATAATTTCCTTCTTCTTCTGATGTATTAGTCTTATCTGCATTGCTTGCACCCAAGACTATTGGTTGGACCTCCACAATCTCTTTTCCATTCCACTCTCTTCTCTCCTGTCCCACAGTTGCTGCTCCTGTCAGGCCTGCCAGTCATACACCTGGACAATTGCAACACCTTCTAACTTTGGGGGTATGACTCTGTTCTGTTCACTGCTGTGGTATGGCATCTAATGCTTAGCATCACAAGGTGCTCAAAAGATATTTTCTGAATGAATGAATGAATGAATGAATGGGTGAAATTTCCACGCCTGCCTTCAACCTGCCTCCTGCATCTCTATCTTGCATGCTCCTGTCCGGATTATTGCTCTGAAACAGAGATCCAGTTATATCACTTATCAACCTAAAAATCCCCTGATGATTGGTCCCCATTGCCAAAAGACCAAACCCTCACTATCACCTTCATGGGTCTTTAGAATTTGTTCATAATCTCCCTTTTAGGCTCATCTCCCAAAGACAAGCCCAACCACTCTGAAACACCATCTCCTGAGACACCATGTGCACCACCTGCTCACACGTTGCTCTCCCGACAGATTTGCCCATTGGCCACCTTCTCAGTCAGGCTAGATATTCCCCACTATTCAGACCACACCTCAAATGTCACCATCCTTGCATGTCCCTGATACCACCTTCTCCAGCTAGACACCCACCATCCCTTTTGAGCTTAACGTGCACTCTTCATCTTGCCCTTGTGGCCCATCCCACAGGTTACTCATTAGCTGGCAGGCTCCAGCTCCTCCAAGGTGTGGGCCCGCCCTGGGGGCACAGGGGTTGCACCACATTTACCTTTGTGTCCCCAGGTCTTTTTTTTTTTTTTTTTGCAGTGAAGAAGAAAACTTTATTCTGTGCAAAACAGCTCAATTGTGACAGAGCACAGCTGTAAAAACAGCACAGTATAGAACAGCTCTGGGGCCAGGCCCCTTTCCGACTAGACAGCTCTGCTCTGCCCTGCCCTGCTCTGCCCTGCTCTGCTCTGCTCCCAGACAGGCTCCCCTGCTCTGCTCCACTCTGCTCCCGGACGGGCTGCCCTGCTCTGCTCCACACTGGTCTGCTCTGCTCTTTTCTGGTGAGACATCTGCAGTGTTTCAGCTCAGGCAGGGAGATGCAACCTTCATTCTGTGGTGGAAGTGGAAAGTGTGCTCCATGTCCCCAGTTCTTAACATGGAGACATATGAGATTAATAATGGAAGCTTACGTCTACTGAGTGCTTGCAATGTGCCAGGTGTTTCACACAATGAACTCTTTAATTCTCAAAATAATCTCAGGAGCTAGGTCATACTGCGGTTCCTATTTTAGAGTTGAGGGGACCAAACCTTAGAGAAGTTAAGTGAATTGCCTGGCGTTGCGCACGTAGCAGGCCCAGAGTTGAACCCGGGCCACCTGACTCCACAGCTGGCGAGTAGAAGCATTACACATGCTGTGTCCCAGAGTAACCACTGACTACTTATTAGAATCCCCTGAGGGAAATGCACTGCTCTCTGGGCCCCATCCCATAATAACAGGACCACGGGACCACGGAAGCACTGAACTTGGGCATAGGCATTTTTCAAAAGCTCCTCAGAGTTGAGAATCCTGATGATTAGTATTACCTGGAGCATTTGTTAAATAATTAGATTACCATGCTTATGTTCCAGAAAATTCTCTTTTAGTAGATCAAGGTTGAAACCCAGTAATTTGCGGTTGAAGAAGCACCCCAGGTAATTCTCATCTCAAGGGATGTTTGGGAAATGCTACTGGAGGTCAGGGTTTCAAAGACATTTCAATGGGTCTGTAAGCATTAGCCCATCAGTTGATGGTATAAAGACTATGTGGATGATTGTTGGCTCTGTCATCACATGGATGAGCCTTGAGATTCCATAGGCACTGCTTTTGAGAACGGGGCTGGCATAGCTGACAGCTCCTCACAAGTACACATCTCTGAAACTGTCCACTGAGAGTGCCTAACATCAAAAACCAGTATCTTGGCAGTACACGGAGTGGCAAAGCAGATAATGTGGTGAGACTCGTCATCACCTTGATTTCTTTAGATGTAGACTAAAAAATGCCTGTTGTAGGTCTGTCCCTGCCCCCCACCCTCAAAGAACTCGCTCTGTTCCCTTTTGATAGTCTCCTGTCTTACCACCAACTCTCTGGAGTCTTGGTCAGCTTGTTTCTGAGCTATTTCACGATCCTTGTTTTGACCAATTTCATTTTATGCATTCTAATGGTTGCATTTACTGACCTTTCCCAAGATTCAGAAGGAAATGCCTGGTCTTTCACACGCAATGCATATAGTTTGAGTCCCGCAACCAAGAAAAATCTCTCTTCTGCTGCTTTCTTTTCTTTCCCCCCAAGCAAAGTCCTGAATCTATTTGTGGACAAATGTTCCAGTTCTAGAATTTACCCTGCCAGAATAATTTTCCTAATGGGAAATCTAATGGGGCCTCCCACTGACAGAGGAGACCACCCCATCTGCAGCGAGGGACGGGAAACACTCCCAGCCCAGATGTAGAGAGATGCAGCCCACCAGGGCTCGATGCATACTCATCGCTTCTTTACTATTCAAGCATCTTTTCCTAAAGATATTTCTATTGAACTCACTTGTGGTGTCACCATCTGGAAAATATCAAGCCTCACCCCACTGAGGTAAACCCCTATTGCGTATTTTCCCCCTTTAATGTGAGCCCAGTGGGCATGGAGTGTGTATCTCTATGTTTAGCACAGATCCTCACCAAAGCAGCTCTCAAACACATGACGCTCTCTAAATAAATCAGTGTTGTAGAGGCCCATTCATGATCCATCCTCATTGATGCTAACGGAAAGTTTAAATGGGGCTCTAAGGAGCCTCCATGACTTCTTGATGTGAGGTCCTTCTTACATTTTAAAGTGGTGGATTAGGGTTTTAAGAGAGAGTAAGCTGTCCAAAAACTCATTTACTTCATTACAACCAGTTTTTAAACTGGGCCAAATCTTCTTCCAAGGTCTAGAATCAGATCTGTGTCTAAACCTACAAATAAAGGGTTTAGCTAACTCTCAAGGATACAGGCCAACAGAGCAAGCAGTGTGCCACAGACAACCCAACCAATGGACACTGAAGAGTCATACATGTTGCACAAGAGGGACAGATTAAGGTCAAGATTGTCTTTGTATTTTAAAAAGTGTTAATAACATTAATTTCTATCCTCTGGATGTTCATAAACTGCTCTTGTGGGGAAGTTTCTCAGATGTGGTCTAGTTGGCAAATGAAAAATGAGTCTTGATTTTTAAATTTGTTGCAGATAAGAAAAAAGTGGATAAAATTTTTTCATTCAAAAATTAATGAAACACTTGCCATGTGCCAGGTAACTTGGTTACTAGAGAGAAGAGAGCCCCACGTTCCTCATAGGCCTACTGAGTTCACCTCAGGCAGAGAGGACATGGGCAATGCATTCTGTCTTACAATAACGTGTTCCAGGCTATTGTACCAAAAAATTATCCATTCATTTGGCTTTGAATTTCTTACTACTATCAATGATCGCTGTAGTTTTTTTGTAGACTTTTAAAAATCAAGTTTAGAAAAGTTCCCTCCACTTCTAGGTTGCTGATTTTATCATTAATGGGCGTTGGAGTTTGTCAAATGTTTTTTTCACATCTGTTGATATGATCATGTGATTTTTCTTCTTTAGCCTGTTGATGTGGTGAGATATATTGACTGATGTTTATATGTTGAATAAGCCTGGCATACCTGGAATAAATCCCACTTGATCATGTGTATAATTCTTTTTATACACTGTTGGATTGGATTTGCTGACAATTTGTTGAGGATTTTTTGCATCTATGTTCATGACAGATGTTTTCCTTTCCTGTTATGTCTTTGTCTGGTTTTGGTATTAGGACAATGCTGACCTCATTGAATGAGTTAGGATGTATTTTCTCTGCTTCTATCTTCTGGAAAAAACTGCAGATAATCAGTATTATTTTTTCCTTAAATATTTGGTAGAATTCACCAGTGAAACAGCTGAGCCTGGTGCTTTCTTTGTTGGAATGTTATTATTTAGTCAATTTCTTTAACAGATACAGGCCTATTTAGATTGTCTGTTTCTCCTTGTGTAAGTTTTGGTAGTTTGTACCTTTCAAGGAATTGGTCCGTTTTATTTAAGTAATCAAATTTGTGGGCATGGAATTGTTTCAGTGATTCCTTGATTTTTTAAAAAATGTTCATGGGATCAGCCGTAATCATGCCTCTTTCATTCTTAATATTAATGTGTTTTTATCTTCTCTCTTCTTTTCTTGGTTAGTCTGGCTAGAGGTTTACCAATGTTACTGACTTTCCCCCCCCCAAGAACAGCCTTTGGTTTTGTTGCTTTTTCTCTATTGTTTTGTTTCAGATTTAATTTATATCTCCTCTAATTTTTATTAATTTTTCCTTCTCCTTGCCTTAGGCCTAGATTGTTCTTCTCTAGTTTCCTCAAAAATGACGTTGTGGGACATTTAAGCTGGGTATGCTAGTCTGAATCCTCTGAGAAACACACTAAAATGAAATTAAACATGTTTGAGAAAATATCTGTGTGAGGAGCTGGGGAAGATCCTGAGAAGGCTGGGAGAAGCCATCAGACCACTGCGCGCGTCTGACCTGAGGTGAAGAAGAGAGGGAGAGAAGGCTGGGTTCAGTCTAGGAAGGTTCAGCAAAGCTATCAGGGAGTCTTCAAGCCAAAGTTGGCTGTCAGAAAGGTCTGGGTCTCCTGGAAAAGGACCTGCCCTAATTTTCTGCAGACTCTTTCAGTAGGGGCAAGCATCCCATGGGAAACAGAGCCTTAGTGCAGATGCAGCCACAGATTTCAGAGCATACCAGTTAGTCAGTTACGTATCCTGCAGTGGGAGGTCTGAGGCACGCATTTTCATGGTGACCTCACCAGGTTTGGAAAAGGGGGAGAGAAAAAGACAGAGGCCTCTGAAACAGAAAAGAATTCAGTACATTGGAAAGAAATAATCCTGTTGGCTGGAGATTAGGTTAAATGGTAAGAGGGACAAGAGATTAGTATAAAGTAAACTTTAAAGGACAGCCAGGGCTGGAATCCAGTGATGGGCCTTGTGGGCCATGGTGAAATTTGGGATTGTATCCTGAAAGCAAGGAAGAGCTATTGAGAGATTTTAAATAAGAGAGTGACAAGACTAGATGAGATCAGTTACGGGAAGAGGATTCTGGGGGCAGAGCAGAAGGTTGTGCAGGGGCAGAGAGTGGGGTTGGGGAGACTGCTGAGACAGGAGGTCTTGGTCTGATGAGAGATGATGAGGGTCTGAACCAAGTGAGAAGTGATTCAGAGGGCCCAGATCCAGGAATTCTTTAGGAGGTGGGATTGACATGACTCAGCATGGGACAGAGAAAGTGTAAAATGAGTCCCAGACATTCGACTTAACTCAGGGGTCAAGGAGAAATTCACAGAGAAAGGGAATTTCAAGAGGGGAAACAGGTATGCAGGGGGAAATCAAGAGTTTGGTCAGTTTGGGACAGGTAGCTTCTGAGATTTGTCTGGCTTGCTGGCATTTGTTTACACGGGTCTGGGACTCAGCATTGTTGCCTGAATTAAAGACAGAGGTTTGAGAGTCACAGACATTTAGGTGCATTTTGAGACCATGAGTATGACTTAGATCACCCAGTCATAGAATATAGTTTTATAAGAAATATGTGGAGCCAAGTACTGAACTCCAGGAAACGAAACAGTAGAGATGGGTGGAAGAAGATAAGTCAGGAGGAGACTGAGGAATGCGGAACCTGAATCTTTTATAATGGACTGCAAGCAAAGCTGCCTTCCCTTTGCTCCAAAGGGTGTCACTATTTTGATCTACCAAGGATTCTTGTTATACAAACATCCTTGAACGAATAATCCAGAACAAAGGGGCAGTTAGTTAGTATCTCATTGACAAGCAAAATAGTGAGAAGCTCATGGGGAACTGTCTCCCAACAACAGCCAAAATCCAAATCAGGCCATCCAGTGCCTCCCAAAACCTACAGAATAAAGTCAAGTTTTTTAAACCGACACTGTCAACTTCTGCCAACCTCTTTCCTCACACTCCCTGCCTCAACATGACCAGAATAACTCACAACCCCTCAGTCTGTGTGAGTTCTTCCCTCCTGGTCTTTGCTTAGGGCATCCTTTGCCTGAATTTCCCCCTCCCTTCTCTAGAAATCATTCATTTATGCTCTGTGAAGTCCCTTCTAAGGCTCAGAGTCATTCTGGGTGTTGCTGGGTTAATGTTTGTCTATGAGCACATGGGGCCCACAATCCTTACTGGTTATTGAACTAATATTTACCACTTGCAATGTTTTTCTTTCCCTAAATGGAACTTCCCTTTGTGGAATGAAGTCACAGCAAGTTCCAATAAAATGAGTCTCCAGGATTTTCTTAGCAACTTCTGCAGCAGGGTCAGGTAAATATTCTCACTCCTGGTTCTAGTTTGCCTCTAGGCTGTGCTGTCTCCCCAGCAGGGCTAGAGCAGCTCCTTTCGGGTTCTATGTCTGGTTGTTCTCACAATACCAGTGTCAAAATCAAATGCATATTTTCACTTACAAAATCACCCTTCATACCATAGCCTCTAAACCTCTGACTGGAGTCCTACTGCGTGCCTGGGAGGAGCAGAAGGAAGTTTTGGAATTGTGGCCCAGCGCCTACTTGAGCAACACCATCCACTTCCACCTCTCCTCCCAGTGCTGAGCAGCATGTGTCACAAGAATAAGTTAGTTTTGGATAGACAGCTTTGAGAATTGCTGTGAGGAAACTACTAATTCCTTCCAGTAGTGAACTCTCGTGGTCATATGACTGTATTTTGAGGATCATTAATTTTGAAAGAATTCTTAGGAATGGTGCCCAAGCAACACTAACTTCATCTAACTCCTTTCTTTTATTGCCCCTGTTTTTTTGTTTTTTTAATTTTATTTGTGTTTTTGCTCTTTTTGTTTTTTGTTCTTCTGTGAAATGAAATTAATAGCATGAGTCACCAAACTGGCTCTGAGTAAAGAGAATTAATGAGGAATGATAACATTAGGCTTGTAATGTGCTGATGAAACTTAAATGAAAAATGCTAGATGAGATCATGTCCATGTGAGTGTACTAAAAAGGTATGATTTTCCCATTTGGCATTTTCTTTTTAGTTGTGCAAGTGTCACCTTCTGGGGTATCTGCCCAGCTAACAGTGGCCCTTTTTACTGAGGCCTTTGATTAGATAGATATATAGGGCTGGGCTCCTGGCAAGTATATTTTTGGGACATAACTCTGACTCCCACCTCCCACCCCACAGGGATCTTCTTTATTTCCTCATGCATCCCAAACACCTATCACAGTGCCTGGAACATAGGAAGTGTTGAATGAATATTGGCTGAATTGATGATCCTAGGATGGAGACTAACAGAGGGATCCCTCCTGTGCTTGAGGCTGGAGCTGTAACTTGTGGACTCTAGAGCTGTGGGCAGTCTCACCCATCAAGGAGACTGAGGAACAGGGGGTGGTGAAGACAGACGTGGAGAGATCTGGAGAGCGAGAACCTGGGCTGGCTCCCGCTAATTCTCTACTTCCTGCTCTCCGCCTTTCCAAGCTGCAGTCCACTACCTTTGAATAAATTCCCGTGTCTGTGCTTCAGCTAGTTCCAAGGCAATATAGAAAACTGAGAAGCTGACGTGGCAAAAGTCTAAGTGTGATGAGCAGGAAAGTGGGTCACTCGTTACCAGGGACTCTAGAGCTAAATGGGTTGTGAGTTCTGGAAAATTCTGTGAGCTAGGCACAGCTCACTCCTTTCTCTCCGACCCATCTGACCTCACACGTGTGTTCTGACAGTGACCAGGGACATAAGGACACTGGCTTAGCACAGTTAGGAGCATGAAATGGTTAAACAATTACACCCAAGTTCGCAGAGATATTTCATAATGTTATAGAGGAAATATTACAGAGCCCGTATTAGCACTCTGAAAGCTTGGTCTCAAGTGGAAATTTTTTTTTCTCTCACCACAAATAAACACCATTTCTCAGCACCATAGCTCTATGGAGATGCTAAGGTCACACAACATGTTTGGGGCAGAAAGTAGGACATGAAGCTACAATACTCCACATACAGATTGGGGGCCTGCTAATCAGTAACTGGTGGCCAGCCACTCTGCAGAATTTATTAGAAGTGGAATTTCCTAAGTTCTGTGCAATTAAGAATTAAATTATAGAGATGTAGCAGATGAAGTTTTGGTTATTTTAACTCTGAACTCTGAACATTTATAAAAGGATTCATAATTTTCTGCAGTTAATATTAAATATACCACTAAAAGGAAGCACATACTGGTGTGGAACATAAAGAATTCAGATGACAAAAGGAAATTCCAGACAGAATAGGACCAAGACACTTCCCTTAGCCACACCCGGCTCAGAATCGCACCAGTACTAATGAGGAGCCCTATCAGCAGCTGGTCTGCTAAGTTCTGAGCAGCATCAAACAGCTTGCTGTCGCAGGACTTCCAGCAGCCAGGGTTCAGTCCCCACTCCTGCTGTCCCGCCTGTCTTCCCTGCAAGGGTCCAGACCAAAGGAGCAGTCCCTGGAATGCAGAGGGAAGAGAGACGTGCAGAGCCACACCCTGGCTTTTAAAGCCTCTGCTCACTGTGGCACTTCCCACCACATTTCATTGGTCAAAACAAGTCACATGGCCAAGACTGCCTACAATGGGGCAAGAAGTTCAGTCTTCCAGGGACAACCACTAGGGTGGGGCAGGAGGGGCAGTGGCTCTTTTGACAATACAATGTAGTGGGGATTAGGGTATTTCCAGAACCATACTCACTATTAATGGCAGTCTATATAATTATGCTTAAGTTAATTGCATAGGCAAACAGTTCATGGTCTCAATCCATAACGTGGGCTTGGTCATTCCTAGTTACTCTTTCTGTGCTCCCCAAAATGTGGGTATTAAAGACTCCCTCGGGTATTGATAAAAACCTCTGCATGGACCAGATGAGCCCACTGGCACCTGCAGGGAGGATTATGACTGTGGGAAATGACTTCAATGGGACCCCGCAGAGGTGTTGTTTTTCAGTGTGGTTCGTGGTCTACCTGTGGCAGAATGACTGTAATGAATGCGGGTTTAACATGTGAATTTCTGGGCTTCATCCCAGCTATACTAAATCTGAAAATCCAGAGTTGGGGCCTGGGAGCCTACATTTACCCAGCATTCCAAGTGATTCCGATGTGAACCAACTCTTGAGAGTTGCGACCTCAGAGAATCCACCCTCACCCAGGGTTTCTGTCAGGGAGCATTACACTGGACACCCAGGCCATCAGTTGTTGCCCTGGTGCCCAGCGGCCCATGTGCGGCGGGTCCAGCCAGGACTTGGAATTTCCTGAGAAGTCAGGGGAAGGGGGTGCTTTCTATGGAATTGTTTCTAGTGAGGCCCTCTACCCTTCCTTCAAATACATTTCAGTTTCTGTAGCTCACTATTTTCCGCATAAATCAACATCTGTGAGTCATTCCGTTATTTGTCTATTTTTAGAAACGAAATGAGACTACATTGAACAATGTTTCTCATAAAAAATCCTCTTATAATAGTTACAATTGTTCTAAAACATATATTTTAACTGCTTTTCCTTGACAATGTACATTTGGAACAAGATCTGTGATGAAAGCTTAACTGTAAGTTCCCAAACCTTATTTTTGGGAAGTTTGCATGTTGTTAAATATCTCAGTTATTGATCCCTAAAATAAAACATAGGATTTAAAAGTTTATATTCTATTATTTTTCAGGGCTGCTTTAAAGAAAAGGAGGGCCATGCTCCAGGTGGGATGGTTTCTTTGGGGGGCTGTTACGATGACCTCTGCTGCTGCCTGGGTCACTCATTCAAAACTTATGCCTCCAACTCACAGTGGCGCCTTAGCTGGCCGGTCTAGCGCCCGCTGACATGGCTGCCCGGCTGCCAGCTCACCGGAGGGCAGCTCAGCTGCAGGGAGCTGTTAGGCTGCTCTGCGCCCCGTGGACTCAGGCTGTCGCTGTGTCCTGTGTCCAGAAGAGAAGATGCTTAGCTACAAACCCTTTCAAGGCCTGTTCTGTTGTCCAGCCTACAGCTCGCGTATGAATTACTTCCTAGACTTGGTTGAGCAAGTGAGTACCTGACGTTAAGATCTCAAATGTTACTTTGGAGTTACTTCTGTCTTTTTGAAGTGCTGTCTACAGTCAAAGTGAGGAGGCGACAACGTACTAGGAAGTACAGTTGAAAGGAAGGAGGGAAGAGAGGGGAAAAAAGAAGGAAAGGAGGAGGAAAGACTGTCTATACTAAGTGGATGCTTTCTTGAAACACAACACCAAACATGCATCCCAATGCTTTCCAAAAAATCCGCTGTAAAGGCCTTTCTATTCAGGCTAGAGACAGACACTAAAGGCAGGCACGCTGCTTTAACATAAGCGCGGGTTTTACGCAGCGCTTGCATCTTTTAGTCCATGAGTATATTATTAAATAATAGAGAGCATCTAATGCACCCGTTCCTATAAAACTAGGAAATACACTTCTGAGAAAGGAAGGTTTTACAGACCTGTCTTTTATACCCAACCCCAGCAAAGAGAGGGGAGGGAGGGGGGAGAGAGAGGGAGGGGGGAGGGGGAGGGAGGAGAGAGAGGGAGGGAGAAGGGAGGGAGGAGGGAGGGAGGAGAGAGAGAGAGGGAGGGAGAAGGGAGGGAGGAGGGAGGGAAGGGAGGGAGAAAAGGAGGGAGGGGGAGGGAGGGAGGTGGAAGAGAGGGAGGAAAAGAGGGAGGAGAGGGAGGGGGGAGGGGAGAGAGGGAGAGAAGGGGGAGGGGGAGGGAGGGAGGAGAGAGAGAGGGGGAGGGAGAAGGGAGGGAGGAGGGAGGGAAGGGAGGGAGGAGAAAAGGAGGGAGGGGGAGGGAGGGAGGTGGAAGAGAGGGAGGAAAAGAGGGAGGGGAGGGAGGGGGGAGGGGAGAGAGGGAGGGGAGTGGGAGGGGGAGGCAGAAAAGAAGGAGGGGGGAGGGATTCTGCTTTGTCCTCTTTGCCTCCATTTTGCTTCCTCTGCGGCCCTGGCCTCGCAGCTCCTCTCCATGGGCGTTCCTGTGTCCCCAGCTGGGCTCCCTCCTCTGTCCCGGGCTTTGCGCGCGGAGCGCCAGCAGGCGGGGGCAGATGGAAGGCGCGGAGGAGCCGGGGCTGCGGGGCTGCGGGGACAGCGAGAGGCCAGGGCGGCCCCGCCCACACTCGGTCGCCGCCAGGACCCGGCCGGGAGGCTCGCTCCCCGCAGGCTCTGCCCCGACACCGACCGCGGGCAGCGGCTCAGTAGCGGGCACCACGGCGAGCCGCGCGAGCGGCGGACCCGTGCCAGCGCGGGGCCCTGCTTCACGTCCAGCTCATGCAGACTTCATTTAGTGTCTCAGGATTAGAATGGCTCAGTATTGCCTCATAAAAATATCCCATCCTGGTTCTCGGGCAGAGCCTCGGTTCAGAAAATCTGCAAGGTTTTAGCTGCCAGCTTCTCCTGCATTCCTGTTTTTGTCTGTAATTTCTAAAGACTAGTAAGTAGACATGGCACTTTACAAATACACAAAGACAAGGGTCTGGACTTCGGTCAGGAAAACACAACCCAAATGAAAATAATCCAAGCAGAAGCGGTAACAGACAGTTGGTGGGGGGACGGGCATTGGCTTTGGAAAGCGACGTTTAAAGCATTTCTTTTTTTGTTTTTGTTTTGAAATGGGAGTGATTTGAAGGGAGAGGGACAGTTGAGTCCTGAGGTTGCTCTGTGTTTAATCTACACAGTCTCTGGTCTGGAGAGGTCACTCAATTAAAAAGCAAAGTTATTCAAACTTACAACCCCCCGCCCAAAAAAGAAACTGCTTTCTATGGCAGGCGGCTCCTTTTTTCCAATGGCTTTGTGGCTGACCTCAGCTCCCCAGACAAGTGTAGGCTTAAACAAGATAATTGCTTCCCAAGCCATGGTGCCTCTTTGTAGGAAATCTTGAACACAGAGCACACCTCTTTTGGGAGGAGGCCGCACCGGAAGTCACATCCTAATTGTTTGTTTTATTTTCTTCACCAGAAAGCTCTACTGACTGCACCAAGAAAAAGCCAGGCGTTTCACTTCCTAGAAACAAACCAGCCACCCGGTGCTGTGGCAAAGGCAGTTAATCCAAGACACATTTTTATGCAGACCTCAAGCTGTAACCCACATATGGTGGCAGATCATTATCCCAAGACTCTAAATTGAGCCAGTTATATAGTTGGAGGTGGATCTATCATAATCTGGAAAACTTTTCTTTTTACTGGCCTATTTTAACAAGTGTAGGGAGGAAATAAAACTCAAAAAGCATAAACTATTTTACATCCTGAATTGAACTTTGATAAAAATGGAAATACTCCAAAATAAAGAAATATTGGCAAAGGAGGAGGGAAAGATGCAAACAGTAATGAAGAAAATGTGAAATTAAATGGTTCTGGTACTGCTTTGACATTTCCTGATTTAGTTAATGAAAAAGGCAGGATACGCAATTATGTAGGGATATGATTCCCTAAGGGGAGAGAGACAGACAGACAGAAGTCAAAGACTAAAATAAAATGGATCAAAATAGACTCCAGTGATTATCTCTGGGAATTGGAATTACAGGTAACTTTTGTTTTGTTTGGGGGCCTTTTGTGTTTTCTACACTCTCTACAGTGCGCCTGCTTTGCTTTAACATTTAAAAAAATCAATAAAATATTTTTAAAAAATTTTCTGATTCAAAATGCAATGATCTTTAACTCCAAGTCTGAGCACATGAGCTGGTAGGCTTCAGGGTTGTTAAAGGTGGAGTGTCTGTGTGTGCGAGCGCAGCCGGGCCCAGTGGACCAGGGGGCACGCATACACTCCCACACAGTTACTATACTGTGCACAGATAGGTTTCAAGACTTTTCCAGCCTAAACACATTTTAACAGTTTCAATGCCCCAGGCCGCAGTAACAGATGACAACCTAAAGTGTTCTTTAGTGCTGACCTATGGCAAATTGTTACCATCACCAGCAGTGGACACGGTCTGCAAGGTTAATTCCAGTTGTCAATGATGTTTGCTTTATACCTGTGTGTGCTACCTAATGCGAACTTAACACAGTGGAAGCTGGCGTGCCATGTAGAGGTCAGGCTCACCCTGGCTGTCAACTTTAATTATGTAGGTTGTTTCAGGAGCCATGATCTCTCCATTCTGGGCCATTCCAGTGCCAGGGAAAGTGAGGGCTGGGAGAGCCTGTAGGAATTTGCCCGGGGCATCTGGTTCCACACAAGCTGTGAAGTTGGCTGCACAGTGTCCCCTCTGCAGACCTTATTGTTTCCTTGGCATTTGTCCTTTGGATCACTTTGTGGACAAAGGGTCTCCTCAGAGGCAGACTGCATTATCCTGGCCCACTGCCTAAAGCTATTCACTCCCATTTGTTTCTTTACTTGAAAATCCTTGAATTAGAGGTTCTAGGTGAGTAAGATCCTTTCCACAGAAATGCAAATGCCTCAAACAGGGTTATGAGCCTTCCGTCCTTCGGACCCGAGTGTAAACCCATTTGCTCAGATTGCTTCCCTTCTAACACCTGGTCAGCTAGAATGAGACATGGACATTTTGATGGCCTATAAAGGGAGCCAAGGGGCCAGTAGGGATGGAAGGACGCAGCTTGAAGATTAAGGCAGCAGGTGGCACTTTGACCCTGGAGGCTGAGGAAAGAGGCACATGAAGGTGTCTGTGCGGGGCAGGAGCCCTCATTTCTCTCAAAACTCTAATACCACCTTCCTCCCTCCTACTTTGCTTTCCCCCACCAACCCCTCCAACTCTGCCAGCAACCCACCCCCCACCTCCTCACTGCATTCGCCCTCCAGCCACCCCACCCCCCAAGTCCTCTGCCTGCTGGATACCACCTCTTCCCAGGGACCTCACTTTGGCTCCTTCTCTTGCCAGTCTCCAGCATTGCCAACCTCTCTCCCTGGCTCCTTTAATCTGTTTTGCCATCTAAACAAACAAAAAATACTCTCCCTAAGCCCACACCCCGCTCTGGCTTTGCCTCTCCCAGCCAGGCTTCGGGGAAGAGTGGCCTGCACTCCTGACTTCCCATGCTCTCACCTGCCACTCTGTCCTCAACGGTTCCTTTGTCTTCTCCTCACCTCCCCCTATGAAACTGTTCCTACCCAAATTACCAGTGACACTGTGACAAAATGCAATGGAAACTTCAGTTCTCAGCTTGTATGACCTTCAGTCCTCAGCTTGTATAACTGTGGCGACCTTTTTCTGCTTTCTCGAATCTCTTCCCTGGCTTCTTTGGTCCCGCCCTTCCTGGGTGACTTGGTCCCCGCTCGCTATCCACACACTGATGACTCCTAAGTTCAGGCCTCCTGAGCTGCACACCCACACCCAACTCTCTGCAGGACAAATTATATCTCACAGACATGTCAATCAGCATTTCCCAGATGGAACCCCTCACACTCTCCTCCACTCCACCAGTCTGGTCTTGTGTCCTGGGACTCTGTCCATGCAGATCCTCTGCTTGGAGAGCGCTCTTTTTCCCCTTGGCCCTCTGACCCCTTCACCTGGCTGTTATTTAACCTCTAAGCCTCAGGTTAGATGTCACCTCTTCTGGGAAGCCTTCCTTGAAACCTCAAGCCTAAGTTAGGTACTCCTGTGATTTTGGAAGCTCCCACTCATAATTCTTTACTAAATCATCTATCCTTTCCACTATAACATTCACTCCCTGAGGGCAGGGACCTTTCAGTCTTGTTCATTATATCCCTTGGCCCTGCATAATGTCTGGCACATAAAATGCTCAATAAAAACGCTCATTTGAAAAACTAAAACAGCTCATTTCCAACACTCAGGCAGCCAAAAAGGAAGTAGGGGGGGGGGAGGTTCCTTCTCCTGTCCAGCCACCCTTTCCCCATAGTCTCTGTTCCTAAGATCAGGCTCCATCACTTAGTTGAGCACCCTTTACCCTAGATTCAACCTCATCATGGGCTGTGCAACCTGGTGTGCACCCATCCTGGCACTCTTTCCACCATATATAACAATTTTTTCTATGAGAAAATATATTCTTAGTTCTTAACACTCACTTTAAAATAAGCTTTTGTAGCATTTTTTTAACGTTGAAGACTATCTCTACCACATGTAAATGTGGATCACTCAGCACAAATACACTCTCGGTTGGTTCTTCCAAGTAAAATAAATAACCTTGCCACGGGATAATTCTTAAAAGCAATTCGGTTTATGTCTTAGCTTTTGTTTTCCTTTTTGGAATCTAACTTTGCTAAAGAAAACTGGTCAATTCCAATATAGTCATTTAAAAAATGCATTTTTAAAGGTCCAAATGTCCCATAGTTTCTCCTTTTGCTCTGGCTGGTTATGAAGATTTATACATATTCTTTGGTGCTTTAATTAATGCTTGTGGCTAACTTATGAGAGAAAGAAAAACATTTTAATCAGTTTATATAAGTGAGTCATATGATTTCCCCAAGTGTAGCCACAACACAACATTTCGCACTGTGGACATCTGTTTGTCTCCTCAAACAGCAAACTTGAAAATAGAGCTACAATCAGGGCCATGTTGGCAAAGGCTAGTCCTGGGCCCTCACTTCCTTGGACGCTACATCAAAGGATGGCAGCTGTTTATGAGCTCCTGGTAAGTTGTAGCAGACCTTTTTAAACCAATCATGGGGACAAGGGGACATCATGGCATCTCCAGCCAAAGAAAGGTGTGCACTGTAGGAATAATAAGAGAAATGTAAAAAAAAACTGAGTCAGTGGTCAGCGAACAGACAAGTTATTCTGGCTCTGTTGGTTAAGATTTGCTCTGGACATTGCATGAACACTCTTCCTCCCAGCAGAACTTTCTAGAAAGTGCCTCATCACACTGCTCAGATAACCACATCCTGCTAGCCCCACCTTTGGGACTGCTTTATGAGCACTTTTTGTTTCTCCTTCACTTTTCATGCTCATTTCGCCAGGGCTTGCTCTTGACCTGACCTTGCTTTCCATCTTCATTTTGTCTGTGGCGTAGACAATTGTGTAGAAGGTAGGTCAGAGGCTGGGACCTGCCCTATTTCTCTGTGTCCTGTGATTTCCCGCCGCTGTCCTATGGATCCTAGCTGGAGGTTTCTCTTTAGCCTCTGCCACCCACTGATCATGAAGAAAGGCACCCTATTCCCCTTACTCTATCAAGGAGTCTGCCTTCCTGTCTTCTGTGCCCTCCTGCATGGTGCTGAGGATGTATGAGATGTCCCATCAATAGTTAAGTCGGTGACTCTCCGTGTTGTTTGGGGACCAGCAGCCTTAGTCTCCCTTGAAAGCTTGTGAGACATGAAAATTCTCAGGCCTCATGCTAAACCTACTGAATCGGGGGCCCAGGAATCTGTGTTAACCAGCTCTCCAGGTGGTTCCTACTCAATTGACAGCTGTGTGAACAAAGGGGCAGGGATGGGAGATTACTCCTGCTCCTTCCAATTCCCAGGGAATCGAACTCCCTGGCAGCAAGTGACAAGGCTCTCTGCAGTGGTCCTAAACTGACAACTTTCTGAAATCATCGGCAAGGATTATGGACCAAGCTTTACCAGCTCGGAGATTTCTCTTGAAAGCCCGTTTCTGTTCTTTTTCCCACTGGGCCCCCTGCCCCATAACCACTTTGCAGCAGTCAGTCTGAAGTGCTCATTACCTGGTAATGCCACATCCTCACCTTTGCCCAGTGTGGGCTCCTGAATCTCTAGCAGCATGGAACCGACCCACACCCCCTCCAAGGCTCAGCTCTGGCACTGAACAAATACTGAGCACTTGATGGGTGCCAGGCCTCATTAACTGCCTAGTCTCCCTCCATAAACCTCCTCTGGCCACTGCTGCCGTTTCCTGTGGAATCCTGTCTTGCTGACTGCCTGACCCACAGTAGGGAACTCAGTCACCAAAACTTAGGAAGAAATAGCTGAGGCCCCCTAGCAGTCTCTGTGCTAACGATTTCCAAACTGTTCAGTAAAATAACCATATTAGAACACCTACCCAGAAAATGAGACCAAGCAGTATTTTACCAGTGTGAAAAATGCACACTGAAGTTTAATGAAGTTAAATTGCAGGTCAAGCTATGAGTATAATAAGGCTATTTCGATCCCCCAAATTAGAGGTAGGTGGATAAAAGCAATTAGGTCTGCCCGTGTCCAGTTTATTTCTGAAATGGTTAGTTGCAAAATATTGAGGGGAAAAAATCCTCATTCCGATAAGTAGTAGCACATGGTAACTGTGTGCTTTTTAAAGATAACTTTCCTTGCAACCTGCGGATATGCTTTATCTGAGGTCTACTCACAAGGAGGCGTTTATATGGCATTATAATGAATATGCTGGCAGTCTGCAGTGTGTTAAAATTCGGCATACGTAATATTTGATTGTGTCTATTTTTTTATAGAGTTGGAAAAATATTTTAATGCAATTTAAATCAAATATCTGTGGAAACTCTAAAAACCTTTGCAGCCCCCAAGCACTTTACAGATGAGAGACCAAGATGAGAGAGCGAAGGCACTTACTCAGTTTCCACAGCTTTTTGGTATCAGAGCGGCTGCATCTCCTGTCGCCTGGCTGGGGGATTTTCTTCTGTGTCTCACACGGACATCTGAGCTCCCAGCATAGATTCCAAGTGCCTTTTGCTCAGGGCCGAATCTTCCAGAGCAGGAGCTCTGTTTATCCTGCTTAAATGAATTACAGAGTGGAATTTCCCCAGAGCCATCTCTCATCTTCAGCCGGAGGGGGCCGGGCAGGGAGGGCTGGGAAGGAATGAAGATCCTGCTAAGTGACTCTGCCTCTTCCTAGTGTCTGACCACGGCTGGCACACAGTGCGCTTAAAATAATATGGTTTTCCTTCCAGCAGCCAGGGGTTGGCAGGCTCCCCGAGCTCTGCTCAGCGTTTCCTTCATCAGGCCGAGTCTCAGAAAGCACTTGCTCACTTAGATGAACTGCATCTGGCATGTGCTCAATTGAACTGGCAAAGAGATTGTTCTAGCGATGTGGGGGGCAGGGAGACGGGGCAGAGAAGTGGCGGGGGCTCGGAGGAAAAGCAAATCCATCCAGGCATCTACTGATCGCCTCAGACACCACGGGCTCTTTACCAGGGTGAGGGCAGCCGGTTCTTGGAGAAGACGGGGGTGGCTGCTTAACGCAGACGGGTCGGGAAGCCTTTCCTCTGCCTCGGCAGGTTGGCTGCTTTTTCCTGGGAGAACTGGCAGCAGCCCCGCCTGCAGAACTGGGTGATGGGGTGTCGCCCTGTGCTCCGAGCCGAAACTCTGCCCACCTCCACACACGTCGGAGATCAGACAGGTTTCTGGTGTGTCTGTCACTGGGGGAGAGAAATTCAGTCATGCAGGCCCCAAACAGCTCTCCCAATAAAGCCCCCCAGGTCTCCTGGCAACTCGCTGTGCTCGGATTTTCCCAACTATTTTCGCAAAGTGGAATTTAATTTCAAAAAGCATGAGGGCCCTGTCAGTAAACCCGAGAGCTGGACACGGAGGTGTCGCTGACACCAATCCCTCTTACTGCCTCATTTTATGAGGAAAACGGGCCCAGGGCTTGCTTCCTGTTAGAGTTAGAATCAAATGGAGTGCTTTAATCTTTTTGTCTCTCACAAAGAAAAGTAATACATCTAAGGAGGCTGCAAGCTATTACGTCCAGGCCTAACCTTTCTCACATAATCATCCTACAACATACGGCTGGGTGCTTCCCCAGTATCCATTCTCTTACTCCTTGTGAGAGGAAATGGTGGCAACACGCTCAGGTGAAAATCCTCACATCCTCAGACTCTCCCATACATGGGAGCGGCTACGCCACCCAGTTCTGGCCAATGACATGTAAACAAAGTCTACAGGGTGGGGCTTCTGGTGAAAATGGATGGACTTGGATAATATGGAAATTTGCATGCCCCCTTTTCTGTCTTAATTTTTGGTTAGTATGTGAACATGATGGCTGGAGCCAGAGCAGTCACCTTGCAACCATGAGATAAAATTCTCAGATAAAGAAGAGTTGGATAAGCAGCTGAAAGGGTGTGGGTCCTTGATGGCTACCTTAGACAGCTGCAATAGCCCTTGATTTCCCGCCTCAAAATTTTTTCTCAGCTGAGCAAAATAAAACCCATTTGGTTAAGAGTTTGTATCTGGGGTTCTCTTAAAGGCAGCTAAATATAATTCTAACCAATTCCCTTTCAAAACACAGGCTTTACACCATCGCTTTAGGCCAAGGAGTGGTCAGTCCAGCTGGTAGACAGAACAAGACTCTCTTTTCTCACTTCATAACATGAAGAAACTGGGGTAGTGGAAAGTATAAGTGAGTAACATCCCTCTTGCTGAACCAAGTTCCAGCTCTGAGCCCTCGACTTCCAGCAGCATTTGGGCCATTGGCTACTTCTCCTTAACAGTTTCTCCTTCCTTTCTCCTGTGATATGGCTCCTCCACGCTTCCCCTCATCATTTCGGCCCACCATCTAGTCTCTCCTGGTTCCTGATCTTCTGCCTGTCCCTTAAGTGCAGATGTCCCCCGGGGTCTCCCCTTCTCTCAGCATCCCACACTCCCTTGCGTGGCAATCTTATGTCTACCCACGGCATCCAATATCATGCCTAGAATTGGACTAAAATGACATCTACTGACACTGGAAAAAGACGTCTATCTGGTACTTCTAAAAGGAAAAAAGCAGCTCACCGGATCAGATGTGCCATTGATTCCATCCCTGTAAAGTAGAAAAAAATGCACGCAGAGAAAAGATATCCGCAAGGCTGTACAAACCACGTAACAGGGGGTGGGAGGCGGGGTTTAAAAACCTTAATTCAAATGTAAAGTCAATGCTTTAATCCCTAAGGATGGACAGGACATATAAATGGCTTCAATGGCTTTCCAGTGACTTCCAAATTATTTTCTTCTTTATACCCCTTAGGTACTCTCTCGTCCTGTAAACAGTCATTTATTTATTCACTCGGTGAGTCTTTATTGTATGACTGCTCTGTGCCAGGAGCATTGTAAAAACAAATCCAAATGCAAGAAACTCTCATTTGAAGCCAACTGGGTATGTACTATCTCATTTTTAAATTGACAGGGAAAGGGCATCATTTGCATAGTCACGCTGAAGGGATTTTTTCGCAATAGGTGTTATGCAGCAGCTCCCCGGGCATCTTTCTGACTGAGCACCAGGCATCGCACCAGGCCCAGGCTGATTGCTCCTCCGTGGCCCCCAGAGACTTTCCTGGACTGGGGCTCAGCCCCCAGAACCTGCTGGGCCTGTCTTCTCCAGGCGCTCTATGAAATGACATCCCAGGATGTCTGCCAGCTTTTCTGGTGAACTCTAAGCACTCCAAAGCAATAAGTTTAGGAAGAAAAAACACACACACACATAAAACTATGCCATACACATGGAGGGAATTCCTGTTGTTGCTTTCAGAACCCTGACCTCTGACCGTTATTGTCTTTCCCCTTTCCCCACCTCCAATTCCATAAAGCTCTGCACTTGCAAAAATCCTCAGGTCACATGAGACAACTCCTGCCTCACGTGCAGAATCGGATTTGATGGTGGGCAGGCTCAAACTCCTTTACTTCCGCCACCAAACCTACAAACCCGATTGCAGCTGGGCCTGTGCTTCCCACCTCGCCCCCTGAGACAGTGGGAGAGGCTGCCTTCCCCCTCGTTTATGCCCAATCCCGGGCTTGTCGTCTGGATTCCAGCTTCTTGCCTCTTCCGGAATCTCTCTCCACTGATCACCCTCTTTCTCTCCTGCATCTTCAGCTTCTCTTCCTCTAAACTAGCTCTGTCTCATCTGTAGTTAAACACACTCGCTAAACGTCTCTTCCAATTGGGGACACACACCGAATGATCGACCGTGTTATAAATTTTGAATGAAGACTGAGCTCCATGCTGTTCAGGCCGCATCTCGTGCATGTAAACAAGGGCTGGGCCTTCGGGGGTGTAGGCTCATCAGCAGATTGCTTTTGTACTGAACTAGCAACATTCTTTTCAGTTCTGAGATGGCCCATTGTTGCTGGCAGCAGACCACCCCCTTGATGGTTAGGCACTCAGGCTTCTCTGGAAAGGGCTCCGAGCCCTCCCAAGTGGAGCGTTGCTTCTCCATGGCTCCCCAGTAGGTGTGGGACGGGCAGAATGGACGGTGACAGAAGCTGCCAGCAGGCACCGTGTACAGCACTCCAGTTACCCCATCCTTGGACATGAGTCATCAGGACATGTTGGCTCGATACGCCACCAATCCTTCAGCTGAGGGGTCTGTCTAGTTCACTTGAATTTTTTTTTTTTTAAATATATCTTTATTGACTTCAGGGAGAGGAAAGGAGAGGGAGAGAGAGATAGAAACATCAATCATGAGAGAGTCATTGATCGAGCCCACACCCGGGCATGTGCCCTGACCGGGAACCGAACCCTGATCGCCTGGATCCTAGGTCGACGCTCAACGGCTGAGCCACACCCGGCCGGGCTGTCTAGTTCACTTTAAATGAGGGCCACTTCAATATGTCTTACGTCTGAAGAACTAGAACACATCCTTGGTGCCTAAGTGGGAAGTACTTGAAAAACTGGCTGAAAAATTCATGAAAGTTACGTATTTCCATTTTCTGAATATAAATGTTCGTTAGCATTTTTTTTTACCCATTCTTTGGAATGAAAAGACTAACTTTTCACTTGAATCAGTATGAGGGAAATCTGATACATTCCCCCCAAATCTCCTGCATTTACCAGGAGAGTTGCAGGGCTGGACTTCATCAGCGGTTGATCAGTGTAAAATCGCTGTACCCGAGGATGTGGGCTTCCTGCAGGTCACCCCCGAGGTCTTTCAGGTGTGCAGGAGTAAGGCTTGGGATTAGAAGTTGGCCAAGCCGCAGGGTTTGTGAAGAATCTAGCATGATCTCAGTTTCTCGGGGGCTTGTTTTCAACCCTTATATGTAAAACTAGAAACTCATAACAGTTGAATCTCCTCCCACCACTGTCACCCAGTGTCCCATAGTGTCTGAGTCTGAGGTACTCATGGCATGAGGCTGCTGGCTTCCACGAGACTTCTTGTGAATTTGGTTCCTGAGGCTGGCCTTACATTCTTTAGGGCACAGCGATTTTCAAACCTGTTAGTGCTCACTCACCCTCAGGCCCACAGCCCCCTCCCTCCCCACCGCACCAGGTCTCTGGGCACCATACCCCTCCTCCCACTGAAGGATGCCAACCCATAGTCCCAGCAAATCTTGCCTGAACTGGTCTGCTAATACGTTCAGTTATGTTGAAAGTGAAAACAGAGGTCTGAGAAAACAATTAGCTTTGAAAGACACCAGGAGAGGCCTGAGAGAAGACCCCTGCAGCCTGTTACAGATAGAGGTGACAGCTTTGGACAGCATGCTTGTTTATCCATGTCTCAGGTGAGTGTGTGTGTGTGTCTGTGTGTGATCTCTCTGCCTTTGCCTAGATGTGAGTATGGGCTTTGTTGATAACAAGTGGTTTTGACTTTGAGGGTATCGGGCGTGCATAACCTCTGGTGTGTTTGTCCAGGTTGAAAGGACACATGTTGGTGCCTGGTCACAAACATTATCTTGACCCTTTCCTGCGGCAGCTCTATTCCTTAGGAAGGGAGAACAGCTCCTTGGGTGTTTTTCATGTCTCCCTTGTGCTCTCCTGGGCGCTGCCCTCTGGACCATCCCACTCCCTTTACAAGTTCTCCCTTCTCCATCCAACTGCCAAAGTCCACTTGTGTTTCACGTCCAGAAGCTGGGCTTACTTGCGTTAAGTTTTAATAGTAAGAGAGTCTGTTGGTTCCAGCACTCCCTACCACCTGTTTCCCAGATGAATCTTTCTTGGGGCAGAAGAAAAAAAAAGAATCAGACTTCTTTGGCTACATAAATAGATGTGACATTCAAATCCAGAGCTAAATGGAATTTCTTGAATGTTTGTAGGCTTGTGCAATGACCTATGAAGTCAAAGTCACTAGAGTTTTCTAATTAATTACTTGCATGTAGTAACTTTAATGCTTTTTAAAAAGTGAAAGAAACAAAGAAATGAAATACTTTGCAGTCCTAGCTACCTACTGAGATCTACTAAAATCCTGATGAGGGTTACTTTCCTCTATGACATTGAGGCCTTTTCTTTGTAAGGAACTGCTGGCAACTGAGGATTTTGCAAACAGAATTCAGAAGGGAGGGAAATATTTCATGATGGCATGACTCCGAGCCACGCATGGCATTCACTGACTGGCTGTCCCATCGGGTCAGCATCCAGATAGAGGGGCAGCAGTTACCAAATCTAAAAGTAGAGGGTAAGGGGGTTCCAGAGCGGGGGAGACCGACACCATCAGCAGTCCGTGCAAGTGACAGCTGCCCTGCAAATATCAGGTGGTAAGTAGGACACTCTAGTGCTAGAGTAGTGAGAATGTGAGAAAACAAAGGGGTAGCTGAGAGTCAGACATTCCAGAAGAGGGTTAGGGAGGGAAGGGTTTTGGCAGAACCTCAGGCCCTAACCCAGTCCTGCTGGTTTGGATAAGTGCGTTTGTTTTCTTTATAAGCTGGCTATCCAGGGCTGGGAGAAAAGAGAGAGAACAGAAATCTTAGCAGAAAAGGGTTTCTGACCCAGGAGCAGCTCAGTCCAGGAGGAGCTGCAGAGCTGGGGTGGGGGTGGGTCTCCCTGGAATGACAAACCGCCCAGTGGCCACAGCCTGGGTGGAACCCTACCAGCCGGCTGGCCGTGACTCTTCTTCCCGCCTGCCACGCGAGGGGACTGTCTGCCTGTGTAACGCAGTAGGTCCCCTGCACTCTCAAATCGCAGGTAACAGCTGGCCCGGTGAGCCATCACTGGCTTCGTGTTTCCCCAGTATGGTTTCCTGTACACCCAGCGGGGGCCCTGCCACCCCCTGCAGAGCGCGGAGCCAGCTGAGCCAGGGGCACGGGGCCACTGTGCCCGTGATGAACTCCTCACCGGGGCTGTGGGCCACCCGGGGGGCCGGCTGCGGGCCTGGCTGCAACTCAGCTCCCGGAGGAGGGCGGCCCCAGCCTGGGCTCAGCCACCCTGCCCAGGCCACCCTCTGCAGGCTGCCGCTCAGATGTCAGCTCCTTCAGGGCCCCTTTTTCTACCTCTGCTGCCCCTCCGGACACCTGAGGTCATTGTGTTTGTGCCCACTTCGTGGCACTGGCCTTTTCTTCTCCTTCACCTGAGGGTGGCATTCTCTTCGTGTTCTCTTCATGCCTTCTCAGGTGCCCAGCCCAATGCCAGGGCAGGTTAGGGCTCAGGACCCCACAGTGAACTGAACTGAACTGAATGGTGCGGGATGATCCCACCTGAAAGACTGCGGTGGGTGGGAATTTGCCCAAAGCAGATTCCTCCCGTCGGTGACTCAGCTGGCCTGGCTGGGCAGGGCACAGGCGGCCTCCCTCTGCTTTTCTCAGCAATAATCCCAACCCCTTGTTATGATAAACTACTTGCTCCTTGCTCAGCAGTACATTCAGGAACTGGATTGCTGCCAAGGAAAACGCAGGAGCAATGGTAGGTCTATTGAAATAAATTAATGGCCTATGATAAATACAGGAAAAACAGTGCTAGTTAATAAGCTTTTACGCCAACAAAATCACCAGGTTATTTAAGAGGAGGAGTGTTTACATACATATATTTTAAGTAATAAGGCTGATTAAAAAAAACCCAAAAAAACACCAAGTAACTCACAGCCTATTTTGCTGAGTAAATGCTGTCCCCTAGAAGTTGAAAGCAACACCTTGCGAAGAAGCTCCGCATTGCCTAAAACAGCTCCATTCTTTTCCGAGGCCTTTGGGCTAGTTAGGGAAGAACATTAGATGCCTTACTTGATAATTATGCTTTCTGGTTTCAAGTCTCAAATGGTATCACCCAACTTGATTACTAGCCTGATTCACCAGACTTGGCTCTGAATTATTTTTGACAGTTTCCAAAAACTCAATCCACCTTCAAAAAACCCAAATCTTTGCTACTCCTCAGGCGTGCCAAAGAAGGTGCCATAAGTTCTAGAGTCCCAGGGCTTCCAAAGCTGTCCTGAGCAAGAAAAATACCAGTGTCGACCTCACAGGTGACCACTGCAAACAGCAAGTTCTGATTTCTTTGCTTGAAGATCTGTCATGTCATTTTAGAATCAGAGTTCATACTTATTCATTCTCTGCAGACTGTCATCAGGTTCGCTTTGCACAAAATAGTTGACCCGAATCAAGGAATTTAAACTTTGAGTACCAGACCAGCTATGACTTTTGCATCAGTAGGAGTCTCTGCAAATCAATATGAAAACCTGAGCAGCCCACACGGTGTTTCACCAGCTGGCCACCCGGCAGGAGGCACATGGAGTGAAATAACTAAAAGCAGCCTCTTTCCTTCTAACCTGGCATAAATCACTCTGATTCGATTTCGCGGGGGGTGGGGTGTGCACAAGTGATGGGCGGCCCCAGCAGTAAATGACTAATTGAGAACCTTGGTGGCTCTGTGTGGTATTTGGAGCTGGGTTTTGCCTTCATGGCAGTAGAACGTCAGGACCCACTTCCAGACGATAGTCAAACACTCCCAGCACCAGCTCTGTGCTTAATACAATCAAACCCCCAAGGCCTGGCCCTGAGAGGCAAAGCTCAGCTGTGCTACACCTTGGCGGACCAAGGGGGCAGAAATTTCCTGCTACCCAAGGCTTAATTCCTGTGGCCCCAGGAGGTCCATCTCCTCTCTCTCTCTCCCTCCCAAGAACTATAAGTGAATGGAAGGGCAATGATTTCCTGTGTGAATTCCCACTTGTCTGTGAAGCTAAAGATCTGTTTCCCCCGCCTCCACCTCAGGCCATGAGAATAGTGGTTCCCACTTCTCCAGCCCCCCAGGACAGACACCTCAACCCCTAAAACCTGCCTGCTCTGTCACCCTCAGTTTCTGGTGTCCACTTTCTAGACTGAAGGTGACGCGGGATAGGCCTGGTTCAAGGGCTTTCGGGTTAATGAAACCAGCTGGCACAGCTCCGAGGCGTCATTACGGGAAGGCAAGCATGCATGCTAACACTCCGGGAGAGAGCCTGCTGTCTGTCTTCCCTCTGGATCATCTGCCCAGAGCTGCAGACAGGAGAACAGTGAGAAGAAATGGTGGTCTGCACCCCAAAGTGACCTTGGCTATGAAACCCATAAGGGGACATAATCAGAGCTGACACCTTCGTGAAGCCCAGGTGGCCCCTAACATAGCCAGGTACGAGGCGGCCATCCTATTGCCCACTGTTCTTTAGAGGAAGTTACTGAAATTCTTCCCACTGTGCTGGGGTCCAGGGGTTAGTGGGGAGTGGGAGGGCTTTAAGGGGCTTCCATCCCACTTAGGATGGTTGAGAGCAGAGTCTGTGGAACCAAACTGCCTGGGTTCGACTCTGAGCCCTACCACTTACTATGTGACTTTAGGCAACTTACTTAACCTTTGCCTCAACTGCCTCCTCTGTAGAAAAAGCATACAACTGGTACCTTCCCTGTGGGCTCACCGTGAGGGTTAATGACTGTGCCGTAGGAGGTTAGCTATTGTCACTTGGAGAGATAAGACACGTCAAGGGTCACATCCCAGAAGAATGAGGCCATGTTTGAGGATGTGCAGGGAGTTCACTTTGGAGTTGGAGGCAAATGAGGCATCCGTGGGGCTGAAGCAGGCAAGATGGACTTCTCAGGAAGGGTGGGGCCTAAGTCAGGACCTTGAAGGATGGTCTACTCTGACCCCTTTCCTCTTAGCTAGACTAACCTCCCATGAATATGGGGCCACCATCCCTTAAAAGAGTGAAAGTCGTGGCTCCCCCCACTCTACTCTTCACCAGCCCGCTTGTCTTTGGCTTCATTGTTGATTTCTGAGCTTGGCCACATGCTGCTGGATCAGGTGAGCAATTTCAGTTCAGATCAACAAACTTTCCAACAGGCCTATTCTGAGTGAGGAGCTGGGGCTGCAAAGGTGAGCGTCAAACAATATCAAATATCGCCCTCAAGGAGCTCCCCAGTCTGTTGACAGACAAGGAAACAGTTTTATAAGCGATGGTGCTGAGGGCGGTTGCTATGGGAACACAGAGGAGGGCACAACCCAGGGCATAGAGAGGTCTGCTACCCTTCAAGGTGGCTGGAAGGAGCCAGGGCCAGGGGGCTGAAGTTGAGGGTGCTGGGGGAATGGCAGTCAGACCGAAAGAAGTGCTTGGAGTTTAACTCAGATACCCAACCCTTTCTGTGAACACTGGGTGGTGGGATTTTCCTTTTGTCTCTCTCTTTCTGCAGCTGCTCCAGATGCTCCCCAGGATCTGCCTGAGACAGAAGCAGAGGGCCTGGAGTTGGCCTGAGCTGACTAGCATTTCTGCTGGGTTGTCACAGGCCTCCTGATAGGCCTGCTCCAGGCTGGGTGGGGTCAGGTGGAGCAAAGAGGCACTTGGGGCAGGAGACACATAAACAAAGACTACAACAGGAAGGCATGTGGAGTGGGTATAGCACCAATTGTAAGAAAAATCTTACAATTTTATTTGTCAATTACAGCTCAACAAAGCTATCTCAGCACCAACTTTAAAATCAGACCCCTGATTGTGATTTTACTGATTTTAAAATCAGTTAGCTTTGTCATCTGGACTAAGCTGCTTTGCCCCTCTTGAGTTTTGATGACAAAATGGACAGAATAATACTTGGTAGAGTGGTTATGAGGATTAGTGAGATACACGAGGAATACCTACTAGGCCCCTACTATGTGCACAGCTGGAAGGGATTATCAGGGTCCCAGCCCTGCTCTCTCATTCTGCTATCTGTGTTTATGACAGCACTGAATGGCTCTTAGATCATTTGCTGTCAAAGCAAATCAGGGAACTCAAAACACCTCTCTTTGAAACAGCTTTTAAAAGGAAGCCAGTGTTTGTCAATGATTAGGCAGCGAGGGTATTGGTCTTTAGCCCAGCAAGAGCCCATTGGGCTGTCACTGTGGACTTTCCCACAGGCTCCTACTGTGATGGGAGGGCTGGCCCTGGCCTCAAGGAAAGGCCCACAGGCTGGGGAGTTCCACGTCCTGCCTAGATTAAGGAAGTGGCCGATTAGGACTGATTGTGGAGAGGGTTCTGTGATATGGACACCTACTCAGGAGATGCTATATGCAGGCCACTGAGTCATTTCAAGGAAGTCATGGAGCAGCTATTGTCAAGAGCATTCACTCACCACCAACCTGCCCCTTTGATGTCTCAAGTGAAATGCTCCTGATCCCAGTACCAACCCTAAGCCACCCATGTTCCTTATCACTGCTACTTGAATCAGCCTCGCCAGAGGTGTTGAGCCTGAAAGTTGTCCAAGCAGAAGAGGAGAGAAAGAGAATAAGAATGTTTGTTTCACTGGGCTTATGACATGGTTCATAACATTTCTAAAGTTTGAGCTACTTAGATTAAAAAATAATAAAATGGAGCAATTCAATATATAAGTAAAGGTTGGGCGTAGAAATGGGCGTAACCCCTGTGAGAGGCACTTTGGCACATCTACCACAATCTCACATTCTGACAAATGAACATTCGATGAAGCAATTCCACTTCTGAGGATTTACCCTTCAGATATTCTCACTGGTACAAAACAACAGTCACAGTGTTACTTATTCATTACAAAATTATTAAAAGATTTTAAGCAATCTAAATGTCTATCAATAGAGGACTTAACAAATAAGTTATGGAAGAGTACTGTGTGGATGTATAGGCATGTGGTTTTGCACATGTGTATATACTTTCTAGGTATGTAAATATCTACAAGAAATGTCAAAAAAGCAAGTTGCAGAATAGCATGTATGTCTGCTACCATTGGTGCATACATGTACAAACAACTCTGGAAGGATCTTCAAGACATGAATTACCCTGGTGGCTTTTGGAGAAAGGAACTAGGTAGCTGGGGGACAGAAGCAGAAGGGAGACTCTCACCATTTATTTACTTTTTGTTTGAATTTTGAGGAACCAAGTGAATAATGTAACCTATACAAAACATTAAATTAAAAAAAAAGTTGCCTTAAAAATAAATGAACACTTGTTTTCCATTGATGAATGGAAGTATAAACAAAATGTGGTATAAACATACAATGAAATATTATTCAGTCTTAAAAGGGACAGAAATTTTGACACATGCCACAACATGGATGAACCTCAAGGGCATTTGCTAAGTGAAATAAGCCAGTCACAAAAAGACAAACACTGTATGATTCCACTTATATGAGGTACCTATAGTAGTCAGATTCATAGAGACGGAAAATAGAATGGTGGTTGCCAGGGGCTGGGAAGAAGGGAAATGGGGAGTTATCATTTAATGAGTACAGAGTTTCAGTTTCACAAGGTCAAAATAATTTTGGAGATTGCATGTACAACAATGTGAATGTACTTAATGTGCTGAACTGTACACCTAAAAGTGGCTGAGATGTTAAATTTTACATTATATGAATTTTATTACCATTTGACTAGACTGATGTTGTCATCCCACCTATGACTGCTTTGATTGCAGCCAGGTAGTGTCCAAGGATTTTGGGGATCTACTTCTCTGTTTGGCCTTTCCCTTGGCCAAACTTTTTGATGATCTGATTGCAAATCCAGATTATCTGATTGCTCTCTGCTTTCTTTTTTTTTTTAAATCTGAAAAGTAGGAACATGATTTCCCAACCCTGATATCTTAACTGGATTATTGCATATTGAGGCCCCACTCAGGTTCCCAGCCATGAGAATAAAAATCAACCCTCTGGGACTGTCTAACCTCCTTTTGTGACCTCCCCTTACCCAGGCTTTGAAGAAGGCTGCCGAGTTAGTATTTGTGAAATGCTTTGAGTCCCCTAGGTTTAAATAAGGCTAAGTTAAAAGGATCCTTTTGACTATATTGGGCAAGCCTGACTGTATGTCTTCAGAACTCTGTTTATGATGGTCATTGGTACACAAAGCAGGGAGCAGATAACAGAGATCATAGAATCCTCTGGCCAAACTGTGAAGGTGGCCCTGAAGTAGAAGCAGTGTCAATGTCCTGTGCCCCACCGCCATCATCAGCTCCGTGAGAAAGGTGGCGGAGGGGTGGGAAAGATGCACAAAAGGCTCGTGTTCATTCTCTCGATGCCCCTGCCAAACACTCTTATAGCGTACTGCACCACACTGGCAAACCAAATAGGACATGCCATCCTCGTGGGCCAAAACTTGTAGGTTACATTATACCCTGAAATTAACATTCGAAACCAAACTGCTTGTTTTTGAAGTGCTTTCCGCAGGCCAGCCAACCTAATCCCTGATTAGTGCGGTGGGGATTGTCAGAGAGTCTTACATCTTCCAGCACCAGCCCTAATTAAGAGCCTCCCTTACCCCCCACCCCCAGGCCCCCTCCTCCCTTCAAGGACCCAGGCCGAAGGCGAGAGTATTCTCTCCCCCCCTGACCTGGGCTGACCTGCAGGGAGTGTTAAGGCTGCGCCTATTCTCTCCTTACACACCCGTCTAAATTCCACAGCCGGGCCTTGCACGCCCCTTAGGGCTGGCGGCTGCGTCTCCATCCCGCCGCTTATCGCCTACTCCTGCCTTGTCCTTGTGCCTCTCCCCAGGGCCTGGAGGGGCTCTGTGAACCCTCCCTCATGCCTCTCCTACAAAGCCAGGCACCAGTCCAACCCGCCCCAGCTCAAATCCCTCTTTTCCTCCTCTCCATTCCTATGGCATTTCTAGTTAACACCCTACAATTTACTGAGCCACTTAATTATATCCTCTTGGGTACAGTGATTATTTCTTGCATTTAAATCTGGCCTTCTGAGTAGATATTGAACCCCAGTGGGGGCAGAAACCATACTTTATACATTTTCATTATGTCCATAAAGCACATAATAATAATAGTGGGTATTTATTAAGCACTTACGGTATACCAGACACAGTACTTTAGATATGCTACCTATTTTTTTTTTAATCCTCACCTGAGGACAAGTCTTTATTAATTTTTTTAGAGAGAGAGGAAGGGGAGAGAGAGAGAGAGAGAGAGAGACGTTGATCGGCTGCCTCCCATACACTCCCAGACTGGGCTCTGAACCTCCAGCCTAGGTGTGTCCCTGACTGGGACTGGAACCCGCACCCTTTTGGTGCACAGGGCAATGCTCCAACCAACTGAGCACCCAGCCAGGGCTATGCTATATATTTAAGCCTCGCAATATCTCTAGTGAGCCATTCTCATGTCTATTTCTCAGATGATAAAATTAATGCTCAGAAAGAGGACCAGGGACCTGTGGCTAATGAGGGCTGAGTCTGGGGTCAGGCCAGTGGTCTTCGAAGGCTTTAATCAAACTTTTTTGCAGATACAAGAAAATTGGAGTATAGAAAATACCTTCCTAGAATCATCTATGAAGGGAGTGAACTGTAACTACTCCCAATGTTTCTAACAAATGTATGCTCCGCTATAAAGGAAGCTCCCGAGACAGCGTCTTTCATCTGTCTTGTTTACTGGTGTAGCCTCAACCCTTTGAACAGTGCCTGGCTCACAGCCGGTGCTCAATAAAATATTTGCTGAGTGAGCAAATAAAATCTAATCAACAAACCTCTGTTGAGTGCCCACCAAGTGTAAAGAATTGCTAAAGACAATTACTATGAGAGAAACAATGTAAAAAACACTCTAATTTGCTTGACTTAACTTCACTCACTACAAAATACTTGTACAGGATCATTTGGAAAGAAAAATGTGATGCAAACCCAGGTCCCCAACTTGATGCCAAATTTGTCCTTCTAGACTTAGGAGGGCTGGAGGTTTCCAATTCCTTGTCCTTCAGTCCTCCCTCTATTAAAAGAATCAGCTACCAAACAGAACACAAAGTCCCAAAATGACTATTTAAAATTATTTAGATTTTTTTTTTTTGGCCTAGGTCATAACCATGTAAAAGTAATGAAAACAAAACTAAGACTTTTGGGCCTAATTACTGTCAAATTGTCATCCTCTCCAGTCGCCTTGACGGTTTATTTCTTTTTGCAATTCAGCGTAGCCTACAGGAACATGAAGCAGTAAGGGCCGGCATCCAGTGGTGACAGTGGAAATAGGAACGGACGGGTGGTAGAGAGTCTGGGATTAGCCGGATGCGGGGCTGAAAGGAAGGGAGAAGACAAAAGGGGCTGCGAGGGTTCCTGACGGGGTTTCCAGAAGACACATATCATCATTGAGAGGGTCAGAGAAATGGGAGAGTCAAGTTCAGTTGTAAGGAAAGATGATGAATTTCACTGTCCAGAGTGCTAGTTATGCTCCAGCCACACCAACCACCTTTAGTTTGTTTCTAAACCACAACACTCTCATCTCATCTATTCAAATGGAGGAATAGTCTTCCCCCAGGTCTCCCCATGGCTAGCTTAGTTTCAATGTCATCTCTTCAGAAAGGCCCTCCTGACCACCCCACCTGAAGCAGCCATCTAGTCCCCTGTCCTTCGCATGTTTGTTCCGTCATGACACTCAGCACGGCCTGCAGTTTTCTTGTTTGTTCATTTGCTTATGGTCTGTGCCTCCTCTACTACAGTGTGAGCTCCAGGAGAGGAGAAACTGCCTTCGTCGGCTTGACTACTCTGTACTTGAAAAGCCTGGATCAGTGTTGGGTACAGAGGAAGCACTGGGAGAAACCTCAGGTTGGGGTCACAGCGCAAAATGTAGGCCTTCAGCTCAGGGAAGGGAGTGGTTTGAAGACCTGAGCCCAGAGTATGACTGATGAAGCCAAAAACAGGGACAAACTGTCTTTTT
Organism: Miniopterus schreibersii; assembly: GCF_964146895.1. NCBI lineage: Eukaryota > Metazoa > Chordata > Mammalia > Chiroptera > Miniopteridae > Miniopterus > Miniopterus schreibersii. The sequence goes on along the minus strand of NC_138103.1, from coordinate 68,792,303 downwards.
GTGACCAATTTAGGATAATAAGCTCAAGCCAGTGTAAGAAAAATGCTCCCCCAAAAGCATTTTTCTAGATCAAGGTGAGAAGAAAGAGCAGAAGTGATCCATTTTCCTCTCTTTGAGAAAGGCTGGCCCAGCTTCTGTTGTTTCCAGGAAAACTGTGTGCATCTGTGAAACCGGAATAACATTAATGAAGGGGAAAACTGAAAAGTCTAGGGTGCCCGCAAAGATCTAAGTTCTCCGCCATGCTGCAGCTGCCCAGCACCTCCACTCACTGAGCCATCAAATCCTTGTTGCAACTTTTGTCCTGATGCAGAGGGGGCTCCAGGACATAGAATGGAAATCAAAAGGGTAGGTGCAGAGCAGTGCACATCGCATGCTACCTTTTGCATAAAAAGGATTGAACAAAGAAAATACTTGCACTTGCATGCACCCTGGAGGGATAAAGGACACACCAATGGAAGTAACCACACTGAGGCAGGGAGTAGGGAACAGGGTAGGTGGGCACAGGATGCGAGCAGGATGTCTGAATATACGTTTCCGTTTCATTTGACTCTTGAACTATGTGACTATATAAACCATTCTAAAGAAATTAAATTTAAAAAAACGAATGATGTTTGACTATAACCTGTAGTAATTTGGGTCTTGTAGCTCAGTGATCACCTCACCAAGGTTTGGGGCAGGTAATGTTGGGAGGGCCCCTGTCAGCATCTTGGAACAAAGGACATGAAGGAAGAGGGCACATTATATTCATGTCCCCACAGGTGAGCAGAACTGGAGACCGAGCCGACGTTTCCAGTTCTGGAAGGGACTCCTGACTTGGTTTTCTTCTTCGCAATCGGAAAAACACCGCATTGAGGATGAGGAAGGCTGATTAGTCTCCCGCGCGTGAGTAAAGACACGGCAGGTGAAAGCCGCGGAAGGTACACAGGCCCAGGTAGGCCTGAGCTCTACTGTGAGCAGGGAGAGAGTAGTTTCTCTCTTGGCCTCCCACTCATTTAGTCCTTTTGTTGTTTCTAATGGAAACCTTTGGAAACAAAGTAAATGCCCATGAATAGGAGCCTGATTAAATAGAGAAGTCAATGTGGGGCATGAACACAATGGGGCCCCATGTGGCCTGGCCATTAGAAATGCCAATACGTCTGGCAGTATCTGCTAAGCTAAAGGTACACTCACCCTAAGAGCCAGCAGTTCCACTCCCATGTATGTCCCCAACAGGAATGTGTATATATACCCACCCAAAAATATGCAAAAGATTGTTCACAGAAGCCCTATTCATAATAGCCCCAAACTGAGAACTACCCAAATGTCCATCCATAATTGACTGCTCAGTAAAATGTGGTTACAGTCATGCGATAGAATGCCACATAGCCATGAGGGTGGGTAAACAATATACAGAAGTGTACAGATGCGTCTCACAAACTAAGGAAACCATACTGTAGGAGTCCATGTACGAGAAGTTCAAAAGCAGGCAAAGCTAATCCCAGGCTGGTAGAAGTCAGGACGGTAGCTATCTTGGAAAGGGGTGGTGACTGGGAAAGGGCAAGAGAGGTTTCTGGGATGCCGACATGTTTTGTTTCTTAATCTGGCCACTGGTTACATAGGTGTGTTGCCTTCGTGAAAATCTGTGACACTGTGCATGTATGATTTGTGCACTTTTCTGTGTGCATGTTATGCATCCCCCCCAAAAAAAAGGCAACAATGATGCAGATCTATATTTGTTGACATGGGACATGGAAATATGTGCAGGCCCTGTCACAGAGCTATATTCCATTCACTCAGGTTGTTACCTTGTCACTACCAAACCTACATGCACAGAAAGTCATCCAAGGAAATGGTTCTACTAAATGTTAGCAATGCTTACCTTTGGGTCAGATTTTGAGATTTATTTATTTTTCTTCTTTATACTTTTCTGTATTTGTTTGCATTTTTACACAGGCAAAGTATCATTTTATACTCAGAAAATGGTTTTTATTTTGAAAAAACTCCTTGATTAAAAACAGGGTAGCACAGGACTAAACCAGGTTTTTATTTTCTCTAGACACAAATCAGTAAATACCAAAGCCTATCAACCAGGGATACAGTGTACTCTGTGTGCATCGATCATACCTTGCAGTTGTCCTATTTGTAAGTATTTCCAAGGCTGATTCTGAACAGAATAGCCACCGTCCTTCATGTCATGGGTAGTTCTCAGTTTGGGACTAAAATCTGAGGGTGGATGAAGGGGTGGGGTCAGAGTATCTAAGAGTTCAGGGTAAATGCTGTAGAAATTATAGGTGATCCATTCTTCCTCCCTTTGAAGCAGAGAGCAGATGGGTCTGTTTGTTAAAGGAAAGTAATTTCCCTGTCATTAATCTTCCCTCTGCCTCTAATCCACATGCTTTCCATGGTGCTCCCTCTCTTGTGCTCAGGTCCAGGGGATTCCACCAATTTTCCCCCAGCACTGCACTATCTAGCTTAGCAGAGTTTCCTATTTCTCTCTTTGCCACTAAGAGCCTCCTCCTCAGGTCCACATACTCGAAATTCTTTAAATGGGAAGAAATTACTTTCTTCTACAATCAAAGTCCACACTTAAAATGTAAATAACCCTGGGTAAATTAACACCTGGCCTTAATATTCACACTAAGGCGTAAATGTCTAATATAATTTCTAAGGAGTAAAATTTCGTTGGGGGATGGGGATGGGGAATGTGAAGCCCAAATCCTTCACAGAGCTGGCCTGCCTACTGATAGTAACTGCTTTTCCTTCACTGCAGTCTCTGGGCTTCCACCCAGGCCTGCTCAAAAGATCCCAAGCCACCCAGAAGCAAAAGGCAGCCACTGTCACCCTAACCAGATCTATATCCATTCCAGACTCCAGATTACAGTAATTTGGGAGAGGGTCAACCAAGTCAGAGCCCCAGATGGCAGAAGAGCTGCTTTAGCTTAAGACTCTTAACTCCTTTCCCTCGGGGCAGGAAAGGTTTGAGACAATGAAGGATGAAGATTTCCAGGCCCGGGACACAACCTTGATCCAAAGCCTAGTCATGGCTTTAATTTTTGTAAGTCAAAGCCTCAAGTTTTTCTTTACTTTCTTAGCTGAAGATATGTTTCCCAGGATGCATGAAAAGGTGCCAAATTGAAGATTGTGTGACATCGTGTGCCACTTAAACCCTTTGCAGGCAGGCAGAAATCACTGCTTTACTAAGTTCCCTTTCCTAAGCCACCCCCCCATTGTCTTCACAAGATCTTCCCATACTTGGAAAACATTTGTCTAATTATCATCACACACGATGGGCCTATTGCCAGCTGCTTTTTATTTTAACTTCAGATTCTTTCCAGGGTGTTTGTTTTTTTTTCATTGGGGGTGGAGAACAGGAGAGAGAAGATGTCTGTTTTTGCTATTACACAGAACTGATCAGATTTCCTTTTATAATCACAATTAAACTTCCAGACCCAATCAAATGAACACTTCACATTTAGAGGATCTGAGTGCCCACTGATTTGGTCAGTCTCCCAAAACCTTCCAAGGCTGGAGGTGAGAAACTGATCCATGGGGATGAGCAAATCATTCTAGAGACATAAGGAGCACAGATGGACTTCAAGAGCCCAAGTCTGAGTCCCAGCTCAGTGTTCTCTACATCCGCTGAGACTGGGTAGCATGGGACTAAGCCCCAAATACATTTGCTGTCACCCCTCTAATAGAAAAGGGAAGCCCCAGAGCAGGCTCTTTGTCTGTCTTGCTCACCACTGTAGCCCCAGCACCTGCTTGCTTGGTATAAGGGGTGGGGAGCGAATACTTGTTGAATATTGAAGTACCCTTTGCCGTGCCCCTAGAGTGTGGGGGTGAGGTGGAGGAAGGGCACACTTCATAGAATCTCTAGGACGCAGGACCATAGGTATTGAAACTGGTCATAGTGACAGCTGCAGAGGGGATTAAGGATGGCAATCTGGCTGAAGGAAGGTGTTGGGGCTTGAGGATGTATGGGCATAGCCAACACAGTTTTACTTCTATTGCATTTTATTTCAAGGTTCCTCATGAGGTCCACGGGGAGGAAAAATGGGACACTCAAACTTCTTACCCCACTTTCTGTCACCTCACTGGCTCAGAACAGACAAGCGGTGTGAAGCTGTGCTAAGGGGAACCTGGGGTCAAGTGACCAAAAAGATGCAGGGGACTTGGAGGAGATTTTCCTCCTGCCTCCAGGCGTCTGCTTTCCTGCCCCTCAGGAGCAGAGAGCATGAGGGGGAACGCCTGAGAAATTTAATGTGGCTGGTCACCCTAACCCAGAACTTCAGCCTTCATATTTATGCATTCTTGGTTGAGAGCATCTCCACCAGGCTTCTAAAACCTCTCAGGAATGGAGCCTAAGTTACAATTCACTGTTCTGCTGCTGCAAACAATGGCCCCGTGTGGCCCATCCCACCTCCCTAAGATTTACTGGAACAACCCATTCTCTTGAATACATCCATATGTATTCTAGAGGGGTTAACCCTGTAAACTAGTTAGACTTCAGTGAAATTCACCTTAATAAGATAAGCTAACCGCTAATATGAGAAAAAGAAAGGTATTTTACTATTTACCGGAGTTTTCTTCCTTTTTCTTTGGGAGAGGATAAAGAGGAAAGGGGAATAGTGAGGGAGTATTATCAGCTGAAAAAGTTTATTGCTTGCTTTGTATGTGCTGGGAATTAAGTCTATAATCTGGAAGGGGCAATGGGACAAACACCCAAATGACTATTAAACACATCTGCATAAGTGAGTCAGGGGAAGGGATGACTGGAAATGGCCGGAGAGTGAGCAGGGTTAGAGCAAGGCCTTGAGGGACTTGACCAGTGGAGATGGGACAAGGGTCTGCCATGTATGAGAAGGTTTGAGAAAAGGTCTGGAGACAGGAGAGCCAGAGGGATCCGCATGGTGGAGAAAGAAGGTCAGACAAATGCTCGCAGGAGGGGAGCTGAGGTCATCCCAAGGAAGTCTCTGCCAGCCAGGCTGAGGCATGACCATCTGCAGTGGGTCTGACGGGTTCTTGCTCTAGCAGCAATCTGCAGCCTGTGACCTAGTGGCAGTGGAAAGCCGTGGAAGCTTTGGGTCGGATAAGGGACATCAAAGCTGGCCTTAGACGACAGATGTGGTGGCGAGTGCCAGGTGGGCTGGAGGGAAGAAAATAGAAGAACAAGGAGGCTGGCTGGCAAGCTGTCCCAGCGGTGCAAATGAGGAGGAATTCGGGGCTGACCCAGAGTAGTGGCAGAGGAAATGGAAAGAAAAGGCAAAATCCATCCTGAAGAAGAGAAGTATGGACTCGGGGAACAGGGAGAGAGATGACGGGGCCTCTTTGTGTGAGGGAAAGAGGGCAAGTCAACCCTGAGTTTGACAGCCTAGTAGAACTCAAGATGGATGTGTGGGGCAAGACTTTGGGGTAAGGGATGTGACAAGCTGGGGTGACTGTCTTGGAGATTTTGAGCAGTCAGCAAGTGCCCTGGAGCGCCAGAGGACAGAGGCAGAGCAAGAAAAGGAGTGGGTGGGACTCTTGGGAAAGCTCCTAGTTTTCTCCAGAACAATTCATAAGCATCTACTAACAGCGGCTGCCTCTAAGAAGGAGCACTGGGCGGCAGAGATGAGAGACTTGACCTGTTACGCCCACTGCATTTTTTGAACGTTGAACTTGTTGTAGGTACTTCCTATCATAATCAAATTTGAAAGTGTTGGGACCCAGGGCACAGTAACTGCATGCCTAGTAAAGAAAACCTGCTTTTCACCTATGTATGCTTCACCAGCCTGGCACCAGTTAGGGGATCTCAGAGTTACGCTCCCTTCCACCCTCCTCGGTCTCCCCCAGACAGCTGAAGGTTTTTCCAGTGTGTGGGCTTCCATTTCATTACCTCCACCCAAGAAACGTAACAAAGTTCTCAGTTTCACCTAAGAAGCCTAGGGGTCAAGACATTGTAGCTAGGCCACCTCTTAGGCCAGCATCATTGTGCCAAAATCTAGCAGGGGGTGAGAAAGGGTGTGACAATTTGAGAAAAGGAGCTGTGAACAGAAGTCCCCATCACGGCCCCAGGGTGGACCCTCGGAGGGAGCAGCGCCAGGGTCCCCTCTTCACGCTCGCTCAAGCCAAGGGGGCGGTGGGTGCCATAGTTCCGTCCAGCGGCTGCTTTACAGGGAATAGGTCCCACCTCCCAGTGTGTCCAACTCCCTGGGCTCCCCCAGCTTTCCTTCGGCGTGGGACGAAACCCCCACTGTCTCCAGGTGGGCTGGGGGTGCACCCCCTGGCCCTGCTCGGGGATGGAGCTATCATCCTACTCCCAGCCTACTTCCGACGGTTGCCAGCTCGCCCCCAGTCTTTCCGGCAGATTCCCTCAAACCCCTTTTCTCTAGAGTGTCCCATCAGGGGCCCGCAGAGCTCTCCTGCTGCAGGCACTGTACAAATTCAACCCGAGGGTGAGAACCGGGGGAAAGCGCCCAAGAGGCCCCAGGGCGACGCGCAGGCCAGTCTCAGGGCCCCTCCTTTTCTCTGGTCCCCCAGTTCTGCGTGCGCGGGAGGTTCCGAGGCGCCCGGAGCGGGCCCGCACGTGGAGCCGCGCGGCCGAGCCAGGCGCGCTGCCCGCGGCCGGCCCTGCGTGGAGGCGGTGCCCAGGCTCCGGCCCGCTGCGCCCTAGCGCCCGACCGGCCCCGGCCCCGCTCGGCTGCGGAAGCCCAGCCCCGAGGGTTCGCGAGCCGCCTGCCCAACGGGTACGAACTCGGACTGTCCTGAATTCTTTTCTCCCCTCCCTTATAGTCTGTTAAATTGACTAATAAACTCAACACAGCGTTCTCTGTGCGGCTTCAAAAAACTCGGTAATTTCGTTAGAAAACGTTGAAATTCAACCCCGAAGTATTCAGCCCAAATGTTTAGTTAAAGTAACCCCGTGGGTTAATAAACTAAACAAAGGCAACCCATGCAAAACTGGAGCAATGAAAACCAGGCTAAATAAACGAAGGGAAGTTTATAAGAACCCTTTCGGAGAAAAAAAAAGAGAAAAGGCATCGGGCACGGAGGTTTAATGCGAAGCATGTGAGCGGGGCTCAGCTTACAGGTACGCGGCCGGCGGCGAAGAGCGCTGTCAAGCGGCCTCGAGGGCTGCGGGCGGGTTTGCGCCTCGCGGGAAACCCAACCCGGGCGCCGCGAGCAGCGGGCCGCGCGAGCGCCGGTGCCTGCGAGCCTCCCGCTCGGCCGCTAGGCGCCCCCGCGCTCCAGCCGGCTCGGCGCGCGCCCGGGCAGCGGCCTGCGCCCAGGGGCCGCGCGCCAGGCCGGGGCGCGGGGAGCCGCCCCGCGGGAGCGCCCCTCACTCCCGGGCGAGGCAGCCTGGGGAAGCCGCAGCCCAGCCCGAGCGGGAGCCCCTGCGGCGCGGCGCTGCGGAGCTGGGGTGCGCGCCCGCCCCACCCCCACCCCTGGCTCCGGGGCCGCGGTGCAGCAACAAAGACTGCCGCGCCGCTGACCCCGAGGCAGCTCTGCTGAAAAGGAGGGCAGGCCGCGGGGCGGACGTTTCCACAATTATTTTCTTTTGCCTTTACGTTCCCGAAAAGGGGCAGAGGGGGTAAGGGGAGAGAGGGATCTGGGAACGGCAAGACCCAGAAATCAGGAGCCGTTGTATTTCTCATTGGGGAGAAAAGCTGCAAAACAGCTCGGCCTCTCCTCCACCCCGCTCCCAAAGCAGGTCTGACGGTGAAAAGAAAAAGGCGGGGGAGGGAGGAGCTTTCCTTTTCAGACCACCGTGGCCCCCCTCTCCTGGGCTCCGTCACCCTCCGCCCCGCTCTGTCTCCAGGAGGGGCCACCCCCGGGCCCTGGGAGCCGATTAGGGCGCGATGCAGGTTCGCGCTAAGAGATCGGAGACCGTACAGGTTCGACGCTAAAAGAGCCTTCCGGCGGCGGGACAATGGCGGGGACCTCCCACGGGGGCACCGCCCCCCCCCCCCCCCAGCCGCGCTAGGCTCCCGCCGCGTCTTTAAGCGAATGGAGGGTCCTCCGCGCTCCCGGGGCCGCGCAGCCGACGCGCCGACCGCGGAGAGCCGGGCGCGCGGGAGAGGGTTTGAAAGGAGGAGTGGGTTTTAATTTTTAAACAGCGTCATGGGACTGAGGAGGGTTGTTTTTTTCCTTGACCAAGAGGAGAGGGGGAAAAAAAAAAAAGAGGAAGAAGAGGGGGGAAAAAAAAGTCAGGCGAAATACAACACATTTATCTCTCCACCGCTAGACAAGACAAAGAGGTTTTAACAGCAGTTTGAAAAGAGCGGCCTGTGAACGGTTACTATTCAATTTGTATTCTGTTCCCCGCTGGTCACGGAATTGAGATCAGAAGAAAAAGTGAAAACACATGGCTGAGGTCAGGGGATCAGAGAACCACCACATACAGCAAAGGGAAGGGAAAGCAATGGGAACTCGTGTGAAGAAACGGATTATATAAACAGAGCTCACCATCGCCTGCGCTCCATTATCCTGTAATTCACCCTGCATGGGAGCATAGAAATATATTAAACTAGTGATAGGTTTTACCATTTCTTTACAACCCAGCCTCGTGCCAATCAAGCCCGCTATATACTTTCAGACATGTTTAGAATTCTTGAACTAATGTGTTTGTTTTAAATATCACAGGGAAATTATTACATCACCAGAAAATAATGCCAGAGCGGGGGTCTGCCGCCCTTTTGAAGTCCTGCTGCAACGAAACATGATTTTAATTACATAATCACTTTGAAACTATAATTATACAATAAACCATGAGGATTAAGCGGGAAGTATAGAGTACATTAAAAATTGCTTAGGTCTTGAGAAAACAAACTGAACATACAGGGAGGAAAGAAAGAGATGAAATCCGAGGTCTTGGGGAGGGGGGTGGTAAACCCTGCCCTCGCCTTCCTCTGAGCTGCGGCGGGACCGGGACCCGGGGCTCCCCATAGTGCGGGCGGGCGGCCCGGGCCGCGCAGCCGAGGTAAAGCCAGGAAATCTGGGACTCAATCAAAGGGGAGCGAGAAAGGACGGCCCCGGCGCGTTTGCTAACCTTTCTACACCAAAACAAACAGACGGAGTCGTTGTTTTGGCGTTTTCGAAATGTCTTTACACTGAAAACCGTCGCGCGTCCGAGCGCCACCGGGAGGCTGAGCGTGGCCAAGGACTGGCTGGCTCGCCCTTCCTTCCGCGGGGAAAGGCGCCCCCCACGACGCCCGGTGCCTGCCCGGCGCGCGCCGCGCGTTTATAAACCACCGCGCGCCCGCGAACACGCCCGGGGCGCGCGGCTCCCCCGGGCGCACGCTCGACCTCGCACCCGCTTTCTCCTCTGGGTTCCCCTCTTTCCTGAAAGCTGCCCCGCTGCTTAATTTTGTTTTTGCGATTGTCTTTCCCGTGAGGCCGAGGGCAGGCGCGAGCTCCTTTCTTTCAAAGGTAGAAACTTGGCTACGTCCCGAGCCCATGCGCATCTCTCTCTCCTCGGCTCCTCCGGTCCCCAGAGCTTCTACACAGCCCGGGGCGCAGGGCCCCAGCACCCACCCTGGTCCTTCTTCGCCTCCTCACATCCTGGTGGTGGTGGTGGGGAGGGTTCTGGGCCTAGGCGGCGAGTCCCGAGTGCATTTAGAAGCACCCCGGGGGCGAAACGCACTACTGAACCACACAGGTAGAGGCTGCTGGTTACCTTTATTCCGACGCACCTACGTTACCGCCTGCGCTTTGCCAGGCCTGCAGCGCGCCGGGGAGGGAGCAGAAGGGCACCCCCTGACTTGGGCCTCACCAGCCACCAAGGCCTCTTTTTCAGGAGATTGCCACCATCAGCATTCAGGCCGATGGCAGCCCGTGCGCCCTTTAATATTTCACAGCAGGTGCCCTGGGTGAGGGCGGTTTGGAATTCGGGTGCCGGGCTCAGCCAAGTTTCCCATATAAAGGGTTAAATGCACCCAGCCGCGGCAGACTGGGGCACCCAGGCGCAGGAGGGCACTCCTGCTTGTTGCTCAAGCAGAAAATTGTGATCGCATAAGCAGCGATGTTTAAATTCACTCCGCAATCCAGAAGATGTTTCCCCGGAACCCAGACTCGAGTACTGGCCTCGAGAGGGAGAAAGTGACGAAAGCATCCTTGGGCACCCTAGGCGGGCCTCCTGGCGGCGTCCAACCCTGCCCGGGCCAGGGCGGCAGCGACAGCCTAAGGCGCGAGGCAAACGCCTGTCTTCAGCTCCAAACCATTAATATTGAGATACATCAGTATCGCATTAGTCTGCAGCGGACCATCAACGACCAGGAACAAAAGCAAAAGAAATAAAATAGTTCATCCGAAGAGTCCTACTGTGAACGTGTTTATTTCTCGCTTTTGCTCAACCCAGGATATAATTTACCCACCGCGCCTTTGCAGACGAAAGCGCAGCGCTAGCCTGACGACGTGGAAGAGCCCCCCTCTAACCCACCAGGGAAGTTACAACCGGGATGAATTCGGGGGACATTTACATGGAGCCTGCGGCCCCACCTCGCAGTCCTTTCCCCGGATGAACACGCGGGGAGGCCAAGGTTAAAAAAAAAGAAACAGGATGAAAAATCCGATTCCCCGGGAGAAACAGTAACACTAATAAAGATAACTTATCTGCCGCTGGCTTAATACAGGCAGTTTACCTGCTTCTCTCATTTACTTGAGCAACGCTGCAGGGCGAGCATTGTAATTCCTACTTTATTCATAACGTCAAAGACTTGGACAGTGTGTGTGACGTGCGCAGCACTGTGCTGTGTTACAGTCGTTTATTCCTCACAACCACCCCAGAGCAGGAAGGACGCGATCATTCCCAGGTTACAGACAAGGAGCTGAGGCCGCAGAGATCGCGCCAAGGTGGCAGGGCCGTAAATGGCAAGGCAGAGATCTGAGCCGGACTTTGAAATCCTGGCCTCGGCACTCTGCGGCTGCGAGAAACTGAAGTTTATCTGAGGTTCCTGCGAGGAGGCCCGGGAACCGAGACTGGGACCCAGGTTTGAGGGCAGGGACGGTCGTGCGTCTCCCCACCCGCGAAGCCACCGGAGACGCGCAGAGGAGGGCCCACCGCGCGGGCGGGGCCAAGAGCCGTGGGCGTGGACCCTGCGCTGGACCCAGAGTCAGGGCCGTGGTGTGGCCTCTTGAGCGCTGAGCCATTGCCTCTGCCACCTGATCCCCCGCGGTCAGGGCGGCAGCAGTTCGTTTTCTGAAACACGTCCAAGGAACCTCAAGGAGGGGCCATCTGCCTGGGATCCGACGTCACCCTCCGGAGCGCGAGACCCGTGGGGACTCGGAGAGCCGGCCGGATGGAGCGAAGAGTGCGGGGGGCCTGGCCGGGAGGCTGGTCAGGCGCGCCCTGCATTTGAGGGGCTCAGCCGGCCCTTCCCTTCGGGACCCGATCGTCGTTTGGCCCACAGAACGCGTCCTGGCCGGCTTCCCCAGTGCGCCCTTTGTGGACATCCCGCGGGCATCCCGAGGAGACGCACAACCTCCCGTGCGGGTCAGCGCCGGGTCTACTCACGGATGTCTGCATCCCAGCGCCGCGGATCCGAACTCGGTCAGAGTGCAGCCGAGGGGTGGGCTGGGGTGAAGAAAGGTCCCAGGAACTGGCCAGGAGGGGGCGGTTTAGAGATTGTGTCTGCGACAGGTTATCGGCCTAAGGAGCTGCCTCCGCCCGCCGGAGCCCCCCCATCTCCGCAAAGTGTTGTCAGCAGCGACCTGCAGGTCTGCGCCTTGGAGACAAGGACCCACTCCTCCCACTTACTGGGGTGACCTGCGGGCTGGGCCTGTCTCGGGGCTCTCTGGGGCGGGCTTTGTCTTTTCCTCCACGCAGCTAATAATTCTCAAGGCAGAAATTGCCATCCCACTTAGAGAAGGCACTGGGTCCCTGCCGCTTAGCACAATGCCCAGCCCCTCTGGGGGCATAAGACATGACAACTCCTCCCATCTTATAGGAGGAAGGCACTGAGAGGTTAAACAATCTTTCTTGGTAGACACAGCCAGGAGGTGCCTGGAATGGATCTGCCGGCAGTCACCTGATGTCAGGGCGCCTTTCACTTCCCCACTCAGCTCTCAGAGCAGGAAGTCACCAGCCCAATGTTTCAGAAAAACTCAGGATGAAATTTCTGGGAAGAACTGGGGAATGGGGAGAGGGAGGAAGATCCTTGCCAGAAAACCCAAAAACAGAAGGTCGTCAGGAGGGCTGTGAGGTTCTAGCAAGAAAGGGGGCTTCGAGTCATCATTTTTCTACTCCTGTGAAAAGCTAATTGTTTGAATGCTGATCATCGGCCTGGGGCTATGCTGAGCCCTTTCACAGCCACATTTTCCATCTTGGCTGCACAGTTGGAATCGCTTGGGGGAATTTTTAAAATCCAGACGCCTGGAGCAATTAAATCACAATTTCCAGGGGTAGGACCCAGCCGCTGCGTGTGTGTGTGTGTGTGTGTGGTGTTTAAACTTCCCAGGTAGTGCAATCATATTTGAGAACCACTGCTTTAGGGAAATTTCCTCATTTAATTCTCAACAACTGCACATGTAGACACCATTATGATGCCCATTTCATAGGTAAGAATGCTGAGGCTTAAAGAGGATCTATATTTAGTCCAATGTCAGCCCTAGAATCAAAAACAGGTTTCTCTGGTGCCAAAGATCAGGTATCCAACCTCTCTTGGCCGATTCCCTTCTAACTTTAATACCTCTCCCCACACCCCCAAATTTTACCCCGCTGGAGAGACACCCTAAGGTTACAGCAGGCAGAGGTAGGAAGGACATTTTACAGCAGTCAGGCAGAGAACCTCAGACCACCCACATTCAGGGTCTTGAGGGGAGAGGGAAGTAGATTGGGGAGAAGGGGACAAGAACAGCTTTGGTTTCCTTTGAGAAAGATTGGACACCAAATGGCCCTGGGCCACAGGGTGCTGGGTTTGGAAAGGTGATGTGTGAGGGTCAAGCCCAGCCACGTGGATGTGGTATGGGCCCTGGATAAATCTGAGTGAAGTGAGCACTGAACTAGGAAACCCGACACCTGGCTGGCAGTGTTACCCTGGGCAAGGCTCTCAACCATGGGGCCTCACTTTCCTCTCCTGTAAAATAAAGTGGTTGGGCAGGATTCTCTCTAAATTGGCTTCCTGCACACACTTTATGGTTATTTAAGCCTCCCATGTGAATAAACTCAATTCTGGATTAAATTAGAATGCAAATAACAATATTTCAGCATCTTCATGATCTCCCCTTGCTCCCTCACCTTCTCTGAGAGTGGGAATTGCTACCTGTTTGGATAGCTAGGGAAACTGAGTGAGGCTCAGGGTTACTCTGACTCCTCTAGTGGTGGTTTCTAACACTACACTTAGGAACACATCTGTCAACCCCTCTGTTCATGACTTGTTGGTCACCCTGCAGTTGGAGAATCTCAGGGCATTGGGAGAAGTCAGAGCATTTGACAGAATGTAAAACTGAGCCTGAGGTCTTAAAAAACACCCTAAAGCAGCTGCAGAATTCAAGCAGGGTGAGGGCGGGTTTTGTGTTTGGGAAGGGTGGTGGGGTGGAGAACTGGTCTTCTAAATGTCTTGTCCCTCAGCTCAGTTTTTTTGGTCTCAAGCCCAACGATTATTTCTGATTCTCAGTGGGGCTACAGAGTCATCAGTTAATGCCTATAAATCCGTTTGAAAAACCTGAGGGTGAGCATTGTGACTTATTTTCCTGGAGGAGGGCCTAGGGTAGGGATGCAAAGGGAGTCCTCTCTGAAGCACTTCAGCTTTCTATATATACATGCCTTGTACTTCAGTGTCTTAATTTCTGACTGCTCATTAGAATTACCTGGAGACATTTAAAAATAATCATGTTCAGGACTTATTCAGAGCAATTAAATCGATAGCTCAGGTGGTAAAGCCCAGGCATGGGTGTTTTTAAAAAAGCGGCTGTGATTCTAACGTGTCTCTACAGTTGAGAGAAGTTGCTATAGATGCTTATAGGGCACCCATGGAGAGGCCAATGGTCAGCCTGGAGCTTTAAGGAAACAAATCTGGTCAGAGACCTAAGTTGAAGCCATGGGGTTGCACGTGGTTGCCCAAGGAAAGGGTGCAGAGCCTGAGAGAGCTGAGGACAGAGCCTTAGGAAAGCACACACCCAGAGAAGTGGAAGAACTGAATCGGAGGAAGGTGAGATGCAGGAGGAAAACCTGAAGGCATGACCTCCTGGCAGTGGAGGGAGAAGAGACTATCATGGTGGACAGAGAGGTCAACAGTGCCAGTGCCGCCACAGGCTAGCTGACATTAGGATTGAAAAGTTTTCATTGAACTTGACAGCTGAGAAGTCTTGGGTGGCCTTAGCAAGAAGAGAAACATGGGAGGCCAGGCAGCTGAACTGACTGCAGTGAGCTGAGAAGTGAATGGAGGTGAGCAAGAGAGACAAGGACACTTCTTTCCTGGAGCCAAGGATGCAATTATGACTGGGACAGATCTCCTCCCTGGAGAATATAAGCATCTTCACCACTCCACTGAAAATATAAAAAGAATCTGGCTGCTATTTTTGATGCCCGAATCGAAATGGGCTCTCCCTCACAGGTACAAATGTGAACTCAAGCACTGAGAGCACTATATGCCAGAGGGAAGCCAAGCCAAAACTCGGAACCAGACCATAAAACCTACTTAAACATGCTTGCGTCTCCTCAGAAACAGTGTCTAACTCGGGCAGGATAGTCTGCTGGAGCCAGGTGGCAAACTAAGCAAAACCAGCCATGACTCCAGGCCACAAGAATCAGTGTGGAGGCTGCCAAGCCATAGAGGCCTGACTTTGCTGGCTGACAGGAAGCCGGTGGAGCAAAGCAGCCTACACTCCTCTTCCAGAATGGTTGACCACTATAAGGCGAGTCGGAGAGCCTACAATGAGAGAAAAGCCACAAAAACACCAAAAAAGAAACAGAGGAAGCCCTGTGTGAACAACCCGATGCTGTCGAATACAACAGAGAACCTGACACTGAGAGGAGGCTAGTGTCTCACCTTCTTCCACCTTGGGCTGGGCAGGGACCGGCTCTGTAGCCAGGCGGGAGGGGCCTCAGGCAGGCTGTGGTCTTGTCTTCTTTGCTACACCTTCTGGTCTTCAGACCTCCTCTCCTGGAGGCCCCACCCACTCCTCTCCTAATCTCACCCCGTCCTGATCCAAGGCCCTGCTGGGCACGCTAGGACCCAGCAGGCTGCCAGGCTGGGCCTGCAGCTCCAGAGTTGTGGGAAGAATCTGGACAAACTCCACCACACTGTCTCCTCCAGTTGCCACTTGGCTTACTTTTAAATGACAAGGCCAAATCAGAATAGCAGTTCCTTTTGGGGCAGCGATGACTGGAAGCGGACAGGAGGGAGTGTTCTCTTTCTTGATCTGGGTACAGGTTAGCGGTTAGGGTTATAGAAATTCATTGAGCTTTATGGTTTGTGTAGTCTCCTGTTTGTATATTGTACTTCCATAAAAAGTTGTTGTTGTTGTGTGTGCATTTTAAGGCAAGGATGAGCATGCTCAGTGGCCCACTGTCTCCAGGCCCCAAAATACCACCCTGCTATTTCTCTCCCTCCAGGCAATGGCCTACAATTTTCCTCTTGCCCCGCAGCCACCACCATGCAATTTGCACCTCACTAATTTCCTGGCTAAGCCTTAATGCTGTCTTGTCACTGCTCCACCCTCCCTGCAAGCAGCATCTGATGTCAGTCCTGCCCAGCTGTTTGCTGTTTGGGGCTTAGGGGGCCCATCTGATTGGCCACCTGTGACCAGGATGATCCTTTTTAGAAATTCAGCTTTAAGGAATCACACAAAGGGGTAGAGGCTCTGGTGACACAAAATAACTGTGTCACAACTTTCCCCAAACCCATGTGTGAATGGAACTGAGATAGTTTTGGAGTTGTTCTGAGCAAGCAAAATATTACGTTTCATTTAGGTTTGAGGGGGTGTCACTTGGCAGGGCTGAGTGATTGATGCTTTCACTCTCCAATTTTCTGCTCGCTGAAGCGTTAAAGCGACAACCCTAAAGTCAGGAGAAAGCCAGCAGCCTGGGCACAGAGCACTTAATCCCAATCTACAAAGAAAGAGCTTTTATTAGAACTTCTTTCCTTCCCATTTTGCCTTAGATCTCAAATAGTCTTTCGCAGGGGCTTGCCAAAAATCAACTGTAGCTGATTGTGAAGTCCTTGTGCAGGTGGCAATTAAAACAGTTGAGCTCTCCTCCATAATTAAGGGTTAGGAAGGCTATATATAAGTGGCGAGTAAACACCGAAGGTACTTTATTTATGCTTCCTGATTCTTAAGGCAGGGTGGGTTAGTGGAAACCTTCACGTGGGTTAGATGTCAGAAGAACTCGGTTCTGGTACAGATGAGCTATGTGACCTCAGATAACTTAGCCTCTTTGAGCCTCGGTTTTCTTTTTCTTTTTTTTAAAGATTTTTTTATTGATTTTGAGAGAGAGGAAGGGAGATGGAGAGAGAAAGAGAAACATCGACATGAGAGTGAAACATCTATTGGGTGCCTCCTGCATGCCCTTCCAAGGGAGCAAGCCCACAACCCAGGATGTGCCCTGACTGGAAATCGAACCAGCAACCTTTCAGTTCATGGGATGACACCCAACCAACTGAGCCACAGCTGCCAGGGCTCCCTACCTAAGAATTACCTTAGTTTTCTAATCTATAAAATGAGAGGAGTGGACTAGAGAGTCAAGGGTTTTTTGTTGTTCAAAATTCTACTCATCCAAGAGATTTTTACATAGCTAAATATACATTCACCCACCTTAAATGTGTTATTTTTTGTGAGAAAAAATCCTGATCACTTGGAGATGAGCTTTCATTAAGTAAATATTTATTTAACTTTTGAGAGAGAGAGAAAGGGAGATGGAGAGATAAAGAGAAACATCGATGTGAGAGTGGCACACTGCTAGACTGTGAAAGACCCAAAGATGCATACGAGACTGAGATCTTATCCTGAGGTGTGTGAACATCCAAAGAGTGTATGTGACACGTATCTTTTTTGAAAGACAATAATAGCAATGAACATGAACTCCCTCTGATTTGAGCATGGACGAGACAGAGACTCGTGACAGGCCTGACCCAGGTTCATGTCCTGATTCCTCCACAGCATTCCACTTAAAAGTCACCTCTGTAAGTTTTCAAAGTCTAAATGTCTTAGTAGGGTTTTCAAATGAGATGATTTAGAAAATTTGCTCGGTACAAAACATATGCAAGTTGACATTTGATTCACTATTGACCTTAAATTGCTCAAGATCTACTTGGCCATTTTAAGGTTTTCTGTGTGTACATGTGTATGTGTAAATGCATACACACACACACACATATACATGTGTGTATCCATTCACATTGGATATATACATTTGTTTGTGCTTTTTGTTAAAAAAATAAAGCTCCCTACCTAAGAATTACAAGTATATTTTCACTGTTATGTGCTTGCACACACCTGAATATCTAGCTACACCCACACACCCTGTGGATCCCTCAGACCGTGGAGCTAGCACCTGTGGCAAGGGTCCCCTGCCAGATCTGTCTCCACTAGCTCCTGCTCGAGGGAGCTGCACAAGGCAAGGTCCCCTGCCAGAACTGGTTACAGAATTTGTGGGGCTCAGTGCAAAGTTGAAATGCAGGACCCTTTGTTGAAAAATTATGAAAAATTTCAAGATGGCAACAGCAGAGCATTAAACCAAGTGTGGGGCCCTTCTAATATCTCCCATCCACGAAGCCAGCCCTGCCCTCTGCTTCGCCTGTCTGTGCCGCTGGGAAAGGCCATGCATCGGGGCAAAGGACCACTGGGCTTCGAGGCAGCTCCGCCAAGGACGCCGTCTCACTCTCACTGCCATGAGCTCAGCCTCCCACCAGCCCTGCCTCTGCAGGCCAACAAGGATGGAAAACCAGAAGAGGACAGCAGAGCAGGGCGCACCAAAGATGGCTCAGGCTCAGCACCAGTGAATGTCAGCAAGGACTGTCAGAGACCCTGTCACCCAGCCCCTCACTTAGGAAAAATAACTAGACGTTGCAGGGTTGGGGGGTGGGGGTGGGAAGAGGTGAGCGGTCAGGTTTGGGGAAGGGCCAACCACAGATTTGTCATTCACCTTGAATAAGAAGTACTTGTAGTTCTTCTGGATCGCCTCAGGGGTCAGCTTCTAGACGTTGACAGCCCCTTGCTTTACAGCTGAGGAAACTGAGGCCCAGAGACATGCCATGATTCTACCAAAACAACAGAACCAGTTAAAGCCAAAGTTGAGGTCAAAACCCAGGCTTGAATGTTAGCCCGGTCACTAGCTCCTAGACTGACAGGTCCTCTGGGAATGCAGCCCATTTATAATAAGGCACATGCTTTAAAAATGTTCTTAAGTTCTGGGAGTAACTTCTATTTTAATTCTTCCAGGTGAAGATGTGGAAGGAGGACCCAGGGTATGAAACTGCTAAGTGTTCTGTCTTCAACATACCCAGACTCCTCTTCTTGGGCCCTTGTCACCATGGTGGCAGCATCTTCTCTTCCCAACATTCACAACCCTTGAGCTCTCCAAGCTGCACTTCCCTCTTTGTCTGGTTTGAGGGGTTGAGACTTCTGGTGTGAATGGGTTCCAGTCACAGAATAGGGTGATTTCCCAGCTGGGGGTTGGGGAGACCTTGGAGATCTCTAAAGAGTAGTCCCGAGGATGGGATGAGAAGACAGAAGGAAAAAACAGGTAAGAAAACCCCCTTCTTTGGACCCAGGAGGCACACGCTCGGAGAATCTAGAATTCCAGATCCAGATGGGATAGCAGAGGCAGGGCCCAACACCCTCACTCTCACTGACGTTAAAGCCCTGGCAGGTTACTTGTGGGGGTCACAGGCTAAAGTTCATGGCTCCTGATTTCCACCCCAGCCTCTTCCCACTTTGCCATTCTGTCAATGGCCTATCTATTTTTTCACTTTAAAATCTTTATCATGGAGCCTTTTATCCTTCCAATATATTTTTACTAAGCAAGTGCCCCCCCACCTGCCATGACCCCAGCCCCAAGGGTGAGCTGCTGCAAGCTCTCTGGCTAGTGGGGACCCTTCTCCGTGGGCCCTGAGGTCCACTAAAATCTTCTACATCCAGGACTGACTCTCGGAGGCAGGGTCCCCATCCCCAGCTCTAGCTACCCTGGGACAGCTCCACTTTCCTTGTTTTTCGCCTACCCCTTGCTCTCCTCCCGTGGACCCAGCATTCCCAGATACATCATTCCTGTTTTCTGGCAGGTTCGAGGTTGGCTCCATTAGAGTTTAATGATTTTCCATGTCATACCCCCACCCCATTACCCGGCACCCCCACCCCATTACCCGGCACCCCCACCCCATTACCCAGCACCCCCACGCCTCCAGTGTGATTTCTCCTCCAACCGCCGAGCCCTGAAGGCTGCCTCCTCCGGAATGCGCTCTCTCGGGCAGGAGTGTCGGCCTGCAGAGCCCGCCGAGCAGGGCGGGAGCGCGGCCCGGGAGCCAGCCTCCGCGGCCGGCGAGGACAATGGGACTTTTATTTCTGGCCCGCTCGGCTGGCAGTCTCTCTCCCACTCTGTCCTGGTTGGGCTTTGGTTTAAAGTTACCCTTTCAGCATTAGGGTGGTGTTTTCTTTCCCATGCCACCAGGGAAGTTTCTGTTTCCGAAGTGGACCGTACACAGACGGGTCAGGTAGTTACAGGCCCCTGCTGGACCACAAGCGTCGCCGTTCAGAGCCCCTCTGACTCACCAGGCACAAGAGGCAACCAGATTTGCTCCTGCCATGTGGAAGGGCATGCTGCAGTGGAGGCTAATCTTTAAATTGTTGTTTTCTATTTGTACATGTCATTATAACCTATCCATCCCCCCCCTCCCCGGTTTCCACAGAAAATCCTGGAAAAAGAACTGCTGAGGGTGATGGGAGGTGGGGTGTCTGTTTAAGCAGACTTGGCTCTTGGCTCTTCATCTTTTATTTTCAGCCACCACAAAGTCTGGCCATCCAAGACACCCAGATCTCCCTTTTCTCTGACACTCAATGAAAAAACAAAGGAAACAACAAAAAAAGTTTTTTGGTTCTTTTTAACTCCACTGAAATGGGCTAGCATTTTTTAAAAGAAATACTAAAAACTCCAGGGAGTGGAGGCTGAGAACACAGACTTTCTGTTAAATCAGTGACACTCTTTAGGAGGTCCCAAGGCCTCGAAGACCCTGTCCCTGTGGGGCTGGCATAACTTTGCCCCAGCCATCCCCGTGGCCATGTGGCTGGTCCCTTTTTATTTTCTGCTTGAGGAAGCTGTGCCCCATAAACACCCCCAACTCGGATTATAAGACCTCAGCGTCCACACAGGGAGTCTTATAGAAGCTTGCCCCCTTGCAAGCTTGCAGTCTGGTGCTGATTTAACCACACACACAGCCACACCCACACCATAAGAGTAGGCACATGAGAACAAGGGGTGGCTTCTCTTCTCTCACTGTACCGTTATCTTATCTGGAACTTTGTCTTTTTTCCCTCCTTCTCATTAGTACAAAGGTAATACCTACTTATAGAAAGGGCACAAAGTAAACAAAACAAAACAAAATACATTCCTCTTATCCTTTTTCCCCAAACCATACTCCCAGGAATGTCCAGAACTAACAGATTGGTGTATATCCTGTCCGATCACAGACACTTTCAATGACCCAAAGAAATACTCCAGGGCCAACCTTTTGTTTTTGATGCTGTTTTCAGCTTTTGTTTAAAACTTTATTAAAAGAAATTTGCATACAATAAAATACACCCGTTTTAAGTGTATGGTTTGATGCATTTTGGTGGATGTACACGCACCCTCATAACCACCACTATAATCATGATGTGGAACATTTCCACCACCCAATACGTTTACCAGTGCTACTCGGCTGGCAGCCTCCCACCCCAGGCCCACACCCGCTGGTCTGCCCTCTGTCATTACAGATTAGTTTTGCTTTTTCTAGAATTTCACATGCTCTTTTGTATTTGTTTCTTTTCTTTCTTTTTAAAAAAGATATCTTTAATGATTGCAGAGAGAGGAAGGGAGAGGGAGAGAGAGATAGAAACATCAATGATGAGAGAGTCATTGATCCGCTGCCTCCTGCATGCCCCCTGCTGGGGATCGAGCCCGAAGCCCGGGCTTGTGCCCTGACCGGGAATCGAACCTTGATCTCCTGGATCCAAGGTTGACGCTCAACCACTGAGCCACCCGTGGCCGGGCTCTGCCTCCTTTGCAGGAGAGTGTCCGAGACTCATTCATGCCGCTGCTGTGTGTGTCAGCGTCTCCTTTTCTATCACCGAGCGCACACATGGACCATCATTTCATCTGCTGCTGGACATTGGAGTTGTTTCCAGTCCTGAACTATTATAAATGGCCCCCAAAGCAGTTATGTTGTTGTGTTTAATCATGAAAAGAGAGAGAAAGAGAGAACACATCCAAATTGAGCTCAGGCCTATATATTTCAGGACTTAGTAATCAGCAGGCATATTTCCAAGGCAAATATCTCTATGTGAGCAAAAGTACAGACAAGCTATTTTAATCATGATTGTATGATGAAAATCGTTAACATTAAATGCGCACATTACACTTCCAATTTGCAGACACTATTTTCAATGTGATCACTGGCAGGGACTTGACACTGTTTAGAAATTCTGTGAATGCCAGGCTCTTAATATGTTTTTCTCAATTTCCGAAAAAATTTAGGGACATGTATATATCAAGAATAAAGTATCACTGTTTCAAAATACTGTAGAAATTGAGTCTTTTTTCTAAGAGAATTGGCTTTCACAAAACTTTGTACTACTGTGGTCTGACGTTGAGAAACAGCAGACTCAGAAGTTCACCTGCCCCTTGCTCTTTGCCCATCACAGGCAGCTCAGTACCTGCTTTTCAACTTTAGGTTTTGCAAGACACCTGCAAGTACATTTTCTTTCTTGATTTCATATGTTCACTCTTTAAGTAGCATAGAAGTAGGAACCCTAAGGACTCCCTTATTGAAAGGAGTGCTCACCGAAGAGCAGCCCTCATGAGCGCCCCCTGTGGGCCTCCTGCAAGCAGCAGCATCCTGGTCAAATCCCATGATCAAAGCCTGTTTTCTAATGATTGCTTCAACCTTTGTAAAGAACATTCATTCATTACTACTCTCAGCATTGCTCTTGATTGGCTCAATGAGCCAATTCTATAAGGAGACAATTATATTGATGATTATAATGTATCAAGACTCTTTTTATAAGTGAAAAGAGAGAAAAAGGAAGCAAAAAGCTGTGCAAAGACTAGGATGCAGCAATTTGCAAGACAGTGACAAGGGACACAGAGCCTAAGGAACTGACTGCCTCAGTAAGGTAGTCAGTTCTCTTTGGTTTCTATGTGAGTTGCCCGGTTCAAGCCACATTGGTCACTGGCATTCAGTAGGGTGCCATAGACAATGTTGTATTGGTCCTACAGCCAAAGTATGTCTGTCCTCTGACTCTGCTCTACTTGCAGAGACCTGACTCCTTGGATGAGTGCTGTGCACTCAGGCCAGCTCCAAGAACAGGAAGGAGCTGCCTGGGTGACTTCTTGAGAATGATTTCCCAGCCTCACCTTCCCTTCCACGGTCCACAGGGACGAACAGGCTGGCTCCACTGGTACTTATGAGACATGAGGGACCCTCCTAATAGTTTTGCCCATGGAACATTGACCTGTGTGCCTGCTCGCACAGATCATTTAATTCCTGATTTAGGTCAAGTTTTAGGAAATTTAATAAGAACTATTCCCAGGGACCCCTCAAAGACGGGTCTGCTATATATACATCTATTAATTAAAAAGAACCCATTAAAAAGGACCTTGAAAAAATATATAAAGTAGATAGCACCGAAACATGGTTTGCGTTACTCTGCGGACGTCATGAGGCAATTTGGATGATGGAAGACATGCCACCCCAAAAGCAAAATCGCCCAGTGAAGTGCTAGAGTAACCTACACATTCAAGCCATGACGCCCATGCTTCTAGCCAGGAATGCAATTTCCCCCTCTTTCAAATTATTCATTTCCTTTTTAATAGGTCACGTCTCATTTACCTTGATTTAGCATCCGACCAAGTACAGTTATGTATTTGGTGTGGGGGAGGAAGGGGAAAAAAAGAACAGGAGAGAACTTCATGTGAAATATGGTGACCCCGTCCTTAAAACCCACATCCACGCAGGTCAAGAACGGGGCCACATCTCCGATACTTTTATATTTCGGAAAGAGTACCGGGCTTCCTTATGTTTACATACTTGGAAGAGTAATGAGAAGTGGGCTTGAAAATACTGTTTGATGGATAACGCTTGAGCGTGTGTCACTGTGAGGAAGTATCATAATGCACGTTTCGCCACAAAGCCAAGGAGAATATTTAAAAAGAAAACTCCACTGTAACGTGAAAAATAGACCGGTCCCTACATCTGTCTGCAGGATGGATAAATCACTAAACAAATATTTTAATGGCCTTGAAATACAATCAAAAAGGACAATTCCCTGAGGTGGTTAGCTTGAGTCCTCATTAGAAGGTTTATTTTCTTTGAGCGTATAGATTGTTATATAGGTACAAATGCAATTATGATAAATTTGCAGGAAAAACATCGCATGACTACATCATGTCAAATGGGGGTTCTACACACGATAAGGGATAGACATAAAGCACTGGCATGAGGAATTAGGAGCAATGACCAAGCTCCAGGAAGGAAATGCCACAGTCGGAGGTTCCAGCTCTGAGACGAACTGTAGGTGACTTAAAAACTTCTATCTAGCCCTAGGTGTTTTGGCTCAGTAGTTAGAGCATCGGCCTGCAGACCGAAGGGTCCCAGGTTCGATTCCGGCCAAGGGCATGTACCTGGGTTGCAGGCTCGCTCCCCAGCCCTGGGTGTGTGCGGGAGGCAACCAATCAATGTGTGTCTCACATCGATGTTTCTCTCTCTCTCTCTCCTCCTTCCACTCACCCTGAAAAGCAATGGGGAAAAAAATCCATCTAGAACCCTAACTTCTTTCCAGTATACTACCCCTTGTGGTGCACTATATTACGTTATATTACTTACTTACAAGCTTGTAAAGTAAGCACAACTTACTGTGCCTGTTGAATAAATAAATATCGAACCCAGCATAGTTCTCAGTGCTCTACTAACTTTTTATAGCATTCTCTTTTCTATTTTTATTTTAATCTTACCACTGGTCTGGTGATTAGAAATCATTTAATGAAAAGTTAGGAAATTATCATGATCTTCAAATGTGATGAACCTTCAATTAAAAAAAAAAAATGTTTCTTTCTGAGTAAATCACTTATTAGAGTACTTTGAACATTTTAAGCAAGGTCTAAAAAAAATTATTATTTTTAACCAAAAAAAGCAATACAAACTTGCCTCACCAACCTAAACAGAGAAATGCATAAATTATGCCAAATATAATATTCTTACTGAAAGCCAGTCTCAGTCCTCAGAGACCGTCATAAACAGGGCAAGGTGTAATCTTTCAGTAGTTTTTTTCAATGTTCTTTTAAATGCATAGAGATTTTTTTTTTTTAATTTTAAGCCAAAAATAAAAAATATATCATGCTGTACACATTGCTTTTCAGTTTGCTTTTCTCTTAGGTTCATGTGATGGGCCAGGTTCCAGATGAGCCTTCAAAGAAAGGGGTCCCTTTCATTCACTAATCTATTTGACAAACACTTCTGGAGCCTTCATGGTGTTCCTGGCACTGTTCTGGGCATGGGGCATACGACAAAGAGTCCCTGCCTGTGGCTGACCTCCCTGGATTAGTATTCAGCTTCTCACTGTGAATGTTTGTCACCTACCTCCTGAAACTTTGGGAACACACATTTTAGTTACTAGACGCAGCATCTGATTATAAATCTTTTTTGAGGTACCATGCGCTAAATTATAAAATTTAATTGAACTGAATATATTAGCTAATAGGGCTTTATTATGTACATTTTGTATAATTTCATTGACCAAAATATATTTTTATCTCTGGGTTTAGGCTAGAATATATTTTGTCTTCCTGTTGTTTGGGGATCCTTGACATGCAATACAGTGTAGCACTGGTGCTTTAATGTCTAACGTGTCTAGAGAAGGGGTTAGGAATCCCCTGCTACCACCAAGTTATGCCTAAACCATACCACAGCCACAGGAAAAGACATCCTCAGGAGGAGGCCAGCCTGCTCTCAACTGCGGACAACTGCTGTCGTGGCTCAGATAATATTCCAGAATGGAAATATTCAAGCATAATGTTTCAGAGAAAAGAGATAAATGCCTTCTCGATTTTCTTGTTTCATGTGTTTCCATGACTAGGGGGAATAGCATGCTCGCACACACACACGCACACGAATCCTTGATTGTCAAGAGTCTCACCTCCCGGAACCCTGGCCTCAGCATCAGCTATTCACTGCCCAGGCCCCAGTAGCTTCCTCTGAGGGTGAAGGCAGACCCTGAAGTACGGAAAATATCTGAGAAGCCATTTCTTAACGCTCTCTCCCCTGCACACCCGAGGCTGTGAGAAGAGGCCGAGCCTCAGTCCCTCTCTGGAGGCCGCTGGCTGGTTGGCCCATCCTCCAGGTCCCTCTCGGGCACCCCAGTCAGCCACAGCCTGCACAGAGGCCCGATTGAGGCCCAGCTCTGGCTAGCGGGCTGGCCTTGTTAGGGTGACATTTAAAACTGCCCACTGACCTGGCCTGGCCCACTGTAGACTGTGTGGGCATTTGTGAGGGCCCCCATGGGAACACCTCTGCCCAGTTCTCAACGTTGGACAGGAACTTTTTGAGCCCTGGCAGCTGAAGTGAACTGCCTGGAGGACAGGCATTTGCCAGAGCCGGTAAGGGGACACCTCCTAGGAGCTGAAAGCAGTTTCTCAGCCCTGCTGGGGCTGGGCTGAGGTTGGGAGAACAGCCTGGGGGCCAGGGAGGGGACTCCATGCTGGGAAGAGGCAGTTCAGCATGGGCCCTGTGAGCCCTGTGTGTCCTTGCTGAGCACGCCAACCTGCAAGGCTAACAGTCCTCTGACCCTGGGCTGTTTCTGTAGCTGTAACTAGCCGTGTAGACAATTAAACAGGTGATGGTGACCATAGCGTGACACTACTGTCCACTTGCTCAGTGGCAGGGGGCAGTGGCCTGTTTACTATTTGATGTAAAAGGTGCTGAGAATACTCTGTGGAGAATCCATGTGGTGAGGGGCTCAGGCCCCCAGCCTAGAGCCATTAGAGTGAGCACCTTGGAAGTGGCACCTCCAGCTCCAGTCCAGTCCTCGTCTGCAACCCTACAAGAGAACCCAAGACACAGCACCAGCTAAACTTTTAAATTCTGACCTACAGAAGCTGACATAATAAGTGTACATTATTTTAAGCCATTAAGTTTTGAGGGCAATTTGTTACAGAGCAAGAGATAACTAATGCAACCAGGAATGGAGATCATCCCCGACTTACTGCCCCCGGATGTCCTGGCTCAGCTGATCTTCTCACAGCCTTGCTGCTCTTGCCACAGGGTGGTTGGCAACGAGGTGGCAGAATTTCTGCACCAAGAATCTCATAATCATCCTTCACCTCAATCCATGGGGTAAAATGCAAATTGCTAACAAAGATTTGAAAAAAATAGCTATTTTAACTGATAACTAACAATGAGCAAACACAAATATGAGATTCTACCTTTTCACTTATCAAAATAGTCAGGTCTAGAAAAAGGTTAGTCCTAAGATAATAAATTTGTCTTATTTGAGCCACTAAAAAGAGTCAGGTTTTTAAAAATATTTATATTTAGTGGTGGTTCAATGTTTCTGAAATGTATTAAGAACATTAAAATGTTTCCATACTCTTTGATGCAGAGTCTATTGCATTTCTAGGAGTAGGTCCTCTAAACACAATCAGAAATGCGGATAGAAATGTACAGCTAAAGATGTTCGGGTAGCATTTACAGTAGTAAAACATTGGACACAACCTTTGTCCTATAATACAGGACTTGTTTTGCAAGAAATTGTGGTACATCCACTTTATTTAAAATTATTATGTGGGCAAATGATTTAGTAGAAATATAAGATACAAAATTATAAATGCAGTATAATTTTAGCTCTAGAAACATAAACATACATGAATCAAAGACTGGAGAGAAATATGCTAAAATATTAGCATCACCTATGGTTTAAATAATTCTCCCAGGCAAGGATTTGGGATAATTATTTTCTTCTTTGTACTTCTCAGTGTTCACCTTGATAGGTACTAGTTTCATAACCAGAAAACAAAGTGTTTGAAAAGTACAAATGTATGGAAAATATCATTTCTTAAAGTATCTAGTATTTGCATTGCCCTTTAACCATGAACCACAATATTCTGGGTGACTCGTGAATGATTGACATCAAAAGCCCTGGCCACATAAGCTCCACACTTCTTTTAGGTAGAGGACACTAATGGACACTCTCTAATATGACTGTGCATAGGGAAGCGAGTACGTCATGAGCCCAGGAGGGCGCCAGGAAGGAGATGTGTCCCCTGTAGCGTTCAGGGTGTGACAACACCATGCCCGGGTGCGGTGCTCTGGAGGGAGTCCTGCGAACTCAAGATCTTGTTTCCTTTCCTCGGAGGTGGAAGTGGGAAGAGAGAATGTAATTACAGAAAGTTGGTCACTGACTCTGAAGAAAGGCTCAAATTACTGACAGCTTAAAGTAATCAGCGCTATGAGAGCCATAGTTATCCCAGTACTGTAAGGTTTAGGGTTTAAAAAAAAAGTTCTCCCAATCTGTGTTTCTGTCTGGATCTCTCTGGTTACATAACTGGAAGAGGGAATGAATCACAGATGGCTCTTCGAAGTGTTTGCTTTGAAGTCAGTTCAACTTGATTTATCTGGTCCCGTGGTTTCAGGATGGGATGGAAGAATCTAGCCACACAACAGTGCCCGGGCCCCAAATGAGGGGAAGAGCATTTGATCCCTGGGCACAGTGCGTGAGACGAGAATCTGCCCTTCTGGGGTGTTGATTCCGGCTACTTGGTGGAGAGGGGTGGAGGCTGTTGCTTCCTGGGCTGCTGGCTGTGGGGCCTGGGGGCCGGCTGTTGGAGGGGTGGAGGCTGTTGCTCTCCCTGCGGTGTGACCCTGTGGCTCTAAGCATGACCTGCGTTTGGCCTGACTGGTCCTTTCCAACCGGGGGGGCAGCAGACCACTCCTAGCTGGGTCGGTCAAGTGGGGTGCCTGGTTCCAGCCGCCACTGCGGGTCTCAGTATTTATAGGTTGTCGTTCTGTTCACTTTCTTTAGGTAGTTAATCATATCATGTCTCCTCTCCACTTTCTGAAAGGAATAATTGACTCAAGAAGTTGGAGTGTCAGATATTTGTGGAGGGTGGTGTAAGGTGACCTTGGGAGGCAGCAAAAGTGAAAAGATGTCATTGAAAACTGAAGAACAATGAAGACCGGCACCAGGAAGGCACTAGAAATCGAGTTCAGGGGCTGCAGACCCAGGCGCCTATGGGGACACAGCAGGCTACCTAAAGGCATGGAGCAGAGGGGCTGCGGCTTGCAGAATGCACACCCTTCCTAACAAAATAACAAATCATAGTAATAGTTTGTAGGCAAAAGAAGACACAATTGCAGGTTGGATTTGGCCCAAGGGTCAGTGATTTGACATTTTTGTGTGACCTGCCCCTTCAATGTACAGGTGACAAATAGGTCCAGCGAGATGACCCACTCAGTTAGTGACCAGCTGAGCCACAAGCCCAGCTCTTCTGGCTCCCTGGCCAGGGGTCTTCTGATTTGGATCTCTGCTGAGAAACCGACTTGAGGGCAGTCCCTCCTTCCCCAATAGGGGCCATGATAACAGTTTGACCACAAAAAAATCACCCCATCAACACCCCCAAATTGTTTCAGGAAATGGCTAGCCTCAAAAAATGGCTAGTCTCCACCCCTAACTTGAAACAATCTTAATTTGAAATGTCCCCAAACTGCTCACTGGCCCCCTGGCAGCCAATAAAGGACTGTCACATGTGCCCAAAGACCCATTAGAAAGTCTCCCTGCTTCCAAAACTCCTACCTTAACAGAATGCTTGCTCATCAGAGGCTCTCTCAGTATTTACTCTTTTTACTTATGAAGCTACTGTACTTTCTAATACTGTTCAACACCATGAAACAAAAGTGACCTGCAGAAAATTTATGAATTAACAACCTGTGTTCATTTTGTGCCGGACTTAGTTTTGCCTTTGTCACCGCCCTAATCAGCGCCCCACCACTGACAAACTTTAAGTTTGCAAAGCAGCCCGAATTCCTAGGATGCCAGCTGGCAATGCCTGCTGCCCCCCCTCCCTGCACTGGAGCTGCAGAAGAGATACCTGAGCCCATGGGATCCTGGGGACCTCTCTGTCTGCCCCCTAAGGTGGTGCACAAGGTGTTCTCCTGGCACCCTGCCCACCCCTAGGCTCCCCACCCCTACCCCACCTCCTTGCCACCCAGTCATCCCTGGGACCTACGATCCCGTGAGTCACATAAGCTCTCTGCACTACTGAGCAAAAACATATCCAGTCACTATCACTTACTGAATATTTTCTCTGTGGCTCAAATCTAGTGACCCTGGCAAAAGCCTTGTGAGCAGGACCCCTCCTTTTCCCTCCGCCGTAAGAGTCTGCTGAAGGCCACCGCTACCGTCGCTAGTGTGTGTCGCGCACTTCCTATCCCCGGGCACAGAGCTAAGCACCTTACATTCTTGTCCTTAATTCTCACAAAAATCTTACGATGGAGGCATTCTTATCCCCTTTGTGCCAGTGATGAAGTAGAGGTTCAGAGAGGTTTAGCAGTTTGCCCGTGGTCACACAGGGATAGAATTCAGATTTGAACCGAGCTTTAAGCTGGACCCCTGACGGCCTTCCTATAAGGCAGGCCTTTCAGTGGGAGCGTCAGCCTCTTCCTCACCCCCACCCCACATAGAGACCCTGTCCCCAGGCCGCTGTCATCTCCTAAAGCCAGGTGGGCCTGGTCTGAGTTTCTAGGGGTGGGGAGGAACAGCACCAATTGAAGTCTTGTGGGTCCTAGGGCATACCAGCTTCTACAGCACCACTCCTGTGATGGCAACTCTGCTACGATGCTCCGGCATCCTGCTTCAAATAGAAATGCCATTGAAGGCATTTTGAAAAGCATTGTATAACTTGGTTTTGGAAATAATTTTTTATTTTTACTTGGCCACCTTATTTTCTTATTTTGAAATTAATTTAATTTTTTATTCTGAAACATTGTGTAGGTTATTGAAGAGCCCTAGGCACTGGGCTTATATAGTGTTTAAGTGATTATTTTAGTGGTTTTTTTTTTAATCACTGGGATGGGGAAGAGCACATCTCCACATAATTCCACACCCTCGCCAATGTGCGATCCTTTGATTCTGTCTCCATAAGCATTAGTTTACCTCCTGAGGCGAGCAGCACTAAATCCTTTGTGTTACTACCTTCTGGACATGACTGCCCCCGAATCTGCTGTTTTGGTGTCCTTAACATTTCCAACCGGCCGGTGCTGTGGGAGGTGAATGATCGAAAAAAGAAGTATGATTTATGCTGCTGTGCATCACAAGTTCCCCATTCCCAAAACCAGGGGTGCCCCGCTCCCTGAGGAGGGTCCAACGCTGGGAGTGATGCAAATTCGAGGCGTTGACAGTCCTTCATCCCTGGGGAGGTTTGCTGGTTTGCGAGGGCTGCCACGTAAAATACTGCAGGCTGGGGCGCTCACACAACAGACATTTATTTTGAGTCTGCTTACCGCCGCGCGAGTGTGTGTGTGTGTGTGTGTGTGTGTGTGTGTGATGGAGGGGAGTGATAAACAACTTCTTGCTTTGTGTTTTGTTTTGCTTTGCTTGTTTTGTTTTGTTTTGTGCGGGGTGGTTCAGAGAATTGCCCTGGGAGATCAGCCATAGCTAGGCCTTTGGTTTCAAAGACAGAGGCCCAGGAAGGGAATTTGGCTGAGGGTCCAGCAGTAGGGAGCGAATAGAGGCTGTGAGCTTGAGGTTAAGAGAAGAGCCCCCCCACTTGGTCTCCCAAGACTTGGAAGGGGTCTGTACAAACAACATGCCAGGAGTGGCAGGGGCCTGAGCCACCCCCACACCGGGACCAGGGTAGCAGAGTCAGGATGCCCAGTGCCTGTGGACATGGACACTGGCCCCTGCGACCCTGGGACCCTCCGGGATGGGTCCTGGGGCCATGCCAGGCGTGGAGGGAAGGCCATGCTGGGGGAGCCACCCTCCTTCAGATGGATGCAGTGGCTAACACAGGAGGACAGACCCTGCCGCCCTGCAAGCCTGGAGGTCCTTACATGAGGGGACATGCAGAACCCCAACAACCGGTCCTGAGGTTCTCAACATCTGGGAGCGGATATGTGTACCAGATTTATTTTGATTTAGAAGGATAAATGTGACATTTATTACAATTTGAGTGTCATGGAGCAATTGATACTGTACATTTATTTTGGCTCCCTTCCAGTGTTCCCCATCTTGTTCAAGCTGCGGGATCCTGAACTGGGCGTGACAGATCAGTCACTAGTGCATGGAAAGGGGCTTGGAATTCACACCGACCAACCCAGCCATTTCCTGCTCCCCGACCCCCTCACAAGAAGCAGCTCACATACAAGTGTCACGTATGTACTTAGCTGCCCATCTGCATGCGGCCCATTTTCCAGGCCAGGCTCCTCCTAAGCAGGAAGCAGACCTTTTCCTTGGTCTCTCACCCCTGTCACGTAACGGTCAGCGCAGAGCCCAGCACCTGGAGCACGACAGACCTGCCCCTACAGGGGCACTGATCCCGGCCACCTGTGACCGGAGCAGGGTTGATGTCAGAAGCCTCACAGTCAGGAACCTCTCCATGGGTGCTAGACAAGGGGCGCCCCCGAAGCTGCCGGCAGCTCGCTACCTGTTCTTGGGGAGCCACTCCCTCCGCAGGCTCGGTGGGGACGGGACTGCTTTGGAATCCAAGAGACTTGGATTTTGAACTATTTAACCTTGGATGAATTCCTTGGGTAAATTACTTAGCCTCCCTTAACCTCATTTTCTGGTTTTTAAAATGGGGGAAAAAAGCAATTACATTAAGGAATTTCTAAGAGAATTAATAATAGAACTTACGCAAGGCCCCTCGCTCAATCCCCCCGCCTCTGTACCTCCCCCGCCCCCGGCCTCCTTCCTCTCACTCCTCAGGGATAAGACCCGCATCCATCCAGGAGCACTCCTGGGCCGAGGAAAAGAAGCACTAGGGAGCCTGGTTAAAGGAAAGAAAACGGCCTGGAGACTGTGAAACACACACACACACACACATGACTTAGAACAAGAAACGCAGCCCTTTTGGGGACTCTAATTTGTGTCCCCTTAGACCTGCCACTGAGGCCCCTGGCCCTGCTTACCCCCCTGAAACCATCAGTTGATAAAACAGCTAAGCATGCAGGCTCCCAGGCTCCAGGCTCATGTAGGGGCAGTGGGGCAGGATGGTTACGATCACAGCCCTGAGTTTAAATCCTCGTTGCCACTTACTACCTTGTGACCTTGGACATGTCACATAACCTATCTGAGCTTATTTTATCCCTTGTAAAATAAATTGTGTGAAGCACCCAGCACGGTGCCTGGCTCAGAGTCAGCACTCAGGCAGGATGGCATTATACTGTGGGGGTTAAGAACTTGGACTTGGGGGCCTGGCTGCCATTGACTAACTTACGAAACATGGTCAAGTAACCAGCCTCTCAGTGCCTCTGTTTCTTCATTTGCAAAATGGGGACAGTAATGTCACCTAATGCCCTTAGTTTGGGGGTCTCCAGAAGCTCTAAGACAAGGATTTGAGAGCAAGATGTTTATGTGGAAGGTGCTCCAAGGACACAGGATTGGGGGAATAGAGAAGTGAAACGGAAGGGAAGGAAGCTAATAAAGGGTTACCTCTGTGGGCAACTGGAGCTTTTGCACTGAGAACTCTGGGAGAGTGCATAGAACACACCCCAGATATTCCCATCTGATGGTCAAGACAGTTGGGGATTAACCCACCAAGTCCCATCTGTCATTGGTGGAGGGCTGTCTGTGAGGATCTTAGCTGTCAACACCCCCAGCGTCCTGCATGTGGATTGAGTGTGCTCTTTTAGTCAGGAAAAAAAAATAAGAAAAGGCATTTAGGCAGAGAATTTCAGGTGCTCGGAGTAACAGTCCACAGTGTAGAGGAGAGTGAGAGGAGATATGGACAGGGCACCAATAGCGCCTGCTACACTCCCTCCATAGGATGGTTATCATAATTTAATAAAATAAATGTGTAAAGTTTTTAGAACAATATCTGGCAGGAAGGAATCCTCTCCCAGATGACATCACACTAAAGAGATCCAAAAAATCTTTCACTCAAAAACATACCAAAGTCCCTGTGAATGTTCTTAATCATTTCATATTTAATATAAGGGGAGAATTCGAGAGAAGTGACTCAATTCGGTAAATATCTATGAACAGTCCACCACGCCTCTGAGGCACTGTGTCCCATAGTAATTAACAGAATAAAGAAATTGTGTATCTGACACCAGGTTCTACTCCCACAGCTCTCCCTGAGCATATCTTCTTGCTCGTGTTATCTTTGAAAAGTATTTTTCTTTATTCTTGACCCACTCCTTACTTCAGTTTGTGGTTTGCAGGTGGGGTTGCTGATAATATTTGGAAACTCATGGGTAGCATATGAATGGCCAAAATCATGGAGAGAGGCAAATCCCATTTTTCAATTCTGTGAGTTATAAACCAATGCCTGTTTCAAAGAAGAAATGGTAACTAAGAGCTCTCAGCAGCCTACTCAATGGCAGAAAAATTCACACCACCCTCCGATATTATTAACTTAGTGAACCATCAAAAATCAACAGAGCCCAGCTGGGCGTGGCTCGGCGGTTGAGCATCGACCTATGATCCAGGAGATCGAGGTCGGATTCCCGGTTCAGTTCCCAGTCAGGGCACATGCCCAGGTTGCGGGCTTGATCCCCAGTCAGGGGCGTGCACGAGGCAGCCGATCAATGACTCTCTCATCATTGATGTTTCTATCTCTCCCTCTCCCTTCCTCACTCTGAAATCAATAAAGATAAATTAAAAAAAAAAAAAAAAATCAACAGACATTTGGGGAAAATGAACACACAAAAGGGGACCAAAAGTAAAAAATAAGATAATCTACAACAGAGAGAACAGATATAAAAGAAATTAGGTAAAAGAAAAGTTTTGAAATTGCATGTTCATATGCTATGACAAACTTGAGAAGGTATATATAAAACAAGAACAGGTTATTATGAAAAAGGAAGCAGAGAACAGTAACAAGAGTTTCTTGGATATTGAAAATGCTTAGATATGAACTTAACAAAGCATGCAGGCTAAAATTCAGAGTGATCTATGAACCATGAATTTAAGAAAACATGGGCATCACTGTGCTGTTGTAGAATAGCACAGACCTGAGTTTTAAACTTGGTGTCATTAGCTGTGAGATCTTGGCAAATAAATCTCAAATATCTACCACTGAAGCATTTTTATCATGGCTGCTTTAAAACTGTTGTCAGATAATCCTAACATCTCTGTCACTTCAGTGTGAGCATCCATTGCTTAGCTTTCTTCTTTCAGTTTGAGTCTTCCTGGCTCTTGTATGACAAATGATTTTCAGTAGGAGCCTGGACATTTTCCTGTTACATTATGAGATTGGATCTTATATAAATCCTCTGTTCGAGCTCCTCCCCTTTTCAAGCCCACCCCAGCAGATGAAGAATGTGGTGGGTGCATCATCTTGTGGCTTACAGGTAGAGGTTCCTTGCTTGGCCTCCGTTGGCGCTCGAGGTTGGGGGTTCACTTTACTGCTTGTGGGAGTGGGAGTCCTGGGTCCCCATGTGGTCTTTGCTGACACTGAGGTGGGGGTGGCCTCATTACCACTGGCAATTGTGAAAGTCCTGACTCTTTACTAGGCATTCTCTGACCCCACCCCAGGGGGGGAGAGGAGCGGTTCCCCATTACTGCTGATGAGGGTATAAGTCCAGGTGGTCCCCACCTGACATCACAGGGGTGGGGTAAGGCCATAGTTTTTTCTGTGGTGTTTGCTTGGAGTAGATGGATTATTTTCTAAGCTTTCTGTTTTGCTAGGATGCACCTTTCCTGGCCCTCTGGCTAGAAAGCACAGGCTCCTGTTAGGGCTTTTTCTGTCTGCATCCACTGGCATTTCTTATGTGTCAGCTTCTTCAACTCCAAAGCTAGGATTTATGAGCTAAGGAGAAAACCCAGGGAACTCACCTTCACATCATTCCTGGGGCCCTCCTGTCCCTAGCTGATCTGCCTTCCTTCCTCCCTCTTTCAGTCTTCCTGTGCTTATTTCATATATAATGTCCAGGGTTTTTAGTTGTATTTAGTGGCAGGAATAGGGAATAATATGTCTATTCTACTTTCCCTGAGGTTGAAGTCACTCGTCCTTCGTTTTAAATTAACCAGTATAACTGAAAATTTCATCGCAGGGGCTGGAAAATCCTACTGCTAAGAAATAGTCATGATTTTATAGGAACCCATAAAAGCTGATGTTCAGGGGCCAAAACTAACTTTTCTAATAAAGAGAGACTTTATGTAAGTTTTCACTCAATGTTATTGTTTTCTTTGGGGGACCCCTTTCGACCTGCGATAGCTATGACATGTCATAAAAAGAATATTAAAACTGCCAGGCTGTCGCTGTGCTTTGAATGATTTGATGATAAGTGTAAGGGGTTTTATTACATTTAGAAGCACTTGGAGGTTTTAGGAGGATCCTATTGCCTGGTTGCCCTGAGTGAGAAGGCACATTATTCCAGGCCAGGGCTCCATTACATCTGAGTGGTCTGCTTAGAATCCCCAGTCAGTTACATCACTGATACCGTGCATGTCAGGAGTACAGGTGGCAAGTCTCAAAAGGTGGGGAAAACTCCCCAGGTCACCTCCACATGGGACAGCTTACACTGGGTTCGGGTTAGAAGTGAGCTGGCTGACTAGATAACTTAATTTGCCCCCCAAATAAAACATAAGTTCTGTAAAGGGAAAGTGATGATCAGGAGAGTCATGTAACATTCTGGGATCCCCAAAAAATTTCAGAAAGGATCCTATTACTTCTAGTAAGCTGCAAATTAAAACATCTCTTTTAGAAAGGCCCCCTCTCCGCCTTAAAAAACAGCAGTCAGTGACTGGCTGGGGTGAGACTCAGACTTGGGTGATGAAGACAAAGGAATCGTGCTGGAGCAGCCCACATGTTGCTGGCGTTGAAATATTTAGCTAGCGGTGTTTTAGTCCAAGTCCACTTGAGCAATGGGTGGGAGTCTTGGAGTGGGGGAGGGGTAGAGGCAATGAAATCGCAGCCCATGTGCTCTCCGCCAGCACGGAAAGCAACTCTCCTTGACACACATCAATTTTCTTTCCCAAACAGTCCTGACAGAGCCTCGCAGTATCAACTAGATATTCCCAGAGAGTGCCCAGAGGCCCTTTAGAGATCATTGTTTTCTTATGTCAATATGTATATTAGCAGCAAAGATCTCACTATTCAGAAAGAAAAGAATCCAATGCTGTTCAGCCTCAGGGTGCTTGACTGATTTTATTTCACAAGGCTCTATTTTCCACATGTTATGTAACGTTACATCTTGGAAATGCATGAAACATAAGCGTCTGGGTTCTAAATGCCCACAGACACCTCTACAACGGCATATAGAATGGATTTAAAGATATGCATTCTCAGCAGGTAGTCTTGCTAGCAAGAGCCTTTCCTTCAAAATCTAACAATTAGCTCCCTGGCCAGGACCATGCAGTCAAACCAAGTGAGAACACTGACAGCCAAGATTCAACAAGCAGGACCACATCTACAGGCGACATTTGCAAAACCAGACTTGATCTGCTCCTTCAGCTTCTTCAGAGGGAGTCCAGTGTTGTTCAGGTTTTAGAAAAGAGTATGAAAACACTGCAGTATTTACAATACTCTCCACTCTCAAATAGTCAGACCCCAGTGTGACCAGTGCTACACGGA
Organism: Miniopterus schreibersii; assembly: GCF_964146895.1. NCBI lineage: Eukaryota > Metazoa > Chordata > Mammalia > Chiroptera > Miniopteridae > Miniopterus > Miniopterus schreibersii. The sequence continues at coordinate 68,755,432 of NC_138103.1, read as the reverse complement.
GGAAGCATCTAGCAAGACTGAGAGGAAGGGAACCATCAATCAGCAAACAATAGCCATGTGCTGTTTTCATAGCAAAGTGCTGGGAACTGTAGGAAGAGAAAAAATGAACCCAGTGGTACTCTGTGCACAGTAAGTCAGATTTTATAAGCCACCGCACCCAGGACGACTGAATAGTCCCTCATAGCCTAAATAAAGCATGTGCGCAGTTTACCAAAGGCTGCAGGCCGAAGTGATGGGAAAGCACAACCCTCGAGCCAGGAGCGCTGGGTTTGAACCCCAATTCCATTACTTACTGGCCATGAGAACTAGTACTGGCTGCCTCCTCACAACCTCCAATTCATTATCTACAAAAATGGCAGCTAATTAGCATTTCTTCAATGCATACGTAAAGCACCCAGTGTCAAGATTAGTACACAGGAGATGCTTAATAACTATTCTTTCCTTTCTCTCTCTTTTTAATCTTTTGGGGGACATAGAAGTAGTTTAACCCCAATCACTTGTTCATTAAAGATAAATCATCTCCATCTCCCATACACTAAAAGCTTCACTCCATGGATTCCTCTAAGGGGAATCTAGCATCGCAAATGTTAGGCCTTTCACTAGGGCTTGAGATGAAGAGGTGCAGGGAGTCCCAAGGGTTCCCATCATCCACCTGCTCTCACCAACCCTCCAATTCGGAATCAATTCTTGGTGAACTTGACGTGATACAGAAGGTGGGGTCCTGGAGGTGGAGGGTGTGCTGGGTCACTTCTCTTAGCCACTGACTTACCATGTGACAGAGGTAAGTTATTTAAGCCAACAGGAACAGCAGCCACCACCTACTGCATTCCTTAAAAATGCCCCCACCAGACTGAAAATTCCTTGAGATAAAGACGGATTTATTTGTGTCCCTCCTTCAGTGACAACCAAAGTGCAAAGAGTTGACACTCAACGTTTGCTGAATGTACAATTGGAATCATTCTGCCTTGCCCATGTTTTTATGATCAGGTGAGGCCATGTATATAAAAACTCTTTGAGGCTATAAAATACCATGCAGATGTAAGGAATTAATACCTGCCCGGGAAGGAAGGAGCAGAAAGAGGGAAGGAATGAAAGGATGAAAGAGAGCTGGGGGTGGGGTCGGCTGTGGGATTTGAAAGCCATCTGAGGTGGAAGAAAGAGATTTCAAGGACTGGAGGAAGCCACACAGCCTGACAGCCCTTCGGTGACTGCCCTTTACGACCTACTCAGAGATATTCTGTCCTATGACCAGCCTCGGGGTAGCGGGGAAAGGAATTACGACAGTCATATAATGTGATGGAACACCACGAAGCCAGCTTCTCAAAGGTCATGCTTCATAGCGACTGTTAATGACATGGGGAGATGGTTAAGAACAAATTAAACCATTTTAAAAATAAAGTAATTAGGATCTTAACTTTGTAAATAAATAAGTAATCATATAGAAGCAAGAAAAAAACATGGAAAGGAGATAGGCCCATAAGTTACCAGTAACACATTATTATAAGTAATTGTAATAATTATAAGTAATCTTTGCTGCCTTGTTTATACCTGCATATGTTTTATATAATCCTCAATGAATAAGTGTGAAGTTTATAAACAGAACTATATCTGTGAGAGTGTAAACAGACATTCTCTTCTTCTTTGGTTCCTGCATCCCTCTGGGAGCTGATTCAGATCCAAACCCATTGTTCCAAGAACCAAATCACCAGGATCCAAACCAATTGTTCTATCCAAGTCCCAGTTGGCAAAAATGAGACCCATAATTCAGCATTTTAACTTTGTCATCTGTGAGGCTAGATCAAGCTCTTCCCCTTTTATCCCAGAAGTTAGACCCCTGGATCCAGTCACAGCTCTCTCTAAAAACTGTGTGGCCTTAGACACATCGCTGTCCCTTTCTGGGCCACCGTCCTCCTCTGTAAAATGAGGGTGCGTGACTCTGAGAGCAGTTTTATTCCACTCACCACCTCCCCCCCCCCCCCCCCCCCCCCCCCGGCTCTTCTCCTCTGTGTGTATTTGTTTCATTTCACTCCCCCTAACAGTTCACCTCCAGGAAAAGAAGTGAAGCACAAATGAGCCTTTTGAGTTTTTGTTGACACTTCTAATTGCAGGTTGAAGACCCGGCTGTCTGGCTGTCCCAAGGGAAGGTTTCTGCTTGTTGGGGGCGTCACTAGGCCTGAGCCAGCCCTGCTCCCTCTCCCTGGTCTGGGCTGGCACTGGAACGGCAACGAACATTTGGTTGACATGGGACATAATTTTTAATCAGGGGAGGCCTGAAATGAATATAAAGGCCTCTTTTCTCTAAGCAAGTTTGAGTATCTGCTTTTGGGGTTGTGTCTGTATTGGGCAGAGCTGGCCTTGGGAAGATCTAGCATTTGTGACCAGAGGGTCAGTCTCCTTCCTTCCTCAGAAGAGAAGCAGCACAAATTGTCCCGATGAGGGAGCCATAACATGCTACGACCCCCAGATCTCCCCGACAGCCTGAGGGGGGCACCCAATGCCTCTCCGCCCCAGTCACAGCAGCTTGTGGCCACTGGGCCCCCGGGGGCCGCAGGCCTCACATCTCCCCAGCTCCAGCCTCCTTTCAAAGGCCCTTTATTAAACCACCAACTATTTGCTGTCGAGACATTTAGGATGAAATCATTGTGTTAAACAAATAAACGCAGCTTCGTCCAGATTTCTGCTCTGGGAGCAGAGTAAGAAAATAATTTCTGTCTGCTCGCCACAAAAGCGGCTGGAAAGGCCCAAAGAAAAATATTATTTTTACTCCATTGTGTGAAATATTGTCCTGGAGGATCTGACGCACTGAGCGTTTGAAGAGTTTGTGCTGGCCGGTTTCGGGGGTCCCCCGGGCTGGCCCCCTGGGGTTGTTTTCTGCATTAATAAACTTAGCATGATGTGTGTTAAAAGGAACATTCTGTTTGCTTTGTAAATAAGGGATGTCAAACAAGAAGCAGAAGCCTCACAGACACTAGGTGATGTGTTCTCAGAGCCCAGGGGGCGGGGTGGGGGTGAGGCCGGGAGGAACAGGCACCCTGGAAAAATGGGTATGGCTGGGGCTCCCTCCGCGGGGCTGAGGCCTTGTTGGGAAAACAAACCAGTCTGCTTGAGTCTAAACCGGGCCATTTCCTCACTGATCCTGGTGGGAAAGCTGCACACTTTGCCCCGAACCAGCAGGATGCAGGCTTGGGAAGGAAAGTTCTCAAGTGTCCGTCAGCTGTGTGGTGGGGGGAGAGGATGGCGCCTGGCAGAGGGCCTCCCTCCACCACACTCCCCACCCAGCCCTTTTGGGGAAGGTTTTTGGTTTGTCAGGATCTCCCAAAGCTGGCGGGCAGGAGGGGACAGAGGTTAAAGCCATATCTTTGGGAATGGTGACCTGACTATCACTCCTGCTACATTGCTTATATGCCTTTCTCAGATGTCACTGCAGGCCCTGAACCAGTTCCCCTGTCAAATTCCTGATGGGCCCTCGGGAACGCTGACATCGTGGGAGACACATCACCCTCGGCCTGTGATCCCTGCCTCTGTGGGGAACCTGAAAGAGCCAGGGCAGGATGTGTACCGTCTCTGGCTCAAGTATTTGCTATTTTCACAGGTGCCTCCCCTGGCCCCATGGCCCCCTCCGTTGTCCAGTGCAGTGTTATTGAAGGCTCCCCAGACCTCCCAGGCGTTTTCATTTCCACCCACTGGCCTGCCGGCCTCTTCCCTTTCTCCCCAAACTCTCCATTCCCCTCTGTGGTCCTGGGGGGACTCCTTTGACATCCATTGCTTTCTGGGAAGTCCCAGTTTTCTCCTGCTCAGAAGTTATACTGTTCCTTGAGGTTTCGGAGGAAGGTGAGGACAGGGAATGCTGAGCTCAGTTCTGTGAAAATCAGACCCTTAGGGAAATAGGCAGGGCACCCAGGGGGACTGGACCCTGAGACTCTGGCGCAGAGCTTTCACAATTTCTGTTTTCTGAGCCCACGGCCACCCAAGTGGTTCTGCTTCAGTGACTTTGGGGAGATGCTCAAACCTCAAAACGTAACAATGTTGTTACATTTTGGTGACTCCAGGGGTGGGTGACTCTAGTGCAGCAACCAATTAAACTGTGGTCTCACTCCACATGCCCCTTTTATGGAAGAGTAACCTCACGTGTCTGAGGTCCCTATGGTAGTTTCCTGTGGCTGTTGTAACAAATTACCGCAAACTGGGTGGCTTAAACAACACACATCTAGCACAGTTCCCAAGGCCAGAAGTCCAAAACCAAGGTGACGGCAGGGCTGCATTCTTTCCGGAGGTCCTCAGAAAGGATTCTTCTGTGTCCCTTCTAGCTCCCGGTGGCTGTTGGCATTCCTTGGCTTGTGGCTGCATCTCTCTCAGCTCTGCCTTCACATTGCCTTCCCCTCTGTGAGCCTCTCTGTGTTCTCCTTCCCACCTGTGTTATCTCCCTTGTCCGTTTCTAAAAGGACATTTGTGATGACATGTCGGTTCCCTCTAGATAAACCAGGACGAGCTCCTCCTCTTAGAATCACTGATCACATCTTTTGCTTTATATTCTTCTATCATATAATGTAATATTCACAGGTTACAAGGATTAGGATATAGACATATCTTTTTTGTTTTTAATATATCTTTATTGATTTCAGCAAGAGGAAGGGAGAGGGAGAGAGAGAGAAACATCAATGATGAGAGTCATTGATCGGCTGCCTCCTGCACGCCCCCCACTGGGGATGGAGCCCGAAACCCAGGCATGTGCCCTGACGGGAATCGAACCCCGATCTCCTGGATCCTAGGTCGATGCTCATCTGCTGAGCCCCGCCATCCAGGCTAGACATATCTTCTTGGGAACCACCATTCGACCCACCGCAGTCCCTCGGTCAGTGGCAGATTCCGACTAGAAGCTGGGGTTTTTGATTTGCCGCAGAGTATGCCTGCTGCTACATCAGGTGCCTGGGCCACACACATCCCTTTGAAGCCATCTAATGTAGAACTTACATGTATGGTTTCACAGTCAGCAGATCCAAGTTCAAATCCCATAGGTTTTTTACTTACCACTGGCTCCTCTTCTGTAAATTGGGGATAATCGCATAGCCTTGTATGAAGGATTAAATGAGGTAACATATGTAAAGCACTTAGCAGGACCAGAGATACAGCGATAGTTATCAATAGCATTATTGGTCTGGGGTTAAATATGTTATTAAAAATTATATTTCAAATCACATTTCTGATAAAAGATTAATATCTAGAACATATAGAAAACTCCTAAACTCAACAACATAAAAGAAGCAATCTGTTTCAAAATTGGCAAAGGACTTGAAAAGATATTTCTCCAAAGAAGATCTATAAATGGCCAATAGCACATAAATGTTCAACATCGATAATCATTATGGAAATGCAAGTCAAACTTCAATGAGATGCCACCTCATACCCATTAGGATGACTACTGTCAAAACAACAGGAAACTTGTTAAGCGTTGGTGAGGATGTGGAGAAACTGGAACCCTGTACACTGTTTTTAGAAATGTAAAATGTGGAAAACAGTCTGGCAGTTCCTCAAAAAATTAAAAATATAACAACCACATGATCTAGCAACCCTACTCTTTGGTATATGTCCGAAAGAATTGAAAGCAGGGTCTCAGATATCTGTCCACCCATGTTCATAGCAGCACTATTCACAACAGCCAAAGATGAAAACAACCAAGAGTCAATCAGTGAATGAATGGGTAAGAAAAATGCTGATTATACACACAATGGAATATTAGTCAGCCTTCAAAAGGAAGGAAATTCTGACATACGCTACAACGTGAATGAATCTTGAGGACATTATGCTAAGTGAAACAAGCCAGTCACAACAAACGCAAATACTGTATGATTTCACTTATACGAGGTACCTAGGGCAGTCAAATCTGTAGAGATCGAAGTAAAATGGTGGTTGCCAGGGGCTGGGGAAAGTGGGAAAGAGGAGTTACCTAAGAGGGTATAAAGTTTCAGTTTTGCAAGACCAAGGAGTTCTGGTAGGTGGATGGTGGTGGCGGTGGCAATAGATGGTGGTGACTGTTACACAACAATATGAAAAAAGACAAAACTATACGATTTGAGCTGCTTAAGAGCGACCTAGTCACTTTTGTAGATTCTGCCCCCCTCCCTGGGCCCTCAGTGTTTAACAGTGTTCAGTGTAGTAAATATTCCATAAACTTATTCAGTAATTGAGCAGCATAGGTCTGGGGCTATAAACGTAAATAAGATTTAATTGTGCCCTCGGGAAGGTCAGTCGAGTGGAGTGGAGGTAGGAGACAGATTTAAATATATAAGTAAAATACATGTGCACCTAATTATAGTGCGACGAACAGGTGATCCTGTGCATACACCCACCCTTTTCAACGTGAGCATCCTAGAGATAAAACATGAGGACTTGATGGGTGGGGAATTTGTGTCTCCCACCATTGGGGCCTGTATGCTTTCAATAAAAGAAGAGGGTTGAAGATGGTTCACAAATTTCCTAAGGATTTATGATGTTGGCTATTTAAGGAAATAAAAACATCACTAGCACACAATGGCTAATAGAAAGGGAACTTGAAAAATATAGTTCTGCAGAAAGCCATGCTTAGCTCACACTCTTTCTTGGTAACCTCTCGATTATTTTGTCTTAAAAACCCTAATAAAAACATCATGTAATTCCCTCCAATACTGTGTTCAAAGTGAAGCCACGGCCAGAGATCAGCCCATGTGTGTTCTAAGTTATTCCCAGGGCTCAAGCCCCAGGAGGGAGGCATTAGATGCACCCACTTCTATTAGGTCATGTGTTGTTCAGAACGAGTTCCTGGAAATCCAGTTGTCTTTTCCTAGGACCCCAAGATGTCATGAGCAAAAATATACATTTCAAACCCCTCCACCTCCAAAGACCTGCTCAAAAGGGGTTTTGCTGCCCCTTTTCATTCTTACTATTGAAATATTTCCATTGATGATTATTTGGCATAGTAAGTTTCAAAACCCTGGCATTTGGAATAGCTTGCTAATGTTTTCTTAAATTACACCCTCTTGTGGGTCCATAAAATCCCAAAGTTATTACAAATAAATAAATGGAGTTTCTCTTCATGATGTAAACCAGCTTTCAATGAAGTCATTGAAGGGAAGTTTAGTTTGGATGGAAGCGGTGCCTCCTGGGGCAGGTTCTGCTTTCCACTCGCTGGAGATGCTGGTCGCTGGTGCAGGTCGCTGGTCGGCAGCTGCTCTCAGGCAACCGGAGGCAGCGGCCCCCTGCTGCTTCGTTTCTTGTTTTAACTTCCAGTGGGAAACTCAACATTTTAAAATGCTCCTTTTTACTAAAGTCCTCTGTGTGTGGTGGCTAGTGCTTGGAGCTGAATGAAGAGAGAGGATTTGTCGGTGCTTAGTGCCCACATGCAAACTTGAGGTCCTGGGTCAATCTGACAGCATGCTGGCACTTCCAAAGCTGCCGTGCCATGCCCTAAGTCACAAGGCTGAAGCCGTCCCCAGGCATGGCAGGAAACACATTCTCCAGGGTGAAAGAAAGGTGGGAATCAGAGACTGGCTCCTGGAGAGGGGCAGGCTCTGCAGGCCTTGTCCTGAGGGTACTCCTGGGGCACATCCTGGGAGGGAGCAGTCCTTGTGGACCCAGCTCATGAGTAGTGCTCAACAGGCAGCCTTCTGTGTGCCTGCAGCACCCCACCTGCCCCTGTAGCACCCGAAGGCAGAGCAGAGTGAAACCCAGACTCGGTGTGGACGTAATCACCACTCGCGTACACAGTTTGGGTCCAGAGAGCCAACATCCACAGCCCTTTCTGGCTGGACAATTTCCTTTTCTGCTTCTTTAAATATAAAACAGGCTCTCCTCTCTCCACCTCTACTCCACAAAAATAATTCTCCTGTGCTTCTAGTCAACCAGAAGTATACTTTTAAAACAATTAGAGCATGATTTGGAGCCAGAATTACAAGGGTGCTGCTGCTGACCGTTAGGTGATGTGGGCAGACTGCCCAGCTTCTCCATTTTCTTCCTACTCTGATGGTGGGAACTGGCATTTTATAAGGGTGTGAAGCTCCCCAGACTCAGGTTCCTGCCTTTAAATTTGCATCTGCAGCTAAATGGGAATTAACTGACTTCCTATAGTCCCCTCAGGATCCTGAGGCCATCCTGGCAGGCGTCCCACTTGCTCCCCACCCTCCTTCCCAGAGAGCATTGTCTCCCCCCCTTCAAACATCATCTGTCACCTGCCTGCCTCATCTGTGTTCCCCATCTCAACACCCAAACACACGTACTGTAACTTCTCCCAGCTTAAAAAAAAAGCAAACAAACAAACCCCCCAGAGACCAGTCCAGATGCTACCCATTTCTTTATTTTATAGCAAACTCCTCAAACGATTTGTGTGTTCCTGCCGCCTCTAATTCCTTTCCTCCCATTTAGAAAAATATTTTCATGAAAAATTTCAATCATATAGAGACTATGATGAAGCCCAGATTTCATCATCATGAGTGTGATGCCTATTTATTTCATTTCCTTTTTCCTCTTGCTGAGTATTTTAAAGCAAGTCCCAGATAACGGGACATTTCACTGTTGAACATTTCAGGCGCAGCTGTAAAAAATACAGAATTTTCTTACATAACTTTAATATTATGTAAGGATAACAATGTAACAATATTGTAATACGTGTTATATAATAATTCTCCCTGTTGTCTCCTAAAACCAACCCACTCTGCTTGAGGTTTTCGTCCCCACTACTCCACCCAAACTTTTCTTACATAAATCATTCGTGACCAACAAGCCCAGTGGCCCTTTCTCTCTGAGAGGGTGGCCAACCATTCCAGTTCGCTCGGGACTGAGGACTTCTTAGACAATGGGACTTTCAGTGCTAAAGCCAGGAGAGTCCTGCTCAACCTGAGACAGTTGGTTGCCCTACTTCTCAGTTTTTATCTTTCTCAGCGTTTCAGAAGCAATTGCCAGAGGTGATTACTCCTTTCTTCCTGAACAACATTCTTCTCTGTCCCCTGGGACATCTCTCTGCCTTGGTTTCCCCTCCCTCTCTGGCCTCTGTGCTCTGCCTGACCTCGGGATCTCAGCACGGCCCAGGGTTCCCTGTCCCCAGTCCTCTTCGAACCTCCCCACTTTCAAGCCTTTAAATATCACCCATGCACTGATAGCCTGCAGATTTCTATCTCCAGCAGACCTCTCGCCTAGGCACAGACTTTTATCCCAACTGACTTCCTGGCACCTTCCTTCGAAGTCTCAAAGGCACCTCAAATTTACTAGTCCCAAGCCATACTCTAGATCTCTTCTTAAACTGGCTCTTCTTCCAGCCCTCCTTATGACAATGAAACTTCCTTCTTAAATCTGTCTGCTGGCAGGAAAAGCCTTGGAGTCATCTTTGACTCCTCCCTCTTACACTCACATGCAATCCACCAGCAAATCCTAAGGAACCTTCTTGCAATAATTATCCACAATTCAACTACTTCTCACTATCTCCACTGGCACCATTTCTTGCTCAAATTATGGCAATAGTCTCCTCATTGGATCCTTTCCACCAGGCTAAAACACTATGATTTTTACATCCTTCTGCTAAAGTTTGAGGAATGGTAAGAATCATGTGTTAACAGATACATGAAAATATTTCCCCATGAATACACTCCAGAGAAATATATTAGGTCATAAGCATAATATTGACTCAGTTTCAATGTTTGATTTTACAAAGACTGCATCCTAGGCTGAGTCTAGAGATCTACAATTGAAGACCAAATTGTCTAGGACTCTGAAATGCTACTTCCACATGTCTTCACTTTTAAAGAAGCTAAATTATACACAAAACAGTTTGGTCACTGCCATTTTAATCTTGTTTATATCGACACAGACCTTCAGTATCTTATAAACTTGTATTAAAATGCATGATTCTTGTGTTAAGAAGCCCAAGGACATTAGGGAAACCCACATAGTTGGACTCTATTCAATGTCCCCATTCCTGGAAGCCAAATTTTGGGGGGTGGGGCTATATAACCATGACAACTAACCTCATGCTTTAGCTTTGCATTACTAACAGCACTTCTCACAAACTGATTTCTAAGTTGTCCAAGCACATCATTAACTTTAGCATTGCATCATGGTCTTTATTTGGCTGTCTTAAAAAAAAAGCCATCCTAATTCTTTTACAAGAATTCCTTAAAAATTAGCATGACAATTGTTTCATTGCTTCAACAAAAATATGTTTCTAATTATCTTTCTCCAGAAGCTCTCCAGCAAACACAACCATTATTATTCATAATTCTCAATAATCAATAAAATATTGGCCAAGCACTTTATTACTAAGATTACATGCAAAGAGGCATGGAGAATGCTATCTGTGGTGTATCCAAGAATCCTATTGGACTACCTACTGCAACCACAAAACCGTGCTGAAACCCATAGAGACAAGCAGACTTCCCTCCTCCTGAAGCCTTGCTGGCTTGCTCTGCAAACGAGGCAGTCCTGAGAGACCCGTGGGGACAGAGCAGCTCCTGGAGGCCGGCTGCCTCTGAGTGCAGGCGCCCTTCCTGGGTGAGGAGGCGCTCCCGGGACAAGGAGCACTGCCCGGTCCCTCCCTCTGGGGACAGAGCACACTGTGCTTGGCAGTCGGCTTCCTTTCTCTCCAGTTCCCTGAAGTCACGCACTGGGGACAGTCCCTCCAGCTCCCGTTCACATAATCGCTGCTAAACCTTCCGAGGCCTGTGATAGCTGTGATTTCTTCTACAATGCCAAAGGACTCCCACATCCCTAACTGCCCACTAACTGGACCCTGCGTTTACTGAGCCACACCCGCAGGGAGGCACGCACGAGCTGCAGCAAACTCACCACTGCGCTCCCGCACGCTCCGGCCTCCGTTTCTCTGGAACAGGTCCAGCTCAGTTTCTGTAGGCCTTTTCAGCCATCAGGGCTCAACGCTGTTTGCGAGAACAAAACGCAGCTAGCAGGAGAGGCCACAGCAAAGCCAACAGCCCGCTTGCAGGCGTTGCCCAATACACTCCGCCCAGGAGGGCCCCCCTGGCCGGCTGACCGCGCCGCAGGACGCGGGCCGCGGCCCACTGGGGCTGTGCTGCTCTGCGGCTAATAGTCTGCGCGAGTGGGAAGCACACATGTTATCTGCGGACACTGCCGAGTTGCTCAGAGGTTCTTTGTGTGCTATGAGTCTCCTCGCCCCATCCGCTCAGGACCTGAAGTGCTACCACTTATTTAATCTTAGACAAGAAAAAATAGCTGAAGACCCCCACGAAGTAGGTTTGCTGAGCTCACCTCATCTAATTTGACTCAGACTCACTGTATAAATGCTCTGTGTTCCAACTCACTTTGTCTCCACTGTACCAGTCAAGCTGAGCAGGAACAGGAACAGTTTCAGACACTCCTTTTGCTCATATCCGGGTAATGTATTTCCTTTGCCAGAATTCCCACAAAATTAAGGTTCATTGTAAACACATAATCATTTCACCACAGGTAACTGGGCACCCTCATTCAGACAGAAGCTGTCACTCCATTTAGTTTGTTGTGTGTCATTTTCTGTACTTCGAATGGAATAAACAGTGGTTGGCTTTTGTCCACCTAGCATCTGTTCACTTTTCCTAATTAGCACTCTCATTACTTTGGGGGAATTACATTTTCCCTTTCTGTGTCATATTGGTGGGACCACACTCACTTCCCATCCCAGAAGCTGACGGGCTAGAACGATTCCTCTCCCATACCCTTAGGATTGCCCTGGCATACCCGCAACACGAACTCAACCAATTGGATGCCTCCTCGACTCTGAGTCTTGAGTGACACAAGGGTGGAGGCTTTGCCTTATCCAGACTGTTCCAGCTCTGGCATCATTCACTCTAAAGCAGACTTGGTTCTCCAGGCTCCCTGTGAATCTGTGAACACCAGAAAGCGGCCAATAAACCCCCCTTTACTTGGGTCATCCAGAATCTTTGCCACACCACAGTCCTTTGACTAACTCACTAACACAATTGAAGAAAACATACTTCTGAATCCCCAAAGATCTTCTCTTTGGCCTATAGGAGATAGCTCAGAAAGCTCCTAATTATTAGGTCTATGGCCAAAAAAAGGGGTATTCTATGGAAAGTAACCTCACAGGGTGATCTGATTATAAATTCCTAGCTATGCAGGTCATGGTGGGTAGTCACGCCCCAGGCATATCACTTTTTAGTAAAAGGTTTATCTTTGCTTTAAGCAAGCCTGGTCCATTGTTTCTATGCATCTAGGTTAACATACCTTTGAAATAAGCTGTAACCATCCTGGAGAGAGCACATAATCTTGTTAACCATCCTGTGATCCAATTCTTGCCTTGCTTTCTCCCACCTCTGTATAATCTTCCTTATGTTCCCTCCCTAATTTCAAATGCATAAAAGCAGCTGCAAAACTGACATTCCCCTGAGCATTGAGATCTTGCCCCCGATATATGTCATCAGTTTGGCTCAAATAAACCCTTATCAAATCCCTCTCCAGGTTTGGGTGCTTTTAGTTGACAGGGCTGTGTGTTTTCATTAGATCTGCAGGTACGTGATCAGGCGCTCCATGAGCACTCCAGTGGACCACACAGTGGCCAGTGTCCTGATGTGAATCACTTGACTATTTTTCAACCCACTTCACTATTCTGGGATTTATTCATCAGTTTACAAGTAAATCCAGAGCCTTCATTTTTATTAACCGGCTTAAATGATCAGTCTATGGAACAGCACTGTGCTGGCTGCATCCTATCTCCGCATGCCCGCCTGAGGGCCTCGGGTGGGTGTGACTCCCTTTCCTTCCCACTATCTGTCCTTCAGGGTCACCTGTGGGAATGACAAACGCTCCTGGGTGTGCTTCTACGAAGAGGGTGAAAGGTGAGCGGGGTTCTGGAGCGCTGAGGCTGAGGCACCTGTGGCAGGGGGAAAGATGTCACCCGCCTGGAGAGCAGAGCGTGAAGTCAAGTGTGGAGGGGGGGGGGCAAGGCTTGCAGCCAGGGGACCTCGGTGAACGGGTCAGCAAGTGCCCAAGCTGCCACTCTGGTGAGGTTTGCACCCTGAGAAACCCTCACACTTGTGGCTAAAGAGATGTGTGGGTTCCACACAAGGGCCTGAGGGAGGTGCTCCTAGTGACGCCTGCTGGGAGGGGCAGGCAGGAGAAGAGCACAGAGGAGTCCTCGGGACCCCATGACGGAGGCAGCTCTTTACCCCATGGCTTCCTCTGATGACAGCAGAAATGACAGCAGCAAAAAAAGAATAGACTGCCCGAGCTGGCAGCTTGCCACGCCTCGCTTATCAGCCAGTCTCTTAAAACAGCCTCCCTGCCGCTCTCCAACATCCGAGAAATGCGGCTTCCACGGGGAACAGCTCGCAAGAGCAGTTCCCGGAGACAGTGCTGATCTGAGGTCTCCATCTGGACCCGCCAGCCCCAGAGCCCACGGCACAGCGCAGACACAAGAATATTCGGAACTGAACACCCATCTGAGTCTCGGATGACGGTCGCTGAAGTCAGAGAGGTGGCTGGGAGGTAGAAGAAAAGGTGGAAGAGCCAATAGATGAGTCCAGAACGCAGGTCTGAGGCGTCCACGCGCTTGAACAAGGCTCCCCATTGGCTCAGAGGGAAGAAAGAAGGAGAGGGGGCTGCTGCTTCCTGGCAACTTGTTTTTAATTGCATTTTTTAATTGTTATGTTCCTCCCAGAAGCACCAGAACATGGGTCAGGCAGTCAAATGAGTCCGTGCAAAGAGTTGGTAAGATTTTTTTAAATGTACTACTGTGGTGCCTTAGCCAGTTCGGGCTGCTGTAACAGTCTACCACACACTGGGCGGCTTACAAACACAGGCATTCATTTCTCCCGGTTCGGGAGGCCGAAGCCCAAGGTCGGGTGGCAGCACCGTTGGACTCTGGTGAGAGCCTCTTCCAGTTGCAGACCGCCACCTTCTCACTGAGTCCTCGCAGCGCAGAAGAGGGGAGGGAGCTCTCCGGGGCCTCTTTCTAAGGGCGCTCAACCCATTCCTAAAGGCTCCTAAAAGTAGGTATTAAGGTAGCTCTCTGAGGGTAAATGTGTCTTAACTTGCACCCGGAGCCTGTGCAGACCTAGCCCAGATGGCCCGGGATGCTGGCAGTGAGAGGGTCCTGGGCCTGCTCGCACAGCCCATTTTAACCACCATTTCCAGTACCTGACTTTATGTGGTGGGTGCTCTAAGAGGAGATACAAAAATAAGTAAGACACAGTTCTTGCCCTCAATGAATTTATAATAGTCATAAAAATATGTGAGGGGACGTGATGTGTTGGACAACAGAGAGAAGTTGAGGGTCATGAAGGAGTGGGAGCAGGAGGGACAGAAGCTGGCACAGACGAGCCAAGTGCTCTGACTTGAAAGTCAGCAAACCACAGTGGGGACACTCTTTCTGCCTAGACCTCCACAGTGGGAGGGGAGAGGGGAGGGTGACAGTGGTTCTTCGGATCTAATGAGTCCACTTGGGCCTTTCCTTGAGGCCTTAAACTCAGCAGAGCCCCTTTCTAGACAATACTGAGATCACAGTACTGAAAGCAAAAGGATGCTGGTGGCTTCTTTCAGAAATGTGTTAAGTTTGGGCAATTAATTAAGTCAAGTGAATCCCTAAGGGCATTCATTGATGACCCAAATATTTATACTAATACACTTAAGACAGGAGGTGCTGGGAGAGGGGGGCCCTGTAGCAGGAAGAGTATGGGGTGGCCTGGAAGGGCCACCACACATACTTCAGCCTGGAGGGGTTGCTTCCACCAGTAACTGGGATTTTAGCAAATTTTTCAGATCCTTGTCAAGTGTTCTGAAGAATTCCGGTCACACAGCTGTGTCTGCAATAGCATTGGTCAGGTCAGCCGTTGGCCTGGGAGATACTGTGATAGTGACGGCTGTCATGGAGATGGTACTTTCTGAAGGACTGTCACTTTGTCGGTGGCAGTGTCTCTGGAGTAACTTTTTGCGTCCTTCAGGGCCTTTCGGCTGAGACCACTTGGTAAACACGGCCCTCCTCCCCGCTGCCCTGAGGTGTGCGTCCCCCTTTGAGGGAGCTGAAGGAATTCTCGCTGAGTCTGGGGGCGAACTTGGAAAGAGGGCCGGGAATCCGCCCCTTGCCCTGGGCTCTCGGAGCCACGGTCCCTTGCTCCGCCCTCCGCTGCCCCGGGAAGGCAGGAGGCAGAGGCAACACCAACAGGAGGCTTTCCACGTTTAAACTGTTAACTAGCATTTTTCCAAAATGTGTTTCTGGTTAGTTTAAAGAAGGATAAACAAGATTTAATAGCTGGCAATGAATCACATTTTTTTTTCTCTCCCCAAATGCTATTTGGATCCACTCAAATGCCTGTCGTTCTACTTTTGTACAAATAAATAAATCTCCTTTTCTTTTGTGCATTTTTCTCTGTCCTGCATTTCCTAAAATACAATTTGTTTGACGGATGAGTTAAGCGGTTCTGAGGTTTGTTTTTGGCTCTGCAGGCAACTGGGTTGTTTTCTCATCATAATTCAGTGGGACAAGGTTATCACCCCACAAACACTAACACTTCATTTAGAACCAGAAGTACCCGCCCCCGCCCCAGAAGAAAGCGATCGCTAATGTTCCCGATGCAGTTTCAGTCATTCCATATGAAGTTTCCTTGTATTAACATCTCCGCCCTGCCCTTTCCCTTGCCTCCTGCTCCGGCTTCGCTGGGTGTAGCGCTGCGCACACACACTCTGAAGCGGAATTACAGTCAGACGGAAAGTAAACTTTCAGAGGAAGCCCGTCAGCTGCTTAGGCTTGAGGCTCTGCAACCGAGAATCTGCCAAACAGGGACGGGCCGAACTGCAGCCTGAAAGCAAAATTAACCCGGAGAGTGTTTTCTTTCTGAAACACAAACCACCTAGTCATGGATTTTGTACCAGAATGAAACTGAAATGTTCTTCAAATAGACTTTGAATGAAGCTGGCATTTCATTTGATTTCAGAATCTGGTTAAACAGAGAAGTGCCTTTTAAATAACTGTCCATTACAATTAAAGATAAGACAGGTCTATAAAAATGTGTTACAAGCCTTATTTTCAAGTTCTCACTAATGCGGAGCCCTGTGAGCCTGTTTGAAATGCTGCTTCTTATAAGCAGAGATGTTGTTGACCAGGAAAAGGCCAGGAGGTTCCAAGAAGGGGGCAAACCCAGAACCCAGATGTAGGCTCATGTTTCTGCTGATTCTCAGCAGGGTGTTTGGGAAATAAAGAGGGAGAAGCAGAGTCCCCCCTCTTCCTACCTCAACCACCCAAGTTCAAGCTCACAGCCTTGAAGCAACATGGCCTAGTCTGAAGATTATTTCCCCCAAGTTTTTCAGAAGCTTATTTTCCATCACAATACTGTTTAAATCTGCCTCTCAGTGCTTATTATATTGTGCAGCAATAATCTGTTCACAAGCCTGTAATCATCTAAAGGACCTTACTACTGCACAGAGCATATGATAACCAATAAATGACTAAACGAGTGCATGAATGAAACAATACCAAACAGCACTGATTTATAATCAGTTTTCTTTCCCAGCTTTCATTTATCAGCTATATGTAATGAAATACATAATTTTTTAAAAAATGTTTTACTGATTTTTCTTTTAGAGAGAGAGGAAGGGAGAGGGATAGAGAGATAGAAACATTGATGAGAGAGAACATCATTGATCGGCTGCCTCCTGCACACCCCCACTGGGGATCAAGCCCACAACCTGGGCATGTGCCCTGATGGGGAATCAACCCGTGACCACTTGGTTCCTGGGTCAACGCTCAACCACTGAGCCCCACCCGGCCAGGATGAAATATATAATTTTTAAAAGAAACATTAAGACTATGATTTCCACTACATTTCAGGAAGTTTTGAAAACAGCTTATGGGATTTCATCATTATGTCCACTGGGTGGCAGGGTCCAGAAAACCTGAACTGGGAACTACTGGCCCCACCAGCAGCCCTCAAACTTGAGTGCACATTAGAATCACCTGAAGGGCTTCTTAGACCGGGTTTCTGGGCCCAACTTCCAGAAGTTCTGATCCAGTAAGTTTGAGATAACGCTGACGCTGCCGGTCCAGGGGTTACACTTTGAGAATGAGCAGGGGTGATGGCTGATGAGTTTGGGTTCTTGTGCTGACTAATCTGCATGATTTCCGACAGACCATTCATCCATGTCATGGTGGCCCGCGGAGATGGGGAATGGCAATGGCACCTCATACCCACAAAGGACTTCAAAACACGAGCCCTGGGTCACTCGTGTGGCCACACCTTTCACCTTCTTCCCAGTGCTGTAAACTAGAAGTGAGAAAAGTAAATCTGATGGTGCTTTGGAAAATCAAAAGTACTCTAGAAATGTACTGTTTTATCGTCACAAAGATCCTAACTCTGAATTGGGCTTTTCCCACTAGGACCCTCCTGAGTTGGACTTCTTAGCATAGAAATACTGGTGTTAATTTAATGGAACAAACTTTCTGTGTTAGGAAACATGAAAAAGGGCTGAAAAATTGTGTGTGTTGGGGTTTGTCCTGGAGGAGTCAATTTTCTGGGCATTCTGTGCAGCTGATACAGAAGGACTGGAATCTGCTCAGTACATACTTGTGCGCATGTCTCTACCCACTGATGCCACAACCACCAGGGCTGTTTCCTGGGAATCTGTGCACTCACACGGCCTGGCTGCTGGCAGCGCTCACTCCAACATTAATCAACTTGACATCTGGAACCAACCTGAGGCACCCCATCTGATTGCCACAGATGCCTTTACTCTTCAGCTGTCAGCAAAGAGATTATTCAGTTTAGGGTGCCAGGTCCACACCACACAATCTGCACGGAGGAGGGCTGAGTGGTGGAAGCTGAATAATCTGGGAGTGTGGGCAAGACAAATATTTCCTTCAGTAATCTGTCAACTCAAACCTATACCAGGAAGGCATTTTGCCTGCAGCAGCAAAATTACTGCGGTTGGGTAGACCTGGCTGGATGATATTCTGCATATTCTTGGAGTGCATTTTTGCCCATTTTACAAACTACAGTCCTATTTGAGTTAACTATGTAGCAACAGCAGCAGCTCCCTTCGAAACCCTTTAGCACGCACTGGTGTGCAGCAGCCAGGGGTGCATTCTTAGTGGTGCTGGGGAAGACGGGACACTAGCCTCTCCTTAGGTGAGTTCCGAAGAAGCTGGGCACTGCTTCGTGAATGGCACCCACTCACTGTCATCACTGTGACAGCAGCCTGGGACTGACTGGAGGGCGCAATGTCAGTTACACCCCTTTTTATTTTAGCATTTCAGGTTCTCTCGCGTGGAAAACGAGGCCCAGGACGTTATCCAGAAGAGTCGCTTGCTGGAAATTGCTCTGTGATGGGTTAGGGTAAAGCAGGCACTTAGAAATCAAATCTTACCTCATCAAGGAGGGGAATAATCTGTCGATAACCTTGTAAATCAGCCAGTAGACAAACGTCTGCCTGGATGGTCACCCACCACTTCGCGGCACAGATTTCTCAAAGCCTAAAACCGTGAAGAACTCAAACCGGAGCGGAAGGGCATCCTGGCCTCCCATGCTCACTGATTTAATTTTCCTCTCTGAGCACATGCAGCCCCGTAATTAGAACATTACCAACCATAAATGCAATTTAAGCTCCGTACATGTGCGCCCACGTGTTGGGGAAGCTCAGGCTGAGGGACGGCTTCAATAAAAACAGCCCTTCTGCGCTGACGGGAACGTGTAAAGGGGATCTGTTTATGCCACGGTCTACTCAAACCTCGTGTTGGCAGCAACACTCTCAGCTAACAAATGTCAACAGCAAAGCTACGTGGAAGGTCCGAGTTGAACTGCTCCCAGTCTGGGGACGCGGGCTCTGCGCAGCGTGTCCGCTCCGTCGGCTCTGCCCGCCGTGGAGGAGCCCGCATCTGACTCGAAGCCGCTGACGGAGACGGCGTGCCGGGCGGGGTCCCTCCCACTGCTAAGGGCAAGTCCTCCCCTGCAAGGAAAGGAGTTCCTAGCAAAAACTGCAGAGTCCTGCCATGTTTTCAGAGGGCATTAATATTTATTCTCCGTCTTTTAAAAAAATGGTGGACCCGTCCTGGATCTACAGTAGCATGAAAATAAGGTTATTGAATTAATTCAAAACCAACAGGGCATTTAATTTTTTGATGACCCATTTTTCGCTTCCTACTGCTTTTATAAAAATCAGAAATCAAGCACTGTCCTTTGAGTCCACCCACCCACGTACTCATCCAGACCCATAGCAGCCCCGGTCTGATCAGTGCCAGGTCCTTTGAGAGTCTACAGGACACAGAAGAACCCTTGGGGACCCTCGAGAGCCAGAAGGCAGGGGGAGAACACAGGCACCAGAGCTGAAGATGGTGAACGATCACCAGTGAGAGGTGGGGGCTATCGGGGGGGGGGGGGGGAGGGCGTGGCACGGGCTTGCGAGGGCCAGGCGTCTCTTCCTAGGGACCGCTCCAGAGCAATCTCAGGACCAGCGGCACTGGGAGAGCCACAGAAAGACCTCCAGGTGACGCAATCCTCTCCTTCATGTTGGCTGTGGGCTAATCTACATTTATGGAGCTGGAGGTTTCAAAAGGGGAGGGACGGGCTCGCCAGCAAAAACAATAAAAACCATGACAATAATATCAACAAATATGTGCTGCCTGACAGACACTGTTCTAAGCACTTGACATTTATTAACTTGTTTAATCATAACAGCAACCCTAGGTAGTAGGCATTATTACCGTCCCCATTTTACAGATGAAGAAACAGAGGCACAGAGGGACGGGAACTTCCAGTAAGTGGTGAAAGCGGACTCGGGCGGCTCGCTCAGAGTCCTGCGCTTTAGCCTGAGTCTCTGTTGCCTCTGGGAAGTACCAGTCCCCAGCGCAGGGAGCACTGTTCTAGGCAGCGGCTCTTGTAAGCATCCCTCCACACTGCCTCTCAACGTGGCTGGCAGGCAGCTGAGCCTCCCATGTGCCCTCTACCTTTTTCTTCTGCCCCGTTACATTTTCTGTAACCCCAGGCTCTGCCAGAACCCACCTTACACTCTAACTTTTTATTTGTGTGACCTTAAGCTGTTTTTTTGGGGTGCAACATGGGGCCCGACCCTCAGACCAGGCTACCCTTCCCTTCTCTGGGTACTGCAGGCATTCATTCAGATCTGCTTCACAGTTGGAGAAGCCTGTACACACCAAAATTAATACAGGGAAAGAGTCCAGGCGATGTTTTTCTGATGACTCAGACCCAAGAAAAACTCCAGATAGCAGCAGAGTCATTTATAGAGCACTTTCACTATGTGAAATCGGTGCCTTCGCATGTGTTATTTCACTCAGTTCTCATAGCACCTCAGTGAACTGGCCACTGTAGCCTCTGACTTCTGTGGGAAAAATGCTGAAGATTCACGAAAAGCTACGTGACTTGCCCAAGATCACACATCTAGTAAAAATCACAGCCGGGACTCAAAATCCACGTCTACATCGCGATGCTCCAACACAAAACACCAGTCTTTCCTTCAGCCCTTTACAAATAACAATCACTAAAAAAGAACCTCTGCCCTCAGCTTGTGGGACAAGAGTGGTTTTCGGCCCAAATGGACCACATGTGTCCATTTGTCCCTGCGGCCCCGGACATCCACACGCGGCGGGACAGGCTCTCTGCCGCTCCATTCCCTCGCCTCTCCTCCTGAGTACGAGCAGGCTCCACTCCCCACCCTGAGTGCTTTCTAGGGGCTGGGAACAGAGGGTCTTCCACACGGGGCCCTCCTCAGAAAACACCATTCCTCTTGCTCTCCTGAGGGCCCTGGTTAGCTGACCTTCCAGGCACGATGAAAGATAGCTCTTTTTGGTTTATTTTCCCTAGATAGTTGGAGGAATGTTGTTCTGGGCTTGCGTTCAGTGGGTTTGTGTTTTTTGTTGCTGTAATGGTGTTTTGCTATAGTGGTATTACCATATTTTGAAAGTTTTCTAAGCCATTGCCCATGCACCCAGGGGTGACTATTAAAATGATGAGGACATTTTTATAAATCACAAAAATAAATAAATGTATAAAAGCACAGTTAGAAAAATGGGCAAAGCTAACTCAGCTAAAGAAACAACGGAAAACATTTTTCAGATCTAAAATGAGTTTTACGCCTAAAAAGAAGTCTACAGAATAAAAATTCTGTACATTTTAAGGAAAAAATAATTTTCATGAATAATATAAGTGGTAAATGCTGACTTTGATTTCATATCCTATCTATATCTAGATGGAAGAACTACAGATGGAAAAAATTAAGCATGTATGCATTAGGAGTAACTATAATGTTTTATCTTATTTATGTATAATCATTGTTTTGCTAGAATTAAACGTGCATGATAATTTTTCTTTTTAAGTTGCTTTTCTTTAAAAATTGGTCCTTTTGTTCTTTCTTATCTAACATCTATGATCTTTACCATATCTGAAAGTGTACCAGTACAAGATCATGGCCACAGCCTGCTAAGAAACGCTAAAAACTACAATTTCCAGATCATCTGCCCACCCCACCCCCCCCTTCTCCATTGCTGCACGGGCCCCATCCACTCCTCTGCCAGGAGCATGGCCTCCACTAGCTGGAGGCTTCACTGACTGCATATAAACTTTATCCTAGTCTCCATGGTCATCCCTGAAAACACACACAGGTGGCTTTCCAAAAGAGAAGAAACCGATCGCCAAATGCTCTGTGTGCTGGGCAAAATATCAGTGAACAAATGAAGACATAGATGGAAGAGGGAAAATTAAATGCTTAATAATTTCATTAATAGGAAAAAATTCAACTGTTCAAAGGTTGATGAAAGTTTTAAAATAAGTCTTGTGTTTCAGGTAATTCAGGGGTAGGCAGGGCTTTTGCTCTTCAGATGGGGAGCAGGAAGGTGAATGCGGAGATGCCAAGTGGCATCTCATGGGCAGGGCTCCTCGAGGCTCCTCTGGCTGCCCCAACAGAGGGGCTGAGCCCTGTCTACTGGCACAGGGGCTGGGCAGCTTCAATAGCAGAGGCCCATTATGAACAATTAGAGTTACAGACTTTGGGCAAAAACTGAAGAAAGCAGATTTCAGACCAATTGGACTTAAACTAGCTATGTTTTAAAAGACGAAGCAGATGGGCCATGAGAGTCTCCCTACCACATCCTGCATTATTAAGAAAGCAGGGAACTCTTCCCACAGTGCAGCACTGTGAAGAGGCAGGCGATCAAGGAGCAAGTCTCCTGCCAGCTATAGAAGTGATAAGTCTACGATCACTTATGGAACATTCGGTTCTCCGTGTGTGTGGTCTGAAAAATCAAACCAAACAGAGTGTGTGTCTGGGGGGCGGGGTAGGAGGAGAGGACGTTAGAATCAAAACAGCAACTGTATCCGGATTTGTTTTTAACTCTGCCAAAAGCATGTGGAGTAACAGAATTAAACAATTTTCCCAGGCAGAATTATTTTGCTTTCAAACACCACCCAGGTAAAAATGGCCTCAAACATGATCAGAAACGCAGCGGCTGTTCCACCATGGTTATTCTTTCTAATCGCACACAACATTTCACATCTTCTGTACATTACTCACAGGCAGGTAAGTCCTTTAGATTCATCCTGTGATGGTGGCAGTCTTGTCGGGCAATGTCTGTCCTAGAGCGGCAGCTGAGATCCTAGCAGGAAACAAAAAAAAAAAGCCACATGATTTTTTAGCTCATCCAGTTAGTTTATTTTCCCGAGATTACAAGTGGGCACATCATGTTGATGCAAATAGAAAACCAAGTAGCTCTGGGTCAACAGCCAGAAAGGAGCTCCCAACCCCACCACAGGGAGAGCATGATCAGACAATGGCTTTACCCCTTCCCTCGCCCACTGCACCCCCACACTCACACAGGCGGGCATCATGAATTCCAGATTTGCCCTCCAGTCTTTTCTTGGGCCCACTAAGGGCGCAGAAAGGGCGGGAAAAGCAGCACAAAGCTGAGCCGGGCCCCATCTGGCTGCTGGTTTCCCAATCTCCTCATCTAGTTTTCTCTCCCACGTGACCTGAAGGCCACCTGGGTGACCCAGGAAAGATTCCTGTGACCTGTGTCATTCCTTATGCTCTCATGGTGCTGCCAAGAAGCTAGTGGCCTCCTCACTCTGTTCCCTCAACAGTACTGTATAGGCCTTTCCTATTCCTTAATGGATATGAATATCCTAAGTGTTCTAAGTCTTTTCTCCCCAAGCAAATTAGGAGCTCCCTTAGGTCAGGAAACACATCTGTTCCTTTTGTGTCCTCTCGTTATTGCCAGTAGAGTGCTAAGCAAATAGCAGTCTCTCAAAAACAGATTGTGTGAGGAGTCTCTTTGGTGTAAATTTAGTCAGTTGTATTAGATGGGTAAGACTGACAAGAGAAAACAAACATCAGGAATGACAATTAGTAAGGCGAAGTCAGCCTCTACTAAAAAAAACCCTGTTAAATTAAAACCCTATGTTTATAATCGCCCTGGATATGGGAGCACTGTACGCTCAGATAATTCTGTGGTCTTCCCTCATGCTCTCTGGCTGTGCTGACTGTGAATAAAAATTAGAGTCATGACCTTAAAATCATTGTTTTCCAGGACGAACCTTCTGGTTCATTCTCACTGACTAAACCTAGCTTCTAGAGCTGGGGGCTTCTCACATCCTCTGTGGAACTGTTTTTGGTAGAAAGTACTGAAAATGCCACAGAATAAAAAGTTCAAGGATCTGTGCTGGCCAGTGTGGCTTAGTTGATTGAGTGTCATCCCAGGCACAGAGAGATCTCTGGTTCAGCTCCAGCCAGCGCACATGCCTGGGTTGTGGACTCCATCCCCAGCAGCGGGTGTGCAGGAAGCAACCGATCGATGCTTCTCATCAATGTTTCTTTCTGTCCCTTCCTCTCTAAAATCAATAAAAACATACTTTTAAAAAATGCTCAAGGATCTGAAAAGAGGGATTGCCCCATATTCAGACCTATATCCAAGGAGTTAGGTAAGTCAAAATTCTCGTTCCCTTGTGGAGGTGGTGTTGGATGTGGTGGTGGTGGTGCAGGTGGTGGAGGTGGTTCTGGAGGTGGTGGAGGCGGTGGAGGTGGTGGTGGTGAAGGTGGTGCAGGTGGTGGAGGTGGTTCTGGAGGTGGTGGAGGTGGTGGAGGTGGTGGAGGTGGTGGAGGTGGTGGGGTTGGCGGCGGTGGCGGTAGAGGTGGAGGCGGCGGTGGTGGTGGTGGTGGTGGTGGTGGTGATGGTGGTGGTGGTGGAGGTGGTGGAGATGGTGGTGGAGATGGTGGTGGTGGTGGAGGTGGTGGAGATGGTGGAAGTGGAGAAGGAAGCCAATGGAATATTTGCTTTGGGAGCTTCAAGGGGTTAGGGGTAGGCTGGAATTTTCGCCCCTTTTTCTCCAGGGACTCTACAGAAGTCAGATGAAATAAGGACTGTAGGGTGGTGGAGGGAATTCAGGGCTGGCAGGGAGGGGGTCTTATTTCCTCCGCCTTTGGGAAGATGAACTCTTTCTGCGGGGACACAGGTTCTGGCCCCAGATCTGTTTTCCTGCATCCCCCCAGGAGCAGGCCTCCACCCTAATGGGGTCAGCAAAGGTCACCTCTCCCATCAGGAAGACTAAACTGTGGGGCTTCCTTTGCAGCGAGTCCTGCGCTGATCTTCCGACCTCCGGGCAGAGGGTTCTGGCTGTTTCTAGTTCTGAGGTTTAACCCAGCAGCCCACCGCTCCCTTACACCTTCGCCAAGACGGCCCTGGTCACATTTGGTACCGTGTGCGACTCCTGCTTTTCTCTACCAACCCTCCCGCCCCCTGAAAGAGTAAGGTCGCATGGGGCGAGGAGGGGACGGCTAATTTCCACCGGCACCCGGGGCAGTCGCCCAAGTTCAGGCCACAGACGCGGCTGTCAACAGCTTCATTTTCATTCTTTTTTCCGTCCCCAATCTTCAGGCCAGAGAAGCCCCCACATCAGACTCACACCCCCGCCGGTGACCCCACCCTGTCCCGGGCGCTGGGTCTGTTCCTGGGAGCGGGGCAGGAGGACGCCTGCGGGTGGGAGGTGAGCCTGCGACCCGCCCGAGGCTTTTCCCTGTGGCAGCGACTAGGTCACACCCGCAAAGCCAGCCTTTGCACACTTGCCAGGGGCTGATTACCGGCCTCTCAGCCAGGGCAGCCCACGCGATTTCACGATTTCAGAGCCATTTCTCCGATTACTCAGCCCCGGGACAGCGGGGCGCGGCTCCAGCGCACACTCCTGGGCGCGCAGAGCCCCCTGCGCGGCTGCGGGCGGCTCCCGGCTCCTCGCCGCGGGTGGGCCTCCCCCAGGGCCCAAACCAGACTGCCACCCACCGCTCCACCGATCTGGTCCCTCCCCGCGCCCCCGGCCCTGGGAAGGAGACTTGTCCCCCCTGGGCGCACCTACGCCGCCATCCATCCCCAAGGCGCGCCCTCAACACAGCGGGTCGCAGACCCATTCCTCCCGGGCTCAGGCCACGTCCTGGCGGTGGCGCACGTGGGGTTCTGGGTCCACAGCTCCCGGTCATCAGTGTAGAAAAGAAACGCAAATTCGTCCGCAGGACCGGAGGAGGGGCCCCCGGCAGTCGCTCGGCGCAGGGGTCCCACCCTCGGGAGCCAGGCCTCGGCCGGACCGCACCCCTGCGGCCCGCGCGCTCCCCGCTGCTCGGCGACCGCCCCCGTCCCGCGCGTCTGCGTCTCCGGCCATCGCCAGAGACCAATTGGTTTTCAAATAGTTAAGATAAACCCGGGATCTTAATTTCCTTGATGGGACCGACCGCGAGGCTGTGTAAATGTCTCCTGACAGACGTAATGGGGGTTATTAGCAGTACAAAGCCTGTCGGACCCGTAGCATTAGTTCAAGGGAATATTTCGGTGTCGCACCGAAATTGCTGCGCATGTAAACCAATTTCCCCGACAGAAGGGTAAACACAGACTCGTTTGAACCGCGAGATGAAAACAGATGGGATATCGCAAACAGTTCCCCAAAATACAACAGACTTCTAGGCCAATTACACGTGGTTAGCTCTGAATGGCAGAGGAAATAGTTTTCCTTGCTGCTAAATGTCACAAAAGTCACCTAAAGGCACAGAAGGAGGCCGCTTTGTTTTTGCGAAACTTGC